>NW_025408590.1:0-1200000 GCF_019650295.1 Cercospora kikuchii
CCTAACCCTAACCCTAACCCTAACCCTAACCCTAACCCTAACCCTAACCCTAACCCTAACCCTAACCCTCTACCCATTCCCCTTCCCTCCCCTTCCTCCTCTCTCTCTCTCTCACCCTCTCACCCTCTCCCCTTCCCTCTCCTTCCTCCTCTCTCTCTCTCTCACCCTCTCACCCTCTCCCCTTCCCTCTCCTTCCTCCTCTCTCTCTCTCTCTCTCTCTCACCCATTCCCCTTCCCTCCCCTTCCTCCTCTCTCTCTCTCTCTCTCACCCTCTCCCCTTCCCTCTCCTTCCTCCTCTCTCTCTCTCTCTCTCTCTCACCCATTCCCCTTCCCTCCCCTTCCTCCTCTCTCTCTCTCTCTCTCACCCTCTCTCCTTCCCTCCCCTTCCTCCTCTCTCTCTCTCTCTCTCTCACCCTCCTCTCCCTTATCTTTCTACTCTATCTGTTTTCCTTCCTATACTCTAAATCCGCCTTCCCTGCTATACCCGAAATCCGCCTCTCTCCGATCCAAAACCGCCCGACTATCCCTCCGAAATCCCCTAACCTCCAACTCCGAACCACAACTTCAACACACCCTAACCCTGTACCTCCACCAACACACCCGAACCCTGTACCTCCACCCGCTATAAAATCCATCCCAACTCCTATCTATACTGTCCCGGCCTCGAACCGAACCCCGACCAATTACGAATCCTATAACCCTGCTCTCCACCTAACCCTAATCTCGAACCCTTCGCCTCTGCCGAACTCGCCGCTACAACCACCCTGCCATCTGCTCCCAAATCCATCCCCCCGCCTCGCATACCGGCCTCGACGACGCGAACGACACGGACCGACATCGAACCTATCTATATATCTACGGGAACCCTCCCTCTCCGAACACCACTCCATGCCCCCGACGTGACACTGCATCGCCTATGTCTCTATGGGAATCCATATCGGCCATGTGCGACATCCGGATGACGCCCTGCATTCCCCTCGCCCCGCATGCCCGATGTGGTGCGACCGTGGCGGGCGGATGACAACGGCCACGGGGAATCTACTGGTCTACGGCGCTGCTACGCTACTGGCCGCCCCTCTGAAAACTCCGCCATCGTCGTACCATCGCCGGAAAATGGAAACATGTCCGATCGCGACCGGCTTCGCCCTCCGACATACGTTCCTGCATATCTACCTGCTGCACCAACCCTACCGTGCCGCGACGATCTATCCTGCACGCGGGGACGGGCATCTTATGACTACGAATGACCCAATAACCGCCTTCTCTCCTCGCTATGTCGCACCGCGCATATGGGATCACCGATATACTCTACAACGACGAACCCTCTCCCTTCCTACACGAACACCAACTTCTGCCAACCCTAACCCTAACGGATCGACGACCATCTGCCGCCGACGACATGCGACGGGAACGCCTGATGTCGCGGCGATGCGATGCTACGACGCACGGCAATAATCCTGCGACATGGAATCCGCGGAATCGGGCTCGTGTCCGAATCGTACCGATGAAATCTTGCGAAACGGACGTCAAAAAACATCGTGTTGTGGCCACTCTGCTATTCGAACATTGGCGACGACGACGAAACACACATTCGGCGCCCGAACGATAACCGGAACCATTCCACGCTACTTTCCCCCCCTCGTCGCGAATGGGGACGATCATTGCCGTCGTGGTGCAATTTACGGGCCCGCTTTTCGATCGGAATGTCGAAAACCACCAAAACTGCCCGGACGGCAACGACGATATCACACCCACGCCATCTCCTCTGCCCTCCAAACCTACACGACATCGAAAATGGACCGCCCTCGTGCTCTCCGAATTTTTGCCCGAATTTTGGGGCACTGTGGCGACGACGACGAATTTTGGAATCCGCCGCATCGCTATGCTCTACGCCCACCACTTTCGCGCTGACGTAATCATCCACCGCACCTCACTTGGCCATTCTGATCTGGTCACCCTCGAAATCGGACGGACATGCGAACACAATGGACCTCTTCTCTGTTGGCGACTCGACATCGTGGGATGCTACCACGGTGGATTACCGGCGGGACAATGCCTCTCCACTGCCGACGAACGACTCTCACGGTCTCGCAACGCCCTTTCGCACGGCTGGAACGGAACATCACTCCTCACTAATACTACAATACACACGCAAACCCGATCCCACCCCGACCCCCTCGGTGCCGTACACTTGTCCAAACTCCCAAAACAATCGGAA
The DNA here is from genome assembly GCF_019650295.1 of Cercospora kikuchii. NCBI lineage: Eukaryota > Fungi > Ascomycota > Dothideomycetes > Mycosphaerellales > Mycosphaerellaceae > Cercospora > Cercospora kikuchii. The sequence goes on from NW_025408590.1 coordinate 2,219, forward strand.
CAACCCCGACATTTCGATGCCCGGGGACACGATCTTCCGGGCCATCCACCGCTCACATACTTTCCAATTATCGGACTCCCCGTCCGCGACGATGCCCACCTTCTGCGCCTCTTCTTCCATCCACGACACGATCCGTTCGCCTCCTACAACCAACATCGCCGCGACGGCGGGTCGAACTAAACCCGGAAATTGACAACTCCGCTGGCGGACGCGTCGAAACCGCCGTCGTCCGCCATGGCTGATGTCCTGCCATTGGTGGCACACGGCTTGGGGGACGTGACATCCAAAACAACCGGTGTGTGCATCGAAACGAATCGTGCTGACGATGTCGTACGCCCGCTGGACGGCATCTCGCATGTCCCATGGGCACTGCTGCCACGAATGCCCCCCATCGGCTTCCCCACGCACAAAACATATGCTGCACCGCCCCGTCCACTGCTGCAACGTCGACGCGATGGACTCGACGCTGACGTGCTCCATCTGCCGACGATGTCGTTGGCGCTGCTCGACGAACGCGAACGCGCGGGCCTGCGCTTCGCGCTCGACTTCTCGTCGCCTGCGGATCCGCCCCTGCTCCTCCTCCTGCTCACGATCGGTCTCGCGCTGCTCGACGGCGACGTCTCCGACATGCTCGCGTTCCCCTTCCGGCCGGGGGACGGCGATCCTGCGCCGCTTTCGACCCCGCGGCAACCCGCGACACACGTCGCATCGTTCCTCGTCGACCTGGCACGCACTGCGATCCACTCGACCATCCATGTGTCGGTCCAACGGGACCCGGCGACACTGCTCCCCGCGGATGAACGCCTTCATGGCCGCGTCGGTGCGCCACCCCTGCTCCTCCTTCTCCTGCCCGGTCCGCTCGTCGACGGACGTGCCCTGCAACATGATGGCCTCGCTGGGGCGCCCGTCTCGCCCGGCACGCCCGCTCTCCTGGGCGTACTGCTTGATCTGCTCGCGAACGCCGACGTGAATCACGACGCGGATGCGGGGGGCGTCGACGCCCAACCCAATGCGTTGGTGGCGGTGAACACGCGCTCCGTCTCCCCGGTCGATCGTCGCAAAATCGTCTTCTTCGCCGCGGCGTCGCCTACTCCGCGGTGATACACGCTGCACCCCAACACGCCGGCCAAACGCTTCGCCTGTTCGACGCGCCTGCAATACACGACGATCTGGCCCTCGGGGTACTGCTCCTTCTTCCGCTCGACCAACTCCCGCACCGCCCCATCCTCCTCCTCGCGGGCATACTGGACGACGGAATACGCAATGTTGGGTCGACCCGTGACGTCGCGAATCATCTGCACATCCCGCTCCTCGACCCCGATCGCGTGCAAAAACATGCTTTCCTCGCTGGGCGGCAATGTGGCGGTCAAAAAACAACACCTGCACCCCGTACCCGGTCATCTCTCGCAACTCCAACACCTTCGGCCTCCAATCCGCCGTGCTCTCCAAAACGGTGTGGCACTCGTCGATGACGATGCGTTCCAATTGCCCGTTCGCACGCTTCATCGCCAAAAACTGGCCGAACGCGACCGACACGGCCGACTCGGGCGTCACGAACACGATCTGACTATCATACGGGGGCCGCTCGCCGTTCCACTCGCTGCATCGGATTCCGGCGGCGCTGCACCGCTCGTGCAAATCCTGGCGCAACGACACGACGGGCACCACGACGACGGTCAACCCTTGCGGGGAACCGGCGGCGGGCAACATGAACAACATGCTCTTCCCGCCGCCGGTGCGCATGACGGCGACGACGTACGGCGTCCCCGCGACGATGGCGTCCAACGCTGGCCGCTGCACTCCACGGAACGCCGCGTCGGGCCCGTACATCCTCGCCAACTCGCCCGCGACGTCGACGCTCCGGATCCGCCGCGTGCGTGCGGCGTCGACCTGCTCCTGCTCCTGCTGGATCCGCGCGCCGACATCTGCGACCCCCTGATGCTGCGCTTCCGCGGACGGGAACTGTAAAATGCGGTGCCAATTGACGCTCACCTGCCGGAACTGCTCCCGCTCGGACATGGTGATGAACGGCGACTCGGTCATCAACAACCCATATATCATCTCCTCCATCTCGGGGCTGTGCCCGGACTGGGTCGCCTGCACGTTCCGCATCTGCTCGATCGCGGCGCCAATGGCCGACCGCTGCCGACCGCCGTCGTAAATCCGGTCCAACGTGTCCCGGACGCTACTATTGCGACACAACTCGCGCTGGATGGCGGGATATGCGTTCCTCCACACCGCGACGCCGATCCGCACGCCGATGCGGCTCTCGGTCTCGCGATATATAACCCTCCGGACGCGGTCGGTGTCCCAAAACCCGTCGGTGTTCAACGGCGCCCGCTCGTCCTGGGACGGGGGCACATCCGCCAACCACTCGTCGTCCTCGTCGTCCTCGTCGTCCTCGTCGTCCTCGTCGTCGCTCTGTTCGGCCGGGCCCCCGCGGACCACCTCCTCGACTCTATCCTCGCCCTCGTCGTCGACTTCGCCGTCCGCCCACTGCTCCTCGGGCTTGGGCTCCCACACATGCGCACCACGCTCGAACTGGTCCCGCACCGCTTCGCGCAACTGCTGGACGAATGGCTCGATCAACCACAAAAAATACACGACGACCTCTCCCACCTCCGTGGGCACGTACCGGTGCACGATCTTGACCCGCTTGCTGGCGCTGTATCCCTTGTGATAATTGGTGACGAACGCGACCATCCCGTCCTGGATGAACACTCCGCGCTGGCCGCGACTCTGCTCCCCATTGCGGTGCCGGATGCTGATCAACTCGGTCGCGCGCGCGGGCGCGCCGCCCGAAAAATGGACCAACGCCATCAACTCCTCCTTGAACTGCCGCACCTGCCGGAAATACGCCTCGACGCCGCTCTGCTTCCACACGACGCGCCCGCCGCCGCTGCTCTCGATCAACTGCCCGGGGTGCTCGTCCGCCAATCGCTCCCACATCCACCGCTCCCCGGGGACCGACCACGTGTTGCGGTGGTCGTCGATAAAACACCACCGGGGGCTCATCTCGCTCGCGTCGTCGTACAATGATGCCACATCGACGTCCGGCATCTGGACGGGCCTCCAATCGCGCGCGCGGACGACTCCGTCCGCCGGGAACCACATCAACTGGTGCACCAAACGCCGCCGCACGCTCTCGTTCAACCCGTGCACGACGGCGCGGACCATGTCGATGGTGAATCGCGCCTTGCCGACCGTGATGCGCGCTCCCTCCCACAACACCTGCCCGGGCGCCTTGGTGGTGTACCGGATCTTCATCCCGTACGTCTTCTGGTGGAATATCCGGTCCAACGGCGTGGGGCGGCCTCCGTATTGCGTCAACGTCATGCATCGCTGCGCGTACGGCTGCACGCCCTCCAACACGGCCGGCGCGGCCATCTGCGCGGCCACGACGCTGCTCCCGCCCGCGGTGCGCGCGCGAATGGCGCTGACGCGCTGCCCGTGGGCGTGGTACACGACCATCGCCCGCAACGGCGCGATGATTCCGGACAAAATGGGGGTGTAATTGATGGCGGGCACCCACCCCCCCTTCTCGCTGTTCAACCCCAACACGGCCAACCCGCTGACGATGGCGCTCTGGAACTCGCTGTCCTTCAACGGGTGGTCGAACATGGACAACCAAAACTGCAAACTGCGGCGCACCAACTGCCGCTTCGCCCGGGCCTTCTGCGCGTCGCCCTCGGACTCGATGACGGCCACGGCGCCGCTCTGGACGCGGGCCAACGCCTGGTGCTGGCCCTCCAACAACACGTACGGGGGACGCCGGTCGCGGGCGTGCGTGCGCCAAATGTACCGCAATATCTGGACCCAATGCCCGCTATACTTGCGAATCGTCTTCACCTGCTGCTCGGCGTAAAACGGCCGCTCGTTGTCGTCCGCGCCGCACTCGCGGCGATTGATGTGCTCCAACGCGGCGCGTCCGACTACGGCCGGACGACACACGCGGAACGCCTGTCGGATCAACCGTCGCGTGGCGTGGCATGCCTCCGCCAACCCGACCATCTCGCCGTCCTCCTCGGCCGGGGGGACGGGCTCATCCTCGTCTCCCTCTTCGCCCTCGGCGGGCCGGATGGTCGCCAACAACTCCTCGGACGTGAATCCTGCCAAATGGGCCGACCACCCGGTAAAATCTAACCACGGGTCGGCGACGCTCCGCGCATTCTCGGCGGGGATGGTGCTCTCCTTTCGCAACTCTTCCCGCCGCTCTTGGATCTGGCCCAACAACGCGCGCATCGCATCGCTGGCGGGGGCCTCGACGGCATGGGACACGACGAAATACCGCTGCCATCCTCGAAACTTGAAAAATCGCTGGCAATGCTGGCCCTCCTCCCATATGCGGTCCGTGGGGGGGCCACCTCGCCCGTTCCGCGACCGACCTCGCGCCTGGTTCGACGACCATGCATGCGCCTGGCGGCAATGTGCTGCGATGTGGGCGGTCTTTGCTCCGCGACACATATACGGACATGGCTGTCCCGCGGCATCGACGCCTCGACACCGGAATCCATCGGTGTATACGGGCAACCATTCGATGGGGCGCGCGCCTGCTTCGGGATATGTGACTTCTTCTGGTGCCTGGGCAACGTCGGACAAACCGGCGAACACCTCGTGGACGCGCTGTTGCATCTCGCGATCCCATTGGCGATGCGCACGCCGTAAATGGCCTGCAAACTCGTGGGGAATAATCGCGAATCCGCATGGCTTACATATCACGACGCCGTACTCGGGCAAATGGGCAAACACCTCGATGAATGTCTCCATCCGATCGCGCTTCTTCCCATTCATGGATGGGAATCAACACGTTCGCCCCCGCCGCGACGTGATGTCAAACTCTCCCCTGACCCGGTCTCCCGATTCGTATGCGGCTCAACTTTAATCGTATATGTGGACGATGGAACAATTTCCTCTGCTCGACGCGGGGCTCTTCAATTCGCGAAACTGGGCGCGCGGCATCGATGGTCGGTCTGTAAAATGTGTGCGAAATTTGGGGGCAATCGGGCCCATGGTGGAAACATGGCCGATTTTGGGGCAAATCAATACGTTATATGAATACTCTTGCGATCCGTCCTCGGCATTAACTGCTACGACGAATACGCAACACGCTCGCTACTTATGGAAAACGCTTCGACGTGGTCGCTAATGCTCGGGATTGTGCAACCCTATACGATACGGTGATACCTTGCCCTCCGGGACACCGATATGCTCGTGATCGAATGCTTCGTCGGGGTACCCTAACCCTAATGGACCTGGCGACGACGATTCCTCTCGAATGGCACGTCGAACCGGCTTTAAACTCACGGACGGGCGACTTTACTATTCGATGGAATTTTGTGCAACGTTGCTCGAATTTTGGCGTCCTCTGGCGGGCGGAATAATTTTTGCTATTCGTGGTCTCCTACGTATAACAATGGCGCTACTGGCAACGACGATACCTCCCGAACGACACTGCCAATGGACCTCACACTTGGGGATAACTAACTTGGCCATCGAATGTAATTTTGTGGACGGTAACTCGAATTTTCGCGTCCTCTGGCGGGTGGCATAATTTTTGCAATCCGTGGTCTCTCGCGTACGGCTGCGGGCGGAACTGGCGACGTCGATACATCTCCAACGGCAACGCGAATGGACACAAAACCTGGGGACGGGCGACTGTACTGTCCAATGTAATTTTGTGCGACGTCGCTCGAATTTCGGTGGCCTCTGCCTGGTGCTAAAACTTTTGCAATCCGTGGTCTCTTGCGTATTACTACGGGCACTACTGACGACGTCGATACCGCTCGAACGGCCCTCCGAATGGACTCCTAACTCGTGGACGGGCGGGCCATGGTCGATCCGCAAAACCTATGCAATATTGGGGGACAATCGGATGCGTCGTGGAAACACGGTCGATTTTTGACGTTGTAAATGCGCATCACAAATTTCCTTTCTCCCCCCCGCCGTATTGGCCTCGCGTGTCCGACACGTACTACGCTCGCTCCTTGTCCGGAACGCTTCTCGCTGGACGCGGACGCTCTGGAACTGGTGGATGCGTCCGATACAACTCTACCTTGCCCTCCGGGACGCCAATATACTCGTGGTCGAATGCTTCGTCGGGGCTACCCTAACCCTAATGGGACTGGCGACGACGATTTCTCTCGACTGACACGACGAATGGCCTTTAAACTCGCGGACGGGTGACCTGACTATCGAACGTAATTTTGTGCAACGTCGCTGGAATTGTGGCGCCCTGCGGCGGATGGCATAATTTTTGTAATCCGCGGACTCTTGCGTTGTGCTATGGGCGCCACGGACGACGTCGATGCCTCTCGAACGGGGCTGCGAATGGACCCGAAAATTGGGGACGGGCGACGTTAATCTTAAATGGAATATCGTGCAACGTCGCGCGATCTTTACTATCCGTATGCGTGTGGTATTGTTTTCGCAACCCGCGGCCTTCTACGTGCTAAACTGGCGCCACTGGCAACGATAATATCTCTCGAACGGCAATGCGAATGGACTTCGAACTTGGGGACGGGCGATATTCCTATCTCATGTAATTTTGTGCAACGTCGCGCGAATTTTGGTGCCCTCTGCCGGCTGGCGTAATTTTTGCAATCTGTGGTCTCGTGCGTACGGCAATGGGCGCAACTAACGACATCGATACCTCTCGAAATGTACTGCGAATGCGCTCTAAATCTGCGGACGGGTTTCTATATCTTTTTATCTACCTGCCGGAACTTTTGCGCGACTTTATATGGAACACCCCCTGGCGGATGGTAAACACGCGGTGTGTATGCGAAAACGGTACGACTGGCGACATCGACATGTCCCGAACTACCTGTGCAATGGACCCTAAACTCGCGGACGGGCGACCTTGCTATCGAATGTAATTTTGTGCGACGCTGCTCGAATTTTCGCGTCCCCTTGCGGGTGGCATAATTTTTGCAATTCGTGGTGTATTGCATACGACAACGGGCGCTACTGGCGACGACGATATCTCACAAATGGCAATGCGAATCAACTCCAAACTTGGGGACGGGCGACCTTACGATCGAATATAATTTTGCACAACATTGCTCGAATTGTGGCATCCTGTGGCGGGTTGCATAATTTTTGCAATTCGTGGTCTTTTGCGTACGGCTGGGGGCGGAACGCGCGACGTCGACATCTTGGAAACGGCGCTGCGGATGGGCGTCAAACTTCCGGACGGGCGACTTTGCTATCTAATGCAATTTTGTGCAACGCCGCTCGAATTTTGGCGTCCTCTGGCGGACGGTATGAATTTTTGTAATCCGTGGTCGGTCGGTGGTCTCGGGAATGGCGGACCTGGCGACGTCGACATCTCTCTACCGGCGCTGCTAATGGGCTCCAAACTTGCGGATGGACGTCTATATTATCCGCCCTCCCTCCCCGGATCTTTGCGCGAACGTACACGTCCTCTGGCGGGTGGGATGTTTCGGGACACGCGATGCTCGACGTGCGGAAATGCCGCGACTGGCGACGACGATATCTCCCGAACGCCCTGCGGACTGCACTCCAAACTTGCGGACGGGCATCTATATCCTCCGACCTGCCTCCCTGAAACTTTACGTGAATCGATTATCTCTATGGTGGCCGGGTGGAATTTTGGACTGTGCGGTGTCTTACACTCCTCGGCGCCCGGGCGCGTGGCCCTGAAACTCGACGACGCGACTCTTGACGTGCATGTGCGACCTCTCGACAACTTCTCGCACACTCTCTACCGCCGCCGACGTGTCGGGGGATCTATGGGGTCTGTTCGCGCGATGGCGACGACCGCTTCGACGTGCTGCTGCATATGCGATGTGTGCTGCGTACGCATCTGCCGCCCCTGCGGCGCCTGCGGCGGTCGCGGTTCGCTGGCCTTGGCGGAACTTTACTCGGTCCCATGGCTTTCTTCCGGCGACGATATCTCGCGAACGGCGCCAGCGGCTGCGGATTTTCTTTCAATGGTCCTCAGCGATTGCGCGACTCTTCTACATGTCCCGAAATCAGCGTGTTCGAGGGCCATCTCACCATCCGAGATTTAGGGTCAAAATCAAATGATCGGATGGGAGACCCTGGGGAATTTTTGTATGGGAGAAGCAGAGCCGCAAATGATCGAATGGGCATCCGAGACCACGGGATACTGGGTAGCGGCTGCGGATTTTCTTTCAATGGTCCTCAGCGATTGCGCGACTCTTCTACATGTCCCGAAATCAGCGTGTTCGAGGGCCATCTCACCATCCGAGATTTAGGGTCGAAATCAAATGATCGGATGGGAGACCCTGGGGAATTTTTGTATGGGAGAAGCAGAGCCGCAAATGATCGAATGCGCATCCGAGACCCCGGCATACTGGGTAGCGATTGCGCGACTCTTCTACATGTCCCGAAATCAGCGTGTTCGAGGGCCATCTCACCATCCGAGATTTGGGGTCGAAATCAAATGATCGGATGGGAGACCCTGGGGAATTTTTGTATGGGAGCAGCAGAGCCGCAAATGATCGAATGGGCATCCGAGACCACGGGATACTGGGTAGCGGCTGCGGATTTTCTTTCAATGGTCCTCAGCGATTGCGCGACTCTTCTACATGTCCCGAAATCAGCGTGTTCGAGGGCCATCTCACCATCCGAGATTTGGGGTCGAAATCAAATGATCGGATGGGAGACCCTGGGGAATTTTTGTATGGGAGCAGCAGAGCCGCAAATGATCGAATGGGCATCCGAGACCCCGGCATACTGGGTAGCGACTGCGCGACTCTCCCACATGTCTCGAGATCAGCGTGTTCGAGCGCCATCTCACCGTTCGATATTTGGGGTCGAAATCAAATGCTCGGACAGGAGACCCTGGCTGAATTTTAGGTGGCTTAGGGTATAAAACAAATGCTCGAACACACGTCCGATCTCACGGCATACTGGGTAGCGGCTGCGGATTTTCTTTCAATGGTCCTCAGCGACTGCGCGACTCTCCCACATGTCTCGAGATCAGCGTGTTCGAGCGCCATCTCACCGTTCGATATTTGGGGTCGAAATCAAATGCTCGGACAGGAGACCCTGGCTGAATTTTAGGTGGCTTAGGGTATAAAACAAATGCTCGAACACGCGTCCGATCTCACGGCATACTGGGTAGGCCTCTCTCCTATCGAAATACGGCCGACTATCCCTCCGAATTACAACTTTAATACACCCTAACTCTGCACCTCGACCCGCTATGTCGACCCGCTATGTCGACCCGCCGTGAAATCCAACCGACATGCCATCTATGCTGTCCCGAACTCGAACCTAACTCCGTCCAATGCCGCATCCTACCTTTCTACTATCGATGCCTACCTGATTTCGAACCTGTCTATATATCTGCTGGAATCCTCCCTCTCCGAACACCCCGCCTATATACGCCACCGGAACCTGCATACCGACAATTTGCATCGTTACCGAACTACCCCGTCGCTACGCCACACTATCGGATCTGCTATGCACTCTGCCGATGCGAAACGACCGCCTCGCAAACTATCCAAATGTTCGCCTGTCGGCAACCTGGCTCGAATGCATGCCGGACCCACTCCGTGCGCCCGACGTGACACTGCATCGCCCATGTCTCTATGCGCATCGGTGCCGGGGACGTACGACATCCGGATGACGCCTACGATTACTGTCGCCCCGCATGCCGCATGTGGTGCGACTATGGCATGGGGGTTATAACTGTTACCGGGAATTCACTGGTCCACGACGCTGGTACGCTACGGGCTGCACCTCTGAAAAACTCGGCCATCGTCGTACGATCGCGTGAAAATGGAAACATGTCCGATCGCGACCGGGTTCGGCCTCCTACATACGTTCCTGCATATCCTTCCGCTGCACAAAATCGATCGTGCTGCGATGATCTATCCCGCACGCGGGGACGGGCATCTCATAACTACGAATAACCCGACAACCGCCTTCTCTCCTCGGTATCTCGCACCGCGCATATGGAATGGCCTGGGTGACCGATATACTCTACAACGACCTCTCCTCTCCCACCCTATACGGACACCGACTTCTGCCAACCCTAACCCTGACGGATGGACGACCATCTGCCGGCGACGACATGCGACGGGAACGCCTAATATCGCGGCAATACGATGCTACGGCGCACTGCAATAATCCTGCGACATGGAATCGGTGGAATCGGGCTCCTGTCCAAATGATACGAATAAAATTCTGCAAAACGGGTGTGAAAAATCGACGTGTTGTGCGCATTTGGCTATTTGAATATTGGCGACGACGACGAAACACACGTTCGACGCCCGAACGATGCTACGACCAAATCCCCACTTCTGATACTACGTTTTCGCTTGTTTGTGCGATGCTTGCTCTCTCGCTCGAATTTATAATCCTGCTTTTCGATGTGGACGTCGAAAACCACCAAAACTGCCCTGACGGCAACGACGATATCACACGCACGCCATTTTCTCTGCCCTTGGAACTTCCCTAACATCGAAAATGGACCTCCCTCGTGCTCTCTGAATTTGTGCCCGAATTTTGGGGCACTGTGGCGACGGCGACGAATTTTGGAATCGGCCGCATCGCTATGCTCCACGCCCACCACTTTCGCGCTGACGTAATCATCCACCGCACTTCACTCCATCATTCCGGTCGGGCTCGATTCGAACGGGGATGGACGCTCGGATACAATCGCATCTTCAACACGGATGCTCGCGGACGGCCGTGTGGACCGCATTCGACACGCTATATCACACCTGCCTCGAACCAACTCACCTCATCTCCGCCACGCTGTTCATGCACGTCGTCTCGCATATGGAAAATCATATCGCGGATTCGGAATGGCGACGCGACTGCACGCGGACGCATATTCGGGCGGTCAATCCATCGACCTGGGGATCGCAACTCGCGCGCATACTTTCTCTGCGACAACACCCGTCCGCTACTCTGGTCATACATACGCGCCTGCGCACTGGTAAAAAAACCACGCCATTCCACTCATCTCCACGCCATCCGCCTTAATCGTCTCTCCTAACCACCCGGCGACCTCCCCTGCGTGTCCTGTCCGCTCTATCTCGCCCTCAATCCACTCCAACGCGGCCTCGGCCTTATAGCACATGATCACGGCCACGGCTTCCATCAACCGACCTCGATATTGGCACCTTCCGTCCTGCTTCCTCCGATATCTCGTCGGCCCTCCGTCGTGGATGGGCTCCCACATGTGGCATACGGCTCGCGGCGCCCAACACGTCTGACACGCCGTCCACGCCGCCGCCCACCGGTTTGGGTCGGCGGCAACGACATGCAAACCGCGACTTTTCGCACCGGAACCCTCTTCGGTTTGGTCAACGCGGTGCGCTCTCCAACATATCTCAAACACGGCTCGATTGCTCGTTGGGAACCAAATGAACTCGACTAAATGAACTCGACTCTTTGCGGGTTTGGACCCTAACCTATTCGGGTTCGGGTATAAATGAACTCGAGTCGAGTTTAGTTGGGGATAGTGGATAGGTCCTAGCCAAACACTCTTTGTGCAGTTGCTACCTCCACCGATGGATAAGGAGGAGTACCAGAGAATGGAGGATCCAGAAGAAGAAAACTCTGGGGAACTACAACCCCAGCAGGAGAAAAGTGGAACCACTAAACCACCTGAGTCAAGCTAGAGACCAATGGACAAGCCAGTCCTGGCACTAGTGGGAGACTGCATTCCAAAGCAAAAGGATCAAATGTTGCACAGCAGGACCCACAAGGACACAGGGATTAGGAGGGGAACTAAGACCAGACCCATGGCCAAAAGAGAAGGAGATCTGTCTCAGATAAAGGACTAGGCCCAGAGCCAAAAGCTCACAGCATAGTAACAAGACAAGTGCTTCAGAAGAGATAGAGAGAACATGGACAAGAGGAGGAGCCAAGTGCTAAGCATCACAGGGCATTCCTCAGCCAAGTCCCAGGCTAAGAATAGGAGTGGGTTGTCTCACAAACTCCTGAAACTGTGGCCTATTCTTTGGTTTGGTTAGGCTATCAGCAACCATCTCTTTTATTGGAACATATTCTACTGCAACCTTCCTTTGCTACCAAAGATGTCTGATATGGTTGTATGCAATATTAATGTGTTTGGATCTCTTATAGGTGTGTGCATCCTTAACAAGGGTCAAAGCTGCCTAATTGTCTCCTATGATTTGCACTGGCCTTAGCTCTTTCACTGTGTCAGGATGGGCTTTGACAGTTGGCTAGAATAGGCATTCTCCTACTAGTCCTACACAGTCCATCTCCCTTAAGAGTGCTGCCAGGAACTGAGATTGCTTTGCACATACATTTATAGCTATATACTCAGCCTCCATTGTCGATGTTGCAACAGAATTTTGCTTCCTGCTCATCTAGGAAACTGGGGCTCTACAGAGGAAGAAGATGCTTCTAAGGATTGAGACTCTGTCTGCCTTGTCTATTGTATAGTCGGAGTCTGAGTATCCTATCAGACTTCCCCTATTTCTCCTAAACATCGATCCTAAGTCTTGGGATAACCTTAGGTACCTTGCCAGTTTCTTCAGAGCTTGCATATGCCTCTTGGCTGGGTCTGAGACATATGAGCTTAGCCTTCCAAGAGAGAAAGCAATGTCTAGTCTTGTTATAACCATAGGCCACATCCAGGTACTAGTTTCGCTTTAGTACTCTGTCTTGTTCCCTCTCCTATTATACAGGCCTATAGGGAAGGTGACGTGCTGCATAAGCGTGTTACGCTTTCCGTGCCCTCATTTTTGCGTTAGCTTTATTCTTCTTCTTGCAATAATATGCTTTTGCCGGAAGGGCAGTACTTCTCTTTTGCTTAGGACGGGCAGGCCTTGGACTTTATATATTGTCCGGTTCTAGCGATCGTATCAAATATTATATCAAAGGCTGGTTGGTGCAATGGTAGCACATCCACGGTATGTACTCGCACCCCACGCCACCGCTAGTAAAGGCGTTAGGTGTGTTCGACTGCGGGAGGTTGCTAGTTCGAGTCCAGCATTGGCTTCTGACAGGGAAAAGATACGTGCTGCATAAGCGTGTATTCTTTCCCTGTCGCAATTTTTGCGCTTCCTTCGTCGTTCTTCTCGCAATATAGCAACACCCTTTTGCTGGAACCTACGGTGTCCATGTCTTTTGCTTAGGGAAAGCAGGCCTTAGCCTTTATATATCGTCTATTTTCGGGGATTGCAACGGCTAGTTAGTGCAGTGGTAGCACATCGGCCTCTTAGCGAAAGCGGTTTCGTTTGCCTTGTATGAAACCGTATATTGCCTCTGAGCGTCGAAGGTCGTGGGTTCGATTCCCGCACTAGCTATCTCTTAATAAGTAAAGTCCCTCGATGGATGCAGCTTATTAGGACCTTTTGGTGTAACTCCTTAAGCTTTTGCTAACAGTTTTGAAGGTTTTTCTTTCGTTCTTAGGTATTGTCGGACTCTGGGTACCCCTTCGAATGTTTTGCTATTCCTTCGTAGCTACTAGGCATAGTATTTCCAAAACCCCTTTTGCTATATCCTTCCAACTCCCTACTTCTACGCTTCTTGTCCAGAATAGCTATTATAATAGCATAGCTAACGTAGTCCAACCACGGAACGGCACGGTGAGGTGGCCGAGTGGTTAGAAGCGCTGGCTCGGTTTGGCTAGATACATAGGTAACCCTACCTACCTTCCAACCACTGCAGCCATCGATCCTTTTCCCACCCGAGATATCGTGGCAATCGCGCCGGTCGCCCCTCCTGCCATTGCTTTCTAGCCCAAACCCACTCCTTCGGCTCTGCGTCGATAGGATTGCCAGGGGTACGGACTGAATACCACATCCTTTGGCCTTGTTTGGTCGTTTGCATAAAGCCCGCCGGGCAGGGATATGGGAGGATCCAGTGGTAGCGATAAAGGGCGCGCCAAAACTGCCACTGGAATGTCCGATAGACCCGTTCTCCCTGCGAACGAACGCCGATACATGCCCGCCGATAAAGCGTACGGAACGGTTTTCGATCCCAGTGCTTTCGAACACGCCCGTCGTTCTCAGAGAAGAGAAACGTCCCGAGCAGGACGACGATCTTGAAGTCGGTTTTGTTTCCGCAGACCAGGTGGACACGGTCCCCAGTGATCTCGGCGAGGTACTCATAGCAAAAGGGCTGCATTCCCTCTGCCGCGTCCGATCGACACTCCTCGCGGATTTCCGTCTGGATAGTCTCGATGATATCTCTCCGGAACTGCCAGAGGCAAAGATGCACGATCCAAGTGACCAAGCGATCGAACACGCGCTCGACATCGGCATACGTCGTCAGCCATTGTAGTGCGACGTCGAGCTTGCGAGTGAGATCGAAGAAGGCTTCCACGTGCCTCCCACGACGAAGATATTGGTCTCGAAGAATGCGGTTCCCGAACAGGATGTCATCGGCAATATGATCCCGGAATTGGAGTCGCTCCCAGTCGATTCGCGGCTCAAGCCAGCAGTACTTATAGCGAGGGAGGGTGTTACAGAAGCCCAATCCGTACCAGTGCTTCGGACGCTCTCCCTCACGCGCTCGTCGATCTCGTCGGCTCCACCAGAGTGCGGACTCACGACTGAGGAGGTGTCCGCCGAACACGTACTGGAGACAACGGAGGAACATGGCCATCATCTTCGTTTCCTCCCACGTGTACGCCTGGGCGTTGGCGCGTGCGCGGACGACCTCAAATCCCGCCGCAAATTTGTCCGCGCTTCGCCACAAGTAATCAGTGTACACGGCGGTCCGGATCGCCCATGCGTAAGGGGGACAATCGTCGAGAGGCTGCACCTGGCCTAACGTCTCCTGCTCGAGGAGCCTCATAGACAAGCTATCGAGCAAGTCCCACCGAATGCGATGCTCCTCTCGAATCCCGAATGACTTACACCGGGATGCTTGCAATCCACCTCAAACGCGCTGCTTGCTCGCAAGATAGGCTCGCTCGACAATGTCTCCTTGCCGGCGCCGCCCGCCAGTCGCCAGTCGGGCTGCTTTGCGAATACTAGGGTCGAGCGCCAACTCCTCCAAACCGACGTTGCTAAACGGGAAGCACTTCGTAGCGTCGGTGATCTCCTTCACAGATGCATAAAACTGGCTGTATACGAGACCACCCTTTCGCTGGCGGGAAGACTTGGGTGAAACGCTCGTAAGCGCACATGCCTCCCAGAGCATATTCGCGGTGAAATAGGTTTGGCCTTTTCCGATCGCCGGAGGCTCGTCATCGTACATCCATCGCATGTACCTCTCGAGACAACATCGCTTCCACAGCAAGACCTGCGGCTCTTCTCCGATACCGAGCGGCTGGGAGGCCATAGTGCTGACCTGGGGGCAGATCTCTTTTCCGAGATCGACATAGAACCGATCCGTCTCTACAAACGTCATGTCTAGAACATCGGACAAGAACTTCCGAAAATTCTCGATAACACTATAGAGGTGAGGGAGCTCTGGACGTGTCTTGAACTGGAGCTTAGTGCCTTTTGCACTAAAGAATATCTGGAGCTCACGGAAGTCAGCTAAGCCTGGAGTGCGAGCGATGATCCGCTCGACCTCTGCCCAGATGTCGTCAAGGTGCTCCGGTTGCAGGTAGTATCCGATCGATTGCTGAGCTTGGTAACTCGTCGTCTCGATTATCCGCCCTTCTACCTGGTGGGCCTTAGAGTTCGCATATGCGTGACCGTAGCTCGCGGGCAGGTGTTGCATATAATGCGCATCGTAGAATTGGTGGAGTGCAGGCAGGTACACTCGGTCGGTCCAGCGACGAAGCTGCTCTTGCGTGAGCGATACGAATTTCTCTCCGGGACGTCGCAGGTGCGGAAACAGGACATGGATAGTAAGGTCATGCGTTCCCACGACACGACCGAGTAAAAAATGAGGAATGTCTCGGAGCATGTGCATCTGCGTCCGAACAGACGGTGGCTCGGTGTCTTCGGGGACGACTGGTGCTGGCGCCTCGAGATGATTGTTAGCAACGATGTTTTGTTTCACGAGCGGCACGGGCTGGTACCACAACCCTTTTCGTGCCACTCCGAGGGAAGACGCGAAGCCCAGGAAACTATCGACGTCGAATGCTACGGGACTCTCGACTGCTTGAGTCTCTTCCTTGTGGAGACAGACGTTCTTCGGCATGCGCCCATGAAGGCGTCCCGACACGCCACAGAACATGTCTCTCCACTGCCCTGCTGTAGGCCAGGTGTGTCGACTGAGTTCATCGCTCGTCATCATGTGGTCTCGCGCGAGTACCGAGGGAAATGTGGCATCGTGGAACACCTCCCCGAGACTAGAATGATTATCATGGGCAGACCGCATGTGCTCGCGGAGCTGCTCGTTATGCTCTTCGAGAGTACAGCCGTGATGACCTTTTCCGACGAGCTGTTCGTATAGCTTCTCGACCATATACTCTCGTGCCATCTGTGTAGTTGCCTCTGCCTCTTCGTCTTCGCTTTCCGAGTAGTGCGACGCGAAATGAAGCTCAGAGTCGGAGCTGCCGTCGTGGTCTACGTCCGTGCCCGTCTCACCTCGGTCAACAGGAGGCTCTTCATGTATAGCAGTCCGACTTTCTCTCCATTCTAGCTCAAGGGCAGGCGTAGCGCTACGAACGCTCGCACTCGCACTCGCTAACGGATGTTCGACAACAGAGGGCTCGTATCCCGAAGCAGATCGACTGCTTCCAGTGCGCCCTAGCGGCACATATTCATGCTCTGTCTCTCCCCAAGCGTCGGTGCTTGGTTCAATCGGAGGACCTACTCTCTGCTCGTCGCACTGGCTTCGACTCGTAGGCTGTACGGTGGGAATTCGCGCGTCGGTTCTTGGCGAACTACGTAGAGGAGGAGGTTCTTCGGGACTTGCTTCGGGTCTCGAGGATTGGGAGGCGGCCGCAAAACGTCTAAAAAAACCGAGAGGCATTACTCGGCCGTTGGGATAGAGAAGCTCGTGCTCATCGTAGCTTTCCGAATCTCGTTGTTGCTGTGCGTCTACGATGTCTTCTGCGAGACGCAGCTCTCGAACTCGCATTCCCAGCTGCGGAAGTGTAGGTACGACCTGCTCAGCTTCTGTAAGTGTAGCAGTGACGACTGCTTCGCCCTGTGCAGCTTGTGCAGCAGTCCGCTGTCGCTGTCGAGTGAGACGAACGCGCTCTCGCGTAAGTTCTCGACGGCGAGCAACTTCCTCGCTTACGTTGTCCTGTGATAGCGGCCGCCCACGCTTAGTGGACATGGTGAACGATACTTGGACCTCAGTATGTAGACAGCACTATAGACCTGAGCAGAGAGGTATGCGCAAGGGACTTGGAATGATTAGGAGATAAGCGTAACTCTGTTTTAGCCGAGGTTACGG
This sequence comes from Cercospora kikuchii, assembly GCF_019650295.1. Lineage (NCBI taxonomy): Eukaryota > Fungi > Ascomycota > Dothideomycetes > Mycosphaerellales > Mycosphaerellaceae > Cercospora > Cercospora kikuchii. The sequence continues at coordinate 19,502 of NW_025408590.1, forward strand.
TAACGCCTCTGCTATTCTGTAACGCCTCTGCTATTCCATACTAGCATCCTACAACGTAGATAAGTATAAAGCTACAAGTGCGATGCTCTGCGACACGTACCTCTTCGTACAGGACTCTGCCTTCCAACATAGGCAGCGCACTTCAGCGAATGCTTCCGATACTCGTGCATAACTTTGCCTTCATATCTAGGTACCACATCTGTACGAAAGCTTCTTATATCGAGGCCCACGATCTCCTCCGCTCAACGCTAGAGCATGTTGTCTACTTCGCTATCCTTGTTCCTTCTGTCACGTATTAGACTTATATTAGGCTTATCTGCGCTACTAAAGTCGCATGTTGTAGTATAGAGTACATACTTCCTGCTTGCTCTGCTGTTCCTCTTTTCGCCGCCGACGTAGTCTCCTTACTCGAAGCCGCACTTGCTCTCGGATCCGTCGAGCTCTCTCTTCTTGGATAGACCTCTGCTTCGCCTCTTCCTGGGCCATAAGTTGCTGCCGTCGCTTCTCCCGGTGCCGCCGAGTTCGCTCTCGCTGCTTTGCTCGTCGAAGAAGCACTTTGGCATCACTTCGGGCCTCGTTGGACTGCGCTCCGCGTACTTGTTGTATGTCTGCCATATCGCAAAGGTATTGCGTAGTAGGTCGCACTTCCTAGCGTGCTCTAGGGACGGAGAGCTTACACGATATAACCGAGGGCAGTAGAAAGCTTGACTATAGGCGAGCCCGTACGGTAGTAAGTGTAGGCAGCCGCGAGCCCTTATCGTGCTCTTTAGCAGTATCGGGAGCTATTGCGCTCCTTGATCCCGGTTCCTGAAGAAGGAGTATATATTTTTCTCGAGAACGAAGAAGAGTTGGATTACTAGTCCGCGCTAATACGCTTTCGGACTCGACGCTGCAAGCCACGATAGCGACGCTTATGAACGCGCGTAACGCAACGTATACTTCTGCAACGTATGTCGTAGTTAGACATCTATAAGTACGGCCTATACGCTTTCGAACTGTCTCTGTCTTGTATCGATCCTCGCGTTTTCAAGGCTGCAATACGACATTCGAGCTTACCCCAAGACCCTTTGCAACGCTTGTCGCGCTAATACGCTTTCGGACTGCGGCTCGACGCTACACACTGCGACAGCGACGACTTTGAACGTGTGCGACGCAACGTATACTTCTGCAACACACGTCGTACTTAGACATCTACAAGTGCAGCCTACGCGCTTTCGAACAAGCTCTGTTTTGTAAATTATCTTGCTGTTTCGAGGCTGCAATGCGACGTTCGAGCTTACCCCAAGACCCTTTGTAACGCTTGTCGCGCTAATACGCTTTCGGACTGCGGCTCGACGCTATACTCCGCAGCGGCGACGACTTTGAACGCGCGCGACGCAACGTATACTTCTGCACCAAACGTCGTACTTAGACATCTATACGTGCAGCCTACGCGCTTTCGAACAAGCTCTGTTTTGTAAATTATCTTGCTATTTCGAGGCTGTAATACGATATTCGAGCTTACCCCAAGACCCTTTATAACGCTCGTGGACCCTTTGTAACGCTTGATGCGCTAGTCCGCTTTCGTACCAATGCTCGACGCTATACTCCACGATAGCGACGACTTTAAACGCGCACAACGTAACGTATACTTATATAATATATATCGTACTTACGTACTAGTAAGTACGAGATATATACTATCGAATACGACTAGTAATAGACCGAAACCTCGAGGCGAAAGCTCTAACCTTAAGGCGAAAATAGGTACTAGAGAATTCTATATTCTACTCGTATTAAAAACGGAGAGACTACGATAAAACGACGTCGAAATCGTAGTAAGGTAAAATCGAGAGAGAGCGACGAGGCGAGACCGCAAAAGCGAGACGAAGCAGGACTGCAAAAGCGAGACGAAGCAGGACTGCAAAAGCGAGACGAAGCAAGACCGTAGAAGCGCGACGACACGAGACTAAAAGACGGCAGTAACGCAAGATCGAAGACTCGCGACGGTACAGAACCGAAGAGACGCGACGATATACGATCGAGAACTCGCGAAGACGTACGATCGCGAACTTGCGAGACGCGTAATCGTAAACTTGCGACGACGCAGCATCGGATGCATCGGACGACGCATAAGCGAAGCATCGCGACGAGGAGACAGAGCACTTGCCTTCTTGGATCCCCTTTGCCCAGCAAGATATGTTAACCCTCGAACCATTTAACGCCTTCGGACACTTAGTGTTCAGTGCTAGGAGTATCCAGGACCGCTCTCAAGACGGTTCTGGAGCTGCAAGTCGCGCGAAACATCGTCGAGGATGTGTCAGCGCAGTCTCTAACAGGGCGCACCAGCTGCAGTCTGCATCGGGAGTCCATTGTAATGCATATCTAGCAACCGCTTACACTCACCGGTCTCGCTGCTATGGCGACGAAGGAACAAGGCAGGATGCATCACATCGCAGTCTCCACAATGTCGGCCAGCGTTTGGAGAGCCTTGCCCATTCTCGCAGTTACTAAGATGGTCCTCAATCAGCTGAACACTCTCCCGATGGACGGCATGCGCCTGCAAGCGTAACCCACCTCCCCAGACCCAAGTGTCTTCGTAGAACGATGCCAGGAATCGCGCAGCATGTGAAGCGACGGACTTGGGCGGCGTCACCTGTCCCTCCACTCTTTCAAAGAACTTTGTAATATGCTCCAGCAAGTCAAGTTCGTCCTGCGAAAGTGGATGTCCGCTTGCACGAGCCCTTTCGACAGTGTGCAGCCACTTCGTCACAACCAGAGCTACTCGGACGTTAGCAGAGATCTTTGGCTGGTAGAGTCTTTCGCGGACGCACCTGCGTCCCAGGCAGCTACACCATGCTCAACACTCCATGTCAAGGCTGCCGTTTTGCGCACAAGTTGTACACCTCTGCGTACAGGTAGACAAAGGCCCTCGAAGACCCACGTTACTATTTGTGAAATGGTTTCATCCCGCACATGCTGCGCATTGATGAAGTCGCGCAGCGAGACTACTAGCAGCTCATCATCACACTGCAGCAACGACGACCGCTGTTCGGCTAGCGGTAGAACTCTGCCGTAGCAGAAACGCAGAACAGCCGCCGCATTGAATGGAACAGTCTCGCTTGGATCCATGCAAGGATCCGATCGAGGGGTCCCGGGCCCAACGACAAGACCGCGACACTTGCTCAGAGTAGTGAGAATCTGTGCAAGAGCAGCGGTGAAGCTGCCTGTAGTTGATGTCCAGAGTTCGGACTCAGACTGCCATGCTGTGGCCGACTCCAGGACTTGGCTGGTCTGCAAAGTCGCCACGTGCATCATGAGTACGACTGCGAACCGACTCCAGCCTGTCACAATCGCTAAGTCTTTCTGACTGCCATCAATGGTCGCAAGGACGGAAAGCGCATCTTGCATGCTCATGTTCGTCTGCGTCGGCGCATTTCGCATTGCACGTCTCCATGATGCTTCATCTGGTGCTGTCCAGAGACTTCTGCCGCATGGCAAATCATGTTGGCCATCCCGGGATACTGAAAGAAGCGATGGTATCCCGTGCGTGACCTTAAGCATGCTGAAGAGGACCCATGTGCCGTGCAAGGTACTGCACTCACATGATTAGAGAAAGCGTGAAGAGCATAAGACACTTTCCATGTTCTGCTAAAACATTGGACGTTCAGTGCAGAGGACGTACCGCTTCGACGATTCGTGGGCCACCCATTCGTGATAAGCCATATCCTGCTCGGGACGGCGCAGGTCAGATACCAGAGTGTGCGCGAGCGATTGATATGTCTGATCACCCAACAAGTCAGCTGAAGGCGGACAAGAGCAGCAGCCATCACTGGAACAATGTGCGTACAGCATATTGAGATGCGATTCGGCGCATCATCTCGCCGTTGTCGCAATCGGAACTGTGAAGAAGAGCGAAAAATGAGAGCAACAATTGTGTTCTAGCCTGTGGCAGACTCAAGATGGCTGAGCCGCTGCGAAGACGCTGTGGTTCAAGCAGATCTGTAATGCGATGGTGCTCTGTCTCATGCGTGCCTGGAGTGAGGTCTTCTCTTTCGGCAATAAGTTCAGCAGACAAGTAGCAAAATGCAGCAGTGTGACGCTCCAGTCGGTAGAGGGCACCGATCGCAGCCACTGCAAACAGCTGCTGTGGCACCTCGACTGCGGCTTGGAACGAGGGCAAATGAAATAGGGGAAGATGGACATCGAAAGCCCGGAGATACATGTGCACTGAAGCTCGAAGCGCATCAACTGTCGGGTAATGAGCATGCTGTGAGCTAGGGATGGCCGATCTCAGTTGCAAAGCGCGCAGGAAGACCTGGTCTGGTAACTCTGGTAGCGAAGATGCCTGGGTAGACTCCTCTCCGGGGAATGATGTGCCTGGCAGACAGTAGGGCAGTGGTATCGCCGCCGGCTTGGGCACTGCTGGAGACGACTCGCAATGTGATGAGGCCATGACTGTGATTGGAATATTGTTCGGTGAGCTGGAGTTCATCAATGGGGACACATCGAGCCCATTCAGCGCAGAGTCGTGCGTCCACGCGTTGAAGGAAAGGTCGAAAAAGTCAAGACTGCCGAAAACGTCCAAGTCCGGACCGAGATTTCCGATGGGCACGGAGCCTGGGATGGTGGATAAATGGGTTAGAGGTTCGGTGGAAGATGGTAACGCTGGCGGTGCATGCTCGTCGCCGGCCGCCGCCCCAGCTGTAGCAGGTGCGGCGGCATTCAGTCTGCTGGCCGCATTACCAGCTGCGAGAGCCTGCCCGTCGTGCTCGGCAGCATGTAACGTCTTGATGTGCCGCGTCACGAGATCTCTGCAATAAATCAACAATGTGCCTTGTGTACGCGATGCATGCTAACGAAAGGGCTGAGCCAACGTATTTGCGACTATAGCAGCGGGCACAATATCGACACTGAAACGGCTTCTCCTGGGTATCTACTAGCAGCGTGTTCAGCAGCTACGCACCCTGCATTATAGGGCACGGAAGGACTCACGGCCGCGCAGGTGGCGCTGGTGGTGCTCGCTGCGCTTGAACGATTTTGTGTAATAGGTGCAATGGAAACGTCTGGTGGCGTCAGCGTCCGAGGCTGCTGGCTAGCCGATCATGGCTAGTGTTGCTGCTCCAGGCATGTGGGGAGAGGAGAGGAAGGAGGGTTGCGGTTCATAGTATATAGGGACTGTAGGGTACTACTGAACAGCTGAGGTGGAGTCGTGGAGAGAGTTTCGTAGTTTAATGTTAATTATAACCTAGTATAGCAGCAAGAAACATATCTCTAAGAGTGCTCTACTACTAGCTCCTCTACCCTACATGCACCGGCTTAGCAAGATCCGAAGCAGACAGAACTCCCATATATCATACCTACGTAGCCGCTTATGGGGTAGCAGCAAGCTAGGCTACTATGGGCTCCTTGCTCGACTTCCGAGAACGGCTCGACGGTTCAGTAGCGTCGTTGGTAGCGCAGATACATGCCGGGCACATTCTACTAACCACCTTGGTTGTGCTACTCGTACACATCATCTACCTGACTTGCCTCCATCCATTGCGTTCAGTGCTAGGACCGCCACTGGCCAAAGTGACGGCACTGTGGAAGGTATTCAGGTATACCCGCAGGCAATGGCATACTGATATTGCCAATCTGCATCGTCAGTACGGACGAGTAGTGAGGATTGCACCCAACGAAGTGAGCTTTGTCGACAAAGACGCATTGGTCAAGATCTATGGCCATGCGTCGGGAACGAGAAAGGCACAGCTCCCCATCAATCCTTCTCGGGCACGCATGCTAACGGAAGACAGACTAGCTGGTATCATGTCTGGACACAGCCAGGGGCAAGCACGGGAGTAAGCATTTCCCGTTCTGCCTATGTGTCGCGCCTTCCGCTGACACGGTATTCAGTTCTTCGCCGCTACAAATCCTCGCGAACATGCCTTCCTGCGGAAGCGAGTTTCGGCAGCGTACTCCATGTCCACAATCTTAAGCCTGGAGTCGGAGATCGACCGTGTTGGCCGCCTCGCCTGGAGTCGACTGGATAACATGGCGACTAGACGCGAAACCGTCAACCTGCAGCACTGGACAGCGTATTTCGCCTTTGACGTAGTCTGCACTCTTGGTATAGGCGGCCCACTGGGTTTTCTCGAGCAGGGTATCGATGTCCAAGGCATTATCAAATCGATCCACGACTTGTTCTTCATGTCTTCCATCTTGGGCGATATTCCTGGTCAAATGGCATGGTTGCGAAATCCCATAGCTCAAGCACTTTCTCGATTAGCCGGACATACTTCATCAAGTGCAGGACGTGATTTCGCAACCTGGCTGTTCTCGCAAGTCCAAGACCGTATGCAAGCTCCCAGCGATCCTGAGCGACATCCGGATATGCTCGACCATTTCATCTCCATGAAAGAAGACGATGGACGTTCAGTGGACTTTCCTGGAGTGGTCGTTGAGGCTGGCAATCTGATCGGTGCAGGAGCCGATACAACATCTGCAGGTATCAGCTCGGTGCTCGGCGAGCTTGTTCGCCATCCAGAGGATTACAAAGCCGTGCAACGAGAGGTCGATGAGGTCTATGCTCGAGATGACTTCCAAGCACACGGCACAATCGACTACAAGACTGCTGAGAAACTTCCTTGGCTTAGTGCCTGCGTCAAAGAAGCCCTCAGACTCACACCAAGTATCGTGTGGCAGCTTCCTCGGCATGTGCCAGAACAGGGCATTACCATTGATGGCCATTACATTCCTGCGAGTGCTGTCGTGAGTCTGAGTCCATACGCTGCTAATCGCGATGAGAATGTCTTTGGGGACGACGCGTCAGAATGGAACCCTGGAAGATATATTGCAGGAAACAAAGGCGTGACGGACGAATATGTACGCAATATCGAGAAGTTCAATACCACAGTAAGTGGTGGGTTCAGATCTGTGCAATTGATCTTACTGCTGACTACTAATGCAGTTTGGCTACGGGTCGAGAACTTGTATCGGACGCAATCTCGCGCTGGTCGAAACTTATCGTTTTGTCGCAGAGTTCTGCCATCGTTACGACGTGACTCCGGTCAATGCGGCAGCTCCATACCGGACCATCTCGCAGTGGTTTGTCGTGAACAAAGACTTCAACGTAGTCTTGCAACGCCGACAGTCAACAAAGGAATGAGAGTTTCGGTGGGACGTGCTATACTCGCAGCCAGGGGTGTTACATCTTGTTCACTGATTGCTTCTAATCAGAAGAGGGTAGTGAGAACAAGAGCAGTTATCTCTTTGTGACTTGATTCGATGACTAACTACAGGGCAGGATGCGTGGCAAAGTGCATCCAAGAATCGCAGAAAGTCAATGGAGCATATCCCAGAGGAGGGGAATTAGTTTTACAGTCGATGCTTTGTTTCATCGGCGACAATACTATGGGCGCCCTGTTGCAATCCATCATATCACTCATTCGATTGCCGCATCGGGTTCAGAGGGTTCAGAGGAAACGTGCGAGTCAGATATTGCTTCCACGCCTTGGGAAAGGCGTTGAGCATGCAGCTGCTCATCCATTGAGATCACAGTTATTGCTCGCAGTATGCAGTACAACATACCATTTGGCAAGCCGACAGCTCTGAGGCTGATACGATGCCATGGGTGATGCTCGAGGCTTCGCTCGGCAACCAGCAAATACTGTTGACAGCGTTCATATGCGGGCTCGATGTCCATCAACATCGGCTATGACCTGCACCCAGGAATCCAGATTCTTCGCACATCTTCCTTTGCCTTTCCACTGTGGTGTTCCATGTTGCATCTGGCAAGACTCGTCCAAAGGTTCGTTTGGACACGCAAAACCGACCTCCCAAAGAAGGCCGGTGATGGTGACTAAACGCGTAGAATGTTTCTCGAGCTGTGCAGCCAACACAGGGCGTTCCAGCCATCGTGGAGCTGGTATTACCACGCAATGCGCGCTTATCGCTACAAGCAGGTCATTCTCGAACTCGGGCCAGGCGATTCAGTGAGAGCCTCTTCTTGGTGTGGCTAGACGCCACGTGCATCGATGTAGGATCGTGACATGGTAAAGCCTCCCGATACAGTCAAGATTGCATGGATCGTGCCAGGGCGAATGCGAAGCGCTTCTGTAGTGTGCAAGACTGCTACCAAGCCGCCCTCGAGTTCTTCGCAGCAGAACGGGAGTCCTTCATTCTTGCCAGAGCGCTCTTGCACTCTCTCGAGATTCTCCTGGGTCGGAGGCCAGAGGAAGAAGATGCTGCGAGTGTTGCCAACAGGCCAAAACAGAACGCACGACTTACGATCTAGCCACAGTTAATGCCAATCCATCGTCTATTATACTACGATACGCACCAAATCGCACATCAGTAAGATCCCCATGACTCTTGAGGGACACACTGGTGTGATGATCTACCTTGGCGATGAGGTCGTCTTGCATAGGCGGGATGCAGAGTGTGTATCCGTCTTGTAGCTTGAACACTGCACTATAGTGCTCCGCGATCGGCTCTTCGTGTCGGTAGTCATACGCGAGCTCTTCAAGTAAGCGCCTCTTCCCCTCTGCGCTATCGGCAACCACCTGTTCAGAATCACGGAGTAATTGGAACTCATCGAGGCGCATACATTCAACGTACAGCTCCCTCTCGGTGATGGTCGACGTCCCGGGAAAAAGCATCGAAGATGGCAGCAGCCTTGGGAGGCCTCCCAAGTCGGTCCAAAGCTGATGTACTTCTGAAGAACATTGCTCGAGTGGCGTCATACTCGAGCTTCGTAGCGCAGACGCTACATCCGGATATCCAACTCGTCCAATCACGTAGCTCAGATCGTCTTCTGGGTCGAGGCTTGAGCGAGATGTTGCGTCTTCTCCCTTGCCGTCCTCGTAATCTGGCTCATCCTTGACCTCTCGCAATGGTTCAGATAATGGAAGAGGGAACTCCATCCGGAGTGGAGACTGGCTGCGGCTGCTGGCTGTTGACCCAGTTGTGTCCTTCTCGGCCACGAGCTGGCTCAAGGCTACTTGCACATCTCGAGGCTTCCATTCAATGACGGTTCGCTTGTGGCTACGAGCGTTCTTTGCTCCACGAGCAACTCGTTCGTCGCGGATGCTGACCATACGGTCATAGAGCGAGGCCAACTCGAGCCCAGCGGCTTGGGCATTGAGGAGATTATCGCAGAAATTAAAGCTCGTGAGGAAGACGCCCCCGAACAGTGCCCAACCTACAGCAAGAGGCAGTTTCCAGGGACCAAGCGAAAGACTTCTGTGTTTTCCTGGCCTGCCCTCAGTCCGCTTATGCACGGCAAGTATGTGTGACTCGAGTTTGTCGAATGTCTCTTTGCTGAGGAAGTTGTGGAACTCGGGTCCACGAGGAAGTTTGCGGAGGATGACCGCCGCCTGTCCGAGGCACGACGGGCTATCGCGATGAGCTTCGAGTGCGGAAAGCTGGGTTGTGAGGTTGTCCTGGGAGGCGACATTCGTGATGGACATCTGTTCGTTCCGAGCTTGAGTCATGGGCGAAGCTGCTGCTGAAGGACGCGGTTCGACGTTTGGGTCCATAAGACATGTGGTTGTAAGCTGCAGCGGGTTGCGCCTCGAGTGAAAAGCTTGCGAGTCGTCAAGACGTAGTCTGACGCCGTGTTTGAGTTTGCTACCTGCAAAATCGGACGCACGGTCCATAGAAACCTACGGAAGAACGTAGCCACCGTCAATAATCACATCACTGCCGGTTTGATAAGACGATGCATCACTCGCCAAGTACAAGTACAGTCCTTTGATCTCTTTCACATCTCCTTGTCGGCCAAGTGGAGTCATGCGGGTCGCTTCATTGACAACTCGTGGAGCAGCGCCCATCTTGGTGTTGAAGAATCCTGGAGACACGATATTCACACGAGCAAAATCTCTCCACTCTCGAGCCAGGCTTTTCCCGAGGTGATTGATTGCAGCCTTGGTCGAGTTGTACACCTGGAAACTGTCAGCATTTGCAGGTTTTGGCATAAAGGCGTCGTTGTGGGCTTACCGGCTGATCAACTGGGACGTTGACAATATGGGCCGAGATGCTCGATGTAATGATCAGATTTCCAAAGCCTTGGCTCTTGAACACTGCTCCAGCATACTTCGCGCAGTAGAATACTCCATCAACTGTCATGGGTTAGTCTGGAATGACAAAATCCATACCGCATACCGCTCACCATTCACAGACATCTGCTTCCTGTACTCTTCGACAGTCTGCTCAGTAATTGCCTTGGAAATCGCCATGCCAGCATTCGCCACGAAGACATCAAGCTTGCCAAAATCTGCCACCACTCGAGAGACTGTTTTCTCCACAGCCTCGTGGTCCGAAACCTCAACTTGATAGGCCAAGGACCTGACCCCAAACCTCTGCTCAAGGTCCTTACTTCTAGCGACAGCAGCATCGTTGGTGTTGTACCACAAAGCCACATTGGCACCGGCCTCTGCAACAGCCTCTGCAACAGCAAAACCAATACCATCTGCACCGCCTGTGATGGCAACGACCTTTCCATCCATCCGAAGCTGTGCGAAGACACTTTCGGGTGTATTGGGCACTGGCTTTGGAGCTCGCGGCGCCGCACCAGTGACTTCCTCAATTGTCATCGACATGGTGACTTCTGGGTGAGATTAGACAGCAAAAGCAGGAACAACAGTGTGAAAGATGTTGTAAGTCGCGATTCTGCAGTGTTCTGAAGCTGTTTCTGCGTAGACATCTGTTCCTGGACATCGGAAGACTGTGGGCCGAAGGCTAAGTCAGGGCGAGTGTAACCCTGGCGCTGCTTGCTAGCCTAAAACGGGGTCGGTCGTCCATGCTCCGGTCATTTGCAACCTCATCCTAGTGAACGAGGCGTGCGCTCCAATAACCCTGTCAAACGTACGACCGCGTGCAACGGTAGTCAAAGCGTCGAGCGGAGACTCAAAATGATCGGGAGAGCAGGCCAGTGAAATCGCTGCAATATGATAAGTAGCTCGACTGCAGCATATCACCACTTGTAAATCACATCGCAATTGCTAGCAGGTGTCTCTTCGTCTGCACAATGTCGCTAGAAGCTCTGTTATGAGTCATCTGCCTACGCTCCACATCGATGCACAATGAATCAATTATACATATCTGTAGGCGCAAAGTCGTCCATTCCGTTGAAGAGAGCGTGCAATGACAGATCTGCTGCATTCCCCCATTCAGCAAGAACGAGGTTTGGGATTGCTTCATCGAAGTCGAATGGGATGCTGGGATCTGTCGGCGGGTCTTGAAGAACCTGGTTCTGCTGAGTAGCGGAAATTGTTTGATGCCCAGCAAACGCATGAGCGATGCCGTGCGACTCTATTCCAGCCTGGACAACTATATCCATAGGCACGATGCCACTTGTCTGTCTGACCACGTCTCGGAGACGGCTCACGATGCGGTAGGCTCGATTGGCAGCTGCATTCTTCGCTCTCATCGCTTCGATACAGCTTACTGCCACTGTCGCTGTGTTCTCGTAGTACTGAGTATCTGGTTCGTGCGGTGTTTGATCCATTCTTCGCCGATATACGCATTGTGATGTGAATGAGAGCATTGATTGCAGCATGAAGTATACCGCGTACCAAGCCAGTCCACTGTGTAGCTGATCTGCATGCTGCTCGCAGAATGAGGCGATATCATTGATGGTCGAAGCAGCAACAGACTGGCATCTTGACCCCACAGCCAGCTTCTCAAAAGTGTCCACGCGATGCCTCTGGCTTGCAAGGAGCAGGAGCACACGCAAGTTTGCTGCTTTCCAGCTTACTGTCTGGCGTGGCCCCAGGAACCATGTAGGGACATCCGAACTGCTCATGTATGCTGGTAAGGCGGCCTGCCAGTTCTGAATCATTTGCTCCATTACCACAGTCTGATGATCAACATCAGAGCATGAAGTTGCACAGATTAGTTCATTGTAGACCTTGTTGGCAATCTTGGTCAACCGAGCAAGGGCGATGGTCACGGAACAGATTGTCGGCCCTGGCGCCTCGGCGACCACACCTTGGTCATCGACAGAGCTTTCGTCCACGTTATGCGGCATTCGAACGTCAAAGGTAGCGTCCGAGAGGAGTGAAGGTCTGCCGGTCGTGATATTGAACCAGCTATCAAAGCAATATAGGACCCAGAACAGTATCCGCCGACGGTGTTTCTTGAAAGGGCTGGCAGTTGACATATCTGGCAGTTCGTGATGCAGCCCTAAGCCCATGGCCAGCCTAAGAGCTATGCCAAGATAATTGTAACCCGTGTTGGGACGGTCAGTCTTCTGTAGGTAGTTCCCGAGTATGAGGAATGCCTGCACATTATTCAGAGAGCCTGATTCAAGCACCTCGGGCTTCAGCAATGACCGTGCGGCTTCAAAGTATAGCGAAGGCTGGTCTTCGGCACCACTCCCAGACACCCACTCGCCCATGGCCAACACAGCGTAATAGGTGATGTGCCATGACGAGCTCCGAGGTAACGACTTCCTCCTGGCGCATTGCTCGCGAAACGATCGCTCGTGGAGGATAGGGTAGTATGCATTGTACTTGGTGAAGTACGACGAAATGAGCTGCTCTTGAATGAAGGTCGCGGACAAGGTGTTCGAGATGGTGCTCGAGAGCTCGGAGGCAGCTCCCACATTTGAGATGGGCGTTTCTGGCAGAGTCCGGTTGTTTCGACGCCCGGTAGGATTTGAAGGCGGCAGAAAAGATGACACGGACTGGAGAAGTTCGTGACCAGAGCTCTTCCCCAGATAGCCAGAGCCAGAGTGTTTACTGGTCAGCGCCGCCATGCCGTCTCTTGCATGATCGCTATCAGATGACTGATTACTCTGCTCAGGATCGGAGGCTTCGTTCCACTCATAATCTGCTGTGCGTTCCCGAGCATGAGACGTACGTGGCAGTACCTGAATCGTTTCCTGCTGAGTATCACGCTCAATTGTCGTGTCGACCATAGTCTCGCTCTCACGCTGATACAACAGCTGCTCCAGCTCTCGACATCGTGCTTCGGCTTGATCAAGATTCTGACGCGTGAGAGGCGTCCTTTGCTGCGGCTCCTCGAAGATGCACGCTTTCCCTGCTCGTTTGCAGAATGCGCACTGAGGACTGTCTGCGCTCGGAATGCATTTCGTCTTTCTTCTCTGGCATTCGTTGCAAGCCTTGTCAGCCAGGCCTCGACGCACGCCGCGTTGGGCTGGCATTTCGGCGGTGGCTGTTCCGCATTGCGATGCTGGCACAATGCACGGCTTCGGCTGACTATGTGCGAAGGGGAGATGTTTACTTTCGGATGACAGTGATCCGATCACGTGCTGTGATGAGCCCTACCAGGTTTTCTAACGCTAGCACCATTCGGGCTTAGATGACAATTGAGAGTTCATCCCCTGGCAGCGCGTCTCTCCGACTCAGATACTGACAACGCAGCTGGCTATCAACCAAAGCCTCGGAAGTTTCTCATACGGTCTCGTTCTATCATAGTCTACACAGACTAATGCCGATTATTCCTTTGACGAAACAAGCAAATGATCCAGTTCAACTTCCTCCTTGCGACGACGATACAACAGCTTGTTCGCGGGATCGAGAGTGGTCATCACTCCCACGGTGTGGACAGGAGCCAGACTCGCCCCATCCGCCAACTTCCAGTCGTACTTGAGCAATAGATGACACAGCGCGATCTTGGTCTCGTTGGCGGCAAAGAATCGACCAGGACATGCGTGGATGCCGTGGCCAAAGGTGAGGTGATCGGGACTGGTGGAGACCAGATGTGCTTTGTTCGCTGTCTTGGGATCCTCTCGCATGCGCAAGAAACGGAAGATATCGTATTCTTCCGGATGAGAATACAGCTCTGGACTGACCATGTTGACGGCATCTATCGCCACTCGCTCGCCCATTCGGATAACAATACCGCCTGGCAGCACGATCCGTTGTGTTGCTAGCCTACGCATGACAACTGCGCCACGACTGTCAGACGATCGAAGGACCACAGAACTCCATGCTGAACTTACGAAACGAATTAGGTTTTATTCTTTGTGCCTCTTTCAACGCGCTGTCTAAGAGCTTCATATGGAAGAGCGCACTTTTGCCGAGGCCCTCGCTCCGGATCACATCGACGATCTCTTTTCGCAACAGGGTGATGGACTCTGGCTTGTTCGCCAAACGCAACATGGTTTGTGTGAGCAAATCTGATGTCGTGTGTATTGCAGCAAAGGACAGCAACAGTTGCATGATACTCGGGCTGTACGGCACGCCCTTGCTCTCTTGCTCGGCCCATTCGATTGCATCGTCGAACTCTGGCAGAGGCGTTCCCGTACTCTCGGCAGCTGCTTTGAGACTGCGTCTCCTCTCGATGTATGGTGTGATGACATGCTCCGCATCTTTCAAGTTCTGTCGAACTCGTTTGCAATCACTCGAGAGCCAGCTGTACGGCACAACGAGGAATTGTGGCACCAGCTTCATCCGGAGTGCAGCTGCGAAGGAGTTCACGGTGTAGGACTTGGTGATGTCAAGCCACTCTTGATTTCGACAGAGTTCTGCTCCAAGAAAGATGCGAGAGGAGAGCCGGGCGACTAAGTCCAGCATCGCACGCCGGATACAGATCCCCTTCCACTCTTCATCTTAGTCAGAAAATGGCCATAGTTTAGCAATTGGGGCATACCTACCAGTATCATCGCCGAATATCGAGCGCGCGGCAAACGTTGCTTCGGATGACAGTGGTTCGCTCACAATACTCAAATGTTTGGTGAGTTGCTTCCTCACTAATGTTTGCACGACCTGCCCGTCATGCTGAAGAAGGGCATAAGGTTCAAAGCCGGGAAGGTGTCCATAGAAGTCCTGTGCTAACGTAAGCGCTCAGCGATACCTTATGGTGCAGGTCGACGACGTACATCTGTGATTGCTGCGCTGAAATCGAGCTGTTCTTCGTTGCGGATCAGCTGCGCACTTCCAGGTGGCAAGACAAGCACTTCACCCAACTCGGTAAGAAGCCTGTAAGGTTTGTCTCCGTATCTTTTCCTAGTCTCGGAAAGTATCTCGGAACCCTTTGTCAGAAATTCGAGCTGCTTGAAGAAGCGAATTTGGTACCATCGGGGAGGATTCGCGAGTGGGTACTGCGATCTCTCCTCGAAGAACCTCAAGCAGATTACGATCAACCCAGCAAGAATTATCGTAACAACCAGTGCTGGGCTACCGGCGGTCTTGTTGGCAAGCAGCGTGGTCAGAGCCTCGGATCTAACTCCAACGTTGGTGGTAGACATTTCCAAGCGTGAAAAGTGCATATTCTCCAGGCAAAGTGCTTAAGGCAGACCGAGGGGTAACTTTGGACATTGTGGGTACAGAAGCTCACCGGTCCAATAGATATATTCGAGCAGGCGCGCCATTCCATGCTCTTGACGACAATTATGAGTTATACGTGCGGCTCTTGAGCCCTCTCGGCTCCTCGACTTCCCCTCGGATCCTCGACTACCCTTCTTCTCTCTTCCGTGTTATGTCAACACGTTCAATAAGCAGGACACGAATAAACCGGAGAACCCGCGACTCCTGAGACATCGGTGTTTGCAAGGATTCGAACCGCCGTTAGAGTTCTCCAACTTGACCTGCGCCACGCCGACTATACCGATGTTAGTCAAGATAGCATGACTTCCTCATGCCAAGACTTATGCATTGGCAGAAACGGAACAAGGCGACGGGCGGGTCTGGCTGCTCCGTCGCATATAAGATATATACTCCAAGTCTGGTTCCCTGTCCGGCACTTTTTATAGCCGAGCACTTCAGCACAACAGTGATTATCCTGCTTCGTGACTGGGCAGCGTTGTTGCATACCGGCCGTATGTGTACAGAACGCCAAGAAACCGGGGGCGCATGCCGGGCTGAGCCAGGCCTTAGAAATGCTGGAATGATTGTGACCCCAAGTCTTTTAAATGACAACGCAAGTCTTGGGCGTGCAATACACACTACCGACACCTCTCTGAGCGTACACCATGGCACGATGCGACAACCCACTCGATGTTGGAGGTAGGAATGTGTTCTCCACGTGATGGATACCGGCTGACAGACCAGTAGTTCATGAAACGCCTTTGTTCAAAAGCTTCACGGCCCATGATCTTCTGATCTTGATAGCTGGGGTCTGCGCACTCGTGGCATGCACAGCGTCAGCGTACCTGATCTACCGGCATATCACACATTACACGCAACCAAAGTTGCAGAGACTGTAAGCAACACAGTAATGCTCAGTGTTGAGCTGAGTCGGCATGAAGAATACTGATGGCAGATTGCAGTACCATTCGCATTGTGTTCATGGTTCCAGTCTACTCCATTTGCTGCCTTCTTAGCGTCCCATTCTACAAGCCAAGCGTTTACCTTGCTGTCATCTACGAGTTCTACGAATCACTGGTGATCGCATCTTTTTTCTTGCTCCTGTGTCGGTATATGGGTCAGGATCTGGACGTGGTACGACGCGCCTTTGCTCTACTCGTGCCACGTCAATGGCTCCCACCAGTCGGGCCTTTCAGAAGATTCGTATTGCGCAGGAAATCGATGACGAGCGGCTCAACATGGTTCAACGTATGTTCACTATCAACCACGAGCTTTTCATTTATCTGTTGAGATAGCTGACGTTCGAATTTTGCAGAGAATTTCGACTTGCGTGCTCCAATTCTGCGTGATCAAATTTCTGGGAGCTATTGCAAAGATCATCACAGAAGCTTTCGATGTTTACTGCAAGCATTCTATGAGCTTCAAACACGCCAGAAGCTCGGTATGCTACAAAGCATCTCTAAACGTGATTGGGGACATTGGCTGACATCGCTCTCCTCGCTAGATCTTCGTCGTTGAGATCATTTCTCTTGTAACAGCCATGTGGACATTGCTGAACTTTTACAAGCAAACTGAATTGGAGTTGGCCGCACATGGTCCGCTCTTAAAGTTCATGGCCATCAAACTGGTGGTGTTTCTCTTCTATGTGCAAAGTGTGAGTTGCCAGGCACATCATATGTCTCTCGAAGCCCATGCTTACAATCACAGTTTCTATTCAACCATTTGACGAAGTACGACCGGGTGATGAGCCCCACAGACAGTATATCATATCCCTCTGTGGCTGTCGGCATTCCCAATACAGTTCTATGCTTTGAGATGGCCCTAGTCTCTATCATGCACCTTTACGCCTATCCGTACAAAGTTTTCAAGGTCGATAAAAACGAATCCAAGAAGCAGATCGTTGGCGATGAGTCTCAACTCAGTCAACCCACTTATGTCACCGACGATCAAGAAGCAATTCTATACATGTCCGATGAGCCACAACAGATCCCACTCAACTGGAAGCAAGCCGTATTGGACGTCCTCAATTTCAAAGACATCTGGATAGCAGTGAAGCAAGCCATGTGTGGTCGTTTCGCTTATGGTGAGAGTAAGCAAGGTCATGGTCAGACGACGAACAGGGGGGACAACAATGCTCGAGGCGTGACCACAAACCTGTCCGAAGCACTTGTTCTCTCCCGGCAGAGCCGACCGTGAGGGAAGATCCTGCGGCCATGGATGATATGACGAGATTTGTACACTAGAACGCCTGTCAGAGTGCGTCGAACTTTTCCGCACGAATATATATCACAATAGAAGATCTGATTGAATGAATGACCCTTTCCCAAGGCAGGTCGATACATCTTGATCTGGAACATCCTGTATCCGGATTCACCCAACGGAATGGTCGAGAGCTATGTGCCTAAGTACAAGCCACCAGACCTATCGTTCGCCCCAATCTACCCAGCCGGGGGACAGTGCAAAGTCACACAAAGGTCTTTGGAGCAACTTATCCAGACAGCCAAAGTTTGAAGAGTGCACCCTTGAACTAACCACGAATGCCGTCGGAGGGTTGCATTCCGGACGTGGCGTTCGTATACCTGGATCTTGGCTGGTCAAACTTTCGGACGTCAGTCGACCGATGTGAGCGCCACACTCTGGACTCACGCTTGAGCAAAGGGCAGAACTCTCCATGTCTGAACATGGGATAAGTACCTGGGGTCGACCAAGCTTCTCCACGTTTCTCCATCGTTTCCCCACAATCTACCTCGCGACTCCCACGTGGCAGCACGATTTCTTCTCAGCCATGAGCGATCTCAAAGGCGATCAATACCAGATCGAGGTCTCGGGCGATGCCAGCTCCTCGGAACCATTAGAGACCAAGTTTGCCTGTACGCATTCCCATTCAGACTTGGGGTGACAGGATGCTTACACGCCGTAGCAATCGGAAGATGGCAAGCAGCAAAAGTCTTCTGGAAGGCCATGCTGTTCTGCATGATCCTCAACTGGGCAGCACTGAATGATGGCGTAAGTTTGGTGTTCCCCATCACTGCATGCAAGTCTGACAAAGAAATCAGTTCCAACAACAAGTTCCCGGCAACATCATTCCACTGCCAGCCTTTGTCAATCAGATGGCAGACACGGTAATCGACGGCGAGCCGGCAGTTAGCGGCCGCATCGTTTCGTTCTGGCAAGGCTTTGCAGAGATGTCGAAGATGGCAGGTATGTTTGCCGGTGGATATTTCGCCGACAAGTTCGGCCGCAAGTATGCATACTTTGTCTGCAAACTCGATCATCTCGATGCTGACAGCTGACAGGAAAGCAATGATGGGTGCTATCGTGATACTCCTCGCCGGATCAGTGGCTGAGATTGCGTCTTCGAACTGGAGACACTGGCTGGGAGCCGCTGTTCTTGTTCGTCTTGGTGTTGGTCTTGCTCAGTCTATTCTGATCACCTACATCTCCGAACTGGCTCCTTTCCAGATCCGCGGCTTCATGATTGGAGCCTACCAACTTATGCTTGCTTTTGGTCAACTCATCTGTGCTATTGCTTCGCAATTGGTTCAGGTTCATCGGCCAAACGAATGGAGACCATTGGTTGCTACTGAGTTCATCTTCACAGGTGTAAGCGGCATCGAACTGTTACGACCACGAGGACTGTACTGACAAGATACTCCTAGATTCTTATCCTGATGATCTGGTGGGTTCCGGAGTCCCACATCTACTATGCACGCAAAGGCAACATGGAGCTTGCGAAACGGTCCATGCTCCAGCTTTATGGCAACGCCCCAGGATACGATGTCGAACACGAATACCGTGTGATCGAGCACGGAATTGAGGCGGAGAAAGAGTTCAGCAACGCCTCCAAGCATGCTTCTTTCCTGGAGATCTTCCAGGGCACAAACTGGCGCCGAACACTGGCTGGAGCTGTTGGCATTTGCAGTCAGTGGTCAGCCGGTGCTCCCATTGTCTTCAGCTATTCCACCGTAAGTCTAGGCATTGTCACTCGAACATGTACCCGATGTTGACTTGTGGTGTCTAGTACTTCTTCAAGGTTGCTGGTATGGAGGACCCATTCATGGTCACCATCATCACCTTCGTCCTTCTCATCGTATCGATCTTTTGCTCACTGATCGCCTGCGAGTATATTGGACGACGACCTCTCCTCGTTGGTGGTTGCTTCCTGATGTGCTTGTTCAATGTCGGCCTGGCTACCACAGGATTCTTCCCATCCGGAGGCGCGAAGAAAGCTGGTCTCGCATGCTTGCTGATTTGGGTCCTGTGCTATGGCGCGTCGGCAGGTCCCATCGGCTTCGTGGCATCGGGCGAAACTTCCACTCCTCGTCTGCGGGCACAGACTACCTCGTTCAACTTGGGCTGCTACGGTGCTGGATTGTGAGTTCACTTCACCATTGATGACTAGGATGATTGCTGACATATCCACAAGCGTTGTGTTTCAATGGACAATCTCCTATATGATCAGTCCCGATTATGCCAATCTTGGTGTCAAAGCCATCTACGTTTGGGCAGGTCTGCTGGTCCCGACCACGCTGTTGCTGTGGATGTACTACCCAGAGGTCAGTATCTGCGTGCTCTTTCATCGCTCGTATGCTTGTGCTAACAATTTGTGCAGACCCAAGGACGAACATATTGGGAGCTGGACGAGCTTTACGAACGCAAGGTTCCAGCTTGGAAGTTCAAGAAGACTCAAACTTTGACTGAGCGTAGCGGACAGAAAGAAAGGTCCCGCAGTGTCGTGGCATGAAGCAGTATGTGATACGTATACTAGGATCGGAGGAGCAGAGCGTACAATCTGGATTCCGAACAGGAGAAGATGGAGGGCGCACTGCACTTGCCCATTATCTATTCTGGCAACAGATTTTGTCATGAATTCCTTGCAATACCCACGCTCGCCATTGGTCACTGTCCTGTTCCAAATATTCACTCTGCGCTGCACTGAAGCTGAAACTCACTTTCTAGGACTTGAGTATCTCCAAGATCTCACTGCCAAGACGTGCAGTTCCCTTTCAGTGGTTGCGTTGGCTGGGACATCGTCTTGTCTGAATTCCAGAGAAAACCGGCAATCTTGATATCCTGGAAGAATTGCCACAGCTTAGGTAACAACAGTGCCTGCGATTCTGTCGTCGATGTTTGTTTGGTACAGAAGGCCTCCGTATCCTCATCCTTTGATTCATCGCCCGCGCCGTTGCCAACTGGGTTAGATACACTGTTGGCCCAATCCAACGGGCTACTGGTACTCTTGGGTGGTCCACTTGTTTCTGGGCCTGTGTGGTCTGTAGCAGATGGTCTTCCGGCAGCTCCAGGCTCACCGACAGGTCCAGCAACACCCGGAGGTCTGTTCGTGCCGCCTGCAGATGATCCTTGAGAAGTTCCAGCTGCAGGCCTTGCTGGCATCGGCGGCGGATGCAGAGGCTCGGGTGATGCTGGTGGCCTCCCACTTCCACCAAGTTTTGGTAAAGCCCGATGTACGAGCGAAGTAGATTCTGCATCGCTCGAGTCGGAGAGAACCTCGACACCAGAGCCATGCGAAACGTGCATTGGCGCATAATGCTTGTATGGGAAGTCATCATGTTTGTGAGGGATAGAGGGCGAAAGAATGGCGCGGCTCAAGCTTGGTTGTGGCAGACTGGCAAAGACTGCGACCAGAAGTGAACCAATGCTTGTTGGGAGAAGCTTCATGTTCTGACTGTGGACTTGAGTGTGATGCTACTAGTGAGTAGATTGCGGCAAGCCGAGATAGTAGCTCTATGATCACACTCCAAGGCGTTTTGTTTTTCCTGGAAAGACGAAGTCGCGCGGGCTGTTCTGTCGGAGATGGTTAAAGCGGACAGAGTGAATGTGTGCTCAAGTTCAATCGGCAATGCGTGTCGCTGCGCTACTTCTCTGTTTGATGCTGTTTTGGGCAGCAGGTGTGCGGCTTGAAAGCAACTTGCGAAGATCATCCCGATCATACCATTCCTGAGCACTGCCTCGACTGTGCCGCTGCACTAGCGCAGCGGCCAAGCATTCGCCCCACGATAGTGCTCTTCAAAACATACGTTGCGACCTGTTCCAGTGCCGCAGATGCGAAGAAGAGGCGTAGGTTTCAGCTTGGGTGCATGCAGTATGGTTTTGGCGGCTATACAGCGTGGGCGCTTAAAGAAAAGCCCAGTGTGCGGCACAGCTTGAAGGATTTACCGCGCCATGTTTCAGCAAGGCCCGTTGAGATGTACAGCTTGTGAATGGGGTAGTCTTGGAGATTGAGGCGAGCTTGATTATGGCTCATGCATTGCAGTCTAGACATGTTTGTGACTGGTGGTGGCATGGGAAATCCGTGTGTTGATCTTTCAATACTGCTTCCAGGCCTTGCTGTAATATTCATGGTCGCTCGGAGATTTAAACCCATTGCCAGGTGCGCTCGGAGATGCATACTCCTTTGCTAACATTCTTATTCCACTCACTGCATTGCCGTGTACCCAAATCATGTGCACCAAGCTTCCGCAGGTGTGGTGCTAGAAAAGAAGGCCAGGGCCGACAATTGAAAAAGAGAGTCCCATCATCCCATCGTACTCCTGCCTCAACCAAGAGCTTTATGACTGTAATATTACCCAGCTGCAGAGCCACGTGCATTGCTTGCTGACCATTGTCACCGTCGCCTCTACCTGGCAGATCAGGGAATCTGCCAAGTAGGTGCGCCACAAGGCCAGCATGTCCACCTTTCGCAGCAGACCTCAATGATGGCGTAGAATCGGCGCCTTTGTCGATGAGCATCTCGACCAATCCTCGGTGCCCACCCTCTGCGGCACCCTCGATTGGACACCAGTCCCACCTTGCACCCTTCGGATTGAAGGTGAGGCTTGCGCCACGATCCAGCAAGTATTGGACGAGAGCAGTATGGCCTCGATAGGCCGCCAGATATAGGATACTGGGGCAGTCACCGCGAGCACGGTGAATAGCCAGGTTGGCCGGAATGCCAGAGTCAAGGATCATAGAGACGACCTCTTTCCTGATGTGCTGCACTGCAACCATCATCAACTCCCTGCCCAGACCATTGAATTCTGTCCAGTGACGTCCCATGACCTTGCACAGTTCATCGATGAGATCGATACGCCCAGCTTCGCCTGCTGCTAGTATGCATCTCGAGTACTCTATGCTCGTGTCTGGTGGTCGATTTTGGGGTTGGAGAAGAAGGTGAACAATCTCTGTATGTCCATGACAGATTGCAAGCCGCAAAGGGGTAGGAGGTACGCCGAACAATCGGAGTGGATACCTAGATTTTCGATCCCACTCCAGTGTAGTGGCCGATGGATTGTAAGCTTGAGCTCCGTATGCAAGTAGCAGTTTAAGAATTTCAAAATGTCCACCAGCAGCCGCCAGATGAACTGGACTTTGGAAATATGGCGTGACACCATCGACCTCCGCTTTGAATGGCATTTTGCTGCGCCCTTCCAACAACTGTCGGGTGAGCTCAAGCTCGCCAGAAATGATGGCCCCGCTCAGCAGGTTCTGGGCCTCCACGTTCTCGCCTTTCTCCACATTATGCTTCAATTGGACAGCACAGGCGACTGCTTCATGCCGACTGCCGCGGCGGTCTGTGTCAACATCGTCCAGTAAGTCGTCCAATTTTGAGTTCATGTCTGAGATGATACCAGTTTTTGCCAGGGTTTGTGATTGTCGAAGGTAGATCTTGCCTCGAAGCTTGGGATTCATGCGATTTTCCAGATGTGGTGTAGCTTTGTCGTATATGCTGACCACTTGACTCACGCAGATGGCGTGCAGGATGGCGGAGTCGAATGCTCGACATACTGTTCGTAAGCACACTGCATTCTGAATGCCAATGATGACCACGAGTCCTTCGACGATGGCATCGAGGATCTCGGAGGGGCAGTCAAGGAGCGTGGGCATGACGGAAGATGAGACACCTCAAGGCTTGGAGGGTTCCTTGCGATTCAAAAGGGAAGAACTTGATGCCAGGCGGCAGCCGGACAAATCACCTCGCCCAGCAGGCCGTAGGAATGGCTTTTATGGCCTCTGAACTCCAAGGCAACAGTGTCCAGAGCACATGTCGCTGCTGTGGCGGTGCTTGGCTTGGCGGGCTCTTTCTCAGCCGAATTGTTTGGCGAACCCTTGATGTTTCATCTCTTCAATGGCTATTCTGCCACTGTTGAACGAATCGTGGAGAGGAGTCATCTCATCGGGACAAGCGAAGAACGTGGCGTGGGCGCTTAAGTGCACTGCCTTGCCAAGACGCAACTAAGCCCCAGCTCGTCTTCTTTGCTCAACCTGAAACCCGCGCCTCTACTTTTCTGTAGCGCTGAAACAAACGTCGACAGTGCTTCTACAGCTTTTTCAATTTGAAAAGCACAATTTCGTGCATCAATTACTCCAATAGTCCCAAGTAGCTCGAGGCATTTCGATCGACCTGTCAATGTTGGCCTGACTGCTCTTCTTGCGACATTCATCATGCTTTGCACTTTAGGAAGCGGTCGAGCAGTGCAAGTAAAAAGTAGGGCAAAGCCTCGAGTGTGATCCCCCCATATTACTGATTCGATGTCTCCCAATCGCCTGGCCGATGCCCATTCCTCTCCATGAAACCCTCAAGGAATGCGAAAGCCTCATCCCGTCGAAACTCATCCGGCCAACCGAATTGACGATAGACCTGCCTCACATATTGCCAATCCAGATCTGATCCCCCAAACCACACATCCTTCTGAGCTAGAACCTCCACCTCAGCAATCTCTTCACTCCTCTCCGGTATTCCATGAGCTTCACAGGTAATCCTCCCAGGACAAGGAATAAGCTGCAGCGATCGATACTTCTCCTTCAGATCCTCAAAGAATGGCTCAACTTCGACAAATGAGACAGTATCGCAGCGGACGATCTCTTCCGTAATTTCACCATGCAAGACATCAATGATGAATGTCCGACCGAAGCTTTCCCAGCCGGCAGCGAATACCAAGAGGTTTGAATGATCCACAGGGCCAGTAAGCGTACACCAGATTTCGGACCCGTTCATGATCTAATCATGACTTTCTACGTAACCGTGTTGCTCATGATCCGTATAATCAAGCAGCTTTGATTTGTAATGGACGTGGGTAGACTTCCCATCCGCTCTCTGCCTGAAATACGGCAATTGTCTCATGAACTCGACCACACCTTCCGACTTCTTCTCCATGATCGTGTTGGGAAGCATCGACTTATCCCAGCCTTCTGGTGGAGGATATTTGAGATCAGCAGGATCATAATGCAGAGTCGCTAGAAATTCGTAAAAGTCCGTGAAGAACCATACAAGGCCCTCAGGGGTATACGGAGAGTACGACTCGTTGCTGTTGTCACTTCCTCCGTCCGAGTCCTGGTCCAATGAGTCCCTGTCAGCGACATCGTGGTTGAAATGTATGTCGGAAGTGTTCAGGTACTCGACCATCGCAGTGCCAGACTGTAATGACCAGAAGTTGGAGGAGGAGCCGAACTTGAACAGTGACCTGAGGAAGCCGTCTTACGAGTCGCTTCGTTTTGGAGCGTAAGACCAGAATGGGTTCGTGAATGTCTTCAGCTCTGGCCCTTAACATTGATGTACCACTGTGCCGCTTGAAGCTTCTGACGTCATGGCTCTTCGCTGCCTAAAGGCGCTGCCTTGCTCCAGAATCCTTTCCATCGACATCAAAGTATGCTCACATGCCTTTCTGTTGGCACCCCGCTGGCCTTACAGATTTGCACTATGTCGACATTGAGTAAAAATGCCAGTGTGCTCAAAAGTTGGGAGCTGACAAGGCGCGATGAGAGACTCATTTGACGAAGTAGGGCTTGAAGATGAGTATTGCGGCACTGAGGGTGTTAATCCGGACAAGATGTTCCTGAACACATCGTCGCTTTGGCAACAAGTGTTGAGATATGAGGGAGTCCCGTGGTGAGCTCGAAGTGGACTTTGGCATGCTCATTCGGAGACAATTCTGAAGCTTGGCTCGAAAATCGCGGTATACTCTCACAAGCGCTGATTAGTTCTCCCTCCGCATTCCTTGATTGTGGCGCTTCTCGAGAAAGTTGATGCTGTCGTCCACGAACCGGGTCACGAGCGCAGTAGGTGATCCTTCGTCGCCAAGGGCGTCCCTAGCTTAGCATTGGCAAACTTGTTCTGTCGTATCGTGCCTCGGCCTCCCACATAAAAGCCTTCGAGCAAGCCCACATCTTGCAGTTGCAGAGTCAATCTTCGTATCGTTGCGAGTCTCCATCGAGATGGCATTGCATTCACTCTTCTGGATCTTCAGCCTGCTGTTGACCTGCCACGCTCAGAACAATCAGCTGTAAGCTCGTACCATTGAGTTTCACATACCAAAATCCACTAACAACCATTTGATATTAGCCGTGGACAGAACCTTACAGTCTCATTCGGGCCAGACAATGGCGCTGAATGTCCGAATACCGAAGACCCAGCTTCTCTCACATTCTCCACCGGCAGCATCCCGCTTGGCGACATTTGTTACAACCTCGACGAAGTCTTTTCCCCTCTAAATACACTCAACGCTTCAGGTTACCACGACTACTCCGGAATCCTCTGGTCTGCATCGAACACGCCGATTCAATATTCTCTCACCAATCCTTCAGCATACAGCACAAACACGAATTATTCGAGGATTCGGTACTCGCAGACCAATGCCACGGGCAACGGAGAGCAAGGTGAGGGGGAGTATGCAGCTTTGAGGTTGTATGTCTACGGCGGGAGGGAGTGTTCAAAACTGCCGCCGTTGGCGGGACAAGATGCAATGGAACTGCCGATTTATGATTGGACTTGTCAGAGTGGTGCTGCTGGAGGAGACTGTAGGATTTTGCCATATGCGATTCAGAGTTTTGCTGTGCAGAATGTGTTTCAGAATGGCCAGCCTGAAGGCGAATGTCGTGAATTCGAGGTGCTGGGAGGTGAAAGTGATGCTAGGAGAGAGAGCGTGAGTAGCTGGCTCGTGGGATTCGGCTTGGTTGTTGCGATGGTAGCTGGCTTTCTGTAAGTTGGAATGGCCGTTCAGATCTTGCTTCAGAGGATTGTGTCTGGCATTGCAATATTGCAATGGCGCATTCGTTGCTCGGTCATCGGCAGCATACGGAAGCAAATGTCAAGAAGGGCGATGCTTCCTATTGATGTCCGGTCCATCGAAAAAATAGAAGGTGAGAGTGGAAGTTCAAGTGATGGTGAGAAGAATCTGACATGTGATCGCGCGTTCCGAGCACGGACTCAATTAAGGTTTCGCGTCGATCGCGTGGCTCAGGTTGTGCTCCACCTTCAATTCACTGTTGTTGATCGCATCGACCTTTCACGACATCCACTCCACCAAACACTCATGCTACCGACGCAACATCTTCCGACTGCCAACAGAAGTCACCGCTCCCACAATGTCGTTCTTCAAAGCCCCTTCATGGGCGAAGACGCAAACGAAAGCCGACAGCGATGATGAGGACGATGATCAGGACTTGTTTAGCCACAGCAAGAACTTCATGGCCATTCAGCGCGACAGACTGGAGCAGGAGAAGCGAAAGAAGGAGCGGGCAAAGCAAAAAGAAGAGGAGAAAGCACAGCGACGCAAAGACAAGGCTGCGAAGACGGACAGTAAGAGCGGAGTCAAACGTGAGAGCCTCGAGCGTAATTCAAAGGATGAGCCTGTCAAGAAGAGGCGCATCAACTCAGAAGAAAGTGCAAAGCTGTTAGCGTCCGTCGGGATCAAGCCGGTGACTATCGACAGCGATACCGAGGACGAACAGATCGTGTACGAGCCCGAGGATTCATTACCCGTTCGTCGGTCGCCGAGGAGCAAACGTACGAGGGATGCCCTTGCTAGAAGCAGAGGTAGGAGTGCGCTGGACAGTACGACGAGAGCAGAGCAAGACGCAGAAACAGAGAGTGAAGTGGAGATTGTGAAGAGCACTACAAAGCCGGCACCGGTGGTGGAGGAGGAAGAAGAGGAAGAAGATTCAGACCCAGAGATCGCAGCGCTGCAGAGAATGGCCCGGGAGAAGCACAGGCTGAAGAAGCAGCAAGAAGAGCTGAGGTCAGCGACTCCAGGTGCAGGCAATTCAGAGGGAGACAACCTGTCAGGACTGCCCACGCCTCCTCCACCCGATCCCATCATCTCGCTCTTCATAACAACGGACATACCAGACGCAGTGGAGCTCCTGGTAAAACGAAAGATGTCACAGGATCTGGGCACAGTCCGGCGGGCTTGGTGTGGGAAGCAAGGGTTTCCGCAGGACTTTAGTGACAAGGTCTTCTTCACCTGGAACGGAATACGCATGTATGACTTCACCACCTGCAAGCGACTCGGACTCGAAGTCGATTCAGAAGGAAATGTTGTGCGAGCGGATCAGCGGGATGCTGATGGAGCTGCGCAAGTCCATGTTGTGGCCACCACTCAAGAGCTGTTGGATAAGCAGAAAGCCGAGAAACTACGGCAGGCGAAGGCTGAGAGCGCTCAGTACGAGCCCGAAGTTGAGACCGAGGCAGCCGCTGAGGAAGAGCAGCAACAGAAGGCTGAGGTAAAGATCATCGTGCGAGCGAAGGATCAGCGACCCGTCCACGTGAAGGTGTTTTCGGTAAGTCGGATTAGATGCCCAGACATATCCGAACGAGCTAACAACGTGGATCTTCAGACTACCAAGATCTCCAAGATCATCAACTACGCAAAGAAGCAGATGGGCGTCTCAGCTGATCAGCCCGCATACCTTTCCTTCGATGGAGATCGTCTCGACCCGGACGATGTAGTCGGCAACACGGAAATGGAAGATTTGGAAAATGTCGACCTCGTTCTCGGCGAATGATCATAACCCCGTCACAACCATCTCACCCCCATGCGGTGTAGTCTCTGACTCGACAGGATTTCCCACGCGATGGCCTGGACTGTCGAGAATCCGACAGTTTGGACACCGACAGGCACGACCACTTGCTTGGGACGAGACTCGACGAATGATACGATCTACGACCTTGCTCACGGATGATGCGTTGGACGGTGTGGACGGAGGTCCTGCAGTCATTCATGCACGCGAGCGTGCTCATCCTTGTTCGAAGAGGTACACGAGGCTTGCAGGCTTGCGTGCTCCGTCGACCCTTCACCGCTCTTGTATACTACCACCACGTTCTTCTTCGCCACATGATACCCAGATAGTAGTACGACGCAAACATGAAGAGATGAATGATGAGAGTAGCTCCTACAGATACTGAACGCGAAATTTTCCATGCAGATTAATGCCGAAGAAGAAGCGCGAAAGGTGCTTAAGCGCCAACCCAGCCCAACCCGAACTCTTCCATCTCATCTGCCTTCACCAGTCATCCTCTCAATCTTCCACAACTTACCACTCGCTTCTACTGCATGCAAGTTCGCGGCAGGCTGAATGACTGTACTTGACGAAGGACCCGAAAAAACTGCACGCAGAATACTTTTGTCGCCCAATGACGAAGTTGTACATGCACGTCTTCCCTAGTCTAGTGTTGGGCGTCCATACGTGGCTGTCCTGGATTAGCTACAGTAGCTAATAGTGTGGGCTGGAGTTTGGGCTTGGCTTCTTTCTGCCCGAACCCGCCGGGCATGATGAAGAGTGGTGCTCTCTTCTTGTCCAGCCAACGCTTTTTCTCGTGCTGCGTTTCGCAGCACCGAGACATGTGGCGCGATTGTGGACGAGGGTATGACTGCAGAAACAATTGCTTTGAAACGCAGCGGGAATGTCTCGGCTTTGGAGCGTTTCTGGGTGGTACGTGGAGAGGACGTGGTATCATAGGGCTGGCTGGCTGGATGAATGTTCTGTTCTGGGTATCTGAAGGCTGGAGCAGCGGTCTGTTAAAGAACGGGCTGGGGAATTTTGCTGGGATGTTGCTTGTTATCCTTCTGGTCGTCGGCGCCCAAAAAGACGGAGAGGCGGTTGACTGGTCGTAGCACGTGCGGCGGATTGGGTATACATACTGTATCCATTTCTCTGCTGCAGCTTTGGGTCGCAAGTTGCAAGGGTGGGTTTTGTTTGCCTAGCCAGCTGGCATTTTCTGCGCTGCGCTGGTCGTGTTTGGAGTTTTGAGTGACACAGATCCGTCATTGCATCGCAAGGAAAACTCGCCGCATTCCCGCTTGATTGATTGCAGCTTTCCCTTTCGCGACACCTTCTCCGGTACCAGCAAGTCAGTACTTTCCTGCGATACTTACGACTGTACCTTGCTACTCAGCATCTTGCCACCGAGTTTTGCCTCATCTGGTCAGCAATTGCCTGCGTGTGTTTGCCCAGGCGATACTTTTCTCCGCGCGACTCAACTACAGCAATCATCCATGCTTTCAGGCTCCTTCGCACGTCGACATACCGAACTACGAAGACTGAGAAGGGCGCCTGCACCACCGACAGCAGTACAGTGAAAGAGAGACTGGACGGCCACCTGCGTACGAGGCCTGCTTGCCTGGGCTGTCGCGCATATTCTTGCATCCGGTGATTCTGTGTCGGCCCGCGACACGCCTGGCTGACTTGTCTTGGAGAAAGGTTGTTACTTGGCCAACGGGCCCAGCATTGGAAGTACCTCCTACCTCGTAGCCAGGCTTTTCAAACAATCCATTGATCACAGCCACCATCCCGCCTACACCGGTCAGCACTCATCAGCATCGCAGTCAGACCCACCGTCCGTGTGTTGCAGCCTTCGTGCCTAAGCAGCTGCTGGCACTACTGCAAACTACCACGCTGCGTGCAGGCTGCAGCGGTTTTTCCCGCCGCTTCGTCTTATACCCTGCGCCCCCGTTCGATTTTCGCTCCACGCCGCTGTTGCTGTTTGCGCGCGCGTGAAATTGATCTCGCTCCGGAGCCTGCAGAGTCACGAGAGGAGTGCGCGTTGGATCTATTGATATACACGAATCACCCCGCACCCAGCACTGGACCGCAATCTGCCATTGTCAGCCCCCTATCGCCAATCGCAGCAGCGAAGGAGCCCGCCGAGACGAGAGTGATCTCCCGCCGTGATCTGCTGCTGGACACTCCCGCTCCCCCCATTGCATCATTGCGCTGCCGCGAGGGGCGACCAAACACACAACAACCTTTTGCTGCTGCTGCACCACGCACACGCACGCCTCCACCTGTCATCGCCATTGTTGGTGGCCATCGCTGTCACCAACTGCTGCACGGCAGTCGCGCGACGTCGTTGCCCAAAACGCGCCAAAGTTTCGTACGAAGCTTGACGAGACGTTTCACACAGACCAGCCGTTTAAGATCTGGCGGCTAGGAATTGACCTCTCGGCTTCTGCCAGCCAGACTTTCGCGTCTAGGGAATCCTGGACCGACAGCGCCTCGCAATTACAGCAATCCGGAGGGCTGTGTTTATACCCCTCGTTCCCGCCGCCCTCTCCCACGCTGCCATCCTGGGGCAGCACGGCCACATCACCGACCGACCGACCGCAAAGGCGACCGCCTCTCAACGAACATTCACTGTCGGAGAATTGTGTCACGTCGACCAGGTCACTCCGAGGCTTGACGTGCAGCAGAATCCGGTACGTGGGAGGGCAATCCCCAAGCTACGACGTCGCCGTAGCACCCTTTGGGCAATACTGTGACGCGGGACCACCCATTCACCTGGGCTCTTCACAAAGCTACGCCAGACCACTGGTTGGCGTTTCGACCTTGTCCTTGTAGCTGACAGTAACAAGGCCAGGATTGAGCTTGCCTATACATTGCTCTGATCGATGTCGCGGGCGTAAGTAAAATCCCATTCTCTGTTCCTCACCCACATACTTGACCTGCTTCGCCTCCGAGGCCCTCCCGCCCCAATGGCCACCCGCGTTCCGCAGAAAGGCGCAACTAGGGTTTCCCCTCCGCGCACAAGTGCACCGAAGGAGTCTTCAGCTGACATTGAGCGACCTCGCAGACAGAGTACAGCCTCATTCTCTGTACGGACGGGAGCGGATCGAGTGATACACGTCTTTCCCGGAGGCCACACATCGTCCGGCGGCAGCGCATCAGTACGTTCACCACTTTCGAGCGGCGGCAGCCGTAGTCCCTCCTCCAGCGACTCGAGCTGGGACAACATTGGCGACGGCGACTACGAGGACGAAATTGACCCGTCCGACTCAGCTTCGCGATCACGCGGACCACACTCCCGCCGCCCGACAGTGGAGGTGCCGATACCACCTGCCAGGCGGCACTCCTCTCGCAGGACACATCGAGACGTAGAGCGAGAGGAGAGAAGCCCGCCTCGGCATCGTTCTTCGCGACGACACCACTCCAGGCACGAAAGCCGCCACGAACGTCGACGCGACCGCAGCTCGTCGAGGCGTGAGCTCTCGGACGGCTCGTCCAGCGCAGGCACCGTGGCCGACGACTACCCACCGTATGGCCACCCTGGCATGCCTCGCGCACCTTATCCCGGATACAGACATGTGCCGCCTGGAAGCCATGGTGGCTACCCACCGACGATGGCGTCGGGTCCCTCAGCGGGATACCCAGACCCATACCACGACCCGCGCCAGGCTCTCGTAACGCGAGATGCCTTTGGCTACCCTTCGCACGCGAATCCGTTTGCTGCGCACCAAGCACAGCCGAATCCCTTCTCACCGATGCCCAACGAGAGTGCGAGTTACTTTGGCGGCGCACCAGAACCGCCCATGCCTCACATGGGTCCACCGCCGCCACCACAACGACATCCTTCCGAAGTTGACGTTCACGGCCGACGTGGCAGACCGCAAAGCTTCGTAGCACCAACACATTTCGCACCCGAACAAGCGATGATGCCGTATCAACCTGCTGGCTACCCTTCACCATATGGCCATCCATATGGTATGCCAGGCTATCCCATGTACCCACCAGGAATGCCCGGATATCCTCCTCCGCCTGCAACCTCACCGCCACCTGCTGCTCCTGAGAAGAACAAGGACCTCGAGCAGTTGAAAGAGATGTTGACGAAGAAGAAGGAGGAAGATACCAAAGACGCTGGTGCAAAGAATGACGAAATTGCCGCGCTCAAAGAGCTCATCAAGAAGCATGAGGAAGAGCGTGTCGCACGGGAGAAGGCATGGATCGCTGAGCGTGAAGCTGAGGCTGCTGCAAAGGCCGCTGAGAAGGCAAGGGCCGAAGAGGAGAAGAAGCGCAAGGCTGAGATCGCGGAGGCTGCGAAGAAGGCGAAAGATGATGCTGAGTCAAAGGCTGCAGATGCCGCGAAGAAGGCCAAGGAGGAGGCTGAAGCTGCTGCGAAGAAGGCCAAAGATGAGCACGAAGCGGCTGTGAAGAAGGCAAAGGAAGAGCACGAAGCGAAATTGGCAGAAGCTCAAAAGGCCAAAGACGAGGCCGAGAAAGCGAAGAAGGCATTGGAAGAGGAAGCGGCGAAGAACAAGCCGACGCCAGATTCACTCAAAGCACCAATTCGATTCAAGGATGCGGTTGGACGCAAGTTCAGCTTCCCATGGTCCATCTGCAAAACATGGAAGGGAATGGAGACTTTGATCAAGCAGGCTTTCCTGCATGTCGATGTGATTGGCGATCATGTTCACCAAGGCCATTACGATCTCACGGGACCTGATGGAGAGATCATCCTACCACAAATCTGGGACTCGATGATCCAGCCTGATTGGGAAGTCACAATGCATCTTTGGCCGATGGAGGAAGAGAAGAAGCCTCCAAAGGAAGATCCTTTCGTTGGTTCCCTCAACGACCCATTCAGTTCATTTGGCCTAGGAGGACTCGGAGCCTTTGATGCGATGCCACCTGAGCCGGGCAAGAAATCCAAGAAAGGCAAAGACGCTGGCAAGAAGGGCAAGAAACCCAGTAGCCCAGATTCAATGATCATGGTGCCACCTCCACCTCCTGGCATGGGTATGGGCATGGGTGGAATGCCGCCTCCGCCTCCACCTGGCCCGGCGGGCGCGTACCCGGATCCATTTGGCTTCCCGCCTGGAATCTCTCCTGTCATGGATAAGCCGAAGGACAAGACCAAAGCTCGCAGCAAGAGTGTCAAGTCGAAGGAGATTTCGCCTCTTGCTGCTTGGTTCGCTGGTGGCAATCTCGCTGCTCGCCCGAAGAAGAGATGATCGTTTGCTCGGCGCTCTTTCTTGTACTGGGCTTCGGACTCGGCGAAGTTTGCCTCTTGCTGCATTATTGAGCGAATTGGTCTTTTGCGAGGATTCGGCTCTTGACAGCATCATTGTCTAATCACAACCCTTCCATCGTGGCTTTTATGCGAAACGGCAGGAACTGGACTGGGTGAGACCGAGAGAGCTGGAGACCGCGGCGTTCGACGGTGATGAATCCTTCTGTCTTACGCGTCCGCTCATCTCGTATTTTTGGGGTTTTCCTTTCCACTTCTCCTCTCCTCTCTTTCTACAATAGAGGGTCGAGGCGGCTTTGGCTTTCGGGTAGAAGGAGGCATGCGGAGGATCCTTGCTGTCCGGAACAGCGGTATTCTCAGGAGGATGGGGTCGGGGAAAAGCCATTGCATTGTTTGTCTTGTGCACTTGCTGATGCTGTTCCTGTTGCTGTTGTTGAGAATACCCCCTTTTTGCAGCGTTCGGGCGTTGTTTGCGTTGGATTTTGAATTTGGTTTGAACTGAGATTATGCTGATGCTGATGAGAGATGAGGAATGGGATCGAAGAGCTTGAGAGGGAGAAGGTAGCAATTTAAGACGACGATGCTGCTCGCGCAGTTTAGTGTTTTTAGATATGAATGAGGGTAGAGGATTAAGTGGTGGAGGATTAGTGTTTATGCGATGTTATGAAAATCGTTCATCATACTGTGGTTTTGCTTCACTTGTCCTGTCGTATCGTCTTGTGCGCAGGGGAGACTACCAGCGTTGCAGAATCCTTGTCACTTGCCTCAGGCTGAGACAGGCATCACCTCCTGCAAGTCGAACCTCTCTTCGGTTCCTTCTTCCACCATCTTTGTTGGGTTTGAACACCGACAGCACACGCGCTCGACACGTGCGCGCAGCCAGACGCGCAGTGGTGTCAATGACACCAGAGTCCTGGGCAAGACCACTGCACCTCACCGGTTCTGATACCTTCTGAATTGGCTGTGCTCACGTCCTTTTCCGGCAGCAGAGCTCGAACTCCAACACCCACGAACAAAGTTGGAACCAACCTGTCACGATTGCGATGCACTAGGAAGGTCTATGGTGCTGAGGTGGGCAGCTCACTACATCCAGTACTGCTTCTTGCAGAAGAGCGCTTTGTGCGTCGTCGATCTTTTCGGCACCTGGTCAATCATGCTGTATCCTGGCACTGACTTTCATGTGCTTGTCGATTGTTTAGTGCTGGCTACTGGCATGTTAGGAGGCTGTTCCTTCGCGACATATACCCTGATCGATAGATCTCTGCCCAAGGGCGAAAGACCACAGTCCACCCGGCCTCCATCGTCAATAATTCAAGCGGCTCCGCGCCTCACACAATCTCCGTCACCGAAATTGATTCCCGGACGACCTCGTGTGAAGCTTCCATCTTCACACGCATCTCGAACACAATAACCAGAAGTATTTGAGCCGCAGGATCTTTGACTGTCCTCACGTGATCTTCAAGTCCCGCTAGTACCGCTGTCAGCCGCACTAAAGAAATCTACGCCGTTGCCTCTTTGGGATTCAAGGTCTCCGCCGTGCTCGCTCAAACCGTTTGTACCGCGTTTGCCGGACTTTTTAGCCAGCCAGAGCAAGCCAGAGCAAGCCACCATTTGCTTGAACGCGCGAAGGATGTCATGTCCAGCAGTCACAGCTGGTGACAAATCGCATGTGTTCGCAAGATGGTGAAGCAGGCCTCGAGCAGGAGACCGAGCTGGGAAGCAGAAGATTCGATTTACGATCATGGATATGAGAAGCGACCAAGGAGATCCTCGTCAATTCGTCGAAAGGTTCTACGGTACCAACCATTGCTTCTCTTTTAAGCCATACTACCTGTTGATCTAAGTTCACCTTCTAGATCACGGCTGACTGCAGGGCGCTCTTGCTTACTTCTCACGTGTCTGGGGAAATTGCGGGGGCTGAATCGCTTTTCCTTGCTATACCAAACTACATCTGTCCTTTGCCGTCGCGTAGAGGATCGTCCGTGTAGGTTTGAGGCCATTATACGCAAGACCATTGGACAGCGCTCAATTCTATAGCGACGGCAGCTTCCAGTCGGAACCAACACACGCGCGCAAACAGACTTTCATGCACGTACGCCGCACGTGTACTTCGTCTGATATTCCCGCGTGGCAGCGGCGATCTGATCAGCATAATAAAGGTAGATCATTGCCTGCAGAGCTCGAGGTATGCTGTTGCTCTTCTCTTCCTCTTTTTCTACTCTCTCCAGCAATCGCCCACCATGGCCACCGAGGTCAGTCAAGAGAAGGCTCAAGGGCTCCAACAACAACATGAATACAACGATGACAAGTCAAGCCTGGAGAAAGGCCCTCCAGAAGGCTTTCAGACCGGCAAGGATGGCGAAGACATTCCATGGACCGCAAAGCGTATGATCGCTGTGCTCTCTTTGTGTATCGTCTATGTGGGCTCGCAAATCATCCTCTACTTCACCAGCTCCGCGCTCGCTCCTATCTCGCAGAGCTTAGGCACGACTCGCGGTAACTGGATGTTGACTGCGAACACGTTGGCAGTGGCTGCCATCTGTCCATTCGTGGGCTACATTACTGATCTGATGGGCCGCCGGAACATTGCACTCATCGGAACTCTCTTCCTCCTCATCTCCTGCGCCGTTCAGGCCACAGCCAACTCTCTCGCGCAAGCTGTGTCTGCTCAAGCTATTGGTGGCTTGGGAGCTGGTATGGCCGAGCTTGTTGCGCTTGCTGGGTAAGTTATACACTCATGACACAAAAGCACGTATCCTGACATGATCCCAGTGTCGCAGAAATCACTCCAGCACGCTGGAGAGGTGTTACCCTTTCCCTGGTCACCTTTTCGATCGTCCCATTCATGCCACAACTCCTCTACACCATCCTCATCGTCCGCAACTCCACATGGCGATACTGCTTCCTCCTCTGCGGTCTGTGGAACCTCGTCGGCATGGTCGGCCTCGTTTTCTGCTACAAGCCACCACCACGACCAAACGCAGAGGGTCTCACCAAGATGCAAATTCTGGCGCGTGTCGACTGGGTTGGCGCTTTCCTCTCCATCGTCGGCATCACCTTATTCCTCGTCGGACTACAAGCAGGAGGCTACCCACACCCATGGACCTCAGCACCAGTCCTTGGACCACTCATCGTGGGAGCTCTCACAACATTCGTCGCTTTCCCACTCTGGGAAGTCTACGGCAAACACCCCTTTCCCATGGTCCCAAGCAAGATCTTTAAAGGCCAACGCGTCGTGGCTCTCGCGTACGTGATCGTCTTCATCGCCGGAATGGAATTCTACTCGATCCTGGGCTTCTTCCCTCTCGTCCTACAGTACGTCTACAACACCGACGCCATCACCATCGGTGTCCGTGGCCTCTGCTACCCCTGGGCAATCCTCGGCGGAGCCTGTATCGTCTCCTTCCTGATGAGCTACACCAAAGGCCACGTCCGAACCATGTTCTTCACCGTCGCAGCCATCATGACAGCCTTCACCGGCGCCTTGGTCGTCTCCAATCCCAACAACCCCGGCACAACAATCACCCTCGCCACCTTCGCAGCCTTCGGCAACGGCGCCTTGGTCGTCCCAGCCTTAACCCTAGCCTTCTACGCCGCCCCGGACGAATTCGTCGGAACAGTCGGCGCCCTCTCCCTCTCCGTCCGCTTCGTCGGCGGCTCAATCGGAACCTCCATCTTCTTCAACATCTTCCTCACACGCTTCACTCGCTTCCTCCCAGAATTCGTCGGCGCAGCCGCAGTGCAATCCGGTGTCACAGACGAACAAACCATCATCGCCATCATCACCGCTTACGCCTCGCAAGTTCCTGGTGCAGCGGCTGCGATTGAGGGGATCAGTGCTTCGACTGTTGCGGCGACGCAGTATGCGAGTCAGATGGCTTATTCGGAGGCGTTGAAGATGGTTTGGTATGCTACGATTCCGTTTGGAGTTGTGAGTTGTATTGCTTGTGCGTTTTTGCCGAATATTAGGCAGTTTATGACGAGTAAGGTTGCGGTTGATATTCATTAGTTGTTGTTGAATGATGGGGAGGAGGAAATATGTTTTGGGGAGATTGTTAGTAGGAAGTGAAGAA
Source organism: Cercospora kikuchii (assembly GCF_019650295.1). Taxonomy (NCBI): domain Eukaryota; kingdom Fungi; phylum Ascomycota; class Dothideomycetes; order Mycosphaerellales; family Mycosphaerellaceae; genus Cercospora; species Cercospora kikuchii. Next base: position 56,824 of record NW_025408590.1, read on the forward strand.
ATGCGGACATGACTCATAATCACATATTGTGCCTCCTCAAGCGTTTCTACCCAGTATTTGCAAATTGTTAGCAAGTATGTTCTCCGTGCATCAGAAGGTTCTCGCAACTAGCATTTCCCTGGAAGGTATGATTACTGAGAGTCATGGACGAAGCGCAATCACAGCAATTCATCGTGTAAGATCTACCTCCTCACAGCGCAGCATAAGCATACACCTCATTCCCACATCCATTCATTCCCATTTCTCATATCATCGCATCCTCTACGGCAACTCATTCGGCGTAGCCCCATTAACAGCATTCGACTGCCCAGTCCCATCATGCGCATACTCATCCGGCTTATACTCACGAACCTGCTCCACCCATCCAAACTCATCCTTGATCTTGCCCTGCTGAATGCCCTTCAGCTGTGCCAGAAGTTTAACGACAGCTGGACCGGGCTCATCGCCGCCTCCTTGGTATTTGAAAGTGTCGTTCTTGGAGCGCATGGTGATGCTCTTGATGGGGACGAGAGCTGCTGCTGTGCCTGCTGCGGCGATTTCGGTGAAAGTGCCGATTTCGTTGTATTTGATCTGTGAGATTGTTGTTAGTTTGGTGTGACGATGAGTTGGGTGGGTGACAAGGAGGATGCAGGGACTTACTGGTCTCTGCTCGACTTTCCATCCCCAACTCTTGGCGATTTCGCAGATTGTGTTGCTCGTCACGGACTTGATCACATTCTTGCTATCTGGAACGACGATCGTGCAGCCTTCTTCGGGGTTGCCGTGGATTCCGATGAAGCCGGAAGTTGAGAACTCGTCCACTTCTGTTCGTGTTCGGCTGTCGAGGTGAAGGGTGATGCCGAAGCCTTCTTTCTTGGCTTTTCCGCTATGTCGCAGGACAGGAGCGTAGTTGCCGCCGATCTTGGCACTACCTGTGCCTTCTGGAGCAGCGCGATCGAAGTCTTCCAGGATCAGACATGCGACTGGGTGCACGCCGTGGTAGACACCAGTGGGCATGACGAAAACGAGGAAAGTGTACTCTTCAGGTGGATCGAGGCCGAGTTGAGCACTGGACCCGAAAAGAAGAGGACGAATGTACATGGAAGCACCAGTGCGGTGAGGTGGAACGTATGCGGCGTTCAAACTGACCGCGAGGTGGACTGACTTTTTGAACAGCTCGACTGGAACCTCTGGCATGCTGACGAAGGAAGCAGAGTGCTGCATACGTTCTGCGTTGGCCTGAGGCCTGAAGATACCAATGGTCTTGTCATCAGGTCCGCGGGAAGCCTTCAGTCCTTCGTAGCATTGCATTCCGTAGTTGAGTCCTGGTGCCATGCCGTGCAGGCGAAGGAAGGGATCTTGCACAAATTTCGGAGCAGTCCATTCTCCGGTCTTGACTGAGTAGGTCGATTCGATGTGGCCGTTGACTTTGCAATGTCAGATTGTGGTGTTTACGACTGTAATACTCGTGCTTACCTTCGCGGACTTTGAAGCCGATGTCGTCCCAATCTGGATCGAGTCAGTATATTGCCAGTTCTTCGGTGACTGTAACCTACCGATGGTATTGACCGGTGGAGGTGGGAACGTTGAAGCCATGTTGAGTGAGTCTTGTTGTGTGTGCTGACAGAGTAAGCAGTGGTGCTGGATGATGAGTCGTGCCAATGGCATATATTTCCTGGCCGAGGTCGCTCGTTCAAGACATGCTGGTCAGGCATAAAAAGTTGATGCCTGAACTGCTTACTTTAATTGAGACACATGCTTCCAACAATAAAGCTTGGACATCCTTGTCCTCATCTCCCGTTGCCAACGACATGTTGTCCTTTGAGCCTGCAGGACTCGTCGTCTACCACCTCCGCGTAGTTCGATAATCTGAGCATTCAATAGGCAGTTCCTCATTCCTCAGTATCACCGCTCCACGACATCAACAATCAACATGGCTACTCGACGGTACTACACCGTGCTGGCCCTCCTATGCTTCATCGTCTTCTTCACCATGCTCAGCGGCATGCGCACTCTTCGCCAATCAGTGAATGACCAGGGGGCGCTGAAAGCTGCCCGTACAGCAGAGTCACTCCAACAGACTACAGATGGAGCTCTCCAGCTTGGCCAGGTGGCTTTGACTGGCCACGCCATCGCTCCAAAGCTGGGCAACGAGACAGCGAAAGCGGAACTCGGACGATCGACGTGGCATTTCTTCCACACGGTCATGGCTCGCTTCCCCGAGAAGCCGACTGAAGAGGAGAGCAACACCCTGCGCACCTTCATCTACTCCTTCCAGCGCGTGTATCCCTGCGGAGATTGTGCGACACATTTCGGAGAGCTACTGAAGAAGTTCCCACCGCAAGTGAGCTCGAGAAATGCAGCGGCAGGCTGGGCATGTCATGTGCATAACCAGGTGAACATTAGGCTTCACAAAGAGATATTCGACTGCAACAACATTGGAGACTTCTACGATTGTGGCTGTGCGAAGGACGAGGAAGACGAGAAGAAAGAGAAAGAGGGGGGAGCGAGGACAACAGAGATACGGGATACCAGCAAGGATAAGCCAGAGATGAGCTCGTTGAACAAGGAGAAATATGCCGTGAATGGACGAGACTTCAATGAAGATCTGGTGTTCTCTTGAGCCAGCGCAGTCAGGATACCATCTCGTCACTCGGACTTTGTCCCTCCTCTCTTGCTTTCTGACAATCGAGGTGCATCACCACATTGCACCCACTTGGACACCCAGGCTGCAGCACTGATGCAGCTGAGAAGGAAATCGAAGCCCAGCGATGTCACAGCCGGATGACTCCAGAGCGCTGGCAGTAGAAGGTCATTGAACTCCATGATCAAAAACTCAATCCGCATGAAATCGAGATTCCGCAAGAAACACCCGACGCCCGCCGTCATAGCGATAGCGCAAACTGTCACCAGTTTCTGCATGGCCTGCATATCAGAACCGCCACGCTGATAGCTCGTTGTGTTGATCCCTCGCTACAACTTCGGCAGAAACAGTGGCAGCAACAGCAACATCCTCGCAATGAGTATTATTTGGATGAGATACCGGCTGTCCACTTCCACTTTTCTTGGTGGTCCACAACCCCAAGGCACGGCTTCGATCTTGCGCACTGTGATGGGGTACACATTGTCCAGAACGTCCCAGATTAGCGGGAAAGCCGCCAATACCAAAGAGGCTCCATAACCCAGCACAACGCCTGCAGTGATCTTCCGTGGCAACGTCACTTCTGTGTTCAAATCCGCTGGCGGTAACTTGAGCAGCGCTACGTAAAATAGATTCTGCGCAAACGAAATGGGCAAGATCTGGCTCAACGCAAAATACGCGCATAGCCTTGGAACTCTTCTGTGCACGCCTTCAGCTCCCATGTACAGGCACACAGACATGGTCGCCCACAGCGCAGCTTGCGTCCAGAAAAATCTCTTCAGATCTTCAACGATTGCGACGCCGAAGTCCTTGAACAAAGTCGATGTGATGGACCATTTCCAGATTGTTGCCAGCGCCGAGGCCACACTGATCCCTTCAGGAAGAGGATGGTCTTGCGTCCACAATCTGAAGGAATAGACCAGCACGTGCAGCATGTTGAAGGATAAGGCGACAAAGCTGAAAAATGCCAGACCGCTAAAGACCCGAACTTGGCTTCGTCTCTCGGGGGGAGTAGGCAGTCGGATGAGAGAGTCCAGGACGAGGGATGTGAACACAAGGGCCAGGACGATATAGAGCCAGAATATGAGGGCCCCGAAGAGGTTCGTTGCAGCCTGATCTTCCATGTCTTAGATTATTGATGTCGATAATAGTGCCGTACCAACTTCTGTGCAAGTAGATCTGTGAGAGCCCGTTCATAATCTCCTCAGTTGTTCATGTCGCGCGGGGCGGCTAGGCATCAAAGTCGCAACGGACTGGAGCAGTCGGACTGTGCCGCACGACACTGTGACGCCATAATTCAAGAAGACCCTTGAAATTCGGGCCCTTGCGTTGGAGCAACATGCTGACTGCACGTTCAAGCATAGAAAGTGTTTGCAAGCTCGAGATAAACGTCAGGGCAGTACATACTTGCAACCAAAGTCACGACACATGTTCACCGGTCCCAGCCGCTAGGAACTGTATGGCATGAACTCTCACCGATCGACGAACGACGAGGAACTTCAGCATTGTCCATACAAAAGTAGTCAACGGCGAAAAGAGCAAAACAGATCACCTTCCACTTCCTTAGCGAACAAGCGTGCTCGATGGCACTTGCCTGCAATCGATCTACATGTCACGGCTGTAGAGCTGACATTATCTTTCAAGCATCTGCTATGCAGCTGACGACTTACTGACTTGACCAACGAAGCAGAAGACGATCGTTGACAGTCGTGGTTCAGGCCCGATTATAGTGCTTGGACTGTTTCTGGCCAGGCAAAAAGAGATGAAAGTAGCGCTGAAACCGATCGAAATAACGAAAGTCCAGGGCAACAGGGCAAAACAATCGCCTTCTACGTGATACGACATGGAATGAAGAACCGAAACCAGGTCAGGCACCACAAGCGCTTCTTATTCGCAATCTCTTTACCAAGCATCAGCGGGTGCTGACGACTTACTGACTTGACCAACAAAGCAGAAGACGATCGTTGAATAAGACGATTCGAGCGCCTTTATGTTGCTCAGATTCTGGCAGTGTTGTCAAAAAAGACAGCGGACTGGGGCCTCATCTCTCATTAGGAAGTCGAAGCAAAAGGACAAAACAAATCGCTATCCACCTCATTGAATATTGGTGCCCATCACACCCGTACAATGTAACGAGATCCGTTATTGTACGAGACTCGTGGGCTACATATTTGGAACAAACATCGACCATGTGGCTGACGACTTACTGACTTGACTAATGAGGTAGAAGGCGATCGTTGGCAGCCGATGTTGGAGCGCTACCATATTGCTTGGATTCTAACAGCTTGTTCAAAATTGAAAGTGGACTGGATGCTCAATTCTCGTTGCGAAAGTCAAAGCAGAAAGGCAAAACAGTACGCCGTCCACCTCATCCAAAGACCGCGGCAAAGTACATGCCACACAACACGATTGGCCTCAACGTTGTGCAGCGCTTGTATACCGTATCTTGAAATCAAGCATCGGCCACATCGCTGACGACTTACTGACTTGACCAACGAGGGGGAAGGCGATCGTCGAGTTCTGCTGGGAGGTAGTCAAATATATGGGCTTATTGCCTAGGAAGGAGGGAAGATCAAAAACGAATCGCCTTCTACTTCAATCACCCCCTCGCCATTCCGACCATCTAGATTGTTACGGACAAGTACACCTTGCAAAACGATAGGCTGGGATAAAAAATCAAGCATCGGCCACGGAGCTCACGGCGGACTGGTTTCAATGACAAAGCATAAGACGATCGTTGATTCTCGATAACCGTTGTTTGTAGATTCATGCCTAGCTAACTATGTCAAAAGATGGGATAGCATAGCACGCATATGCAGAACCTTCGGGTCCTACGCAAAGTCGATGCAAAAGGGGCAAAACAAGAGCCTTGCACTATGTTCGAATACTATCGTCATCTACGCCTCTCTTAATGTCCGAGACAAGACATCGAAGAGGATCTTCAAACGTAATTGATCTCAAGCGTCAGAAGCGGACTAGTAACTAACGACTTACTGACTTAACTAACGAAGTGCAAGGCAATCGTTGAGTTCCGAAGATGTATCCTTGTACATGTAGGCTTAGCTCGCTGTAGCACCGGAAACGATAGAACAAGACACAGCTAGGCCGTAGAGAATCGTTCCGTCCTGCAAAGGTCCTCAAAATAATTAATGAAGTCGAAGCAAAAAGACAAAACAATCGGCTCCTGCCATGTTTTGGAACGGCCGATCAACCTACACCCGAATGCTGCGAGGTCAAACATTCCACTGAAGTTTATAGCTGCATCTGTGCATCAAGCATCGACCACATGGTCGACGACTTACTGACTGAGCTAAGAAGGTATAAGACGATCGTTAAGCTTGAATTATGACTGCTTACATCTGTAGTCTCAATGACAGGAATTGATTGGCAAAGAGCAAAAAGACATCGCCTTCTACTGCGTATAGAAAACTGGACGCAACAGGCAACAATGCCAGAGATTCGAGCAAAACCCAACCGCCTTGTACCTTATTCGAACGGGCAAAATTCAGGCTCAGAAAATATCGCAACACTGAACATTACTATGGTTGATAGTCTACCGTATAGTCCAAGCATTAGCTATATAGCCAACAACTTACTAACTTGACTAATGAGGGACAACACGATCGTTGAGGTCTGGAAGTTTTCTCTCAAATATGTAGGCTCAGTAGGCCCTTTCAATCAGAAAAGAGCGATCTTCAACACTCAAACATAGGGCGCACAAAATCGTGGGTCAAGCCCAAAAATACAGACATGGGGAAGTGCCGCCTGCTCTCTCTATCATTCGCCTAAAAGCACGTCCAAAGTTAGCATAAAAAGGGCAAAACAACAATCGCCTTGCACTTAATTAGACACTAAGGCGCAGCGGAGCCTGCGCTTCATGTCATAGCAGACATGGAGAGCGAATTCGCAAGCTGGATTAACATCAAGCATCAAGTGGTCCTGACGACTTACTGGTTTGGCTAACGTGGCGGCAAGACGATCGTTGAACTTTGGCGATGACTGCTTGTATATGTAGTTCCAGCAGGGCTCACCACTCTACAGTAATTCGGGGGAGGACAAGATGTCGATTGTGCTGAAGCGAGCTTGAATGATTTTGAATCGCTACGACTCAGAAGTAATAGATCTGTTCGGAAGGAGCCAGTACAGCAGAAGAGGCCTCGCTCTGTCGTGATCAGAACACGATCACACATGCCTTTTGTTTCATACCTATTTCATCTATCTCGTGATCATAGTCGTACTCATGCATCAGCGTTTCCTCTATCCTTTTGAAACCCCATTGCGTACACCGCGTGTGCACACAACTACTCTCCCTGCTCATCACCAATCTTCTCCAACTTCCCCATCGCTCTCTTCTCGCCGGATTCCCCGAACAGACGCACGCGATCGATGCGTGTCTTCTCCTCATCACCCTGTCCGTCTGCCACGAAAATGGTGACTGAGCTGATGTTTTGGAACTTGACGAATCGTAGCTCCACCTTCGCCGTGTGCGTCTCCTCGTCCCAGTCGCGCTCCTTAATCTCGACGGTCTGAGTTGCAGGCGTGTCCTCCGCTTCATCGAACCCTAGCACATGGCTGCGATTCGAGTAGAGGTGTAACGTCCGTGGTCGCGTCGTCTCTTCACCTGGTAATGACGTGATCTGCAGGCTGTGCAGCTTGAGCGTCCCTTGGAATGGAATGAAAAGCATCAGCTGCTCGTCTGTGTCCGATTCGATCCAGTCTTTCTTGCCGCTTTCTGCTGATTTGCCTTTGCCTAGACCACTCGGTTGTGAAGGATCAAAGATTACTCTCCGCTCGCCCGACTCTCCGTCTACGTTCAGGAAATCGAGGCCCTTGATCTCGACCTCGTCGCTTATCTCATGGTATCCCTTTGGTCCTGGCACGGCGAGCCATTGAGGTCCACCAGTCCCACTCGGTCCTGCGCTGGAACTGCCACCTCCACCAGCATCGCTCTGTTGCGCTTCGAGAGCGATCTGCTTGATAGCCTCGTTAAGACCTTTAGGATCGGCACCTCTGATTCTCTTGACCTCGCGACCGGCTTTGAAGATGAGGAACGTAGGCATGGCGGAAATGTTGTACGTCTGGGCAATCTCTTTCTGCGCATCGGTGTCGACCTTCGTGAAAGTGATAGAGCCAGGTCTGCTGAGTTGGCTGGCAAGCGCATCGTAGGCGGGGGCGATTACTTTACATGGTCCGCACCATGTGGCCCAGAAGTCGGTGACGACGATGCGCGAGGAAGAGAGGACTTGGGAGAAGTGTTGCGGAGAGGAAATGTCGACGATTGTGGAGCCCATCGTGGCGGTGGTGAGGAGGAAGAGGGGGGGTGTTGTCGGTGGAGTGTTGGTGTCGAAGTTGAGAAAGTGTCACTGCAGTCGGTGTTTGGTGGGGCAGGTTGCGTCGAGGGCAGGCAACACCCCGTTCGTCACGTCAACTCTCTCGCGCCGCCATCCAGCAGAATCACGCAGAAACATCTGCTGACACATACACAAACAATTCTTCCATCTAATGTCCAGCTTCGCCGCGTGGTGAGCATGTCCCTCGACCACCTCCGACTCAGCGGCCTGCAACTCACCAAGTCCGAACGCCTGGTCGTCTGCGCCTTGAGCTATCTGTTCGTGGCTCCCATAGTCTGGAGTAAAGGCAAGAAGTTCTGCTCCTATCTCTACGAAACCGCCCTCGAAGCTCGCCGCCAGCTGCGCGAGGAAGACCGCGATCACCGACGCGCCAACTTCGCCGCCGCCGTCTAGTACACTTTCCTGCTGGTGCTGCGCATTTCGAGGCAGAAGGCTTCGTTGGCTTTATTACGGATATTGTTGGACGAGCCTCGTCTCGCTGGTCCCCTCTTCGCTCTTTGGCACCTGCATATCCGCCACCTTCTCGAACTCGACGGAGTCGTCTTCTTTCCACGCGCGGATCGCTTTGACGGGGACGAACTTCGCGAACTGCTGGCCCGCGCCGAAGAGCGCTAGAACAGACGCTCGACATGTCGGCCAGCGTCTATGTGGTGGACTCCACATTTCAGAGAACACAGATCAAGGTCACACCCGGGACATATTTGCGAGAAGTGCTGGAAGAGGCATGCAAGAAGAAGAAGCTGAATCCTGAATCGTGGGTATTGAAGACACAAGATGGCAAGAAGACATTGGATCTATCACAACCCTTTCGATTATCGGGCCTCGCTTCAGGTGCAAAGCTTCAGCTCGTGCAAGGAAGTCGCTCCGCAAGCGTGGTAAATGTGGCTCTGCAACTTCCAGAGAAAGAAGGTGGAAAGCGATTGCAGGACAAGTTCCCGAGCACGACCAGCCTTTGGCTAGTTTTACGAAAGTTCGAGGATGCTGTTGCTGGGGGAGCTGTGACACAGAAGATCAATATCACACAACGAGCTACACCATCGAACGTCGGATCTGGTTCTGGCAGGCTGGAATACGAACAACCGTGTCTCAATGTGATGGGCAGATCACTTGAGACGTTTGCTGATCTGCAGAAGACCTTGACGCAACTGGGCATTAGTGGCAGCGTGCTTATTCGTTTGACCTACAAGAGCAGCGGGAAGCCTCTGGAGCAGGCGATGAATGAGATTGAACAGTACTTCAGTGAGGCTGAAGCTCCTCCCTCCGCAACACAGCCTGCTGGGGGTGCACATGCTGCCACGGTGAATGATACAACAGGCGTACCCGATGCCACAACATCGACGCCTGATGTACCATTGGGCGGGAATGCTGGTCCAGACCCGGCTGAGCCATCGGATGTTCCTATGGAGGACGCCCCCATCGCACAGCCAGTCGAAGATGATGTGATAGCTTCTTCATCAATAACAGAACCTACCGGATCTACAACTCAGCCGCCTGCTGATGCATCTGCAGCCTCTTCAGAAGATTCTGCTTCGACGAAGCCCAATCTCGTCAACGGCATGGCAGTGTACCTTCCTTCATCGTCAACTACACCCGCTGCTGCGCTTCAAGAAGACGATCCCTCAAGCTTTGAGCCAAGCATAGAGCAGGCGAAAGCTTTGCAAGCCGCACTCCAGAAACATGGCCAGAACAAGCGACTTCTCTCGGACAAGGAGATTGAAGAGCAGGAGGCTGCGAAGAGAGCAGAGCTTGAACGCATACAACGCGTGATTGTTCGTGTCAAATATCCCGACCAGAGCATCATCGAGACGCCAGTCTTGAGCACCGAAACCGCGTCCGATCTGTATGCCAAGGTGCAAAACACTCTTGCACAAGCCCCTGAACCATTTGAGCTGAAGTTCTATGGCGACAAGAACCAAATGACGACCTTACCAAACAACAGTGACAAGAAGCTCGTGCGTGACTTTGGGTTTCGGGGAAAGGTGCTTGTGACATTGGTCTGGTCCAAGGAGGCATCTCAAAAAGCCAGACAAGGTCCAAGCTTGAAGGAAGAGTATCGAAGTCAGGCCCAGGAGCTGAAGGTGAATGTTGTGACACAGCAGAAGCAAGGTGAAGAAGATCACAAAGCTGCCATGAAGCAGCCAGAGAAGAAAGAAGGAGGTGCTAACAAGGGTAACATCGAGGATAAGATGAAGAAATTCCTGGGGTTCGGCAAAAAGAAGTGAGCATGACTTTACGAGAGAACGATCATTCGAATGGCATCGACAGCATAGCGTGCAATGGCGAGTACTGTATAGTTAGGATAGAGAAGAGAGCGATCGTTCGCGAAGCATAGAGCATAATGCATGCGACTACGATGATTATGAACATGACCTTCACACGTGAAAGCCTTACCAAACAATGCTCATGCCGATGCATAAAGAGCGGAAGAACTATCGGGCCGACACTCGAGAGCATGACGCGACATCATCGTCCGCAGCTTGGATTCGCCGATCGACGACTTGCATGCTACCAAAACACCTTCACACCACCTCCTACACGCTCCCCACCACACCAGCTTCGACGACGCATCACCGCTCTCTCTTCCAGGACATGCCCCATCACCCTCACCATGTCCTCCCTTCTCCTCTTCGAAAACAATATGAAAGAACCCGATGACAATAATCACCACAACCACACCCGCGATGACCGCTCCGAATGGGAAAACCTCATGGGCGCCACCAACCCACGCGACACGACAATTCAAATCGTCCTCTCCCTCCTTCTCGGCACGACCGCCTTTTTCGCCTTCTGCTTCCTCCGACCACGCTGGAAAAACCTCTACGCTGCACGAAAACGAACGTCAAAACATGCTGGGATCGCGACATTACCTGAGCTGCCAGATACAATGTTTGGGTGGATTTTGCCATTATGGAGGATCAGTGAGCAGCAGGTTCTTGCATCCGCGGGACTGGACGCTTATGTCTTCTTGACTTTCTTCAAAATGGCGATGAAGTTTTTGATTGTAACGCTGGGGTTCTCGTTGGTGGTCATCAAGCCTGTGCATGATGCTTATCCGGATGATGATGATGACGATGATTTCGGGAAGAATGGGACACATCATAATGATACGGACCTTTGGATTCGGCAAGGGTTGAAGAGAAGTGTGAGATTATTCGAAGGAAACGGGACAGGTGGTGGAGGAAACTGGACCGTCCCATTCTTTCCAGAAAATCTGGAGTCGGACTACCTCTGGATGTATATTGTTTTCGCGTACCTCTTCTCCGGAATCCTGATATACTTGGTCATATCGACGACGAGGAAAGTGATCGAAGTCAGGCAGGAATTTTTGGGTACGCAGACGACGGTTACGGATAGGACAATTCGGCTTTCGGGAATACCAAAAGACCTACAGGACGAGGAGCGGATCAAAGAATTTATTGAGAGTTTGGAGATTGGGCATGTGGAGAGAGTAGTGCTGTGTCGGAATTGGAGAGATCTGGACAAAGCCATGGCCAAGAGGACTGACTTGCTGAGGAAACTGGAAGAAGCGTGGACGATTCATCTGGGATACCGAAGGATTGAGAGGAATCTGGAGACGTTGCCGATTGCGCAGCCGAGTCCGCCGGAGCCGCTGATTGATGCCGATGCGAATGACGATGCGAATGAAAATGGGAATCTGATGGGAAGAAGTGAAGGCTCCGTGAGACCCTATTCGAAACCCAGACCGAAGACGACGATTCGATACGGACGGTTTTGGTTCCAGCGAACACAGGTCGACGCGATAGATTACTACACGGAACGGCTGCGAGAAGCTGACGAGCACGTGATGGAGCTGCGCAAGAAAGAGTTCCCGACGACGCCATTGGCATTCGTCACGATGGATTCGGTGGCATCTTGCCAAATGGCGATCCAAGCGGTTCTCGACCCGTCGCCTTTGCAATTCATCGCTAAACAGAGTCCGGAGCCAGTTGACGTGATTTGGGAGAACACTTACATCTCGAAGAGACGACGTATCATCCGCAACTGGACGGTCACGTCAATTATTGTTTTCCTGACGATATTCTGGTCGGTGCTGTTCATTCCAATTGCTGGTCTGCTGAACGTGGAAACAATTGGCAAAGTGGTACCCGGGCTGGCAGATGTACTCAAGGATCATAAGTACATCCGATCGCTCGTCAACACGCAATTGCCCACTGCTATTGCATCTCTCCTGATGGTCCTGGTCCCATACCTCTATTACTACCTCTCCTGGTGCCAGGGTCAGATTTCAAAAGGCGACATCGAGCTGTCAATCATTTCGAAGAACTTCTTCTTCACGTTCTTCAACTTCTTCATCGTCTTCACAGTGCTTGGCACAGCGTCTAAGTTCTACGAAGTCTTTGCGAAGTTTGGTGACGCGATCAGAGATATCCAGAAAGTGGCTTGGACCATGGCGTACTCATTGGGGCGACTACTGAATTTCTACGTCAACTTCATCATTCTCCAAGGTGTCGGTCTCTTTCCATTCCGCATGCTGGAGGTCGGCAGCGTCTGCCTGTATCCGATCATGCTGATCGGCGCGAAGACGCCTCGAGACTACGCGGAGCTCGTCCAGCCTCCCGTCTTCAGCTATGGCTTCTACCTACCGAACGCCATGCTGATCTTCATCATCTGCATGGTTTATTCCGTCCTACGCTCCTCCTGGCAAGTCCTCCTCGCTGGGTTCCTCTATTTCGCGCTGGGACATTACTGCTACAAATACCAACTCCTCTACGCCATGGACCACCGCCAGCAGACCTCTGGTCGCGCTTGGACTATGATCTGCGAGCGCATCTTCATCGGCATGATCCTCTTCCAACTTACCACTGCTGGACAACTCATCCTTAAAGGAGCCATTGCCCGAAGTGTCATGATGGTTCCACTACTGGTCACCACAGTGTGGGTTATGATCATGTATGGCAAAACGTATCAGCCGCTGATGAGATACATCGCTTTGTCGGCTGTCAAGCGAAATGAGCACTATGACCACTACACCGACCAGCAACAGGAAGCTAGTCATCACAGCACACCGCGATACGCTGCAAGCCTGAATAGCACCAATCTGGCTCCAGAGACGAGTATTTGGGCTGGAAGGGATCCAAATGCGGCGTCTGCGGTGGAATGCTCCGTGACGTTGGCTGTGAGAACTGAGGAAGAAGGCGCGAAGACGGAAAGGAATCTGCCTTTCATCAATCCTAGCCTTGTAGCGCCGCTGCATGGGGTGTGGATCGGGGACAAGCCGGCGAGCGAGAGTACCACGCAGGCGAGGCTGGTTGATGTGGATGATGAGGAGGAACGAGAGGAGGAGGAGAGAGGGGATGATCTGGTATGAGAATGAACCTGAATTTCGGGATGGGTGGCGGAGGACTCATGAGACCGCAACGATGTTCATTTTGATGCTTCTTCTGTTTTGGTGTTCTTGTTTTTGACCTGGGCATGGATATGGTATGGAACATAGCGGGCGAGCGCGCATGATACCCTATTTGCAGGTTTGGTCTTTTGCTGGTCGGTTTTAGCATGGTATACTATCGTTACTGTTTGTTGTAGAAAGACATTTTATGAGAACAGAAGGAGAGAGGAGCAGAAGCAGAATGAATATCTGAACAGAGAAATTTTCACAGAGGTATTATTTTGAGTCTGTGGGGAAGTGAGAGGACATGTGATACGACCTCTGCAATGATTCTCTCTCTTTTGTGCCATTTGACTATCCTCAGAAGCTCATCGATCCCGACTGGTCCTCCCTCCGTGCTGCCAGGCCTCTGCCTTGCTATTTCGCATCTAAGAGAATGGCTTCAGCTCCAAATTACTGCACAGTCCGCCACTGCCCTTCAGTCGGTACCACGACGCCCATCAAGGTCAGCTTGTACGATCTGAGACAGAACTCCTTATCATCCTTGTACCCCTGCCTTCTCAAGTGAACCACGAGCTTCGAAAATGACCACGACAGGTTAGCAGGCGCAGGGCGCGGGTACCCTAAAACGCGCGTGCGACTCTCCTGGAAGAATGCACGAATGATGTCTCTCACAGTCAAGCCAGTTGTCCTGTGAACAGTATTGAGTAAAAAGCACCACACTCTCTTCCTCCCCGCCTTATTCGGCAACGTACATTCGCCTCTCCACTGGCAATCGATAGTTGCGTGACAGCAGGGCGGATCTGTAATGAAGCTGTCTAGCATTCCCGGAGTTGTCCACTGTCCTGACAGCATGGTAGTGACGCTGTCGAGCTTTAGGAAAACGTCTTGGGCGAAGCCGGCTGCGAAATTCCACCTCGATGCCAAAATTGGGCGAAATAAGGGGTTCAGTTGAAAAGGACGCAAAACCACCAATCTGTCTCCGTATGTTTTGTTCGTTGACGCTCGTGAGGTGAGTAGTCTTGCTTGGTATGTTTGAACAGAAGCGCTGACGGGAACGCGTTTGAAATCTTCCACGGGTTGCCACCCCAGCAATGGAGAACATGAAGTGATGGACCTGCGTACAACTCATGAGCATCAAGTCTCGAATTTTTGCCTGCCTGCTACACTTACCAAAATCTATCGAGAGGCTCTCTGATTCTCAGGAACAATTTCGACTGAATTGCCGGTGAGCTGAGGATTGTTGCATTCCAATTGCGGCAAACTCTTCGCATCCGATCGATATCAGCATTCGGCAGGTGTACGAGGATGAGCTCGAGTAGTTCTGTCGTCGAAAGAACTGCATGGCGTAGACCGTCGAGCAAGAGGTCGCGCAGAGCTTCACCTGCTTTGCGATGGTGTCGAAGTTGGTGGCGGCGCACCTGGAAAGAAGTCAGCAGATGTTTTTCAAATCAAAGAATCAAAAAGATAGCACCTTCGCCGCGATTGCCAGCGTCCAGTCGGGTTGTTTTGGCATCATTGTGTGATTTGACGCTGAGCTAGAAAAGGGACAGTAGCTAAGTGTTCTTCATGTGCAGGTGCGTGTGAAAGCCCGGACACAGGCTCTCATTCGAAGAGTGAATGGTTCTGGGAGGCTTCTACTCTTCTCGCGATCTCCGGAGACCCCATGAACTTCGATGGAAGATTCGCTCTCATTGCATTACGATCGCGGCTACTTCGAGAGCTCACAGTATTGTTTTCACGTGGTTTCCAGGTTCTTTGCGGGACTGGGCGTTCAAGAATTCCGCGTGCATGCACGACGGAAGTGGGCACATTTCTGCGATACGAGTATTCCACCTAGTGTTTCAAGGCTTCTTCGTGCCCATACCGCGTCACCTTGCTCAAAGAGAAAGAGGCTTTCGACGCATGGCTGAGGTTGATCTACTGGTCTTGACCATAGTGGACAGCACAGAGAGGCCACTTGGCCCAGATTCAGCACTTAGCCAGCAATAGCAGGTGTTCCTGAGAGGTGCAGCTCAAGGCTATCAGACGTGAAATCAGGTGCTCTCGGCCTTTCCTCCCTGTTGTGAGGAAGACTTTTCTAGCAATTTCTTCGAGGATTCTGGCAATTGTATGAGATAGCATCAATCAGAACATGTCAACCTGAGGTTGTTACAGTGTACTTGGCACCTCGCAGACTGGTAGCCTCAATAATGAATGAGCAAAGCCAGTACTCAGCAGAATCAGCCATTGGTAACGTTCTTCCATAGGATGTGATTGCGTCCGGGTTTTCGTGGGCCCGTGTTCAGCGGCTTTCAGCGCGGTGCTGATGATGTGACATTTTTGACCTCGGCTTCCCGTCCAGTGTCTGAAGCGCTTAAGTTGTCTTGATGTGTATGTGATGTGTGTTGTGCAGACAGCCCACACGTTCGCTGTGGTCGGCGGCTGAACCCTTGATTGGCCAAGCACAGCATCCTTGTCACAACCATCCTTCCGCCACAACACTCGCACTCCAGACCAACTTTGACGACATGTCCAGTTCTGGAACACATCACCACCATCACCGGGACGATCTTCTCAACATTCCGTACCTGGTACACTCTCACAATCTCGACCAAAGGTAGCCAGGCGAAGTCCCTGGTCCTGCTGCTAGCCCTGCCGCTTCCCACAGCGGAACTGTGCTTTCCGTCTTTCCCAACCGCGTTTGACAGCGGCAACGGACTGCCAAACGCGTACTCTTCTCATCGTATCCGGGACATCACAATGTCTCGTCAAGTACTGAGCAAACGGCCAGCTCGAGACAGCGACGGTCAAACACGAAAGCAGCATCCCTTTTGGGAATCGTGCGTGATACAGGACAAAAATAGACGAGCATCACTACGCCCTCGAGGGACATGAATCTTGCCAAAGAAACAGAACTTGAGCCATCGGGTCACAGTCCGAACCACGAAATCTGGCATTGACTGTGCCGGTTCATGAGAGGTGCCGACAGCTGCAAGCGCCCTGACAAGACATGTATCTCGAGGTCACAAACGCCTTGCGGCCTGACCACGGCGCTGGACTGAACATCAGCGGAGTGCTGTGGAGATACTTTGTCATCAACTCCAAGTCATGAAGGGTCAGCTGTTCATCTTCGAAGGCGTGGAAGTCTTGCTGCCTGACGATGTGCAAGAACAGTCATGCCGAAGATATGCACAAGCGTTATGGAAGATACCAACAACGCGATTCTCCTTCAATTTCGGTGTGACCGTGTAGTCATTGATCAATTGGGAAGGTTCGCGAGCTGCAGTGGAAGATAGCGGCCGAGCTGGTGCGGTCTTGCAGCGCCATCGCTGGGCGACCTGCTATCCTGATCTGCGCTGGTAGAGGATCCAGACGTACAGCATGCCGTCAAGAGATATTTCGAAGCATTGAAGGGCAATTGCTGGCTGTCTGACACGTGTCCAAAGCTCGCAGCTCCAATCTGTGCGATAGCAGCCCCCTCCACAGTATTGACCATCCATCTACCGCCTAGGTCTCGTCCAGAGTAGCACTATGCATTTTGGACGCATGTCGAAGACCACACAGGGTCCAGTTCGCAGCAGATCGTCGCCACCGGCTCCGTGGTCGAGGGATTTGTCAGGAATAGGCCTTCGTGCCCGACTTGCATTGACAGCTGTGTGCCGGTCACCGTTGAGAGGACTTACATTACCCTTTAGGGAATGTACAGCACACTGTAGCAAGTATGTGCACATGCAAGCCGAAGCACAACTGAGAGTATGCTGCACCCATGCACGAATGCGCAAGCGTCGAGGCGTATTCGAGACACGACAGCCCGCATCCTCCTTTCGTTTACTATTTCAAAATCATAGTTTTATTTGCAAGAAATTATTTGATTGGCCTCCTACAGCAGTACGAATACCCAACGCCGAATGCCGATGCAAGTTGAGTCAGCACCGACACGCCGCGCAAGACGAGCGCCTCTGCAGTGGCGAGAAGCGACACCACTGGGATGATCCGACTGCGATTCATGAACAACACGTGAGATTTCCGACACGGTGCTCGTGGTGGCGTGCTTGACCCTGGAGAGCGAAGATAGACCCGAGGGAATGAATAAGGAAGTCCACCAGAACACATCCCTCGGCTCATTATTCGTGCACACAGCACGAAGAAGGCTTCTCCGGAAGATCTATAGCATCGCAAAGTTCCATGCGCGTGTCAGTGAACAAGTCTGACCCATCTCCGCCACGCAAGACGAATTGCGCGATTACAGCCAGAGCACAGGCACCGCCCGAGACAAACTCCACCACTCCACCACAACGATTCAACCACAGCACAGACACTCTCACTGGAAAGACAAAAAGTTGCGCAAACAAGACGAAAGGCAACAAGGGTGACGATCCAAAATTGGGGACATGACATGAAGACAGGCATTGGCCTCGCTGCACGTGTCATGTACCTGCATAAAAGCCATGCATGGTGCGGCGACCACCACAAGGCTGGGTTGGATTTCCGCCGCGAATCCAACCTAGCCCGCTCGTTTCGCAGAGTGTAAATGTTTTCTAGTAGCTCGCTAGACTGCTCTGGAGCATTACTCATTTCATCAAGATCTTCCTTGCTTGCAGCCTGAGATGAAGAGGTGTTGTTGGCAGTACAGAGGTACATGCATGCAAGATATGTACATCAGACCTGTACATGCCTGATGGAGATAAGGCAAGTGAAGGCCGAACTTGCAGCCTCGTACCTCCTAGCTCTTCTTCTTTCCCATTTGCAATTCTTGACTTCGCTCTAAGTCATGACTTGCATGAAAAGATTCCACATGGCTTGCATCTGCGTGAATGCCTAACCAAGATGCAAGTACAACACCACACGTACCTTTGACACTGTTGGCCGAGATGGGATCTACTGTGCATAACACCAACAACCACAACACCAGATCAGCCTAGAATGATCTCTATCCCTATGCAGAATAAGCCGCAACACATCTCCGTCTCCCCTCGCGCGAAGCCCTCCACAATCACCGCATCGCATCGCATCCGCAGCGTGTATGCCCAAGGAACAAAGTCATGACCAGAACCGCCTCCTCCATCCCACTCGCTAGATTTCAGTCAGTGGTGGTGGCAAACAAAACACGAACACAACAATTCCAATTCCAATTCCAATTCCAATTCCAATTCCAATTCCCGTTCCCTTCCCTCTCACGACTAGCCAGCCAAACAAAGACTCCACACTCCAATGACGCAAATCCCAACGGCTCCAACTCCATCTCTAACTAGCTATTTCTTGACAATTGGTATCTATGATATGCATCCACGGCAAAACCGGCCATGTTTCAGTATTTCCTCTACTACAGTACAATCTATTCGAGGCATTCCCACAATTCTTCTCAAGCGGACCAAGCGAATTAAGCAATTAACATAAGTCATGGCATCAACTTCATACGCCAGCAGCGAACAGTGACTCCACACGCGTGTGCCTCGTAGAGTAAGTAGTAGTGAAACTTTGATGAATTTTTTTCTGTTCTGTGTTGTGAGAGTGGGTGTGCAATGATTCAACTTGATTACTGATAAATGGTTGGGCTGGTGCTGGGCCATGTGGTATGGTGGCGGCGCCGGCGGCCATGTGGGTGGCGAGATGGTCGGTCGGAGTCGGAGTTGACTCCTGCTGTCTTTCGTGCGGTGGTCGTGGGGTCGAGTCTTGTTCCAGTGCGCAGTGTTCTGCTTGGAGGGCGCAATGGCAGGCAGCGTGGGCAGTAGAGTAGAGTAGAGAGCAGAGAACTTGAGAAAAATTGGGAAGTAGACAATTGGTGCAAAGTCGATAGCTTTTTTTGACGTCTTCTCTGACTTTCCTCTATGATACAAGTAGGTACAATAGACAGCGAATAGGTGTGTGTGTTGTAGCGCGCTCAAAAGACATTTCACATCTCCTCGACCAGCGCGGAAGAAGTGCCTCCAACAACTGGTAGGTTGTATGAAGCAGTACAAAGGCGGAGGGCAACGACCTTTGGTCGTGCCATCTCCATCCCTCTCTCCAGCAGCGCGCTCAACACAAATGAAAGGTTATAATTTACAGGTTTCGCGGTAACAAGGCGCAGAGCAGAAGCAGTAGCGACCCCAGACAGCAGAAAAGCATTATATGGTACAAGCGAATGTAACAGTTAATAGGATGTGCAAGAAGGTAAGAAGTCGAAGCGTCTTCGTGCTGTCGTCCGTGTCCGAAGAGAAGTCGCAGGAGGGTAAGTTTGATGTAAACCATTCCCCACAACAGTGAAGCGCCATGTCCCATGTTCCCTTGTTTTTTTTGGTAGTATCCCGGCGTAACGACATCAATTTCGTAGCGTGTCTTGGTCCCTTGGCAATGTACGGTGGTGGTCATTGCTTGGAGCGTCGTCATGAAGTAAAGGAAAAGAGGAGGAGAGAGCATGCTACTCGTCTCGCTTCCTCTTCCTGGCTGGCTTGCGGTCGCCGTTGGGGGAGTAATCGCCGTCGGAGTAGCTGACGCTGGAGCTCGAGCTCGAGCTGGAGCCACCAACCTGGGCAGTTACGTCGAAGAGCATGGCACCGAGCTCGCCGGCATCAGGTGATACCCGATGTTGTTGCGGTGGGTACTGGTGAGGCTGAGGAGGGTACTGCTGCTGCTCCTGCTTCGGGCGGATTACGGAGCCGGCGTCGCCGCCATTAACGGACTCGATGGGCTGGTGCATGTGCTGCTCGCCGGGCTGCGAGAGGACACCCATGACCATGGTGCCGGCGCCATGGGTGCGCTGGTGCTGACTGAGGTTGTCGGAGCGGGAGAACTTCTTGCCACAGTCGGTGCACTCAAAGGGCTTCTCGTGGGTGTGCAGGGATCGGTAGTGGCGCTTGAGGTGTTCTTGACGTCGGAAGCGGCGGCTGCAGAGGGTGCACACGAAGGTCTTGGAGGGGTCGTCGGTCAGCGACTGCTTGCGGCCGCGGCGCGACACGCTGCTGCTCTGGGCAGGGGTCGACGCGGCGGTCTCGTTGTTGTCGGAGGAGGCCTGCGAGGGCGCGTTGGAGGTGGGTGCCGACGTGCCCTCTGCTTGGGCGGACGAGGCGGGCTGGGCAGCGTGCTGTACGTGCTCCTTCCTGTTAGTCTTGCGCTTTGGCTTGCTGTGTGCGGCGGCGGAGTGCTCAGGGATGGGGTAGTCGGAGATGGGTGGAGAGTACGCGCCCGTCGCAAGTTCATCGTCGCTGAAGCTCTCCTCGCTGAAGAAGCCATCGTCCTCGAAGCCGACGGCGGAGAGGCGTTGGCGCTTGGCGCCGTTGTACTGGATGTCGTGGCTGGCGTACGCGACCATGCCCCCGAATTCGTCTTCGACGTCGAGCTCGAAAATTGGCTCGAAGGTTGGGAGGCCGGCGTAGAAGCGAGGCTCGGCGGCTTCCGCAATGTGGACCTGCGGGGCTGCCAATTCACCACCCTTGACCACCAACTTTTCGAGCTCGTCGCCGCCGCACAAGGCAGGCATCGCCGCGAACTCGACTCCAGAGGTGCCTGCCATGAGGTCTCGTGGGTCGCACACATCCTGCTCCGAGGCCACTGATCGTGGCACGGGCGAGGGCGATGGCGAGTGGTGTGTCGATGTCGCACCGCTGGCAATCTCGTACGACGGGCCGCACTCAGCAGCAGAGATGGAGTTGTTGTGCAAGAACACTGGAGTCATGGGAGGCGAGCCGGGGCGTGTGCTCCAGTCTCCTCCTGCCAGCACTTCTGAAAAGACCTCCTCTTCACAGCCCTGCTTGACTGCAGGAAATGCAACCATCTGTGGCTTCGCGAAGAAGACGCCTTGGCCGTCTACGGGCGTGGGCTGGATGCCGCATGTCGTTGGTGGTGTGGATGCAGAGCTAAAGGATCCGGAAGACGCGGACAGTGTAGGCGTCGCTGGGAAGTAGCTCGGGCATTCGGTGTTCACCACCAAACCTTGAGCTTCCGGTTGTGCGTGCACGTAGTAGGCTGGCTTTTGATGCTGGCGAGGCGAGGCATCGGGTGTGAGCATTGGTGGTGGGCCATAGATCTGAGCATGCTGCTGGAAGTGCGCGTACGAGTTCGCAGACTGTGGTCGTTGTTGCATGGGCTGTTGCTGAAAGTACATTACTTGGCCGGGACTGGATGGAACGATGGCCATTGGCAGCCCATGTGGGTACTGTGGGTGTGCCGTGAAGTGGCCATGCTGCTTGTTGTCTGGGCTCGGCTCCGGTTGGTAGTAGAAGAAGGGTGATTGACCCATTGGTGGGGTCGTTTGTGAGTACTCCATTGCGAGGGACGGATTGATGCTGAGTAGCAGTTAGCTGGCCGTTCATATGCTGGGCGCCACATCGTTGTCCGCGATGATGTCGTGATCGGTGACTGACCGGATAAATTCCTGGATTGCAGCAAAGCTCCCGAAACGCATCCAAGATATGTTTCGAGAGTGGCGTCGATTAAGTTGTGTGGATTGTCGTGAACAGGTGGTATGCACTATACAGGGTCCAGGCAGACAATACAGATCGCGATCCAAGTCGACGATGGTGGTAGAGAGTGTGGTGATGGTTCGCGGAGGTGGTCGCTGGGTGTTGGGGATGATGGTATGTATCGTCGATGGTCGTACAGGCCGGGTGTATGTGGCAGAACAGTTCCTAAGGAGTGACGAGGTGGTGGTCCCCTCTGAATGCACAAAAGCACAGATCGGATTGACACCTTAAAGGGAACAGTACAAATGATAAGAAGAAAGAGCAGAGATGACGATTGATCAAGAGGGACGGTAGAGAACGACCAGTTTAAGATAAACCCTGGACCCAGGCGTTGGAACTGCGAAGAGCAGCGATAAAGACAGATCAGCGGGCGCGGCGCTCGAAGGTCAAGCCCAAAAGCGTTAGCCAGGTACAAAAGTTAGTGCTGCGGTAGTCCACGCGCGATTCGAGCTGGCTCATGGGGACCGCTCCCGACGGATGCTGGATCCATGGGCTGGGACGCACAGGCGCAAGAGGCCGACGAATCGTCTCCCAAGACACGGCCACTCATGCAGCCTTTCACAGCCCGCCCACGGCTGCAGGTACGCTCACCCCGGCACCCACGCTAATGCGTCTGCTCTGGCCCATGCAGCATGCAGTCGTGGTTGGCTCGTCCAGCTGCACACCTGGCCAAAAATCGCTGCACGACGAAGGCGCAGCACCGTATTGCCCGCCGACCTTTTCACGCCAGCGCGACGCCCGCTGCAGCATCGATATCATCACACCAGATGTGCAGACGTACTGTGATGTTGTCTTGCTGGACGCGCCTCGGTCGCGCCGTCTACTACTACACGCAGCACCGTAGCACCGTATGTCTCTACTGCACTCGTTGGGCTCGACTGCGGCGTATGTCTCTACTACCAGAAAGGCATCCGCCATGCACGACACCCGCCCACACCCTCTCACCTCAGCTGTGGATGCGGTGTCAGCAGTAGCCTCGTCTGCGGGCGATTGTTCATGAATCAATCGGAGTGCCGCAATGGATGTCGCAGACGGTGATTGATGGACCTGTTTGGCCACACACACACACGACACATCACCCACAGCCGCATCTTCGGTTCTCGTCGCCTCACTGCACGCTGACGGCATGTTGCTATTCGATGACTGGTCTCGTGCAGCTCGGAATCCGCTGCGTGTGTTGCGCGCAACCAGTCCGTCGCCCAATCCGGGCGGCGTGGTGCTGTTTTCATCTTCCCCATCACCATCGCCGGTCGACGCACACTGCAGCCTGCCGTGTCGCCATCGTCGACGTGTTGAGATGCTGTGATCGCTGGCGTCGCCGTCTTCTGGCCACACACGTTCTCGATACGAGCACTCGAAGCGACACTGGCCAGACGCGCCACGCCACCTCAGCCTATCGAACACGGCTCCCACCCCAATCGATAGCGGTTGCCGGAAGTCAATATCACCGCGCAGTACGACCCTCGGCTGTGATTAGCTGCACACAATTTCTCCGACGTGTGAGAGCGAGGGCGTGTGTGTGAGATGTGTGTGTGTGAACAGCTTTCCAATAGCGCTTGCCACCCATCACGCACATTCTGACCGCGACGTCGCCATTCGTGCGGTTGAGCTGGTGCGTGGGAGGGCAGAGGTGGGCAAGACACGGCGCGATGCTCACCGTCGCTGCAGCAGCTCCCAGTGGGCAGGTGGCAGCACCCATGGCAGCAGGCCGAGGGCATCCTGTCAGAGCCGAGTCTGTGTCGACGCGTCTTCGTCTTCCCGCGTCGGATGAACGGTGCAGGGCTGGTCTGTTGTGCTGAAACACACGACTAGGTGTCTGCTGCAGGCACCGCTCCCCAAAAAGGTCACTGTTCCACGGTGCGGAGATCGACCAACAATTGGGCCCGCGAGCAGAGCAGTTGCGCCCGCCTTCCGTTCGCTGTTTCACTCTGACGCGCAGCGCGTTTGCTCTCGCTCGCCCTCCCCCCAATCCCATCTCGCAGGAACCAAAAAAGCAGTCGCGCCGGCCATACAGAAACGCGTGCCGCAAAACACAAACCTGCTTGGCCGTTGTGTCGCGGCCCACTGCACTCCACCGTCCACACCCATCGCACAGGGTCTCATTAATCAAAATCAATCACTACCGACGGGCTGTATCAAACTAGAAGGCAGTGATCGCCTTCGAGAAGGACGCGTCAAACACAATCTCGCGAAAACCGGTCCACAATTCTGGATCTCTGCTGCGTGAGGCTGCACCTCGGGGCCATGGACACACAGCCCACTTGACACGACATGGAGCGTCATCTGCAGCGTGATTCAGATGCGCATCATTGTTCAATGAGAACTGCCTATACCATCAGCTCGTCGTGTTTGATGAGCACCGCAAAGCCTTCGGACGGAGCGGCGTGGTGCTGATGCCCAATTCCGAGACTCGGCGTGCCGCTTCCATCATCTCATCAATTTTTAGGCAATGCGCCAGAACGGAATAATGCACGCTATTGTGCGTTTATGCACAACTCTGTTTCGCTGGCTGCGCGTGCAAAAATAACCAAAAGCAGCCCGCACTACGCCGAGGAATTCTATCGCCCTCCTCCCCCGCCGATGGTGCGTTCGCGCTGCAGCTGGGACAAGGCGTCCCCGTCTGCGCACTTGTGCAGAACTACTGCAGGTACACAGCACTGCACTGCGACTTTTCAGCTTCACGGACGACGCGCATTTCACCATGCCTGCATGCAGGAACCAGTGCAGTAGTAGACATGTGGCCTGCATCGTGTGTTTCATACAGCTGTCTAGCTGAGCCGCTGTGCATAGCACTACTGCTACGCGCTATCGTCGTCTCAGATACTGAGAGCTGTCCCAAGCTGTCCCAAGCTGTCAAGTCCGAGCATCACAGACATCACCGCTCCGCTGTCACATGCGAGATGGGGAAGCTTCGCAAGCCGAGACGCGAATCTGGAAATGCCTCATTCGTCTAATGCCAGCCATTCACTCCATCACCGCACACATTGCGCTCGACGCCCGATATTTCTCAGTCGGTGTGCCGTAAACTCACTCATTGCGCGGCTTCCTTCATCAGTGTCGTCCGGCTCGTGTTCAATCTTGCGAGTCCTGGTCAACAATGCCTGTTAAATCAGCAAGGGCTCGGCAGTGCTCACTCCGCTGGTAGTGCCGTTCGCAATACCGAGGACAAGAGCCTCGCTAGTCGTTCTGGTCCTGGCAAACTGGACCCCGGTGGCAGACTTGACTACTTTCCACGCCTTCGCCGCCGCTACTGGCAAAAGTGACCGCGGCGAGCTTCTCGAGCTGTTCAAGATCGACCCTAAACGAAATTGGGATTTGTCCCAACATTTTGCGCGATCGCCCTGGAATCCGTCCACCAAGCTGCCGGGGACGGTGGCTTCGAGCTACGGCTTGCCATGTTCCCCGCGGCACAGGCACAACCGTGAACCTACGACCACAAGTCTGCGTCTCTTCTCCACACTCTCCAACAAGCAGGTGCTCTGGCGAACAGGTCTCGCCAGAGCTGACAGTTTCTTGAAAGACAAATTCCACACACACCTTTGTGGAGGCGTTTGCGTTGTTGCTGTTGGTAATTTTCGTGTTGGGACCTTCGCGAAGCTAGTTTCCACCCCCGGCCTTCCTTTGAGCCGGTCGACGATCGTCGGTGAGGATTGCCAGAACTGGGGCCGTCCATCGAAAGGCCGAGCTGCCGAACTACCACCATTCGCGCTCTCTTCCACTCGTGAAGCCAGCATCATGATTCAAAGCTTTGGTGAGCTCGTGCAGGTCCCAGCTCGAGCACATCCATCATCAATCTCGCTACAACTTCGCCCGATACATGCATTGTTCGTGTTGCCATCATCGTGTTTCGATGTGCAATATGGTGATATTGATCGGGACATTCGACCGAGAATGATCGTTCTTTTCATCATTCACAGACCACAGGATCCAGCATTCTACCCATTGAGCCTGTGTCCTGTGGCGACAGGTCAGGGTTCAACACCATCGCGTTACGAGTGCGGCATCACGGGATCAGCATTACACCCGCGAGCCAGTTTCGCGGCACTCATTTAGTGCCCAAGTAGTAGGCTCCACACAGCGTGCGCTTCCGTGTCATCCTCGAGGAACGGCCTCGACCTGTTCTGCTCGTTGACAGAAGTTGTTGTTACGAAGTGAGGCGTGCTTCACTTGTTTTGCAAGAAAGGCACAATGGACACCTGTGGCACCGCATGCATCGCTGAGCATCACCACACTCTGTTCTTCTGGAAGGGCAGTTGGCGTTGCTCTGAGAGCGGCACCAGGTGTGCTCTCCTTCCTAATACATCCGGTTGAGCCTTGGCTCTATGCCGCGTGTACCTCCGGTTGTGTTGCTCGTCGTCACTTTGGAAGGCCAGGTCATCACAACACACTGTGAGATGGATTTCTGGTCCTACTGCTGCCGCGTTGAACTCGACTATGGGAGTCGAAGAACGTCGGGAAGGGTCTCATCACGGTCTTCCGGTGACTTCCAGAGGGTCAGCTCGCAGCAAAGGTACAGGGCTTGGTTGAATTCGGCTTCCAAAGTGTCGATGCTCATTCGCCATGTGGCGTGGCGCCGTATTCCAGCGTCCGCATCCGAGACCTGAGACTTCCGGACCGGCGGCGCACTGCTGTCAAGAGGCTTTGACGAGCAACTTCAAGCGGCACACAATTCCCAATCATTGCAGCATTGGAACGTGTGATAAATGAACTGCGTGTTGGTTGCAGCAGCGACTTGAGCCATCGAGTCATTGCACTTCCACCGCGGCGCTCGCCGTCGTCGGGTTGCGCATCTTTGTTGGAGGCGTTGATTCCCAACATCAATCACAGAATGTCTTTCCGCCGGGGACCGCGTGCCGCAGATTGCCAGCCGCGGAGACATTGCAACGACCTTTGTGCATGACTCGTTTCGCCGAAGCGGCCAGGTCACCGAGAATAGACTGCCAAAATCCTGGAGATGAAGACTGCACCTGCAGAGCTGGAGGCAGGATACAACGTTTTTCTGCTTCCAGGTTGCGGATCTCTCAAGCAGGGCATTCGTTGGAGATCCACCAAGACCACCAGTACGCGTCCTTGGTAATATGAGCTTGACGCGACCCTGGCTGTCTTGTTCGAGCGTCCCCGCACGTATCGTTGCTGTTGTCAGAAAACTCCGCCTGGATGTTGATGACTGTTTCTGGGGTCCTCAGTCATCTTCCAAGGGCTCTTTCATCGTTCGCGAAATCTTTCGTCGCGGCGGAAACCTCCGGTCCGACTGAGTGAGCGACAAAGTTTGTGTTTATTGAATTCGATCTCAACAACAATCGTCGCCTATGGCATCGTCCAGCAAATAGTCCTCACGTTGTGATACGCGACAATATCCGCCTGGTCCTTCATGTTGAATGCCGCAACTACTCGAAGTCCTATCGTGAAGGTCGCACACGACACTCAGCCTTGGATAGATTAATCGTTAAGGATACCCTGGTACAGGTCTTGCCGTGTCAACGCATACTGTCCACGTTTTCCACAACCACCGTAGCCGGCTGCTCACCAGGTCGTTCGGCCTTCCAGATACTCTCCGAATCGTCCAGTCATTATCGAGCCGGCAGGATTCGATGCGAAGGTGGTCCTCGATTGTGTTCACAACACGCGTCGCTCAGCACAATTTGTTGATTGGCTGCCGCACCGAGCCTGGTCTTTCGACAAGGACATGTTGGCTCATCAAAAGTCCAGCCAACTTCTGCAGGGCGGAATGTGTGCCTGGAATCTTGCTGCCATGCGGAGCACGTCATCACACGCAGAAATCCTAGAGTTCGTCTCCAGATGGAAATTGCTGCAGCTCAGCCCTGGTGAAGCGTGGTTGTTTGCGTGATCGCGACATGGACCTGTGCATCGCTGGGGGGAGCTCCACGCTTCAATCGACTTCTTCATCGGGAGTCCGAAGTGCCATACCATGTCGCGTTGGGCGTTGCTGCATTCCCGTCCCAGATTTTCGAGGAGTGTCTGGGGTTGTCGACGAAAAGGTAAGCAAGTTTCCCATGCTCTTCGATTGCCTTCAATAACATCACCCCATTTCCTGGCAAGTTCTTCCTTGAGTTGTCTTCGTGTTGTTGTCGTAAGCGTGGTAAGCACTCTAGGAAATGAAGAGTCCGGACGAGTGCGAGCGCTTGTATAGCCCATCCTTCCCCTTTTCCCGCACCAACCACATAGCGCGAACGTCAGAAATACGACTTCAATATTGATTCCAATGAGGTGGTCCTCAAGGGTACAGGAAGTCACGGTAGGCTGTCAAACCTCCCACCAGGATATGCCTGCACGGGGCGTTTTTGGATGCGAAGACAAAATTCGGACGAAACCACGAGTCCGGCGCGGGTGTGGTTCTTGACAGCTGAACGCTATCGGAGGGTTCATGCACTGCGTGTCAGGCATGCAGCCTTAGGATAAGGCGTTAAGAGAGTCGTCGTGCAGCATGCAATAATATGAAGATCATATTGGACAACCAGCAACACCTCGTGGTCTGGGCTTGCAGAGTGGCTTCAAGATAACATTCGTCTTTCCGTGTGAAGACTCAACGCGGAGGTGTCTGAGCGTACACATGGCAGCCTGGTTTGCACGCACGTCGGCCAGATCATAGAGCTATTTTCACATCGAAGTGTCTGCGATGAGTCGCAGACGATCGCAAGCGGTTTCGAGTCGTCTGCATCTCTTGATCCAATTGCTCCAGCCTCGTGGCGGTGCTGCTTGTTTCATGAGCCGGATCGTAGGTTGAAATATCGGCAGAACGTGTCATGAGTTTCTGACGCGACTCTGTCGCAATGGCAGCATTATTGCATGAAGAAGTTATTACTTGCTGCAAGAATTGCGCGACATGAAGTTGGAATTAGGAAAACCGCATAGAAGCGCTCTTAATCTGCACGATGATGTTCACTGTGGTGCTTTTGCCGAAGAGTCGGCTGAATTCGGCTTAGCTAAGCGGTGAACGCGAGTCATGTTCAAGATGTTGTTGATTTTCTGACGCAAGCCCATACACAATGTGCAATCTCACAATCCCACCACCATGAGCGGCAACAGGATCTCATTGTCGCTGGGCACAGCACGCAAAGCTCCGCCGCCTGCGAATGGCGTCAAGCGACCTCGCGCCGCGCTGTACGAGGAAGAGGATGATGGCTCGGCGGTGGGGAGGACAGAGAAGGTGTCGCATTTCGACTCCAAAGCCGGCGGCGCAGTCGATGTCAATAGTAAGAAGGAGGAAGAAGGACCTTTGACTATTGCACCGCAGGCCAATCGCGATTGGCGGGAGAAGGCGAATCAGCGCAAGAGACAGAAAAGTGGACTGCCAGAGGGGCAGAGCGGTAATAGCGAAGCCTTGAATGAGAGGATGCGCGAGGTGGAGGCTAGAGTGGAAGCCAGCAAGCCGAAGTTTGGATTGAATACATACAAGAAAGACGACGATGCGGAAGACGAGGAGATGTCTGGCACTGGACAAGATGCTCAGCAGAGTCAGGCAACCGAGGAGAATGTGGAGACTGCCAAACCGAAGACGGATGATGAGCTGGCCATGGACGCCCTCTTGGGCAAGACATCAACAGACAAAACTTTGGTGATCGAAGGCCGCAATGGGACTATGACCGAGGAAGATGCTTTCGATCATGACATTGCATCTGCACCTGACATGGCTACTCTGGACGACTATGCACGGGTACCAGTAGAACAATTTGGAGCGGCTCTACTTCGTGGTATGGGTTGGAAAGATGGTGAAGGCATTGGTAGTCAGAAAGGAAAGAAGATTGTCAAGGATTCTGGAAAGGCGCCAGAGCGCCGAGCAGCTCTGCTGGGCATAGGTGCGAAGGAGAATGCTGCCATCACACAGGAGATCGGAGCATGGGGCAAGGCAGCCCGAGGCAAAGAAGCGAAGATCTACAACCCAGTTCTGATCAGAGACAAGAAGACCGGGAAGACTTACACCGAGGAGGAACTGGAGAAGAAGAAGCAGGATGACGAACGCCGGAAGTATGAGATGGAATTCGACCAGAAAGAACGTGACAAAAGACGTAGAGACGATTCTCGAGATCGACGCAGGGACAAGGGTCGAGACAACTCTAGAGACCGCAAACACGGCAAGGACGATCGTCATGATCGTGACCGACGGCGTCGCCATTACGACTCAGAGAGTGAAGACGAGTACCGCCGACGCAAAGAAAAGGAGCGACGCAGGAAGCGGGAGCGTGAAGACGACTACGACCGCGAAAGTTCCCGAAGACACAGAGACCACGAAGACAGTGGCCGAGAAAGACATCGGGACAGAGATCGACGAGATCGTGATCGCGAACGGGAAAGAGACCATAGAAGATAGCTACGGCATGGACGATGCTGACACATGCTTAGATCTGAAGCCTTCGTCTCATCGATCAATTCAACGACACCTTCTCATCAAGTTCTGGAATATCGCCTTCTTCCGCTGTCAATCTCAGCAGACTCGATATGGCAACGACCATGACACATCTTGCAAATTGGATCCCAGCGCTCGAGAAGCCACGCGGCATCCACGTGAAGCCACTCTCAAATACCACCTTCCTTCCACTACTCGGCTTGTCTGTCGGCCATACAACATGGCGATGGCACGCGATCGTGGCAAAAGCCGGCAAGACTGTGAACCGCGGTCAATAATCTGGCCGCATCTGCCCGAGACCTCTCATCGGGCCTCTCCACAGCCAAGTACGACCGTGTTCTGCATTCGTGCATTGCAAGCCCTTGGTCGTGCCTAGTGTGCCGAAGCCGCGTTGCTCTCTCAACTTGCACTAAAATATTCCCACAGCTTTTTGCAAGCTGCACGCCGCGCTAAGACTCTTCACGTGCGGAAGGTACCTGGGCATTTTGACGCTTGACGCCATCGCGTCTAACGTAGGTTTGATGGACTCCGACAGGCTTGCCGCGCTGCATGTTGTTTCACCATCTCCGGACACTTGTGTATAGGACATGCAGATGGCAGAGAGCTTATGCAGGTACTTCGCGCGACAGCGGGCCTGTGTAATTTGCATCTACAAAGTACTGTATCGCACTACTGCCGAGAGCTGAAATGTAGAGATGCTACTTTGCGGCTACTGTAGGTACAGAGACACCATGAGCGATGAGGCTTATGCAGGAACTTGCGCTGGAATGCTATTTCGAGCGATGAGGCGGGCTTACGACGGCCGATGGATTACCCTCCTGCAGACCGCATGTGATGAGGAACACATGAGTGAGATGCACGAATACGGAGAGCGAGAGCATCGGAGAACAGCTCACGATGATTGTGACGGTCATCCCAGTGGTGGTATTCGTCAGCTCATGCTGAAGTCCTACGCCGCAGGTCACATTCCGCCGGTTTCATGGCTTTACTGCGTGAAGAACATTGCCCGGCCTTAGCATCGGCCGTATGTATGCCCTTATCAGATTGCACTTGAGCATACAGTATCACGAGACAGATAACGGAATCAGCTCTACTGCTGCAAGAGTGGTGAGCAGCGAGCACCTCATCCACGCCATACCATATCATTATCATCAAAAAATCTCCCACGAAGAAGCACCCCTGCTTGATGAAGCTCAATACCAGGATGTCCCGACAAGCTGCTTTCGCTAGCCGCGCAGCTTCAGCTTCTTCTTGATCAGGTGCCAAATGCACCAACGCTATCTCTTCCTTGATCTATTGACCCTCGAAGACTAATGCAGATGACTTTCTTGTCTTCACTGAGATCGTACACTATTGTACACACTATTGCCAGTCCCGCTCCGCATTGAAGCCGCGGTACGGTACTTCTTCTTAGCAAGAACCACATATGTAGCCGATATCTAAGCGCGGGTGATTACTGGGCCGCGCTTCTCTTCTCTTCAAGATTGCGTCAGCTGATCTGTACAAGGGACGGAGGGCAGGACTTCGCTCGGCGCATAATGGTTTCTGAGACATGTTGGGGAAGGGAAAAGCTGGAGTCGTGCCAATTTCGATGCTCGATTCAGGCGATGAGTTGGGGCTTGGTAAGAGACTGGGGGATTTTCCGAACATGGACTTTCTTGGAATGGTGGCGGAGTTCACAATAGTCGAACGGAGGAATAGCGGGTTGATCTTGGAGGATGAACGCGAACACGTGGGACAAAGTTGTATCTTCGGGATGTTGTTGATGCTAAGATGGTGAACGGAGTACGTTCGGTCTGTATGCGGTGTTGATTGCGGATGTATGCGAGATACATTTCTACCTGCAAGGTACGAGTTTCAGAACAGTCAGATTTGTCAAATGTTGCCAGTCTTTTTGGGACAGCCACAGTGTTGCAAGATTCTCGTGCTTCGTATGACAACGCCCTCGTGTATAGATGTGACGATTGCAGGGATGTGGTGCAACGTTTGACGCTGGGATTCGGGAGCATTTGATTGTGGACAATATCTTGGGTTTCTTGGGTTATGATCGACCGCATGGTACGTTGGTGCGGTATCACAGCGATTGTGCTAGGTCGTACATGACGAGTGTTGTGTTGATCCTTGTAAAGAAGGTCAAGTGCGCAATTCGGGAAGGAAATGAAACGCTTTGCTTGACTGTGGCAGAGAGCTGTCCATCGAGGTATGCCAGCATCACTAGGAGCTTCTTCGTTCCTCTGAAATAGCCCATCCCAGCTCGGACCGGAGGCTGTGCTTGTCGCCCATGATGTTTGTCGAAGTGAAGTAGAACCACCTAGGCAGGTCAGGTCAGATCGCGAAACGTAATGAAAGGGTGTGACGAGAATATCATTTGAGCTGTGGTGGTCGACATAAGGGAGTGGAAAGTGGAAGATGAGTTTGGAGTAGATTGTGAGGCCCTTTCCGCCTCGATGAGCTATCTGAGCTCTCATGAGCGTGCTCCAACCATTGGAGATTCCGGCTCAACAATGAGAGAACGTTCTATCAGCAATGCGGCAGGCCATCATGCTCAAAGTGATCTACGGTCAGTGGTCGCCCGCATCATCCGCCGACTCGTCGCTGTCAGACTCCTCATACCCCTCCTCAGATCCCTGATCACTCTCTTGCTCCGTCGTCTCTGCAGGAACGTCAGAGGGTGCGCTCTGAGCATGGCCAGATTCGCCGCCAGCCTGGTTGACTGTGATGTTGAAGAATTGGCGCTCAGCCTGGGCGTCAGCAACCTCTTTGTCAGTTTCAAGTTCCTCCTTCGTCTGCTTGCGGGCATCCTCCTCGGAGCTCTTCTCTCCACGGTAACAGTCGGCAAGCGACCAGCCCTTGTTGTCTTCGAGTGGCAAACGCTCCAGAGTGAACTGCTCGAACAGCCCACCATGTTTATTCGCGGCCGTTTCAACGGCGGTAACCTTGTACAAGCCGTCATATCGCCAGCCTTCCGCTGGACCGTATTGTCCCCGCTTGCCCCCAGCAGGTGTAAAGCGAAGCACGCGAACAGGTATCATGGTGCGGATTGAAGCACGGAGAGAAAGAGTCTCGCGGTTCGGGGCGGGAAGAGATGTAGGGTCTCTTGCCTTGCGACCTCCTCGAGTTCCGTACAGGATCTTGGTGCCATCGTCATGGTTCAGCTTGCTCTTGCTGAACCTGAGTGTAACGGAATAGGCACCAGACAGCGGATGTCCGTAGATGCCACCTTGTGTAAGGCCGTGAGCGCCAGCCTTGACAGCTTGATGGGACGCGGGGTCTGTTTCGGTTTTGCGCCACGTCTTGCCGGGAGTGAGGCCGTTGTGGAAATACTTCCTACATTTTGGTTCGCCCTTTGAAGGACCGAGAGTGACAGCCTCTCCTGCGCCAAAATATTCTCGCGCATATCGTTGTTGTAACTCTTGGGCAGCTATCCTGCAATCCGTATCTTTGAAAACGGGAGCGGTGCAGATGATCTCCAAAGTGTTTGCGAGCGCCGCTTCCTTTGTTAGTACTTTGTGGTTCACATGCGGCGTCTTGAGCATGTCAAGATGATCTTTGAGGCGATTCGATCGTGCAGTCTGGACCTTCTGGAACTCCTCGGAATCTTTGCTGCAACCAGTATCGTTCTTGCCGTCTCGGAGCGGGATGACAATCTCATCACGTTCTTGTTTCAGATAGGCGATGAATGAGGGTATGTCGACGACGGTGCTCGGCGATCGCTCGTCATGAGCATAGGTAGCTTCGCTTGCAGACATGGTTGATGTTGAAATTGATCTCGTGGTTGATGTTGCTGTTGCTGTTGTTGCTGTTGATCTGGAACTTGCCGTTGCGGTTGATGGTCCGATCTGTGTGAGGATGTATGCTGAAAGGCAGTATTCTGCCACATTTTGTATCGCTCCAGGTTTGCTGCATTGGATGACTCGAAAGGTATGTAGCAAGCAGAAATCATATGTAAATTAATGCGAGAAACATTTGGGACGGGGAAGAAAGTCTGCTGTGATCGTTCATTGCTTGTTGTATGTTTCGTTCCGGTAGCAATGAGGTCTATCCTGTTGCGTTGCCGAGTGCACGCATTTGCTACTGCAATATCAAATCACGAAGCAATGAAAGATGGCATTGCTGAGGCGTCACATCGAGACACAATCCTGGTGAGAAGCATCCGTGCTGGGAACTCGAGTGACCTAGCCCCATTTGAACATGATTTGTTTCCCCTTCTTACCTTTCCTCGCAACATTCTCATCCGTTTGCGCCGGATTTTCCGCAGCCGGAGTAGTGGTACCGCTGCCTCCTCCCCACGCGCTGACACTGGGTGTCCCGGAATTATTTCTAATAATCCCTCGTCCAGTGTAGCCGGGTGAGAAGACAGTGCTGGTAGGCTTCTTCGCTGCTGGGAGAGCAGGAAACAGTTCCGAGCTTCTGACGTTTGCTGGTGCTTGACGAGCGCCAATAGCAGGCGACGCGCGGGCAGAGCTTGAAGGCGTCAATGCAGGTGACTGGCCACTAGAGCCTGCGGCCGGTCGAACAGCAAGCCAGCTGGGCGTAGGAGCAGGCGCTGCGTTGCCCCGGCCCGCTACTGACGGCCCGCCATTGCGAGGAGGGAGTGATGGGAAGGGATTGCTGGAGGATGCTGCAGAAGAGCTACCGGCGGAAGCCCATGATGCCTGGCGAGACACAGCCGACTGTGAACTTTTGGCCGTAGAACTCTTGAGCTTCAACACACGCGACGTACCGACACCTTTCCCGAGGACTCCAGCTGCAGTCGTGTTCGCACCAGCAGGTCCTGGCAGAGTTGGGTAATCTTCATTTACGGCTTTCCAGTCTGCCCATGCTTTGAGCAATCCTTCGCGCTTGCCGGGAACCTCGAAGATGTCCGACAGTTCGTTAATGAGCTTACCAATCTCATTTGATGATGTGTCGAAAATAGCAAAAAATGCGTCGATGAGATCGCCAGCTGAAATCCCGCCCCTTGTATACGCTGAGACACGCTCACGGAACTCGTCCATCTTGACCTTCTCATTGCGCGCCAAGTTTGAAGCGCGTTCATTCACAGCGGCATGTCTCAGCTGACGTGCTTGGTCTTGCGGCGTAAGCGCTGCAGCTGGTCGAGGTGAAGGTGGAGCGGCTGCAGTCGGAGTTTGCTGAGCTGGAGCTGGTGCTGGCCGTGACGAGGCTTGAGCAG
This sequence comes from Cercospora kikuchii, assembly GCF_019650295.1. Lineage (NCBI taxonomy): Eukaryota > Fungi > Ascomycota > Dothideomycetes > Mycosphaerellales > Mycosphaerellaceae > Cercospora > Cercospora kikuchii. The sequence goes on from NW_025408590.1 coordinate 92,103, forward strand.
GAGTTGGTGCTGTCAATTGACCTCCGAATGAGCGAGCTGTCACAGACTGTGCACTATGGATCTCGCGCTCCCGCTGGTGAGCTAGTTCTGCTCGGCTCAAGTTACCGGCTGAGGCCGCTGGCATAGGCTCTGCGTTCGGATCACGTCCGCGGCCTCCTCGCCTACCTCCCCTGCCGCGTGTAGGTTCTTGGTATTGAGGCCGATAATCGAAGGAAGAGAGGTCCACTCTCCGGGAATCCTTTGTGAGTCCATTGGGATGTTGTTCGATTTGATGTGCCTTCAAGTCCATCTCTGAATCGAAAACCACGAATTTCTTCTCCTGACACTCTCTGTCCGGGCATGGGAAATGGTCCTTGTTGAAATGCTTCTCCAAAGCATCATAATTCAGAAAGTATTGAGGACTGTTCCCTCCATTTCTTCTGTCGCATAAGTGGCACCTTTCATGACGCTCACGACAATGCGAGAAAAGTTCGTCATCGCCATAGAAGCGTCTTCTGCAGAACCCACACTCTGGGTGGCCCTTGAAACCGCTCTGATCAACAGCTCCCGGGTTGTCGTCTCCAAACTTCTCGTGTCGTTTCAGCTCTGCGTGTGTGAAAAGTTCATGCTCGTGAGTGAAGACCTTCTTGTTTCTTGTGCAGAGATCACACATGACTTTCTGGTGTACGCTCTTCACATGTCGATGTAAGTCTGGCCAGCCAAGACAGGCAACATCACAGCCCTCGTCTGGACAGTTGTACCGCAACAGCAAGACAGTATCCTCGAAGATCTCGGCCTTTTCGTAGCTAATGCCCAAGTTCTTGTCCTCTTTGAAGTAGTCTCCTTCCTTGTAGTCCTCATATCTCTTCTCAGCATCATCCGTAAATATCACATTTGCGGCCTCCGTTCTGCAATGCGCACAAGCCTTGGTCTTGTACAGCGCACGCAGTCGTAGGGCGCAAATGTGGCAGGTGCGGTGATTGCAGGGCGCAACGCTGTTGTGCGAAACGGGAGATGCGCAAATGAAGCACACTTCCGCCTCAACGTCGTCGACGCCCTCAACCTCCGCCCCTGCGCCCTCGCCTTGGGTTTTCTCCGCGGCGTCTTTGGTCAGGCGAGCACCAAAGACGCCCGACCCACCAGGCTGCGGAGGCGGTTGTACTGCTGATGAGTCCTGCTGGCTGTTGCTGAATGCTCTGTCGCGGTTGTTGTGGTTTGCGTCGCCACGACCACCTCTTCCACCCCGCCCTCTGCCTCTGCCCCGCCCTCGATTTCCTCTGCTTTCGGGTCCGGCTCTATCAGTCCCTCGTTCGTTGGGAGCGCCATTGAAGCTGTTCGACGAGCCTCCACGCGACGCCCCGCCTCTCTGACCGCCTCTGCCTCGGCCTCCGCGTCCTCCTGTGTTCTGATCGTTGGCGCCGTTGGCCGCAGGTGCTGCTGATGTAGTTTCTGCCATCGTCTGAGTCGTGCGGCGGGTTGATCCTTGTTGGTGCGAATTTAGCTGACTTTGATGATCTGTTGGAGGATTCCTGCTTTCTCGCGCTCGCTCTCACTGGTATTCAGAGTGCTTCGCTGCTTAGTGGGCAGGCAATTTTGGCGAGAAAACAGAAATGGCGTTGGCGTGCGAAAGGTGGTCGAGATGCGGTCATAGCGGCTGACCAAGCGCGGACAAGCTTGGTATGGAAGCTTCTTCGGGACACCGACGACTTCCTCTTCTCCACGTTCCGGCTTCTCTACTCACCAACTTACCACAACACGAAATGGGTAGAGTAGAGTCATGCCTGCCACTGCTCATCGACCCGCGCAGTCCACGTGTCCTGTCGCAAGAACGCTGGTGCAAGCGCAGCTCGCATTCGCCCCAGAGAGCCAGCCATGGGCTCAGCTCAAGATTATGAGGCCTAGCATAGCGTTCACTGCAGGGTATGAGTGAATGCCAGCACGTAAGGGGCTGCCCCGGCACGGGGTGAGGCTTATGGCTTGAGTGTGTCCCTTGTGCCAAGTATTTATTCCATAGGCGGCCTGACATACCGGCAACACTCGGACCTTTCGCATCGACATTTTCCAACCACAACAGCAACGCAAGCAAATCAAGAAGCAAAGGTCGCGCCTCCTCAACCGCTGTGTTCCAAAGCCATCGTTGCACACTCTCGCCGAGTCGATACTGACCGTACTCCATTTTGTCGAGTACCACTGCCGCACACCATGACCACGAACGACGATGACGGTCTAGAGCCAGATCCTCCAACCAAATTTGAGGACGGCGAAGTCACTGGCGCGCCTGACCCATCCGAAGGTAGCTCTGGCCCCTCATATCCCGCCACTCTTGCGTCGAGCCAATCGAATCTCCCTTCAGAAGCGCAAAAGCTCGCTGATCTACAGGCTGAGGCTCGTATTGTGATCGAACCGTTCAGATTCCCCGAGAAGAAACCGCCTTTCTCGCTCGCTGAGATCGTCGTCATATGCCTAATCCTTAACGGAGAGATGAGCAAGAGAGCCATCCACTTCTGGATCGTGAACAAGTTTCACTATTATTGTACAAAAGCCCTGGCGTTCCTCACCAAATTCGATTGGGACATCTCCGACCGTCACAAAGTCGACGCTGTGTCTGTCGAGTTCGAGAAGATCTTCTCCGAACTCGATCCGCCAATTCATCACAAGACAGATGGCGAGGAGCTTGTTGAGGGCGACCCTGTCCAGTCCCCGTCATCTGACGGTGGGACCTGGGTACTGAACTCGCTCAGTGCAGCGTGCGGCTACCTGCATCGCCTCCTTCGCGCAGCTTCTAGCGAACACTTCCGCCTTATGGACCTGCCGACCGAGCTGCGGTTGCGTATTTACGGAATGGCACTGCTCCTGCCCAGATCTGGCGTCAACGTCAACTCGGGGAGATACGTGGAGACGACACTCTCTACTTTCTCCAAGGACTATGAGCAGCCCTTCCCGGGACTTGTCAGATGGCCTCATCGCATCACCACGTGGCAGTCGCCAAGAGTCTCTATTAGATGTTCGCCTCCAGCGACCCACTTGGCATTGCTGCAAGTCAGCAAGCAGATCTACCAAGAGGCCATGCCAGTGTTCTACGGAGATACCCTCTTCGTATGTGAGAACATCGGACGCCTGCGCGATTTCCTCAAGACAACGCCAGAAACCCGTCGCATGCACATCCGTTACCTCGCATTTTCAATCGAAGTAGGATTCAAAGCCGAGCTTTCCAAAGTCGCCAAAATGGTCGCTGCACTGCCTTACCTGAAGGAACTCGACATCTGGATCGATGAAGAACAATTCAAGAGCGTACAGGCTTCTACAGCTGGCCTCCCTGGATTCCGGATATCGGGCTTCACTGCCTTGCGTTCGATCCCTAGCCTCAAAGACATCCGGCTCCATGGCAACTGCCCAAACATTCAGAAGGCCCTCGCGAAGCTGATGAAGGAGGCGAAGAAGAAGGCTCGTGCGAAGGAGAAGGCGGAGAAGGAGAAGGCGAAGGAGAAGGAGATGGCGAAGGCGAACAAGAAGTCGAGAGCTCCCCGCAAGCGCAAAGCCATCGCTCCAACTGAGGAAAAGGACAAGGCTCCCCGCAAGCGCAAAGCAATCGCTTCAGCTGAAGCAAAGTGCGTGGAGCCAGGAATGTCTCTTCAGAGCGGAGTTGCGAGTGGTCTCGTGTCTGCTGAGGGTGGTCCTAGGCGTTTGGCGGTATCCATGCCTCTTGAGGATGATCCTTGGGGTCTGAACGAGCTCGTACCTGTTCAGGGTGGCTCTATGGGTCTGGGCAGCATCGTATCTGTTCAGGGTGGCCCTATGGGTCTGGGCAGCATCGTACCTGTTCAGGGTGGCCCTATGGATCTGAGCAGAATCGTCCCTGATCAGGGTGACACCAAGGGGCTAGGTGATTCCATGCCCGTCAAGCCTGTTCACCAGGGCCCGCTTGGATTCATGTCTGTCGAGACTCACCTTGGGGTTCTGGATGAGTTCATACCTGTTCCGTATGATGTCGGATGTTTGAATGGACATACGCCCGCTCAGTATGATCTTGCGGAGCTGGGCGAAACCATACCCATTGATGGTCAGGGTGACGGTGATGGTCAATGGCCAGTGTATACTCCGTGGTGGCCGTAAGTTGAGCAGGAGCCTTGGATGCACAACAGCAGGAGACGCGTTGCGCGTGCTGCTTAGCAGTGAAGGGCCACAAAAAGCACAACCCCTCCCCTTCCCTGAACGGTGCGAAGACGATATGAAGCATAAGATACCCACAAGGCGACTCACAGAACGGTACAAAAAGGCACGAAAATGAAATTGAGACCCCCAGGACAGGACCGTTTGGCATTGGAAAGGAAATTGGACAGCACTTGGCAATTACTTGTCGGCCACGTCTTGCTTGGGAGGAGATTTGTAGAAGACGACCAGGCTCAAAACGCAGCGCGACGCGCGAAGAGCTACTGACATTGCCACTGCACAGACGCAAGTCAGGCATGCAGCGAGGTCTAAAAATGAATGAAAATCAGATTAAATGCATCCAAAATCCGTGACGAAGTGCCACGAATGCTCATTAAAAAGCTTGTACTTCTTCGGCTTCAAGACGATCTTCATGATCGGTACAGCCGTTCACGCTATGTAGAAAAGGTCATGCTGAATGTTCGTTTTCCATACCATAGCCGCTCACGCCGGAGTTCTACAACATGCCAGCGACAACCTGAATGCTCGCAGCCTCTCACTCCTCATCCGATTGAGGCGCGGCATTACGGAAGCGGTTTCGTCTCCCACGACGTCGAGCGACCGTGACCGTGATGCTGGCAGGAGGTGCGGGATCGCCTTGCAAAGTCCTGCTGCTGCCACTCGAACCTGAGGCATATTCTGCAATCTCAGCTTCGTCCTCGGAATCCGCGACGATACCAAAGTGATGTGTTTGGCCAGGAGCAGGGAAGCGATCAGTTCGATCCTGCTCGCGGGCGGCGTTCAGACGCGCCAACGTGTTGGACAGCTGGAAGGGATGGCCGGGCTGACCCACATTTGCACCACGAGATTGGGCGGCACGAGCAGCTCTCGAGATGATTTCTGCTGGAATGCGACTCAAGCGGTATGTGGGCTGTATGCGCGGGTTTCCTTGCGGATAGAGGGACGAGTAAGAAGGCGGTGGACTGCGATGGCGGTTTCGGCGAGGGCCGCGGGTATGTAGGCGATGACTGTATGATCCGAGATCCGGCTCAGACGTAGAATCTGAATTATAGGTTAGCTTTGGGATCTGGGAGGAGATTACACGTGCAGCGCTGGGGGCCCACCCGTTTTGCATACCCCTCTCATCAGAATCATCACTTTCGTTTCCATCTCCGTCTTCGTCCTCCTCGTCATCGTCAAAGTCATATGGCTGAGTACGACTGCCTGCTCCGCGTGTATTGCGCTGCTGCACAACCGGAAATGCATCTTCGTCGCTCTCGTCTTCATCTTCGCCCTCATTTTCATCAGTGTCGTAGATACCACGTGGCTGCTCGATCGCATCTTCCTCTCCTTCTTCGTCACTGTCATCGCTGTGCTCTGTGGCGGGAGAAAAGGCACCAAGATTCGAGAAGTCAACCATTGTGTCCTCCGGTGGCCCATCGCTATCTTCATCTTCTTCCCCATCGCTGTCAATTTGTGGACGGGCGCCGCGTCGCCGACCGTTCTGGCTGGCGATCGGTCCATCGTCGCTATCATCTTCATCTGCTGAATCAGGCACAGCGAGGCGTTGAATGTTGGGCACCACACGCCGAGGTCCTGTGGTTTCTTCAACGTCATCATCGTCAGAATCGGAAAGAATGGGTCTGCGCCGCTGCTGCGAAGCAGTCGGGCGTGCAGGAGTGCTTTCAGCCTCATCCTCTGTTTCGTCAACGGTGGCATCCTCTTCGAACTGCACGTCGTCATCTATGAAACCTTCCATGTCGCTGCCTCCTTCCGAGTCCTCGGAATCCTCAGAGTCAAGGAGCCGATGCACATGCGGATGGTCTTGGAGATCAGTAATGTAGTGGAGTCGAGCCTCGTCGTAGTGGTCTAGTCCATCGTGAATGTCACTACTGCCTTCACCGAAGCCCTCAGAGCCGAAGAAGACGTGACCGTCTAGACCGAGATCCACATCGGCGTCGTGATCCATATCTGCAAGTGAACCATCGAGCTCATCGTCATCCGTCATTGTAGAATCCTCATCGGAATCAGCATCAATGCGAACCGGAGCTCTGCATCCAGTGCATCTGCGTCCTTCCACCTCGGAATGGCAATCGGGACATCTCCACACATTGTCGGCATAGTCTCGCACGGCCGTAAGTGGGTTCAGTCTCGTGCCCCGTCCAAAGTGTCCACGGAAAAGACCTCCCGTCTCCACATTGGTATTGGCTTTGTCCTTGGCCACGATCTCTGCCTCCTCTCTCGCCATCTTCTCGTGCTCTTCGGTGGTTTCTCCATCTGGCAGCAATTCACTCTTTCCCACAAAAACGCGGACCATTTCGCGGATGACCCAAGTCGGCCTGGGCTCCTCTTTCACCCGGGCTCTGCAGTCTGGGCACGTTCTTGCCGTAGCCATCCACTGAGAGAGGCAGCTGTAGCAGTATGTATGTCCACAAGTCAGCCCATACGGCTCGTACAAGAACCTATAACACATCTTGCACGTGATGAGCTGTCTCATCGCCTCCATGTCTGTGTGCAACGCCCGCAGCGACTGCTCATGGTGGCAGCTTCCGTCGTGACTGTGGCCGGCATCTTGTTGTGTCTCTGTCTTTGGCAACAACACGCCTTCGCTGGGTCCTGCTTCTTGCTTGATCTGGGTATTGGAGGACATGATAGCAGGACTGGTTAGGCCGTTCCCCACCGGCCGACTGGAGGTCTTTGAGATCTTGATTCGTTTGCGTGCGCCGCCCTCGGATTCGTGGTATTCGTCCATGACAGATGGTGTTGTTGCGAGATGCGTCGCGTCGTTCAGGTCGTTGTCGGTGTCATGGGGACGTGTCGTTTGTGTTGTGTTGGACGTGTCGTCGAGGGGCAAGGGTCGTGGCGGATGTGGGATTCCTGAAATGAGCTCTCGTCTGGAGCAGCTTCCACCGCGAGTGTGGAGAAGCGGACACGTGAGGATTCAGATGCACGTTGTAGTAAGTGAAGCTCAAGTGGGCTGAGAAGCTGCAGGATGTGAAGATGGCATCAACGGCTTTCTGGAGGTCGTCGCGTCAAACATTTGGAAGTGAATCAGATTCAGCCCTACGTAGTCGCGTGCGGCACGGATCATCCGAACTACGCTAGCGCGGTATTCCCCGCCGATCATTCAACCCGCCCTGTTTCTTCCCTGCCTTTCAATGCTTCAATTCCTCCTTGGTCATACGAACATTTTGCTTCGCATCGGATCATGATCAGAAGATGCAGGACAGACTTGTCACACAAAATTGATGGCTACGACAACACGAAATTGATTCGGATGAGGAGTGAGACGATTGCCGGCCACTCCCTGAGCGTCTCCACTACGTACAATCCTAAAAATGATTTTCCTCTCGACCATGAGCTCAAATATCAGCATCGCTAAGGAAGCTCTTCCTCAAAGCTCTTCAAAGTTCACTGCTCGCTCGCTAAAACGCTCTATGCATTAAAATCGAATCCGAACGCCACCATTTTTTCGGCGAATCCATCCTTCATTTGGCCTTCCTCACAGGTTAAGGTCTTTTAGGCCAACTCTTCTCCGGAGGACTGGATGTGTGTGATCGACTTCTAGACCTAGATCTCTGCCCCTTCTGTTGGCTCTGCCATCAGAACTCGGCTTCATGTCTGTCAGCATAATGTCTGAGGCTGACGACTTCCTGCATTACCCACCATCCTCAAGATAGTCCAGGTATGACCCCATTCCTTTCCGTATGGTGTCAAAGCATAGATGCAGTTGATCAAGCAGACTCTGGGCAACTGCTGGCATGTTTACTCCTCTCCTTACTGTGTCGAGTTGCTTGCAATCGTTCTATGGCTTGAGTTCGTGAAGAAGGGCCTTGAGAAAGCGAGCCGGCGAGAGCTGAAGCTCTAGGTATATATGATACTATGGTGCAATACCACCTTCCTAATGGTGTGAGGATCCAAAAGGCTAGACGCATACCATTTTTTCGGATTTTAGGCCCAGATCGGGCAATGGATCGCATATTAGTATATATTCAGCTCAGTCACGCGGCCGATTTTCGTACAGCTGCTGCAGCACCTCGTTTTAGGCGCGAGAACCGCTTCAAGAGCACATGTGTCTGAGCTCCTTCGTCCGTTCGTGATGTGTGTCGAAGTTGCCGCCGTGAACATGGTCTCTCGGCTGCAGCCGACGCTAGCCACGTCCGTGCGGTAATCCTTGTGCATATGCGACTTCACTTTGGTTCATTGATGTCCATGCATTTCATCACCTTTCCATCAAAGACATCATGTCGAAGGATGTGACACCGCAAGACACTGGAGTTGAGGAAGCTGAGAAGACCGAGTGGACCCAAAGCTCTTCCCGGTTCGAAAGGTGCGCCTTCCAGTTGCCACCAAGTTCCGCCACAATGTCTTCTCCGGACTGACATTTGTACAGCAAGCGCTACAGCGAATACTTTGATCCATGTCAAGATGCTGCGAATCGAAGCTTGAAGTGTTTGCGGAGGAACGGAGGTGACCGAGCGATGTGTCAGGATTATTTTGAGTAAGTATGATCAGATATGGCTCCCGCATTGGATGCTGATGCATGTTGCAGTGCGTATAAGCAGTGTAAGAAGCAATGGGTAGGTGGCAGCGAACACGATATCAATCTTCGCCGTGGAAACTGATCGTGATTCGATAGATGGAAGAGCGCGCAGAACAGAAACGAAAAGAAGGGAAAGGATGGTTTGGGTGACCAATCGAGTTGGGAGATGAGTCGTACTAGTCTTTGTCTATTTGAAGACAAGAAGAAGCTGTCGCTTGAGATGACCTGTCGGGAAGTTTCACTGGCAAGAAAGCCAAAACCCACGACGATCTTTCGACGCTTGAAGGCACAACCGAACCAGAGCTGCAGAATATTAAAACACTTCCCGCACAATTTTCCCGGACCCATCACCTCAAAATCAACCTTCTTTGCACTTCATCAATGGTTGCCCGGAGCACGCACAGGCGCCAGCGGATAAGGGAATGCATCGGCAGGTGTAGCAAGTCTCCTGGCAGCGTCATTGCCTTGCGAATTCTTCACATTCATCACCAGCGCAAGCCTCTCAACAATGGCATCGTCATACGCTGCCCACCACAACAAATTTGTTTTGCCAGACTTATCCTTGAACACAGTCACTGAGCCGAACATTGCACGACCAATTGCCATGCGGTGTCTGACGAAGAACATGGCCAGCTCAGATCCGGTTTCGGTTCCAAGAAGTGCCAGATAGCAGAACGAGCCGATGGGAAATGTGACCCCTGGCCAGCTGGCGAGTTTCCATTTGTGATAAGTTCCCAGGCAGAATTCGACGACATCGGCGAGCTCGTCTAGTACCTCGATGTCGTGCTGCAAAAACCAAGTTGGGGCCAATTTCTTTTGAACTGGCATGTAGCCTTCAGGCGCTTCGTTCAGGAAATCTTTGTTCCTCTCGCCGCCCTCGCCAGCGGTCACCAGGAGACCATAGGACAGGAACGTCACGTCGGACCAACGCCCGAGTTTGGTCTCATACTGGGCATCTCGGTCTGCGTCTGCAATGACGGAACTTTCGCGTAGCAGTGAAACTAGAAATAGTCAGCGTCATTCGGGGCGCTGCTTCAATGGACTCGCTCACTGATCATTTTGTTTGGGCCACTCAGTAAATTTCGGTACTCAAGTTCGTCGGGAGATGGATTCAAGGCCCTCGCTTCGTCAATCCAGAGTTCCTCATCGGACCACCTCACCCTAGACTCTGGCGACTCGAACCCCTTTACACCGACCAGACCTTCAAGCTCAGGTATCGCTTTCTGTAACACCACCAGCGCGTCTTGACCACGATTAAGAGACTCCCAAATCCCATGACTGAGATCGCAGAAGTCCTCAACTTTGAAAGGACTGCGGTACAAATCAAGTTGACGAGCATCTTCTTGTCCCATTATGTTCATCATGCTCACTCCCTGCAGCCTGTAGTGGTCCATGAGCGCGAAAGGGTTGTGCGTGTCTGTGTTTCCTGCCGGCGCCGCATTTGGCTGTTGTCTACCTTGCGATGGCCCTCCAGTATTGGATCTCTTCAAGTCTGTTGGTGCGCCTTGGCCCACTTGCACAAAGACAAGACTGGTTGCGACCTGCCAGAGCATTTTCTGAGATCGTCGTAATGAGAGTGCTGTTGCTACGAGACTCTGAAAGCTGCAGTCGCATATGGTCTTCTAAGTACGCCTTTATGGCCTCGAGCGCCTGACACATGGGCTGAGAGCATGCCTTTCCGGCACATATCCAACTCACGTGTTGGAGCCTCGTTGTATTTGCTCCGAGACACCTGATGAGGCGAACGTGGGCAGAGCTATCGCTGGCGTGTACCGGCACGCTCATACGTCGACAGTCGACCTTACGTCGCCAAAATGAAATTCTGTCCGGTCGTGTTCCAATGCTGCCGACTTGGACCTTCACGCCTGAACGCAGTGTTCTACTGGTTCCTCGCAACTGCCTTCATGCTTATCACCAGGCCTCAAAGACAATGAGGACGCACTCTTTCTTCGGAGGCTTATATTGCGGAGAAAATAATCAAAAGAATCGCTCAGCAGAAGCTGGACCCCTCATGGCACCAGCTGTCCAGGTGACTGCTCATTACAATTAATTTGATCCATATCCGCAAGGACAACGAGGATGATGGCAGTAACGAAAATCAGATCACGGAATAGTCAGGCGATAGCTTATACCATCAAAAACCACCGACCACATATCGAGCACCCCTCGCGCGAGCATTCTCTAGCTGCTTTTCCTCTGGCACTGCCGCTGATGATCCGCACACCGAGGGGATTGTTGGCAGACAGTGATCTGTACTCGTGGTACCATTCGCGTCAGCTGCACTACAAGCAAGCTGCGCCTCCACGGTCATGCACTAGTTGTGCCTCTCTCTAGCCCTATCGCTGGTCTGTCTCGAAAGGTTGTGGAACTGCTGACAAACAGTACGACATTCTTCATCTGCCGTTCTGCTTTACCGTCATCGAGTGTCATCGGAAGACATGAGATGATAGGAGGAGGTTTGTCGACCGGAAGTTCTGCAAGTAAGAGGGCATAGCCTAGCCGTGGCACCCTAGCGACCAATATCTAAACGTCAAATAAGAGCTACATGGCTTGTTGTTCAACAAAGTTATAACTCGCCAATGAACGTCATCGCCTCCCAGCTATTGGACTCAATGCGAGCACCGTGAAGCTGTGGATCCAGCAAATACTACCGACATAGTCTAGCTGTACTACTGGACTGGCTTATAGTTTGTTGAGACACGACCCCTTGCCCCGTAGCACGACCGCGCCATGCTCCTAACCTTGTTGAGTGCGACTCGCACTCGTCGTCTTCGAGTAACTGCTGGACAATGCCGTCAAGTTCTCTGGGCGAGCAAAATCAAGGACGTAGCTTGCCTGTACCGCTCAATTGCCCAACTTGCATACAATGAGAATATGAGAGTACACTGAATTCTTATACTTACTGCACCGGGGCACGGTGACCCTCGCTCTGCCAGCCTGCACATTACACGGCGCCGTCTTCGTCGCACTCAGCGCCTGCACTGAGCCTCGATGAAACAGAAATATAGCTTCGCACATCATTTGTATGGTTCAACTGCTTCACGCTAGCGCAAGCGACTGTCAATCTCTGAGATCTTCTCAAATGGCCTTGTCCATCGTTGTCACATGTTGCTCCTTGGATAGCCCCGGGTGGTCCAGAGCTATCCCGAAACACATCGCGTGCACCCAAAACACGAATTCTGATTTCTTGAGATGATAAGACCATAGGTTGCTGTGCTACACGTATATCGCAAATACAGAACATGTCCAATCGCTCCAACAATCTCCAAAATGAATGGCATTCGCATGATATTGCAATCACCAGATTGGCCTGCTTGACAAAGAACCTCTCTTGCAGAAACACCGTATCGTACTCCAGTTGAGTTCTGAACACGAAGTCAGCACTGTACATCCACAGGGGAAGTATTAGTATCTCACATTATTGATAAGTCCTCAACTTACGTATAAGAATTCTTCCCCCACATCGCTCCAAACTTCATTGTTGGCCATTGTGAGCCGAAGATGCCCACTGGCCAGCTCTCTAGGCTCCCTGCCCAGCAGGAAGCGGCTTGAGCATATGTGGAAACCCATCAGGCGTCTCTGGGAAGTCCGCACCGCCGTTTACCTGCCTTATGCGATCGAATTGAGGCTCGAAGTTCGCCGTCTGCCACAGTAGGTTCGGGGCGTCTTGCTTCTTATCGTCACTTGTGGCATATATTGTGACTGATAGGAGAACTTGGTGGCCCAATACCCCACGGCGTGAGATCAGAAACTGAGCAACCTCTGCAGAGCTGGCTGTGCCAAGCAGCATACTGTAGCAATATGAGCCAGCTGGAAAGGTCAGAATCTTGGGCCAGACGGGCAACTCGTTCATGCCATAAAAATCGAGACAATACTTGGTCACAGGCTTCGTATCTGGTGAGGTCGCAGCTGCTTTAATCAAGAACCAACTTGGTGCAGCATGGAGAAGTCGAGTGGCTCCTTGGGATGGCTTGATCACAAACCATTTTTTTGGATGGTGCATAGGCCTGGCCCAGTCGTAGTAGGCTATATCTGCCCAACGGATGTCGGGACTAGCTTGTGCTGGGATCTTGTTCGAGGGGATGCCATGTTGCCAAAGCTGATGTTGTGCCGATGAGATCACTGTATTCTGTCAGTCAAGTGATTGTTAGTACCACTGGAGCGCACTTACCAAAAGCCTTGCTATCGCGACTATATGAATTAACGAAATTGCTTCCATGTGCATTTTGGCTCGAATTTGTCTCCCAATCAGGTTGCAATGCGTTCTGATTGGCGACTGCAATCGTTGGAGATTTTATGTCGAAGTTACCGCGATAGCCTCGCAGTGTTTCTGAATCCGGTAAAAGTCCTTCCAGCTCGGGACAGAGCCTGTTCATATCTTGCGCCGCTTGACCAATCTCCCAACCTGCCGCTCCGATCTGTTTGTGGTCCCAGGACCTGGAGTAGTCATGGTTGTATGTCTGCATGATCGTTGCGTCTGGGTCCCATAACAAGTTTACTATGTCCCCAGCTCTGGAGCAAGTCTCATCAATGGTGTCGACGTCTGGTTTGACTCGCTTCGGACTGCCCTGACATTCACCTGGGCTCGCGGGATGCTTGCCCCGTCCTGTGCCTTGCCCACTTCCACTACCACTCCCGCTTCCACTTCCGCCTACCGGATCCATCGGGGAGCGTAGCAGAATCTTGTGAGTTGTGTTGCTTTGGACTGCATCGTCGATCGGAGCTACGGCATGCGGCAAGCACACCACAGCACCGGCGTAGAGGACCAAAAGAAGTGTCGAGCGCATGTCGACTTAACAGTAACGGGTGCTAAGGAAGAGACGAGGTTGTTGTTGCAGACTTGCTATGAGAGTCCGAAGTTGACTTGATCAAATGCTTGTCCAAAGGGGGTTGAAGTTGCAAGTAGCAGTGGCAGAGGTCGAGATCAGCTTGACTGACGTGGTTGTCCAAAGAGGCTTGTGATTGCAAGTAGCAACAGTAGATGCCAAAGTAGGCTTGATCAACGTGCTTGTCCAAAGAGGCTTGTGCTGTTCAATGGTGTTGGATGTGTGGGAATGAAATCAGAAAAGCAGCAGCCGGGAGCAGGAAGATATGCTGGTTGACCGTGCGATGAGACAAACAATTCAAAGTCAGCAGCCTACTGAACAGATCACACCTCGAGATCATATTGCCAGGTCAACTTCGTGAAAGCCCCGTCACCAGCTGTTTGCGTCTTCCATGAGAGCGACCACCTCATCAGGCCAAGATGCTCGCGCAGGGGCCAATCGTGTTCAGCAGACCACAACCAGAGATCATACTGACGGGCCAATCTTGCGAGTTATCCAGACCGCGATCATCTGCCTCTTCGATGGCCACGGTCATGCCCTCAGATCAGCATGCCCACGCATAGCTGGGCTGCACGGTTTATAGTGGCAGCGAACCAGAGTGGGAGGACGCGAGGCTCTGGGCTCGATACTCGCGTACGTCTTGTCCATGTGTAGTTGGCACATCGGCCCTTCGAAGGAGGACGCTGTCGTTCGTCTGCCAACGGACTGGCAGTTGTCCCTCATACGTTGAGACGCATAACCGGAAGTCCGCCCTGTAGTTGTATTGTCTCAGGCCTCATATGTCATGACTGACCAAAATTGATCGTAGGACGTAATTGGAGAAAGTCATAGAGCAAGGAAAGGTAGGCTACATGACAAGCGACCATGTTGATGCTCCAGTCGATGATCTATTTGAAGCTAGCTACTGCATTACTGAATTGCCAAGCTGAAGTCTTGGGTATCTTACATCTTTCAGCCGGCGCCTTACGGGTACTTCCAACCCAGTCCAACGCGTCCGCAGCTGGCTTTGGAGACGCTCCTACAGGCTGCGACCCGTCCAGATAGCGAGAGCCTATACCGGCTAGTTGCGCCAAGGCCAGAATCTCGATGGCCTTCCTATAGGCATGATCGTACCTAAGAACCATTCGCCTGGGCTGCACTCTTTCCAGAGGCCTTCTGCTTACTAGCTACTGTAACACTCGACGGACCATTGAGCGCGATGTCCAGCTCAATGTACTCTTGCATCGCATCTGCGTCGCCACGGTCAAGAAGGTGATCGAAATACTTCCCGGACATCTCAGCGAGGTCCTGCGCTGACAAGCGCGCCTTGTGCCGAATGTCGTCAAACACAGCTTTGATACGCTTATGCCGCGAAGGTTCTTCTTTTGAAGATGTGGGCTGATTGAGCTCAAAATCGAAGAAGGCTCGCCAGAAATCGCTCGAGTCGGAGAACCATTGCTGCTGCTTCTGGAATGTCTTGCGAGCTTCATCAACATCGCCTTTGACCTTCCATAGAAAGCGAGCCAACTCGGCTACCAATGCGCCACGAATGGATGGGTTGTACTCGGAGCTGCTGATGTGCTCGTTGAGAACAGCGACAGCAGCATCAACGCCGTACTGGCGCCTGTGCGTGTTGGCCAGCGAAATGATGGTCTCCAAGTCGCCAGGAGCAGTGGCCAGTATCGCTTCGTGAATGGCAATCGCAGTGTCTGCTTTGCCGATCGACTCCTCAAATCGGGCATAGTGCAGCCGTATATTTGGCTGAGAGATTGCGACATAAGTACAGCTCGCACGGCTGTAGATGATTCGCACTTCCTCATTTCGCACCTCCTTCGTGATTGACGTTTGCGCCATGGTCCATCGTGCGTACCGAAACCAGAACTCTTCGTAATTAGCGCATGTTACCAGGCACCGCTCGTATAGGAACTTGGTGCGTTCGTAATCGCCCTCTGTCTCCTCGAAATCCAGATACTTTCTCCAGTTGTCGAGCTGCTCTTCGTCAAGCTCAGTAACGTGGTAGTACGGTCGCTTAATGTTCTGTTCGTATGTCCAGCGTTTTGTGGTCTCGGTTTGTGTACGTTGGAATATTTCCAGATGATATGCGTCGATGCGTGTGCGCAATTCGCGCTCGACCTCTGCTGGGTTCCGCGGCTTCTCGGCACTTTCTTGTGCAATGTCCGCTTGGAGACGAGCTACGACGTCTTCCGTCGCGACATCAGCGATTGGGCGTTGTGCTGCCATTGTGCGATACCGCTCAAAATAGCGAGCATACTGATGTAGTGGAAGATGAATTATGCGTCCCAGAATCGCGAAAATGCGGTCATGAGAGTCCAGTCGCTCCTCGAATTCCAGGTATTTGTCCCAGAAAGGATGTGCCAGAAAGTCCAGCCCGACGCTGTCCGCAGCGCGTTCATAAAGCCTGCACGAGCAATGTCAGAGTCTGCAGAAATGATGACGGGTGTAGCAAGGGTTCAAACAGGGATGAGTGGGTGGCGAACATATTGATGATGGAGCTGGAACTCCCAACCCGAACCATGACCAACACTCCATCAAATAAACATGATCAAGCGTTTCGTGCAGAAGCAAGCGCAATAGTGCGAGCGCAATGGTGGTGAAGTGCGGGTCTGAGTGATTAAAAGTGAGACTCGTATAGCAGCCAGCCTGTGGGTTGGAGATCTCACCACTTGAAGTGCGTATGTGCAGCAATCCTCACAGGGCATAGCTGTCTTGGAGCGAGTGGCTCTGTGGAGTTATGGGCATGGAAAGGAAAGGGGCGCCCTTCAACTTACTCTCTGATCACATCCGCGTCGTGGCTGGTCTCGACCTTGAAAGCGCAGTAGTTGGCCCAAAGATCTACTGATAGCCCTATGCTTGCGACGCCCCGCTCGTAGACCTGCATACCGTCAGCACTTGTTCACCACGGTGACCGAGGAGCTCGTACCATTTCCGCAGATTCAGTCCCCGCGATAGAGAACTCGAGGTCCGCATATTTCTTCCAATAGCCAAAGAAAAGCGGGAAGCGGGCAAGGAAGCGATCGTATGTGTCTCGAGTCGCAGCAATTGCTTGCGGGCTCGAGTTGCGGTTCAAGCCTCCTTCTTGTGTCTCTGCGGCGCGGACCAGCTTTTCCCAGTTCTCGAACTCATTCGGATCTGCGAGCTGTTCGATTGTCAGCTGCTGTTTCCCATGCGCCATCGCAAGATCCGGCTCATACCACTTGATCATTCAGCCTCTGCAGTTCCATGTCGTCGGCATAGCTGAAGTCGGCCATCTCGTCCTCCGTTGGTTCGGGCTATCGCGGTGATGCGGCGTATATCATCGAGAGGAGACTCGCGGGGTAGACGGGGTCGGTCGTAAGCGCGAAGGGCGTGCGAGGCTGTCAGCAAAGGTATCGAAGTGAGTGAGAGCACGAGCGGGAGCAAGAGCTTTCGGCTAGCAGCACTAGCGCCGGCAGCTTGCCGGGCCTTGGCATCAACACTTCTGTGTTGAGAGCAGTAACAACTTCACAACCAAGTTTTATGTGAGACCACATTTCGGCAGCCACTGACCTGCCTTTGAGCTCACAACCAAAACAACTGCAAAGCACCAGCAAAGCTCGACATCCCTTCATGTTGATGCCGTTTGCACTCGCGAAGGACGTGAGACTGTCTTCCCCCGTGGCTTGATCATGAGATTACCGTCGCCACCAAATGTTGATCTCAATGATCATCAGCTAGAATACGAGACCGACAACTGTGGTTCACGGAGTGTTCTGCTGCCGCTGGCTCAACCCGCACCACGCATCTACGGTGATGGAACCATGACATTACTACCAATATATTCCTTCGGCGCAGACTGAGGTGTACTTGCTGGTGCGAACACGACACTGGCTGCAAGACGAGGGTTGCACAACTCAATTTTTCACTTTGTTGATAGTCATGTATCGCCCATACTGTGCTCACTTTCACGACGCGTTCAAAAAGCTACAATAAGGCTCGCGGCAGACATATTTTCTGTACTCTCTGGAGCTGTATGATAAGGAGAGACATCCGAGCTCTCCTATCTTGTATATAGACATTGGCGACATGGCTTGCCTGCACAGCGACGGCAGCCTAAATTCGCCACCTTACGGATGTTTTCGACTGCGCTCTGGAATTCCAAATTGGCAAATGTCGTCTGCGCGGACCCCCTCTGCAAGTACGTAGCTAGGGGGCGTACGAGCGATATGGCATTCGGGAGAAGTCGGGTCACGAGGTTCGAAGCATCTCCGCGCATTTAGGCCGGCAATTCTCAATCTTCTTGGTGCAAAGAAGACCGTTCTGCCTCGACTTCAGCAGATCTTCACGTATAGGGAAAGACGGTCTGATCCACTCCCCCAAGGAGTCCCTGCAAGACCCTGTGGCGGCTTGGCTTTGTCATTTGCATGATGATCCTCCCTCTGATGCGCGCTGCCGAGTCACGATGCCAGCACATTTGTGAAGAAGCAGCCGGACTGTAAGGAACAGCACATTGACATGATGAAATGTGACAGGCGACCAGGCAATCGAGTGATTCAGACATCAAGTTCGTCGGAGTCTTCGAAATTCTCCATACCTACGCCAGTGTAGCGAAGTGGTGCCAGTTCTCCGCGGAAGTTGAGCTCCGATACGGTTCAACTCACGTGGATGGCGTTCTCAAGAGTTCCAAGAACTGTCGGCCAGATCTTGACACTCTAACAATGAAGAACTACTGCAGCCAAGGCAAAGTTATTGCTCGGAGCCCGGCAGGTGTGTGAGAAGTGCCACTGTGCGTGAAGTCTAGACCTCTATCTCAGGATTGTCCAGACGATCTGTTCGGAAGAAACTGTCAGCATGTGTCTTGGGGCTCGCGCGTTTTGGAGAGGGAACGGCAATTGCGGCAGATTGATGTGCAATATAGCAGACGTTTGGCGGTAGCGATGCTCGCAACTCGTGAGCTGTGGCGCTCGATGTGGCAGGTGAATCGAGTGGCATTGATCGACATTTAGCCAAACTCTCGATGCACTACAGGCACGCAAATGGCGATGTTCTCCATGCTCGCGACTTACACATGGAAACAGTCGTCAGGCAATTCTTCGGCCGCACACGTGCGGTCCATCGTGTGGACGAGCAAGCCGGGTTCGCGAAGATGCTCGCCTCAACGTGCGCATCGCCTGCGCATCACACACCAGGGTGTCAGCTCGGTGATTCGCGCAGCGCGTTGGTTGACAGTGGAGAATCGTGTAGACGGCAGGTTTGCAACGAGAAAGCCACAGGGTGCCAAGGATCATCTCGTTGTGCTTTCTTGATTTTTGACAGTCGCATGCGAGCTCAATGACGATCTTACCACGCGGTCGAGCAACGCAATGCCTGTCGAGTGGCTGCAGCTTACGAGCTTCGCCTCCGCGCAGCATGAGTGCGATGGTCTGCTTCAGGTCCGCGCTTCTCCCACGAGGCGCGGCACCGCAAGATGCAGCTCGGCGTCGAAGAGAAGACTGTGGTTGTGGAAGAGGCGGCGGCGCACTTGGGTCTTGGCGGAGAAGTGAGGCTCAAAAGAAAGGGAGCTCGAGCCACTCAGAACTCTCACGCCTTTACGAGTGACGTAGACCGCCACACCCGGCGGGATGGTGGTGGCACGAATGCCGATGTGTAGAGAAGTTCCGATCGAGTGGGACTCGTGCTCGTTGCGCCAGCACTGGCTGAGATTGAGTGGTGAATCGGATAAACCGCTGTCGCGGGCAGATGGCAGATGCGCGCAGGGCGAATCGCTGAGTGATGACACCGCGGTCTGGCGATGAATTGGTCGTCAGCCATACGGTCCATAAGCGACAAGAAGCATGGAGAGCAGCAGCGTGGCTCACGGCCAACGGTGCCTGTCCGTCGGAGCAGCGTCAGCGACGATCCATGAGGCTGGGCTCATGGCATTCGACTGAGCACTGGCCTTGGCCCGGTGACGAGTGGTCGTTCGGCCGGATTGCTGCGCCTCGAAGGCAGCCCACTTGCGCATCGCAAGCCCATGTTCCCAGAAAGCCGAACGCTGGTGGCCGCACGAACTGCACCTTTCCTGTTCATGTTTGCAACGTTGTGCCTCTTTGCCTTTTGCACCCGACACCGACTTGTTTGCGCGCACGCACGCCCGCTCACCCTCGACTTCAGAGCTCCGGCACACGGCGCCCACGGATCTTCCGCCACGGGCCCCGGCTTTGCAGCAGACGCCACCGCAGGATAGAGGCCACAAACCGGAAGCAGTCCACCGGCCAAGCAGTCGCAGCAGCTGGACGACGTTCAGCACCACCGCTCTCTCACCGTGGTCCGCTGGCTCAGCCGCCACGGCGACACGGCGTCGCTGACGGCATTCATTGTCGCGGCAGCATCACCACCCGCGTGGCTGTCCGAGCGAGCATTGATTTGAGAGGTTGCGTGGCTCTAGACCTGTCCACGCGTAGCCGCTACTCAAATCACCAGGCCGGCCCATTGCTTTTCGTATAGGACCGGCGTGCGCACTGCGACACTCGAATGCGCCCTTGTGCGACCGTGTCTTGCAGTGGTCGCATTGGAGTCCTGCTGCGCTGCTGTCCAGCGGCAGTTGTGGAGGAGCGAGTTTACCGCTGCGGATGAGGATACAGTAACCGGTGGGTCTTCCCGGCAGCAGTGTCCCGATCAGCGCACACGCGCACCAGAGCAGAACGAGAAGCACGCAGGCCAGCGGCAAACTCTGCGCCGCACGTTGTCGCGCGTGGGCAGCATGTCGCGGGCAGTGCAGGTTGCGGGCGGCGTGTAGGATCGTGTTGTGACAGCGGAGACTGACGGCGCGTAGGTATGACGATTTAGCAAGCATCGAATACACATGGCAGCAATAACGACGCGCGCGACCACCCCATCGTCTTCCGCCCTTGCCCCCACCTCCACCTCGGGCGCGCCACGCACGTCGCCGTCGACATCGCTCACGTCCGGTCCCGGCGCCACCGCCCACGGCAGTCTCGAGAACTCCAACCTGCTGCGCCCCAGCTCGCAGAAGCCGGATCCCAGGACGAGCGCTTCGCCCAAGTCCGACCAGGTGCATCTCTCACCGCGAGCCACGCCGCTACCGCTCACAGGCGCAGCGGCGATGGCCGAGATGAAGCGGCGGAAGCAGGCAGACGGCTCGCGCCAGACGAGCCCCAACCCACAGGTCGCAGCGATGCAGTCCTTGCTAGGTACCGGAGGTATGAGCAGACCCTCTGACGCACCAGCACCTGACAAGATGAGCTCGCCGTTGCGAAAAGTGGCCGAGAAGATCAATATCCCTAATAGTAATGCGCAAGCAGAGCAGGAACAGGATGTCAGTCCGGTGAGCTTGGGCAGCTTTGGCTCGACGATAGAGGGCACCAATTCCAGCGCCGCCATGACCGCCACAGCAAACGACCAACCCAACCCAAACTTCGTGGCTGAGCCGGCAGAGCTCAATGATGGAGCGGGCTATGCATCGCACAACGGCAACCTCGCCGTACAAGACCACAGCGACAAAGCCTTGTCGCTGTCCTATCCCGGCCCACCACAACAGGATGGACAGGATGGCGGACCTTCGCGCAGTATGACTCTGCCCGGCATGGGCCAGAATAGCCCGAAATCGCCTGCATCGAACAAACGACACAAGTGCCCGTATTGCGCGACCGACTTCACCCGACATCACAACCTCAAATCGCATCTTCTCACTCACAGTCAGGAAAAGCCGTACGTGTGTCAGACATGCCAAGCACGCTTCCGGCGTCTGCACGATCTAAAGCGACACACTAAGCTACACACCGGAGAAAGACCACATACGTGCGACAAGTGTGGCCGCAAATTTGCCCGGGGCGACGCGCTGGCGCGGCACAACAAAGGGCCAGGTGGCTGCGCGGGTCGTCGGTCCAGCTTTGGAGGCGAAGACGACGACGGTGAGGGCTATGAAGGCATGGATGGAGTCGAGTACGAAGAGGCAGTTGATGAGCACGGCCATCGCAAGAGCTCGAAGAGGCAGCAGCTGGAAACACCGCAGGACGCTGACAGGTCGGTGTATCGCCAGCACTCGAGCACATACCCGCCAGCACCGCGTCAAATGCAAGGCAGCATGGGTCCACCGCAGGTCGTCCATCCGGGCGGTGCAACGTCGCCACGCGAGATGTCTGGACAACCCAGCCCAGCTGGAGGTCCGGTGAATGCTTCGTACTATGGACAAGGCCAGGTCTTTGGAGAGCCAGGCTTGATGACTTCTTCACCTAAGCCATTGTCGCCAGGTCAGCCGCACGACCAGCACCGCTTGAGTGTTGGTGATAGCAACGGACAGCTCGGTCGTAATAGATCCACAAGCTTGACGACGCAGTTCCAGCAACAACATTTTGGGCGCGGCAGTGGACCTGGGGTTCGGTCACCGCCACAGCCCAACAACCAATTTGCTCCGAATGCGAACCAGGTTCAGCCACAGCACACCATCTTGCCACCCCTAGGTAGCCAGCCACAGATGCGTGGTGCACTGCCGCCTGCTGGTCCGCCCAATATGATGCAACCATATCCAGCTACTGGGATGGCATCCAACCCGGGCAGCTTGTCTAGTCACGGCCGCTCCTCCGGAAGCAGCATGCGCGACATCGCAAACCAAGGACAGAATCAGAGCTCTGATGACATCTGGACATACGTGCGCACTCTCGAATCAAGGCTCAGCAGAATGGGCGATGAGTACGAATTGCGTATTAGTCGCATGCAAGAAGAAATCATCTCGCTGAAGCAGCAACTCGGGCAGCTGTCGAACCAAGCCAGCTACAGCAGCGACATGGCGCGGCAAGGACCTTACCCATGACAATTGATGCCTGCCTTCTGCCATGAAAGAAACAACGATTGATGATAGACCGCCTGGATGGCTGAAGGATGAGGATGAGACGAAAACGACTACCGCAACACCACTGTACAGTACGACACGTCATCGATGGGCAACGCTCAAGCAATATGAACGGAGCTTGTTATCGACTTAGAAGAGGCACATCTGTGATACCAATTGGGATGGAAGCATGGAAAGTACTGGCGTTTTGCTTGATCGTGTAGGGCTTTGTTAGAAGTCCGTCGAATGGGAAGAGGAAACAGTGCGTGGCGTGTACTACTATGGATTGGAATGCACAGCGAGGTGGGACGACGGACGGCGGCATGATTGCTTTGACAAAAAGTGAGCTCTCCGTGCCGGAATTTGTTTTGTATGTTCGGTCACAATACCCCCCATTCGCTTCAATTGTTTATATATAGTTCTGGACGGATCGCTAGAATGGCGCATGGATCTGTAAGAACATAATGGAAATCATAGACGAAGATGGGCGTGCTGCAATTCTCATTACTTCTGTGGCTGCGTAATGAACTGTGGCTTTGATATTGTACTCTCGTGACAAAGACCGGTGCCTGCACGAAGCTGCAAGGATTCGGACCTGTCTGCGTGATGCAGTGCAGCTGACATCGACGATATGCTGCTCCTGCGACATCCGTACGGCGAAGAGAAGACGTTCGCCTTGATTCCCCATGGCAGACCGGCCAGTGCATCGTCGACATGTGCGGGAGGTGACGCTGCTGAAGAAGACGATGCACAGTACGTCAGAGCAAGAGCGACCCCTGCCGTGCCGATTGGACGGCTCCCTGCAGATGATCGTTCCTTGCAGATGCGCCCCCCAGAATCGAACCACTTCGCGACGACTGATTACCACGACTTTCCCAATCGGACCACTGACGACCTGCGCCATGCGGGAGCAAGTCATCCTGTGGCTTTGACAGTCGTGAAGCGGCAACGAGAAAAACGAAAACAGGCCCTCGAGCGCTATACACGATTGGAAGCCAGCATCATGGCCCCAATAGCAACCCACACCAATGGCAATGGGGTGAATGGTCACGCATCCAAGACCAATGGACACGGGCGACAGAATGGGCACGCATCATCACAACATTTGACAGTCTCGAGGTCACCGCACAGTCGAGAATCGGACGACGAACACTCACGAGCATCCTCCCCTCGATCGACCAGCAGCAGGCACACGATGCGACACTCACGAAGCCCCTCGAACCCCCTCGCCCCACCCTTCATCGTGTCTGCACCAGGCAAAACCATTGTCTACGGCGAACATGCGGTCGTACATGGCAAAGCTGCCATTGCCGCCTCCATCTCCCTTCGATCCTACCTCCTCGTCACGACGCTATCGAAAAGCCAGCGATATGTAAAATTGCAGTTCACAGACATTGGTCTCGATCACACATGGCAGATCTCCGACCTGCCTTGGAAAGAATTCGCGCCGAAAAAGAAGAAATACTATGACCTGGTCACGAATCTTGATTCGGAATTGGTCGAGATCATGCAGCCCCATATACAGGACATCTCTCCAGAAGTGGAGCCCGAGAAGAGGAAGATCCATCAGGCGGCCGCTTCGGCGTTCTTGTATTTGTTCTTGAGTTTGGGGAATGATAAGAGTCCGGGATGTGTATATGCCATGAGGAGTTGCATACCCATTGGCGCAGGACTGGGCAGTTCGGCAAGTGTGAGTGTGTGCATAGCTGCTGCTTTGCTCATTCAATCGCGAGCGCTATCAGGTCCACATCCGGATCAACAGAGCGAGGAGGCAGAGAAGCAGTTGGAGAGGGTCAATCGATGGGCGTTTGTCGGAGAGTTGTTGATTCATGGAAACCCGTCCGGAGTGGATAATACTGTCAGCACGAACGGACATGCTGTGCTATTCCAACGGAAAGACTACACGAAACCGCCTAGCGTTTCTGTCATACGCGATTTCCCGGAACTGCCTCTGCTTCTGGTGGATACATGTCAGCCCAAATCCACGGCAGCGGAGGTCGCAAAGGTGGGCAACTTGAAGAAGACGCATCCGCTTGTCGTAGAGAACATTCTCAATGCGATTGATTCGATCACGAGAAGCGTTTACGAACGACTGGAGAGCGACGATTTCGATTCGGGCAGCAACGAGAACATTCAGCACTTGGGCGAACTGATGAACATAAATCATGGGCTCCTGACGAGTCTTGGCGTTTCACATCCTCGACTCGAGCGGCTACGCTACCTCGTTGATCAAGCCGGTGTCGGGTGGACGAAATTGACTGGTGCTGGTGGTGGAGGGTGCGCAATCACGCTGTTGAAACCTGATATTGCTCCTGTCGCCAATGGACGAAGTAATGGCGATTCGCAACTCAATGGTGGCGCGAAGTATAGCAAAGATGGAGGGGATTTGAGCCCTATGGAACAACTTGATCGAGATCTGAAAGAAGAGGGCTTCATCAAGTATGCTACGACATTGGGTGGCGATGGTGTTGGCGTACTCTACCCAGCCGTGATCAATGACGAGGAAATCGATCTGGAGCTCTTCTTGACTGTGGAAGGTCGTGAGGGTGTTGAAGATCTTGTCAGCGAGAAAGGCGAAGACGAAGTTTGGAAGTACTGGCGTCCATAAACCCAAGGAATCCAGATTCGAGCAACTTGGTCGATGGCGAGAGGAGTTCTGGGACGGCTTTCTGATGCATACGCTTGGTGCAAGGATTTCGAAGAATGGGATTTTCGCGTGAGAACAGTCGACAGCGAGCGAGCGAGTATGGAGTATGGGCTTGCGGGAGCTGGCAAAGAACCTGAGAGAGAAAAGGAGCAATCCGATCGATTGCGTTATTTATGTATGTGTACTTTACGACCGGCCTGCAGATGTCGAGATTCTGTGTAAAAGTGTGTTAATGCATATATCTTTTCTGCAACCCAGCTTTCCTTCCTCTGTTCGGGGCGTGGGAAACTTGTGGCAGGTACAGAAGGCTGGCGCAGCTGAGGGAAGTCATGAGCTGGAAACATCGGCTGAAGGAAAGACACACCTGACGAAATTTCAGCACCGCACATGATCTCGAGAAATTTGACAACGCCCGTTGGGATGCCGGTCGAATTGATGGAGGACGGCAAGACCAGGGCACGCGTTCTTTCGCGAAGACTGCGCTGCCGTTCCCGTCAGGCTCTTATCGCGACTTCCATTCGTTGTGTGCCAGTTCCACCATCACATCTTCTCCCGTTTCCAAGACCACATTCAACTCTCCAGGACCACGATCGTACGGTGACCTACAGAGAAGTAGGAAAATTCACAGCTGACTTGCAAAGATCGAGATACTAGTTGTCTTCGTCCCGAGGAGACTACTGACGGCAGGTTTGGCCACCATACCGAACGGCTGTTCTTGCTCGTCACTGGTCAAGGGCAGGCTGACCAAGCCTGCCATCACGATACAAGCTTGTGGGTCAACATACGATGTCGTACAGCACTCCTCGTGACTACACACGGCACATGTCTGAACATTGTGAATGGCCCGGACGACACGACAAAGAACACGACAAGAGTGGTACACTTGCTATCACGCCCGGGACCAGACCACAAGGCAGTCCAATAGTGTCACGCGCCCTGCTGACACCTGGGGACAGCTCGTGTACTCTTGTACCGAATTCGGCTCTGCTGAATGTGCCGAATGAACATCACCAGTGTGCCGAGTCTTCAGCACCGGATTCGATGAGAAGGCTTGCCGGGCCACTCGACCTCCCGACCAGTCAGACTGGAATATCGACATTTCTCCACAGCTCGGCGAACCTCGTGCTCGCCATGTGTTTCTTGTATGCGAGTAAGAATACCTTGGCTCTTCCATTGGCGACATTGAAGCGTCATTCCGTACCATCTTTTGCGCAATCGGGCGCTTCCTCCGGCCACTATTCACATCAGCGGCTCGCTCAGCCTGTTGGCGATACTTGAAGCAGTCTAGATATGGACAAAAGCGTCACCAACCTGGTGTAAAGAGGCTCTTCCCGCACCATGTGCTACTGGCGATGAGCAAGCTACTGGCTGGCTGCTTGCTGTTGGCTCCGGCAAGTATTGAAGCTATTCCTGTCCTGAGCGTCACGCTGGCTACGTACCTATTCTCCAACTCGTGACGCGCGCCTAGCGTCCACCAACTCTTCCCATGTGCTGGCAATGCCTTCTGGAGCATGTTGGACGCGACGTGCTTGACGCCGCATGCTATATACTGAACAACAGAAGACTTTCGTGGCGTCTGCACGGCGCTTGCGATCAGCATAAAGGCGTGCTGTGCCTCATGTCGAAGACGTCCCTCATCACACTCAAAGAGGTTTGACTTTCGACGTTGGCTCCACAAAAA
The DNA here is from genome assembly GCF_019650295.1 of Cercospora kikuchii. Taxonomy (NCBI): domain Eukaryota; kingdom Fungi; phylum Ascomycota; class Dothideomycetes; order Mycosphaerellales; family Mycosphaerellaceae; genus Cercospora; species Cercospora kikuchii. Next base: position 118,713 of record NW_025408590.1, read on the forward strand.
GCTTCCTCACCACCGGATCCTGGCAGCCGCAGCAGCTCTTGTCATTCGTCACATCGCTGAGCCTATCCACGCCCCGGGCTACTCTCCTTTCACCTGGGACTCACTAATTTCTGACGATCTACTACCAAGCACTCGCGTCCACGACGTTCAGCGCGGCTGAGAGCGAGAGTGTCAGGCCACCGGATTGACTGACACAGTCACTCGTGTACTCTCTCATTTTCGCCCAAGTTCAGCCTTGCTCCGGTCAGAATTGAACGAATCACAGCCGGGCGCCTACGAACAACAACTTTCAAATAGCCGCCCGCTCTACTGTTCCTCCGCGCCGCTCGTTTTACGTCCAATCATAGCGCTGCGGATAGACGCTAGCAAGGACCCAGGCTGTTGGCACAGCCTCCTATTGGCCTGGGACTACTTCACTTGCATGACCTCACAGGCCCTTGCAAGGTGGAAGTAAACACTTTCGATTGCTGTCTGTAGGCGCCGCACCAAGAATAGGTGGGAAGCGCTTCTGCAGCAGCAGTCTGTCTTGCATGTCTCTTTGCGGGCAAGTCGCAATGTGCTTTGAAGCACCGGCCGGCGTCAGGTAAGCATCCACACCAGAAGATTCGCTTTAACCCCAGGGCAATCTCCCTCTGGAGCTGCCGCTCTTCTCCCGCCTTCTCCCTCACCGAGCATCGCTTATACTGCTCGCAGGTCTGGAGCGTCGTCGTCGTTGTTGTCGCCGATTCATTCATTTGATTCTTCGGTCGCTTCCTCTCGCAAACGACGACATCCCACCATGGCTACTGCTACTTCGTCCGCCACTATGGCTGCTGCCGGCTTCGAGAAGAAGTCGACTACCAATACCGCCTCTCTGCCTACTCCAGGATCGGGCACATTTCCTTCGGAGCTGTTGAGCCCCATGGTCAGCACCCCAGCTGCATTCGTACGAAAAGATGATGCTCTGCGTACTCCAATCACCCCACCTTCGGCTTATCTCGACTTTCTCAAGAACTTCTCTCCAGCCGTTCAGAGTCCAGCCTCTGCTACCAGTGCGAACTTCAGCTTTGGTGACAAGAGCTTTGACAGGCCTTTCGACAGAAGCAACTCAGATCCAACTGGAACGAAGTCAAACATCACACCACCGACATCTCAGCCATCTCTGTCTCGACATACGTCCTACGATTCGAACGGAACAGAGTCTAGCGCTGCTACCATCAGCAGTGTCGTAGCAAGATCCAACAATGGCAAGCGTCCAGAGTCTCCTCGCGTCATCATCCCACCCTCGCCTTTCGCCAAACCAGCACCACGATCAGCTCGCACACCACGACGACTGCACATTCCCCAGTCACCCTTCTCACCAGCACTCGCATCTGCACAATCAGTACCCTCTCCGTACAGCAACACACCCATGAGCGCCGCACCCTGGAGCGCATCATTCTCCCCTCGCGAGCCTCACACAGATATCGGCGGACCATCTGGCAAAGTCCACGTCCGCCATGTCGTTACACGCACAGTCACCTACTGCCGAACACCACTCGAACCAGCACCAAAGGGCAAGAGAAGAAAGATTGAAGCAGAAGACGATGTCTCGTCATCCAAAGCTTCGTCAGAAGAGCCGACTCCTTCAATAAAGCAAGAACGAATCGAGACAATCGATGAAGAGTCGTCTGCGTCAGGCGAAGCATCGGGATCTGCCTCCGCGGCATAGAGTATTATGATATGGCATCGACTGTCATATCCTCGCTGCGATCACCATCGCTCGACGATGTTCAACTTCGCTTCTTCCCGACCACTACCACCGCTTACCACGACTCTAATGACTGTGCAAAATGTTTCGACATCACCCAAAACGACGACAGAGCAGCGACTTGCAGCTGACACGCGAAGCCCTTTGCGGCCCGCTACTGGTTTTTATATTTCATTTGACGAATGAACGACGACTTGAGAGAGGAAAAACTTTACCACTCGATTGTTTTTTGCTGTGTTACGCCATCTGATCAGCCTGGCGCAGGAGTGGCGTACCGTTTGAAAACAATGGAGTTGGGAGTTTTTCTCATTTGCTGGAGAGAAGGATCTTTCCACTGCAAATATACAAAGTCCTAGAGGAGTTTTGCGATGAATGGAATGGGTCCTTGTATTTACTGCTTGTTTTTGTTCAGCCAGCCATCATCGCTTCGCGAATAGTGATAGCGACAGCCTTTTTTATTTTATTATGTTCGAGAGATGGACACAGAGAGGGAGACAAGGGGGGACGACAAGACGGAGGCATAGCATGGTAGCTGACTATGGAATGCTACCTTCGCAATCCAAACTTGACAAACAGATCTCTCTCCTGTTCACATTTCGCAACCGTCTGCGTCTGCAAGCTGCAAATCTGCAAGCCGCATCTCTGCGTAACACAAGTCGTAATTGATTGGCCCTCGCATCAAATCTGAATCTTATTCCGAATTTGAATCTGAAACGTCGCATCGCTTAGGTACCTACATAGGTGGCTTACCAGCTTACTGTAATGTGAAGATCTTACTTGCTTAGTCGCTCGGATGAAACGTTTCGAAAAGGGAACCGTGTCCGTGCGGTGATGTGGCTGGTTTGGGGTGAGGTGCCGAGAGAGTTTGATGATTACATGTGTACTGCACTGCAGTGCATTGGAGTGCACTGGATTTTGTCGTTGACAGGTTGTGGTTTGTGATGGAGAGAAGAGAAGAAGAGGGTGACATTGAGACGTTGTGGGGCTGTGGGGGAAGTTGTATGTGTGGAGAGATTGGGTTGGGAGGATTAGAGTACATTGGGATAAAAGTGAAGTCGTGAGGTGAGGAAGGAACATTGAGATCAAAGTGAAGTTGTGAGATGAGATTTGTTTTGGGATGAATGATGAGAACTATCTGCGAGTGACAATTCCGCTGGAGAGATCGTGAATCTCCTTGCGAGCTTCAAGCTCCATCTGTAGACCTGATAGGTCTTGTTGCGGGTATGTCATAGAGGGTGAGAATTCCCGTATGTGACCGGCCCGCACTCTCTACGTAGCTCCTTCGACGAGTCGTCTTCTTCTTGCGCGTTGCAGCCTGATTGGATCTTTTGTCCACAGCCAAATGCTCTCTCTGTTCCTGCCCAACTAAGCGACTATTGATGCCCGGCAATCAGTCCTCCTCCATCGGCTCATCTTTCACGACCTTTTCGTTTAGCGTCTTACACTCCTCCAGCAGCGGCAGAACCTCCTTCGTCAATCTCGACTTGGCCAGCATCGTAGCATCGTAAATTACTTTGGTTGTCGTTGCGTCCATTTTGTTCGTCTCCTCGTGGGTCTCGTACCTGCTGTCGAAGTCCTCTAGAACCGCCGTCTTCACTGCTTCCAGCCTCTTTCTGACGTTTCGGACCCATTCTTTGCTTGCTTCCTCAAGTCCAGTCTCGGTTCGCGTTTGCACTCGCTCGAAGAGCTGGTTCGGTCCCTTCAGACAGATCTTGTCACGCAATAGATGGATGCGATCTCCGTGCGCAGTATTGCCTCTCACAAGCTTGTCCTTCTTGAATTTGGGGTAGTCTTTCTGTGAGAGGGCGGCAGCTCGGAGGTAAGTAGACTTCAGTTCCTCGTGGACGTAGGATTCCTTGTCCTTGAAGGTGGCACGCCTACATACGAAGTCCAGAAATGCATTCAGCGCTTCTCCAAAGTCTCCGAGATCTGTCTCCAGCTCGTCGCTCTGGTCAGTGATCGTTTGTGTCAAGGTGTAGCCTTGCTCTCCCAGGGATGCGATGCTCGTGTCTTGTCTGAGCGGCTTGAGAATGAAGTCTTTGATGTGGTTGGCGAGGGTTTCCATAATGGCCTCGCAATCAGAGTCCATCTCCTCAAAGGCGTGAATTACAGGGGTGGCGAGAACATTCTGAATTTCATAGTTCCACGCCTTGATGTCCTTGCTGTCTCTGGGCTTCCAATAGCCTTCTTTCTTGAAATAGGCATGCACAGTAATTGGATGCCATTGCGCCCACTTGTCGAGTTTGGGTCCAGCTTTTGATCTCCATTCGGCCTTGTTGTCCTCAGTGAATGCCTGTGCGAGATGGGACCCGAAGCGACACTGGAGCTCATCTGCAAGGGCATTGACAACATGCTCGATGCCCGCATCAAATCTGTTTACGATACTAGCCCGAACATCTCGATGCATTTCTCCGGGCGTCTTTGTGAGGATATTGCTGATTGCTTGGAGCTCCGAAGGTAGACGCTTGGTGCAAGTTCGCCACATGACTTCGAATCTCTCTCGGGCGGGCCTCTCGAGGAGTAGCTGCGCTATTGCTGGAACACCAGTGTCTAGCAGTGCATCTTCGCTCATCTTGTCTCCTCCTTCCTCATTATGGTTATCGAGGCCTTTGGTAGTTGCAAAGAGAACTTTGAGGTCGGGACCATGTCCTGAGCGAGTCAATTTTCTGATCTTGTCCTTAAGCTCCAGTGCGATCTTTCGTTGCGATACCGCGCGTACGGCACGAGTGACCTCACGAGAAGCCGTCGCTTTTCGTAGCTTGAGCTCTTCTGGATCCTCGTTGAACTTGCTGTGTTGTTCCCATTGTTGAGTGTCCAGCAAGTGCTGCTTCTCCTGTCGTAACTTCTCGGATTCCAGCTCGAGCTCCTGCAGCCGCTCTTCAGCGGACTTGATCTTCGCTGCATCCTGCTCCGAGAGTTTCTTCTTCTCAGCTGGCTTCAGGGAAGACTTCAAAAGATCGGTCTTGGTCGCAACCACATATGCGCCGTTGGCTTTGCCGAGCGAAATGATCGTGGTCAATTGTGAATTGAGTTCTTCCCCATTCGCGATTCGAAGCACTGGTGCAACTACAAGTATTGTGCCGGCCTGTGAGAGGTATGCTAAGGTATTGTTAACAACGAACTCGTTCGTGTCAGCAAAGCCTGCAGTGTCGCCAATGCTGACACCCATATCGAGCAGCTCAATGCCGTCGCAGTACAGCACGGCTTTTCTGACGAGCGGCCAAAGGTGCTGGACGTCTGTCTCTGCCGATGCAGGTTTGATCGTTTCATGCATTGCCTCCTCCAGATCTTCCAGACTGTCGACGGCGCAAGTCTTGGCGCTTCTCGAAACGCCCTGTGCCCTCATGAAGTCCGCGATGTTGCCGTATAGCGCTTTAATCGTGTCGTCGAGTGTCAGAGCTTCAATGCGAGCATTTCCGTCAAGGGCGGAGTCCAAGAAGGCTTTGAAGTCGTCCAAGTCTGTAGCTTCGTGCTCCTCATCCTCGCCATCGATCGTGAGTGTCAACGTGCTGCCGTACAATGTCGTGTAAAGCATATCGTACACAGTATTGTACTTCTTGCGTTGCTCGGCAACCTCTCGATCGTCCACCTCCTCGTCACCATCCGACTCCTGGATCTTCAGCGCGAGGTATCCATGAATCGTATGACAATAGTCACGCAGGCGTGCCTTGATCTGATCCGGCGTCTGAAGAAGCACTTCCAGGACGAATTTGTGGCTTTGATTCTCTCGCCTGCCTTGGAACTCGAGGGTCGTATTGGTGCCGCGACTGGAATCACTAGTAATCGCTGCGCCTGGCAAGCCTAGCAAACCGTTGACAAGCTGAGACTTGCCAACACCCATGCCACCGATCAATGCAGCAGGCTTTGGTACAGGATAGAGGAGCTTGAGATTCTTGCACGCGTTGACAGCTCGACATTTAGCCATAATTGAATCGCTCACTCCACTCTTGCGCTCTTGGACTCGAGTCAAGAGCTGCTCACAGATGTCGAGGACTGCATCCTCCACCATAGGCACATTCGGGTGACACCAAGGGAAGTGCCGATGTATGGGTGAGTCAAGAGGGTGGCCGCATCGAAGCCGGCAGGAACCACTATCGTGACTAGTGATGTCGAATTTGGTGCGCTTCGTGTCTGGGACATGTGCCGGTGGTGAAGTATCTGAATCATCTTCTTCTTTGACAAAAAGCGGCGATGTATGACGGCGCTTGCGTGGTTCTCCAAGTGACAGGCCAGGAAATGCGCTGGTGACCTTCTTGCTCGGCGTCGCTGTTGGTTGCGGTTGCGCTTGGGGTTGCGCATTTGCAGTATCGAGTGGTGGCATCTCATCGCCTGAAGGCGTGCGGCCACGTTCGTGTTGGGTCATCATCAAGTTGTGTTGTGGATGAGAAGTGTTGTTGTTGTTGGCAGAAAAGATTGACGAGTATCGGAGCAGGCGAGTTGTAGGCAGAAGGGGTATTTAGCGTGCATGTGAGAGCTGAAGAATGCAGGCAGGACAAACAACGAGCACTTCACTTGAGAAAGTCTCACTCAGTGTCTGACACAGCATCTTCCAGACTCCCAATACTCTTTCGGAGAAGCACTGTAATGATCGACAGAACATTAGCAGAGTATCATAGCAACCGACTAGGCGGTTCTGGAGGGCTTGAGAGGTGAAGCAGAGGAAAGAGCTAGAACAGCAATTCAATGCACCATGTTGGATAGTGCTTCAGAATGTCGACAGCCAACAGCCACCACCCAGCCACGAAATCAAAGTGATACTTAGCACCAAGCAGCCATTAGCAAAGTGAAGAAATGTCAAAGGCGGAATGCAAAGCACCATGTTGGATAGTGCTACAGAATGTCAATGACCAACAGCCGCTACCCAGCTACCAAACCAAAGTGATGCTGAACATCAGGCAGCCAACAACAAAGTGAAAAAACGCCAGAGTCGCAAATGCAGAGCACCATGTTGAATGGTGCTACAGATCGTTTGTAGCCATACGCCGCAGATTAGCTGAGCATCACATTGCGATGCTCAACATACTGCAGTCGACAGCGAATTCAGCGCGAGAGTCCCTCCCTACCCTTGCAGTAGACGAAGTGAGCACCATTTCGAGCCCCGCATGACGGACACCTGATGAAGGCATCATCTTTGAAGAGCTTCTCGGCGGAAGACTGAGTGCGGATCGTCATTGTGACTGGTTGTGGCGAGTGAGGGATTTCGGTGTTTGCTTGGAGTTGAATGCTGGAGGTTTGTTTTCTGTGTGATGGTATCGGTGATGCGGTCTTGGGTTCTGGTAGGAGAAGGAGATGGACCGCACCCAGCGCTCATTTTATGTCTGCGAGCTCATCGTATTCACGCTGTCAGAAAGGTCAGTATGTCTTCACGAAACTTACAGACGGGTCGCTACCACTCTGGGTTGTGGTCTCTCGGCGTGGAATGCATCTTGCCCGGCGGCAAGGCAATTCCTTCACAGCCGGAAGGGGCGTTTCTCGAGTATGAGTCGCCCAGCACGTTGTCCTACACGGCCCAATGTGAGCCATCCGCCACTGGAGTTCCTGGTGTCTTCACGGCTGAGATAGTAGTGACGACGTTGAGAACGATGAGGAGCGACCTCGCAGCCTCAGGCCATACGCCAGCTTGCCCTTGCGCCTGCTTGCAACGCCGCAACAAACGCTCTCGGGTTTTCGGTTCGAGTTCAATCGCGAAGTTATTCAGCTTGCCTGGGTCTTGGGTTGCGGGAGATTGCAGCATGTGAAGTGGCAGCCTCCCTTCGGTGCTGGCTTCGACGGCCAGATCCTGTTTTCTCGACAATGACCTTGGACCATTCCTGCAATAGAGTCCCTGCTCACCGACAATCGCTGCGATGTCTCCAGGCGCTGAACGGCGGAATACGTGAAGACGCGTAAAGCTTTCGCTCAAGCCTTTATCCGCGGTATAGCCATGGCACTAGCAACCAGACCAGGCGTGTATCGTTTATTAGACCAGTAAGCGCCGCTAATGGCAGGTGCCGCGAGAGTCCATATGATAATTTTACGTGCAGCGTTCGAGATTGTTGTCCGCTGGTGGTGTGCTTTCGAGTGTGTTGTGTCTGCCGTACGGAGGTTGTCTGCCCTCTTTCTACTTTTACCACTCGTTTTGTGTATGACGACCGCGACAGGCGATGTGCTTGCCCTGGCCTCCGATAACGTCCAGAGTTTCATGCTCGCTGTCGCATGTCGGAATCATGTCCGAGAGTCTGAGGCCTGAGGTGTTCCAAGTTGGTATCAAAGCTCTTTCATTTTCGCAAAAGGTTCATGCACGCGCATTGGCAATGACGCTCACATCGTGCATGGCAAAACTCTATTCTTTCTATGGCCATCGCGATTGTCGTCGCAGGAAGCAAGGATGGGTTGGAGAGTTGGAGAGGTGGTTCGGAGGTTATCGTGGGTTTCCTGGTATGGACATGTTTGCGAGTTGAGTCTGTTGCAATTGCGCGTCGCGGTCAGAGATATCAGGCAGCCGCCTTCGTGGTCCCGATCATGCTCTGTGCTCGGCGCTGATGGCTTGCGCGGATTGAGACGTAAGATGGCACGCGTCGTGACGGCCGGCCAGCCTTGGAGGGTGTTCTATTTTGAAGGTGCCCTAACGACGACAGCAGAGAGGAAAGGCAGGCAGCTCAGGCTGTGCCCACGTGCTTGTGTCAAGTGAATTTAACGCCTGGACCAGCATCGAGGGGTCTTCGAATCAATGGTTTCACGGCAATCAGCCAGACAGGGATGTGGCCAGCTCGTCCGATGGTCAGCCGGGCGAGCTCACGTCTCGTGGTGGAATGGTTGTGAAGAGACATCCAGATCGCTGCGCAGTCCGTTCTGCAGCTGTCTGCCCAAATGATAGGACTTCCGCGGCATCCGCGCTCGTGTTGGAAGTGTGCAACACGCCGAGCACTTGTCGCAGGCCCAGCATCCCGGCGATGGAGGAGAGCCAGCAGCCTGTCCCAGACAGTGCACATGGGACCACTGTATTCCGGCGGACGGGCGCTGGTCCGTCTCTAACAACACCATCGTCAGCTCAAAACGATTACTGCTGACGTGCACGAGGGTGTGCGAGGGAAACAATTCCTCAACCGTTTACTGCTCGAGGCTGGCCGGTGGTGGTGAGAGTGTTTGTGTTCCCGCCAGTTGGCGCGCCCCCGTCGGCGATCCATGACTTGCCGAAAATAGGCTAGTCAGGCACTGTGTGCATATTCAGATTGGGTTGAGGCGCGTACGGCCATGGAGAGCTGCAGGATCAATAAGGAGCTGTCAGAGTGACCGCATACTGCTCCCCAAACACCCGTTTCCAGATCTGCTCACGTCCGAAACAGACGCAGCTGCACCGCTGCTCGAGTGGCCGTTCGCAGGGAGATTTGCAGCCGCGCGAATCGTCTGGGGGCGCGCGCGCGCAGTGCCTCGTGTCTGGGAGGCTGCGCACACCGCCATCGAACGAGGGCGGAACCAGGTTGTAAAGTTTACGCCAAGTACGAAAATCCACTCGTCATGGGTCTGCGAGACAAGTATCCTCCCTCCACACGCCCTCCCTCTTCCACATCTCGCCCCCATGACCGCATTGTGAGCTGCTGGTATAGAAGGCACGTCGACTGACAAAGTGTTTGCTGTTTCACAACTGCGCTGCGCCACGGAAACATGATACCATAAGGTCAATCGCATCGACTTTTATTTGTTGTTGTTGAGGCAAGCTCCCGCTTCGCTCGCTTCCCACTTTCGCTGCATTGCTCCTACTGCAGAAGGACGACGACGAACCAGAAGCCATTGTTGCACGACATCTCTCCCTACCAATGCAAGTGTCGTCCGGGGTGCGACAAAGAGATCGAGCACGCGCTTACATTCCAGTCCAGATCCGCTATCAGCAAGCACCTCGCTCTTGCATCACCCCGCATGAAGGGCGCCCAAACCTCCACGATGGAGAAAGTCCTGGAGACCATTGTGCCCGACACGGGCAAGCCCGTGCTATGGGGCGCGCACAGCAACAAGGCCAAGTGGGAGAGCACCGTCGGCGTGCTCACGCTCATAGTAGGCTGTCCCACCTTGTGCATCATGAACTGGGTCGCCCTCGAGCAATTCGGCGGCTCCCTCACCAAAGCCATTGGCGCCGCTCTTGATCATGGTCCGGTTCTGTACCTCTTGCAAAACCTGCCCCGACCTACAAAGGACGCAATCATGGGTTACGCAGCCTGGCTCCTCTTCCAAGCTTTCCTCTACGGCTTCCTCCCCGGCGAGACCTGCTATGGCCAGAAAACACCTGCCGGTTACCAACTGCACTACAGAACAAACGGTCTTCTCGCCTGGACTCTTACCCACGCCCTCTTCATCGGCGGCGCCTGGTACGGCTACATCGACCCCGCCATCATCGCCCGCAACTGGGAAGGTCTCCTCGTAGCCTGCAACATCTACGGCTTCGTCTTGGCAATCCTCGCCCAAGTCAAAGGCCACCTCTTCCCCTCTCACCCCGAAGACCGCAAATTCAGCGGCAGCTGGATCTACGATTTCTGGGCAGGCGTCGAACTCAACCCCCGATTCGGCTCCTACTGGGACTTCAAATTCTTCCACAACGGTCGTCCTGGAATCGTAGCCTGGACTCTGATCAACCTCTCCTGGGCCGCCTACCAATACCAAACAGTGGGTTACGTCACCTACTCCATGATCGTCCTCAACATCCTCCAAGCAATCTACGTCGTCGACTTCTTCTGCAATGAAAGCTGGTACACACGCACAATCGACATCAGCCACGACCATTTCGGTTTCATGCTCGCCTGGGGAGATGCAACTTTCCTCCCAACTTTCTACACTTTGCAAGCGCAATACATGGCCCGCTACCCAACTCACCTGTCCGAAGGCCAAGCAATCGGAATCCTCGCACTCGGTCTGCTAGGCTACTACATTTTCCGCTCCGCCAACTGGCAACGCGATTACGTCCGATCAAAGAAAGACGAAGCACGAATTTGGGGTCGACCAGCAGAATTTATTCGCTGCAAATACCACACGAGTGATGGGAAAGAGCATGAAAGTCTGCTCCTGACTTCAGGCTGGTGGGGTGTGGCGAGACATTCTAATTATCTCGCAGATTTGATCGGAGTAAGCACCCCCCAAGTCCCCCTACCTTCCCTCAACCGACCAACTGACGCATATGAATAGTGCTACGCCTACTGCGCAACCTGCGGCTTCGACAACATCCTTCCCTGGTCTTACTTGGTTTTCATGAGCGTGCTTCTCGTGCACCGCGCCAAGCGAGACGAACGCCGCTGCCGTGCCAAGTATGGTGAGAAATGGGACGAATACTGCCGTGCTGTACCGTATACGATGATACCCGGCATCTTCTAAATCCACCTCTTAATAAAGTGGAAAAAGAAGATGTCACATGGAGGAAATGAAATGACATGGCAAAGGGCGACGGCGAGAGAAATTTTCTGGTTAACTTCTTTCGACTTTGACTCGACCTAACATACAACATTTACATTATAGAATGTGCTCACGCGGGCACCTGATATATAGTTGATACCTGAAAACTTTGTTCTCGTGTTGTGGCTGCTTTCCTCTTCTCGTAGTACCCGAAAAGAAAAGGGCGCCTGCGCTGCAGCCAAATTGTACTGCTACCTATCCAGACACAGAAGTGAGCCGAAATGGCTCTGACGAGGTGAAGTGAAGTTCCCCAAAGCTCGTCCCACTCCAACATGCATGCATGCATGCATCCCCCAGTGCCAGGATTCGTGCATGCAGCAACATCAAGGCAGCACTACATACAGGACCAGATCAGATCGTGATCGAGATTCTAGACCATCCTGCTGGTTGGCAGCGAGCAGGCGGGTCTGTGCATTTGTACGACCTCACGAGCTCATCAGCATCAGCCGCAGCGCTGTGGGAAAGATGGACAGTTCCGCCGACAGTAGTGCTGCTAGAAAATGGAGAATCCCGTAGACACGGCATTGATTGTGATGAGATGAGCGTGACATTCGATGATAGGGGTGAGGTCAAGAAGGCAGGTCAGCAAGCGAGCGAGCGAGGCAAGCTTGGCCTGGAAGTTCCCAGCTTTGTCACTTGGTGTGGCTCTGGGTGGCGATGTCTAGATTTAAGCCACATTATTATCTTAAACATTGAGCACGCTTGAGATTCGCGACGAAGTTCAAGTGCGCGCACAGGAGGTAGTCGTTGATTGTCGTCGAGATGATGTGAAGTTTGCGTCAAGGAGGAGTGTCAGCCGTTTGAAGTAAAGAGTCGCTTGTCATCAACATGTATTTGGTCACGATATTGGATCCAGGCGTGGCTTGGGCGCGGGATTCGTTGAGCAGATACCGGAGAATCGGTCCAGACTGAGATCGAGATGTGGCTTGCAGATGGAGGAGCACAGCAGATTGTTCTCATCAAGGCGTCAGCAGAATCAGTCGGTACGACTTGCTCTACTCTCAAAATATCGACTGAGCTGGCCAAGTGCGTTCGAGGCTTTCAGCCCAGGGCATTGCAAGCCGCAAGTCGTACTGCGCATACAACGTGCCTGTGGTGTGTGGGCACGACCAGACTCGTCACTAGTCCACGTTCCATTGGGCTTCAGTTGTGGCCATGATTATACATGGAAGTGTACCATGTACAAGATCTAGCCAGCCTAGGTCTTCATGGCAATTGAGTTTCTTGTCGATGTTCTAGTCCGTCGAGGAGGGCAGAATATCACGGATCGTGGAAGCGGCGTCTGTCGGATTTCCTGATCGAATGGCGTACGTCCAGGGTTGTGGAAATGTCAGAGCGTAGAAGCAGCGAAGTTTGACCACAAAATTGTTCAGCAAGCGGATGTGAACAGCGCGATTTGCGCTTGCCGGACTTTTCACTCTGGGCACTGCAAACGGAACTCGATGCTATGCTGAATCGGGTCGAATACGCTGTCAAACACCTGGCGCCCGACTGGTCAGGAAAAATGTATCAGGCCCTCATTCATCATAATAGCCAAGCGCGGAACGCCACAGCTGACGGCGGTGAGTCCGGATTTCAGAGGAACAGGAAGGTGCGCAGTTGAGTTTGGAGGGGAATCTTGGCCAGCTGGAGTTGAGCCACGTACCAGCAGCTCCGTGGAGTTGTTGGAACTGGTACACAACGCTTGGTACGGTTCGTAGCATGTGTGGTCCATGTACAATTAACTGGGCGGCTTTTGAATGCTGTCCTTCCGTCACAGCTACAGCAAAGTTGATCTGAAGTGAATATTCGTATTCATCGGCGATGCATATAGGTCTTGAGAATGAGGACCATTTCTCCGGAGTGTCACTGGTGCACCTGTGGCTGAGATATGCGCATTGTTTGTCAAGCGCGTTGATGGTGCGCACTGTCGGAGAGTGCGAGGCGAGGCGCAATAAGCAAGTGCACACGGACGGCCAAGCTTCGAAGGCCGTTTCGCGGCCAAAACGCAAGTCGACGCGATGACGTCCCGGTCAGAGAGGGTGATGAGAAGTGATATCGAAGTGATCACGCCGCAAAAATGTGGTAGCAGTGGCACCATGCAATCAGCCTCGCTTTCACGTGCTCTTGAGAACAGAGAGACTCGAAGCTGGAACTGGGGCTGGAAGGTCCGAGAAAGGAGGGCAGAGATGATCGTCATTTCGACATCGGGCCAGCCGCGTCTACGCCGCGCACGTGTTTTGTGTTGAGCAGCGCGCTTTGTTCGCAGTCGTCTCACGCAGTGGCCTGGTGTTCTTTCATAGTTCGAGGACTGTGAGAAGATGACGTGCGTGCCGAGTGTGCAGTCTTCGAGCAGCAACAACCTGAAACGCACACTCCAATCAACCATGTTGTCGCGGATTGCAGAGTGCGTTCGTCACGGCGCCGTGGCGCTTGCGGAATCGCAGCGTTCCAGCCTCCCGCAAAGTCCAGGCCCGCCATGGACGCGCTTCGTGCAGCCACGGCGGCCTGGGATGACGTCTGGCAGCCACGGCGGGGAACGTGGTCGTTTTGCTGTTGGAGCAGGCCCCATACTGTACAGCGACGAAGTATGTAGAGTGAAAGGCCAGAGCGAGGACGAAAGTCTGAATGCGCGACTGCCCGCGGTCGTGCTTGCTACTGCCACACCGTCGACCTCAAAGATGCGCAGGCTTGGCTCGGCGGGTTCGAACGATGGCGCGAGTGGATCCCCACAAGCCACACCCTCAGGATGCATCGTCCATCGACCGGTCTCGATTTTGCGCCTCGCCCGGCACCATGTCACCGTAGCTTCCTGCGGAGGGAGGATGAGAAAGCGCTCCGCCGCGCGCTGCACACTATCGCCGTCCTGTGTCAGACGTCCACAACAACACCACGCCCTGCCAACCGGTACTGCTACGACATTGCACACGCTGGACGCTGCCCATCCGTTCACTTGGCACGAACAAACGGTGCCGAACTGATTGCCATCCCCGGTGGAAAGAGCGGCCGGCAACACGAGCCTCTGCAGATTTCACCACATTACGCCTTCCTCTCGCCTATTCCTATCTGAAGCCCTCTCTACGGCGGCACAGAGACGCCACGGCCCACTCTCCAGGACATCGTCTCTCGCAGGCCATTTCACTGCTCAGCGATTGCGCAATCCTGCCCTTCCAAATGGTTTCGCGAGGCCTCGACGACTTCTAGGAATGGGAAGCGGCAGAGACGACGCTGCCATGGAGCGTGAGACGATATGCTTCCCCAAGCATGGCACGCAAACCGTTCTCCAGAATGGAGACGCTGGATTTCGAGATGAATCCCTTCGCTGGTACTCCAACGCGGAAAGCACTGCCTTGGAACGTCTCATTGCCTTGAAGCGTGAGCTGCGAGGAACTCCTCAGGACGACTTTTGGTCTGCTGTCACCGAAGGCATTGCTCAGCTCCTGGGCGCCGATATCTGTTTCGTGATGAAGAGAATTCTGGTCGATGAGCAAGAAGTTCCCGTCGAAATGCCCCCCATTGGAGAACCCGGTAGGTCAACAACCATGACAGAGGAGGGCAATACCAAGTTTCGTACTGATGTGCTCGACAATAGGAAGCTGCATCATGGCTGCCGCGGTACATTACCACACCATGGATGGGTCCAAAAGTACGGTCAAGTCGACCAAGTTCCACGCGTATGGCTGTCCTTGTGCCTACATGCGCCATGATAAAGTATTCGTCATTCCAGAGAGACTGGGCAACTTCATCACAAACAACCCCAATGCTCTGCCTACGCCCTGCGAGGCATACATCGCTGTGCCACTATTCGATGACGACAAGTGTTTTGGCCATTTCGGAGTCATGTGGTCGGCCGAACGTGCAGCGCAGAGGCAACTGTCGTGGGCATCAATCGAGATGCTCATGCATTCGCTGGAGGACATGATCACCGCAAGGTTCCTGGAGGGCGCCAACTTCATCGCACAAGCCAAACCCGCAGCTCCGGAGAAGAACCGAGTCATCCCTCATGATGCAGTGACTGTTGCGCAGTCGCTACGACCATATGCCGGCAGCTTGTCACATGAGCTGAGGACCCCTATGCAAGGTATCGTGGGTATGCTGGACGTGATGTACACGACTGTCGAGGAATGCGTCGATTCGTCCACCGATCCGAAAGTGAAATCCGTCTTCGAGCAGCTCAAGCAAAACATTGAGATAGTACAGGACAGTTCAAGAAGAGCAGTGGAAGCCGCAGATAATGTCGTGCACGCCTATGACATGGACATGTCTCTCCCCGATGCACCTGCTCCCCTCCTTGATGAGCCGAGCGAATCGTACTCACCTTACTCAGCGACCACGGACAAGAGGCCGAATATCATTGTTGCCGGCAGCAACCTACCTCTCCACCGACCCAACAAACGCCGACGCGACGAAGCGTTCAACCAAGGCTCACGCAGTGCCAGCACTGCTAGTGCGTATTCCAACAAAGTGCCAAAGCTGACGCGAACGCCATCATCGTGTGCACGCTGTGCAGGAGACAGCGACGAAGTGAAGACTGGCTTGCAAGAAGCCGACGATGTGCAGAGGCTTTGCGACTTTGGCGCGAAATCGATGAGTGCTGCCACGGTGGAGAGTGCCACCATGGTTACCAGCAGCAACTTTTCTACACGAATCATCGCCCCTGGACTGCGACACACTGGCTTGCGCGAGCTCGTACAATTCGTGATCAATGAAGGCCTGAAGGTTGGTGGGCGTCCTGATTCCACGATTGCGAAGGATACGGAGACTGGCGAAGTGATTGAAGTGCGGAACAGAGGATCGGATGGCGAAATTGGACAGAAGCTGATTGAGTGGAGCATCGACCCGGCTGTGCCAGTCTCAATGTTCATCGACGAGAAAGACCTTAGCAAGCTGATATCGTGCGTCTTCTTGAACGCTTTGAAGTTCACAGACAAGATCAATGGGCGCATCAAGATCATTGCGCGGATGAGCAAGACTAATCGCTTCATCTCGATCAAGATCTCGGACAACGGACCAGGAATTCCCGCAGCATTCCTTCCTCACTTGTTCAAGCCTTTCTCTCAGCAGAACGGCTCAATTACGAGGTCCAGTGAGGGTCTAGGTCTAGGATTGCTGGTGGCCAAGGGTATTGCGAGGAAACTTGGGGGTGACTTGAACTGCACAAGAGCTGTGACTGATGGTCCTCAACATGGCTCCGAGTTCGAGATCAAAGTGCCTTTGCATGCCGGAGAGACGATCAGCCGACCCTCGTCGCCATTTGCATCACCTATGCCACGCAGAGCCGAATCGAGCAACAGTGTATCACCTCGATTCCGCGCACTTACTCCCGCACCAGGCAGTCCGCGCTCATCATCACGCGCGTTGCACGAGGTGGTTGGTGAAGAGGTCCAGACCGACAGCCATGAAGGCTCGGAAACGATACAGGCGACAACACCTCCGTCACCGCGCTCGCAGATCGTTCGCGTCACATTGCCCGATGCTGCAATCTCATCCGACAGTGATGACTTATCACCGGCTCCAACTCCAGATACGACCCCCAGCCCCACAGGAGAAATCCTCAGGCCAAAGCCTCGACCACGTACCTCTGATTCTGCAAACACGATCGACCGTGAACTGGCCAAGAAGTACCCTCTCAGGTTCCTCGTTGTTGAAGACAACGCGCTCAACCGTAAGATTCTGGTCAGCATGCTCGGCAAGATGGGCTACCAGAACATACTCGAAGCGCATAACGGAGGCGAAGCAGTACGGCAGATGAATGCATCGATCGAAAGCCAAAATTGCGTCGACGTCGTGCTCATGGACATCTGGATGCCGGTCATGGATGGATTCGAAGCAACGCGTCGCATCCTCGCTATGGCTGGGCCACGAAAAGTTACTGTACTCGCCATCACAGCCGACGTGACTGACGGCGCCATGGAACGCGCTACGGAAGTTGGCATCAAAGGGTTCATGTCGAAGCCCTACAAGATGACTGACCTTCAGAGGTTCATTCTTCAGTACATTGTCTCAGACGAGGAAGTGCCAGCAAGCCCGACGCCAGCACCCACCGAGATCTCAGTATCGTGATCAGATTCAGGCGCATATTCCCTGGGACATGGAAGCAAGGACACTCTCGGCCCTACCAAGATCACGCAAATTGACAGAAACCGGCCATCCTCGAAAAAAAAAGGAATTTGGCCGAACAACGACTAAAAGTGGCTCATGCACAACGAGCAGCCACACCACAACACTCCAGAAAGAACAGCAAAATTATTGTATACACCTTTTTAAATTATTTGAAGACACGCGCAATGATTCGAAGAAGAAGAAGAGCAAATTAGATACCCCTTGAGCCGCAGGTTGTGCTTAACAAGATGGGAAATTTCTCATGAATATGGGTGGATGGCTACAAAGACTTAATTTCCGGATATCAGGGTATACAGGAATCAACTTTCTTGGAAGAAGGCTGCCAGACAAGGCCGCAGATTTGTATAGAGAGCTTTGACAGCTCGAATGAGTAGATATTGTGAATAAGCATAATGTGCCTATTACTTTTGTGTGCAAATCGCTGGTTGGGGATGGGATGATGATTTGCTCTCGAGGGGACTGCGCTTCGTTCTGGCGTTGATTTGTTTTTCTCTCCGTCACTGAAGGATGCTAGTAGGCAAAGTCCCCAGCTTCGTGAGCTTGCACGCAAGTCTGCGAACGGAGAGTCTACCAAGTGAATTTTCTCAGCAGAGCCAAAACGTGAACAGTCCTGTGCTGCCCGCTTGCATAATAACCGCTTCTGCGGCAGCTCTATCTATATCTCCAATCAATCCATCCATCCTATCATCCTATCATCTACATCTACACAAACCCCTCCCCAAACTCCCTCCTCCACTCCTCAATAATCTCCCTCGAAGTATTCGATCCTCCACAAACTTCAATCACCACAATTTCATCCTTTCTCGGCTTTCTTCCCAAAGCCCTCTCTAATCTCCCACCATAACACAATGCAGTATTAACACCACAAGCAGCTTCCACTAGAATTTTCTCATCATCCCATAATTTCCAACAACCCATTGCGGCTTCTGCGTCGGAGAGGACGATGCTGTGGACGGTGGAGTTTTGCAGGCCGGAAGTTGCGAGGTTGAATGCGCGAGAGCAGACTTTTGTGGCGCCGAGGGATGTTGCCATGGATGTTATGCCGTCTAATGTGATATGTTCTCCCTTCTCCAGACTTTGGTTTAGGGAGTCTGCTCCCTGAGTCTCCACGACCAAAACCTTCGTTTTTTCTTTCCAGGCTTCGCCTTGTTTTTGTATCCCCTCCATAATCCCAGAAAAGAGCCCTCCACCTCCTACTGAACAGATGATCCAATCCGGGACTTCCTTTTTCCCATCTTCTTTCGTTTGCATTTGTCTGCCGATTTCTGAGATTAAAGTACTATGCCCCTCCCAAACAACCCCATCATCAAAAGGATGAACACCCACTACCTCCTCCCCTTTCTCTTCCGCACATTTCTTCATCACGACATCTCGCATATAACTATCTGCTTCTTTCCAACTCGCCCCATACTGCACCACACTTTGCGCTCCTGCTTTTTGGAGTTTTTCGATCATATGTTTTTTCGTGCTCAATGGTACGACGACTGTACATGGTCTTTTGACGAAATTTGCTGCGTGGACGGCCGCGAGACCGGCGTTTCCGCCTGAGGAGCTGAAGAAGTGGAGAGATTCTGGGTGAGGGGAGTTGAGGTAGGTTTTGAGGATGAAGTGGCCGAGGCCGCGGATTTTGAAGGAGCCGCTGGGTTGGAGGGAGTCGAGTTTTAGGAGGATGCGGCTGTGCGTTTCTGATTCAGCATGGGGTTCTCGGTGAAGTGTATATGGGGTTGGACCTACCAGCCTGCTGCTTTGGATAATTTCTCGCTTTCGATGAGGGGTGTTTCTCGCCATGGTTTGTCGGTTGGTGGGGAGGAGGTGTGGGGTTGGGTGCTTTGGGGGAGGATTGGTGAGACTGTCATGGTGGGCGGCTGTTGGGTAGTAGGAATGGAGAGAGGAGGAGGAAAGGTGAGTTGCATGAAGTGGACCTATCTGTACAGGCGAGCCGAGTCACCGTGTCAAGCGTAGGGCGCTGGATCCTACTATGGACAGCTGTCGGTTTGGCTGTGCGGCTTTGCTGGCAACCAGTTTTGAAGGGGTCTTCAGCTGACTTGTGAGTATGTGGTGTTTGTACAGGCAGAATGTTGCTCCTGCAAGTATGGCGAGATGTTGTTGTTCTCCACACTTTCGGCCAATGTTTTGCGTCGCGACTGCACGTCTTGGCAGGTCGACCACTTCTCGCCTTTCCACCCACCACTTCACCAGTTCGAGCTCACTTAGCCCATGCCTGTTTCTCATCAGTTTCTGGCCTAATCTCGTCACATCAACGCTTTTAACCAGCAGAAAGAGCGGCATTGACGCTCCGCTATGCAACGCCTGGGATGGTGGCCGCGAGCCCGGTTATCTTGGGAGCCCGTGAAGCCTCGCTCGGCGTCGTCTCCGATCGCCGGTCAACATTTGAGAGACGTGACAACTCGATATGTGCAACGACTGAACTCGAGTAGCAGCCATGGAGACGACTCAAACACATTGGTACAAGACTGCAAACGGCGGAATGCAATTCTACATCGCGAAATGAGACGTTTCCGGCATGTCAAAGAAGCCGCCATTCGTAGTGGAGTGTCCTCGAAAGAGCGAAATATAATGGTGGCTGAGGAACATGTGTCTCCAATCTCGGACGCCGACCGTCGGGTCGATAGCGAGCTCAGTGACTCATCAAGTCGACCGATCGAAGTTCTGCAGCGATGCATCCAGTCTGGTCAGGCCTCCCCCCACATACTTCACGCATGCCTTGAAGCACAATATCGTGATCAGGCACGGTATACACGCAGGATGCGTCCGCAAATACACAAAATACAGCGCGAGGATCAGCTGGCACGTACAGCTCTGTTGTACATGTTGCAAAACCCTGGCAAGTGGACCTCCATTCTGCACAAGGATACGGGTTTCGTAGACTACTTGTGCTACTTTGCCGTCATAGAGGGCCTGCAGGAGACCATGATTAACATGTTCAAGCTTGAGACCGTGCCGGACAATGCTTATTGGCGCAGTAAAGTAGCCACGGGCTTGCTCTTAGCGGAAGATATTCTTGCTCTCGACTACAATGCCGATGCATGCCTGAACCTCTTTTTCAAATTCTGGAATTTACGAAGCGCCGAACGCACTCGACTAAAGACCCAGCAACAGCCACACGGAACCACACATGTACCGGGTCTTGCGAAATATGATCTGCTTCGAGGCTCAGAAGTCAAATTACGCGTCATGCTCACGCGATATGATGCACCATTAGGCTTATGGAAAACAGACCCGACCCTCTACGAAAGATTTTTGCAGTACTGTATGCACGATATGCCCAGAGAAGGAAAATTATCACCGGAAGAAGTTGATTGGACTCATTCGGACCTACAGCTATATCATCCAGCGGGTTGCAATGAAGGGCCGGCAATCGAACTGCTCAAGAAATATGCCAAACAGGGGCAATACGCCTTTCTACCTGACAAGGCCCGGCATGGTCCGCACATAGCACAATCGATTGCTAAGTTCGTGAGACGAACTGCTGACGTGGCTGAAGCAAACAGCAATATGGTTGCTGCGCGATGGGTCTTCAACACATTTGAACAAGAGTACACCAACGCTGCACCCAGGTCATTGGAGCGAATGGAGGGCATGGCCCGCATGTTAGGACCCTATGCAACGTACGTGCAGCAACGACTGTTCAATGCTTCGATGCGCACAGTTGCTGCATCGAAGAAGTTGCTCTCTGATAAGGTGGGTAGAGCGCCTGCTGTGCAAGTAGCGTCAGATCCTACGGCGCACGCTGCCAATTTCCAGAACACCTTGGGCACGGCGCCCACAGAATCGAGAAAACGAGAACCTCAGAAGCGCGGATTTGGGCTCTGAAGGTGGCACAGTCGAATGGTCGGCCATGCGATCGCATGCTCGCTCTCTGCATTCTTGCAGAAAGAATAGATGTGAACATGTGTTTGCGCAACTTAATCTCCTGCCGAATGTGGTATGCTACATTGCCATCAACCAGAACAGACTTGATGGTGTCAGCTCGAGCTCAAAGGGCTATGTGCTCCACCACGAGCAAAAGACAAGTGTTCTGGGCGCGGACATGTATTATTGGCTCACAAATCTACAGCAAGAGGCTGATCTGCGGATTCGAATGGAACTCTGAGCGCTCCGGGGAGAAGAGCATCCACCATTGGTCCCCGCTGCCGCCGAGGAAAAATCTCCAATGAGACTGACTATGCAGAGCAAACGTGACGACCAGTCCCAGTGCTGAGCGCTGAGCAGAATTCTTAACGGGGCACCTGACGATGCTGTATTCGTCGGTTAGGATTCCAAGTTTCACAGGCTCCTGGTCTTCATAACAAAGTATTGCGCACTTGGTGGAACCATCTGCTGACGACCGAGGACGATCAGATGCCTCGGACGTAGCCTTTCTCATTTCAATTCTGACATGCCTCCAAGTATGTTTTGTGGGTAATGCCTCATTTCAGAGAATCGAAGCTGCCTTCTGCTGACTGAGACAGACCTTGATAAGGATTGTGGTGCAGTTTCGCAATGTTCTCACTCATCACTCTTCCCGTTTTATATCATCTATAGCCTTAGCGATCAATGTACTGGTTGATTTACAAGACGATTGAGTTGCAGAATGTTGTATTCGCCTCTCGCAGTACATTGCGCATCTATTTCTCTCTGTCCGAAACATGCACATCTCACACTGCATCCTCAATCATACCAAATAGCATTCATCCCAAACCCAGGTTCCTTAATATCCAAATGCGCCACGCGCCCCAAGAATTCATCTTTCCATCTATACACCTCCACAAACCCCTTCTCATCATCACACAATGCAACCCACTCATCACCCCATGGGAACGGACTCACGGCATTCGAATGCCCTCCACTCGTCGGTGTAGGATTGAGACAGATTTGTCGTTCTACCGCGCCGTCTTTCCCGAGTTTGAATGCTGCGATGTAGCCTGTCAAAGATGGAGAATTGGATCTCGAGGTGGCGAAGAGGTAGTTTCCGGATTGTGATCGGAAGACCACATCGCTGCGATACATTTTTGGGAAAGAGGTGTCCATTCCTGGTGGGATGAGGGGGTAAGACTTTTCGGTGTATGTTGGGAGGTGAGTTTTGGGGTCGATGGAGTATTGACATAGGCGATTTCCAGCTTCCATAAGAACGTAGAGGTACCCATCATTTGGAGAAATTTCAACCCAGCGAGGATGATCATTTGGAGCTGGAGCTTCAATACTGCCAACTAATTCGAGTGTTCCGTCCGAAGAATTCTTCTTGTGAGTCCAGATTTTGTTGGACCACATGTCAGCTGAGTAGAGGTATTCTTCCGCAGAGTCGAATACCATGCCGTGAATTGCGGAGCGTTCGTCCAAGGGGGCATTTTGGATGTTCTCTGCGAGGGCGCCGGATGCATCGACAGAGTGGACGTTGAGGAAGCCGGCGTGGTCGTAGAAGGGGTTGCCGTAGACTGCGTAGGGTGGCTTCTGTGCTGCGAGGACGAAGATTGCTCGGGTTTTGGTGTCGGGTGAGTTGGCGAGAGGATGGCCGCCCATGGGGAGGGATTTGGTGTGAGTGATCTCAGCTGGGGAGGTGACTTGGTAGGAACCCCATTGTTTCATTCCAGCGCCGTAGATGTTTCTGCGTGCATGCTAAATGTGTTCAGTCGATATTGACTTTTGCTGGCTTGTCCACCTTTGAGTGACATCTGCTTACATCGAATGTCATCCATGATATCGGTTGGTCCTCTGGGATCTCTGTCCGCTTGACCAATTCCAATGTAAGTTTCTCATCATCGAACGCAACAGTAAAAATGGCTCCAGGCGGTGTCCTAGCAAGCAGAATCGTGACTCAGTATGCAGTTCTCTCACTCTCAAAATTCTCTTCCTCCAGTCATAGAAGGAAGAAAAACAAAATCGAAGATCTAGAATCCTTTGCCAGCACATGCGGTCTCGAATCATGTATGCCCCATAAATTCCCATACCGCTGGAATTTCGGAAGGCGCTTCCGCGCCCAATGGTGGACCTTGAGAAAAGAGAATGTGGATAATTTCTGCTGGTGAGGAACAAGAGCTATGGCATGGGCAGCAATAGAAGTGTTCTGGACAATGTTGACGACGATGGGATGTAAGAAAGTGACACATACCATGTTCCGATCATGAGATGGTGCTTCATGGCGGCGGCTACGCTTGTGTGGAAGGTGCGGTGAGAAGTGAGAGATGGAGACTTTTGATATAGAGGCTGAAGAGCGCGAAACATCAAAGAAGGAGAGCGGCCAGTATTCTTACCTATGCAGTGGAAGTGTGGTTGTTTAATAGATTGGATAATATCTTAACCGCATTTTGATGCCGAAGCTGGCTCGTTCGTGATGGCGTGGGCAAAGCCTTCGGGACTCACTCCACACTGCTCTGGTGCTCCGTGCGCGCATGCCGCAAATTGAGTTTAGGCTTACATGAGCCCTGCCGCGACTCAAGGAGCTGCTGTGCGGCCTGCGTCTCGAGACTCCCAACCACCTCGAACATTGAGCGACGACCTCGTCTTATATCTCCCCTCGCTACTCATCAATCGCCACAAATACGACTTCCCTCTCACTCGCGTACACCTACATCCAGCCAAGCCTCGTGCCTGATCGACACAAACCCCAACCAGCCAACCCGGCCTCCGCCTCCGCGCGCGCAGACGTGTACCACACCCATTGGACACATCGACCCTTATCCCTGTCTCTCACGCAACGCACGAACACGCGATACCGGCCCCAGATACGCGCAACACAAAGAACCGAACCATGGGCCTCTTCGACACCAACGGCAAATCCTACTACACATCCTCCTCCGAAGCCTTCCTCAACCCCAACGCAGGCCATGGCTCCTCTCGCCGCGGCGTCTCCCCAGCACGCTCAACCCGCAGCGTGAAAACATCAGGCGGAGGAGGATACTCCGTACGGCCCAGCGCCTCAAATCCTCACTCACACTCCCGTCCAACATACGCACGAAGCGCAAGCGGTTCGATTTTTGGGAACTTTGGCGGGAGCTCCAGCAACTACGGAGGGAGCAACTTTGGCGGATCTTCGCGCAGTATTTTCAATTTTGGAGGAGGAAGCGGAGGTTCATCATACTATAAGCGGAGACCACGAGATGGGTATATTTCATACCTGGTGCATAAATTGCAAAGGATGATCAAGGAATTGTGGGCGTATGCGAGAAGACATCCTGTCAAAGCCTTCTTTGCGGTTGTGGTGCCATTGTTGAGCGCTGGAGGAGCGATCGGGGGCTTGTTGAAGCATTTTGGCATCAGGATGCCATTGGGTATGGGTATTGGAGGAGGTTCTTCGAGAGGATCGGGAGGATACTATGGGAGTAAAGGGTACGGGGCTGATGAAGGAGGGTGGATGGATGCGCTTGGTGGAGGAGCTGGGTTGATGGGCAATGCGGGGAGTCTGATCTCGGTCGCGAAGATGTTCATGTGAGGAAGCATGATGTCTGCGTACGTGGAAGGAGTTTGAAGTTATGGGATTACGACAGTGATGAAAAGCACGATTATTGATATAGGACAGGACAGGCGCAAGCTTGGGCAGGCCATGTTGCCTGTAATGAGAGGATACCCAAAAGGAAGTATGAGATCAGATAGTATGATAAAAGCCTTTTCCAGATTCTACTCCAGTAACACCCTGTTCCCCTCCCACAACAAACTCGATGCAACCTATAGGTTCTTGCTGATTCATACCACAAGCTGCCATCTGTCCGTCTCCACCAAATACATGGTGCCAGGCCCAGTTCGTCTCGCTCTCTGTAATCGACGTAGCACGCTGATGTCGCTACATTCACCCGGACCGTGCCTCACGTTTGCGGGTACCGCCAGCGTTCACACTCAGCCTACATCAGCCACTGCATATCGCGGCATCGCAAATCCTCCACGGTCTCGTAAATGAACATCGCAAATTCATCCTCGAATCGGCCCAGAAATGGAGTATGTCCAGCATCGGCTGTATACTGATGAGCTGCTGATCAAAGGGCTATCCTACTGCTCCTCTACTTACGCATCTCGTGCACCTTCAAGATTGCTCCGATACTTTGTGAGTTCTCAATCACTGCGTCTTGCCATCCATGTGGGAAGGCCCGATCCTCGCCGCACTTTACGTAAACCGAGGGGATGAGCTCGTAGGCGGCATGATCAGTTTGCTCGCAGTAAGCCATCCAAGATTGACCTAGCAGATTGCTAGCCCATAGGTGAGCTTCGTCATCTGGCAGGTCATTGAATAAACATTTGGCGGCCCCAGGAGGATTCTTCATGAAAATGAAAGTGCCGTTTGCCTATGACAATGATTAGATGCTATGCCTAACTTCGATGAGCTCGCCAAGGAGTGGTCGTGTTCCCGGAAGAGCGAGTGATTGTAGACTTGGTCGCTTGGCTCGAAATTCATTGTCGTCGGAACGCCCCCTTGACCCGCCGCTTCTACTCACCTCAAAGACATGGCAGTCAAGAGCAATACCGCCGAACTGCTGCAACACGGTCAACCCTGTCATTAAAGGTATGGCAGCGATGAATATGAGTCCTCTGACACATGTGCTTGCGCCTGCGGCAGTTCGAGATCGAATGTCGAGGCCTTGGAGGGCGTTGTTGGGAGGACAGCCAGCATAGCCGTGAGCAATGATGATGACATCTGTGCCTGCCTGCAGGGCTCGAAGAGTCGCGGCATGAATCTGACTAGTGTCGTCTCTGAGGTTTTTGCGGCCAGACGGGTCCTCCGGGACCTGAGTGCTCCCTAGCTCGAGAAATTCACAAAGGTAAAGCTTGAGGTGGATGAGCTTCGCATGCAGACGACTCCAGTGTGAGGGCGCGTAGAAAGAGTCACAGATGAAGATGAGCTTCACATCTCGAGCGGGTGGTATCGCTGTATCGGGTCTCTGTGCTGGGGCGACCACTGGTGGTGTTGGCATGGACAGCCGTCTCTCCTCGATCTGTTCCGCTATTGACGGTGCCAATTCTGGAAATAACTGAAGTAGCGGTATTTGTGCGTCTCCCTCCATCTCGTTGAAGTGACCTCTGAGATTTTTTTGCCGTTGTCGATGGTGCAGTACAATTCTCTTCCGAAGATGGAAAGCAATAGTCGCCCGGCACAGAAGATACGGCGTGGAAGCAGCAGTTCGAGCCTCGTTCCTCCCTCCCGCGGTCTCCCAAATAAATTGTCTGGAGCACTTTCGTGCCGAGAGCCGGTAAGGAAGGCGAGTTCGCCATTTGAGGAAGCCGTGGAAGTGCTCCTTTGGTGTTGCGCTTCACATGTATTGTTGGACATCTTCGTTGCAAGCGTTGGTGAGGGGACGATGAAGCTAAAGCGAAGAATTGGTCAGTAGCATATGGAATGTGTGCGAATGGTCAGACTCGAGTGTCTCCGTGCCTTCCTCTGTGCGAGATTGTCAGTCAGCAGGTACTGAAACAAGAAGGCGCCACCGCCAGCCAGCCATTCTAACACAAGTCCAAAGCATCCATTAACAGAAGTACAGAATACGAAAAAGTATCGACTGCGTCGCATCGCACCAGACCGTTTCGCCGTAGGTATCGTATTCGTGCATTAGCCAGCGAGCCAGCTTGCCAGCGGGTCCCAACAATCATAAGCCAAACAGTGAGGAGAGAAAATGAGCCAAAACACACATTACATAAACAGCACAATCTCTCCTCTCGAGTTCCTCCTCAATCGCAGTGACTTCCAGAGTTCCTTGTCCTCTTCTTCCTTCTCATCACTCCGCAAGGTGTCCCTTTCGCGATGGTATCGCTTCAAGACTTTGTTCATCGACAGACCGTGTTGCGACTCAGGACCCTTATTGATGAAAGACATGAATAGCTCCGCTCGCTCATTATATGTGACCAGGGCGTTGTTCGCAGTCGGCTGCACGGAACCAGGCCGATCTGGGTAATCGATAGCTTTTTGTCTGCGACTGCTGACGTGCGAGCGATCGACGGAGGACAGGGATTCCTCGCGGTGGCTGCGACGGAGCTTATCGTGTCTGTCGGAGTGTCTGTCAGAACGTCTTGAGACTTCCGGGCTCCGCGAACGATGTTTCTTGTCATCCTTGCTAGAAGCAGGTTTCGTTGTGGTGCTGTATGAGACGTATGAAGACTTGCGCCTGTCATCCTTCATACTCTTGCGGTCATCGTGGTGATCTTTCTCACGTTTGTTTCGCTTGATAGGGCTGATCGGTGTCGGGCCAGCATCGATGCGGTCGTTTTCGAAGAAGTCGGGATCCGTGACAAGGCGTTGCAGACCTCCAGTCAATCCCGAGTGTAGGTTTCTTCCTGCAGTAGATGGCGGCGCATCGAGCATAGAATGGTCCCCACGAGACACTGGTCTCTTCGCACTTGACAGATCCAACTCTTCCACGTTGCGCTTCCGCTTCTTATCACTCTTCTCTACTGTTCCCTTCTCTTTCCTGTGCTTCCTCTGGTCCTTGTTCGCCGGCGTCACAAACGACTGCTGAGACTCGGTGAGGTTATTGTATGAATCGAAGCGTTCCACGCCAGCAGGAAGTGGGGCATTGCCATAAGAGTAGCCGTACTTTTGGTACTGCGAGCCATCGCCGTTCGAATACTGCGAGTATTGCGAGAATTGTGATTCGCCGTTCGTGTAGGGTGTCGCTTGTTCGAGCATCCTGCGCTCGTCTGGCGCGCCTAGTTGTGTGTGCTTGGGAGTCGCATCACTGACCAGAAAGTCGAAGACGTTGACGCCTTCGAGCTCAGCAGGCGGATCAGCAGCAGGTGGTGGGGTTGGAGCGCGAGGAGGCACATCGATCACAGCCACGGCATTCGAATCGTCCCCTTCTGCGGCATCTTCAACGTATGCTCCTTTGGGTACCATCGCTTGACTGTTGCCGTTCATCGACTTGCGCTTGTCTCCCTTGTTGCCCTTCTTTTCCTTTTCTCTGTAAAGATGTCCTTGATATTTTTGCGCTTCGCTCATGCACGAGGTATGACTTTGAAACGAGCCGTTCGGGAAAGTTGTCATGCAGTCCAGGCACGTCACGGGCGCCCAGCACTGGTTGTAGTGTCCAGACAGTTTCTTCTTCGTCAGGACATCGCCGCAGCCCTATACCATTACATTAGTCCGAGTTCCTCTGCGGCGGGGTCGATCTGTCGGGTAGGGTATACCTCACACGAGAAGGACACCATGATGCGTTTCAATGGCTCAGGAGAGCCAAGGGCGGTAGATAACCTGGCGCTACAGCGTCAGGAGGAGGCAGCACGCGATGAGACGTCTCGGTGTTGGAGCGCGTTCTATTCGCCAGGGTCTCGCAGAAAAAGCTTCCCGCGCCGCACTCGTGTGTTGCGCCGGCCAACCAGATTGTGCAACCACGATCGTGACTTCTCCTTCCACTCCGACATTAATACATTCACCTCAACTACTCATATATGTATACTCGCTGCAGCAATCGTCATTACTTTCACCGACTTCTGGTCCATTGCAAGGCACCAACGACAATGGCATCCTTCGTGCAGGCAGCCAGGCCCGCCACATGTTGGCGCTGGGTGAAGTGAAACGGGGGTCACCCGGCAATCTGATCAATCAACGCGTGCTCTGCACGACATGCATGTGATACCTCGTGTCGTGCCGTTGCGACGCGCGCGTGGTGTCTTCTGCTCAAACATTCTCGCAGATGTGTCTGTCACGCTGGTGGTCGATCCGCGTTTTGGTGTGTTCATCGTTGCCCGGAAAACTGTGCCTAGTGGCGCAGAATGGCAGTCGATCGACTGTTCTTCCACCTACCTTACCTCCTATCGCAAGTGTAATCAGGATGCCGTCATTTCCACTGCTCGGCTTCTCGAAATCGACAACAGGACGTGGGGGCTGTGAACCCTGCGCAGCTGCTCTGCACCCATCTTTACCTCCTGAGATGGATTGACAGTCCTTGCTCTGGCCGTGCGCTCGATCACTTTGACCTACCTCGTCTCCAGCTACGCAGGCTTCTGTTGAGGCGTGAGCAGTCAGTGACAGCCCCCTTGGCCGTCTGCAGCAGTCACGACGCACAAAATAATTGTTGTACACCTACACCATCGCTAACGCCGTGCTCTACACCTTATCTTCGCCGAGGTGTCAGCAGGACGTGGCTGCTGGTCAGCTCATCAGCAGCTGCAGAGATGCTGACTGCGTCCATAGACGATTATACCAAGCTCGGCTTCAGGATACGAATCGGTCTTTGCGATACTGTACGCAATGCTCAAAGAAGGAGGATCGCCCGGGCGGGTTCTTGTACCGGCCGTTTTCTCGTACCGTCAAGCTTGGGGCCACGCGTGTGGTGCACGCGCGTTGTCGAAGAAATGGAAGAAGTGCAGTATGTGGCCTCTGCGAACTAAGCAAGAGAATACGATCCTCAGTAGGACCACGGAGGTAAATCCGAACGAAGATGCACGAGCTTGGCAGAGTCATGGCCATATTTCGAGAGGTCTGAGCAGAGATGTGCTAAGCTGACGATCTCTTTGCTCTTGCGACCAGTGAGCAGCGCAAGATTTTTCGATTCTATGATGCTACTGTATATGATGACAGTTTCTCATGTACACCATCCAGATTTGCCGTTGGGCTGTGATCATTGGAGTAATGTAGTAGCGCAGCTCTCATACGTGTTGCCGTCGGCGAGTCCTAGCGCAACAGCGCGATCTGCTAGACTGCACAGCGTCGATCGCACGTGTTGCAATATCGTCCGGCGTCTGTGGGACGAGTGAAAACTTTGGTTCAGTTTCCAGCAGGTGCGAAGGATGGTAGTAGTCTGAAGTCAATCTTCCACCAACGCGTGTACTTTAGACCACGCGATTCTAGCATGGCGCATATTCGCCACTAATTCGAGTCATGCGGTCCAATGCGAGAGCTTTTGCTACAAAAGTTCTTTGCAATTGAATGCAGCTACCCGCCGGGTTGCATTTTTCGCCGATTAGGTGGCCGCTAAACGCCAGGCCAATGCAAGAGAGATCATCAGAGTTCACACGCTTGCCGACACAACCTTCTAGTGCGGTAGGCGCTTGATAAGCAGAAATGCCATTACTGTACCTTGTTTTACTGCTCATCAGGAGAATAATGTTCAGCCTCCCAGCCGCTGAACCGCTGCGGTAAGGTATCTCAATCTGGTCCTTACAGAATCCCAAAAGGTGTTCCAACAGGCTTTTCCCACCTTGGCTAGCCTATTCCGAGCCAAGTGTACAGTCTCCGCGCCCCATACACACAGGCCACGAGCCCCAGAACGGCCCACAAGACGATGCTGAGCACAATGCGGTTCTTCATTTCCAGCGCCTCGTCAATTCGCATCTTCGCATTCTTTCGCTTTCTCCAGCTCCATCGAGGGTGCCACGCCGAGCTAGTAACTTCCTGATTCGGATCTGACTTGCTGGACTTGCCCCCATAGTGGCGCTCCGCCATGAACAGTAATGAGAGAATGAAGCTGACCACATTGAGCGGGGTGAGCACAAGCTGCACGACCGTTGGTTAGCACGCGTCCCAGAAAAGGTTCGTCGGCTCAGCGAGGTTTTACATCCGTGAAGAGCGAGTGCCGTTGATGCTGCTCGCTCGGAGATGGCGGTGATGGCGTCGTCGTTCGCTTGATCGCGTCGTCATATGGCATGTCCATAAATAAGTCCCGTGTCTGGGTTTTGTGCGACTTCACACGCTGTCGCGCTCCGCCTGTCCGTGCCGCCATGGCGGTGGTCTTTCTCGAGATCCGTTCCTATTGTGGATGGGCGGAGGCTGCTGTGTCACGGGGCTAGGGTGGAAGAGTTTACGTTGAAAATGAGAAGCAATGATTTGTATTTGCCTTGATGTTGCAATAGCTGCGTCTACAGTGATTCAAGGCAGACGAGCCGGGATCCTGCGGAACCCTGGTCTCAACGATTGTGGGGGTGTCGCATCGAAAGCGAACAGTCTGTCATTCTGAAATGCACCTGATGCCTTGGTTGATGAGTGTGCAATGCAAAGTGGTTGGTGATGAGATGCCTCGCGCAGCGCAGCACAGCGGCAGCAGAGATCGTGGTGATGTGCAGAAGTGACGACGACGTCGGCGCCGATCGCGCTCAAGTCCGAACGGGACTTTCGAAAATAACAGACGCCTTGTCATCCACCAGCACCACCCGCATCGCTGGGCTGCCTGTCTCCCGCCGCCGCGGCATGTCGCATACATATGCCGACAACGACCTGTGGTGCACTATTCCATCCTCCGGCACACGTGCACACAGCCTCGCGGCCATCTGCACCCGAAAGCTCGAACTGGAAGATGGCGACATTGTGCATCTCGCGCCTAGCCAGAACGAGACTACCGCAGTGAAGCGCCCTCCGAAATTATGGCCATTGCTGGCCGCAGCGCGCGTGCGGTGCTCGCCTTGTCACAGCTGCTCTGGCTCGTCGTAGCTCCGCCGCCGCGCTGGATGGTAATGGTGGATCATTCACGCCGATGGAGCCTCGAGCGATGAACGGACGTCGCGATCGTGCTGGGTGACCGGATAGCCGGGCCACACCAGGAGCACGCGCAGCACTGCCCTGCTGCCGATCAGGTCTGCAGTACCGAGCCGCTCATCAGCACCATGCCCTCGTCAGCGGGTCTGTAACTCCACTGGCCATGTCAAGCTCATCTCCCACGCAGCTCACGGAGAGCTGCCAAAATAAGGCGCTGCAGCCAATGACCAATCCGAATGGCAGCAGTGTCTGATGCGTAGTGGCAGTCTGAGCGTTTTGCACCACCTCCCCGCTGCGGAAGCGGGTGCGTCGAAGCTTTTGGTCCAGCTCCCTTGCCACGGTGGAGTGGCGATTCTTGCCCCTTTCGCTCGAGGAGCTGGCGGCTTTCAGCTCCTCCATCAGAGAGAGCAAAAACACAATTCCCTAATTGGCCTTAGGCGTGTTGAAGATGCTGGGACACGGACCAAGCGCCATATCCCATGCATCTTCTGAACACGCCTAAGGCCAATGAACATGCAGCCCGGACCTGTTGCGCAATGGTCTCACGAATCGTTCACTTTGACCGCCATCAGAGAGCCACAGAACCCATAGCCGAACGGTGCGGTGCGTCGATCCTAGTCTGGAGACTCTTGTAGACCAAGATGCCTTATGGGCCAGCATTGGCACCAAACGGCCGCCACCATTGCCCCAATTGCATTGCTTGCACGAATGTATTGGAGCCCTGCTTCCCGATCAGCTTCATTCGTGATGCTGTGAGAGCACAACGAGAACAACCCCTGGGGAGACTGATCATATATTACTTGCATGATTAACTTTCCACAACAGCAGTTCTCTCAAAGCCATTGCCGCTTTTTACAGTCCATTCACAAGCAGTCACCATGGTCAGTTCACGTACTGCCGAGCTCTCCAAAGGTCAGGCTGCGGCAAGTGGGCCAACATCTTCGGCATCTAGCCGTTCCGACAGTATGTTCCTTCTGCTCAACCACACTCTACGTTCCTTAAGGCAGCCATGTCTGCAGGTTCTGACACTCCTTCAGGCAGCAAAAGCCCTACTTCCCCGGATGGCATCGACTTTCGATTTCTGAACTTCTCACACCCAAAGGATGCGAAGAATGCCCAGACACGGAGGAACGTCCGCAGCCATGTAACATCCAAGCAACATGAGAAACATCGCCAAAGGGTCGCAGAGCAAGCAAGACAATCTCAACAGAATAGCCAGCAACCCTCGCCGACCTCCAGTGTACGGTTGAGCCGTGCCAGCGCAGAGACTTCGCCTACGCACTCGAATTCAGAGCCAGAGGCCAGCAGCCCTGAAGCATCAGCGCCAACCTCACCCAGCGTCCCAACATATCGCATCAATCCACTCGAGGTCTATCCCGAATCATGGCACACTTCTCTCCGACCTGTCATGGTATGCGATGGTGTGCGCCCGATGTTGAAGGCTGGCAAGCTAACTGCGCTCTCAGGACCATTATTGCAATTCCATGGCTGTCGACCTGCCTGAAACCGATGCACCCACGAGACAGGGAATTCGAACACAGCTAGTTGGCCTTATTCTCACCGATCCAGCTTCCCTGCACGCGCTCATGCTCGTCGCTACAGCTCATCTCGCAAAGCTCCACGGAGACAACTCACACAACATCGATGTATTACAATTGCGAGGCATGGCCATTCAAGAAGTGAACCGAGCCATGACTGACCACGGAGCACAAGGTCGCGCAACAAGTGATAGCATGATCGTGGCTGTTGGGAAGATGGCTACATTTGAACTACTGTTCGGCCACCGAGAGATATTCCACACCCACATGACAGGACTTCAGCGCATGGTCAGTCTTCGAGGAGGCTTACCGGCGCTGGGACTTGGTGGTGTACTCGAGCGCTCACTTCTCTGGATCGACGCCAACGCTGCAGAAATTACTGGAGGCGCTCTCTACTTTCCCCCGGCAGTCTTCGCGTCCTCATCAAGTCACCCTCGTGCAGACCGCAGATTGTTCCTGATGGGCCTCCAGACTCAAGCGTGATGACACCGGCGACCGCGGAGTCGGTAAAGGAACAGCCGCGCCGTCTGTGCAGCTGGCTGGCCAGCTGTCAACAGTTCTGTGCAGGATTTCTCGATGCCACGGGCTTGACCGACAATATTCTCTGGACCCAATGAGATGTGCTGCCGTGGTGCCCATCGTGCCTCAGCACTTCTGTGCGTACATTAGCATTCTGGTCGTGCATCCTACCGAGGCCCGTCTTTTGCGCAAATGCCGGAACAGGCATGTACAGGTTGCGATCGTTCGCCTGCCTTTACCACGACGAGCAGACTGCATTCGGATTGTTGGAGCGAGACTACGTGGCGCCTTCCTTTCGGCTCTTTGCACCGAGGGCTAGACCATCCGGCAAGCCGAGGGTCATGCGAGCACGAGCCTCAGAGAAGACTCACGAAATTGTCAGAGAAACGAGTGTGTGCCGGGTGACCGTATGCCATATTCCCACATGCCTCTAGAAT
This sequence comes from Cercospora kikuchii, assembly GCF_019650295.1. NCBI lineage: Eukaryota > Fungi > Ascomycota > Dothideomycetes > Mycosphaerellales > Mycosphaerellaceae > Cercospora > Cercospora kikuchii. The sequence goes on from NW_025408590.1 coordinate 152,841, forward strand.
CTACCGTGGCAGGTGTCGCTTAGGGCATTGGAAGCAAGAAGCCGAGACCCTAGGTCTAGTCGATCTGGAACCTCGCAGAACAACGACACCTTTGAGCCTATCATCACACCAAGACTTTGCAGGCGATCTCACATTATCCATCGATGATGGCGAGAAGTGGCTTTCAGCATCGACAGAAATTCGATGTGATTCTCTGACTAGTATAGCACGCAGCGGCGGCCAAACGGCAAGTCCCTTTATTTCCGGCAGCGCCAGGGAAAAAAGGCAGGCTAATATAATATACATTTACGAAGCTGAATAGACTCAGCTTCTCACTCTGCATCTGCTCAGCGTTCAGCGACATTGGCATCGAATTAGGGAAGGAAATGTGAAAAGAAGCATACTGTAGCAAGAAATGAGAAAAATTTTCAACCAAGCACAATCCATCGCTTTCCCACGGCCGTGTCCGACGCATAAGCGCCATCCCACATTGATACCCAGTACGCGCGACGTCTGGGTAGCAACGCTAGTCTCGATTGGGAAAGTGCAGGTCACGTGGTACAGGGTGAAAGCAACCCCACTGCTAAGAGATCGAAGGCATGGCAGTACATACTAATCCAATCGCAAAGAAAAACGAAGATACAATCGAAGCTGAATCATGACGACGACGATACACTGCAAGACGCAGCGCAAAGAAGCTTTTTCTACTTTCGTTCGATGATGTTGCATTTAGATCGTGGTTGAAGCCATGCATTTCGGACGCCCCGAGACCGAAAATGGTGAAAGATCTGCGAAGCTGCGAGCTGAGAAATAGATTGATGAATTGCATTGCTGCTTTGGGATTGGATAGTTGGTTGTGTAGGGCTGAGTTTACCAGTAGTGCATCTTTCAGAAGGATTCTGTAGTTCGTGTAGGAAGTGTAACTAGTTGATTGCTAGTGCCGATTGGTTTTCAGCTCTACAGGGCTGTGATTCCTTCGCGATCTTCTCCTTCTCGTGGAACTAACGTGTTGACCATACATGTGGCGCCAATGGGATTCTTGGTGCTGAGACTACTGCATAGCTGTGAACCATGGGGTTGAAGCTTTGAGATGGGAATGGGTCCGGGCCAGTCATGGGTGGTTGTTTCTGTGCTGGGCTTGGCTTCGGTTTTATGGAATGAATACCCGATCGCGCTTTGATGGCGAGTGATGTGTTGTCGCCTTTTTAGGGTATTCCAGGTTGACTGACTCGTCGATTGATCTTGACAACGCATTGATTGAGAGCGAATGGTCAGTGATCCTTTGCTATTTCTTCCAGCGCTAGTAAGTCTGGTTGCCGTAACTTAGCGATGAACTAGCGCTGGGTACGCATTATGCATGCGTATGCATGCAGATGCACACATGTACCGCAAAGCATGTTCGTAACAATGTATGCTCGCTCGCTCCGTGCCGACTGTGGGTCTTTTGGTATGCAGAATTGCGCAGGAATCGGATATGGTCGGTCTTTGCTGCATGCATCGATATGTCGTCGCTGATGCTTCATACCATGTAGATTCGATCTCTTCGGACACTCCTAGCGCTGCAGCTCGAGATTGTCGTCGTCGCCGACGCAAGGACTCCCTCATTTTGCATGATCGACATGGGAGATGACAGATTTCATCGGCTTCGACGGGATGATGAGAGCCTGGAGCTGGGAATGATTGGACATGGGGAGCAAGCACATGAAATGATTTCATGATCGTGCATGCCGCGCGAGATGACTGCAGTTCTCGTCAAGCTGAGCCTCGTTCAAAGGAGATCCAGAGCAGGCAATCTGTGAGAGGCGGGAGACCTTTTGGTCCACATTGGGCGCGTACGTGGCCTGCAAGATCTGGTCCACCACATCGAAGATTGAAGCGCCGGGAGGTCAAGAGCCATCCGGATTGAATATCGAGTTCCTGTGGGCCGCTGGCCTCATGCAGCTCACGCTCCTGCACCCGCTCCTGCACCCGCTCGTCTGGACCAGCTCCTCTGTCGAATGGACGCGCCGAGCTCTCACGGCCACTGTACAGAAGAGATCCCCTTAGGGTGATTCGAAGGTCACGCGAGAGCTTGAGAGTTCGGGACCGCCTCTCTCCTGGTTTCCGCTTGGTCTGGCCTGATCATACGAACAGCGAGACGCTGTGTGCGTTCTTGCAATCCCGGAAAGAGACTCCTGGCACACAGATTGGCTCAATCCTCGACAGTGAACATAACCTTGAGCCAAAGACTGCATCCTTTACAGCCGGTGATGAGCTCCCCAAATTCGACGTTCTTCTCAAGCTCAGCTTCTGTTACAACAAACGCTGGCTCGCTGCCACACCGACAGGGGCGCCTCCACGCAGCACCATCTTCGTCTGGGTCAAGTTCGTCGAGGTCAACAGTCTCCATGCCAGTATGTCGGGTGTTGACTCCGGGAGTGTCGTTGAGACCTGCTTTCTCTAATTCCTGGTCGTATTGCGCCCTCAGCGTGGCATTGCCAAGAATTTTGTAGGCTTCAGCGATTTCGTCGACAGTCACCGTCGTGTCTCCTGAACGACGACCATCGGAGTTGTGCTTGTCTGGATGATAAGAGAGTAGCGCTCGTTTGTATGCTTGTCTGAGCTCGTCAGTCGAGATGGGTGATCCATTGCGCTTTTCCGAGAGCCCAAGGAGCTGATAATGATCCAGGTTTGTGACCATGTCTGGTTCTACCTGCCGTGAAGTGGCACAATGCGCTCTGCGATATTTGAGCGCAGACTAATGTGCGAGAGCCTTCATACATATGGCATTTGGACAGGTCCAACACCGCCGCGGTGTCCGATCCGGGAGAACGCAAGAGCAGAGCAGCCGTGACTGCTGGCGGAGAAAGTTTGTGCCAAGATTGCAAAGGCTGCCTGAGGCTGCATTATGGCCGCCATTTTGGAAGCAAGGCAAGGCCTACCTATCTGCCTGCTACTTCTTTACATCCCTCCCGATACGACACTTTTCAATTCAATGGTGTTGCCATCCTCTCTTTCGCTGCCTTGCGAGAGGAAGAGTTCAAGACCGAGGCACCGATCATGAACTCTAACAACAACCGGCCAAGTCACGCGCCTGGCTGGGAGGTAGCAGATCACTCATCATCAGACCAGGAGTCGAAGACTACACGTCTTGGGAGCTGAGCTTGCGAGCTCAGCGATATACTCCACGACGCGTTCAACGAAACGTCACGCTGGTGGACCATAGTCAGGCGACTATCCCACTTCGTGCGAGCAGATGCCTGTTCAGCACCGCGGTACCTGACAGGAGCTCAAGGCTTCCATGCACTCTATCGACAAGATCTGAGATGTATCGCTCCGATACAGCCAGTCCTAGTGGAGAGAAGTCTTGGGTACCTGATCTTTGCTCCCTCATGGCCCAACGTCAGCTCTTCGACGGCTGAACAGGTTCGGTCTCAGCACCGAGTTTCTCTCCTCTTCTGGTCGTGGACCGACGGAGACTTCAACTCTGAGCGTACGCGAGGTCAGTCGAAACATCGCTGGTGCAACATCTTTCTCACCATCCAACTCTGCTCACCACGCCGCGCTGCCTCGATCGCCAGAGCAAGCGAGTGTGCTGAGAGGTTTTGAAGCAATCACAGGTGTCGGTGTCAACGTTCGTCTTTTGCGGCAGCCTACGCCCTCACCGGACATATGCTCCGACATTATGCTTCTGGACAGTCAGCCAGCTCATTATTTGTGCTTGGTCGAGTCATGAATTGCAACTGCCAGCGTTGAATCCGCTTGCGTCGGCTATCTTGGCATCCATTCCCCAGCATTGCCGCAGACTGCTTGCAGAGGTTCTACGCCATCACCATCTGCGAGCGACTGCGTACACTCGATCTCGAGCTATGCTGGAATGTTTCATACTGTGGTAGCTTGACACGAACAAACGTTGACAGGATCGAGGCAGCGAAACACGAAGCTCTGTCGCGTGAGTTTGGCGCAACCGGAAGCGCCGCCAACAAACGCCACTCCGCAGCGGCAGCCGCCACCCGTATTCAACCAACGTCATGCGCCAACTCTTGGCTCGCACAGCAGTCTGGAGATTGAGAAACCATCAGCAGCAGCAGGATGCTCACGTGCAATACCACTGAAGATGAATACGAAGTGGATGTGATGGCCAGACGACTGGCCCGCGCGACGAGCAGATCCGAAGTCCTGACGTCCCCCGGGGCCCCGAAGCGAGCTCTCACTGGTCGTCGTGTTTCAAGTCTGCATGCGCCTAGACTCCTACGCATGCCGAGCCGTTCACTATGCATCGTTGGATCACCAGGCTATTTTCGGTACTGTACCTGAAAACCCGTCTGATGACCCAGCATCTGTGGCATGGATGCGACTTCGAGCTCGCCAATGCCCAATTGATTCGCAGCGAATGTGAGAAGCATGCGTGGCATATCCGCAAACAGTACCCAGTTGTTTGGCTTCACGTACAACGAAAACTTTAATCACTGTCTTGCGTATTCGTTGGCCCAAACGGCGGCTGAACGGGAACTGGTACTGTTCTGGTAGCCTTCCAAGCGATCGCGGCATCGCCCCTTGTGCTGCCAATACTTTGGTCATCATCCTTTACGAGGCGCTATATGTTCCATTGTTCGCCGCGCGTTCACTTTCCTTGTTCTTACGCCTCACACTCTACCATCTCGTATCCATCTCTCACAGTCTCTCTTTTCATACCTCATAACCATAATGCTATCATCAACACTCTCGCTACTAGCCCTCGCGGGCAGCGCGGCCGCACAGGTTCGCGGCTTCAACTATGGCGCTCTTTACGCAGACAACCGAGCTCGTCAGCTCGCGGACTGGGAAGCCGATTTCAGGGCTGCTCAGGATCTTCCAGGTGTTGGTGGATTCAACAGCGCTCGTCTCTTCACCATGATTCAAGGCTATTCGCAGACCGACATCATCTCCGCTCTCCCAGCTGCTGTCTCTACCAACACATCATTGCTTTTGGGTCTGTGGTGCAGTGGCGGCGATGAAGCTTTCAACAACGAGCTTACCGCATTGAGGAACGCTATCGAGCAGTACGGCGATCAACTGAGGGACTCCATCATTGGTATCTCGATCGGATCTGAGGATCTCTACCGCATCTCGCCAACTGGTATCGAGAACGAGAGCGGCCCAGGAGCTCAGCCTGATCAGCTTGTCGGCTACATTCAGCGCGCTCGTGATGTGCTCCAGGGAACTGCCTGGGCTGATGTTCAGATTGGACACGTCGATACCTGGACAGCATACGTCAACGGCTCCAACAACGCTGTGATCGAAGCCCTCGACTGGGTTGGTGTCGATGCCTACCCATACTTCCAAACTGTCAACGAGAACAGCATCCAGAACGCCCAGCAACTCTTCTTCGACGCTCTTCAAGCTACTGAGGGTGCTGCTCAAGGCAAGCCTGTCTGGGTCACCGAGACCGGCTGGCCTGTCACTGGACCTCAATCTGGCCTCGCAAGCTCCGGAACTGAGAACGCTGAGCAATACTGGAAGGCCGTTGCCTGCCGTCTTCTTGGCAACGTCAACACCTGGTGGTACCAGCTGAACGATGGCGCTGACCAGGAGGTCTCCTTCAAGGTCATCAATCCAGACCGTGGTGCTCCTCTCTACGACCTGTCTTGCCCAGCCAACAGCGATGACGAGGATTCGACCTCTTCCGTCACTGCGGTCTCTGCATCCGGATCCCTGATTCCAGTCCCTACCGGTACTCCTTCTCCACGCCCAGCTGGTGGTAACAACGCTACTGCCACTGGCAGCACTGGCTCTCCTAACGACAACAACCAGAACGCTGGCCCAGTCGCTGGCGGCTCTGGCAGCGGTAGCGGAAACGGCACTGCCCCAACAGGCTCCTCTCCTTCTGCCTCCTCAAGCGGCAACACCGCCTCTTACACCGGTGCTGCCGTCGCCAACGCACCAGCTGCTGGTCTCCTCCTCGTAGGAGCCATCATGGCTGCTCTGTAAATGTTCTCAACGACGAACATTTTGTAATTTTGGGATGAACAATACAGGCATTTAATGGGAATCAGGACAGGACACAAAAATGCATATTCTGATGATGGGGGGAAACCTACTTGTAACGGCTGTAGATTTTAGCGATCTGACTGGAACCGCCGACTTGTACACAGTGGTTGCTGTGTACTTTGTTAGAGCGGACTAGACTAGTGTGTCGCATGTACAGGATATGAAAAGACAATTCAAAAGAATAGATTGTGAACATCATTGATGCTTGTCAGGTTGAGTAAGATTTTCTTCTCATTCTGGTTAGTTTGCTTCATCTCTGTCTTCTTGAGAGAGCGTTGTTGGAGGTGAACTCCACGCCGGAGCCCAGAGAGTGGCCACTGATGCTGCAAACTCTAGGCCATGGTTGTCACACACCACGCACTGCATGTGCCATTCGTGTACATGTTGCTCTGCAGATGGACTCACAGCTCCCGTAGATTCTGGAATATCCAAGGCCGTATGTTTCGACAAACAAATCGCTTGTGATCTGCTGCCAAAGACGAAGGACTAAGAAGTGTTCCGTAGTCGAGATATGACAGTAGGATCAGACGCTTGAGCTCATCGTCATCCCTCATCTGGTCGACGAGCCAGGATATTCAGTCGTGCCTCGTCATATAATCTATGTTGAATATGGATGACGCTGTTGTTCCTCGTGCGCACTCGCTTGTCCGAATGAGATCTGTCATTGGTTTGGACGATGACTTGTCAGACAAGTAAGTCAGGTTGCGGTGCTTTTGAGAGCAAGCACTGCTGCAGGAGTCTACATATGCGTGCATAGTGAGACTATCAGAAAGGTACGTGCTATCATTCTCGGCCCATTCCAGGTGAGAAATGTCGCGAATGTGTGCCTACCAGAAGCGATGATCTGATCGCGCCGGATGCTGCGCGGTGGCAGGATGATCACAGCGTGGCCTGAAGTTGCGATCTGCTCTGCGCAGTAAATGTCGCAGCATGATATGTGATGAAGCGCCAAAGTCACGCGAGCAGAAGATTGCTCCCAAGGAGAAAATCGCTCACAGTGCACTTGAATGAGGCGAATCGTGGCTCAGATGTTCGTGCGAAGCGCGTTGACTTTGTGACAGCTTGATGAGCTTCCAAGCGGGATTTTCTGGATGTTAGTCATGGTCTGGAATATGGCTCATGGTTCAGGAGGACAGGCATGGCTTGTCCTTGTTCCTGTCATGAAGTGTGGCGTGGTGTGCTTTCGCCCTTGTGGTCGGTGTTTTGGGGAAATATGCTATATGGCTGGTGATACTTTCGTGAAGCAGACAGTGTGAGGACGAATTGTCCAGTCATGAGCATGGCAGAAATCAGGAGAGAAACAATGTTATACTTGGAGTTACACAGCGTTGCCCTATATCAGGAACAGGCAACAGGGAGTGGACGAGGCAGGAGCAGAGCCGCACGCTCGCAGCAGCAGCAGCAGAGGCAGTCGCAGCCCAACAAATTGCCGTCGATGACATCTGGTGGCCCGTGCGAAACGACGAGCCTTCGCCCTTCACCACACACAAAACCAAGTTGCGTCTTTTTTGGCGACACCGCTTCTCCTACGAACCACAACTTCATCTTGCCAGCCGATCGCAATTGGCAACCTGACCAGAACGCCTCTACTGCGAACTCTTCTGAGAAACCGGTAAGTGCCCTCCAGCGAGCTCCTCGTCACTTGCGCGATTTCTCACGGGCGCATCGGCCGCCTACAGCAATTCGCCCCTCTTCTGCCTTCACCACACCACTGCCACCGCCCTCGAGCAAGTGACTGACAGCGCGCGGCTTTAGATAGCCGGTGGTAAAACTGGCTCCCAACCGTCACCACGGCTTCGCCGACAGCCTTTAACAATTCCCTCCCACACCGAGATAGGCACATCCAAAACACCATCCCTCCACCACCACCCTCGGCCTGAGTACGACCCAATCACTCCAAGTCTTGTCTTTGAGTTGTTGCAACAACAACCTCACCCATCGGACGACACCACTCAGCTGCCGCATAAGAGCCACTTTGAAGCTCTTTCCCGCCCGGGGGAAGAGTCTGGCAAGCGCCATCTAGGAACCATCCGCCTCGACTTTGCACCTTTCAAGCCTCCCTAACACCTCTTCGGAGACCCCGGCAAACAACTTTCACCAACAATCAATCCTTTACCAGTCTTCGTCGACACGGGAATGGCACCTAGCGCCATTGACATTCTACCAAACAACTTCGATTCTCTGTCGTTGAAAAAGACGACAGACTACATCGATATCAGTCCCGTCTCCGACTACGATAGCGGAGCAGGCTTTCAAGATGGCGCAAAGAATGCAAGAGGAATGATTGGCGCTGCGCTGCAGCAGCACATTGACAAAATCGACACGGATGACTGCGATGCGGGCGCCGAAGATGCTTTCTTCGTCGCTGACCTAGGAGAGGTCTACCGCCAGCACGTCCGATGGCAGAAGCGTCTGCCACGTGTTACACCACACTACGCCGTGAAGTGCAACCCAGACACTTCGGTCTTGCGCCTGTTGGCCAAGATGGGAGCTGGCTTCGACTGTGCCAGCAAGGCCGAGATTGAGCAGGTCCTCGCTATTGGAGTAGCTCCATCTCGCATCATCTACGCTCAGCCATGCAAGACCAAGAGCTACCTCAAGTATACTGCCAAGACTGGTGTCCGGCAGATGACTTTCGACAACACCGATGAGCTGTACAAGATCAAGCAGATCTACCCATCTGCTGATCTTTTCCTGCGCATCTCGACCGATGACTCGGCGAGCTTGTGCCGACTCAGCCAGAAGTTCGGTGCTGCCATGGACGTTGTTCCAGACTTGCTGTCACTCGCAAAGGAACTCGAGCTGAACGTGGTCGGCGTCGCTTTCCACGTTGGATCTGGGGCATCTGATCCACTGGCATTCCGCCAAGCCGTCAACGATGCGCGATCTGTTTTCGACCAGGGCGCGGCCCTCGGCTTCGACATGCACACGCTCGACTGTGGTGGCGGCTTCGTCCCGGAGACTTTCGACGAGATGGCTCCGGTCCTAGCTTCCGCAGTCGACGACCTCTTCCCGCCTCACGTCCGCATCATCGCTGAGCCAGGCCGGTACTACACAAGCACTGCCTTCACGCTTGCATGCAACGTCATCGCTCGTCGCACAGTAGAGGACAAGCTCCTTGGCGGAGACACAAGCTACATGCTGTACATGAATGACGGTGTGTACGGCAACTTCTCGAGCATCATATTCGATCACCAGCACCCAGTTCCGCAAGTCTTGCGCAACAGTGATCGCGCAGATTGCTACAACTATGCTTTCAGTGGCGATTCGATGGTCGACTCCGGCTATGCGTCGGGCGAGGAGGACACCACTCTGTATCGAAAGCCAATCACCTACTCCGTCTGGGGCCCCACCTGCGACGGCATCGACTGCATCTCTGAGAAGTGGAACTCCAAGCACCTGGTCGACACCGGTGACTGGTTGTACTTTGAGGAGATGGGTGCTTACACCAAGTGCTCTGCCACTCGCTTCAATGGCTTCACCGACAAGCACGAGACCATCTACGTTTGCAGCGAGCCGGATGCTGTCGAGCTTCTGGATTTGTAATCATCATGGGTCGTGGATTAGGCTGTTCATAGGGAACGTCGATGATGGACTGGGCTGCGAAGTACACAGACCTCGATAGACTGGCGACGGACGAGAGCACGCTCTCAAAAGTATTTCATCAATTTGTGCATAGTGTTTAGTCTTCATATCATCTACTGTATGGACTGTTGCGTTCAATGTCTGTCTCCACGGGAGACCTTGCGTCCAAAACTCTGGCCCTGGCTGACAAGGATAGGCAATAAACCTTCCGGAAGATGGCTTTTGCAGAATTCAATCAGAGTCCATCATAACGTTATGGGCAGAACGGAAACAGAACCTCGTGTATTCCCGTCCAGCTGGACGTCGATGCGCAAGATCGTATTCCTGCTTCTTCTTCCGAGATGCCATTCTGTAGAAATCGGGCTCGGTTTGTCCGATACAAACCTGCACTCCACTCCCCATTCGACTCGGTGCGAAATTATTCTCCGAAAGCATTGTTCACACGGGCGAGCTTAATTCAAGCTGTATCCCTGGCGCTTCACGGAAGCTGATGCCGAGCATTACTGTATGCTTGTTGCTTGCTTGTTTTCTACCACTTGGGATCATGCAATCTCGCACGAGGAGCGACATAGAGTTCTTGTTGAGCTTGTTATTGAGTGTATTTACATCGACTCTCACGAGCTGACGTGCTCTTCCATCTTGAAAGAGTAGTCGTCGACTGCATCACGCTCTTTCCTACTCTGCTGACGATTCACTCGTTTACCACGCACGCTCTTTTAAACACCAAGCAGCAGACAAAAGTAGCGAAAATGAAGTACTCTCGCCACTCCCTCACCCTCCTAGCCACCGCCCTCTCCCACCTAGCTTTCGCCCAAGACAACAATAACAACTTCAACAACAACGCCCAAATCCCAACCACATGCTCCAATGGCTTCGAATCCCGCTCTGATACCGTCTTCCTCGCCCTTCCATACCCCTACGACGCCGTCATCCCCCTCGTCAGCGACTTCAATAACCTCAGCTGGGCCAATATCTCCCCCGTAACCCTCAATGGAACAAACAACACCCCCGGCACCGCTCGAGCTTTTTCTTTCGGCGGAGCTGACTTCATCCAGACGTTGCTGTCGTATGATAAACCGCCTTCTCCGGGGCCGTTTGTGGAGGTGCATAATTCCGCTCCAGTCACATTGAGTATCCCACCTGAACAAGTTGAAACTGCAGGCGGGAAAACGAATTTTACACTCTGGTTGGATAGTTTGAGGTTTGAGGTTGAAGGGGTTTGTGAGGGTAGGGCTAGTCAGGTTAATTGGACGGTTAGTCTTTGTTCGGATGGGCCGGATGTTGCGAAGGGGATGTTGCATATGGTTCATACGGGGTTTGTGGAGAATGTTGGGAAGTTGCTTGGTGGGGGGGAGTTTGAGGGGTGTGAGGCGTTGGGTGGGGGTGGGGAGAAGGAGGGTGGGGACAAAGAGGGTGAGAAGAAGGAGGGTGAGGAGAAGGAGGATGAGGAGGATGAGGACGAGGATGAAGAGGATGAGAAGGACGAAAAGGATGAAAAGGAAGAGGATGAGGATGAGGATGAGAAAGATGAGAAAGATGAGGATAAGGACGAAAATGAAAAGGAAGACGAGGACGAGGATAAGAAAGACGGAGAGAAGAAGGAGACGGGCAGCGAGGAGAAGAAGAAGCCATCGCAAAGCTACGGAGAGCCACCTCACTATCGAAGATGGGTTGCCTGAGTTGAATGTCTGCTTCGCGTTAGCTAAGAACTCTCGCGGATTGGAAGGCATTTTTTCGCTGGCTTCGCAGCGTGGAGGACATCGGTTCTGTTCAAAATATCCGGCTGGATGCAAAACGTGGAGGAAATCGGTCCTGGAAAACTTCCCCAAGCCCAATGGGTAGATCGATGTTCGTTATGGCATTCATCATTATCGAAAGCATTTATATGCAATGCTGACTCTCTAGTCGTTAGTCGTTAATTCTTGGCAAGACACCTGGCGGTGAAGCAACGGCCACCTATGCAGGGGCAATTGTCGTCCGAGCAGAGGTAGCGTTGGCCAAAGTTTGTTTGCAGCTGCCACATCATTGTTCCGAGCTCTTTCTCTGCTTCTTCTCTTTCGCCGTGTCTTGCCATTAAACAGTAAGGATGCTTTTCCACCCAAGCCGGACGCCGAAATCAGATAACCTCCTGCCGTTGCCAGCGATGTCCTCGATGTTCCGTGCAACGCCGATTGATGTCCCAAGCAATCTCTAAACGCAAACGACACGCCCGCGCTGTATTCAAGTCCAGATGACCACGGCCGGTTGTCGCAGCTCAGCCTTCGCTTTCACTGGTGCTGTACCGATTGCGGCCAACTCTCTTCCGCAGATCCCAGCTGATCTGCCGCCTGTCGTCGTATTTGCTCTGTTTCTCTGGTGCGACTTCGCTGGCTAGCAAGTGTCGACGCTCAGGCATGCACCCCTGTGCTCCGTTCCTCCTGCCACAACATGTCCACGAGTAGTCACTGAAGTCGTCCGGGCTCGAGCTCTCTTCTTCGGAAACCGATGAGGCGTCGCTGCTCTCTGAGAATGGTAGATCTCTGTCGCTAATCACTCCTGCTGCAAGGTCAGTGCTCTGCGGCAGCATTTATTGAACAGCGTACTTACCAGGATGGAAGGTACAGCATGCTGTGCTCAGATCGGCCCTCCGAACCATGTGTTTGCAATTCGAACACTCGACCAGTTCTGCCACCGCGGCGGGAGCAAGAGGGAAAGGAGTCGCGATACGCTCCGGGACCTCGAACAGCTCAATGTTGTCTCGGCCCTCCGGATGTATGACCAGAAGGAATTGCCGTGGTTCGTCAATGACCTCCTCACAGCCCCCCAGCTCAAAGCAGTTGTCGGGTATGTCTTCCAATAGGCTGTAATCGGGCAACTTGAGAAATTTGTGATCCATCGGCTTGACGAGGCATGGCGCATCTGGTCCAGCCGTACGCCGCCTCCATTCACGTCCATCCTGCACTTGAACGACCTCGAAGTGATTGCCCAAAAGTTGCTTGAAACGGTCTGTGCGGAGGATGTTCTCAAGTAACGTTGCCCTGTCCCGAGGGGGTTGTGACGTGTATCGGCGGCGTTTGAGGGTCAGGCACAGCACCATCTGCAGGCGGCGCAGCAAGTCGATGAGATGCAGCACGTGGAAGGCTTGTGTGAGGTCGTCGGTCGTTGCAGAAGCGATGAGTCTTACTCGCCCTGCCGCGGCGGACGACAGAGTCTCAGATTCAGCTCGTAACGATCTTGCCATCTCGTGGTGACGCAACTGGGATGGGACTGAAGGAAAGAGGCTCATCATCGACCATCAGGCCGAACGGCCTTTTCAATGAAGACGAGCATCGTTTCACGACAGGAAGACATCCTCCAGATGACCCTTCATCACACGGCGTCGAGTCCACCGCCATGATGGCTGGGTCTTGCTGATGCTCCTCTGTTCTCTTTTGGCGGTTCACCTGATGGAGCGTTGCAGCCAGAGTTTTGCGGTGGACCCATACGCATCCTACACACGCGCCGTACCGTGATACAACACATGGCTCCGCAACTGCCACTAGCACGGCCCGTGGCAGGGAGGCATCTGCAAAGCCAGGGGAACTACATTCGACAGCGCAGATTCTGGATCGAGATGACCCACGCTAACAGGGACATGCTATTGCGATGCCCCGGCGGGGTTGGTTCTAACAGATGCAAATCTTCGTTGCATAGTTGCATTGTTGCCATCTATCACATACAATGAGCCCGCTTGCTCAAGAGCAGCATTGGAGCCAGTACGTCAGGCGGAACTAGCGGCCCTGCGGCATAGCAGCCGGGCTACCATGTATAACTAGTGCAGAGTGCCATCGGCAGTTGTCGAATAATGCTCTGCTCATTTTGGAATGTATTGGCTCTAGCAACGAAGTGAGGGCACCGGCCAAGACTCGCGCTCCATCGTGTAGCGAATTCTCCTCTGTGTAGCCGCTCAGGTTACTAGCTACCGTAACTCCTGTGCGTCGGGGAACTTGTCGGCTGCTGGAAGTACACGCACACGCATGCACCAGGAGTGCAACTGCCCAAACCGAAATGTGATCCTCAATAATCAGCAAAACTATTCGCACCATACGGGTTGATTCAACTGAAGTCGATGAAGATTGCGCTAGCCATGCAGCGGACTCTGATAGTTGCGTTTCACTACTACCGCGGTGGCTCCTGCGGGATGGTCCGCAGTATATGGATCCTAGAAGTTCCGGGCACTTGGATGTACTCCTGGGAGCATGCGCCGAATAATATACCTCTATTGGCTTCGCGACAGGTGATCTCGCGCCTAACGCGTCTTCTGACCCCTGCGCCGGGTTGCACGAACGCACTTGTTACACCGCATACGGACTGCGCGCCTGGAGCATCGCCATTGCTGCTTATTGGAGGACAGGCGCGTCTGAGCCTTCTGCATCTTTGAGTGTGTGATCTGCCTGCTCGTGTCCGGTTGAGGCACGATAGAGTATGGTTGAGCATGCAGGCAGGGCCAAGACTCTGCGGCATCATGTTCCTGCTTGCTGTTCCAAGCCACTACTTGCTCTCCACAGCGTTGTCTCAGCGGAACTGAAGCCGGACTTGCATAAAGTCATGGGGTCGCGGGTGTAACCTTTGGATTGCTGTTCTCTCGACCGCCTTTTCGCCATCAATCCTGGTCCACAAAGTGCATCGCGGCATTGCACTTTGGCCATTCGCTTGGGAGCGCGCTTGTTGCACGGGCCGATGCATGAACGGGTTGGTCGCACTATGGAAGGACCACCGTCCTGGTTGTCCAATCTGGGTACGTGGTAAAGGCAGGTGGTAGCACTGGATGGTCGTGGTGTAATCCCAGCTGTTCACCGCATTCATCACGACGACGCCACTGCAGACCTTGGACCGTCACCGCCACATTCTCGACTCTTCCGCAATGCTTCCGCCTGACACGATGGCACCGTGTCATTGTCGCCATGATGTTGCAATGTTTGCAGTGCATGCCAGGTTCGTCGAGTTTCACAAGACCCTGTGGCCGCTCGCGGGAAGTGACATGAACGATGGGTCGTGGGCGTCATGTGAACCAGATTATCGAGATCTCACTCAAGGTTCCCAAGGTCTTTGAATGCGGCCACTTGCAGCGGATAGATGCCTTCCCCACACGCAGCCGACAGCAGTTCCGATCTGGTTGCAGCAAGTCCATTGGAACATGCCATCTCCGTTTTGAGCGTATGCGAAACCATAAGGAATCATGACTTTGTCGCCTGCGAGGGAGTTAAGGTCAGTGAGACTGCCGAATGAATTCAAAATGATGCACTAACCTGGATGATAGCTGCATCTCTCCTCACGATTATTACCAGGTTCGAAGTCCATTCGACAGTGCTGACAGGTCTCATACATCTTCCGCTTCCGAGACGACTTTCCGGACACCGGAGCCATTCCCGAATGCGTGAGCATTGGAGCTGGCATCAAGTATGCCGTCGCCAAGTCCATGGAACTCTGCTGTGAGTGCACCATCATCCTCAACAACTTCCTCAAAGCCCTCGGCGAAGCCATCTCAATCGCCTCGTCGATATCGTTCGGCTGCCGTTGCTGCATTCCTGCTCCCGAGGCTAGCATTTCGCAGTCGACGCCATGTCGATGTCGTTGGCGTGGTGTCATGACGGTTTTGGGAGAGACTGCTGCACTCCTGTTGTTCGCTTCGTATTCCATGTCCATTGCGTAGTCGTCCACGTATGTGGCTGCGGCTTCTGCTTCCTCTTTCTGATGTTGGTCTACTCGGCGAAGCCAACGAGAAGCTGGAGAAGAGGGGGCGTCGCCTGGGGTGTTTCGGTAGCCCATGATTGCTGCTCAATGGGTTCGAGAAGCTGAATCGCGATTGTGTTTCAGAAGCTCAAATCAAGAGCTTGTTGGGTGTCGACGATGTGATAATAATTGCTAATGCGATGCTACTGATAGCAATTCTATGAGAACGAGAGTGATGAGCATTCAAGAGTGCCTGCTTATCTGAGGGCGTGATAGTGAACGTCAGGGAACTGGGAACCTTGTGGACTCCGCGGTGGTCGCGAAGGCAACGCGTCTCTCGGGTTGCGAAGCGCGGTTTACCGTTGCGGTTGGCGGAACTCTCGCGTAAATTGAGCTGGAGCTGAGCAGAAGGCGAACATTTGCCGAAGTCAAACCTTATTTTGATCAGTCTTCACTTCGCATTTGAGCTGAGGGAATTAGGGCTTGCGTTGATGTCTTGAGCGTCAGAATGATTGACGAGAGTCGCTTGTTTGAGCTTGAATAAATAACTGAGAGGATGAATCTACCCTGCGATATTGGTCAGGCGGATAGCGGTACAATGTCGATGGACTGACGTCCATTAGCTCTTCAGACTTGTAGGGATTGTTGGGTCTTGTGGGTCTTTGATATACATCAGAAACGATATATGCGATGAGTATTCATGTCAAGAGCTTTTCGAGAGGGCGCGGTAAGCGCGGTCCTTTTTTGTAGGCGTGGGATGTATGGAGTTGTGGCCATCATTGATGACGGAAAGCTTGAAAATTGAGCTTGCTCGCACGAGTGCCAGATGCGCTCGTCTCCGACCTTTCGAGGTCATCCCAGTGTCTTCGAGGTCGAGCGTCAGCCCTAACCCTTCGCGGCCGGCCCAGTTGTCTAGAGTTGTCCGTTGACGGCATGGCTTGGGCTTCTTGGAGCTTCACCGGCATCCAAGACTTAGCTCCAGCTTTCCTGAAGTCGCTCAGACTTTGATGGCTTTCCCTTGGCCCATGGATTAGAAAGCTTTTGTGATCCTCATCCAGGACTCACATCAGTACACATCCAACTCCATACATGGCTCTCTCCACATCTCCCTTCACCATATACCAATCCGCCCTCCTTTCCGCAAACTCATACACCTCTTCCGCCGGAAAGATCCCTCGAAATCTCTGAGTATCTGCGATAATCGCAGCCAACTCTTTCGCCTGAGCCTGTGTTTTCGTAGCTTTGTTTCCTCCGCCGAGAATACTAGCCCTCTTTCCCTGAGCGTTTGCTGCAAAATAACTCGCTGGCGGATCGATGTGCACGAGAAATATCCCGCTCAGCTCCCTCAACGCTTCGTAGTAGGGTATCAAAGGCTTCTGGCGGAGAGTAGAGATAAATGAAGCGTAGTGATTAATATCGGAGATGAGTCTGATGGCACCGTCGACCGAGATTCGTTGGCGTTTGAAGTGTTTGCAGAGGGCGGTGAAGAGTCGAAGTCCGACTTCTTGGTTGAAGACATCGAGCATGTTCTTGTCGGTGCTGCCGACCAGCATGCCGGTATGACCGGAGACCATATCGACCACTTGCTTGGCTGTTGTGGAGGGTCCGATGTCGACTACGGGCGAGTCTGCGGTAGGGTTGAAATCGGTGGGAATTTGTGTTGTGGCACATATGTATTCGACTTCATCCATGAGGACGTCTATGCCTTTGTTGAGCCCTGCAGCAACGCGTTCATCGAGCATCTGCTCAAACTTCTTTTTGTCTTTGACCGCTGCGTCCAGGAAGTCATCGCGATCGATGAGCTTTGTGGCGATCAGCTCTTGCGAGTAGAAGACATCGATCATTTGCTGTATGAGATCGCCGACGTTGACGAGCTCGAGGAAGGTCACCAAAGGCTCAACGCCAACATGAGCAGTCGATCCTGCAGACACACCATCGCTCGACTTCGACTCTTCTTTGAATTTGCGCACTTCGCGAGGGTTATATTGGCCCAGATGGCCGACAGCCTTGTCAAAGCCGTTCCTAACGTGCCTTGTCCCAAGGATATCCAGCAGAGTGACAAACATTGTGCCACATTGCTTCTTAGCCTCTTCTCCTCGTTCGCCGCCAACCTGAACCATAAGTGCTGTACGTTCAATCGAGGCCTTCGCAATATGCGTCAGGTTCAGCGCGACCTCGATGCTGAACAGCGACTTGATTCCCTCTAATCGCGAGTTGAGGATTGCGGTCTTGGCGGCGAGTTCTGTTGTGGGCGGCTCTTGTGCCGGCGTGCCTGGCCGAAGTGGAGAGGCACCAAGAGCAGGAGAAGCAGGCCTGCCTCCAGTATATGAGGTGTCGACTGAGTTCAAGTCAACTGCAGCAGATGACCTACTTGCGGCATTGGTAGGCTTCGGAGTGGAAGTACCGGGAAACATATTGACTGGCATCATTACCACTTTCCTGAAAGAGGACAGGAAATCTCGCTTGGCTGCTTGTCGGTTGACGTTGGACATGAAGAACGCTTCTGTCGACGCTTCGTGCTCCGACAGCTCCTTCTCCCATCGGCTGACCTCTGCTTCTGCCTTGGAGCGGAAGACTTCGAATTCTTCACCGAGATACCGGTTCATGTCCTTCTCGAAGCACTTGACTAAGGTCCGCTTCGAAGCTTCTGCAAAGTCTGCTGGCGAAGCTTTGGTTGGCTTGAGGGCAGCCACGAGGCGAAGTGCTTGTCCGAACGCGCCTGCAACAGCCTTGACATATGTCTCATTGCCACGATTGAGTGCTTCTCTGAACAGTGTCGCGACGTATTCCAAGACCAGCTCTTCACACAGCCGGCGCCAGAAAGGTGTCAGTACATCTACCTCAGGTGGAAACGTTGCATCGATGACACCCGCCTGCTGGACCATGACCGCAGCCAAGCTATCAAAGAATCGCTGCGATGGGCTGAGATCCACATGGCCAGGCGCACAACCTTCCAAGCAGTCCAGTGGTTGCCCCAAGCGCCGCGTGCGTGCCATGATATCGTGATTTGAAATGAATGAGTCTATCGCGGCACTCCCACCGTTCAGCGTCACAAGCACATGTGCATAGCGATGCATGCGTCCAGTCACATCATCGGCTTGGTAGCCTTGCTCGAACTCTTTCAAGACAGCATTTTCGAAGACGCCAATCATAGAGTCGAGCTGCTGCTGGCGCTGTTCCCACCCACTGGCAAGGTCGCATTGAGCAAAGCGTTTGAGATTTCTGAGTATCTGAGCTTGCTGTTCGGGGTCTCGATAGAGGCGGAAGATATTTGCATCGGAGTGACCCTTTGAGTGGGCAAGATCCAAGTACAATGTACCTAGAGCACCATACACCTTACCAAACTCATGCCGTGCGTGGCCACGTATTGATCGCACACGCTCGAATATACGCAGTGCGGCTTGCGGATCTGCTTGTTGAATGGTTTGAGAAGGGGCAGCAGCAGCAGATCCGTTCAATGTCAATTCATCGAAGCCATCCGCAAGTGTCCCTCGCTTTTTCGGTGATGACTTGGGCGGAGGCTCAATTGATTTTCTGTACCGCTGCTCCTCGACGCCCGCATCGAACATGGTTGTACGTCGACCATCACCTGTTGTGCCATTTATGCTGCCTGTTCGCCGCGTCTCGGCACTCGCCCTCGCCGTCTGCGCCTCCGTCTGCCTCTTCATGGCTTCTTCCGCGCGCTGCCTGGCCTCCAGCTCGTTCCACGCGCCCATGGCGTGCAGCTTCGATATCCATCGTGTATCATCGTACACCATTTCCCGCAGTCTGCGAGAGACGCGCGCGAAGCGACACAGATCTTGCACCGGCAGATAGTCGAGGATGGTTGCTATGAGCTCTGCTGGCAACAGCGGCTTCGACTCCACCAGCTGCGTAGAGCGCAGCGAATTGAGCACATGGCCACTGGACCGGCCGTGTGTGCCATCGATCTGGACCTTCTTCAGGGCATCGAATGTCGAGGGGTTGCGCGAGTGCCGCTTCGAGGCTGTCGTCGTGGGCGTCGAGCGGCCGCTCATTCCGTCGACGTGTGCTGCTGTCCTCTTCGCCGGCGAGAATAGACTTTAGCAGTCTTTCGCAGCGCAATAGACTTTCCCACACGTGCTGTCGTGGCAGGCGTCGATGCTGATCCAAGTGACGTCGGTCCCTATTTTTCTGGCCTGGGTCTGGGTCTGCACTCTGCAATGGGCAAGGAAGTGGGAAGCCGACTGTCGCCGACGGCATCGCAACGCTGCGTCCGATCTGCATGCTTCACCCACGCAGCACACTTTGCGTGATCTGCCCTCCGCGCCGCGATCTGCCTGCGCTCCGCATGCCGCCAGACCAAGGAACAGCGCACGACCGCATCGTCGCTTGCATTCTGTCTTGGGCAGGCCGTTGGGCGACGACGAGTCGGACTGCTACCCAACACTGCCGGCACTAGACTGCCTCTCCCACCTCGACATCCGTCACAAAAAAGCCTGCGCTCCGCGCGCGCGACCAGCTATCCATGTGCTACTCGATGGAGCATCACGAGGACCAGTCGCACCATTGCAGTGCACGCCAATGCACACTTAACATGCTCATCGCGCCGTGTGCCCGGTAGGTGTTGTTCTCGCCCTTTTCCTTCGCTGGCTGTTGCCACTACTCTCGTGCTACACTCGGTCGTGCATTGTTACCATTGGCACATTGCTTAATCAGTAATATCCCCACTCTGTCCTGTACAGTCCGGAGACAGCGAAATCGATATCCAAGAGCTTCAGGATGTGCTGGCCAACGAAAGTCGACGAATATCGTCCTCCTGCCCCACGCTATGTGAGGACGACGAGGAGATACAGCCGGACCTATTCACCATCTCCTCCACCAGTGCGCCGCATAGAGCGAACATACATACGAAGAGCGCCCGAGCCATTACCCCCTCCGCCTCCGCCGATGAGCCAGCTCCCTCCACCACCTCCTCCACCGCCCATGTCGGTCTATCCTCCTTCTACCAAGGCCCCCTCGGTTCCTCCACCACCTCCAGCTCCATCTTCGAAGCCGCCGTCCAAGGCCCCTTCTGCAGCTCCGCCCGCTGAGGATCCGCCCAAAGAGCCATCTCAGGCGCCTTCCAAAGCTCCTTCGAAAGCACCATCGAAAGCTCCCTCCAAACCTCCAAGTGAAGCTCCTTCGAAAGCGCCATCGAAGCCACCCACCGAAGCACCCTCCAAGGCGCCGTCCAAACCTCCAACCGAAGCACCTTCCAAGGCTCCATCAAAGGCACCTTCCAAGGCTCCGTCTAAGGCACCCAGCGCTGCCCCCTCGCAAGCGAAGAGCAAGGCGCCTTCTGCTGCACCGAGTGGAACAAAGGGTAAGACATCGGCGAGTGAAGCTGGGTCAAGAAGGTCCATATCTAACTACATTGAAGTCGAGAGCGAGTCCGGCAGCAGCAGAGCAAGCTCTAGCAGCGGGTCCAAGTCTGGGCCCAAGTCCCATTACTCTATGCATGAGAAAGAAACCGAAGTACGGCGATACATGCGACCACGAGACGATTGGGAGACATATCGTTACGTTGATGCTCCTCCACCTCCGCCGGCTGTCCGAGATTACAGCAGAAACAGGAGTGTGAGTGGTCGACGAGACTACGGAGGTCCACGAAGCAGCTTTGACCGGGAACTGAAGATCTCGATCAAGCGATGATGGATCTTGCCGGCTTAGGTTGATGACAGAGGAGCGTGGCTGCTTCTATTTCTTTTCTCTTCCGAAGCTTGTGTTTGCTCCTTAGATGCACGCCTTTTACTTGACACATACTTCGTACAGCGAAGCGTTTTTGCGACAGCGACTCATGCGTGGTTTTGACGGCCGAATTTAATGAGTCTATACTATAAAGCACTGTACTTTTAAATCTATACTGTGCCTTTCGCGCGTATGCACCAATTGTCGCACCAGTACCACGCGCAAGCCGCTCGTCAGCAGCAAGTCTCACATGCTAACCCGACATGTGCGACGATCACTCCAAATGATGACCATGAAGTTGCATGTGATGATGGAGAAGCGATGGCTGACAACGCCACGTGGCTGAGCACCGATTCCTTCCCTCGTCGAGACCTCATCGTCACAGCTTCCGTGCCTCGACTCGCGACCAAAATCAGAACTTGCGACACCCGGACACATCCATCACACACGCGACACCTCTGGCAATATCCACTAGTCCTATCACGCGATCACCTCGGAATGCAGCAATAAACGAAACCTCGCAAGGAAGCAATGTGCCTGCACGAGAATGGCAATTCGCGTCTTCCTCCGCGATGGACCGCAAAGGGCCATCGCCTTGGCCACCGATTCTCACGTTTTGATCTTCCGACATAGCCCTTCAACTTCTGGACAGCAGACTAAGTACGGTTCTTCAACATCTATTTCCGAGTCCGGAACGCCGCGATGCATTGTCGAATTCTCTCCGTGGGGAGAGCAAGACATGAACGGGTACAGAACCCTGTCTTCACTGTCAATTCAAGGAACACTGGGTCTGGTCACTATCAATGGTGATGTTTTCCTTTGTGTTGTGAACGGCAGCTCGAAGGTCGCAGAAGTGAGGCCTGGAGAACGAGTCAACCGGATCCTGAGTGTGGAATTTCACTGCCTAAATTCGAGTCAATACGATCACTTGCTGCATGATCAAGTGAACCCATTCCCTACCGATCATCTCGATGCCGACGGCTTTGATCATGGAGGTCACCGGGAACCTCTTCTGGAGCATCCATGCATGGCGCTGAAGAAACTGCTCTCCGGAGGGACGTTCTACTACTCTGCAGATTTCGACTTGACGAAGAGAATCCAAGATCGACCTGCTGAAGCGAGCACGATTTCAATTGACAGTCTGGATGCAGGTTTTCTTTGGAACACGTACATGATTCAGCCACTTGTCGACTTTCGAAGCAGATTGAGCAGGAGAGAAAAGGACGCGCTGGACGCGAGTAGAATTTTGACGTCTGCAATCAGAGGGTTCGCCGGAACTGTTCCTGTACCACCTTCAAGTTCACCTGCGAGGAGAGAAAATCGAGGGTTACCTAGCAACATGACATTGATTTCGAGACTTTCGTGTCGCAGAGCTGGCACGAGGTTCAATGCACGAGGTATTGATGACGACGGCAACGTGGCGAACTTCTCTGAGACAGAGACGATCTTCACGACGGACCACCTCTGTTTCTCTTACGTCCAATGCAGAGGCAGCGTGCCCTTGTTCTGGGAACAGGCCTCTGGTCTTCCAGGTCAGCAGAAAATTACAGTCACAAGATCCTCCGAGGCAACACAGCCAGCCTTCGACAAGCACATGCAGCGATTGTCCGAGACGTACGGCGATATTGTGGTCGTAAATCTGCTCAGCGAGGAGAAACCACAGGAGTTGCAATTGACAAGACAGTACATGCATCACATTGACAGTTCTACTCTGAATCACCATAGCAAGGGAGCCGAGTCAGAACATCGACATATTATTCCGGTCAACTACGACTTCCATGCGGAGACGAGGGGACCTAATGGGTACGAGGCCGCAAGCGGGATCAGGAGGTGGATTGAGACTGCTGCCCGCGCGTTCGAGTACTACCTGTCTCAAGATAGTGCAGAGCTCATCAACGAGAATGGCAAGCAACACTCAGTACTTGGACAAAATGAGATTTTGAAGCAGGCCGGAGTGTTCCGAACGAACTGCCTGGACTGTCTTGATCGCACGAATCTGGTACAGACCATCATTTCGCAGATTGCGTTTGAGATCTTCTTGGAGCAACAAGGCGAGCACAGACCGACTTCGGACTTTTGGGCAAGGCACGGCATGCTGTGGGCTGACAACGGTGATGCGTTATCTAAAATATATGCTGGAACAGGAGCTCTGAAGTCTTCGTTCACCAGATCTGGCAAGATGTCGTTGGCGGGTACTCTGGCCGATATCAGGAAATCAGCTCAGAGATTCTACATCAACAACGTGGAAGACAAAGGTCGACAGACGACGATGGATATGCTGCTTGGTCGTTTGGTCGGCCAGACTTCCGTGCATCTGTTCGATCCGATCAATGATTGGGTGATGGGAGAGCTGAATCGCAGAGCTCCAGAGTTTACCCATTCAGAGAAGATCAACATCTGGGTTGGGACATTCAATCTGAATGGAAAGACACATGGCATTGAAGAAGATCTCAGCCCGTGGCTGTGTCCCAACGTTGAAGATGAATTCAAGGCTCCAGAAATTGTAGCTGTGGCCTTCCAGGAAATCGTTAATCTCGACGTCAATCAAATCCTTTCAACGGACCCGGTTCGACGCTCGATGTGGGAACAGGCTGTTCGCGAGACACTGAATTACAAAGCCAAGAAACGCGGTCACGAAGAATATGTGATGCTGAGAGGCGGTCAACTGGTCGGAGCCTCACTTTCTGTCTTTGTCAAAGCCAGCGTTCTGCCAAAGATTCGGAATGTTGAAGGCGCTGTGAAGAAGACCGGCCTCAGTGGCATGGCTGGCAACAAAGGTGCTGTGGCCATTCGCATGGAGTTTGCAGACACTTCGATCTGCTTGGTTACTGCCCACTTGGCTGCTGGTTTCGGGAATTACGACGAACGGAATCAGGACTATCGCACAATCGCATCTGGCCTGCGATTCCAGCATAATAGAGCCATTGATGACCACAAGACAGTCATCTGGTTCGGTGACTTCAACTACCGCATTGGCCTGGAGAATGAGCGAGCCAGAGCGTTAATCAAGAAACGAGACTTGGGCCAGCTGTACGAGAACGACCAACTCAATTTACAAATGGTGCATGGGAAAGCGTTCCCGCATTACTCGGAGCAGACGCCGCAGTTTTTACCCACGTACAAATTTAATATCGGTACGGACGAGTACGACACTTCTGACAAGGCACGAATTCCAGCCTGGTGCGATCGAGTGTTGACCAAAGGCGATAACATCAGACAGCTTTACTACGACTCGGCACCTCTGCGATTTTCCGATCACAGGCCCGTCTGGGCTCTCTTCTCCTGCACTGTTAGTGTCGTGGAACAAGCGAAGAGAGATCAAATCAGCAATCAACTGTACGCCAAGCGTCGGGCAGTTGTTGGCAATCATACCGCAGGAGCGACAGCAGATAGCGACGATGAGTCTCTCTATGGGTATGAATCGATCGAAGCGGGGCTACCACCTGCCAGCTCTGACAAGAGGAAATGGTGGCTGGACAATGGCATGCCAGCAAGGTCGACAGTGCAGCCTCCCGGCGCCGGCCACGTCCTGAATCCTGCCAGACCTTCGAATCCTTTCTCCGCATCGAGTGAACCTGATTGGGTCAAAGTTGAAAAGCCCGGATCGACACCACCTTCGCGACCTGCGAGTCTGTATAGCAATGCGAGCAGCACTGTGCAAGGCGGTTCACTTGCTGGCCAACTTCAAGGCGAGATCGTGCCTAGGAAGCTCCCTCCGCCACTGAAGCCCACGCCACCGCCACAGCAGGTGAACAAGCCAGCCAACATCGATGGCACAACAGATACCTTGGCTCGCAGTCAGTCACTGCAGTTCCAACGCAAGCCTGCTCCACCTCCAAAACCCTCCAAACCTAATCTCCTGCGAACAACTTCCAACACTTCTTCTACAGCAGCCTCGGTGAAGTCTGTCCCTCCGCCGCCCGAACCCAGACGGGCGAACAATACCCCTACCAACACTACGAGAAGTGTGTTCCCTCCGCCACCGATTAGAGCTAATGGCGATACAGAGAAACGTAGTCAAGCCCCTTTACCTCCACCGCCTAGGAAGCCTGTGAAGACGAATTCGTGGGGAAGTGACGTATCTACAACGAGGAAGCCAGTCAGTTTACCTGGGAGTCAGGAGAAGCCACCTGCGCTGCCTGCGCGGAAACCGACAGCGCCGATTATGGATGATGATGAGGAGGGTGGTGGCTTAAAAGGTTGGGAGCCGTTGAAGCCGACTTGATGCTTGATGAGTTGGCATAGAAAGTAGAGGATATGATGTATGAGAAATGAATGAAAACTCTGGTGACCGACCTCGTGTCGAATATTGGTATTCTTCCATTCGTCTCACCAGATCCAAAACTCGCATGTGTGACAGCTCACCTAAGAATAATTCGGCACCACTTCTGGCCTCTGCCGAATCAAATTCACCAACGGCGTAAATAATTTCTTCCTGTTTGCCACATCTCCCTCTGCCTCCCCAACTCCCCAACCCTTTTTCAAATCTTCCCAACTAACCCACTCCCACCCCTCACATTTCTCTACTTCCAAATTCTCTGCCTCTTGATTCTCATCTTCTCGTTCACAACACATGAAAATCGTAACGTAATGCTTTCCTTCCGTTTCCATTATATCGTTTGTGGCTGTTAGGAATTTTGGTTCTTTGATGCGTAGACCTGTTTCTTCGAGGACTTCTCGGATTGCGCAGGAAGAGAAGGTTTCGTTGAATTCGAGGTGGCCGCCTGGGAGGGCAAATGTTCCGGAGCCGTGGGAGTTTTTGCGGAGACCGAGGAGGAAGGTGGGGTTTGAGGGGGAGGGGGAGGTTGGGAGGGAGGGGTGGCGGGAACGGGAGAGGATGAAGACTCCGACGCCGACGCGGACTGTGGGGGGAGGGGCCTGGGTCGACATTGTGGATTTTCTCTTTGCGACTGTGTTGAGGGAGAATTTGGGAATGGCTCGCTTTGCTGGAGGATCTCGGCTGTGGGGAGGAAGTTCTTGATATTTTGAGAGTTCTTGAGGGTTCGATGTATTCCTTGTTGTATCTCCAGGCTTCGATCGATGGTTCCGAACTTTTAGTCTTGGAGTGTTTGTGGTTTTGATCCTGCGTTGATAGAGTCATAGAGCCCAGGTCTACTTGGTGACGGCCTTACGGTAGAAAGATCTTCCGAGTATCTTTCTTGGCAATACAGGTGAGGATATCACCTGCCTGCAATTAGGATTTAGATTGTGATGCGAGTATGTGCAGTTCAGGGAATCGCGGTAATGATGGGAAGAAATAGCAATGTACGTATCGACTCTCAATGTCGCAGATATCACGGCCGTGCATCTCATGCTATCAAACACTCATTTACATTCATCCAACGCAATCGTCATCGACATAAAGTTCAGTCCCGATCACTCAAACACTTCACCTCTCTCTCAGTTCTCTCATTCCTCCTTAGGCTCACCAGGAATATGCACAGCAGTAAGCACATCATCCTCCTGCTGCCTCTTCCTAAAGATCATCCTAGCACTCAATCCGTTTGCACAAACACTGTTATTAATGCAAATACTATACCCGCAACAGCTTCTCGCGTCAAGACAAATTTGTCCCGTCTTACAATCAGAGTTCTTGCTACAAGTTGGTGAGCTACAAGACGCATCTTGGAAACATGCCGTCTGGGTCCGCGTGACGTCGTAGCCACAGTAGCAGTTTTGGGAAGGGTTGCATTGACGGTAGGAGCCGCAGGTGCCGGGGTTACTGCAGCCGGTGATTTGGGCTTGTTTGGTGCATGGAAGGCCGTTGTTGGCCGTGTTGGTGAAGGAGTAGGAGTAGGAGATGTCGTATTCGGAACCTTGGTAGGTGATTTTGCTCACGGTGGCGTAGCTATCTTCCTGCGGGAGGGAGGGTGGTCAGAGTTAAAGTGCAGTTTTGAGGCGGAGGGACGACTTACCCAGGTTTGTTTGTACATGGCACAGTATTGACCTTGTGGCTGGCGGTTCTTGCTGATCACGTAGGTGTTGAAGAAGCGGCATGGAGCAGACGGATTTGCATTGGTTTGTGCGGTGCATGCACTACAGATTGAACAGTCAGTAGGGCATTCACAAGCCGTATCATACCGGGAAAGGACACTTACGCGCCGCAACGTCTGGCATCAAATGGCTTGCCGTCATTCCAGTACTGGAAGCCAACAAAAGTGCTCTTGTCATTGCAGTCATTGGGTGCAGAGATGGCCCGACTGCCGAGGAAGTTGGGCCCAGTGTAGCCTTGGACAGTATCCACAGTTTGGTTGACATAGCCATTGCTGCCAGCAATGACGACACGGAAATCTGTACGCCACTGGCCATCGTTGACTGCATTCCTAGCAGTGACGGGACCTCCCCAGTAGGCGCACTTGATGAGGGTAGTGGACGGACTAGACGATTATCAGTACATTGCTCGAGCAATCGTTCGGCATCACTTACGGATTGTCACATGCACCACCTTTGGGCGATGGGTCGATCGAAGGATGACGCTCAAATGCGATACTAGACACAAGTTAGCACTCGAAGGAACTCAGTTGCCACAGAACTTGGAGACTGACTTGAAAGCTGCACAGCCATCGCGGACATCACATTTCTTCGAGCACTCCACAGCATCGTATTCATCGAGCAAGTCGTAGCCCATATAGCCAAGAGCATTGTTCATGGCTTTCAAGTTCTTGAAGGTGTTAGTGTAACCCGCTGGGGTTGGCGCCGCAAGAGCGGCACTGCTGAGATCAGCAAAGTCGAGGAACGCTTCGGGAGTATCTGGATTTGGGATGGGTCCCTTTCCAGCCCACAGCGGATCGCATGCAGCACGCTTGACTTTGGTCGCTGGCGTTGCCGGATCAGCCTTCTGTTCCGCTGCAGCTTCTTGTTGGATAGCAGCGGCATCGTAGTGAACAGTCTGAGATGGTGCCTATTAAGCGACATGGGTCAGTTCTTCGAGTCTGCGATGTGACGCTCGCTGATCCAGAGATGAACAGCTATCTATGACTGCACGAGATTAGTTCAGACTGGCTCTCTTACATCCTGCGCGATGGAGGGAGTAGGCGGAGCTCCTGCTGCAGCTACAACAGCAATATCGAGCTGCGGTTCTGCGGCCAAGACTGTTGCGGAAGCTGCAAGAGCAGCTGCCAGATACTTGAAAGACATGTCGCTGTCTGGAGAAAGATGGACGAGAGAGTGATGTAGATCTCTTCCGGACTGGTCGAAGGCTCGGAGCACATGGTTTTATACACCCCAGGCTTCGGTATCGATAGATCTGAAGCATAGTCCGTTCAACACGTGGGGCTCATGTGCATGCTCAGCATGGCTACTTTGGAAACTGTCGGCGCTCAAATGGGTGATTGTGGCTGCTGCTGGATCGCATCTTTTGGCTGGCTCTGTTAGTAGCCCACTGTAGTGTGTACCTTGATGCAGCCACTGGCAAGCGTCTTTACTGCTGTGAGTCCGTAGGCACAGCCACTGGCGGCAGACGAGGAATGCTACGTCCGATGTAGCCATGCATCTTGATCTGATGGGGCTCCTGTGGCGTCCAGCAGTCCGAGGTGTAAGTTTCGAATGTGGTAGCGCAGCCGGGTGAGGTCATGAGAAAGATGTTGAACTTCATCTTGTATCAGAGTGTTTTCCTTGTGGCAATATGAGGTTGGGTCTCCCCAGATATTAGAGCTAGACCATTCTCCTGGAGGCAAGGTTACTGTTGTCAGTACAGTAACAATATGAAGGTGCTCAACTGTGATGTTTCAAGCTCGTGGCCGGCCTTGAGCTAGGGAAGCATCATGCAGATGTTTACACTTTATCATAAGTGCCGCTTATAGGTGGGCCCGGAAGCAGCCCGGCTGCGATTCATCACAGAGACTGCTAGCATGTCCACTACCGATCCGCAATGGGCACTCTGACAAGGACATGTTCAGAAGCAAAGTCGTTCCAGCAGATCCATATCGTACCAGTAGTTGCACAATCCGGGACTTCCATGCTGGTGGACGTCCTGCTAGAGGCGTCAGAACGTCATCGAAGGCTTTCGCAGGACCTGACTTGGTGTTTGATGGCGTTCTTCGCGGCACATGCCAGCTCGAAGTGGAAGCATAGCTCGAGACTATATGTGCATTTGGGAAGAGTAGGCTTGGCGAAGCGCTACTGTGAGGTATAGTGCATAGTGGGATAGCCGGATCGAGCCAGTGATGAGCAAGCCGAGCACACGTGTGTGCTCATTCGGGGCTCACGAGGCTTGCGCCCAGAGGCTTATGCACGAATTATTGTGTTTCAAAGTCGACGGCTCTGCTTGTTTGCCATATGAAACTTTCCGTCCTGCAAAGTCGTACAGTGCAGTACTGTAGAATAACAGCGGTCTGTGACTGAATTCGTCCGAGGCGCAAGACTACGCCACGTGCGCGCGTAGCTACAGGCTTCGTCGTGAGTTCAGTGGTAACATGGCGTACCAAAAACAATTGCTCGTATCGCAGGCGTGAGAAGAATGGTCGCCGGATCTTGATTAGAAAGTCTGCGGAATGGTGACGGGGAAAGGTACACCAGAACAAGCCACTCAGCACCATGCGAGCGGATGCCGTCGTGCTCGTCACCATGCATATATCGTATCGTGGCTACGAGGTAACATGCAGATGATCCTGTAGATGACCTTCTCCTGGCACGGAAAGTGCCATGTGCTTCATCAATGGTTGTAGATATATCTGGAAGCCCTGGAGTCAGTGTATATAGCACGGGTGGTCGCCCATACTGTGTCGATTAGAGTTGTCTCCTTGACGGTCTGGTATTCAACGCGTGGCAATGTGATTGTCGCTCGCGGTGCTGTGTCCGTCGCTCGATCCGAGAAGGCTGTGGAGGGCACAACACGAGGTGAACTCATGGCAGTCACGGCGATGCAAGACTGCACGCGGAAGTCAGTGTTTTTGGAGTTGTCGAGAAGGCGGCAGGATCGGCTCTGTGAACGCCCAATATTCACCACATGGGTACTTTGAGAACGCGTTCACGCGTGATACTATGATCATTAGCATGGTAGTTGTCGATGTTCTCGTAAACGACCAAGATTATTGAATGCCGCGATCGTGACAAGACCTCAGGCACAACTGGAGCACGGTCCCGCATGGACTTCCAGACCCCGTCGCTCTCCAACACCGACACTTCTCCGCCCTCCATTCGAAGATGCCGTCCCGCCCGCAATGCTGCCATTGAGACATCTCCCTTCGTATCAACATCACACCGCATCGCCTTTACCAACCACGGACATGGCAAGCGATATCTCTGCTAATGATTCGACTTCCCTCTTGTGGCCGTCCAATCGATTCCACATGATTGGTGCTTTGCTGCACCCTGACCCCGGCTCGAGGGAAGCCTTTCTGCAATTGGGCATGGAAACCAGCTCCATCATTGCCCCACATTCACGTTGACGCGGAGGGCGCGTCGAGCTTCTGAGTGAAGGTTGAAATATATCCCGGACACCTGTCGCGAGAATGGTCGCGTGTGTAATTTCGCTGCCTTTCTTTGAGAATCTCAAGATCCTTCACAATGGCGTCGGGTAACACTTCATATCTCATTGTCGGAGCTGGCGTCTTCGGTATTTCCACAGCATATCATTTGATCAAGAAGTATCCGAATGCTTCGATCACTGTCGTGGATCGCGATGCGTGGGATGCGGACAGCAGAGTAGCAGCCTCGTGGGACTGGAACAAAGTTGTCCGAGCAGACTACGACGACATCCTCTACTGCAGACTGGCACTTGAGGCACAGGACATTTTCAACTCAGAAGAACTGTTCAAGCCATTCTTCCACCAGACTGGAATCTGGTGGGCGTGCAGAAGTGACTATGCCCAGGACGTGCTCAACAACTACAAGAAGCTAGGGCGAAAGGCCGACCTCAAGGCCATTACCATCTCGGAAGCAAAGGAGTTGTTTGGTGGTCTATTCAATGAGGCAGATTACGATGGGGTGAAGGAGGTCCTCCTGAACAAGACAAGCGGTTGGGCAGAAGCTGGCGACTGTCTCCAAGCAGTCACAAAGAAGTCTATCGAGCTTGGGGTCAAGTACGTCGTCGGAGAAGTGCAGACTCTGCAGTTTGGCAACAACGGACAATGCACCGGCGTGAGGCTATCGAACGGCCAATCTCTGACTGCTACGCAAACGATTCTCAGCACCGGAGCATTTACATCAAAACTTCTTGAATGGAGTGCTCAAAGCAGTGGTAACAATGAATTGCGTGCCGGCGACAGGATTCTCGCAGCTGGTATCACTAGTGGAATGACCACACTTAACGACAAGGACTACGAGAGTTTCAAAGATATGCCAGTGGGTGTACAAGGATACACCGCAGCGACGGGACCTTTCATCGGTAGCCTTCCGCCAACCAAGGACAGAGAACTCAAATGGTGGGGTCAGACAATCTTTAGCAACAACACTGAAGTCTTGCCTGGACGCTTCATCTCTGCCCCTCCAGCGAAGTCAGACTATGCTCAATGGGACACTTCGAAACGAATGAAGCAGGACATCGACTACGCCAACAACGTCTTCTACGGAAAGAAGGGTGCCAACTGGAAGTTTGACAAGTATCGCGTGTGCTGGTATGTGCTTCAGCAATCACTGCTTCACTTGACAGCCTACTAACAAAACCGCCTCGCAGGGACGCATTCACGACCTCCGCCGACTTCATCATCTCCCCTCACAGCGGTGCCAAAGGCTTATACGTCGCCACATGTGGTAACTTCCACGGCTGGAAGTTCTTCCCCGTCTTGGGCAAATACATTGTGCAGATGCTTGAAGGGCAATTGGAGCCTGAGTTGAAGGAGAAGTGGGCATGGGATCGTGAACGACCAGACCCTTCATTGAACCCAGACTGGCCACGCGCCGAGTACAAGACGCTGTTGGATCCTGTGAGGACATCGAAGCTATAGATCATCGTGACTGCTTCCTGTTGAGCGTTTGGAGACCAGATGGGCACACGTGAGCTCGGCAGTGTTATGGCGATGGCGTTGATGGGGTTCATCATGGATAATGTGTTGATGACTAGCATAGAATAGGAGCGGCATAGTCGTCTTTTGTACTGCGATGCTCGAAGATCTCCTAATGACCCTCCAAAGACACATCAATGCCCGCGAAATAGTTTTAGTACCTTTACGCCGATATCGGTATCTTGGCGGCTACGAACACGGCGCGTCTCCAATCATCGACGCGTTACCCGTGATTCGACCATGATCTCTGCCAAACGTAACTGTTCCCGAGCATTGTGTTTCGTGTCGCCCTGATGGTGTTGTGTCCGATCTGTAGCAAGCCGGTCAAGGAGTTCGACATCAACAGGCACCTCGATTCAAACTGCTCTTCATTCCTCGAAGGCGAATCCCCACCAGCGACACAGGCACCTTCGGCAACGCAAGCCAATGGAGCAAAGGGCAAGAGTGGTAAGGCAGCGGCCTTCTTCACACCCGCCGCGAAGAAGAGCGCGACCCTCCGAGCAGATGAGGTAGCGTCGTCATCGCCTGCTGCACCAACACCGATCTCGAAACCTTCGATACTGCCATCGAGTACTGCTCCAGTCAAAAGGCCGCGAGAAGAGGATGATGAGGTGGCTTCGGAACTACAGCACAAGGCAGAGAGAGCTGCACCTCCTGCAAAGAAGGCGAAAGATGCACACAAACCACTGGCAGAGCGCATGCGACCACAGAGTCTGGACGAAGTTGCTGGGCAAGAGCTTGTGGGACCACATGGAGTGCTGCGCAACCTGATAGTATCAGATCGCGTACCGTCCATGATATTATGGGGAGGGCCAGGCACAGGAAAGACGACAATCGCAAGGCTCATAGCACAAACGGCAGGGACGAGATTCGTGGAGATCAACAGCACATCGAGCGGGGTGGCAGAATGCAAGAAGCTATTTGCAGAAGCGAAGAACGAGATGGGGCTCACGGGACGGAAGACTATCATATTCTGTGATGAAATCCATCGCTTCAGTAAGAGTCAACAGGATGTGTTTTTGGGTCCGGTTGAAGCGGGCCAAGTGACGTTGATTGGAGCGACGACGGAGAACCCAAGTTTCAAGGTTGTCAATGCGCTGTTGAGCAGATGTCGGACTTTCACACTATCGAAACTATCGGATGAGGATATCTTCGGTATTCTGAAGCGGGCTTTGCTACGGGAAGTGCCTGGGCTGCCAACTCCGTCTCCGAGTCCGTCTGCGGAAGAAGATTCGGAGTTGGCGAATACCGCTCCCAACAGTTTCCAACTACTCACGGAGGACGATTATGCCCTTGTACGATACCTTGCGGCGTTCGCGGACGGAGATGCACGAACGGGACTGAACCTTCTGGAACTCGCGTTGGATCTCTGCCAAAAGCCCGGCACGACTACTGAAGTTATCAAGAAGAGTCTCACACAAACCCTCGTCTACGACCGAGCAGGAGATCAACACTACGACACGATATCGGCTTTCCACAAATCTGTACGCGGAAGCAACGCCGATGCAACACTCTACTATCTCGCCCGCATGCTTCAATCCGGCGAAGACCCGTTGTACATCGCTCGACGCATGGTAGTCATCGCCAGCGAGGATGTCGGACTTGCAGACAACACTATGCTCTCCCTCGCAACCGCAACATACTCCGCCGCCGAAAAAATCGGAATGCCCGAATGCCGCATCAACCTTGCTCACTGCGCCGTAGCACTAGCTATGTCACCGAAATCAACGCGAGCATATCGGGGCTTGAACGCCGCCTACAAGGCGTTGAACGAGCCCGGTATTGCGGGATTGCCTGTTCCGATACACTTGCGGAATGCCCCGACTAAGTTGATGAAGGAGCTGGGTTATGGCAAAGAGTATAAGTATAATCCGGATTACGTGGATGGGAGGGTTGTGCAGGATTATTTGCCGGAAAAGCTGGAAGGCCGAGTGTTTCTTCAGTCGAGGGATCTCGGAGAGAAGGTTGATCCGGAAGTTGCGGAGATGGATGAGCAGGTGAAGTTGGCGGAGGAGCATGGGCATGAGGGTGGAGAGGAGATTTTGTTGGGGCCTGATGGGGATTGAAAGTCGCCAGGAGTTGCAAGAAAGAGAAACCAATGCAGCATGATGCCCCTCTACCGGATTGACTTCACAGCAGGACTTGGAGTAAACCGTTCGCATTGCTTCCATGAGCTGAAAATATATCCCCGGGCGTCGAAAATTCGTGGAGGAAATCTGGATGGAGACTGATACCACTCAGCCATCATTGCGGAGGAGCTCCTTGCGCCAATGACGGATCCACAATGGCCGGAGCTCGCTGCCTAGTGCTTGCTGCCAACAGCACAAACGAGATCAGGAGAGCATGTCGCCCCTCCGGGGAAAGTAGTACGCTCAGACGGCCAAGGGCATGCTGACACGGCATGCTGCATTCCTGCCGCTATAGGCAAGGACGAGGCGAACTGCTCTCATGCCAAAGCTGGAAATCACGCTTGGAGTCGCCAGCGTTTGATAAAATAAAAGCGTTGGAGCCGTTCTGAGAAAGGGGATTTGCTACATATTGTACGCACTATCAAGACGTCCAGACCGACCATCTTGCTCAAGGCAGACCAGGCAAAAGACTCTCAGGATTCTTGTCACTCCTCAAAATTCTACCCCGAGTCGCACCCTTCGGCGAAGTCGGCTCCTTATACGGCTGCTTCTTCACCTTTGGCTTCGTCACCTTATTAGGCGCCCTCTTAACCGGTCTCTCCTGCTCCTTCGCAGCCTTCTCTCTTTTCTCCTCCGCAGCCTTCTCCCTCTTCTTCTGCCTCTCCTGCTGGCCCTTCTTCTTTTCAAGTTTCTCAATTCGCTCCGCAGTCTTCCTCCTCTCCGCATCCGTAACCCGGAAAGCCTTATCAGGATATTTGGATTCCGGGAACGCTTTCTCCCACTTAGCGATCCAAGTTTTCAAATCCTTGCCCTCGTGATCGCCGCGCCCGTAGCTGGTTTTCTCTAATGAAATTGCTTTTTTGTCGCCGCGGCGGAGGGCGGCTTTGTGTTCGCGGCGATTTCGTCTCTCACGCTCGGCATAGGAGTCGCCGGCATTGCATTTCCGAATGGGTTTGTGAACTTGCTTGTTTCTTTTTTCGTGCAACATCTCTTCGTAGGTCTTGCCGGGATAGCTGCGGTGGGCAATTTTGGTCATTGTGGAGGTAGGACGGACTTTTATTGCAGAGGGCTGTGATGGGGGCGAGAGATGGCGTTGGCTGCGGGACTGTTCGAGAGGCTTGGGAGTCGGCATTCGTTCTGACTAGCACTTATGGTATTCTCAGAGCTGTCAGCTTTCCTTTGTTCTTGTCCGCATGCGGAGTGGTATTGAATGGGATGGGGTGTTCCTCTTTGTCCATTCTTGATCGATACTTTTGGCTGCTTGGGAGTTGAAGACGAACAAAGAAATGGGCTTTGGACTCAATTGGTCAATGGTCGAGAGTATCCTGTCGCTATGGAACAATAAGCTGCAAGACGTCCGGCGAACATGGGACCGAGTTCATGAAGTTGAGCGCCATTGACTGGTGCATCTTCGTAGATGTGACCTGAGGTGGTGCCCCCTCTATCTCTGCTTTTAACTTCAGCTTTGGGAGTTTGGGTGGCAGGATACTGTGTGAATGATATCTGATGATGACTCCCTGGTCATCGAAGTGCTTCTGGCAGGCCTTAGAACGGGTTTGGTAGAAGGATCTGGCTCACGTCACTTCAAGTGTGAATATTTTACCGCTTCATCAATCTCAGCTTCACCGCATGTCTTATGCTGGTCACGCGCAAGACTACGCGATCTCAAGACTCAGAGTGCTGGAATGCTGGTGAAGCTGAAAGTGCGTTTGCTCGATTCGAGTGGTGATCATCGCTCCAGTGATGTTGATCTTGTGCGGTTCTCAGGACATGCGATATAAGCAGCGTGAGGGATGAATCCCTTCGACTTCTCTACGTTTGTTCACGAGGTCTTATTCATGTGAGGTTGATTGAAAGACAGGCCCCGATGTATCATGATGATCTCGCAGGTACAAAGTACGCATCCTCTGAGCTGGTCTGTGCCCCGTCATCGTGGCTGCATTTGCTCACAAAAGCGCTTCCCTCGACTCACGGCGCCATTTTCGCAACTGCTCACCTTTAACAGCAAAGCGCACGAGCGGTGTATTGTTGACGGCAGACGTCAATCGGAGATGCAGCAGGCATTTCCAGCGCGTGAACAAACTCCGTTGAGACGCGGAGTTCCTCAAAAATCACGGCATGTGACATCGGCTGACAATTGGTCAGCTAGCGCGCCCTAGCGTGTCAGTGTACGGTTGCCGCAACCGCTTTTCACGCCCTTCTGTCAAACTTTGTTCTGACGATATACCTGTACGTTTAGTCAAGGCGAGCCACACTCTGTTGAACCACGCCTTTCGAAGTAAATGTTGCTTTGCAATGCGCGGGACTCATCATAAGCGAGGGAGTAGAGTCATACTGGCATTGTGTAGGTTTGTGGTATAAAATGGTCATTTCTCAGCCTGTTTTCCTAGTATCAGCAGCATCACAATCAATTCAGTCCTCTCAGATCTCACATTGAGAATAGATCTTGCGCGACATCAGAGCAATCAACCA
This sequence comes from Cercospora kikuchii, assembly GCF_019650295.1. NCBI lineage: Eukaryota > Fungi > Ascomycota > Dothideomycetes > Mycosphaerellales > Mycosphaerellaceae > Cercospora > Cercospora kikuchii. The sequence continues at coordinate 189,337 of NW_025408590.1, forward strand.
GCTCTGCCTTCATACTCAACCACATCCAACACCCTTCACCACAATGGCAGCAGCAACAAGCTTCTTCCTCGCCTCTGAGTCCACCCCAGGCAGCCGCAAATACATGAGCTCTTCCAACAACACATCACGATCCTCTTCCTACAATGCATCGATCCAAGAAGAGTCCGCTGCCCCACGCAAGAATGCAACTTTGGACAGCATCTCCGAAACTGGCTCCTTCATCTCCATGGACAAGTTCATGAACGAGCAAGCCAAATCTACCAGCTCCTCGAGGCGGCAGACAGTGTCAAACAAGCTCCGAGAATGGCGATCTGAGTCTCATGCCACTTGGAAGAGGGTTCAGCCATACTATGAGGACTTCAAGTACTGGGTCATGATGGGACCACACTAGATGGTGGTCATTGTTCAAAAAGATTGATGCCGGGCAGAGCTTACCATTTCGACTTTTGTGACTGATGACGATGGGTTTTGATGATGAGCGTTGGAGTCCGGGAATACACTAGAAATTTTCATCTAAATACTTGCATGGCGTTGTTTGCGGATTTGAAATACCAGTAGATGAATCATTATAATTAATCGGAAAATCTAATGTTGAAGCACTCAGTTTTCGCATGTCTTTCTTGTGCTTCTGCATACCTTGCTTTGAGGTAATCTCCCGCTTCGAAGAACCAGAACTTCGATTTCGAACTTCAATTCTGAACTTGGTCCTTCGCATACACAGTCTCGCAGTCTCTTCGTTAGACGAACTTGACGAGCACAACCAATTGTGATATGGAAGGTGGTCGCATTGAGAATTGAAGTTCAGTACCGGAAGCTGATATCGGCCAAGCATGGTTTCGGGCAATCTTGGATAATGGAATTCCGTTTCGACTTATCCCTGCGGGCTGAATGGGTGGGGAGCTATAATGTGCTCGTGGCCGAAGACCTCATCGCGAATGCTTTGTCCTCCTCACGTGGCCTCTCAAGCGACAGATCCACCACCTGATGTCCGGTCGTAGATGTATCGTCGCATCAGCCTACTGGCCCTGCGCAGCCTTCGTGGCTTCTCCGCGAGAGAGGGCGTCGAGACGGCACCTGGAGGAAAACGAGAAAGACACGCGGGGATCCAGTAGAAGGGTTTGCACCCCAGAAATTCACAATCGGAGTCCCATCGGAGTCTTTTCTCGTTCAGTACGGGGATGTGTTTCCAGCTCCAACAGCACGTTCAAAGCTGGCCTGTCGAGTTTGGCCTCTCTTCGCAGTATATCCTTCTCCTTTTATCTATCCTGGGTCTCTGCTTGAAGAGCATAGTTGCCCTCTTGTGGAAAGTCGGCTCTGCTGCGCATGGGTGCGCGTAGTTTTGGCATGATCACATCTCTTTCTATGACAGTAACTTTGCTCGACATTCGGGTGTGGACATTAGACTGGCATCTCGCAGGGGCTGGATCCAGTCTGATGGAAGATCTTGCATCGTGTCGAACCATACGCGTGCCATTTTCTCGTATCCTACATTTTGAGGGTGGAGTCCGTCGCCTGAGAGGTCGGTCCTGTAGGGAATACATGTCAGTATAGGCTCATGATCTTGGTAGAGGAAGGAGATGTCCGACCCTCCAATGGCAGAATGATCTGCGACTCGCACTTTGTAGCCTTGTGCTTGCCAATGTGCAACTATGATTTCGACGCCAGAATTGTACGTCTGTACCAGTTGAGGGAATTGTGTATTGTCGATGATTTTGGCAACGAGCAGAACTGCATCGGGGCATTCACATAATACTGCTTCGACCAAGGTATTGAGTCGCTGTGGTGCCTCTTCGAATGGATCCACGGGTGCTTGACCAAAGTAGGTGTTCATATCGTTTGTGCCGACATGAAGTAGAATGACGTTTGGATGTTGCAGCAGGATATTGTCATCCGCGATCGCTCTCCGGATTTCTTTGATCAGTAGACCAGCATGGCCTTCATGATCGTTGTCGAGACTGTCTCCGTGTTTCAGCGATCCTATGTAGTCTATCGACTGGCCTGAGCTACATGTCAGTAAGCGATGCCATCTCTTGATGTTCTGCGACTGACCAGATCCAATCAGCATGTTGCGAAGAGCTGGACGGTACGCATTAAAGCGATCATCTGGGCCGCCTCTCGTTGTACTGTCACCAAGAGGTAGTATGCGAAGTGGTATCTTGCTGCTATGGCCGGACCCAAGACCACTTGATGTCCCTGTACAACACCAATCAGTCAGTGAACGTCAACAACGGCGCTACCTCCGAGCTTCGTACCGCGCGACATAGAGATCATCGACAAGATAATCAAGAAGAAGACAGCCGTGAACGCAATGAAGCATACTTGCCGCCATGACTTGATTCGTTGCTCCATGTCAAGATATTGTCGACAAGGATTGACGAACGAAGAAAGTGCAGGTGCGCAGGACAGCAACCAACGGTGGCGGTCCTCTGCATACCTCACAGCCTTGCACAAATCTCGTATAACCTCGTTCTCGCCTATGAGCCGTTCCTGCAGATGAACTGCCCTTTTGGGAAGGATGTCCAGCGTATCCGGAGGCTTCCTATTGAGTAAGCCTTTCACATGCTCAGCGTTTGGCTTGTGACATCGACTTCTCTATTGCTTGATTGCCTCTGGCATACAGTAAACAGGACACCTGGCGAGCTTCTCGAAACGACATGTTTGAACCACGTGTCGGGAGTTATGCGTTATCCCTTTGCGGAACGGCGGCATCTGGCATGCGACACGCGCGTGACGCCGATCTTGAAAAGTCTTGCGTCTAATAAGTCCATTGGCCAGCCATAGGGATTTACTGTATGAGGCGCCTGCACACACGGCACAGAGTCATGTCACATCTTGTGCTCACGCCATCCTCGTTTACGTTCGCATGCTAGAGAACACGGACGAAGGTCCGGGCGCAAACTGATTCTGGTTCAAACTTGGACCGTGCCAAAAAGCTGCCGAAAAGCACGTCCCGATCTGGCGCTGGTCTGGAGAATTGCTTCCAGGTCATCGGTGTTGACTATTGCACATGGGGATGAAGAGGGAGAGAAATCTGAGCCACGCTTGCTCATTTGTCGCTTGGTCGCTCGCTGTCGTTTCCGCCTTGAGCATTGTCATTCCTCATCTCGGAGGCTTTGCTCGTTTGAGCGTAACAATATTGGAGTGCTATGGAGCATGTTTGTCGGAAGGATTGTCCACCGCGAGAGTAGAGCAGCGTAAGGAAGTCGAGCGCCGAGGCCCGGCTGACTGTTCCACTTTCCGGTTCGACGTGCCTGCTGCACCATGATTTACGAACCTACAAAGCAGCCACTCGACAGTTCAGAATGCCATGCCGAGGCATCGAACCTCTAATGTACCTTGAGTGAACAACATAGTGTATGGGCAGTCGTTCCTTTCGCCGGCATCTACATCAACAGCAAGAACAGGAAGAATATTCACCAGGCCACTTCAGTTTGCAGATCCTACCCGAATTAGCACAGGGATTCTTCGAGGCTCCGGCACGTGTAGATGTTATGAGAGGTCAATGTGGTTGCTTGTGATTTTCTCAGTCTCTTTGGCATGTGCCAGATGGATTTTAGAATCGTAATGAAGGACGTGCTGATTTTGCTTGTTCCACTAATTTCTGAACTTGACATATGGCGAGTAGCACTTCGGCTTTCAATGGGACGCTACAAGGCGCATTTGATGGTGTATACGCGGAGCAGTCTGTCTTCACTCCTTACCAGCCTCGCCAGCAGCGAGCATTGGCTCGTTTGAACGCCCTGCGAATGCTGTTTTAACGCCCTCTTCCATCCTGCGAGTTGATCATTGAGTGCCGCCAGTCTCATTCGCAGCCTTGAAAACGTCGGCAAATCTCGCCTTGAGGACAGCGGCGCCTTGTACGACTCCGTTCAACACAGTTTGAGCTCTTCCGCCCATGGCAGCACCTTGGGCAACGCGCATAGCAAGCGGAGTACCAATAGTTCTCTGCAAACTAGCGAAGATGCCTCCTATCAAGAGTTAGCCCTCAGCCCTGACATCAATCAGATGCCTCACCCACCTGCAACAAAACCGATCGGAGTAAGGCCGAGCGCACGCCACACCGGTGCCCAGACAAGGCCTGGATACAACATCATAAGAAGAGTAACCAGATCTATTGCTGTCTTTCCGGGATTGTTCTTGACGTACTGAAGCGCGACTTCCGGCAGCTTCTGCAGCTCAATGCCGTGGCGGTGAAGCAATTCCGTGATCTCCTCCGTTGCGGCGGTAGCGTTGAAGTTCTCCTTGTGGCGTTGTCCCAAGTCGATGATCGAGCGCACCGTCGCGTCCCTGATACTGGTGTTGCTGCGGATGACGGTCGGTGTGAATACCAGAAGCAGCTCGCTGAGTAGTCGCGCGAAAGTGTGGCTGATCTGGAGGTGGTAAAGAGCTCGAAGACGTGCATGTTGCACGCAGAGGATGAGGAACGGCTGCAGGAGCAAACACTGACCCGCCTTTCAGAACGGCAAGAACAGCACAATCTACTGAAGAGTGAAACCTGATTCTGCACCACAGCAACCCGCCACAGGCAGACGTCTCGAAATGGGTTGGGTACTGCGAGCTCATCACGACACATGCAGCGCGTGGCCTTTCAAAGCGGCATTGGTCTCCTCCAAGGCATTGTATCCATACAACCAAGGCTGCACTTCCGGACACTGCCATCGACTTGGGAACTTGACCTCAATTTCCTTGCCCAACTGAGACAGCATCAGCTCGTCCCGCTTCTGTTGTTCCGGTCCGTCTGGCATGTGGAAGTCATTCCTTTGAGCGAATGTCTCACGCACAATGGTCTCGCCTCTCTTCTTCCGCAATTGCTCGTACAGCTTGAGAGCGGCAGGCAACTGGTCCTTGGACTCTAGCGCGCCCAGGATGCTCCCGAGCACTGCGCCGTCTTCGACGCTGGAGTTGGCACCCTGTGCAAGGTAGGGCAACATTGGGTGGCAGGCATCGCCGACGAATACAAAATTGGATTTCGGACTTATCCAGCTGTCAAGTTCTGGACGATGCATCAACTTCCATTTGTCGATGGATGTCACATGGTCCAGGAAACGATTGAGGATGGGGTCCCAGTCCTTGAAAATGGCCCGCATCTCATCCGTGGAGCCCTCTTGCCTTGCAACGTCGGACGGCAGATTATCGGGAACAAGCAAAACGATGTTGAACATTGTGCCATTGCGTATTGAGTACGCAACGACATGAGCTTCCGGTCCAATCCAGAATTGAGCCGATGGATTCGAGATGATATCACGAATCTGGGGATCCTCCACATCTTCAAGGTTCAGTACGATCCTATACGCAAGGTCGCCAGTAGGCAGTGGTGCGTCTTCCTTCTTCCCCTGCATGGCCAGGAACTTTTGCCTGCATATCGACCACAGTCCGTCTGCTCCTACAAGCAAGTCTGCTTGCAGCACCTCTCCGCTCTTCAGCACGATTTTAGCATTCTCGAAGTCCACGTCCTCCACTCTCGCCCCGAGCCTGATCTGCACGCCCAACTCTTTCGCACGCTCGGCAAGTGTCCTCTGCACGTCCACCCGATGCAGGTCCCAGAATGGTGCACCATACTTCCTTCTCATCTCATGGCCGAAGTTTTCCGTGTTCGATAGAATCTTACCGTCTTGCCATCTCTTTACGACTAACGATCTTGGTTCTGCAGCCTGCGGCTCAAGCTTATCAAGGATACCGAACTGCTTGAAGACTCTCGAACCATTTGGTGTGATCTGAAACCCGGCGCCAATCTCGGCGAGCTCCCTTGCGCCTTCGAGGACAAGGACTCGATGACCTGCCAAAGCGCATGATATGGCAGTACAGAGGCCGCTGATGCCAGCTCCGACGACTGTGATGTCGAGAGGGGAGGTGGTGGTTCGTTGGGCGTTCGTCATGGCTGATGGATCTGGATGAGTGAGGAGCTTTACGAGACTTACGAAGTGTCAGCTATGCTGCAGCTATATACGACGCGTCGCAAGAGACTAGCTTCGGTCTCTCGGTCTCAAGTTGCGACATAATGCCGGTTTGCATCTCCAGAAGTGTGGGAGGTGAGAGCTGGGGGATGTTTGGAGGAATCAGGGCTCTTGCCGGCGTTGCCGAAGCATTTGCCGTCCAGGTCGCCCACCTTCTTCATCGCCATCTCCGTGCTCGGACTAACGAACGGCGATACAGGTGCTCGAACAATGAAGCTGTCCTGGAGATATCCTGACTCTTGTAGACAAGTCCGGACCTTATGCAGTTGGCATGGCGCACACTCACTCCCACTGCGGGGTGAGGAGACTGTGTTGCCCACGGTCTCAGATGTCCCCTCATCTCAAATCTCAGAACGCCTGGAAGGGTGTTACTTTCGATGACCACGGTTGTCTTTACTTAATCTAGTCTACCGGCAGACGCTTGACATCTGGCAGTGGCAGTATGCATGGCCCTGACTAGCATTCACGACGCCAGTGCTAGCAAGCAGAATGACGTCGAGCAGCAGAGCTCCAATGCCTGGAGCTCGTCCGCCAGACCCATGTAGGATTGCAGTAGAAGCTGACTTCACCTACAATATCACAGCAAATATAGGCGAGAACTTCCGAGGGACCTTTAGCGACCATGGACCAACAACGCCTTCGACAATCCTTTCCACCCGACTCGTCTGCCAGCAAACTCACACTTCCAGTCCCCAAGCTTGCGCTTGACTTCCGCATGTCTGCGAAGCTCAACCCTCTGATCCCGGTAGGAGAAGGCCCATGGGGAAAACGGAACTGGATTTCGTTCTCTGGAGGGACATGGACTGCATCATGGGGATCAGGAACAGTTGAAGTAATGTCATACCCTCCACACGTTCATGCCTTACAGCTAGATTGACAGTTTCTGCAGCCCGGCGGCCAGGACTCCCAACTTGTCCTGCCCGACAGCTTATCCACATATGTCACGACCAACTATCTTCTGAAGACTTCTGACCCCGAACCCGCCTATATCACTGTGCAGACTACCGGATGGCGGACAGGTCCTAAGGAAGTCATGGAGAAATTGTTCAATCCAGAAGAAGCGGACACAGTCAAGGCCAGTGAATACAGTTTCCGATTGAGTGTAAAGCTGGAGACAGGTGATCAGAGGTACGCGGAGAAGGTGAACACGGGTATGTGGGTTGGGAGTGGTGCGAGAAGGGGGGCGGAGGGTGAGTTCCAATTTCTCTTCTCTCTCCTGAAGAATGTCTTCAGCAGCCTGACGCGTCCTCAATTGCGGGCTAATGTTGCCACCACGCGTGTCGAACCTGTGAATGTTGAGCTGATTGGATGCAGTGATATACGATGCATATCGAGTCTTATGATCGCGATTGGCGAGTGCCACGGTCGACAGGTACCAGCTCAATATTACGAGATGAAGAGCTTGCCATTGTCCGTGCTGAGCTACTGTATTCTTTCCCAAACCGGGAGACCAGGTCGCCCCATCCGGATCGCACGTATGCTTCTTTCTCTTTACTTCTCTCGTCCCAGCGCCCGACTAAGAAGCTCGGAGCGCAATCACTGGGAGCTCGCGTACCTCCGGCAGCGTAGGGACGAGAAGCAGACGCAGGGGACGAAAGACGAAAGCCCCAAATTTGCATATTGAAATGTGTTCACAAGAATGTGCAGGTACGTTTGTTGCAGCTTTTTTCCAACGTTCCCTTCAGTTTCGACCAGTTTTCATCGCGGGTTCACCACCCTTCCGACTTCCACTGTTCAACGCATCGTATCAATGTACCGATCTCATCCATCTATGTACATCATGATGGCCATGCACCTTCTATTATTACTACGTGACATTCCATCCAACTGCACAGCTCTACTAGTGTGTTCTCTCTGCTGCGCAAACTCTCGGTCTGGCCGAGGTACCAATAACTTCGCCGTGGTACACATCAGCTGGTCGGGCTAGTAGCGGGTGGCTTGAAGCCACTACCGCTGCGCAAAAGAATTCCACTGCCACCATCAAACCGGGCACGGATGTGGAAAGCGTGCTGCTCGATGTCAACAGGATGAGGCTCTGGATACGGGTGCGCAATATGCCAGCAGTTCCGCCGACGGTTGTGGAATATTTGCGTTCGCAAGACATATCAGCTGGAATCGAGACATACTTTGGCACGCCAACGGGACCTTCCTTTAACGCCACCTATCAAGCATGATGGTATCGTTCCAAGACAACCCACAGAAGCACTTTACTCAAAGGGGCTCAGCTGAGACTATTCAAGATCAAGCTTCATGCTTAATCTGCGTCTACCGCGCATTCCTATTCGGCTGCGCGTGGGCTGCCACGTGGTTAAGCGACAACTCTGTCTTTCTTCTCTTGCCGACCGGTGGTCTCGCCGGCGGCCCTATGGCAAGTCCCTGGCCGGCCATTGTGACGTTCGATTGAAAAAGGATGAGTGATTGAAGATACAAGAGGGAGGGCGATGCATCACGTCCTGTGATCAGGATGAATATTTTGTCGCAGAGTACCATTTCCATTGACTGCGATAGGTCCAATCGAAGAAACGTTGCGGCGCAAGATGAGTGGCGAACCCTTCAAGCACCCTGCTCCGCCAGGGGCAATGGCAACACAGCAGTCCACCTTCGCTGTCGGTGATGAATATGGAGGCAGCATATTGTCTGCCGATGAGCAACTGAAGGCTCTGGGACATCAGCCGGAACTCAGGCGGACACACACCTTTTGGACATGTGGGTGTATCTCAACGCTGCGTGGGGACAATCATCGCTGACAATTTTTGCATTCAGTACTCGCCCTCCAGACGACTATTCTCACAACGTGGTCCTGCAATATCGTCTTATACGACTACGTCTTCACGCTCGGTGGCCCGATGTCGATGATCTATACAACCATCATTGTCGGCATCGGTCAGACACTTCTCATGGCTTCTCACGCCGAGTATGCTGGAATCTGGCCGCATGCTGGAGGTCAACAGTTTTATACCCAGAGAGTGGCTCCTGCACGATACATGAAATTCCTCTCGTACGTTGTCGGATGGTGCATTCTCATCTCTGAGGTCAGCACTTCTTCGAGCTCTGCAGTCAACAGCGCGGAAATCATGTCAGCTTTCATCGAATATCAGTATCCGGATGTCGCTTGGAAGGTATGTCTTGGGGCATTATCGCCATCAATGCTCGATGCTGACTACTCTGCAGCCCTGGATGACTTTTCTTATCTATATCGTGTTCTTGTTAGGTCCAGTCGTGACCAATCTCACTCCAAGCATCCTTCCTCACCTATCGCTATGGGGCGGTGTTTTCAACATGACCGGATTCGTCGTATGGATGGCAGTCTTTCTCGCCATGGCCCCTCGCAACAGCACCGAATTTGTCTTCACCAATTTCATCAATGAGAGCGGGTGGTCATCGTCTGAATGGGTCTTCTTCATGGCGATGTATGTGCCGATGTACGGCCTCTATGGCACGGATAGCACAATGCATCTGGTGGAGGAGATGAAAAACCCTGCCAAAGACGGACCGGTAAGTGGAATATATCCTGTCGTGAGTCGCGCTGATTATGGTACAGAGAGTCATGATTTGGTCGATGATCATCAGCGCTGTCATATCCTTTACGAGTGCCATTGTTATGGGTTTCACTACGGGCAACTGGCAGAACGAGATGCAGACAACCTTGCCATACTTTACCTGGTTCGTCAATACTACTGGATCTGTGATTGGAGGTGGAACGTTTTGCTCAATTGTCAACATGGGTCTCAATGTGAGTGAGCATAGTATCACTGACATTATGCAGTTGCTAACAAATGCCACGCAGTATCTCATCATTGTCCATGCCAACACCGCTGGCTCTAGACTGGCGTGGCGAATGGCCAAAGACAGCGGCTTCCCATTCCCTAGATATTTCTCGCATGTCTCGAAGAAGTTTGGTACACCTCTGCGGGCGATGTTTGCAGTGCTCTTCTTGAATGTTGTGGCAGGCAAGTTACTTTTCTCGATTATGCTTACATCATAACTGACGAGCTTAGGCTGTCTCATACTCTTCAGCGATCTTGCATTCTGGGCACTCATCTCCGGTGGCAGTCTCACTTTGCAGATAGCATATGCTGTGCCCGTCATTTGTGTAAGTGTCGATCGTCGAGCAAGAGTTGCTCACATGGCTGATTGTCTTGCCAGGTCCTGTGTCGTGGGCGAAAGATACTACCTCCTCGTCCCTCATTCGATTTAGGCAAATATGGGCTACTGGTCAATTACATCGTAAGGCCGCCATATTAGAGTCTTGAATCACTGCTGATATGTCTTAGTCCGCGGCCTGGGCCTGCACAACGTTCCTGTTGTTCCTATTCCCTCAATATGTACCGGTGGTGGGAAACATTGAAAATATGAATTGGGCTCCTGCTATCTTCGGAATCTGTGTACTCGCATGTGGTCTATATTGGATCGCATCGGGACGCAAGAAGTATATGATGACTCGCGGACAAAACGAAGTCCAATGAAAGCGGAAGCTTGCACTCAAACAGGAATGAGCTACAAAGCTTTTTCGTGTCAGTGCCTCACTGCCCTAAGCTGAGACCCGGGCCCGAAATACAAATCCACCAATACCACCCTTTTGGCTCCACCATGTCCTCCCATCCCTAGGGCATTCGTAGGGCATACCTGGGACATTCCTTGGTCTGGTGCACTAGCGGACCAATAATGGCCGTTCCTTGTGCAGGCATGGCGCCAACGCGGCCTTACGCCATTGTTCTCGAGGCACTTGGTGCCTCCGCTCGTACGACTACGACCCCAGGGATACGAGCAGGCCGTCGATTTCCTTCTCAGGTCCGCCGTTGAAACCATACTGGCAGTTTCAGTCGCCCAAGAGTCGAATTCCCATTCATTGTGATTGACGCAAATGCCTGTTGAACCATGGCCTCATGATGACATTGATGCCATCAAAGCGAAAGGAGTCGCATCACCACGCTGCTAGAGCTATGAGAGTCCCAGATTGGTACACAGTTGTGGAGACATTCAGATACCAGCAATACGTCGGTCTCGAGACAAACACACAGCCTCGACTACCAACGACAGACACGCCGCCTCTTCCTCCGTGGTTCCCTGATAACAAAGAAAGTGTTGCGTTCAGTACACAATGGCACAGCTACAGACAAGCCTCGAGAGCGATCACCGCAAGAAACAGCGAAATGCGGCCGATGCGTGAGCGCGCAGGCCATACACACGCCCCCTTTACTCAACCATAGGCCGAAACCCAATAGTGCTTACTTATCGACGAGTCGACTGTGTTCAATCATCTGCCATCATCTCGGAGCTCCTCGCCAGAGACCTAGCTGATCCGCTAGCATGGCATCGCGGCAAGTTCTTACGCAAGCCCTCGAAGGACTCAGTCTACAAAATGCTCTACGGACATGCTACTGATGCTGCGTACGAACTTCCTATCATCACCTTCGTTCATCGAATTGCTTTGCCAAACCCTACTGCACTTGCAACCATGAATTTCACCCTCGCTTTTGCCCTTCTTCTATCAATTGTGTACGCCGAGTTGGAAACAAGATATTTCGCAGGATGCCCGCAAGAGTGCACCGAGAGCACATGCCACACTTGTTGGCAAGGGATCTGGTTCTCCACGGGCGTGTGCTGTACATCGCTGGATGAGCAAGGCAAATGTGTTCGAGCCTGTCCACCAAATGATCCCAAATGAATAATACAGTGCCTTCAGTGTAAGCCATCTTCACTGTCACTCCAAGGAGGACTTCGAGGCTAAGCAAGTGGTAAGCAGGAGCCTGCAATCGTCTTTCGATACAAGGGCATACAACTTCATGAGGACGGAGATGCCACCAGCACGAAAAAATCGGGATCCGAGTGTGTTTTTCAAATGGCAAGGAGACCTTACTGTTGTTGCAAAACAAGCGGACACCATGAGCAAGACCATGATCGAGGTGACCTCACTTCTCAAGCCATCGGAGTGACCTCTGCACGAAGCGAGGAGGTACAGCATCGAAAGTAGATCGCACAAGCAAAATGTTCGCTTATGAGATACATCGCATCGATGCTCGACACGGGTATCGCTTCGGAAAGGAACAGCGTATTCGCGACTGTCGATATCGAAAGGCTCGTCCGCAGCAGACATAGGTTGTTGCCCCACGACGTTTTAATGCTTCATTTTCCTCACTGGACTTGCGTTCTTCTCGCCGTACCCACTCGACGAGAAAAATGCAACAAAATCTTCCTGTCCAACAGAATTCTTGGATTGTCGCCTCGTGGCAGGCTATTTGAAAACCTCGCGTGCATGCAGCATTCGATCAACTGATTGAATCCTGCAATACCTGTGACTTCTGTTGATGTCGAGCGTGTATGACTCGCGAAGACTGACAGGGACAAGGCACGCATCATTGTCTTCCAAGCTCCTAATCCAGACATAGGCGCTCCCGAGGATTTATTTGCTCCACTTGTGCATGCTGCCGCCAAGAAAACATGCATTTTATGCAACAATCACAGCATATCATTACCCACTTCGTATAGTTCGTAGCACCTCCAGCTTTGGCGAACGGTGGGGGCCGAGCTATCTAGCGCATCCTTCTACATCCTGACGGACGACCTGTTAGCTTGAGATCTCGTTCATCACTTCAGCTTTCCACTGCATTGCTAGAAGAACAACAAAATGGCCACATACACTTCCCAGCAAGACTTCAAGTCCGCCTACGACACTCTCAACGCCACTTATGCCACCCACAAGACCAAAGACATCCGGTGGCGAAAATGGCAGCTGAAGCAGCTCTGGTGGCTGATCGAAGAGAACACCGATGCCATCGTCAAAGCCTTCGCGACAGATCTCAACCGCACTGAAGCTGAATGTCGCATGTACGATGTCGGCGGTGTCAAAAAAGACATCAAAGAAGCTCTCGACAACATCGACACCTGGGCCAAAGGCCAACCCGTCGAAGGAGCCGGTATCCTAATGGGAAGATTCGGCGGAGCCTATTTGAGAAAAGAACCTCTTGGAGTCTGCCTCATAATCGGCGCCTGGAATTTCCCTCTTGTCACACTCCTCGGCCCTGTAGTTCCAGCTATCGCAGCAGGAAACTGCATCATGATGAAGCCTTCTGAATTAGCAGGAGCAGTTTCTGCACTCCTCGCCGAACTCGTGCCCAAATACATGGACCCCTCCGCCATCCGCGTCGCAACAGGCGGAGCAAAGGAAACAGGTTTCATGCTCGAACATAAATGGAACCACATCTTCTACACCGGCGGCGCCAAAGTCGGTCGAATCATCGCTTCCGCAGCAGCAAAGCACTTGACACCCACAGTCCTCGAACTCGGCGGACAAGCACCCGCCATCGTAACCAAGAGCGCAAACATCGACCTCGCAGCAAAACGTATCGCGAACTTCAAACTCACCAACGCAGGCCAAATTTGTCTCAATGTCAACCACGTCTTCGTTGACCCTTCAATTCACGACGAATTTGTCTCTCGTCTGCAATCTTGGTTCAAAGAGATGCTCAAAGATGATTCCTGGCTTGCACATATCATTTCTGATAACCACTATACTCGTGTTACAGACCTCCTAAGCAAGACCAATGGCAAAATTGCCTATGGAGGAGAACATGTTGCTTCGACAAAATTCGCTCATCCGGCTATCATCACAGATGTCACGACTGAAGATTCTTTGATGTCGGAAGAACTCTTCGCGCCGTTTGTTCCTGTTCTGAAAGCCACGACTGAAGAAGCCGTAGCGACGATCGGTACAATGCCGCATCCTTTGGGATTGTACATCTTCTCTACGACGCAGCAGGAGATTGACTTTGTTCTTGATCGGACCACGAGTGGTGGTGTCACGATCAACGACGTGGCTGTCCACGCTGGAGTTCCTGGAGCCCCTTTCGGCGGAGTCGGTGAGAGCGGAACTGGTGCCTACCACGGCAAAGCAGGGTTCGATGCTTTCAGCCATTCGAGGACAGTAGTTGGGTTGCCCAATTGGATGGATGCGGGATGGAGGTATAATCCGCCGAAGTTGGAGAATGTGGCCAAGTGGGATACTGCGAAGGCGACGTGGAAGAAGGGTGAGAAAGTGGAGGACCAGTCGACTGGCGGGAGTTGGTTGGGCTTGTGGTGAACGGGAGTCGTGGGCAGCATTTATGAGTACAACCAGTGGGTTCCGACTAGGGTTGGGGTGGAGTATGCGATCGTTCCTTTAACTGTCAGTCAGTGCCGAAGCTTTATGCTCGTATTGTCGTTGATCTAGCGCATGGCCGTGTGGCAGTCTGCCGCCGCCAGCTCCTTTGGGTCGCCACTCCTTTGATAGAATGCCATGGCATCCAATGGCTGGCCATGAGCTCAGCATAAAAGGCCAAAGCCGTTCGTTCTTACTCTTGGCATCCAAATGGAGGAGGCCAAGCCAGAGCATAACAGTACAAGTGAAGTGTACTTCAAGTCCCAGTCAGGCCGTGGATTGAGAAGGTGAAGTCGAAGTAGGAGGTACAGGCCAGGCTTCGGTGCGGTCGTAATGTCTGTGATCAGTCCACGATTTTGACGTGGAAGTCATCAAATATTGACCGTGGGCGGCGTCAGATTTGAGCCGAGGCTAAATTTCCCGAGTGGAGCTTAAGCTTCATCGTGCAGTGCAGCGCAAGTCTCCCCGGCGGGACCTGCATATGCAGCGGATGTGCTCTCGTCTGTGCTGCACTTCTTTGTTGCATGAGTGATGATCGTCCTCGACGCGTCCGCTCACCACCTCGCCAATGGCCCCTGCTGCCTAGCACCGCCCGCCCCATAGACGAGATCGTGCACAACATGTCGGTCGCCGGGAGAAGACCCGCCAGCAGCGGCAGCGGTGGAGGAGGAGGAAGTTCGGGCACGACGGTCGAGCTGGCGGTGTTGCCGAGCTTGAAGAGCTGTCTGGTCAATCTGCCACCGTCGTTGGTCTCGCTGCTGCTGAACGCGAACACGGTGGCCCAGAATGTGGTGGTCGAGTTGCAGTATCGCCAGGCGCAGCCGGTTGGAGCGGATGGCAAGACGAAGCCTACGACGACACAGTCGGTGTTTGTGGGATGGACGGGCATGCAGTCGCAGTCGAGACCCTCTTCAGTGATCGGAAGAGAAGGTGTTAGAGGTCCCCAAGAGAAGGATGTGGCTACAGTGGAGATCGATGCCACTTTCGCCAGGCGGCTAGGTCTCAGTGGAGGCATGAAGGTGGGCAGCGAATACAGTATGAACACGGTGAATATACCGACTGATGAGAATGGCAGGCCAATGTCTTGTTGCACATAGACCCGCCGCAAGCTCATACAGTCAACATTGAGCCCTTGACGGCGACTGATTGGGAGAGTCAGTATCACGTATTCTTGAAATCGAGATCTAGTTGTGCTTACGACATGGTACAGTCATTGAGCTTCACTCATCGTTCCTGGAGATGAACTTTCTCTCCCAAGTCCGAGCCCTTCCCAATCCAGCAGCCGGTCACACGCATCCTCTCACACTCCACCTCACGCCGACTTCCACCGCAAATATAACAGTCACATCTCTCACCCCTCCGCCGGCGAGCACTCAACCGTTTGTCAAAATTTCTCCAGACGCCGAAGTTATCGTTGCACCGAAGACACGGCAGTCACAAAAGCAGAGCTCGTCCAAAGACAATCGAAGCACTACCAGCGCCGGAAGACGCAGTGCAGGCGGGCGAAGCTCAGGAAGCCAAGTGCGTCATAAGAGTGAACGCGAGATCGAAAAGACTCGCCCTCCCATCTTCCTACGAGGTGTGACACGAGCACTTCAGAACGAGTGGTTCGAGGATGGAGGCGATGACATGAAAGATGAAGGCCTGCGGATCTGGCTTGATCGAGAGCATTTGCTTTCCAAAACACTGAGAGGCGTGACTTGGGTGGCGGTCTCTGTGATCAAACCGGCCGGATTGCAGCAGCCGGTTGACCCGCAAAGTGGACCTACTCCAGATCAGAAGCCTGCTCAGAAGGTGGTTGCGAAACTGTCGGCATGGGACGACGCACCGGATAGCAGACATGTGGCCCTTTCTTCACTTTTGTGTGCAGTGCTAGACTCTGAGGACATCATCGGCGGAATCGTGCGCATCGATCCTGCTCCAGCGCCACTTCCAAGGACTGCTTCGGCGCTCAAAGATCCTTCTGCGCAGGCAAGCAAAGAGGCGATCGTCAAGAAGCTGAGACTCACACCATTCCTACAGACAGCAGCTGAGAAGAAAGCTGCAGGCATCAAATTCGGTGGCGAGTCGAAGTCTGAGAAGGAAAACACCGCGCAGCAAGTGTTCAAAGCATTGTCAGCCAACAAGATTCTCGAAGGCCCTCTGACTGATGGCATGTACCTTCCGGCTTCAGACAGCTGGCCAGGTGGCATTCTGGACTTTGAGCCCGCACCTCCTGGAGATCCCTCCAAACCAAAGACAAATTGGTTCCCTGGAGCAGAGCGAAAGCTCGATCTCTCAGTACAACAACAGACCTCGAACCAAAAAGGACCGCAGTGGCCACCTGGAGAAAAGTTACCCCAGACTATACCGACTCTAGTTGGTATCGATAGCGTGATCGAACAGACTCGGAAGAGCCTCTTGCACACTTCTTCAGTACTGCTGACTGGTGGTCTCGGATCAGGTAAGACGTCACTTGTCCAGCTTCTGGCACATCAGCTTCGCAACGAGTATCTCTTCAACGTCATCTACTTTCCCTGCCGGACCATGATCAATGACGACACACGAGTGAAGACTGCCAAGGACCACCTCAACCGTGTCTTTGCATCTGCTTCTTGGGGCGCTCGTATAGGTGGTAGAGCATTGGTCATTTTGGACGACCTCGACAAGATGTGCGCTGTAGAGACTGAGCTTGAACAGCAGAGCAACGTCTTCACCAAACAGGTCAGTGAGCTACTCTGCTCAATTGTCCGAGAGTGGTGCACGAGAGACTCAGGCGTGGTCATGCTGGCTACGGCGCAGAGCAAAGAAGCCGTGAACAACATTGTGATTGGCGGGCATGTCGTGCGCGATATTGTGGCACTCAAGGCACCAAGCAAAGACGGTCGACGAAAGGTCCTGGATCTGCTTGTCAAGCAGGCGAACAAAGCTGGTAGCCGCGATGGCGCCGAGACCGTCGTGAAAAATGGTGGACAACTCAATGCTTGGATGGAAGACTCTGACGGCGAGCAGTCGAGACCGACGTCTGCTCATGGAACAAAGGAAGCTCCTGAGGAAGACAATCCGGACCTGGATCTCCTTGAGGTTGCTGGCCAGACCGATGGATATATGCCTGGTGATCTGGCTGTTCTGGTCTCGCGTGCTCGTAGCGAGGCGCTTATGCGTGCAGTCAACGAAGATGTCATCTCCGATGAGGTGTTGCTCACCGAGGTGGACTTCACTGCAGCGTTGAAAGGCTTTACACCTGCGTCATTGCGCGGTGTGACTCTGCACTCCTCGACAACCACCTTTTCCAGCATTGGAGGTCTGAAGGAGACACGACAAACACTCCTCGAGACACTACAGTACCCCACTACATACGCACCACTCTTCGCGAAATGTCCTCTTCGTCTACGATCTGGTCTCCTGCTTTATGGATATCCGGGATGCGGAAAGACTCTACTTGCATCAGCAGTGGCAGGTGAATGCGGCCTCAACTTCATCTCGGTGAAAGGACCTGAGATCCTCAACAAGTACATCGGTGCTTCGGAAAAGAGCGTCCGAGATCTGTTCGAACGCGCCGAAGCTGCAAAGCCATGCGTTCTGTTCTTCGATGAGTTCGATGCCATCGCCCCAAAACGTGGTCACGATAGCACTGGCGTCACTGATCGTGTCGTCAACATGCTGCTCACCATGATGGACGGTGCCGAAGGCTTGTCTGGAGTCTACGTTCTGGCTGCGACATCTCGACCAGACTTGATCGATCCAGCTCTGCTCCGTCCTGGTCGTCTGGACAAGTCGCTCATCTGCGATATGCCGAACGAAGAAGACCGCCTCGATATCCTGCGGGCGACAAGCGACAAGCTGCATCTTCTTCCGGATCTCACGAGCGAAGACAACACCGGGCCAGAATCCATGCACGAAGTAGCACGTCGCACCGATGGCTACTCTGGTGCTGATCTGCAAGCCGTGATGTACAACGCTCATCTGGAAGCCATTCACGACGTCTTGGGTCCATCCACCGAGAATGCCACGCTTGAATCCGAGAAGAAGAGTAATCGAAGATCTGGCGGCAAGAGCCACGACTTCAGCTACTTCAAACTCGGGCAAGTGAACGTCTCACAAGATAATTCTCCTGCCGCTCTCGCTCAACAAGCAGCTGAACGAGCCAATGTCGCAGAAAAGCTCAAAGCTCTCCAACTTGCTCGCAAGAAGGCCAAAGCGGAACGAAGCGCCGCACGCTCCTTTGCCCCTGCCAGACCAAGTAGTGCGCTGAGCCATCATCGCAGCTCTTCCGCCCTTTCAAATCAACGACCAGGTTCGGCTTTGAGCCAGAACGTTTCTTCTAGTCATCAGACGAATGGAGACAAAGCGAGCGATGAGCCCATCATTACGTGGAAACACTTGGAGAAGAGTCTACAAGAGACGAGATCGAGTATTAGTCGACAGGAGAGATTGCGCTTGGAGAGAATTTATCGCGAGTTTGTTGTGGGCAGGAATGGAGATATGCAAGATGGGCAGGGTGGGACTGAGATTGGGGGACGGACGAGTCTGATGTAGGATTATGTTGTGAAAAATCTTCTATTGTGAAGAGTTATGAGCAGGTCCAACTTCCGGGACATTTTGTGCAAGGTATTTGGAAATTTTTGCACCGCAACTTCGACTGACTCACTAGCGACCCAGCCAGAGTGAGCGAGCTTCCGCGGAATTAGCTCGAGATATGTGCCAGGTTGTGGTTTGACGAGAGCGCAAGATAGTATTCTTTGCCCTAGCATGATTTGAGGCTGGATCTTCGACCCTGTGATAGCCTCCAAGCCAGATCTCCCAGTGTATGGACAAGCTATATAAGCGGTCATGGATACTATGCGTCGGCCATGCAACAGGTACGACAGCAGTGGTCATCAACGAGGCGATAGCTGACTCAACGGCACAATGCAAAATGAGCATTGATCTGTTCGTCTTGCTCGATGCCGAACTCTGCAAGTTCTTAAAACTCGTGCCGTAAAGTTGGCAAGGAGCAGAGAAGAGATTTCGCTCGATGTAGTATCCCCGCCTTCCAGGAAGGCATCACGCAACGGGTTGACAACCTTGCTGTTTCTTTGTTAACGTGTCCCTAGCCTTTATTATTGGGTGATCTGAGCAACGTCGCCTCATGGTCGAAGCGATAGCGATTTGAGACATTTTGTTTGGTCCTTCTCCCAAGTAGTCAATGGAACCAAGTCTATCGATTGAGCCAGCATGGGCCAAGATTCTTGCCCTGTTGATCGGTAGCTATGTTGCGTACAACTACTTCCAGGCTGCAGGGAAGCACAAGGTAAGAGACGTCTATGGTACAAAGACAATAGCTGATTTACCTCGCAGGCCGACCTGCGTTATAGCGAAGAGCATGGCTGCAAATCAGCTACCTGGATCATGCCCTACAAATGGCCGCTGGCGCTTGATATCCTCAAGAAAGGTTGGCAAGCCAGCAAACGAAAAAGGCTTCTCGCCATGTTTGATCAATACTTCGACGCTTTAAAAGGTTACGCAACGATGGATCCCGCCAATATCGAGACCATACTTTCCACTCAATTCGTTGACTTCCATTTGGGCCCACGCAATGCTGCCATGAAAGCCATGATCGGCGAAGGCATCTTTACGCAAGACGATCATGCCTGGAAGCACTCTCGCTACTTGCTGCGCGGAAACTTTTGCTCGAATGCGTTATCAAAATCTAGAAGGCTTCAAAGAGCATGTCGAAAACTTGGTCGCCACGCTGAAGGCGAAAGCTCCAGGTATACTCGATCTTCAACCACTTTTTTTTCGCCTGACGCTGAACACAACCATTGCCATGATCTTGGATCAGCCAGTAGATAGCTTCAACCACGAATTAGGCGATGAGTTCTCGAAAGCATTCAACAAAGCTTCACTGGTTACAGCTGCTCGGGCGAAATTGGGGGACTCGTGGTTCTTGTATACGCCTAGAGCTTTCTCCCAAGCTTGCGAGACGGTGAGAGAATACACTCTACAATTTGTGCAAGCCGCGCTCAAGTCCGATGCATCTCAGCAAGACAAAGACTCGGACGCTTTGCTCAGCGTCATGAATAGAGAGTACAGCACTATCGAGCTTGTCCGAGACCAGGTCACGAACATCCCTATTGCTGGTCGTGATACTACAGCGACTACAATGTCGTACGCTTTGTGAGTAGCATGAGTTTTCTCCATCGACGCGGCTGACTTTTCCACAGTCGTCTTCTAATCAGGCACCCGGAAAAGCTGCAGAAACTTCGTGCAGAGGTCGAAGAAATCCTTGGTGACGACACGATCATTACGAGAGCCAAGATCCAACGCATGCCATATCTGCACAATGTCATTAAAGAGAGTAAGTCAGCAC
The DNA here is from genome assembly GCF_019650295.1 of Cercospora kikuchii. Classification (NCBI taxonomy): domain Eukaryota; kingdom Fungi; phylum Ascomycota; class Dothideomycetes; order Mycosphaerellales; family Mycosphaerellaceae; genus Cercospora; species Cercospora kikuchii. The sequence continues at coordinate 209,759 of NW_025408590.1, forward strand.
CTTCCCTTACCTCTCATGTCCATCAACCTCACATGTCTTAGCTCTTCGACTCTATCCACCCGTCCCGATCAACACCCGCTTCTGACGACGAGCCACACATCTTCCTCATGGAGGAGGTCCAGATGGCCAATCGCCCCTTCTCGTGCGCGAAAACATGCCAGTGGCATATTCAGTCTACCATATGCATCCGCGCAGAGACATCTACGGTGAAGATGCATTGTGCTTCCGGCTGAACGTTGGGAAGGGCCTGAGCTTGCATATATCAAATGGGCGTATTTGCCTTTCAATGGAGGATCGAGGGTGTGTTTGGGAAGTAAGTTGTATCCTCGACACTTCTAACAGGCAGTGACTGACAAATTTTGGCAGAGGACTTGGTCTCCTGTCGACTTCCTATGTGATTGCGAGAGTTGTGCAGGTGTTTCCGAACATTGAACTGCCGCCAGGAGAAGTGGACGAGCCAATTGGGATGGAGAAGCAGCATCTCACGCTGATCTTGTCGGATGCGGACGGATGTAAGGTGAAGCTGGGTTGAGATGTTTGCTATGGCGAGCAGTCCTGGCTCTAGCTCATACCACGGAGCGATCAGATGCGTACTGTCTTTTGTTTGTCGTCTAGCTTCTGGAGTGGCAGAAGACCTTTGAGACCAGGCGCCAGCTTGATTAGAAGGTCAGCCGCACACAGTCGCCGATTAGCGAAACAGCGGTTGAGCATCATTGCCCCAAGCCATTTGAAACACTGCAGTACTGCAACGCGATTTTTGATGCTCCACCGTCTTGACGAGGTTCCAATGGCTTTTTTTGTTGCGTGTGGGATACCATCAGTCTGGAAATTTATATGATGGTGACTCTGTGCGTTTCTCTTTGCACTCCGTTCAATTCTTCTTCAATGTCCACCTTGCATATTATGCCTGTGACCTGGAAAGTCGTTTCTTGTGCGCCGCATTGTCTCAATACCACTTTGGGGGCGAAATCCCTATCATCTTCGAACTCAGACGGGAGCCGATAGACGCAGTCTTCGCTCCTGAGAGTGAACTGGGCAGCAAGGGATGGACCCACTTGACCAAGGTACCACATATCCATGGTGATACTGTGGTCGTCACATCTGAAGGTCGCATTGCCATCCGACTGGTAGTATCGCTGTCGGACGAGAGTGAAGATCATAAGTGTGTCGAGAAAAGCGGCATGAATGGAGGGATTGGACCAATCGGGCACCCAACTGGGCATTCGGTCGGGCGAGTCACAGTCCCGCTGTGGATGTGAATGTCGAAAAGAAGCGTATACCAGAACGACCCAGGCTGCGTGAGGTCCATTGAGCTTGACATAGTCGCGTGCGAAGCGAGTATAAACTGTTGCCCAGTCTAACGTATAATCTATCTCAAGTCTTGGACAGTCTTCGCAGCGCGTAAGTAGGCTCGCAATTGCATAAATGCAATCACGTCTGTCTAAGCACATATGCCGACCGAGTTCTGCCAGCAGGAGCACCGTATATTTGACTTGCTTTATACGGACTAATGAACGTATTTCATCAAGAGCCGATACTCCTTGCAATACAGTAACGAACGTAGACCAAGGCAACTCTAGAGTACCACACTGTAGTATCGCATTTTTGGCAACGTCCACTTCTTGTACGCACCATCGGCGGCGGAAGTAGCTTCTTGATGCGAAAATCCTCAGCATGTTATACTGCTTCGTAGGTCTCCATTGTACCAGCGGCTTGGTACTAAACTGGAGTTCGATGTAGGTGAAGCCTCCAGTCCATTGGAGTATACGTGAAATTGCCCTCTTGGGATTGGAGTTGCTGTACTTGATCTTTTCCAACACTTTGACCACGAAAGCTCGCCAGGTTGTGCTGAACCACGATTGCTTTATGTTTTCATACTTGCGACAATAATCGAACACGCACTGCGCATCATGGTTGATAGAGTCTTCGCCGGCCCATATAACAACTCGCCATGCGTGGCGGAATATCTGCCCCATCTGAGCGACTTGGCTGGAACGCTCAAGCAGGTCATGCTGGTTGATGCATATTGCGTCGATCCACACGGCTCGAGGCTTACCCAAATATCGTAGCCTGCGCAGTGCGGTGTGTAAGTTGGCAGCTGTCGGTATTGGGTATCCATCTAGCCATAGTTCCCCAGGCTCAGAAGGTTGACTCGAAAAAGTGCGCTCCCAGACGTTGTTCTTTAATCCCCGAGGCGGGCATCTCATAGTATTCCAATGCGTGGCTTCTTCGAAAGTTCTGCCCCAGGTATAGGAAAGTGCTTCGTACTGTGCCTCTCCAAGTTCGATAAGATCGAATGCACCAATGAGAGGAGCCGTAAGCGTTCGGGCGGGCTGCAGTTGCAGCACCCGTATCTGGCTGGAGCCCAACGGAATATATATCGATGCACCTGGGATCACTGCCTGAGTGCATGTCGACGGATCTGCCAAGGACTGTCTTGATACTGTCGTCGCTCCACCTGCGGACGGCTTCAAGTTCGCGCGAGATCGTCGATTTCGCGTCGAGGCAGATACGACTCGTGCGTTTGGCATTCTTCCATGTAGCAAGGTCGCCGGCAGTGCTAACCTTAGAAAGCGTCGGTAAGTTGAGATGCTATAGAAGAGGTATACGCATTGCACATCCCGGAGCGGCGCAAGTTTGAGCAGAAAAGCTGAAGCGGAGAGCCAGCGGCCGCTGCAATGGTGTGGGTGTGCACAACACAGCTCAGCCCCAGCCTCGCGGCTTGGCTTCAGGGCAGTGCATTTGTTGTACGACTCATGCTTTTCATGGAGTGGTCGCGATGTCTCTCAGCGACGCAATTGAACAACTATCTGATAAGTATTCGAACTGCTCCTTAGTTTAATCGAGAAGGTGGCGGTAGAGTTAGCCTATAGAGTCTAGTATGCTCGCAGCGAGGGACGGAAGGAGCAGTGCAATAGCAGGGTTGTAGCCGCAATAGCATCTCAACACATTGCCAGACGTTGCGCAAAAGCCCCACTTCGCAAGTGCCCTTGAGTTCGGAAATTTGTCAGAGGTTATTCAATCATTTTCGCCCGTGTCTTCGTAGGCGCAATGTCAGAGGCCTCTCCGTTCGCGCTCAATCTAGGACGGGGTGTAAGGTGCGGTCAGCATTTCGGAAGCTGAGGCACTTGTAGTCCGTCCACAATTGCGCTTTCCCAGTCAGCATGCTCGCCGCTTCCATTCGGCAAGTCAGACCAGAAAAACTGAAGGCATGTGGTGATCACCGGTTGAAGTCGCCATTGCCATTTCACGAGGCCTAACTCATTGGTTTGTTCATATTTCTAGCTCTTGATTTGCGCGTATCCGATCATCGTCGGTCCTTCGCAGATATGCCATTCATTTCATGCTGCCTTTTCCGTTGAACGCCAATGCCTCCTTCAATTCCGCTCACGCTCGAAACATCTACGAAGACTTGGCGACACGCTTGCCACGGGCGTTCTTCTTTGGGGTCTCGGAGATGGAAAGTCCTGTGCCAGACTGTCAGTCCAGATGTTCCGCGCTAAGTCTCTGCATCACTGGACTCACCCGGAGGAAGCGACTGCTTCAGCTTTTCGGCCTTGTCGTTGTCCTTGAGCACGAGAGTGTAGAGGTGTCTCTGGCAGCGGACCTTGAACTTGGTCTGGTTGATACCGGCGCTGCGGTTCTTCTTTATCCGCGCAGCTGTTTAGTTCACCGTCAGCATATCGTCCCATCAATCACAATCTTGTCCTCGATCCCGCTCTCCCCACATCCTCCAAATATCTCGGGTGTAGGACCTCACATACAGGAAGCATCCTTGCGGCGGCAGATCTCGATGAAGCTCTTGATGTCGGTGACTTCGCGAGGCATGGTTGCGGCGGTGTGAATGGCGACGTGAGTGTGAATTGGTGATGTCTTAACGTTGCTGTCCTCTCAAACCCTCCACTCGTCGCATTGGATCCAAAATCGAAGAGTGCGGGCCGGAAGCTGTCGGCGTTTCCTCGGCTTGAAATCTTGGCATTGTCGCGACCCGTCCTTGCTTCACTTCACCTCGCGTCAACGTTCACATGCACAGCGGGATCTCCCTCGTCCGGTCTCTACCTTGCCAGATAAATCCCCAGACACTTTCAGCACAAGAGCAGAATCATCCACAGCAAAGGCGATCAGCAATTAAACCACACTCATCATGTCTGCACTCTCCCAAACAGACCTCACAAAGGTCGCAACCGAAACCGCAGAAACCTTCATCGACAACTACTACACGACTCTGTCCACCACCTCATCTCGCAACAACATCGCCAGCTACTACATTCCACCCATAGCAGGCTCCACTCCATCCCGCAACCTCCCCATCATCAACTACAACGGCGATGTCACCAACGACCCACAAGCCTTCCAAGCCAAGTACTCTGAAATGCCCTGGGCCTACTACGATGTCCAGAGCCTGAACAGCCAAATAATCAACCCTGCTCTCGATCCTGAGATTGCGAAGTCGGGTAGGAAGAGAGAAATGGAGAAGAATGTGAGCATTGGGGTCCAGGTCAGCGGGTATGTGAGGTTGAATGAGAGGAAGGATGGAGAGATGAGAGGCTTCAGCGAGGAATTTGTGCTGGTCCCGAACAAGGAGAAAGGGAGAGACTGGTTGATTCAGATGCAGAACTTTCGTTTTGTGGTCTGAATATGCGGTTGGAGTGGAGGATGAATGACTCGATGGGATGTGATCACGAGAGCATGAATCATGGGATTGTACTCGAGGGCTGCTGTTACTCCACATGGCTGCGAGGTCGGATGACTGTCTGGGAATGTACTCGTGGAAAGATGCTTTTGCTGAGCGAGGCTCGAGGCCTCCGATATCACGAGTTAAGTTGGTTATGGTAATTTCGAGACCGCGGACGATAGCTGGACGAACGAGCCCATGACGATAGTTACGACCGAACTGGATACCGCTGCCCTGACACTAGAAGCGGCTCGAAGCAAGTTGTTGTGGAGGATGCCACTGATCAGATGTCGCAGCTTCACGAGCCGCATGTCGCGATGCGTCCTGGCGCCAGTGTTCTGGCTCAGATGTGTGGCATGGAGCTACGCTCGCCTGTCACGATGTTGAGGCATCACTGTAGTCAAGCGTGCAAGTAAGATTTGTGCCTCACATGAATAAGAGGTGCTCGTGCAGCGCCCCATTGGAATCGGTACTAAACCACCACACCTCAAGATGCAAAGCACCGCCGACTGAACGCGCCTGCGAACATGCGCCTGGACAAAGAACGATGCGCGTTACCAGCACATCACCCGCACCTCACCGCCGTCCCGCACCGGCGCCCGGAAAATCCTCTCGCCGCCAGCAGCAGCACACACGCCGCTGCCCCGCCACGCCCTCGCCACAACTGAAGCGCGCCGATTCCGCTGAACCCTCATATAATAAGGAATTACCCCTCTCCACCAATCAGCGAAAATGTGGAGTAGTCCGTCGCTGGGCCTCAAAAATGCAATGACGGGCGAACGTCGCTTGGGACGCCAATGCGATCAGTACCTAGTTGAAGATCGAGTCTACGGACTCTCGACAACCGTACAGCAGAGGTCTAAGGAATGGGCAAGAATATTGGTAATCGAACGTTGGTTTCGGTCTTCGTCTTTTGCACTTTCAAAGTGCATTGGCGACGACTTTTTTTTGCCCAAGGCAAAGCGCGCCGATTCCGCTGAAGAGTCATATTCGTCAAGAAATTACCCTTCTCCACCAATCATCGAAAAAGTGGATGCAGTCCGTCGGTGAACCTCAAACTTGCGACGACGGGTAAAAGCGACTTCATCGACCCTCGAGTCGATGCGGTGACGGTTAATAGCCCAACTGAATATCGTCTTAGACGTGACAGTTACAGAAACAGCAAGAGGTTTAAGGAATGGGTTAGAACTTGGTTATCGGACGGTGGTTTCGGTCTTCGTCTTTTGCTGTTTCGCTGCAATGGCGACTTTGTTTTTTTTTGCCAAGGGCAAAACGCGCCGACAGCGCTGAGGAGTGAGTGGTGTTTGCTCGATATTATCATATCCAACAATCACCCGAAACGTGGAGAGTAGTCTGTGGATGAACCTGGTACCTTGCAGTTGACGGCTGAGGGGTAAGGCGGGACGCCGCCTTGCTCAGCCCAGCTCTCCTGCTCGCAGCGCCGCATCCTTATAGGATGGCTTTGATATGGCAGTAGGCGGAGATCTCTGATCCCAGCGCTGACACTTTTTTTGCCCCTCTCTTTTGCAAAAGCTGAATCTTGAAGCAGCATTGCTGGAGGCGCGCCAGGAAGGATTTCCACACCATTGAGAGGACTGGAAGCGATTTGCTCATGTGAAGTGTCTGCTTCACCACAACCCACCCCGGCTCGCAGAAACAGCGCCAGCCCGCTCACTTCACCGCTGCTGCCGATGACTGTCTTTTCCTCCAACGACGATCGCTGTTCGTCACCTCCGCGTTCGCCCGCTGCAGACGCCGCCGAGCAACGGCGACAACCACATTAAAAACGAGTGCGCAACTGTTCACGGCTGGCGGCAAAATCTTCGTGCAGACATTTTGCGAGCAAGCTGTCGACAGAGTCGCAGTTCTGTTGTCGCATCGTGCGTGCAGACTGCTAGACGCAAAGGACCTCAGTGCCGGGGTCGTTGGAGGATTGGAGTTGTGGCATCGGTGCAAGGCCACGAAGCCGCTCAAGATCAGCTTCTCATGCCGGGCTTCGAGTGTTTGCCTAAGGGAAGCGCGCTAATTCCGCTGAGCACTTATATTTGGTCGGAATTATTCTATCTACCAATCACCCAAAACGTGGAGTACGCCCGGGGGTGAACCTTTTCGGCGCCCCACCGGACGCGGTGTGGTGGCCGAGTGGTCTTGAGCCGACGGGTTCAAGACCCGTGAGAGGTCCTTGTGGGATGGTGTGAGAATTGGAATATTACTTTTTTTGTTGCATTTCCGCTGACCATTTGTTTTTCTTTTTGCTGGAGCTGGCGACGTCGTTGCGCGCTTTTGTGCAGGTGGTGGTGCTAGTGTGTTGTTGATGTTTTGCTTTTGATGTTTCTCACTTTTGCTGGTGTGGTGACGATGATATGTGAGGGCGTGCCAAGACTGAAGATATGTTTTGCTCTTTGATCGCGGCAGCTGCGACTTCGAGGCGGCAGAGCAGCGCAGGCAGGTGCTTTGGAGGCCAGATCGCGACGTCGCATCTCTGCATACTGCTGCAGCGTGTCACGCGTGTCAGTGCATCGTTTAGAATATGAAACTCGTGCAACCCCTGACCGCGACGGAAGTGCATCGTATGGGGCTCAAATATGCTCGCACAAGACCATCAGCGAGCGATGAAAAGCTTCAACTGTGACTGGCGACCTCTCGAACAACGCAAAAGACTCCACGGCCAGCACATGTACCATTCAGGGAATCTGCATCACCGGCTATGCGCAGAGAAACATTGGAAGAAAGACTGAGACAGGTGGCTCTTTTCACTGGCACGTCCAAGCCACGAGTGGTCTCTGATTTAATAACTCGCAGCTCTCGCATTGTAATTTAGGCGCGGAGGACGCGGTGGTGTGCTCTTCACTTCAGCTGCCAGCTTTTGCTTACGACCATGAGAGGAGGCTGTCACTGGGGACAACTTCCTTGGCATGCTTCGAGAATGAGCCTGACCACATCGCTCGGAAGACCAGCAGCACATCTGAAGACTGCAGCTGTAGGCCGGCGCAAGGACGAGTGGAATTTCTTCAAGCGCTGAAGCCTCAGAATCTGGGCGAGTTGCATGCCTCTGTCACTCTGATCAGCGGTGACATTAATGGTGTGGAACTTTCTTGGCGTTGTGAGATGCCCCTTAACGGAAAACACGTCCGACCCTGGATTCGAACACTTTCAGATCACGCACCCAATGCACCTGAGCAGAGGCGAAACCTTCACCTTGGCACTGGTCTGATCACAGCCGGTGTCGCGCGCAACATTGACATTGTAGTGCCTGAAGAGCTGTTGAGCCTGAGTCCCAAGCCTCGAGGAAACTCTCATCAGTACATTTCGACCTGTTCGAGTCACAGAAGCTTCCAAAGCGCACTTTTCCGTGGCGCGCACCGCCATCGCAACGGCAGAACAAGCCTCTCACATTTCCGCATTCACCCAACCGCCAATTCGATCGCCAGCGAAGCACCATGAAGGGCAAGCGCGCCGGGACTGACCAGCAGCTGGAACTATCCGTCTGGGCCAACGAAGACAAATTGCCAGAATACATCCTCCCTCGCGTCAGAAGGCGCCCAGATATCGTCGAGTGCTTCATCCCAGTCGAAGCAGGCCAGCAGATAACAGTCAGAGGGAAGTTCGAAGGCACCACATTGGAAGCCTCCTTCGATCTCGTGATTGATGGCTCTTTCCTGGTAGATTTGAGGATCGGAGACAAGCGCGCGCGACAATATGCGACACGAACCTTGAACTTCGAGCGAGTCTATGACTGTCCGAGTTTCAAGGAGGGCTGGACTTCGAAGATCCAGCCCCCTCTAGACGTTTACGAGGCAACTCTGTTTACAGAGCGTATCGACGAGAACAAAATTGTCCTGGCGCAGATCGAGGAGGAGGACAAAGCGGAGGAGCGGCCAGGTGTAGGCAGTATTCAGGTGGTGGCAAACCTCAAAGATACTGAGCTTGACCAGCGCATGGACGATGCAGAATGGGATATGGAGGGGGAGGGTTGGATTTATCGATTCAAGAAGCCGGTTCGACGCAGTGGTATCAGACCTGACTATGCCATGGAGGTTCGGCACACCAATTCACACAAGGTTCCACAGAAGCGCAGCAAGACACATCGAAATCACTGGAATATCCACCCTCGATTTGGAACCAAACCATGGAGCCGCTTTATCTTCTATTACAGGAGCCAAGAAGCCATCAATAAAGCCGGCTGCATCTTGCGCGAGGATACAGCGCAGCGATTGGACGACTTCACAGAGACGCACGATCTGTCCCTCGCTGCGGCTGGTGCGTATGAACCTGACTATGAAGACATGACTGGTCTAAGTCCACCTGGTTTTGCGGCATCCCGCCCAGAGCCCTCTCTGCCTCACACGCACAAGTTCAAGCGACTGGGAGGCAATCTCGGCTTGCAGGAGAGACCGACCGCCAGTGAGAACAATGCAAACGAGTCTCTCTTCGTTGATTCTGACACCAACCTCGCCGACGACTGGGGCAGCGGATGGACTGGCGGCATGATTTTCAGCAGAGACACCGGGAAAGGAAAGCGCACTTCACCATCTGCAATTACCATGAACCGAGGCAAGGAAGGCATGGATGACCACGGAAACGACTCTGCAAAACATGAGGCGCGCAACAAGACTTCAGCTGCTCAACGTCGCCGTAGAAGTGGATTTCTGGACAGGCTCACTTCAGATGAGGACCCGCTTTCACATGCACATTCTGCCAGAAACCCGTTCACCCCAGAAGCCGACACACTCGGCAAACATCCAGCAGCCGCTTTGTCCCCGTCACCCTCCACAAACATGGCTAAGCATGACTACCAGCGCCAGCTCGTCAAGGTTCCTGAGCTTTCAGAGATCATTGAACTAGTCGGACCCGAAGGCATTTCTCAGCTAGAGCTGAACGCGTACTTCAACAACATCGCCAAAGTAGAAGCCTGGTCGCAATCCCTTTACGCCAAACTGCGCACCGACTTCAACCAACGCGTCAAAGAAGTCGCCGACATTTCGAAGCTCAAAGTCACGCTCAAGGAACAACATCTCTCGTCGCTCGAGGCCGCCGACACTCCTCAGGCCGATTCATCCGCAGCCGCCAATATGGTCAATCCATTCACCGATCGCGACGCGCGCGTCGCCAAAACTTCCTCCGTAGCCACTGATCGCGCCAACGCACTCAAGCGCGCCGCGTCCAAATCGTCCACTCCCGACGCTGGCGCCACCACCAAGAAGATCAAGACCGAGAAGGCGGAGAAGACCGAGAAGGCCGAGAGCAGTCATGCCGCCGACATGGAAGCTCGCCGTCGCAACCTCGAAGCGATCCGAGAGAAGACTGCGGCTTTGCTAGAGCAAGCAGCAATGGTCAAGGCTGAGAAGGCAGAGAAGAAGGCGAGAAAGGAACGAGAGAAGGCAGAGCGGAGAGAAAAGGAGAGACAGGAGCTTGAGCGTGCGGAGAAGGAGAGAGAGGAAGCGGAGTTGCTGGCCCAGGAGGAAGAGGTCCTGAAGTTGCAGCAGCAGGCCGCGGAGGCTTTCGCACAGGCTGAGCTGGAGGGTAGTGACTCTGACTCTGATGACGAGAGTACGCTTGGTGATGCTTCCGGATTGCAGGACGAGCGTCAAGGCAAGGCTGGGGAGGGGAGTGACGAGGATTGAGCTGTTGCGACGAGAAGCGGGCGGAGAGTTTGTGTTATTGTCGAGAGCGGAGCGATGCGATACTGTACAATACCAAAGATGCAAATTGGTCCGAAGCAGAGGTCGAGGAGATTGCACTTTGCAGTCTCCTCCCAGAGAGCTTCAGCAAATGCTAGGCTGCCAGCGTGCAGTCGACAAACGCGCGTGGCCAGGCTTGCAAGCACCAATCCAGCAAATTTCAAATTAATGCCATGAAAATCATCAAACTTCTCATTCCCAAAACATACTTAGGGTATCGTAACACGTTAACATCATGCAATGTCTCTTCGCCCGAGGTTGCTCACTCATCGCTTGCTTCTTCCAGTCCGCTGTCACAGCGGAGGACTACGGGATAGCAGCATCTCCTTGCAAGCGTCGGATGGGCAGATAAATTAGTCTCTCGCTGGTCGAATGTTTGACAGAATATTCTGCACGCGAGCTAACATGTCTTCGCGTGTCTCGGTGCTGAGAGTGGGCAGGTTACGCTGGTTGCAGGATCAGCATGAGAACTTCATCACGCTTTTTGAGGACTCTGAGAAAGGAAAGAAGGAAGTCAAATGGCGTACCCTTTCCAACCAACTTCTCAGTTCAGATTCTGTCCACGTTTCTGGTTTGCCGGATGGTTCTGAGGAGGAGGGGAAGAGGTCTTGGCCCCAGATTGACCTATGAGGAGCGAGAGCATTAGATATAGATTTCCTTGGAAAAAAGATTGGATATTCGATACCAAGCCGTGGCTGCCGTGACCAGAGCTGTGAAGCCTACGAACAGGTTCTTGGAATTGAGTGCTCTGTCGAGGGCGGTTGGCATTGTGGCGAATGGGTGGCGTTCTCGAGGCTTCTTTGATTTGATGAAGAGTTGGAGGATGGGGAAACAGAGAGCTTGATGATTGAGGACGGTATGGAGATCAGGCAGCAGATTGCAATGTGTTGTGTTGTTCGATGTTGCACAAAGCTATCGCGTAGCTGCGCCATGTCGTCGTCACGCACGTGAAAGTGGCGCCTGGCGCTAAATTTGGCGCTAATGCTCGTCTAAGGTTTAGGGGTCGCTTGGGGCACCTGCATCCCTGTCAGCGCTGTTCGAACAGCTGTCGGACTGCAAACACGCGTCTGTAATATAACAACCAGCACACACTACTTGGCTGTCATCTGGCATGAACACCAACCGCGATCCCTTCAACCTCCGACGAAAATCTCCCGCTTCACAGCTCTTCCGCTCGACTTCCAATAGCAGTTTGAATAGCAACAACAGCAACAGAGACAGCAATCCACCCCATCACGATCGTCACCTATCGCCGAACTATAGCCCCAATGCTTCGCAGAACCACGGCAGCTCAATAGCGTCGTCCAGCATGTCCGGCTACGGCATCCCGGCTAGCGGAGGCGCTGCTGCGGCTTCACACAGCGTCGACAACTGGCAGAGTTCCGGGAGGTCACGATTTCAGCATACGAGCAACCACGACGCGCAGCAGACACTGAGTGAGAAGGTTGGAGATACCATTGGTGGTATGTTTGGTGATGGGAGGAAGGAGAGTTTGCCCATGTACAAAGATAAACCGAGCAATTTCTATGGGCCTGGAGGCAGGAATGCGAGGCAATGGATGAGGAGGAAGAGAACGTTGGGTGCCGGATTGGGAGTTCTGGCTGTGCTGAGTTGGTGGTTTGGGATACTAAGCCCACTGAGTTGGATTGGCGGAAGCTCGTCAGACACGAAGGGTTCGGCCTCACCAGCGACGCCTGTGTCTGGTGGGCAGAAACAACAGAGTGGGAGTGGATGGGGATTGTGGAGTGGGAAGGAAAAGGTGGACTGGAATGAGAGGGCGCTGAGTGTGAAAGACGCATTCCAAATCAGCTGGGCAGGATATGAAAAGTATGGCTGGGGTATGTATTGGCATATAGTATGTCCTCCTGTCTGGGAGGTGTGTTACACCCAAAGATCTGGCACTGACGATAATCTACAGGCTTCGATGAATATCAACCTGTTTCCCACAACGGCAAGCTCATGACGCCGAAAGGCATGGGATGGATCATTGTCGATGCGCTTGACACGATGATGATTATGAATTTGACGACAGAACTGGAACATGCACGACAGTGGATACATTCGAACCTAACATATGATCAGGATCACGATGTGAATACTTTTGAGACGACGATTCGGATGCTTGGTGGATTGCTGAGCGCACACTACTTGAGCACGCAGTTTGAGGGCAAGTATGCGCCGACGACGGATGGGCTCAGCGATGACCTGTACATTGAGAAGGCCGTGGATCTGGCAGATCGACTTTTGGGAGCGTACGAGAGCAAATCTGGAGTTCCTTTTGCGAGTGTGAATCTGGCGAAGATGCAAGGACTACCATCGCACGCCGATGGAGGCGCATCATCAACTGCGGAAGCCACCACTTTACAATTGGAGATGAAGTATTTGTCCAAGCTGACTGGCGAAACACATTACTGGGAGCACGCCGAGCAAGTCATGCGAGTCGTTGACGACAATCAAGCTGAAGACGGCTTGGTGCCCATTTTCATCTATGCTGATCAAGGCACGTTTCGAGGCGATAACATTCGTTTGGGAAGCCGAGGCGACAGCTACTACGAGTATCTCATCAAGCAATATCTGCAGACTTCCCACCAAGAACCGGTGTATCGAGAAATGTGGGACGAGAGTTTGGCAGGTGTCAAGAAGCATCTGATCACGTATAGTTATCCAAACAACTACACGCTGATCGCCGAGAGACCAGCTGGGCTGCACTCGCGCCTGGAGCCGAAAGAGGACCACCTCGTCTGTTTCATGGGAGGTACCATTGCGCTAGCCACGACTGGTGGCGTGTCACTTGCACAGGCCAGAAAAGAACCGAACTGGACTGAGAAAAAAGAAGAAGATATGCGCCTCGCTCACGAGCTAACGAAGACTTGCATCGGCATGTATCAAACGAAAACAGGCCTCGCACCCGAAATCGCCCACTTCCACATCCACGACCCGCCGCTCATGTACAACGACTTCTCTCCCAAAGAGCTTCCGCAAAGCCCGGCCGAATTCAACAAATGCCTCGATGCGAAATGTACCACGACCGAAGACACTGTTGCGAAAGACTTCATTTTCAAAGCCGCAGACGTTCACAACCTCCAACGTCCCGAGACAGTCGAGAGCTTATTCTACATGTGGCGCATCACAGGCGACGAACAGTATCGCCACTGGGGCTGGGAAATGTTCCAAGCTTTTGTCAAACATACTCTCGTTCCTGATGGGGAAGGTTTCTCCAGCGTTGCCAGTGTACTGGAAAGTCCGGTGCATCTGAGAGATAATATGGAATCTTTCTGGTTGGCCGAAACATTGAAGTATTTCTACTTACTTTTCACTGATGAAGAGATCCTTTCGCTGAATGAGGTTGTATTCAATACGGAAGCGCATCCTTTCCCGAGATTTGAGTTGGGCAAGTTGTTCAAGACGGGCTGGAAGAGGAAGAAGAATCGGACGGAGCAGGAGACGAGGGAATTGGAGCAGAAGTTGAAGAAGGGTGATGTTTTGCATGATGGAGAGGAAGCAGATGTGGTTGTTGTTAAGGTTACGAAGACGATGGAGAGGAAGGTGGAGAAGGAGACGGCAGTCGAAGCGAGTGAGAAGATTGGAAGGGGACAGAGAGGGAAGATCTTGGCGGGCAAGCCGCTTGCTGGGGATGATAAGGCAAAAAGAGGTGGTGTGATGGTGGACGGGTCTGAGGAGCCGAGTGATGTATGATCGGTGGCAGGTGTTTGTGGGTAGTGCATTGTACGAATTGTGTCATTTCAGTGGGAAAGGTTTGTGGATCGTGTTGGATGTTTGCTGGCGTTGGTTTGACGCTGCTTGCTGTCAAGCTCTCGTCTTCTTTTCTTCTTCGTGACTTTCTGGGCATGCTCTAGTGGGAAATGGATCTGGTCTTGACCATCTTTCTATATGCTAATTTGCGTCTAGTATATACCGATTCCACGTAAACCCCTCCCCAAATCTGCAAGACAGCATGCTGATTACTCGAGATTTTCGTCGACTATACCTTCGACAGCGCCAACGAGGGTCACACGAATATGACTCAACAGCCCAGCCTTTCGTACCTGTAACGCCGCCACGTCAACATGTGCAAGACTATCGAAGACCGGCGGAATATTATATCACGACAGCGTCAACTTCCCACCAGTATCCACATATCCCTGGTTATCATAGCACGAGGCGGCACCATTCCCTCAATCTCAGCATATCCCTGGCTCCATGCCTCCAGACCTGATGAACGGTCAGTACTAAGCTTTACGTCTCCGGTCTGTTTGCATCCGATGCGAACTTCCTCCATACAAGGCGCAGATGAATGTGCTGCATACCACCGTGCTTCCACGCTCATATCTAATCACATGGCGTGGTGAACAGGTGAATGATGGGGTTCGTGAGTCACAAATCTTTCACAGTGTCTGTATTCAATCCGGATTCACCAAGCCATCATTCACCCAAGCTGACCCACTTCTGAGGCATAAAATGCCAGCTTCCTCCAAGCTTACAACCACAACTCAGTCTTGACCACCTCTCTTCGACACCAGTCACTCGCAGCACCTCAGTCAAGCAGCTCCTCGACAGCGCGCAACATCAAGTCAGGGACATCGCTCGGCAGATATGGCGCCTCAATTGGTCTACGAGTCCACTCCCGAACCGCCAGCCGAAGTGTGGACGCGCGAGTTGTGCTACGAAGAAGGCGACCGCATCATCGCACTCGATGATGTGCCCGAAAACCATTTAGTGCTGAACAGCGAGATTCTGGGGCGCGCATCCCTTTTTTTCAAGGGCAGTCAACAAAATGACTGGGGAGTGGTGGCAACCACGATTCGACACCAGCCAACAGGCAAGGACCGCACGGTACTCACGTACTATCTGATACGCAACTCAGAATCCGAGACCCTCACGTTGACCAAGACGGCATGTACATGCTTCCATGGACACGTGAATGAGCTGACATCTTCTCAGCGTCCTACGCCAGACGGACTCACTGGACTCGATACGGAAGTAGCAAGCTCAAGTGGTAGAGTCGCAGTGTTCTACCTCTCTGGCGATGCCCATGGCTTTACGCATCGCCGCCACCACCAGAGTAGGTATAGAGGCTGTGCCTGGGGAGAAGACGACGCCCAAAGCATCTACAATGCTCTTGATTATCTTGCACACGTTCGCAAGAATCACAGAGTCATGTTCAAGCTCTTGTACAAAGAGCGCATTGAAGAAGAACTGTACTACGAGGACTACGCCGACATTGCAGCTTACGCGGAACTCTATGATCTGCTCTCTGAAATTGCTCCTGCTCTGAGGCAATTACTACTCAATGAGCGGTACATCTGGGAGGATATCAAGAAGAACTACCACTTCTACATCGCCCTTGGCCGAAAGCTGGAATGCGAGGAGGTATTTGTCGACGCCATGCGTCACTACATTGGCAGCGGAAGCACTCTGAGAGATCTTACCACCGAACTGGAGTTTGATGAACGATACGCCCTCGAGATCGCTGAGATCCGTGAGAGTCAGATCAGGCGAGTCGAAATCTTGCTGCAGGATATTCAGGCTCTGACATTGGCAACCCACATTCCGGACACATCTCCCAGATACGCCCCCATTGGCCCCGGCCGGCCTGTCAAGACCGCGTTTTTCTCCAGCGCACATGCTCCCACCCACTTGGAACGTGTACAGGAGATCGCCTGGCACATCTTCCGTGAATGGTTCACGTATCAGCAACTGGGAGCAAAGCACCACGCGTACGTTCGCGACAACCCAAGAGACGACGAAGACGACTTTCCACCCTACTTGGAATCAGATGATGAGGATTTCGATGACGCTCCGAGGCCGTCAACGAGTGGCGTATATCTACCAGGATCACTCCGCAGCGCGTGTAACTATGCAGTCGAAGCCTCGCAGACCGGAAAAGAACTGGAAATCTTTGACGAGAACGTTGCTGAGGCATTCGTGCGCAAGTCATCGCTCGCCGCATCGCCATACGTAATCTTGGAGGTGCAGAGTGAACTCAAGAAGCTGGTCAACCAAATGGCCAATCTAGCTCTCCCCCTTGTCGCCCCGCGTGACTACAAGCTCGTCAAGGCTCAGAGATACGAGGATCGTAACGGCACTCTACATTTCGGTATGCATCCTCCACTCTCAGCCAAAGAGGACTATTCCGCCCGTGGCTCCAACGTCTACAGTGCCATGTCAGCTCATTACGGTCGTGGTAGTGGCCGAGGTGGCCGTGGTCGTGGATTCGGTCGAGGCTACGTTCAGCCTCCACAGGTGATTCGCGGTCCTGGTACCGTCCGTCCAGGCACCTTTGGATATGCTCACACCTACCTCAGCGAGCCAGAACCGCACATTGAAGACCATCCCTGGTTCAGGTACGGTAACAAGTACATCATGAAGGAGAACAGATATGGCATGACGGCACGAGACGATTCCGACATCCACTATTTTACTGCGACTCAGATCAGTGAGGATGACGTTCCGTGGACGCGTGTGAATCCTTTGGGCGTGGAATATGAGATTTGTGATCTCCAGCCAGCTTCCAAGAAGTGGTTGAAGGCGTTGGGTGTGCTGGGGGAAGATTTCGACGACATCGAGGAGAGCGAGGACGATGGGTCGGCAGGTCAAGGCGGATCGGGCTGAGTTGGGAGTGGGCTCGCAGGTGAAGGTATTGCAGGTTTGAAAAGTCATCGCTTGGCTAGCTTGGATTTCTACGCATATTTCCGTCGAAGTCATTGATTTCAGATTCCGCTCGAACCGCGCTGGTCTTTGAAGTGTTTCCTTCCAATCGCACTCACGCAGCCACCTCAAAGAATAAAGTGTCCATTCATATTACTCCTCTTCAAAGCCCGAAAATCCTTAATGCTGCGCCTAGAAGCATCTCGACGATGGACAGATCGACCAACCTCAGACCCACGCGCGAAGCTTTTCATGACATTTGCGCGAGCATTGCGCTTGATAGTCTCTGGGGAGTTGAACGGGTTACCAATGTCGACAGCTCCGCGTTTCTTGTTAGGTGCTTTTTTGGCCAAAGCATCACGCTTCATGTTATATTCTCGACTACGGAAAGCATTACGCTTAACAACTTCTTTCGTGATAGATCGTTGTCCGAACTTCTTTGAGTAGCGATCTCGTTTGTTTTCGGTGCAAGATCCGAATTTGTTTTCTTCTGTCAAGGGGTGAGGGTTCTTGCATGAGTCCAGATTGTCGTTCTCGCGAGATTCGAGGAGGGCGATTGGAGCTGGGTCGTCTCGTTGATTGAGCACGATGTCGAAGCCTCCACGCTCTGTCGAGAAAATGCTGTTAGTATGTCTGCAGCATGACAGCTATCGGGCGCTCGTACTGTAAACTGGTCTGCCAATAGGAGCAGCAATGGCGCACGTCGCCAGTACGAAAGTAAGAATGCAAGAGAGCTGCATGGTTCCTGTGGTAGGAAACTAGCTGGGTGCGGTCGCGACTGTTTCGGCGGCTGAGGTTGCTGTGATCTGAGGATCATTTGGCATGGTGTTGACTTGCTATTATATAGACATTTGTCTTATCACATCTTGCAGCGCCGTTGGACCTGCTCCGGACATCTCGTTTTCCGAAGGCTCGATGAGTAAGGCACAAACATTTCCTCCATTCTCGATTGAATGCCATGAGGGCACTCCCTAAATAAATGCCGAACTCCTTCCACTACCTGCGATTGCCTATTCGGGCGCGGTGCGTCTCCAAGGTCTTTGGAGCACGCGCAGGCTCACCGGTGAGGGTTGGAGGCTTTACTGCGTTAAAGATAGGATCGATCGCTGAGCTCGATTCTTCTTCGTGGAGCCAGAAAATCTGCTGAACTTCCTGAGTGCCAATAGACATACCTGTCTGGTTGTTTCGTGGCCAGTCGCTTCCCACGTAACGCCACCGTACATGGATTGACTGACCTCATCCTTCCTCTGTCGGCTGGCCTCATAGGGTCAGGGGATGGCCGGGCCTATAGCAAAGCCGGACCACAACGGAGATAACTGGTCTGCCGACCATGGCATTCGTCTAGACCGCCGAAGGCACGCGATGAATCTACCCTCACCATGGTGTGGTCGTAATTGCCAGTAGCCCAGCACTGTGAATGCCAAGCGGGTGGAACACGTGGGAGTCGACAACGATTGGTGTTCCTCCGAGCCCTTGCAAGAATGACCCATGCTATCTTTGCCTCTTGCGAATGGCTCGTCGGCGCCCGTGGTAGTCTGAGGACGAACTCAAAATGTGCGGTGGCGCCAATATGTTCATGGTCGCGGCTGGCTTCTCAAGCAGCACAAAGGATCACTTCGTAGAGCACAAGCTCCAGATCTCGATTTGATGACATAGAGTCGAGGCACTTGAGAGAACTAGAAGCGAAAGAAATCTAGTTGAGAACCGGTGTACGCCGGTGCTGTTGTGTGACAGGGAACACGGATGCTTGGCCACGACTTCACCTGGTCGTTTCCGACGTCTGACATCCCGCGCACAATACTCTTACCGACAGTTTCGGACAGCGGGGCCTTTTGGTTGAAGAAGATACCCGCTCCCGTGTTCTTGATATGCTCCACTCAATTGATGTCGTTCCTGTGCAAGAAGTGGCAGTCCGCAAGGTCTTTCTTCGCGCTGACTGTCCAGGTATTGGATCCATGCTCTACAGGACATCGACAGTCGTAATCAAGAAAGTGTCTTGATACCATGGCCCGAGAAACTCTTGCTTGTGAGGAGTCGGCTAGTTCGAACACGGTTGTCGCATTCGCGTCGGCAAAAACTTTCAAGATGCCAACAAGCATGAACGAGCAGTTCGCATTGGCGTGAAGTGACAATCCGGGAAGGATAGAAGTTGGATTCGAACGCAAATCCTGTCAATGCATCTCTTGACGACTTGTTTGCCGTCCACTGGTCCAGCCGGCGGGACGAAGAGGTATTGGACTGCTTTAGGCAGCTACACCTTTCTTTTTCTTGCCAGACGCCAAGACAATCGACATCATTTTCCTGACTAACCTGCATAAGCACATGCGAACTTCTCAAATATTGCATCACTCTACAGCAGCGGCTTCGGCGGGATCTTTTGATATGTTGAATAAATGAGCAACTGTTCTTCGTTGGCGGAGGTCATGCAGACAATAAAGAAAATTGGACAAAGCCTCTGATGACGAAGGTAGGCATTCGGTACAGATTGCTGTGAGATAGAGCCCTGACTGCCAGATAGGAATCCATTGCACACTTGCCCTAGATATCCAGATTTGAGTCATTGAGAAGTCAATTCTACCTCCAAATTGGAATTTTTAGGTGGCCCAAGATGTCCTATACAGTTCAATCAGGCGATACTTTCTGGTCGATCAGCCAGAAATTAGGTCTCTCTGTCGATGCACTCCAAGCAGCGAACCCAGGCGTGGCTGCTGGAAACCTCCAAGTTGGACAGGTTCTCAACCTCCCAGGATCCGGGACGACGAAGTACACGATCGTCTCCGGCGACACTCTCTGGACAATCTCCCAAAAGAATGGAGTCTCTCTAGAAGCTTTACAAGCAGCCAATCCCGGCATCAACCCCAATACTCTCCAAGTTGGCCAAGTAATCAACATCCCTAGAGGAGGCAGTGCCCCTGCACCAGCTCCAGCACCAGCTCCACCGCCACCAACGAATGACAACATACCCGGCGCAAGATCCTTCGTCCCATACAGTGGTCCTGCGTCTAATTATCCGAACCCCAATCAATGGGCAAACTGGGATACACTCTGGAATCAGAACTTGCGACTCATGAGACTCCACGATACAGAAGCAGAAATCGCTCTCATTCGAAGCTCCATCCTCACTGTATCCCAAGAATCCGGCGTTGACAGAAGAGTCATTCTCTGCATTATCATGCAAGAGACTGGCGGAAATGTTCGCGCTCCTACTGTACGTCCTCCTTTCCCATCTATTCTACTCACCCAGCTGTACTGGCGACACTCACTGACCATCATAGACGAACAACGGTGTCCGCAACCCAGGTCTCATGCAATCTCACAACGGTGTGACCTTCAATCCCGCGGACCCAGCAGGCAGTATTCTTCAAATGATCCGCGATGGAACATCAGGCACGGCTTTCGGCGATGGATTGAAGCAATGTTACGCAAAGCAGGGAAACTGGTATGCGGCGTTCAGACAGTATAATTCTGGAAGTGTGGATCCGGGTAATTTGAATAACGGGCTGGGTGCGACGGCGGATTATGTGACGAAGACGGCGAATCGATTGATGGGGGCGATTTGGGTTAATATGTGAGGGGCTTTTGGTGAAGGGAAAGAAGTCGAGGTATGAGGCTTGGGTTCGGGCGAGGTTCGTGGGATAGAACCGGGCACTGACGCGTGAGAAGGACCTGCGAGCGAGCTTGCCTGATACGAAGTTTTATAGTAGCGCTTCCTTGGAAAGCTTTTGCTCTTCTAGACTCCGTAGCACCAGTCGTGCTTGCGATTATTTGCGATGTAAATGAACGCGCTTCCATGAATCTCAATCACGCGCATCTACTTTCGCTTCCGCGTCTCTTTATCCTGGCGTGAAGTTCCCGTGCAGTCATCAAGCTTCAGCTGGCATCATCGGGGCTCGCCAAAGTATCATACAGGTATCGTCAAGAGCCGAGACACCTCTCACAGGCTCAGCTCATCCACATCGTCCGGTGCTACATGAAGCTTCTCGACTTCGTCTTCCCACGTGCGCCAAGCCCCAGCATTCGGATGCGTCCTCAGCATTCCCTCATAGCCCTTCTGGATCTGGCCAATGACGAGACTACCTGCAGAAGCCGAAGCGTATGAGATCCTCCGGAGTTCTGTGGTGCTCGTGGTCGGCCAGCCAGAGATGGGATCATAGATATCGCCATTACTCATCTTGAACGGACACAAGATTCCGTAAGCAGAGAGCAGCGCAGTAAATTCAGGACCAGTTTTGACCGAGGCGAATAGGCCTCTTCCAGCGATCATGTCGGCAACAGATGCCTTCTCCGTCTCCCGCGCGGCACCGGCTTCTTCTGCATTTCGCTTTTGAGCCTTTGGGGAGTGCCGACTCGAAGCGTTGGAATCGACAGAACCGACGTGACTGTTAGGTGTTGTTGATTTGCGTGCGGCGCGCTCAGCCTTGACTACTGCGTAGACGCTTGAACCGAGCGCGATTTCTTCCTCCCGCGCTTTGTTCTTGGGTCGCCACATCGAGCTCGAATTGTCCTGCGAATTCGGTGACATCCATCCCGCCATGTCAACAAGTTCCTCGGAACAGTCTTGCTTAGTCTTGCGTGCTCTCTGCTTTCCTTCGGTGGGCATTTTGGCTTGTGGTGAGACTCGAGCACGCTTCCGCGGCGCGAGCGAAGGCTGTGCGCTTGCAATTTCGAGTTTGGAGTCCTTGCTGTCGCTGTGCGTGGATGCATCAGAGACGCTGCCAGCTCTTTTCCGCTTGCGGACGTCCGATGTGTTGCCAGCAGAACCCAGCTTCTTTGCCGCACCCCCTTCTTTGTTCGCGCTTGTCTTTGGCATCTTGGACTTGTCTGTCTTTGTTGCGACTTTGCTACGCGCTGCCTGTTGTCGAAATCAGCACTCAGACAATCTGGTGTGAGTCAAGCTGTCAAGACGGTGCTTGGAGCAGCTGTCTTTTTTTCCTCGACTGTGTCGCTTTTTAAAGTTTAGAATTGAGCGATGTTGCCCGAAGCACAATTGTTGCTTCGTGAATAGGAGCCGTGCCCCACTTTTTACCATTTTCAGCTGTCCAAGGTGTCTTTGTGAATGGTTGATGGAGCACATTCTATTTTGCAACCTCATGCCTTGTCATACGGCTGATCGCTTCATTGTCAATCGTTTGAGAAGATCCAGTCTGTCGACATGGCTGCCAAGAAGTAGCCTCAGCTCAGGATCTCCCGACTGGGTCAGTAGCAATCGAATGGCGGTCTCGTATTGGTCACCATTGCGCCAAAAGCCCATACCATCCCACTGGTTCTGCTGCTGTGCATGTGTCTTCAGTTGCTTCCAGCATTTGTGCCATGTGTCCAGCGCATGTCGAATATCAGTAGTGAAAGCCTCCGACTCACTCGAAAAAGCTCTGCAAAGCGACAGGGATAAGACGTCACTCGTGTACCGATACAGCACTATAGCGAGCAATAGTCAGAGAGAAGATAGCTGCACAGGCGTTGAGGGTCTTACTGTGTATTAGAATGAATGTGTCTAGCACTGTTAGATCCAATGTGCGGGTGTCGTTAGATCCTTGCCGCAAGAACAGCCGCTGGAATGCTTCTTGTGAATTGGATGCTCTCCGGAACGAAAACTGTGGTAAGGCAAAAGGGTGCTCTGCTTCGAACACCATCTCGATAGAAGGCAAATCGTACATGACCTCGCAAGTCAGGATTCGGGTCGGTATGCCACGAAAGAACAAGAAGGCGCAATCAAGCAGGCTGAGCCACGCCGCTGTCCTACAGCTCTTGCGTTAGCTGTGTTGTCATTTCCTCCCAAGACGATCAGACTTGCCTAACTTTGGCCTCTTTCCGAAGCCACTTCCGCTCGGAAATACGGTCATCGAGCTGATGAGCGGCCTTGAACGTGTCGATGCAGTGAGCTGCCTGGGCACAAATCAATACCGACCGTCTGTGCTGCAGGGCTGACATCGAATCTCACCTCGATGACCTGTACAAAACGTGTGGTCATAGCCCGTTGCTTCGCCTCTGCATCTCCGGTCCAGAACTGGACAACGACCATGCAGAATCCAGCCTGCACAATTTGGAAATCTTCATTGACATCGTCGGCCTTAGGGTTCTCAAGGCATCCCTTCGAGATCGATGAGACAGCGTGAAAGATGAATTCTTCGCCACACGCCATGATCGTACTCGCCATGCTGCGCTCTTTCTGGCTCGCCGAATACATGGCACCTAGCAGAATCACACCGACCAGAAGTACGTCGTCAACCTCGCCGATCCTGAACGATGGCCTGTGAATTACAGGGCAGTTGCGATGCCAGCCTCGGAAATAGTCGTCGATGTGCTTTACCACTCTTGCTTGACTGAAGACTTGCTGCAAGGTTGTCAAAGTGTCAGATGTCGACAATGCAGATCCACCGGGACTAGCATACTTTGATAACGCGAAAGTAATATTTGACAAACGATTAAGATGGTCAGCCACGCCGTATATGTCGAGGTGCGGAATCGGCGAGGTTCCACGTTCGCTGCCAGACACAAGCACATCCGCAGCGGGCCAGATCTCAGATTCAAAGAATGCAGACCCAAAGATGCTTGCGTTGAAGTCGAATTCGAAGTCGATTGAGTCTGCAATATCTCCAGGCTGACTCTCGGCTGCATCTCTGGACGGAGGACGGGGAAAATTGAACCTGGACGAGAAGACTTCTTCTTCGCCGTCACGAAGAAGAAAGGAAGTCGAAAATTGGCTTTGCACTCTTGATTCACGATCACGAGAGGCGCCTCTTGAGGTGGCCGAGCTGTCAGTCACTGCATTCGAGCAGCTCACGTATTTGGCAGCGCAAGTGCCGCAAGGCGAGCCGCCATCGCAATACAGTTTCTTCTTGGCACACTGCAACCATCAGATCATTATCTGGAGGCGAAGATTGTATACATACATTCTCACACGAATGACGATTCCTGCCTCGAGATCGAACGCCTTTCGTCAGAGGTTGATTACCTCGCTTGGGACAGGTTGTCTGGTGTCGTTGTAGTGCATCTCTGGGGTTTGTAAGTCTAGTCGTGGCACTTGACGTCTGATGGCTTACCGGCGTGAGTACTGTCGATTGCAGAAACTACACCAATTCATCGATGAGGTGGGAGCTGCTCAAGCATTAGGAGTTTCGAAGGAAATATCGGGTCAGCGGTCCCATACGGCGTCGGCTGGAGCGGCGTACGTCCGCCATGAGGTGGGCATGCTGTCTTTACCCATCCGATCGCTGTCCGATATGGATAGATTGTCTGGACTGCGAGCAGCGGAAGGTGATGGTGTGAGGATGGAAGAGAGATGTCTGGTGCAACCTTGAGGCCTGTGAGTCGCGCTTGCTGAGTCAGCTGCCGCCTTTGGCAAGAGCCGTGGCCGCACTTCAATCTCCAACTCTTGTCATAGGCACTAGCAAACACGACCAGGGCGAAAGAGGCAGAGGTACATGCTCACAAAACCTTATTGCAACGGCAATTGGAGATACCTGACCAGGTTTGTGGTCAATATGAGCGTTTTCCGAGGCGTTGTGGATTTCTCCGGAGGATGTGGTGTTTGTCCGAGTATACCTCCTCTCAGACGCATGGGTAAGCCGAACATCACGATGCTCCTGATTCGACGTTCAGAATGTAGACTTGGAGTACATCTGGCGAACGATGCGGGGCAAGGAGATTGCCGACGCAGATCAACGATGCTGTGCGACACATAAAAGTGGCCTGTTCGCAGGCGACATGGAGGTACTTTTGACGAATTGTTCCATCCCCTCACCAGACTGAAGCGACCTTGAGTATTCAAGATGGCTACAAGCACTCAGACCATTACAGTGGAGCCTCAGACCCAGCCCCCGCAGGTCCAGCAAGCAGCCGCAGAGCTGAGAGCACCAGACGTTCCTCCCACTTCCACTGCAGCGCCAGACGCAACGGACGGGAACTATGGTCTGAGATCGAACTGGCCAGTCGCGCTCGATCTTGCTGGAGGAAGCTCACCTTGCCGGCTGGAGGGTGAAGTCGAGGACTTGGTCGTCCTTGGCGAGGTGCCGAAGGCCATCGATGGCAACTTCTATCGCGTCATGTGCGATCCATTCGTTCCCCCGCATCCAGACAACGTTCCCATCGACGGAGACGGCAACATCTCGGTTTTCCAGTTCCACAATGGCCGAGTCGATATGAAAACCAGATATATCGAGACAGAGAGGTACAAGCTCGAGCGAAAGGCCAATAAAGCGTTGTTCGGGCTCTATAGGAATCCTTTCTCCCATCATCCATGCGTGAGGTCTGTATCCACTGGACTGTTGTCAGCACCTCCAAATGTTAATGTTTATCAGAGCCGCGGTCGATTCGACAGCCAATACCAACCTCGTGTACTGGGCCGAGCACTTGCTAGCACTGAAGGAAGTCGCCTTACCATATGGCGTTGACCCAATCACTCTGGAAACGCGATGCTACGACCCATTCAAGCAAATCAAGTCGAAGACCTTCACTGCTCACCCGAAATATGATCCTTACAAGGATGAGCTTGTGGTTTTTGGGTACGAAGCCAAAGGTCTCGGAACCAGAGACATTGTGACTTACTCCATTGACCGCGCCGGCAAGATCAAGAACGAGTTCTGGGTCCAGGATCCACACGAGACTCCGGGGTTCATTCATGATTGCGCCATTACTCCCAACTGGCTCATTCTATTCGTCTGGCCGTTCGAGGCCAATGTTGCCCGGATGCAGAAAGGCGGACATCACTGGGCTTACGACTACAGTAGAGGCCTTACATTGATTGCGGTTCCTCGCGATGCCGCGAATCCTAAAGCTCCAGGCTGGCAGCCGAAGGAGGTCCGCTCATACGACTGGAAGAACTGCATGCCGATCCACACTGCCGCAGCATGGGAAGAAGATGGCCTCATTTTCATTGAAAGCTGTCGTGTGCACGACAATGCCTTTCCATTCTTCCCTCCTGACGAGGAGAACCCTCGCATGCCAGCCGCAGACACTAAAGCCGACTACGTTCGTTGGAAGATCGATCCCACGCAGCCCGATCGCGCCGACCTTGAGGATCCTCAGATCATTCTCGACGTCCCATCTGAGTTCCCGCGCATCGACGAGCGTTTCATGAGCTCAAAGTACGATATCGTCTGGATGAACGCCTTCATTCCCAAGAAGTCGGATGGCGGAAAGAACGTCTTCCACGGGCTCAACGGCATCGCGATGCACAGCAACAAAACTGGTGAGACTCGCTGGTTCTATGCAGGAGACAATTCGCTTGTGCAAGAACCGATCTTCGTGCCGAGAACGGATGACGCGCCAGAGGGTGATGGATGGGTGATCGCGTTGGTGGAGAGGCGAGAGGCTAACCGCTGTGATGTGGTGGTGTTGGATACTAAGAAGTTCGAGACTCCCGTGGCGATTGTGCAGTTGCCTTTGCATGTGAAGGCACAGATTCATGGTAACTGGGTGCCTGCGAAGTCGCTGGGCGGATATAAGCCCATCATCAAGCCTGTTGAGGTTTGGGGCATTTCCGGGCAGGGAGCGTTGGAGGCATTTTAGTAGTAGCTTGATATAGCAGTCGCTCAGCTTCAATTGCAGACCGCCGTTACCTTTTGCACATTTCGACAATAGTGACACTTCAAGCAGTGTGTTGTGGCAGTCGCGAAGGAAGAGGGAGAGGTTCTCGGCTGAATCTGCACCGGTCAAACATTCATCCGAGCCGACAGCTTCCAGCAACTTTCGTCTCGAAAATTGTAGAACTGATCGCCCACTCGCCGACCGCCTGTCTTCGCCCAACATGTCGTCCTTCTTCACTCTGCCCGCTTCGCAAAAGAAGCGGAAAAGAGCTCAAGACTCTGCTCCCACGAAATCCTCGAAAGCGCCCTCCACCAAACCACGAAAAATCCGCGACGAATCCATCTCTGGCTCCGAAGATGAGGACGACGACGAACACCAATCTTCTCGCAATCGCGCGCTAGACGTTCACAGCTCCGACGAAGAATCTAGCGATGACGAAAACGAGGATGTCGCTTCTAAGCGGATCCGCCTCGCGGAGCAATACCTCGCCAATACGCAGAAGGAAATTCTCGATGAGGCCGGATTCGACGCTGCGGAGATTGACAAGGAGAATCTGGCGAGACGGATGGGAGAGAGATTGAAAGAGGATACGGCAGAATCGAAGGGGAGGATATATCGCTGGATTAGTGGCGACTTCGAATGGTCGCGTGCCGAGAGAACGCAGTGGAGGTTTCATCAGAAGAGTGTGACAAGTGTGGCGGTTTGCGAGAAGGATGGCGTGGCGTATACGGTTGGCAAAGATTCTGTATTGGCGAAGTGGAAGTTGCCTGAGGTGGTTGGAGAGGAAGAGGAGGGTGAGAAGAAGAGGAGTCGGAAGCCGAAGTTACTTGCTGTGAACAAGAGGTTTGGCGAGAAGACGAAGGGAATAGAGCAGCATAACAAAGCCATTCGTTGTGTGGCAGCGAGTCAGGATGGCAAGTTCGTGGCGACGGGTGGGCTGGACAAGAAGTTGATTGTATGGGATGCGGCGACATTAAAGCCGCTGAAGACGTTCTACTATCAGAACTGCCATCGCGACTCGATTGACAGCTTGTCATTTCGGCGGGGTACGAATCAGTTGTTCAGCGCGAGTCGAGATCGGACGGTCAAGATTTGGAGTCTGGACGAGTTGACGTACGTTGAGACGTTGTTTGGGCACCAAGAAGAGGTGGCAGACGTGTCAGCCCTGGCACAGGAGAAGTGTGTTACCGTGGGAGCAAGAGACAGGACAGCGCGATTATGGAAAGTGGTCGAGGAAAGTCAATTGGTGTTCAGAGGAGGCGGAGCTCCCAAGCAGTCGAAACAAAAAGCAAAGGACAACGACAGCGGGATAGACGTCGGCGATGACTACGAAATGCCACACGAAGGCTCAATGGACCGCGTGGCGTGTCTGGATGATGATACATTTGTGACAGGCTCGGACAATGGCTCACTAGCACTATGGAATGTCCACAAGAAGAAGCCTGTTCATGTGTACCCGCTTGCACACGGAATGGACCCGCCTCTGCCCTTGTCAGAAGTGAGCGCAGAAGAGGTGCCATCAGAAGAAGCAAGGACGAAACCCCAACCACGATGGATCACGGCCTTACGAGCGATACCCTTCTCCGATGTATTTGTATCTGGATCCTGGGATGGTTATGTACGAGTATGGCGGCTCAGTCAAGACAAAAGACGCATCGAACCCTTGGGCAGAGTGGGCTGCGTAGAAAGTTCTGTCGAGAACTTGCTCGATGAATTTGGGCTGAGCTCCGCGGAGCTTTCGAAAAGTGCGCTACAAGCTGTGATCGATAGCACGGAAAAGCATGGCGTGGTTTCTGGCATCGTCAATGACTTGGCGATTGCGGACCGCGGCGAGAGGGCCAAGAATGGTGTTCTGGTCATCGCTGCAGTGGGAAAGGAGCATAGACTGGGCAGCTGGAAGGTTCAAGAGGATGGCAAGAATTACTGCGTGCTCTTCGAAGTGCCCAGGAAAGTGGTGAACAGCGAAGAGTCTGCGGATAGTGCAGAGGCTGGTGGCGAAGAGGATGGAGGCGACTTTGGTGGATTTGACTGAAAGAGAGCATCAGACGTCAAGATTTCAATGCATTTTTCGCCTACCAGGACTTCTTCAGGCCAAAATTAACGAGGCTGCTGGCTACGAGAAGCGGGTTCTGCATCATCGCGGCAACACGCTTATTGCTCGACCTGGGCTTAACACATTGCTCACTCCACGCGGAACTCATGGTCTCCGAAGCATCTTCCTGCGCTGGGCATAGTCAAGTCCTTATACTCGTGTAGATAATATTGTACAGCCCATTAACCAAGGCCCCCATTTATGTGCCGATCTTATCTGCACACCCACCAGATCCTCTTTCAATGCGATAATGTTGGTCAGCACGCAAACTGCTTCCAAGCGATGAAGAACGGCCCTTTGGCAAGTGGGGTCAAGCATTGAGAGCCGACGCTAACGCCCTGAAGCTATTTGGAGCTCACCTTTTAGCCGACTTACTCTCAGCCGTCTTCTCTGCTTTGGATTTTCTACTGCGACTATCATCCACACGGTGTCTCTCAGAAGTATCTTGACCAAGCGGAGAACAGTAACGCTTCAAAGCAAAGTCTCCTCTCGAGCGAGCGGCATCCTCAGAGTTGCTCATTCCACCTACAATAGACATTTAGTCGACAAGCTACATTCAAGCACTTTCTCAGGTCAAGAACCGAGTCACCTCGTTGCTGTTCCAGTCAGCAGAGGACCTTCGAGCAATTCGATCGATCCATTTGACACAAATTCCTGACAGCTACAAT
The DNA here is from genome assembly GCF_019650295.1 of Cercospora kikuchii. Lineage (NCBI taxonomy): Eukaryota > Fungi > Ascomycota > Dothideomycetes > Mycosphaerellales > Mycosphaerellaceae > Cercospora > Cercospora kikuchii. The sequence goes on from NW_025408590.1 coordinate 239,048, forward strand.
GCCATCCCCCAACCTCTTCCTCTGGGACCACCCCATGTCCTCCTACGCCCAGAAAATCCGCATGGCACTCCGGTTCAAAGGCCTTCCCTTCGAAAAGGAAACTCCACCTAACCTAGGCTCCGGCGAGGTCAATGCGTCGTTCCTCTCCGCAGGCCCACGCATGGAAGTTCCTGCTCTTGTTGTCAACAAAGGCAGCGGAGAAGCAGAATTCAAGATCTTCGACTCCACAGCCATCATGATGTACCTCGAAGAAGCTTTTCCGGAATCTCCCAACATGCTTCCCCGTGATGTAAAAGCTCGCGCTGAAGCGAGGATGATCGAAGAACTTTGCGATACACATTATGAAGCGATTAATTGGGCTATGGGAGAGATAAATTGGTTCAAGAGAGCTGAGGGCTCTGAAGCTGAACGGCTTGTTGCTGCTGCGAAAGAGCAGACCGCTCAGATTCTAGCTTGGCTTGAAGGTAAACTTGGAGAGAAGAAGTTCTTCAATGGTGATGGGGGAATTGGTTATGCGGATTTTTGTGTTGCGCCGATTTTGAATCGGAGTGTTATTAATGGGATGGGACCGGCGAAGGGCTCGAAGTTGCAGCTGTGGCATGAGAGGATTAGTGAGATTGAGTGTGTGAAGAAGACGTATGCAGAAGTGGAGGCTGCGGCGCCTTTGATGAAGAAGATGGGGCCTGATGCGTGGAAGAAGGGAAGTGGGAGGAGGAGAGAGTATAGAGATCATCGGTTGGAGTGGTTGGTAAAGAATGGGGCTATCAGGATTGTCTTGAAGGGTCTGGAGGATGAGAATATCAGGTTTTCGTGGCCGCATCCGGCGTCTGGTGGAGAGGGAGGAGGCAAGTTGTAGGCTGCCTTCTTCGAGGTATTTCTCCCCGGCTGCTGAATGTTCGGCGGCTCTTGTCGCGGGCTTGCTTGACTTGGCAGATGCTTGAAATTCGGCTTATATTCAATATCATACATCGTCGTTGAATTGCAAAGATGCCGTGGGCCTTCGAGTCATGCGTTTGGCTCGCTGAGCTTGCCGAAGAATCGAGATCAATCTCTAGACCGCTGAGTTGGGAATTAGGGTTGGCGGGTCTCGAGTGAGATGCACGATTACTTGCGCTGGATGACCTTTTTGTGGCGCCTCAAGTTGGACCTAATCGGCTACATCCAAGTACAATTCCCTCATTCGGCTCGCCTACTAACACGAATAGTCGAAGTATCTCGCAAATGTCACACAAAATGCCAGAGATCCCTGCTATTGGCCAAAGCCTCAAACCTGAAACCTTGGCATATGGTTCCTTCCGCTCGTGTCACTTCGTCTTCGAGGTCGGCGATCCCAGACTTATCGCTCCATGTGCAGTGACCATCCCTGCGATTGCGCCGCAATCGTTCGGCTCCCCATGAAGTAAGATCAGATCATTCAAGAACTTGGAAAATCTTGACATGAAACGACTTTGGAGGACCTCACCTCTCTTTTGCACTGTCGTTTTTATCTTCATATCGCAGGTGTGGGCACGATGGGCAGGCCAGAGGAAGAGCAGTATCAGCGGACGATAGACATTCTGTGTCAGGAGAGCCAGACTCCTCAAGAGGAACTCACAGATGACATGGCTATGGCGGATCTGCTGACAGATCCTTTGCTTTCGGTGGCGATCAGCGCGCGATTGAAGAAAGAGCTGCAACTCGATGTTAGCGCTGATGATCTGGTCAATCTGAGAGCTATTGGTGATCTGAAGACGACATTATTGGGCAGTGGGAGACATGAAATGCTACCTTTGTCGTTGACAACGTCGCCATCGGATTGCTCCAATTCAAGACTTCCCAGGACACCAGAGGATCTGGCCATCCCAATGCGGTCCATCTCAATGGCCAACGGGGGCATGAAATCAACAGAGTCGCTCAACTCGCCAATGATTAGCACGCCTGTGGAGAGAATAGCACGATTAGGAACGCCTTCGTCTACTTCCATGGCCACACCTTTAGAAGAGCTCGAGCCGTGGGCAGTAACACCGCCTCCAATATCACGCGAGCCATCGCCTTCGATTCGGATTGCCACGTCACGCGATGCATCGCCTGCGATGCCGACAGCAACATCCGTAGTCATGCAGGGACGGCCGGGGACGGCGTCCAGGGCAGTCTTTTTATTCCCCGATGGATCAGGGAGCGAGCGGTCGTACGTCAACCTCCCTCGTATTGCCCTCGATGTGGTCGTTTATGGATTACAGTGTCCCTTCCTCAAACGACCAGCTGATATGATGTGTTCATGGGATGGCCTGGTCGAAACTTACATCACGGAGATTCATAGACGTCAGCCTGAGGGTCCATACGACTTCGCTGGATATGCCGCGGGAGGCGCTCTCGCTTTTCGTGCAGCGCAGCTTCTGGTTGCTCGAGGGGCGAAAGTCAATAGCATGACACTTATCAACAGTCCGGTGCCCGAGACATTAGGCCATTTATCAGATGAGCTGTACGAGTACATTCGCTCAGTGCGCGACTGGAGGTACGGAGGGCATATTCCAGAATGGGTGCTTCCACATCTCAAGGCTTTCACCAAGGTCCTGAATTCGTATCGGCAAAGTAGGTGTGGCATTGGTGCAGTGAAGAACGTGCGAATTTTGTGGGCTGGACGTGGAGTTCCCGACGAAGCTCCGCCGCCGCCTCATGCGCTTTCCGACGGGGAGAAGAGCGTCATCAGGTTTCTGACAGAGGCGAGACGTGACTTTGGGCCTGGTGGATGGGAGGTGCTGTTGCCCGGCAGTGAAATCTGGTGCGGGAAGCTCGATGCAGACCATTTCGAGATGATGGTAAGTTCATTAGCACGAACGTCGTTCCTCCTCTCGGCCGTGATCTGGACAGAAACAGAAGATCGCTAACCCATTTCGTGCCTTTCCAGAGCTCCGAGTATGCACCGCAGATTTCTATTTGCATTGCAGAGGCCCTGCAGTAGTCAAACTGCTGGAGAGCTTGTATGAGCTGGCATCACGAGACCTGGAAGATCCGGGGCTAGTCGTGTCAATGCATGGTCACTCGACTAGATGCCTGGGAAACCCATCGGGGCAGGGATGCACTGCTGCCGCGATTCGGACTTTTGCGCTCCTTGCACGGACACATAGCATACCGAGTACACTAGTATGCTTAGTGCGTTCTGCAGAGCTTGGGTTAATTGCTCTTTCTCTGCAGACTCCTTGTTCATATCGTGGAAGGGAGTGCCCGTCAGGTCAAGGGAGCATTTTCCTGAAAGGTGGGACGCATGGCTCCTTCACTGATCTTATCTGAACTTCCCGAGATCATGATGCGCCGGAATTGCGGCACAAAGTGCGTAGGTTTAGATTTGATTGTCGATGAAGGGATGTACGAGAGTGTCAACTCTTGGGAGGCGTCGATGAAGGAGTGGTCGTGGACGGATCAGCCGCCGATCGCCACAGAAACGGTGGGCGGGATGAGCCGTACAACCTTCTTTTGACCACCAAGTCCAAGTCCCGTGAACTTACTTTGTTCCCCCAGTCTCGAGATCTCTGGGATCGTGCGTCACACGCTCGCCGCTCTGCTGACATTTCGACCCGTAACTCACCAGCAACCACTACGGAGACGTCATGTTCTCCGAGGAACACTCACTCGGCTCCGTCACGCACGCGCAAGACTGGCAAGCAAGGACTTCATCAAAGTAAAACATCCCCAGGGCCCGGAACTGGCTGAAATGCTTGGCCTTTGGAGCATTAGGGCAGCGGAACCATCGATTTGAAGGTTCGTGGTCAGTTATCTCACAGTCGGAGCTTTGTGCTCGTCACCCGATTGACAGTCACTCTTCGTCGCCATTGGCAATCGAAAACTTCTGGCCGTCGGCCACCCTCAGGCAGCTCGACAAGCGGGCGCGACAAAGCGCTCCACTGGATACGCCGCTAGCAGGGTGAAGCGCTTATTAATATCCGGCGAGCGCTCCTCCGTCATTGCAGTAATGTGCGTCGGAGAAAATTCCTGACCAGCTCAACCAACATCAAAGATTGTATTAAGGTTATGAGCAGATCTAGGGAGTATAGCCGGTTCGAAGTCAAAGCTCCTCTCTCAAGCAACGCGCCGCGCGTGCCGCAGTTATAACGTGGTAAGGGACGCGCTGTCATTGCACGAATGCTCGAAAGACTTTGCAGGCATTTCAACATGTCGACATTTTTCATTTCAGAGGGACGTCAGAGGACCGGGACCATTTCGATACGGACGAGATCATGCAGCACAGGACTTTGCGCAACACAGTCCATTTTTGCTTAAGTTTTGACAGATCACAGTGAATCGCACACACTGTCCGGCGATAATGGGGAATGTCACTCAGGTTCCTGGCTGGAGAGTGTTGACCATGTTGATCGACTCCTAGTGGTATCCGTACCCCAGTCGCCACGCGCAGACTTGCGGCTTAGATCGAGCTTCGGGAGTGGCGTGACTTGGGTCATTGTCGCCCTCCTCTGCCGGCTTGTGTATGCTCCAGAACTCCCACGAGACACGTTACGAAAGATCCCACGCCGAGAAAACTGGACCCCATGTAGTGTGTGGTCCCTATGACCCTTCACCGCTGCAAGTACGCCGCATAGGACCGCCTTCCTTGACTTGAAAACGCCAATGGCATTGGCGCAAGGTCACACACAGCTTCTATTCCCGACATACAAGCGCATTTGGAAGCGATGACAGATTGCTCAGTCTGCAGGGGCTTCTCTGGTAGTCATGGAGCTCGAAGTAACATGTATATCTTGTTCCACACTGCTGGTTCCGTTGTTGTCACCTCTGTGAACCTCTTCACTCCTGGCTGCAGATCCCCTAATCCGAGCGTCCTAGGGTATCATGTCTACTCCAACTATCAAGTACCGAGCTGCATGCGATCACTGCTCAGCTACCAAGATCAAATGCACCCAAGAACGGCCCTCTTGTGCGAGATGTCGTACCTTGGGGCGTGACTGCAATTACAGCCGTTCGCTAAGAGCCGGCAAGCCTCCCAGATCAAGTCAAGGTCTCAACAAAAGGATTGCGAACGCTCCAGTTCTACCACGAAGAGGACCAGCTTCAGAACCACCACAGCCTGTGAACGGCGGGCCTCTGGGCCACGGGCTGCCGGTGCAGATTGCGTACCCGATCTCCGGCCACACACCCAGGACCGAACCGGCATGGTCTGCAACATCCTCACCATACCCATCACCTCCAGATATGCGTGCATATGGCAGCGCAGAACCGACTTTCTTTCAAGACGTTCATACAGCAGATTATAGCTCCGTCAACACGCCCATGGAACCAGAATGGTTTTTTGACTTCAACAATGCTTCATTACCCAGTGAAAGCCCTCTAGTCAGAGCGGACTCCCGCGAGCCAGCACAACAACCGAGTCCCATGTCAGACACCAGGCACTCCGTCTGCTTGCCCCAATCAGCAGACACGAAAATGTACAGCAACGGGTTCAACAATACCTCGCAAGATTTCATTCCAAACTCACCCACTTCACCCGCTGTAGACCAGTGTCTACGAACTGCGACCGAAACTCTCAACAGGCTCTACGAAATTCCATACGCACAAGTCGACCACGAGACAAAACAGTACTCTATCGATCAAGTCCTAAGCAGCACCTCACGCGCTGTACAGATCTGCCACGATCTCATATCTTGTCCTTGCGTAAAAGATTTCCACCTACCCATCGCGATTGCAACACTGGCGTCCAAGGTTCTAAGCTGGTACCAAACAGTCGCTTGTATCCGAGACCCAAACACCGCGATGCCTACCTCCGATGGCAAAGCTTCTTGCAGGGAAGTGGTTGTGGATGAGCAGCTTGCGCTGGGAGCGTACAAGCTTGATGGAAGTATGGGATGGGTGCTCAAGAACCATATTGTTCTTGGTCAAGTCCAGCGATTGAAGGAAGTTGTCGATCGCTTTGAGGCGCAATTCTGCGCTGAGAGCTCAACGAAGCAGATGGCAGAGGGAGGAAAGTTGTACTCGGGTATTGGAGACTTGTTGAAGTCGAGATTACAGTTCACCCTGCATGAGATAGAGACGAGGTTGAGGGGAAGTTCGAGTTGACGTCAGGAGATCTTGGGAAAATGGGGACTGCAATTGTTGTACAAATAAGTCATTTTGTGCTATTTGATGGGACAGTACTGGTTAAGGAAGGTCTGCATCTTACTGAGATCATGACATGCTGCTGCATTGATCTGGAACTAAGTGCTAGAAATCATAGCTTCGCAAAATGCATGCATATGCTTTTGCTCGCCAACATGTGATTAAAAGATCTTCCGCTTCCATCTCCAGGTATCGACTTGCTTGTCGACAAGTGGGATGAGAGAGTCATCGCTACGAGAAAGACCAGTCCTCCGAACTGTTCTTGTCCACTGTACTGAGCCAGCTTAGGATTTGGTACACACATGAGTGGTCTCGTGAGCAGTCGTTTAATCCACATGCACCGGGAAAGCAGGAGTGGACCCAGCCGCGGGCCACTGCGGGAAGTAGTTTGTGTAGTACTGGCGCTCTCGATGGCCGCCACAACTGTTAAACACTGCATCGTCCTCGCGATTCCTTTGAATAGTTGTGTTGGTATTGACGTCGACGCTCTGTATGTACAGGAGGATGTCGGGAATCTGTGCGCCGTCTGCAGTTCGAGCGCCAGAGTCCCATACCGTGATGGAAGATACCACGCAGGGCCCGAAACGAAATTTATGCCGGGTGAGAAAATAAGTTGCGCTATTGACCATCGCGGACGTGAGCATGAGATCATAAGCTTCTGTGCCAATCGGGAACGTTTCGCCAGGTCTTGGTCTCAGGCCAGACTCAAACCGAGAGTTGAGGCTGGATTGCAGTGCTTGTAGTGTCAGGTCGGATGCTCGAGCTTCGGGAAAGTATATCCATTGGGGGGCTGAGTAGAAGAATCCAGGATGCTTCTTCGGGTCGGTCGCTGGGATCTTGCTCAACTGAGCATACATGAGATATGCGACGTCTGACCAATGTGAGAGCTCAGCATTTCCCCCAATGGGATAGAGATCGGGGGCTACGGGTGGTCTTTGTCCTCCATCCCAACCATCTGGTCCGTAACCTGAAACGCCCACTGCAAAGCGATCAGTTATTCAACCGCAGTACTCGTCTCCTCAAGGACTTACCCAAGATGTCAATTGCAGGATTGACAATGATCTGATAGTTCAAGTCTGAATTCTCCTTTCGCCAGTCTTCGCCGAACCATCGGAATGGAACTTTGGCATGATAACCAGACGTGCGCCCATTTTCAGGTGGATACAAGTTTGTCAGTCTGGTCAGCTTGGCGTGAATTTGCGTCTGATCGAATGCAGTTGAGCTCCATCCATCCCGCCCCCGATCGTCTAGCGTGAAAGTGGCCTGTCCCCGGTCGGGTGTTTGGTTGCTGATCATGGCATCAACGATCATTTTGGCACTCGCTTCATACTCCGCTTCGAGCTGCGGGGACAGAGGGGCGATAGGTGTGCGCTTCGGATGCTGTATCTCAGCATTGAGGCTAACAGTTGCAGGACTTGGGGCCTTGGCAGGGCATCGCCCCGAAGAGATCGCATTTCCTCGAGCGATGATTGGTCCTGCGGAGTCATCGTGGCCAGTAGGTGCGCCGAATACAATGGCGAGTAGGCAAAGCAAGCCAAGAAGGTGACGAGCTCTTGTCAAAGCTCCTGCTTCCATGGTCATAGTAGTCAGTGCTTGGTAGCGTAATGGTGATACTTGCAGAAAGCCTTCGAGTGTGCCACTGACAATATGAAGGATAAAATACAGCGGTGTGCTCGTATTTGCAAGTCTGCGAAGGTCAGATGATTAGAAAGGTCGCTACTACTCTATACCTCGTGGCAATAAGTCATGTTGCAACCACAATCTGTGGTGTGCCGCAAACAGGCATGACCAGTTGTATGATGCTGATGGCACTGTCAAAACTATGCCTCTCACATGGTCCGTCAGGACACCGTCGCCCGTGACGCGTGAAGCACATCGCCATGTTTGGTCCGCGTGGGCTATTCGTTCGTGCACAGCGAAAGGTAGTACACCACGTGGTGAGCATCGTACGGCCGACGCGACATATTCCTAAAGTGCCATTCACGCTCCACGGCGGAGTCCTGGTCCTGCCTGGAGTAGTTGGGGCTTATACGTGCGAGATCGCATCGCTGCTTCGCTTTGACAGGAGAGCGTACTTGAAGTAGGCTTGCGGCCGTTCGTTCTTCGCAGGCACAACATTCAAGGGGCACATTACTCCGTGGTGCTTGTGACTAGACGCAGACTGCGTCGGCCGTTATTCTTTGGAAGGTCATGTTGTGATAGGTGAGTTGCAATGCAACTGTTAGCTCACCTCAGAAATTGCCATCGCTGCGTGACGAGAGTTGAACAAATATCAGCGACCAGAATGCCAGACATGTCGGCCAACAGAGCCTTTTCGAACATCTGCCTCGGAGTAGGGAGGAGATGTTGACAGAAGGCACTACTCCCAAATAGTCCTAGCGTGCCGAGCTCTCGCCCGGCAGAACTCAACCCGCTCGTCGACGCGTTGGACAGTGCCACCAGGACAGAGCAACAATAAAGTGGCACCCTCGATGCCTCCGCCTGCCATGCCCGACCAGCGTTTGCGAAGGAATTTCTGCCGCTACAAGGCGTGATATCCACAGTCATGTCGACATGCTGTCTCTGACCGATACGTCGGAGTTCCGCTTCGGCTGAGAAGTCGTTGTGCCTGCAAGTCCGCAGTCTAGAACAAGCCATGGCATCCGTCGTTGAAACCGTGCACCGTCGTGTAAAGAGAGAGTGCCGTCCTCAGACCAGCGTGCATTCGTTCCTGGAACTTCCTCTCAGGCCCTCGCACACAAACTATTGCAAGCATTGCATTTCATGAGGATCGTGGGTTTCTGCAACAAGGCTCAGCTCCAGCACTCAAGATGCCATCCACTATCGCATACGATCCTAGTCTTTCATTCGCCAGCGTTATTTCAAACACGATACTGGACTCTCTGGTGGCTATCGCCAACGCGCAGCAGCCAGTCGAGGCTGCTCGCGACAAGCACAACTCTCTGGTGGCGCACAAACGAAGCCTAGAAATGACCAAAACCGAGCTGAAGAATCTCGGCGTTGAAACGGGATCCATAGAACGTGAGCTCGAGCAACTAAACAAGCTCGTTCTGACGTCGGCAGCCGAGTATGAGAAGGCCAAGATCATCGCTGAGCCTCAGATCGCAAGATCAAGGGAATCGATACGTACCATGCAACGCCAAATGGGAAGTCCGGTTGATCAACGGCGAACGGGGATCAAAACCTTGCCAATTTCTGCAGATAGCATGAATATGAAGGTCAAGTGCGTGGGTGACCAGATAACTTTGTGTGAGCAGGTGCTGACTCTTCCGAACACAGATACCTCCCGTTTGACTCTGTTCAACAGAATAGCACATCTTATGCCTCTAACATTGCTTCGTTCGTGTCTGAGTCCATAGGAACCATCACTGGGCTGAGCAACGCTACAAAACTGGGCGCTACGTTTTCCGCGCAGGTTGCTCAGAAATGGGACATGCAGAGTATCGAGGGAACGCTGATCTTTTCAATGTCCTGCACACACAAGAATGCGTCGCTGCTAGCTCCTTTGGTGCTGAACCCAGACAAGGGCATCAAAATCTGGAACCAAATATTTCCAGCCAATAGACTCGATCCTACATATCTGGAGGACATGAAGAATGCCGCTACAGAGTACAGCGACGAGAAACACGACAAGTACTATGTAGCAACAGGCACAACCTTCGGATCAGGCTTCATCGGCATGGTGCACGTTGTTAAGACGCCAAACTCTTCGCGCGCGGACGCACTAACATCCGCTGCTGACCAGCTAGATGCACTAGCGAATGCGAGCATGTCGTTTAATGTGCTTAAGGGAGTAACCGGCCTGGATGAGAAATTTGGCATTGATATGAAGAGGCTCTTCGCCGAACAAAATATCGAGTCGCATGTAACAGCCGTCACCATCGGAGCGACAGCGGCGGCAAATGGAGTGGCCGACATGAGTTCCCATCCGTTCGAAGTGAAAGGCGACTTCGGCCCGTTTGCATCAAATACCATGGGCGTTGAAGGTCTGATGCGAGAACTGAATGATTATTTGCAAAGAGTATCCCAGATTACCGGCGGCATGCCTCTCACCTATTACTTGAAAGAGGTCGGTAAGCAGAGTCTAGCCCAGTGGTGGTGGGCGAAGTACTATCCAGGCAAGTACCACGAATTGGCAAGTGCTCATGATTGCGGCTAACACAGTAGCAGACTCAAACGAGATACCTCTCCAGTTCGACGAACCAGAAAATTGACTTGTAGCGAATGCTGGTGCAGAGGAAGCCCAATGTGACAGGACCTGCAAACCACATTACAGACATGTATCAGGCACGCAGTACCGAGGATGCAGCATTTCCAGTTGTGGACGAAGAGATCTCTATGCATATCTTGGCATTACTTTCACACTTACGACTGAGTCGCTTCAGAGTCTCCAGACTTTAATAACCGAATGCAGACTTTCTGGCTGTGCTGCGACTTGTCCGAATTGTCCTTGTCATCGTCGTCTGGCACACAACAAGGTGATCTGACACAGGCTGATTGATCTATCTGCAGGCCAAGTGCTCGCGGATCAGTATTCAAGCGCATTGCGTCTTCTTGCTTTCGAGACATTGGCCATATTGATGACTGTGTGGAGTAAAGAAGCCTTACGCATCCATCCCGCGTATTGCGTGATAGCTATGCAGCCTGCCACGTGATCGGTACATAAGCGGACCCAGCTGCGAAGGTACGTATCTTTCGAGTTGCCAGGTACGCATCCAACACTACTGGACAAAGCTGTGGTGGCTTCTGAGGGGCAGGACGTCCAATTCTTGTTGAGCTTGCCGAGTTGCCGGATAACGTTACCAGACACTAGCTGTTGGCCTCCTGCATTGAACTCTGTCAATCACAAATTGAGAGACTCACCATCTTTTGCTCGACACAAACATTGTCTGCATCAACGATGGCTACTGCAACACAAACCATTCAAGATGTGCCTCGAAGGGTGCTGCCAAAATATGAGCAGGCAAAGGAATCCAAGTTCGATCTTGACTGGGCTGATTTGATCACCCTTGATTTATCCCAATTCGACCAGCCAGGAGGGAAACAGAGACTTGCGAACCAGCTGCGAGATGCTGTCCACAAAGTTGGCTTCTTCTACGTGAGGTCTTTGCAAGCTTTCTTGACGGCGAAGCTAATTCTCTGTAGATCACCAACTTTGGCTTGAGCCAAGAAGAAGTCGATCGCCAATTCGCTATTGGCAAAGAGATCTTTGCATTGCCGGAAGAAGAGAAGCTCAAGCATCGAGCGCGACTTGAAGAAGGCCATTACTCTGGGTATCGTCCGAAAGGTACCATTGAGCTCTTTCCGGGACTTCGAGATAATGTTGAGATGTACAACATCTTCAAGCACCTCCCAGAGCTCGAGCGCAGTCATCCAGAAGTCATTCACGAGAACCGAGCGGAGATTGAGAAGTTTCAGCGACATATTGCGGAAGATGTGATCCAGAAGCTGCTTGTGTTGATCTCAATCGTCTTGGAGCTTCCTGAAGACTATTTGTCGAATGGTCATCGCTATAACGACCTCTCAGATTGTCATCTGAGGTACATGATCTACCGAGCCAGAACACCGGAGGAGAATGCCAAGTATAAGAATATTTACTCGAGAGGACACACCGACTTTGGATCTCTGACCCTGCTCTTTCGACAACCGGTTGCTGCGCTGCAAGTGCTGATGCCTGATGGTTCATGGAAATGGGTCAAGCCGTATCCTGGAAGTATCACAGTCAACATCGCCGATGTGTTGCAGTTTTGGACGAACGGATACTTGAAGTCGTCCATTCATCGGGTGCATGCGCCGCCGGAGGATCAAGCTCACTTGAATCGGCTTGGCTTGCTTTACTTCCTGAGGTGAGTTTATTCAGACATGGCCGAGCTCACAAAGGCTGACCTTCTCTGCAGACCTGCGCACGATCTTGATTTGAAGACAGTTGATAGCCCATTGCTACGACGTCTGGGCCTCAAAGATGACTCGGATGGCCAAGCGGCAGATATCAAGGCGGGGGATTGGGTTCGGACGAGAGTTAGGCAGAATCAAGACAAGCCAAAGCAGGGCGAGTCAAAGGAGAAGGAGAAGGAGGTCATCGGCGGCGTGAAGGTCAAGTACTATGATTGAGGCGCGCTCCTCGCTCCAGATAGCCTCATGTCGCGTCACAGCGTGAATCCAGAAAGGCGTTGTCGCCCGCCACTGTGCAAAAGTCGCGTTCGTGATGATGCCGGATCAGAAGGAGTATCAGGCGGAGCGCCCGCCGGCCAAGTCAGCAGCAGCCAACACGAGGGGCCGACGGCCAGCCGAGAAAAGTCTTGTGTGTTTCGAGTTCTTGTTCTGGGTATGCCGTAGTTGTACCGTTGTAGGATCGGGCGCCACGTGCAGCCTCATGGCGTCGTTAAGTTGCATCGTCCTCTTCACGATGCCCAGCTATACCTCTGGCGCGTCTGCTGGCGTTCGCCGTGAAGTCTGCGCTTCGATAGCGTGGAGTTGAGTCGAGAAACAAGAGAAGAGCAAGGAGGCAGCTGGCAAGCCGGAAGACCCGAAGCGGTTTCCCGAAGTGCTCGCGAAACCTTAACGGCACAACATCGCCCGACCTTGCATCATGTTGGTCTGCAACAACAACCGCGACGTGCAGTGGAAGACCATTCCTGGCAATCCGAGACTCACGACTCCGCATTTCCACCAGCGACGCGATGTGGACATGCATCTGGGGAAATCTGGGGATAGCGCAGATCCAATAGCGAGCCTGCGAATTGCCTTCCGTGTTAACATACGATGCGAGAACGCACAGAATTACTGGGAACAGGCGGGGAACCACTAGATTGACTCGGGATAGGGCAAGCAAGCATGGAATTCTCTCCGCAATCCCTGGGTTATAAGTCCACGCTTGCCTCGTGGCATTCACGTTGATTTATCCTGGACTGTCTTCAGTCTTCACACTCATCAGGAGCAGTGGACGAAATCGGCATCATGGGGATCGAACTTCGAGGCTCAAAGCTGATAGCAGTCATCCTGCTAGCTTCAGGACTGGACTTCCTACTGTTTGGGTCAGAACATCATCACGTTGTTTCAATCGCGCACAAGCTGATGAATTTCCAGCTATGACCAAGGTCTCTTCGGCGGCATCTTGGGCGGCGATGGCTTCAAGACAATGCTCGGCCACCCAGGTCCTACCATGACCGGCTTCGTCACCGCGATTTACGACATTGGCTGTGCATTTGGTGCTGTAGCCGCGTTCTTCTTCGGCGAATATCTTGGCCGCAAGAAGTCCATCGTCTATGCCAATGTCATCGTCATTGTGGGCGCTACGATACAAACAGCATGCTATTCCTACACTCAAATGGCCGTGGCGCGAGTGATTGCCGGAGTCGGAGTCGGTCTGAGTACAGTCGCTGTTCCAATCCTGCAATCTGAGACTCTTCCTTCCCACAACCGAGGTGCTCTTCTGGTAGTGCAGTCCGCGCTTATTATCATTGGAGTCGCCATCGCATCCTGGCTTTGCTTTGCAACTTTGTTCGCCAACAACAGTCTTCAATGGCGCTTCCCAATTGCTTGTCAGATTTTGTTCTCATCACTGGTTTTGCTTTGCTGTCCCTTCCTCCCAGAGACTCCTCGATGGCTTGCCAAACAGGGCCGGATCCCAGAGGCTCGCTACACGATTGCTCGCCTTCTGGACAAGACCGAAGATGACACAGAAGTTTCTGGGCAGCTGCAAGAGATTCTGGCAGCGATCCAAGCTGAAAATGAAGATGGAGAGCCATCTTGGAGTGAAGTCTTCTCTAATGCGACGAAGACTCGGAATTTGCAACGCGTCTTGCTTGGTATGGGCCCGTACATGATGAATCAGTGGGTGAGTGGAGTCCTCACACCGATTGCCTACACAGCATCTGTGCCGTATGCTGACCTCTTACCAGTCCGGAATCAATGCCCTGTGCTATTACCTCGCCTACATTCTTGAGCAGTACTTGGGCTTCAGCCAAAACATGTCTCTGATCCTGGCTTCTGTTGCCTTCACGCAGTACGCTGTCTTCAGCTGGCCTCCATACTTCTACATCGACAAGATCGGACGACGATGGTCAGTCATGCTCTCGAGCATTGGCTGTGCTGTCTGCATGGCGCTGATCGCAGGCTGTCTGATCAAGCAAAGCTATAGCTCTGCTGCGGCGGCTGTTGCGTTCATGTTTCTGTATCTCGATTGTTTCACGCTGGGCATCTTGCCTGTGAGTTGGAGCTACAGTGCTGAGATCCAGCCGCTGAGAGTCAGGAACAAGGCGACTGCGGTGGGAGTCTTCTCGCACTGGATGTCGAATTTTGTGGTCGTCATGGGTGAGTTGACTCAACTGGTTCGAAATGCCCGCATGCTAAGTTCTGTTCAGTGACTCCAATCGGCCTCAATCACATCAAAGGCAATTACTTCTGGATCTGGGCGATCGTCTGCGCAAGCTTTGTTCCTCTGACATACTTCTTCGGCGTCGAGACTTCAGGTCGCTCACTAGAACAAATTGATGAGATGTTCTTTGAGAACCCGAGAGTACTTATGGGCCTGGACAAGAAGAACACTGTCGTCATCAAAGCGAGCAAGCAAGATGAGGAGGATAGGTACAGAGCGTTTGCCAAGGCTGAAGAGAAGGATGTCGCGAGGATCAGTGTCGAACAGATGGAAAAGCATTAGCCAGTACATTATATCACAGGAGTTTGGGAATCGAATAGCAGGGCACATCTCACTCTCTCCGCATTTGCAACCTTCTTGCAGCCTGTTGAGGGCAGTGCATTGGCAGGAGAGCACCGCAAAGTTCTCGAGCTTGGAGTCCTCGAATCCGCGGATGCAGATGACAGTCTGTAGTACGTGGGCGCCGACACGGTCAACCTCACAGTATTCTTGAATGGATGAGCGTCTCGCGATATAGTCAGAAGTGCACAAGTCGCTCTCTCCCACAAAGTGGCACGAAAGTCACAATTTCCAGAATGTCACGTGTCTTCACATTAAAAGCGCGTCTCCGGATTGCCATTACCCTCGCACGTCCCCTGCACATGTGGGTGAAGCGTGCCTAGTCTCCTCATTTCTCGCGACGGCTTCCACGTTTCTGCCTGTTCATGTTCCACCACACTCGTTAACGATTTGACGGAAGGCCCACACAATGTCGGACAACTACGCCACGCTCAAGGTCGCTCAGTTGAAAGCCTTGACCGCTCGGCGCGGTCTCCCGCTTGATGGCTTGCGCTTGAAACAACATTTCATTGACGCCCTGCGCGCTGCCGACGCCAAGGCCAACTCTTCACCTCAAGCAAGCAATACCAATAGCGCACTGTCTCAGAAGGAAACATCGACAGCACAGAGTCCAAACGAACAACTGAAAAGCACAAACTCTTCCGCACCACTGCAAAATCGGGACCCCAATACAACCAACACCAACATGGCAGGAGGCAAGCGCAAACGCGACGAGCCCGTCGACCTCACTGGCAGCGACGACGAAGACCACAATGCTTCGGCACGCAAAACACAGAAAGTCAAAGATCAAACCCGTGCTCCAGCCATTGCTCCACCATCCTCCAGTCATGCCGCTCCAAGATATCCAAGCGGTTCTGCATCGGCATTTCCTCTTCCAACCGCCTTCGGCAACAGCCAGCACGATGATGCTGAACGCGATGACTGGCTTGCCGACGACGCCGCCTTCAACGACATAATAGGCTCATCACAGGACGACGCCATTGGTAGCGAGGACATGCATTTGTACGGAGATCTTGACACCAAGATCGTCGGATGCCGGTAAGGATGCCAAAACGCCCGACCGATGCTCCTTTGATTGCACTAGCTGACTTCTCTCAATCTAGATTCTACAGAGGCTACAGCAATCGGGGCAAACATGTACTCCTGAAACGCGAACCCGGCAATCCGTACGACAACAATGCAATCCGTGTTGACAATGTGGCGCACACGCAGATCGGCCATATTCCCAGACAGATCGCGGGGAAGTTGGCAAAATACATGGACAATCGATCGCTTCGAACTGAAGCTCAGCTGACCAGAAACATTGGTACCTTCGACTGTCCTATCGTTATCCACCTGTATGGCCCAGCGCCCACCTCGACGGAAGGACAGAGGCTTCAGTCTCAAATGGTCGCCGACAAACTACCCCTCAAAGCCCTGAAAGACGCTGAACGTGCTGCAAAACAACGCGAGAAGGAGCGCAAACGAGCCGAAGCGGCACGACTGGCGGAAGCTCGGCGTGCTGCCGCTGCTGGCAAGCGTGCGCATGTGAACTCGCAAGGAGAATTTACGAATCCGGGAAGCAGTGGTGATGGTGATTCAAGTCAGCCGGACATGTCTGCTATCCAGGAGGCCTCACAGCGCATCGTCCCTCGCAGAATGGCCAACGAAGCCGAGAAGCTGGGAATGTCCGAGGAACAGCTACAGCAGATGCCCATGGCGGAGCAACCGGACAGCGTCAAGACCACGATGCTACCTTACCAATTGCAAGCTCTGCAGTGGTTGCTTGATCAAGAGAACCCTCAACCACCCACCGCGACTGGCCAAAGCACTCAGCTCTGGACGCGTGTGGATAACAGTCGTTACACCAACATCGCGACAAACTTCTCCACTCAATCGGCTCCCAAGCTGGCGTCTGGCGGTATTCTGGCAGATGACATGGGTCTTGGGAAAACTATACAGATGCTGGCCCTGGTTGCCGCCGATGCGAAAATGCACGGAAAAGGCACCACGCTCATTGTAGCGCCTCTTTCAGTGCTCTCGAACTGGACTGGCCAGGCAAGCTTTCATTTCCAGGACGGACACCAGCTGGACACGTACATCTATCACGGTGCAGGTCGTGTCAAGATGTCGACAAAGGACTTTGCTCAGTACGACCTAGTCATCACTACATATGTAAGTGGGCAACGAACGCATGCGTGCTGATGCAGCTGACGAGTGAAACAAACTCGAAATTGTGCTAATAACATTCTCAGGGTACCTTGGCCAGTAATTTTGCTTCTGGTCCAACGAAGACTTCAGAACGAAAGTTGCGTGCGACCGGTCTCTACAGCCACGAATGGCGTCGTGTGGTCCTCGACGAAGGCCATAACATCCGCAATCCACAAACGAAGGCAGCTGCAGCTGCAAACGCCCTGATCGCCCGTTCACGGTGGGTTCTCACAGGCACACCAATTGTAAACTCGTTGAAGGATCTCTACTCCCTCTTGCGCTTCGTGGGAATCACTGGAGGATTAGGTACTTTCTCCAAACCATCAGGCACTGTGCATTGTGCTGACTTCGCAACAGAGCAACTCGATATCTTCAACTCCGTCCTGGTACGGCCGCTCAAGCTTGGCACACGAGACTCGTCCCTTCTCCTCCAGGCAATAATGCGCGCATTCACCCTTCGTCGAAGAAAAGACATGCGCTTCATCGACCTCAAGCTTCCCGAACTAAAGGAGTTCATCCATCGCCTCCAATTCTCGAAAGAAGAGCAGCAGAAGTACGATGCGCTTGACGGAGAGGCTCGAGGCGTACTCAAAGCTTATGAGAAGAAAGATGGTTCCGGGCAGGTCACATACAAGCACCTTCTCGAGATCTTGCTGCGTATGCGCCAGGTCTGCAATCGCTGGAAGCTGGCTTCACAGAGAGTAGCAGACTTGATGGCTCAACTCGAGGAACAGAAGACTGTCACCTTGACACCTGAAACCATCTCAACACTTCAACAGGTGTTGCAAGTCCAGATCGATTCTTCCGAAGACTGCGCCATTTGCCTGGAAACGCTGCACTCACCTGTTATCACCAATTGCGGTCACGCCTTTGGGCGTGATTGCATCGTGAAAGTAATCGAGGGACAGCACAAGTGTCCATTCTGTCGAGCGGAGCTCAAAGACGAGCAATGTCTCGTCGAGCCAAGCAACGAGTTCGGCGATGGCTCTGACAATGAGAACAGCTCAGGCGATGGGGGCAACAGCAGTAAGGTGGATGGTCTACTGCGAATCTTGGGTGCCGTCGCGAATGGCGAAAAGACATTCATATTCAGTCAGTGGAAGTCATTTTTGGATCTGTTGGAAAAACCTCTGAAGCAAGCTGGATTCAAGTTCTGCCGTATCGATGGCACATTGTCAGCACAACGCCGCGACCAAGCCCTCGAAGCCTTGAACAACGATGGCGAGACTACGATCCTGCTGGCCACCCTTGGCGTCTGCGCTGTTGGCCTCAATCTGACTGCAGCAAACAATGTCATCCTTTGCGACACTTGGTGGGCACCAGCTATCGAAGATCAAGCAGTAGACAGAGTTCATCGCCTTGGTCAGACCAGAGAGTGCTCAGTCTTTCGCTTGGTCATGGACAAGACGATCGAGGAGAAGACTCTCAGCATCCAGGAAGACAAGCGCAAACTCATGATGCTTGCCTTCTCTGAACAGAAGAACAAGCGTATGGCGGCGAGGACTAACAGACTGGCTGATATACAGAGACTTCTCTCGTAGGCCTACCGCTTGGCGGGCCATGAGATTGTTCTGGAGTACGCGTGAACGGAGAAGTCGATGTGCCAATGAAACAGCTTATGCGATGTCAACATGAAGGCTGTCAAATATCACAATTTGAGCTGGAGCAATCGATCAGCTTACGACGCATGTGATCTTCAAAGCTAGAGGTTGCACCTGGTGCTGGGTCAGGACTGCTAATAAGGTTGGGGCTCAATGCTGTTGGCATTATTGTATTGTTGATGCATCTGGATGCTTGGTCGGGTGCCTGTTCGCACAAGCGTCACCTCTCCGGTTGAAAGTCCAGATTAGCGGGTACACGTTTGTACCGCCACTCGAGGTCGCGCCTTCAGCCTAGGTCATCTCGAACCGCAAAACTCTGCATGGCTGCACAGTAGCTTGGCAAGCTTGGGAAGCTTGTCATCTGCTCTTATTTGCGCTGACGTCTCTTGCCCAGCAAGACCGACCCGTCATGGTATCAAAGAGTGGCCCTCCGACGTCCTGACCAGTACCTTCTAAACAAAAGCCAGAGTCCGAAGCCCCTCTATCATAACAGTCGGCGGGATTGCATTCGTGGCTTACGATGGAGAGCGACCGATGCCGACTTCCGCTGGCGTGCTTTCGTGAACGCAGGGCAAGAGAAACCCGTACACAATTCAAGTCGGCTAAAGGCTTCAACATACGTCAACCGGCAATTCTGCCAGCACGTCAAAGGCAGTGGCAGTCAATGTGAACATGGGAACGTACTTAAAAGGCTGGGTCTATGTGAAACACCGCTGATTGTATACCTACATTTTTCATTCACAAGATGAAGCCCCTCGTGAGCTTGATTGGAGTTGCCGTCGCCGTCTCTGCTCAGACTGGCTATGGCAACAGCTCTTATGGGAATACATCGCCGAACTCGGCTGATCTGACATTCCAGGCCAAGATCTCGATCAATGTTGCCACTCGTTACCAGACCATGGTTGGTGGTGGATGTAGTGGAGCATTTGGAGCTGCTGTAAGCAACTTGGTCGATGCTTTGCAGGCACGATGTCCAGGTTATTGACACTCATCCTGCCAGTGCACGACGAACACACTCTCAGCAGCCGACCAGCAAGCCATGGTCGAAACACTCTTCTCCGAAAACATTGGCGTCCTCTCCATTCTACGAAACCTCATCGGATCATCACAGGCTGCCACAATTCTCCCTTCTTGTCCTGCGACACCTGATGGGCCTTTCAATTATACGTTTCCTGCGAACAACGATTCCTGCCAGTTGACTCTCACTCAGACGGCAGTCAAGTACAATCCAGACCTTTTCCTCTATGCGGATGCTTGGTCTGCACCAGGCTGTTTCAAGACAACTGGTCTCGAAGCTGGTGGCGGATATCTGTGTGGTGTGAGGAGATCGAACTGTACTTATGACTGGAGGGAAGCTTATGCCAATTACTTGATTGAGTATGTCAACCTGTATCAGCAGCGTGGAATCAATGTATCGCTGCTGGGTGCTTACAATGAGTATGTCAAACTTCCTCTTTTCTGCAGCATTATGAATACTGACAACGTCTAGACCCGACTTCAACCCTTTCACATACTCAGCAATGCTCTCCGACGGCTATCAAGCCTACGACTTCCTATCTGTATTTTACCCTCTAGTAAAGAAGGCTTTCCCAAATTTGGCAGTATCCTGCTGCGACTCTACCGGTGCACGACAACAACGAGATCTTGTTTACGAACTTGGCCGACTTCCAGGAGGCCTCTACCTCTTCGATTACAACACCTACCACAACTACCGATCTTCTATCAAACGCCCCTTCGACGACCTCTTGCACGGCCAACCCACAATCGAAACAGAATGGTCCGATGGCGGCAGTACTTGGACATCAACCTGGGACATCAGCGGCAATAATTTCGAAGGTTTTTAATGGGCTATCTATATGCATAATGCTTTTCAGAATAATGTCGCTGGATGGTCGCATTGGTGGTGTACTTGGACTTCACCTAGTGATGCTTCTCTCATTCTTGTGAACGGGACTTCGTATCAAGTTTCAGCGAGACTGTGGGCTTTTGCGGGTTATTTTCGATTTGCGAGGCCTGGCGCTGTGAGAGTTGAGGCGAGTTCTGATGTGGAAGAGGTTTATGTTACGGCTTGGGAGAATCGGAATGGGAGTCTTGCGATTCCGGTTGTGAATGCGGCGCATTATGCTTATACGTTGGACATTGATCTCAAAGGGCTGGGAATTGGCATCAATCATGGAGTGCCGTATTTGACTGATAATCAGCACAATGTCAGTATGACAGAGGAGTTCGTGGTTGAGAATGGCGGGTTTCGGGCGGTGGTCGAGCCAAGGAGTATGAAGACTTTCTTTTTGGACAGGAGGTAGTGGCGAGCCGTGAAGCTGCTGCTAGGCCAGGTGGGCGGCGATAACGATTTCTGCCATGTTTGTATTTTTATGATATGCGAAATTGCTATGCGGAAAGGACAGTATTAGAACCAAACAAGAACGCTACAATGCAATTATTCAGAGCACAGCCAGCTTATCTATCAATCACTCATTTCCCCTCGCGCAGTCAGCAAGCCTGCTCAAGCCAGAGCTGCAAACTTCGGGTCGCAAACTACCTTGCTGACTTGACTCTCCTCCGGGTACAGAAAGCTCCAAGGGCCATTTCCTCCATCAGCAAATGTGATATCAATGTTCTCGCCCCTTTGAAGCGTAATTGGCTGATTGTTTTTGTCCAAGATCTGGCATCTCAGTCCCTGATCCTCGACATCGTCATCCAAAGTCAGAGATACGGTATTGAAAGGACTTGACTGGTCAGGAGATGGCTGTTCTTCACGAACGAGGCCGGCTTCTTCGAATTGCAATTGACGAGCGAGGTTGCCGTCGGAGAGTTGGATGCGGATGGAAGGAGCTTTCTGTGCTGGTGGTGGCGGCGGTGCTACGCCTTTGACGAATTTGGGGTCGCAAACAATGGCATCGACCACTGCGGCGCCATCGCGGAAAGTCCAGAGGCCGTTGCCGCCATCTGCGAATGTGATGTCGACGTTCTCGCCGCGAACAACGACGATAGGGTTTTGGTGAGCATCGAGAATTTGGCAGCGTAGAGCTTGGTTGCCCACGATTGGGTCGAGGTTGAGAGCAACAGTTTGAAAAGGTCCCGTAGAGCCGACAGGGAGTGCAGCCTGTGGGAGCTTGTCCTCTGCGAAGTTGGTCGTGGAACCAAGCTCGATAGCTTGATTTTGAAAAACGACGCGGATGCCTCTGTCGGTGATTTCTTTGGCTGTTGGAGCGGCGAGAGAGCCGGATGCTGCGATAGCGGAGAGGAGAAGAGTGCTGTATTGCATTTTGAAGAATTGAGGTTGATAGGAGCTGCTGTGGTTGTTTGAGGTATTGAAAATTGCAAGGCTGACACGAAACAATATCGAAGGACTCAAGAAACTAGGACCAAGGAAACCAGAACCAAGGAAATAAGGGAAATGGAAATGTTCGTTGTTGTTAGATCGTTAGACGTTGATGGAATGGAGATCTTCCACAGCCTGCGATGCGGATGAAGATATTATACTTACTCGCACTTCGCCGAGCTCGATCCTGTGAGCCCATCTTGAGCAGGTGATGCTGAAAGCGCTCGAGGGCTGCGGGCGCAGTGAAAGCACAGCGTCTCGGCGGCTTACGCCCAGCAATGTATATAGCTGTGCAACACCAATCAGGTCAATAGAAAACTTGCGAAGGATCGCATGAAACTCGAAGGAAGCCTACTGAGAGCAGAAGAGCTCCCACAATAGTCTTCACTCCGCGTTGCTCGTGATGAGCATGCAGCAGCCACGAATGGCAGGCTGGCAGCCTTACCGCTGGGAATAGAATCGCAACAGAGGGCTGAATTTTCAGCTATGGGAGACAGGAGGCTCATCCAGCCCATCACTTCCAATTCGATTCGTGTCAAGAATCGGAGCGGACGAGTGGTGCGTATCATCTTCATACTACGCGCCAAAGATCACTAGCGATCTAGGAACGGTGGTGCATGGTGCAATATCTGTGCCAATTCTGCTGGTAAGCAGACACCATTTGATTCGCTATCCACCACATAGCAGTGCATTACAGTGACCGCGAATGTGACGTGCCCCGTGAAGAAGACAGATGTCGTTACTTGAAAAGAATGCTTGACAGAATCGCCGAGTTTTGGATCTCTGCTCTCATTGCTAGGGCAATTCTTTATGACGTCAGCTGATCGAGTTCGCGCTCGGCTTCTATAGCGCGGCTTTCGGCTTCGGTGATATGTGTCAGCTTGACTACGAGTGAGACTTGAGTGCTTCCATAACTTACTATCGTAGCACCTAAAGTCCGCGCCCTCAGCTTTGTCACCTTAGAGGCCGGAGCTAGAGTTCGCTTCCGTCAGGAATTACATATCTACCGATGTAAGTCTACCTGGACTCTGCTAGAAATATCTGGACATTAACTGTTCATAGGGACAAACACGGCTCTACTCGATCAACATGTCGATTCCCATTTTACTCTACGGGGTGTCCAGCGAGATGGGCGCTGCAGTTGCCTTGAAACTTAGCCCACAATACGAAGGTTGACGCTCTGATTTGTTCGTTAATGTCGAGAAAGCTAACTCATCAGTCAGTGGTACATTTTATTCGAGGCAAAGACAGGGCGAAGTCTGAGATTGCAACAATACAGTCTGGAAAGGTGCCTCCAAGAGACCCCGATGGAATCGGCTCTCAGAACTATTCCCAGATCCCGCAAGCAGTGGTGTTTGGTCGGGGGGCCGATCCCAAGGACATCGAGGAGATTAGGCTGGCGTGTGGAGGCGAGTCTTCCGGGTTGACCTGGCTTCAAGCGACACCTGCTGGGGTGGCTGCTATGAGAGCAGTTGCTCCAGATCTGGGAGACCCAGCTGTTCGTGATACATACGCAACGAAAGCTGCAGAGGCCATGAAGGAGGTCTTGAATGGCCTTGCGGAGAAGAACATGCTGGGGGAAGGCGGATTGTACAACTATTGACATCTGTTTACAATTGTTATCGGCAGGTTGTGTTGGCAGGCTGAGGTGTATGCCTCATAGGTATCCGTCGCCCGAATGCAAGCATCGTCTCCTAGGTTGCGGTTTAGTCGTAATACTATTATAGATGCAATGTTATAGTGTCGCTGTGAAGGAGACATTGACAATATTAAATTGTGTTACGAAGTCGCGTATCGTCGCATGTTATCGGGGGGCACTAAGGGACCCTCTCTCGTATTGTCGGGCAAAAGAGGATACAAAACTATCTACACTATCGAATGGTACTATATAGGGGCTAGTATACAGGGTCTGGGGTCCCGGGTATATAGGAACCAATATACATGACTCACAGCAGGGCCCAGTGGAGTGTCAGTTCACAACACTCCCCTTGACAGTGCACTGGGGCTGTTCAATCCATCTCCTCATCCCAATCATCATCCTGATCATGTGCAACTAGGGCCAAGGCCTTTGAATCTGAGATCTTGTTCTCAGAGACCACCTTTATCATTCCTTGGGCCATTTCCAAGTATGGGCAGATTGAAACATAGTGCCCAGCTTGATTGCATAGCTTGCATCTCAGTCCTTGTCTGTCAGACATCTTGCTGTCTGATCTTCTTCCTCTGTGAGATGATGATCCTCTTGATGATGCAGCTCGGGCTGCAAAGGCCACCTCCTTTGCAGTTTGGAGTTCTGAGACCAGCTCTTCATCATCCTCCCCTATGCACAAAGATATCCACCAGATTGCTTTGTACTGTGACTTTGGGGTGATGGGTGTGTGTGTCTCATGGGAGATTGTGTGATACAGGTCTTCTCCCCTCAAGAAGATTTCCATCCTTCTGAACCATCCTTCTGCATTGTCCTTGCATAGGATTGGGCATGGTCTTTTCTGAAGTCCGGAGGATTTGTCTTGAGTATCCATTGTAGTCTTGTAGAATTAGTATTGGGTCAGATGGAAAGTTGTCCTTCTGTCCCAAGGAGAATCAAAGCGGGGAAAAGTCAAATGATTGCAGGGTTCTTCCTATACATGGGTCACCCTCTGTCCCTCCTCAGATTAGAGCCTCCTGTTGGAATGATCCGGCCATCAAGCAGCCGTGCTTTCCTGCTGGCATATGGGAATCAAGGGAGCATACCACTTTGGCACCCTCCAGCTCAGGACTTCCTGTAGCTATCCCATAAGACAAAGGTAGGTTCATGACTCCTCTTGATCCTGGATTCACCATTGGCCTCCAGAGGTAGTGAGAGGTTCAGGCAGTCTCTGAAGTGTTATGAGCCATCAGCAGTCCATGTCAGAACTGCCTTGCAACTGCTTCCTCCCTGAACATAACATATCTGGTATAAACCAAGCCTTTGGTTACTGCAAGATCTTCCTTTGAGAGTTGGCAAGTTCTCCCAGCACCAGAGATAAGGTACTAATCCAGACAGCTTGGGGTGCAGTCTCTGAAGTGTTATTCTGCCAACAGCAGGTTTGGTGTACTGCAGGTTGCTGTTACACTTTCTGCAGCCCTCTGTTGCAACATCCTCTCCCCTTGTTGTCTGTCTTGGTGTCCTCACTCTAACTATCATTCCTCAATGCTCTTCTCTCTTCTGCATTTGGTCTCAGCTGCAGGTGGGCTGGCTGCAATTCTGCATGCAGCTGCACCGCTGTTTTCAGTCCCTCAGCTAGGGTCCATGGGGTCCTACACCCAGTTGCAATCTGGGACTCATGTTTAACCATGGAAAGGGTTTTGCTCCTTCTTTATACAGGGGCACATTGTCCTTTGTCCCTGAGCACAGAGGGCACAGTCCTTCCTCTGTGTGCCTGTCTTCACCCGCAGGCTCCTGGCGCAGTCTCTGCTGCTACTGTCCCTGTTTATACAGCCACAGCTCGGGCTGTTTCCTTGCTCTTCTAGCTCGGTGTCTCGCTGTTGCCAATAGCGTTCCTGTTGTCCTGCCTTCGGCTTCCGTACTCTGTCGGTGAACCGCGCCTCGCCTTCTATCGGAGCTTGGAATACAATAGCGCTAACCCGGGCTCATAACCTGTTACGAAGTCGCGTATCGTCGCATGTTATCGGGGGGCACTAAGGGACCCTCTCTCGTATTGTCGGGCAAAAGAGGATACAAAACTATCTACACTATCGAATGGTACTATATAGGGGCTAGTATACAGGGTCTGGGGTCCCGGGTATATAGGAACCAATATACATGACTCACAGCAGGGCCCAGTGGAGTGTCAGTTCACAACAAATTGGCGTGATATCAAGCGGATTGCTAGCAGCACGTGGTGCGTTCCCGATACGACTGGAAGCTAAATTAGGCTAGCTGGCGTCCGCGCCCGGGACTTCAACCTCGACGCGATGTTTCAGTGCCCCTAGATGCGTCTCCTTCCCAACGTCTCCAATATTGCACACCATTGATCATGTTCTTCCCTACAATATTCCGCTCTGTGCGCTCAGCTCGGAGCTCCGTCCGCTCTTTCTCGACCCGGCAGCGCCTCCAGCAGGAGCAATTGCAGTACCAAGCTCCCGGCCAACCTGAAGCCGTGAAACCGAATCCGCATCGACGAGTCTACAAACAAGGCGGACCAGGTCGCGCCATCGCATACAATTTTCTAATTGCTATGGCCACGTTTCAAGTACTATACTGGGGTTGGCTGAAGCTGGAGAGCATCGAGACGAAGCAAGAGAAGGGAGACGAGATCAAGAAGTTGGAGGGGGAGGTGGAGAAGTTGACTGGAGTGAAAGGAAAGGACTGAGGTGACGAGGTCGCTTCGATCGGAAGATGAAGACACAACGCTGAAATGCTGAGGCATCACCACGTCGAGTACCACTGGAAGTGAGAGCCCGGGCGATTCGCTTTGCGCTCATATATGCTACATCGCCTCTACATCACCTCAGCCATCAGACGCCCATGTAGCTGAGTTGCGATATCACGGGAGAGGTAATAATATGCAAAGCTTGAATAGGTTTTAGTGCTAGCAGAGATGAGCGGGCCGCAAAAAGAGGTTCGCATACCGGACACAATTGTTCGTTGGGGCGAACGAGAAGAAGGCAGATAATTTCATGCAATTGACTTGCAAGGCTGCGACGAATGGATATGAAGAAACAAAACGGACACGATGAGGGCGTCAATGAACGCTTCGAAACATACCCATCATACCTGCACGGGGTTGCCTCGGCATTTCTGTGGCCGGCGAGACTGCTCGCGGCGATGCACGCGAGAATCCTGTCCCCAGAGGCAAGCTAAATTGGCAGGTCGAATTTGAATCAATACAGTCATTTTGGAAGCAGAACATCATTTGAAGAGAGAACAGGATCCGCCTCATGAACATTGTAGCTGCAATGCCAGCTCAATCAATTCGTTCTCTCATTGGTATCACACCACATGTCATAGCCCACACCTCGGTACGCTGTTACTCGTCACATCCACCGTCCTGCGCTAGCTGCACGCCTTCAGCATCCTCTCACTTCTCCACATCCGAAGTTTCTGTCACGCTGGTGAGCGTCTAGACAAAAAAAAGCTAATGCATCATAGAAAAGTCGGAACCACAAATACATATGTCGCGCGATAATTGGGCGCATACGTTGCAACAGGTGCAGGCTGGCGACCTCTCCCGCAAACATGAATTAGCTGTACGGTACCATCGGACAACCGAGTACACATCTGTATCACAGTCACACAGTCGCTGTAACCTCTCGATAACCTCTCATGTCTTTGCATCTCACATCCTCCCAGCTATGCCAACGCTTCTCATCACGAGCCTCGCATGACTAGCACATCTCTCAACCACAGCCCACTGCACCACCCTGTCCGTGCTACGGATCTCCGCCTCCGCAACGTCCATGTAAGCTAGTCGTGCAACAGCACCATCCAATCAGGAAGTTAGGAAACCACACGAGATATATCGTGAGCGGCACTCCTCTGCAAGACACCAGGCTGGAGGTAACTGCAAGAGGAACGGCGTCACACACGTAGCACACAAGTAAAGGATCCTTTCGATTCTATATCATACAACATGTTGCCACCCACCAAAGAGACATGTTTCTAGTAGCAGTGATACGAAATGGCCAAAACAAAGGGGTAGTCGAAAAGGAAAAGAAAAGGTACATCTTATGCCGTCCATCCCATCGATCCATGCTCGCTTGCCTGCTCCGACCCGAAAAGAGAAAAGCACAGAAGCTAGCTCATCATACAACAGAGCCGCAACAAAAGAAAGGAAAAGGAAACCCACACTCGCGTCAAATTACACACCACCAACGCCCGCCACCTCTTTTCCCTTCTCCTTTGGCTTTTCCTCCTTCTGGCCTTTTCCTTCCTCGCCCTCCAGATTAGCATCTGTACTGGATCGCAGGCCCTCCATTTCGAGTTTATCCTTCATCGCCATCCTTCTCTTCTCGTCCTCCTCACTCGCCAGCTTCGCCAGCGCTTCAGCAGTGAGCGGCTGCGGACTCCCTCTGCTCTCACTGTCATTATTATCACCTTCCATCTTCACGCCGAGGCCTGCGCCCAGAGTCTTATCATCCAAGTCGTCGCCCGGTAGAGGACTCAGCGGACTTATGGGTTCCAGGAACTCGCCCACATTTGTATTTGTGTCCCCAGGATTCGTTGTCGTGGCCGCTCCATCATCTGTAAAGGCTCCTCCACCAACGGCACTGTTGATTTCGGGACCAAATTGTAGTCTCAAGGCTCTTTGGTCCTCGTCTTCTTCGAAATCGCCATCGTCATCCACTTCTTCTTCCTCCTCCTCGTCTTCCTCCGTAAGACCCGGCATGGCCATTTCCACGCTAGGTCTTCCTGTTCCGGAGACGGAGCCACTTCGGCTAGTGCTCACCGGCGTACGCCCTCCTGCAGGTGACGAACCACCATGACCATGCATAGGACCCTTGAAAACAGAGCGCTTCCGTCTGGCGAACTTCGGCAGGCCAGGAGAAGAAGGTGCGGGTATGCTTCCAAAGGCGTTGCGAGCCTCGGGGAAATTTGTCGTGAGAAGTGACATATCTGAAGGAGGCGGTCTCCGAGAGAAGCGCATACCGGATGGAATGCTGGCAGTGGGTGTAGAAGGCAGCACTTTGACAGAGCTATGCGGTGATCTGCCGAGTCGGGAGCCAGATGCTGATGATAGTCCTGAAGGAGACGCAATGGAGGCGCTGGAAGTACTCGAGGCTTTCGAGTGTGAATGTTGGTGTTTTGGCTTGTAAGTGCTGCGTATCGATGACACGGACGAGGACGTCGATTTGCGACCACGAAGACCAGCAGATGATCTGCGGTAGGACGAGTGCGGAGTCAAGGTATGTGGACTCAAGCTTGTTCGTTTTCCCCTCGCGCTCGCCCCACTACCGGTTGAAGAGGCGGTGTTGATCCTGGGCCGGGTCTGATATGTCTGACTGTTTCGCAATTCTGGTCTTGCATGTCCGATGCTTTTCCTGCGTGCTGTTGCTGGGCCAGTCGCCACACGATGCAATTCACGGAGATCGCCTTTCTCCTGGGTGGTCTTACCAATCGGTGCGATCTTTCCATTAGCCTGATTGTTCTTGTCTCCTTCGTTTGGGGATTTGCCTCGTTTGAATGCTTCTCCTTTAAATAGGTGCTTCACCCATGCAAGTTGTTGTCGGAGGGGCGCAGCGTATAATTTGTTCTTGCGTTCTGTTGGCGGCACGTACGAAGGACTGAGCAAGTCTGGATTGTTAGTCACGACTCGCAACATACTCTGACTGCCTCTCGATGCTGTGCGATGTGTACGAAGTGATGCTCCATAGTCTTTGGGTGGCGGTCGCGGTCTGCTACGTGATCGACTATTATCCGAGGCGGTATGCGGTCTCGAGTTGGGCCCGGATCCCGGTGTAGGTGATTTCGTCTCGGTCACTTTGGGCAAATCAGGTGCTTGCAAGGCATTACCATTGGTGCGCTCCTTTCGCCGGCCTCGTGAACGTGGAGAGTCGAGCAGAGCATTTTCTTCACCTTCGTGTATCTCCCCGAGGAGAGCACTCTGCGCGAGAAGTCTGCCACTAGCAGCGCTCAGCCTCCGTATTGATTTTGCTTCAGCCTCGCGTTCCTTCCGTTTGCGTTCTCTCCTCTTCTCCTTTCGCTGCTCCTTCTCTAGCAGCAGAGCCCACCAGCCAGCCAACGAATCGCAGCGCTGAGAAAGAACATTCTCGATTACCATATCGATATCCACACCAGCGCTTCTCATGCGCTGCAGGACGTCCTTCTCCAACTGTGTGGAAAACGGCGGCGGCTGCTGCAGTTTCAAGATCTCCTGTTGTTGCGGAGCATGTTCGGCAAGCCATGGATCACGCAGGATATCGCCCAGGCTTGGCCTCAAAAGCGGTCGCTTCGATAGCAGCTTCTTGATCAAGTCCTTGGCCCCTTCAGGCATGTGTTCCGGGTACTCGGGATCCTCCTTCAAGATTCTCCCTTTCGTCACATTATCATTATCGTCATCAAACGGCAATTCCCCGCACAGCAGGGCGTAGAGAATTATTCCCAAACTCCAAACATCGACCTTCTCTCCGGCATATTTCTCCCCCTTGAGCATTTCCGGCGCACTGTAGCAGACTGTCCCGCACCACGTTTGCAGGTAACTTGTCGATCCTTGGTATTCTCGTGTGAAGCCGAAATCGACCAGCTTGACATTTTGATGTTTGTCCAGGAGAATGTTTTCGAGCTTCAGATCCCGGTGGACGCAGCCTTTCATGTGTACATAGTTCACCGCACCGACGAGCTGTGTGAAGATCTTTTGCACCTTTGTCGATTCCATGCGTCCATGATTGAGCAGGTAGTTGTACAGCTCGTCGCCGGGACAATACTCCAGGACGAGCCATACCAGTGTCTCGGTCACGATGACCTCGTATAGTCGAGCAATGTGCGGGTGGAGGAACTGTCGGTGATGGTGAATCTCGCGCGCGAGGTTGGCGTCATCTTTCTTCGCGCTCTTGAGCACGACTTTGGAGCCATTGGTGAGCTTGTGCTGGGCGAGGTAGACTTTGCCGAAGCTGCCCTTGCCAATCAGGCGTCCGAGGGTGTAGTTGCCTACGCTGTGGAGGTCGGAGGCGGAGAACTCGCTCAGAAGCGACTGGTAGGAGTTGGCGAGCTGTAGGAGAAGCAAACACAGTCAGCGGGTGCGGGAGTGGTGGATATGCATGTATGCAGGCAGGCAGGCAGCATGGGAAAGGTGGAGGCCTGCAGGCAGCGGAGCGGAGAGGGAGGAGATGGAGGGCGGGGCGGGCGTGCCTTGTCTCTGCGTTCCTGGACGGCCTTGTCGGTCCTGGCCGGTGGCATCGATGGTGGTGTGTCGCCGCTCGTATCTGGTCGTCTGTGGTCGCTCGTGCCAATGCCGCGCCCAAAGTCTATCCGCGCCGAATGGGGCAAGTGAAGGAGGTGTGTCGGTCGGTCAGCCCTACAGCAGCGGAGGTGGTACGGCGTCGAGGAAAGGCAATGTGCGTGGCGTGAGGGGCGGCATCCGGCAGGGCGAGCGCATCGAGGCAGCAGCGATGCACGAGGAGCGTTGCGGCAGCGTGAAACAAT
The DNA here is from genome assembly GCF_019650295.1 of Cercospora kikuchii. NCBI lineage: Eukaryota > Fungi > Ascomycota > Dothideomycetes > Mycosphaerellales > Mycosphaerellaceae > Cercospora > Cercospora kikuchii. The sequence goes on from NW_025408590.1 coordinate 270,058, forward strand.
CCTGGCTCGCCCGTCTGCTGTTGTTCATCTCGAGCACCGCGTCGTCATTCCGCGCGGCCATTGGCTGGAGCTACCTCCGTCTCCTCCATCTATTCTGGGATCATGCCTCTGCTACGGAACCCTTGGCCTCCGCCACCAACCACGACCTGTCACTGCGGACCATGTCTTCCAGCAGTGTCCCAGACTTGGCGCAGTTGTACAGAGACTACATCGCCGCCATCACTGAGTTCGATGCTACAACTTCACCAGACTGGCTATCCAACTTTGTCCATGTTGATGTCGTTCATAACTCCCGCCCTCTCGGTATTCAGCAATACAGAGCTCTCATTACTTCCAACATATCGGCGCCTCGCACAGGAATCACTGTTGAGAAGCTGATTGTGCAAGATGATCACGTTTCGGCTAGACTGCGGTTCACGGTGCCTCACACCTGCGACTCTCATCTGGGCCACTCTCTTGTGGCTGCAGGTGGAAGAGTGCACACGGCGCCGGACGGACGGGCTGGCAAGAGAGATGACCACTCTTTTGACATATTCGAGCACGTCATATATCAGTATGCAGTCGATGAGACTGATCGCAAGTGGAAAATCAAGGAAGTCTGGAGTATCGCAGATATCGAGCCGATGAAGAAGAATTGCATCTAGTGAAAGGCACAACCAGACGGAAATCGACAAGTACCCGCACTGTGATCTCTCGTTGCAACTTCGATCATTGGCTCGGCTCGCTTCGACAGACAGACAGACCGCCTCGGACACGCTCGACGAGGCAGAGTCACAAGAGGCAGAGAGAGATTCGACATCGGAAGAGGAGAACTAAGCGGATCCAAAAGTGTTTCACTTTTCGCAAATAGAGACTTTATGGTCAGACACCCGCTCCTTCAGTCATATGCAGACTGGGTTCAAATAATTCGCAGGATTTATGATCGTACAGGTTATGATCTCTCGAAGTTTCTCTACTGCTGCTTCTTCTGTGCAGCTGGTCCCATCTCTTTGCTGAAAGACATGTATGAGACCTCAAGACCAGAGATGGCGTTGAGTCCGACGTAGAGAATGGAGAGCAGCAGGAAGGCAACCACGAGACCCATGAAAATACCTGCATTCAGGTCAGCGTTGCGGACTTGGACATTCGAATGCCGTGAATTACCAGGCGACAAGAACTGGTACTTCTCAAATAGCGGCAGCTTATCTTGCGGGTTGTCACTCTTTGGCTGCCTTTTCAATCCATGCTGCACATCTCGCTTCAAGTCCGTGTGCAGACCGTTGTGTCCTGGAGGAGTATTCTCCGCCTCATAATCGATTTCTGCGCCCTGTTCGCTCCGTGACGGTGTCCCGATATATATGATTGTGTGTGCGGTGTGGTTGGCGAGCACACTGTGAAGGTGCGAGTCTAGCTCCGCATCCGCCTGTTGCAGGCTCTCCTTCCTTAGATCGTGATCGCCTCGTGGCGCCGCGTGCACCAAAGGTCCAATGACTGCTGCCGTTGGCTTTGATGTCGAGGATGTGACTGTCACACTTGTCAGCGTCTCTTATGCTTTCCTCATTGAAGCCGCAGGTGTCGCATACACTCTTCAACGCTCATTCTCTTTCCACCACACTGTCTGCTCACTGCAGCTGCAAGTCTTTCCGCGTCAATCTCGCCGATGGCCGTCGGGATCTGCACAACACTCTTGTATTCATCCCTCGCTGCCCTCCTTGCCAACTTGGGCATGTTCTCTTGTCGCAAGTCGGCGGCGTGGATGGCGGACTGCTCCACAAATACGTATACGCTGGAGCCGCATAGTGACAATGTGGGTTCGAGTCCGCTTTCAATGTGTGCTGATGTCGATATTTGCTCGCTTCGTAGAGATGTCTGGTCCAGTCTGTGATGCCATCAGCAGGTACTCGTTGCCTCCCGCCCATACGCATCATCGTACCGCTCAGTGCTCAGCAGCAAGAACGGGCTCGCATCGCGGAGGGCATATGCGGAGCTTGCCGCCGCGAGCAGCGATATCGAATTTCGCAGCATCATTGTTTGAATGTGTATGTGTTGGCAAGGTCGCCCGTGCCTGCCGGCCTGGTGATTGCCCGGTGAAGCTGTCAACGAAAGCAAAGGAAGGTTTGCCGAGTCAAATCCGAACCCGATCGCGCATTTTCCAGACCATCGACGCCCTCATCTTCGCTTCGCGATGCACTAACATCGGCTGGACAGAATGGCTCCTCCGGCGAAGAGACGAAAGCTAGATCCACTCAGACGCCAGAAGCCCGTCGAGGAGCTCACTTTCAGCGTTGATGCACGACAGGAATACCTCACCGGCTTCAGCAAGCGAAAGCAAGCCCGAAAAGACCAGGCCCGAGAACATGCGATCCAGATGGCGAAAGAGGAGAAAGTCAGGGAGAGGAAGGAGGTGCGTCTATAAAGAGTTGAAGCAATTTGCCAATGCTGCATCGAACATGTCGGCCTGACACAATTATCTCCAGCTCCGCGAACAACGCAAAGCCGACCTCGAATCCCACGTAGCAGAGGTTAACAAAGTCCTCAAACAACAAAACGCTCTCGCAAATGGCCGAGATGTGGACGATATCTCGAGCTCCGATGATGAGTTCTCTGGGTTCGACAACGAAGATTCCACTGCACCAGCCGTCGCAGAGGTTGAGCTCCTGGATGAAGCAGAATACGTCGATGAAGACAAATACACCACCGTCACAGTTGAGCCTATGGGCGAGACATCATCGGAAGGAGAGGGAGAGGATGGTGAAGAGTCAAAAGATGCGCACAAGACGAAGACATCAGAACCTGAAGTGAAGAAGAAGAAACGACCTTGGGACAAGACAGGGGATGGCGGAGTGAAGAAGAAAAAGCAGAAGTTCCGGTACGAAAGTAAAGCGGAACGGAGCTTAGCACGATCTAAGCAAAAGTCGAAGAACTCGAAGGCGGCGAAGGAGAGAAAGGAGAGTGGAGGTAGGAGTAGTAGGGGGAAGGTTGGGAAGGGTGGAAGGAAGAAGAAGTGAGAAAGTCATTCGGCAGAGGGGAGATTGATACCATACAGCCTCAGCCCTCTTCCATCCTCTCACATCGTGGATGCGACCGAGGCCGAATCTGATATGCTGCTTGTGCAGTGCAGGTTCTGGAACAGCCAATTTCTCCGGCCCCGACGATACGCTGTCCTAATCTGTTCTCTCTCAACTACCTGGCAATGCACGCACCGAAGATCGAGTACGCTGAGTTGCCTACGGCACATACTTTGCAGCGGAGATTCCCAGTAGTGGACTGCACGCAAAGGGGTGACACGGTTCGGATGAACCACAGAGTTCTCCGGGAATTCTCCAAACATGGCGCCAGCAACTGTCTCTCCACAGGGCCGCTTTCGAGGCCAAGCAGGGCCAGCACGTCGATCCGGTCGGTGAACCCTCAATTCAGAAAGGCCCATCCCTCAAAAATGGTTCTTTCCACAGCGTCATCCTTTGAAAATCGACTTCAGCGTTTAACCATCTCTTACGAGCCTATGGTGAGCACTGCGACGCTGTTCATGTGAAGAACGAGGATCCACATTCTTGGATTTCGTCGCCATATCCTTGGCCAGCAGCTCACGCGAGAGAATTCAACAACACTCGTTAGCGGCCGCTTGCGCATCGCCCAATGCAATATCAACAGTGTCATCACAAGAACTTGCCGCTTAGCCCCATCAGTCTGTACAAGTGCGGTGGCCAAAATCTCAGGCAGTTTGCGATCAACTACTGATGCAGACTCTGGAGGAGCGGCAGAACGCCTCGCTTGTGACATTTAACCAGTAGCAGACACTCGGACACGAATCTGTGCCCGAACGTCTGGCAAATATGGTTGTCATCGAGCAACAAAGAGGTAGATTGTCCGGGGACCTGAATTGAAAGGTATGAAATGCATTGAGCAAACATGTCAAGACTGAAATATATGTTCGGTAAGCGTTCTGCTACCAGAAGTGATACATGCTATACTGTCCCTCACCCTCATGGAGTTCTGGAATGCGCCTGATCACTTGAACGACTCACGCACTATCGCTATCGGACAACATGCTGAATTGCGCAGTGAGATATCGAAGTTGCTCGCCCGCATCCAGAATGATCCGACAACAAATACAGAAATGCAGGAGGGTCTTCGAGCTCTTCTTCAAAGGTCAACAGCACTCGTTCAAACACTCAAGTTATTCGTGCCTGGCCCATACTACAATCATGCCTCTTCTCCGAGATCGTACGCCTTAGCGGCAAAGGCCTTCGGTATCGTAGAACTGCTTGAGATGATTCTCGGTCACCTGGATCAGGCTTCTCTCAGTAATGCTCAAGCCGTGTGTCGTGCTTGGGAGGACATCATTGAAGGATCTGCGCCCCTGTCTCAAAATCGATACAGGTTGTTTCCTGCATCTCCAGAAATCTTCCGTATAATACCGACCACCCACACGCCAAAAGGATTCTCGACAAGCGTTAGGTTCCACGCTCACAAATTGCAGTCCAAGGCAGGGCCAAAATGGTTGCAACTTCAGTGGACTTCTATCATCGCACAGCTGACAGACGAGAATCATCGCGTGCCTCAGTCTCTCAACGCTGCTTGCCGCGACATTTTGATAAGTGAAAATCCCGCTGTTAAGTCTATGCGCATATGGCAAAGCTGCACAAGATCAAGGCATGAGATCATTCCTGCTAACACTTACTTCCCAGAATTCTGTACAGTAGGTGACGAGCCACCTGAGGCGACTACCGCATCGTCTTCAGTGCTCACAACATCGTCTCCTTGGGCTTCACCAACCCTCCAGAGCATCTTGCATGGCCCAGGATTGTGGGCACCGCACCTGTCGACTTGCGAAGACACCATGAAGCCCACGAAGCCAATAGGACAACGTCTTGGGTATACTCTGAAGAGGGGTACGGTACTGAATGATGATGGGCTTGCACTTGGAGACCTTTGCGATGTTGCCAGCAAGATTAGCGCCACGCATGACCGTTGCCCCTACCAAGCGGAACACGAATATGATCCAGCTACTGGAACCGTCGTGATTGATTTTCAGTTCATCGGTTTGATCAATCTCGAAAATCGCCTCTGGGCTCGTCAGATGAAGTGGAAGTGGGATGCTGAGAACAAACGCGCGTACGAAACGGCTTCCAAGGACAACAGGAAGTAGACAGCTCGCAATGCCCAACAAGACTTGGCTTGAGCTAGAATTGTTGCGTTAATCTGGATTCAGATCGCTTGCGTGAGTTGGCAATCAACTATAGCGTATCACAACTTACTGCAATCTGCTGCGTATCATGTTTCGTCTCCGATATAGCTGTCCGCGGCATCGCGCCAGCGTCAACCCCTGGTCGCCAACCATGGACTTCAGCGAATGTAACAATACTGGTCTGTGGCCTCACTCTCCCTCTCTTCAAGATTGGCGGCTTTCCTTCGGCCGCTAACGGCTGCTTTCGAACTCTCTCGCGTTACACAGCATGTATGCCAAGCATAGCAGGCAATACGAGACTGAAGGCAGGCGCAGGTTAGTCGGCACTGATCGGGACGTACTGGTAACGCACCTATCGAGAAAAATGAATCACAAGTGCATCCCGTGGAAAACTTCACCATGACTACCTCTGTATGCAACTACGCCTGAGTGCATGCGCAGGTAGCCAAGCCAAGCAGCAAAGCTTTCCATGGATCAAGAGCCAGTCCGTTCAGGCGCTTGCACTCAGAGATATATGCATTCAGAGGTAGCGACGATTATGAAGTCGCTGTACTGCTCCCTGGGATCTGTCGGTCTATGTCAAAGTGCTTGAATACTGAGACTACAAGTAACTTGAGCACCTCTCATACTACGCCATCGCCGGGGACAGCCACCAAGGTTGTGCTACTGAGCCCCGCCCGTGACATGATGACTCTTCACAGTGAAATTGCCCAAGGAAGAACGTCCTCCAACATGGCAGCGAGACCTCCACCTCCAAGCGTGGGTAGAAGAGCGGCTAAGCCAGGAAGCTGTCTGAGAGACAAGCACATGTACCTTCCGGGACAAAACCTGGGATCTGCTTCATACCGCACAAACGTCTATCAAACACTTCATTCCACGTTATGAATCGCTGATCACATCCATAGGCCATGCGTACACTTTTCATCGTCCTTTTCACCAAACGCACTACTCCACAATCTCCTCCGTCTCCTCCAAGATCTCCTCAAAGATCTCCTCCACGACCTTGCTATCCCCTTCACTATCCTCCACAACCAACGCCTGTTGCTCGGGCGAGATCTCAGGCAGACCCATGTCCTGTCTCTCCTCGAGCAGCTCCTCCTTGGTGCGTTCACGCCAAGCGAGCCATTCCTCGAGTTGTCGGCGACGATTCTCAATGACCTCCTTGTCAGCAGAGCTCTTCTTGGCTTGATCTTGCTCTTCGAAGGTCTTGGAGTACTCGCGAAGGTTCTTGCGGATCTCCTTCATCTCCTCCTTGCTGAGCAGGCGCTCAGGGCGTGGTCGCCAAGTGAACTGCTTGAAGCCTTCAACAGGCTCCTCGCGAAGAAGTTGACCGGCGAAGGAGTAGAGGTGGTAGCCATTTTCCATGCGGTGTTTCCATACTGATGCGCTCGTCGCGACAAATCGTCCACTGGGGTCCCATTCAATATCTGTGATACCGTAGTGGTCGGCTGTGTTCATGAGCTGGAGGTTGGCGGTGAGATCCTTCTCCTTCTCGTCCTTCTCACCCTCGAAGTCGAAGTCCCAGAAGTCGAGGTCGAAGCTCTGCTGGTTCAACACTGTGGCAACAATACAGAATCGGCCATTCGGTGACCAGTGAATAGCATTGTTGTTCTTCTTGTCAACAGTACGGATGAGCTTGAAGTTGCCAACGGCATTACCTTTGGCCTTCTCAGGAGCGAAGAAGGAGACGGAAGTCTTCGGAGGAATAGCAGCACCCGCTGGCACTTCGCCAGCAGTGATTAGGACGAAGCGATCACCCTTTGGCTCCCACGCGAAGTTGATGACGGTGTCCTTCAAGCTGTCGACAACTTCAACGGGTACGCCTTTTTCTTGTACGCGGAAGATCTCCAGGTTCGTGGCAAGCGACTTCTTCGATTTGCTGTGGCGATCCACCTTGCAGCAAAGGAATTTCGAGTCGGATTGCCAGTGGAGCTTCGCGTCGCTAACGTTGAACAGGTTTCGAGTTCGGACAATCTCTTTTGATGGAATAGACATGATACCGACCTTGGCCGGGTTCGAGCCCATCTCAGGTGTCCAGTATGCGAATAGTTGCTCGTAGTCCTTGTGCTCGACGCGCTTTGGATTCGCCGGGCACCACTCAAAGTCCTGTACTCCTTCGATCTTGACGCTCACCTTATCCATCAATCGCATGCTGGGAAGTTCGTAGACGGAAATGCTCTGGTTGGGTGTCATTCGTGCAACGTATTTCGAGTCTGCAGACCACTTGAAAGCTGGCCACTGGATCTTTTGCTTAATCGGGTTGCCTTCGGGGTCGAGACCAGGGCTAGGCAGGTCGAGCGTAACGAAGGATCGAAGAGGCTTGCCGGTTGCGACGTCCCAGATGATGTAGTTCTTGCCATCCTCCTCGAGTGAGAGGATGGGGTTGCCTTCGTCGACAACCATGGGGCGGTGCGACCACGTTGTGACATACTTCTCATTTGGCGAAAAGTCGACCAGATTGACGCCTGGGTGCATAAATCGCTTTTGCCTCGACCACTGCGGACCACCCCAAAGCTGAACACCTTGCGCGTGCATCGATGTCAAGTATGTGCCCTTTGGTGACCACTGCACAAACGACTCTGTCCAGTGCTGGCGATCCACAATCTGTTCAGGCGCAGCTTCCCTCTCGTTCCAGAACACGCCCACATTATCACCGCGGTACATGACAAACTGGTCTCTGCCATCTGCATCTCCCAACCACCATCGCAAGTGCTCTTTCTCTTCGAACGGCGCGATCTCCGGCGCCTTGTACGTCTCGTCGATCCTTCCCTCACGCCCAAATCGCTCGATATCGGTAAGCTTGTTGACAGCCATGGTGTGCTTCTTGTCGAGCGGCTGCGCGTGAAGCGCCTTGACTGCGGCAGCGGCTTGTGCTGGAGTCTCATACTCGACGAAAGCGAACCCCTCTGTCTGGCCTGTCTCGCCGCTGAGGGGCATGAACACATTCTCCTCCTTCGTCTTGCCGACTTTGGTCAAGCTGCGCAACAAGAACTTGATCAGCTTGTCCTTGCTGGCTTCGGGGACTTTCGGCAGGCCGTCGATGACAATAAAGGTGTCGAGGCCTTCCTCCATCACTGTCTCAAATTTCTCGCGCAAATCTGAGAAGTCGATCTCCTCATCGTCAACCTCGTACTCCGTCTCCGGATCGAGGTTCTCGAAAGATGGCGCCATGTTTGCGGTATTGATGTGCGTGCGCTTTCCGGTGAAAGCGCTGGACGAGCAGATGGCGGCCGTGTGATGTCGTCGTCCTGTGCTGCTCGCTGCCGACCGAACTTTGGCGTTTGGAAGTCGCGAATTGAGAAAGTGTTAGCCCCACGTTTGCCAAGAGATTCCTGATAATGCCTGAGGCTTCACTCCTGTCACTGTCACTGTCACTGTCACGATCACGATGTCAAGGAGTCAATCAAAGTGACTCAAACTTGACTCACGATACATCGCTGTCTACATACGTGATGTATCTCTCTAGCACACCTATCGTGCTTCGAATTGCTGCATATGACTTCTCAAATCGCATCCGTGCGCCTCTACAACTGCTTCTTCGTATTGTACTCATTGACCTGCTTCAGCAACACGTCTCCGTCACCCCCATTCGCCACGTACCACTTCGGATCAATGTGGTTCAGGTTCAAATAAGGACTACAGTCCGCCTTCTCCGCACCTAAGCGATTCTCCGGCGTCCAACCCATTCCCAAATGTGCCCAAGGATTTTTGTCGTGGTATTTGATCTCGAAATCCTCGTATCGGGGCTTCTCGATGACCTGCTGATAGTGCATTGAAGATCCTGGCCAGACAGCATTGACGCGACCGGTCTCGTTGTTCTTGTACCAGGATCGGCAGTCTTCTTTCCACACGGTGTGCTTGATCCATTCTTGAACGTGAGCGTTGAAAGAATCAGTGATGTCTTGTCTGGGAGCCCACGAGTGGATGTTCTCGTTCTGCATCTTCTTAATTATGGTGATCGCGTAATCCGAGACGGAGTGGAGTGGGCCCATCACGGAGCCTGTAGTCAATCAAGTCAGTACATGAAGCCACAGAAGGCACAGAGGCGACTCTTACCGTTTTCGACTGGCCAAGTTGGGCCAATGAAGGTGATGAAGTTAGGGAAATCTGCGATGCCGAGACCAAGGTAGGATTCGGGGCACACCTTCCATTTCTCCTGTGTTTTCTGTCAACATGTGTTCGCGCAGGTGAGAGATCTGGTCAAGCATACCTTGAGGTCAATTCCGCCCCTGCCGACGATCGGGAAGCGTGGCTTGTAAGAGACATCGAAGCCTTGAAACCAGAAGTCAGCCTATCGCTTACGCGCTCTCTGGAAATCGCAGCTTACCTGTAGCACAAACAACTGTGTCAACCTTCCTCTCTACCCCGTCTTCACCCACAACACCATCTTCCGTACAGCTCTTCACTGCCGTGAAATGCACATCGACGTTCTCTTCCTGGATCGCCAACATGTACGGATCGCCTGGGGTGATTCTTCTACAACCCACCCCAAAGTTGGGCGTAAAGCCCTCTAGCAACCTCTTATCCTTGATAAATTCTGCCATGCGTTCACGAAACATCTGCTGTCCTTGCTTTTGCGCTTCTGTATCAGAGTAAAACGCTCCCCAAAGGCCATTGACTTGATCTTCAATATCTTTGGCGTGGGCGACGAGGGCTTTGGGGTTGTGGCGGAATTCATCGCGTTCGACGGATTCGTATTCTTTGTTTTGGCCATAGTTGTTGGCGATCTGAACGAACCAGACACTGTATTGATGTCAGTTTTACAAGGCGAAGTCGAACAGGACGTAGACTCACCCAGTCCTGACAAAGACGTCAATGTGCTTCGTATGAGGTTGCATAGTCGGCACCGTCTGGATCGAACTGGCTCCCGATCCAATCACGGCCACTCTATCGTTCTTCCACTCTTCGGTCTGATATTCCTTTGGCCATCGAGCAGTGTGCACGACCCTTCCTTTGAACTTATCCTTGAGACCTGGTATATCTGGCCACTTGAAATTGTTCAAAATTCCAGTTCCGTGCAGAAGCAGGTGACAAGTATCCTCGAACTCTCTTGGCTCTTGTCCCAGTGCTGTCTGTCGTAGCTTCACAGTCCACTCGCCCTTCTCCTCATTCCAGTACGTCCCAATGACTTCAGTGTTGAATGTCATATATTTGCGCAGGTCAAATGTGTTGCAAACCTTGTCCAAATATTTCCAGATATCTGGAGAGTAGGAAAAGAACCGAGGCCAGTCTGGGTTCAAGGCGAATTGGTAAGTGTATGCATGAGATGGGATATCACAAGCACAACCAGGGTATCTGTGCAGAGTTCAGCGCCTGCTCGTGGGCCTGAACTTGCTGACTATACCTGTTCTCAAGCCAAGTGCCACCAATGTCTTCATTCTTTTCGTAAATAACATGCTCGACATTTGCCACGTCTTTCTGGATACGATATGCCATCAAGATACCAGTGACACCGGCACCGATTGTGAGCACCCGCAGTTTGCGGTTGTTGGGGTCATCTTTGCATGGTCAGTGGTTACCGAGATTGCGATTTGCTGGGACTCTGTACTATATGTGATTTCTTGATTGACATGGTAGCCAGACGACCCAGGCTGTGAGTAGTCGAATGTCTCGCCAGCGGCGACTGCGTTGAGATCGGGTGCCATGTCCAGAGCAAAGGATGTGTGAGAAACGGGACAATGGGAGACGAGGTTCGAAAGTGGGCTGCTGCTTCACTATAGCCTACCGTCTACTGTACCTCCGGCTGTCCTGAGAGCTTCCAGATGAGCGGAGCACTAGCCTCGGACTGTGTAATGTAGACTCGTGCAGGGCGACCCGCCGCGCATGCTGTGCAAGCTCTTGGACGCCTGAGGTAGATGGTGTCTGCCAAAACAGTGACTAGTATTGGCTGAAGCTGCATGATCGGCATAAGCACGCGCTACATGCGCGTAGCTCACTTCGCCGCTTGTCCAGCCCGCATTTGAGATCATGGCATCTCGTGCCTTGCATTGTAACAACAGCTTGCCACAGTATCGAGTCGGCGGTTTCGAGTAATGTGGCACGAGTTCGCAACACGGGTCGCCTCTTCAGCCTTAGTGCCATAGCAAAGGTGGCGATTCCAGAGCGGGGAAGTGTCGAGAGGTGGGGACATCCTTCTCAGCTCTCGGCGGCACAAGGCGGCCGACGCTCGTCCATTACACATTTGGACCTGAGAAAACACATTGCCCAATGCGGAGCAAGCGAGTCTCTCTTCGTCTGGATCCTGCATCTCAGCTAATGGTGAGAGGATCACTAGCGCTTACCAACGGCAGGATTCGATGATTGAAGGCTTTCAGAACACTGGCGAAGTGCACTGGTGTGACACTTTCTGTCATGGTCGTGCTATCGCCGAACCCAACCCACTCTATGTCTGCGCCTCGAGGAAGTGCACTGGCCGCGATGACTGCCAATGGAGGCACGCACTTGCTGGATCCATCGCGAGTATTTTTCTCGTGCCTCGAGGATGATGAGTTTGTTTGCCACTCGCCTCTACGTGAGCCATGTTGGTGATCCCAGACATCAAAGTCGTCGTCATCTTCGGGCTCACCACCTGAAGTAGGTAAAGATTGTGGAGTGTGATATTCCTTCCATATGTTGCGAGCCATGTCAGCACGTCTGGTCAGCACCGCCTGCTCAACACCATCTGAGGCGATGAAAGCGATGCAATAAGCCCATTGACCGACTTTCATGATTCTGCCAATCCGGTCGAGGTGCTGCAGAGCGAGCACACTTTGAAGGGTGAAGTCGTGGCTTTCGCCCTCTGATGAGTGATCAGGTAATTGCATACTTGCTGGGATCAGCGGAATCTGTCCCGCAACATAAGTCTTCTGTCGGCCTGGTGCACTTAGCTTGATGGACTGCGAGTATGGACCAATGTTTGCAGGCGCCCAGTAGGAGCGAGACTGTACATGCAAGCCGTCTCTTTTACCAGACTCCACTACTACTGATATCGCGAGGAGTGCGTTCTCACGAAGCACATCTCCACAGGCAACCGTAACTCGCGCAGGTGGGTTAGGCTTGCTGAAATAGCTGCCGTAAACCGGATTGACCGAAGTGAAGTCGTCCATGTTCCGGAGCACTATCGTTACGTTGGCGATGTCTGCGATGGTGAAGCCTTTGCGAGCCAATGTAGCAACCACTTGATCCATGATTGCTTGCGTCTGTGCGGCTGCAGTGGTGCCTTCGCCAGTGATGTCGGCCAGTACTTCTATGTCATCATCGGGTCCATCGTTGTGTGTTGCGCCGGAGGCTGACGTTTGACAGAAAACAAGGGCACCAGCATCGACTTCGAAGGAGGACTTATTTCGAACTGCCTGCAATATGGACTCAAATCTGGCCTCAAGCAAAGTAGGTATGCGTACTGAGGTACTCGTTGGGGGTTCGCTTGCTTGGTCGTCGTGCAGCACGACAGCAGCCTCCGTCAACCTGACCGTAGCGCTGCCGGCTTCACCAGGCACATTCCTGATGTTCTCGGGAGCGACCACTATCCTGCCCTTCCACAATGGCGCAGGACCCGATATGGCTAGAGTCTCGAACTCTCCACCTTCTCCCAAGACTGCTCCATCACCCGGAGTACCAAAACGTGCAGCGGCTTTGCTTAGGCGAAGTCTCGTGCGTGTGTCTGCCACATTCTGCCACAAGAAGCTCTCATCGAGTCCTCCAGAGGCCACCTTGATGATACGAGAGTCTTGCCCAACTGCTGCCATGTCTTCCAGCAGAGACGTTTGCGTTTGCGGAGGTAGTGTAGGCCATTGCCAAAGATATGAAAGGGGCGTAAGACCAAGTCTGAGCGCAACGGACTCAACTCGAGTGCGTTGGTAATCCGACATGATGGCGCCGGTGCTCACCGCATTGACTTCTGGATGCGCGGCGAGTACTTTTCGCAGTAGAGGTAACAAAGATTCGGTCTCATCTTCGGCACTGCTGTGGTGGTAGTCGCGGTCTTGCACTGCAGCAGTTCCGCAAATTTCCTGGCGATATAATGGTAGACCGAGAGCTTGCTCGTACAGCGGTATTATGGCGTGACCGATCGTCTGATACATGAAGCTGTCCAAGTCCTCGTCATCCTGAGACTTTGGGTGCAAGTTGGCAAGAGCGACGACTTTGTGGCCGTTCGCTTGGCAGTGCAGAATAGAAAAGAACGAGTCCTTACCGCCAGAGATCAGCGCAATGACATTGAGAAGCGACATACTGGCTCTCTTCTTCAGATCCTACGCGTGCAGATCTCAGAGGCTTGTCCGAATCTGTCTTCACGAGTTTGGAAAACGGCAAGAAGTCCGGGAACGACGACTACCGCGGGTCAGAAAGCTTTCGAGCTGTTCTGCAAAAGGGCATAGATACAGAAAAGGAGGATGTTCAACGTCCAGCACGCCAACAGGACCACTTGGAAAATGGCTGTCGAGTCGGAATTGGCTGAAGCGCCGAGTTTGCAATGAATTTGCTCTGTGCACGATCGGACACACGTTCTATCATGGGGATAGACGAACGAGCAACGTTTGGGAAACTGAATTAGATCATGCGCCGCACGAAGAAGAAAAGGTGAAGAGATCGCGTCGCGCAACAGAATTTTGATGCGGCGAGCGGAAGCTACGGAGCGTCCCGAGGCGTCCTTCTTGGCATTCCTGTGCTGTGAGAAGTCGAAGCAACTCTTTAGACTGACTGCTTCAGCTCCTGTATCTCCAAGCACGACACAAAAAGACAATCGATGTCTGCATCATCTCTCATCACAGTTCACCAAGGCTTCTGTACTTCAGGGTGCTGCCACGCCGACCCGAGTCTTGAGTCTAGATGCCAAAATCAGGAGCTGATGTCCATGGCGGACGCGTACCATGTTCCCACGAACTGTGCGCGTGATGCTTAACCAAAGTCCCGAGTGTGGGCATTCAGACGATGCAGTTTCATGTCTCTCGGTCTCTATGCGGATGGAAGTTGCGTACTGCCATTGCCGAGCATGGCCGACAGCTGAGCATTTATGCTCACAAGACACACTTGCTCACAACAGACGACCCTCCTCGCACGACAGTGGTCTGCCCAGCATTGACTGCTGGGAAGACCAAGCATGCTGTTGTCTTTGTTGACTGTCTTCGATAGGTAGAGCTTCATCTACTCGTGGCTAAATGCTGGCCGCCCGCATTCAATGCAGTGATCGTCAGGCACACCCACTGAAAGTGGGCAGATCAGCCTGGACACGGCAGCAGTCATCCGGACACACGCTCGAGTCCGCTAGCATCATCATGCACATAATCTAGGATCTTGAGCGGCGCAAAGTGCGGGGAATGGCCAGGCTCGAGCCGGACGCTTTATAGAAATTGTCCACGCATTCGGACCAGCAGCGCAGCGCCAGCCAATATATCATTATCTATCATGGCCTTCACGAATATTCTTACCAAGCTTGTTTGCGGAATCTTTGTCCGAGGAGCCCTGTCAGCGGTCGGTGCCATCGAACAGGAAACATCAGTGATTCCCGTTGCAGAAACAGCGCCCTCCGATGCAGGTGTTCCCCTGGAAAGCTTTGTTACTTACAGTATAGAGTTTTCATCTTTTCCAGACTTTGCAGGCAATAAATCTACACCAAACGAATTCTCCGACAACCTCTTGAACAATCTTGGTCATCTCCAGGGCACGAAGCCACACATACGGGTCGGCGGCAATACTCAAGACTATGCAGTCTTCAATGAGTCGCTGGACGTGGCATCAGTGGGCATTGTGAACCCGGATATTTCTCCCGACTATCCAACCACTTTGACTATTGGGCCAAAATACTTTGAGTCGTACCAGACATGGCCGGGTGTGCAGTTTGTGCATGGGTTCGACCTCGGACGCAACAGCTCTACAGCAAGGCAAAGACTCCTCGACTCTGTATCGTACGCCTGCGAAGCTCTGAGAGATCGACTCCTGTTTTGGGAGCTCGGTAACGAACCCGATCTGTTCAAGACTTCTGCTCAAGGGCCAGTGAGACCTCGAAATTGGACCGAGCAAGACTATGTCGAGGAATGGCAGCATTGGACGAGAGCCATCCGAGTGGAGATGAGGCAGTCCTGCCCGGATCTTGCAACCAACGAGAGCTACCAGTACTACGCGCCATCATTCTCAGGAACGACGAATAGCTTGGAGCCACTGCGAACATGGCAAGCTGGACTGAACGACGATCGCATTATCGGCATGATCAGTTCTCACAAGTATGTACCAAATTTGGCTCAAGGAACAGCTGCTAATCGCTCACAGCTACATTTCCGGTGCCGGGTCTCCTGGTGTTACTTTGCAAGGCACTCTGATGAATCACACCTCTATTGTGAACTCGGTCAGAAAACACATTAACTCGTCTCGCCTGATTCATGAACTTGAGCCTGACCTGCCATACATCCTCGGCGAGACGAATTCTCTATACAATCAAGGTCGGCCAGGCCTCTCCAACACTTTCGGCGCAGCTCTCTGGGGCGTCGACTTCAACCTCTGGTCCGCGGCCAACAACATTCGACGTGTGCACATGCACATGGGCACGAATTACCGCTACCAAGCTTGGCAGCCCATCGATACCGATCTCGTGGCCAAGGGAACCAAAGCTCCTTATTACGCTAGTATCGCTGTCGCAGCTTTCTTGGGCAATATCACCGATTGTCCCCCCAAGATCGTCAACGTCCCGCTCCCAAAGGACACAGAAGCGGCGTATGCCTCTTATCTGGACGGCAAACTGCGCAAGATCATCGTGATCAACATGCAATCGTACAACGCCACGGACTACAATGAGGAGTATATCACGCCTTATCCTCGACCCACCGAGAAGTATACTTTCCAGCTTCCGGCTTCTTTTGCAGATTCCCATGTTGATCTACAGCGTCTCTCTGCGAATGGTAGTGATGCGATCACGGGAATTACGTTCGATGGATACAGCTACAATTCCGAACTGGATGAAGGCCGACCGGTGCCTTTGAGCAATGTCACAAGAGGAGAGGTGGCGATTGTGGATGATGAAGGGAAGATTGAGGTGGCTCTTCTGAGGAGCGGAGCTGTGATTCTGAACTTCTGAGCGAAGAGTGAGATCTATCATCAAAGGTAAGATACATTAATGTTGAAGAAGAATGAAGCATTCAAAGTATTAATGTGTCGTGATCAGTATAGCCTCCCTTTCGAATTCCGTATTGTTTCGTGTCCCATCCTGTTAGCCTGTCATCCCGCGCCAATGCTATGAATTGTGCAAGGTCAGACCTCCCAAGAACGCCGCATATATTCATTACTCCGTGCGACCTTTCTTCCAGTACTGTTGCACCTGGTCATTTCGGCCATTTCTTATCAAGCAAATGACACGCGCCCTTTCTGCAGCTTCGCCTTTAATGCATCTACCTCTTGATGCAACTTTGTGATCTCATCCAGGTCTTCTTGTGCATGAGCTTGTGCGGGAAGTGCTAATGCTATTAAGAACAACAGTCAGCATATGTGCAACGCAATACGATTAACGAGGATGAAGGCTAACCTTTAGGTTGTGTCGCACTCTTTGGCTTCTCAAACTCGGGAGTGTGTGGTGCGGAATTCTGGTGTTCTTCGGTTTCAAAGTGTACGATTGCGGGACCATCGAGACCAATGCAAAAGTGGGAGAGTGGATTGCTGGCTAGATCGTCGTCGTAGAAGCGTGCGCCGCAGATTTGGCAAAGGCTGGACATTGTTTGATTGTCGTTGATAGTGGTTTTGATTCGGATAAGCTTGGTGGAGTGTTTTGATGTGTACTATGAGCTTGATGATGGTAGAGAAGTGTTTGGTTACTTACCGCTTTGGCTTCTATATATCGACACTTGAGTCTCGTGGCGAGACACAACCTATGTCACAACCTATGTCACAGGTCGTGATGAACTTACATATCTCACCACCATGTCGTACGGGATTGCTTGGCGGCGTGATCAAGCGGTGAGGTCCGCCCTGGTCTTTCCGATTGCCATCCCTGTCGCGCGAGGAATTCTCGTTCCACTTCACCTGCTGCATCTGTCGTGCCGCGTTCTCGTCAACTCTTGCAGACACTGATTCCTCATTTTCAATTCGTCTCAATCCGGAACCTTTCAGCCTCTGAGCCATGCATCTATGCCATTAAGCAAGGCCCGTCAGGTCCGCATGAGACGGCTTGCGACTAGTCTAGTCCAATGGTCGAGCAAGGTCTGGATGCTCGCGAAGAGCACGTTTCACCCGACGATGCAATTCATGTAGCCCCATCGAAAGAACCTGAGTGGTCTGCTTCGGCAGCGCCTCAAATTGGTCAGACTCAGTCGTGAGTAGAGAAGAGCCGCATGCGATGCCACTAACGCGAGATCCGCGATATAATGGCTGTGGCCCAATGCCGTTCGATGAATTTATGGGAGAGATACCTGCCTTCTTAGTCGTTACGATTGGCAGCAGATACTTCTCGATAGCGAGGACGTTGTCTTCCCATAACTGAAGCTCTTCCGGCGACGAGACGTAGTAGCAGCACTCGTATGTGCACGTAAAAGTCTTCAATCCTCGGACGTTGCTCAAACTTTGAACGAATGGGAGTTCTGCAATCTCGGCGTCTTGAAGAGCGTAAAGCCATGGGTATTTGTCTGCAGCCCACTCGTCCTTTCCGAAGTGGTCGCAGTCGACTTTTATGGTCAAATGTCTTAATGCGGAAAAGTCTTGGAGGAAATCGAGTGCCACGCTCGATAGTGTAGCAGATCGAGCAAAAAGTGCGAACACCTTTTGCTCAGCGATATAAG
The DNA here is from genome assembly GCF_019650295.1 of Cercospora kikuchii. Taxonomy (NCBI): domain Eukaryota; kingdom Fungi; phylum Ascomycota; class Dothideomycetes; order Mycosphaerellales; family Mycosphaerellaceae; genus Cercospora; species Cercospora kikuchii. Next base: position 287,959 of record NW_025408590.1, read on the forward strand.
CGTTCGTGAATTCACAGCCGTCGGACAGGTCGAGGTGCTGAGCCTTCACGAAGGCCTCGATAGCGCTGAGGAAGAAGCGCTTCGACACCATGTATCGATCGACCTGTGGTTTGAAGGGTCGGATGCTTGTCGAATAGCCTCGCTTTGTTTTACACAGCTGCAGGTCCATGTGCTGATCCTTCGTGATGAAGCTCGATTCAACAGGGTGACCATATGCAAAGTCACATATCTTATGGAGTATTTCCTGCGGCAGTCTATCAAAATGGCAGATCGCATTTTCCGACACAGGAGGTCCAGCCGGTGATGAAATCTGGGGGGCCAGCGACATGTTGGAGGTCCCTGGAGACGTGGTTGACACCGATGCTGTTGTTGTATGTAGCTATCTGTGTCGGTGTTTGGGTGTTGGTGGAAATGAAAGGGAAAGGATCTCATGCCGTTTTGAATGGTGGACGAAGGCAAGCGCCGTTCACTAGCGCAGCTTCTGATAGAGAAGTTAATCTTCACCGCAGCAGTGAATCAATGAAGGCAGTGAAAGATCACTATCTTTGTCTTACTCCAGCAGCCTCTGTTTGACTTTAAAGTGCTGGTTTGTAGGATGTCACAACGAATGTCTCACTGTTTCAGCTGTCCAGAGTCAGAGGAAATCAGTAGGGCAGTCAATCTTGTCGAATACGTGCATAAGATGGGAAACACACTGGGTGCAAGTAAACATGCCGTTCGATTTTCCCAAGGCGTTCACATGCGCCTATGTTTGTCCGTAGGCTCGTGATTACTAGTCGTTTCCAGGTACAGCCCGTGAATGCTTCACCAATTGACGAATCTTGATCGACTACGTAACGAGGCTAGTCATGCAGATAGCTTGCGTCCGAATGAATAAGTCTGCTACGAAGAACTACACTGTGTAGCAAATGTTCTCACATGAAGTCAGCAGCAAGCACGTAAAAAATCTCATTCGTTTACCTCCATCGAAAAGGAGCTTGCAGCACTCCTACTATCCGGAAAATTTTGTATGTCGGACGAAACTGCTTTTCACTGGATATGGAGTCAATGCGAGGCATCCTGCTGAACCAATGCCATTGCAAATCATAATTGCCGTCGTTCATGATCAGTGTACGACAATGGGAGTGATGTCGGGAACGATCAGCATGAATAATTCAATGATTTTTTGAGCAAAGCTATTGTGGTGCAATGGCGGGACTTCCTGGCTACATATCCAACACACGTCTGTATCAACATCAAGCTCGTCCATATGTCCTTACCATTGCCCTCGAACAGGTTCAATCCTTTTCCATTACTCCAAAGTTCCATTTCTATCACACAGAGGAACACCATCTGCTGGAGTTGCAGGTGCTGCAAGACTCCCTCCCGCATAAGATGCCGGCCGGGGAAAAACAAAGCTCTGCCGACCGCATTGACTCGATCGGTTGAGCTGCAGATCGATGAACCTCGCGAGGATCGTAGCCGACATCATTCCGTACCGCAGAGCGTCAATCCCGAAAGCTCGGGCTAGTCATGCCTCTTCCAGAGTAGCGAGAGTGGCCCCAGGTCCCAAGTCAACAACGCTCGAAAGAATGTACGAAGGTCGCCACTCAGAATCTATGATCCGGATTGGCGATCTGGAGTGGTCGCGCAAGTTCTGGGTGCTCCTGAAGAGCACGTTCAAGCCATTGTCGCAAATCGGTTCTGTCGAGAGCCATAACTTGGGAAGCCATGTCGGGGACTGAACCGGTTAGACGGACTGTCGGTGTGATGAGACCGGACTCAGTGCCACTGACGCGCGAATCCGGGTATAGTCGCGGTGGTAGTTCGACATAAGGCGAATTTGCTGCAGTTGTTGCTGGCTCTACAGCAGTGGTTGTTGGCTCTGTTGCAGCGGTACGTGGCTTTGGCGCAGTCACAATCGATGTGAGATATTTCTGGAGCGCGTCAATATTACGTTGCCACATCTGCTTCTTAGCCCCTGTATCGGCTTGGAGACAAACGCCGGCCTTGATGGTTAATGTCTTCACACCTCGTAGAGCACCGACGTGCTTGACAATATTCAAATGTGCGAAATCCTCCTCTTGGAAGGCATGCACCCAGGGAAAATGCGTCGTTGGTGACGAACTAAACGTGAACTTATTTTCGTTGAGAACCAGTTCGATCTTCCTCAGGCTGGAGAAGTCTTGGAGCATTTATATGTCATCCAGCGAACTAACCGTAATGTCTTTTGCGAACAGCTGAAATAGCTTGTTTTTAGAGATACGATCGGATGAGAAGTAATGTTCAGGCGCTGTTTGGTCGAGCCGCTGAGCCTTGATAAATGCTTCTACGGCGCTGCGAAAGAAACGCTTTGATACCTGGTTCCTGGTTAGTGACTGCTGAACGGTTCCTAGTCAAGCAGAGAGTACTTACAAGAAATTGATTCACGTAATGCTCGAAGGGTGGAAGGATTGACGATTTGGCCTCTTCCAAGAATAGAAGACTATCCATGAATTGACCTTTGGTGATGATAAGTCGCTCGGTGTGATGCCCATACGCAAAGCCACAAACCATGTCGAGCAGCTCCTGCGGCAACTTATCGAAGTGGCAAACCCTGTCTTGCGGAGCCACTGCGGCTGGTGAGGTTGCGAGCGCGAGCGACATGGTGACAATAGTGCTGGTGCTCTGTCGACGAGAGCGGTGTGTGCTGTGCAGATACTGATTTACTGAAACCCAGCAGTATTGCAATATGTGCTGCGGTTGTGTTGCGATTTGTGGTGAGGTTGAGGAGAGCGATCCAGCAAGTGAGTACTTTTGAGATGTAGGAGAGGAACGCAATAGTATTCACGAGCGCAAGTGTTCACTGGAGTATGAATGGGCAGGTCCAGCAGTGAATCTCGATTTCCGTATCGGTAACGCGCGAGTGATTGGCCTTGTCTACTGCTCGTCCTGCACAATGCAGTGATAGCCATTGTAGTATTCCTGGGTTCTATTGTTCACAGTAGCCGAGACGTGGTCGCCGCGGTTCTGCAAAAGCAAGTAGCGTTTTTGATATGAATTCAATTCTGGTCAAAGGCCCATGTGTATATTCGCGGGAGTAGTGGCTTCATATATGCGTATGTGAAGGCGCAAGGAAGTGTTGCATTGCGCAGAGAAGCTGGGGCGGTTATTCAGATGACTTCCCTTTGCTCTGCGGAGTTGAAGTTTGTCCGTAGGTCATCTCAGCGACATGCATTTCAATATATGCTTGATAAGACTAAAGATCGTGCTGAGCAAGTTCGCGAAGCTATGTAGCTTTCTCCGATGCTGATCAGCATCAACTTCGTACATACCACTATTCGAGCCCATGTCCCCCCAGAGCATATGCTCAATTCCCCCGACTGCGACGCATCTGTCTCATCAGAAGCAATGGGAACATGCGCCGGTGAGGAAAGAACTGTGTGCATGGCGGCCATGGAAATCTTCGTCGAACCATTCTTTGAGTTTCCGTTAATGCTCAGTTCGTGACCAAGTTTAGCAAGGCTGTGAAAGGATGTCAACAGCAGTGATCCCCGCCATGAAGTGCGCAGAGAATAAGACCGTGGTATCTCTCTCGCGAGAGCACGAGTCAAATCAGCAGTCTTGATGGACAATGGCGTCTGTACGGCATCCAGACAATTCATCTGCTGCACTTGTGCTAGCAGGAGCAAGAGGAGATGCTCGCTCAGCAAGTCTTGCAGATCTCGACCAGTTGCTCCAGCAGTTGAGCTCATCTTGAGGTGGCGAAGCCTGGGTCGTCGAGCAGTGAAGCAAGCTCTGGATGCTGGCGGAGGACACGGTGGACCCATCGCGACAGCTGATCAGTCTCCAAACACATAACTCGAGTGACCATACGTGTGTCGAAGGCAACTCGCTGGGGTTGAAAGGCGAAATGTGGCTGAGGTTCGACGCTGATGAGCGTAGATTTGCAGCCGATGCCAGTGACGCGCGAACCTGGATATAGCGGCATCGGCTCAGTATTGTTGCTCGAGCTGTTTGAGGCAGTTTTTGGCTTTGGCGCAGTGACGATTGATGCCACGTACTTTTCGAGCGCGAGGACGTTCTCCAGCCACAACTGCTTCTTGGGCTTCGTGTCGGCGTAGGAACATTCCTTGGCGATACAGGTGAACGTTGACAAGCCTCGGAGTACCACCAAATCCTTGACGAAGTTGAGATTCGCCAGGTCGTGATCTTGAAAGATATGTAGCCAAGCATACTTCTTGTGCTGGAGCCCGTGCTCGAATTTGAAATTGTCGATGACAATTTCGACGTTTCTGAGGCTCGAAAAATTGCGCAGCGAAATGGCGTCAGTGTACGAGTTCAGCTTCACGGATCTAGTGAAGAGCTGAATCACACTCTGTCCGCAAAGACGATCCTTAGGGCCAAGACCGAGACTTGTCACAGTCTGGTCTAGCCGCTGAGCACGGACGAATGCTTCAGTGGCGCTCAGGAAAAAGCGTTTGGATACCTATAGTCTTCGTCAGCAAATGCCGAACGTATAGCGTTTATGAAGTGGGCATTACTTACAAGGAAGTGGTCGACGTAGTGCTTGAATGCGGGGCTGCTGGCCAACTTGCCCCGTCTTACGAGGTCCTCTTGTTTATGCTCCCACTGTACCCTCGTCGTGATGGGATTCACACTTTGGTATCCGTATGCAAAGCTGCAAACCATGCCGAGTAGCTCCGGCGGCAATCCGTCGAAGTGACAGACTCCATCCACCGGGGCGATCGCGGCCGGAGAGGAGGTGTCGAGCGGAATCGACATCGTCATCGCGTTGGGATGGTGGTGATGTGTGGCTGATGAGTTGTGTCGTGTGAGGTATTGCTGGCTTAGATTTTGTGTGGCAGCCTGGGGTCAAATTCGAGAGGGAAGGAGCAACGCGGTCGACGCGTGCTTTTTCACTGACCAACTTCACACGCGCAGTCGCCCGCGCAAGTGGCCTCAGGAAAGTGAATCGCCAACTGCAGCAGCGCCTCTCCACGTGCATGCTGGATCACCAGCGCCAAATGATCGTGCTGGCATTCTCTTCGCTGCAAAGGGTCGATGAACAGCATATCTTGAGCCGCCGCTTTGCAACATCCCGTCGAGCACTGCTGAGTGATAAGTGAAAGTATGCATAGCAGCTCTTGGTCTGGTCACATGACCTTCACTTCAACCCTTCCCCCTGAGTGTGCGGATGTCCAGGCCTCGATCAACTCAGTACCGCTCTTGTCGCAGACGGAAGATCCTTGCTGAGGTTCATTCAATTGCGACTAATGTCGGTGTGAGGATTGAAATCTGCGGTTATGCTGCGTTCAGTCACGCACAACTCGAGCCGCTTCGCGATTGTTCAACTCTGCTGTACGTTGAGCTTCCACATGGACCCTCACGACGATTGGGCGGACCTTAGATCTAGCCAGATCACAGCGCAATTTGAGACCTAGATTAGTCGACAAGAGGAGACAACATGCGGTTCATGATACATGCCATTGTTCGATTCTTGGAGCGTTGATGAACGCCTCTCTGTAGCCATCAACTCGTACGCCGCTTTATGCAGGCGACTCCGCCGTATGCACTGGTATCTTACACTCCAGCAAATCGCCTACTCCTCCATCTTCTCCTCTTCATCGTCCTCGCCTTCCAGCGCAATCTTGGCCAAGCGCTCTGCTTCCTCCTTCATCTCCTTCGGCACAGCCTCGTGTCGACCCTTAGTCGGCCCGTTCACTGAGCTGATCCAGGTCAGCTCCAGTTCGAATTCCTTGTCTTTGCTGTCCTCGTGCGCAGCGTAGATGATGCGCGCCGCCTCCTTTACGCCCTGCTCCAAGCTGATGCACTCGCCATCCTTTGGATCCAGCTTTAGCTTCTCTAGCTCTGCCTTTGCGGTCTGTCGTCCCTTGCCCGTTGCGGCGCCGTAGTATCCCCAGTACAGACCTGATGGCTCGATCATGTAGAGGTATGGCCCGCCTTCCTTCACGCCCTGCGTCTTGCCACCTGCTCCGACCTTTGGCCCGCTTCCGACAGCTCCATCCACGTCGACTTCTGTTTCAGCGTCCCAGCCACCTACGATCGCGGTAATGCCGAATGGTCGTACGGAGGAGTAGAGAGTGTATGCTTGCACGTAGGCGCCCATGCGGTTGGCGAGAGATGATGTGGGAATCGGGGCCTTGTAGGTGCCGCGCCATTGTGATGCCTCATCGCGGGCACGAGAGACGAAGTGGCGGCCATCGGGTAAGAGACCAGAGTGGACCTAGTGACCAGCCTCGTCAGTATCACAGCCAGGCCCAAGTGACCATTTCCTCACTCACCACACCGATATTCCTGTCGACAGTTGCTATCCGGTTGTTTGCATCTTTCTTCATGAGCTTGCTGGTGACGAGCTTCTCCAGCGCCAACACCACGCCATCCTTGCATCTGATGCCGATGGCTGTACCTCCGTTCTCGACGGCCTTGACCGCGTATTCGACCTGGAAATTGCGTCCATCGGGGGAGAAGACCGAGTTGGAGAGATCGTAGCCTGTGCCTATCGACGTCTAGAACACCAAGTCAGGGAATGCGCGTGTCGATAGATGAGGCTGTTTCAATTACCATGGCTGCGTTTATGAGAACTGTTTGGAGGTGAGCGGGGTTGTCGCAGGCGGCGCGGAAAGGAAGCGCTGATTGAAAGTAGCGCTCTGCTGTTCGTCGTCGAAGTCAATTGCCTGCGAGAAGGGTGATGGAGCGGCGGCGATGGGTGGAAGTGGTGTATGATTGATTGTACGTAGTGATGGAGCTTGCATTCGAGACGCGCGAGCTCTACCTGCCTAACTCCGCCAGCCGGACTAGCGCCTGCTTTTTCGACTCAACTTCTCCTACCGCCTACCGTACTTCCGAAACAGACAATCTCGATCTCAAACTCAACGCCGAACGAACGCCTCACTTCGCTATGTCTGACACAAACTGATAGGCGATGCTGCAGTTTGGACATGCTCTATACTGGCCACCGCAAGATCCATCGGACTGCTACGTGTAATTCCCCAGGACCGGCCGACGCCGCACAAAGCAGCGACGTTGTTTCTGCCCAACGGCGTCGGTCCCTGCCAATCACACCTGCGATCTCCCCGATGCCCGTCTAGCGTGCGGATGACGCAGACTAAAATTGGTCACACCTTCGATATCATCTCCCTCCCTCTCCTGTCCACCCGCTACTTCATATACCGCCTCGTTCCCTCTTGCACCCTCCCTTCGCCCTCTAGGTAGCCTCGATAGCTGTACTTACGACTGAATACAAGATCTTGCCAACCCCTCCCCGCCCCGCGCAAATCTCCGCGAGAAAGAGTCGGGAAAGAAAGGACAGGTGCCCCTCCTTTGTTGGCAACCTGGCAAAAGAATCGCCGACGCCTCTTGCTTTTCTGCTTTGATAGCCGGCGACTGCACCTCTCACCTGACGTGGACGCTTGCCTCGACGAGAAGCTATACGAGTTGTATCGACGAGGAAAGAGGACACGGAAAGCTGAGAGCGGGAGAAGCTGCTCGTCAACTGTTGCGCTTTCTTATCTTCCGTATATAGCTTGCTCTGCCCGGCAAGAATCTGGACTGCAATACCTTGGACCTCGTGACCGGATCAGGAGCAATTGGGCCACTTGCACGACATCATACTTGATTGTTGGTTCGATGCTGGGAGTGGTTGTTCACTACTGCGACAGTTGCGGCTACAGCACACCTGTCGAGTACTCCGCATCGGTCTGGATACAAGAGCACACTTGCAATCACGTAAGACCCGGCCTCTCGAAAGAAAGGCCGTCCACCCCGTTCGTGCTCGACTAACTTGTTTAACTTTGCTAGTGCGGCAGCAAAACTTTGGGCGCCAGAGTTTCGGGAGAGAGTAAGACCACCATGAACACTTTCCAGCACGATGAGCTCTCGCAGCTCTTTGCCAAGCTTTCGACGGAGCAGCAGCAGAAGGTCATTGCCGAGCCGCAATACGAAGGACAGGCTCGAGCAATTGTCGAGCAGATACAGATGGTACCGGAGAAGATTGATGCACCCCTCACATTTGCTTCTGCACACTACACCCACTCTACGCATCTCACAACAGATACGCAGTCCGAGCCCGCTCGATCTCCCCCGCCACCATATCGAGAGTCGATAATGCCAGCGGGCATGGCTGAGATGCTCCTTCAGCATAGCATTGAACCAACTTCATTGCTTCCTAATCAGATTGAGCTTTTTGCGGGCGCAGACTACGAGCAGAGGCTTCGTCTGCTTGAACTTTGGAGGATCGCACCGCCAAGCTATCCGCTCGAACAGCACTTTCAAGCGCAGCACGAGGCAACCAGTGTGGAGAAGGAAGAGGCAGAAGCCAGGGCAAGGTATGAGCAGCAAATGCAGTCCCGAATCTTACCGCGCGAGGATCACGATTTCGACACATACGTCTCGGAGCCTGTCAGCCCGCCTGCTGTCCGTGCCCGGGCTGCAAGTATTGCAAGCGGAGCTGCGTACCTTGCCAAAGGCGAGGCGGAGCCGTACATGAGCAACGGCTATCAGCAAATGCATTCGGACCCCGTGTATGCTGCAGGATTGTGGCAAGCGCCTAGCTATGCCCAGGCACAGCACCAGCAGGCGATGGAGGATCAGTATGGGATGTACGAGCAGATTCGGTGTCACGCAGACTGGGAGAGGATGAATCAGCGAGCGATGGATGCGCAGCTCGGACAGGACGACGATATGGTGATGTAAAGGCAGTGAAGCTATATACCACTTGTGCTTTTTTTGTTCTGGCTTTTGATTAAGAATGAAGATGTTTTGTTCGTGGCCGAAATCAGATACTTCCACGGAAATAGTTTCGAAAGTGCGGAACATTCTCTCCCACGAACCACTGCGGTACACTTCTGTCTCAATGCTAATTCGAGAAGCAGAGGCCTCCATATTTATGCAAGATCAATCGTGCTTGCAGCCGTATCTCTCAGTAATGTCTGAAATTATGTCTTTGGCCGAGCCCAACCTTCTGAGCCGAAAAGCATCCGTCTAGCCAGAGACCGATGCACTTCCTGGGGATGGCTGCAGCGGGACACGGCGGCATATTCCCTCGCGAGGCTAGGCAAACGAGTAGAGAGCTTCCTCTCAATTCGAGAAAGCTATACCTGGTATTCCGGCAAGACCTGGCACGCGTTCCCTAGACATGGCGAGCCTCGTGAGCTGGGAAACATTTCTGGCCGCGGTAATTTTTCCGAGCAAGGCAAGTGATCCTCAGCCATAGCCACGGCAGCTGTCTCGCAACCCATGGAAGTACCCACTCAAAACAGAAAGAAAGACTCCAAAACGATAGGCAAGGTTCGTGGCAGATGGTGCCCACGCAGAATTTCTATTAGACAGACTCTGGCGCTATACTTTACTGTATACCACTGTCATATCTCCAAACCTGCCCTTGGCCGTATGCTTCCTTCTTGGAACACCGCAGCAACCCATCTTTACTCCACCATGACCGTGCCTTGCTTAAGCCCAGCATCGGCAATGGAGAGGTCTAGCTGATCTATCAAGTTTTTGCCCAGACTGATCAGCTCGAATGTGTCTCCCTCTTGGCCTTCGATGGGGCTAGCTTTCAGCCACTCATAGATCCTCCTCACTGGATCGGAGAGGTTGAACCGTCGGATAATGCGACCACCAGAGTGTCTGAACTGTATCCTCGTTGTCTCCTTCGGATCGGTACTCGTGGGCTCTTCGTGTGGACTGGTGGCTGAGATTCTTGAGAATGGGGTGTCCTCCTGCGCTGGTGCCTCCTCGTCCACGTCCATACTGCTATCGTCCACAACAGGTGCCTTACCCTTGCCATTCGCCGAGTTCTTCGTCAGAATGTCAGGATCCTCATCTTTCGGTGCGGCGCTACCAGCACCCATGCTGGCTTGCATGGCCAACTCGAGCTGCTCTTCCTCGCTCATCTGGCTGACGTCTTTCTTAGACTCCTTGCGCTTTGTCTGTACTGGGTTCTTCATGTTCATCTTCAGACTGTACCGGTCGAGGAATTCGTGCAGATCCATGAGGAAGTCAGGAGCTTTGGGTGCTGGTGATCCGGACCATGTCTTGACTTGCTCGCCTGTCCGTGGATCGATGATTGCAATGTGTGGGTAAGCGGCCTCATTGTCGCGGCTGTTCGAAAAGTAGTAGTTCACGTAATCGCCTCCTCGTGGGTCGTCCTTGCTGTACTGCAGGAAAAGAAAGTGCTCCTTAATCGTCTCGCGAATTTGCTCGTTCTTCCAAATGTCTCGATTGAGCACTTGACAATCGAATATGGAGGGATCTTGCACGTTAACCAGAATCCACTTCTCCTCCTCCTTGCCCTCGTCTCGCGCATCAGCGAGCGACAGCGGTGTGATCAGATCCACCGGCGGCCTGAAGAGGTCGGCGAGGTGGCTTGCCTTGGCGGACTGATCTGAGGAACCTCCTGTTGCGCGTGAGAGTGCTCTGCGATGCGCTTCTGGATCCGAAGGGTCGTCGCCGCTCCAGATGGATCGCGATTCACTTTGGTTGAAAATGCCTGGCGCAGCACGAGAGCCACGCATTTGATTCCGCCGCATGAGTTGTTCAGCAATAGCCGCATTCATCTGGCCCGGATCGTTGGGGTCAAAGCCGCCGTAGCTGCCGGGCCCCACCAGCGTTTCTGTCGTCCGCGCAATGGGTGCTCTCACTTCGTCTTCGCCGCCTCTGCTGCTACCACCAGGCCCGCCGTACATCTCTTCTTGCAGCCGCCTCGCCATGGCTTCATCGTCCTCGACGTTGTGCTGTGGTCTGGGCTCATCCTCGTCGTCGCTGTCGATTGTGATGGGATCGTCCCTGGCCGTGGTAGGTGCTGAGGCATTCACGCCTGCTCCGCTGCCACTGCCGAGATCAGGATTGCTGAAGAAGAGTTCGACGGCCTGCTCGACGTTGTTGTCTGTGAGTTGAAGGAATCTCTGGGCCTGTTCGGGCGTCCCAGACGTGAAAGCCGTGAAGGTGGCGATATCTGCGTCGTTTGCCATCCTGCAGCCAGCTGCCCACCTGGCACGCTAAGAGTACTGGTGTTATGTCCCTGGGCAAAAGCGTGTGGCCGGCGTGTCTGAGGAAAGTTGGTGAAGTTGGGGACGATTGGCGGGGGCAACGGGCGCTCGGAGCGTTGGTGGTGGGTTGAAGTGATTGCCCAGGCGCGGTGTAAAGCGACTGGCAGTTGTTGTAGTAGCAAGCACGCAAACACAGGAACAGGAGGAGAATGTAGTGCAGGTGCGGCGACGCGTGATGCGTTCGAGAGATAGTGGAGGAAGCGGCGTGCGGGAAAAGTGACTGCGAGCACGCAACAACGTCACCAGCGCCTGCCTGTCGGAAAGCGAGTCAAAGCTCCGACTTTCACGCCTCAGGCTTCACTTTCGCTGCGCCGACAATATTACACAAAGTGAACGCCACGCAATCCTCTCATTCGAAGTTCACGATGCTATCTGACTTTACCTTTGACGTACCACTACCGTACCACATCGTGTTCGTACACTGCACACTCCGACGTGCAGCTCTTCCATTTAGCTATCCCGACCTCCTCCAACCTCGAACCTTCCAGCCCAATGCCTTATCCTCCGACAAGTATCTTAGCTTTCGGTGGCCACAGCAAGTCTAGTTCTGCAATATTCCCTTCTTCTCTCCACCTTTCTACATGCTCCCTGTCCGCTCCCAGCATCAACATCTTCTCGCAGAATCTCGATCGATCTCTGCTCTTCAAAAATACCAGGTTGTTCTCCGACCTTGACCGCAGCAAAATCTTATTCCAATCTAGTCCTTCTCCCAGATCTTTCCTCTGCGATCCAACCTTGCGGGAAGCGGTGAGAGGTGCATATGCCGTCTGCTGTTCGGCACCAGCAGCGGACATAGAGGCTTGTTCGTAACCCCAAAACTCTGCTTCGTCGATGAAGAGGGAGGGACTGCTCCGGGCCCTGCTGTTGTTTTCTGTCGGAATTGGTGATGATGGACCTTCTACAGAGTCTGGGATCATGGACTCGATCTCCACTTCTTCTAGGTCTTCGTCACTTGATTTGACAGGATAGGAATTGGAGGATACGAGGTTTCGGACGTGGTCGTTAGCTTTTGGAGAAGACTGGCGAGAGTCACCGCGGTATATCAACATCCTGGAGGCAGGTCGCTCTCTATCGGCCGGATCGGAAGCGTGATCCCCGCCCTGGAGATCGGCGGGCTGGTAGACGGTGGAGAGGTGGCCGGTATACTGAGGCTGTAACAGGTAATTGTGAGCGGAGAGGATCATTGCATCTCGAGAGGCTTCGAAGGGAGCGAGCATGGTCAGTGGAGTTGCACCGTGACACAAAGAGGCCGCCATGAGAGAGAATCGCTGACCGAGATGGGGTGGAAGTGGTGTTGTAGATCAAGCGCAAGTAGCTGTGACTGTATCGAGTCACAGGTGGCGCGTGGTCGCGTTGATGCCATGGGGCATGGTGCATTGAAGCTGCTGCCTGAGATATATGGTATCATGTCTATCTGTTCACACAATACTTTCCTCAGCCCGAAGGGCACAGGCTACTGTGTCAGACATCCAAAGGTCGCGTGGGAGCAAGCCAACACCGATCGATCACCGCGCGATGTGACCTAGTTCCAAGCTCCAATGCATCTAATCTTCGTGACTGGAAATGACCCTACAACCGTTAGCACCTTGACCAGACAACTTGAGGCGAAAGCAAATCTACCTGTTTGCAAAATCGTGGACCAGGATCGCCGTCTTTGCATGTTTGACACTGGCTATAGAGGCGAGCCAGTCGGCGAGGCAATATTTAAACAGCGGATGACTGATGAGATTGTCATTACGTCGCATGTGCCGCGAAGCACGCCGTCGCCGAAGCAATACGCGAAAAACTGCGGATCTGTTTGACGAGAAACCATGGCGGAGCAGCTTGATGCCTGGCTCTTCATGCGCTCAATTGAGCGACATTTGGCCTGCACAGCCTCAGTCCGTATGATAAGATGGACCAGAGTGGCCATCGGCAGTGTGATCATGATTCGTGTGACGAGCAGCTTCTTGATGGACCGGGCGGAGTAGATGAGGACGCGGGCGCTCAGAGGCATCGTCGAGATCCACTACCAATGCCGTATCGTAAATGGCGTGATGAAAACTCTGTGCTGGAGCGGCCGCTGCAGCCGTAACAGAGCGACCAAGGCGTGGTAGCTGCAGCTGTACTGCAAGTACGTTGCACGACAATTCGCTGCAATTCCTCATCGGTCATGGCCCAGTGGCCATGGTGTATCCCACTCGATTTCCTCCACTCTCCACGACGGCTCCTGCTGTCACGATGCCAGCAGCGGGCAAGAACGTGATCTTGATAACAAGCCAGGAGATCTTGGTGGCGAGGGTGGCAGACTCTCGGCCGGTTGAGAGCAGTCACCACCCTCATAAAACCCACTGTCATCCGACATTGGAACCTCAGGTACAGAAGCTCCATTCCAGAAACTGTCGTGTCGCATGGCCAACTTGGGTCGTTTCACGACTGTTCCAGCTTCAGATTGTCGATCCGCAGATCCGTCGTTGATGTCGACACAATCAGGCTGCCTCTCTCGCTTGACGCCGATGAGCTGCATCGCCGCCTCGTCAGGTCTCGCACTCGATGGTTGGTGGCACGCACTGGGCTCGTGGATGGCTCGTACTTGCCTAATGCTCGATCTCTGTGGGCTGGTGGCTGGAGCCGTGGTATTCATTTCTGCGGCGAGCTTCACTATCCAAGCAACGGCTTGGTATGTGAAGTCCACAACAGCTTCCGGAGCAGGCGGATCGTCGCTTGTATCCGGAATCTCTATCGTGCATCTCGCGGTGGTGTTGCCGAGAGGCAATTCTATCGTCTTGGTGGTTGACATGGGAGACGGCGATGAGCTGGCGCGTAGGATGCAGATTTGATCGGTAACAGACACTTTGACAGATTCTGTTCGGAGAGAATCGCGAGGTGTAAGTTGCAGGAGCAACACCTGTGAGCGTCGGGAACCATGCATGGGAAGCTAGCCATGGATATCCTTGAGCCGAGCATGTTGTGACAGGGGTGCGTGTCGTATAAGCAGAGTCTGGACCGGCGTCGCCTGATCTTAGTGTCACACCGACACGGCGAGACCTATCAATATGCCGATAGAACCGCCTTCAATATTCAACATGGAGAAGCGTGACTTGCTCGGATTTACAATGCAGATCGGGACCACATTGACCGAAACATACCTCCAGACTTTGCAAGCAGTTCGGAGGGAGCACCGACTTCGACAATCCTTCCGTTCTCCATGACTACAATTCTGTCGAAGGCAGCAATGGATTTCAGGCGATGAGCGACGGCGATGACAGTGCTGTCTGCAAAGTCTCGCATGATCACTTCAATCATTCTTTGTTCTGTCGCCGCGTCAACTGCGCTGGACATCTCATCCACGATGAGCAGCTTGGATTTTCGCAGCAGTGCTCGTGCGATTGCGAAAAGCTGGAGTTGTCCCTGCGATAAGCGAAGATCGGCCACGTGGGCCTCGAGGCCGCCTCGCTCAATGATGAGATCATCTATGCCTACGATTCGCAGCGCGTGTTCGACTTCAGCAGCGCTCCTGATGCCCAAAGGGTCGAGATTGGCCAGAATACTGCCTGGAAAGACAACCGTCTCTTGGGGCAGGGCGGTTAATGCAGCTCTGGTGGCCTGGCGTGGCAGGGATGCCAGATCGAACCCATCGATTTCGATGCTGCCAGAAGAGGTGTCCAGCAGTCGCAGCAGTGTCAATAGCAAAGAACTCTTACCACTGCCACTGCGCCCGCAAATACCAATTTTCTCTCCTGCAGCAATCGACAACGATATCCCTTGTAATACTTTGACATCGTCATTGTAAGCTGCAGTGATGCTCTTGATCTCTACTGTACCAGCGGATGGCCAGTCAGAAGGCGGTGATCGAGTTTCGCCTGGTAAGTCCTCCGATGCAGTGCTCGCTTCGAAGTTCTTGCAGCGTGCTATGGCGCCGAGAGAAGTTTCGAGAGCTGTCCAGGCATTGACGACAAACGAGAGGTACCAACTGAAGTTTAAGATGCCAAGCAGCGAGACACCAATGGCGCCAGCGCTTGATGTTCCAGGGATGGTCAATGCTATGGACACTACAACGACTGCCACAGCAGCTGTCACAAGTGCAAGAACGAAGTTGAGCCATCGCTGTATGCACAGCTGCAGGTAGTATGCCTGGAGAGATTGATCAAGCAGTGTGAGGCACTTTTGGTGCATTTCATGCTGCCAGCCAAATGCTCGAATAGTTGCGACTCCAGCCAAGGTCTCGGTAACGTGGGTGAGAAGTGGCGCTTGAGACTCCAGCTCCAGGAATCTCATCTGGCGAGATGTGCGCAGGTAGATCTTCTGAATCACGTAAAGCACCGCCATGACGAAAGGCATCGCCGCTGCGGCGTACGTCGCTCCAGCCACGATCAGGGCAGCACCAGCGATAGCTGCCGCAGCACCGTCTGTGAACTACATAAAGGCACCTGCCAGCTCGCCCTCGATGATGGACATATCATTCGAAAAGCGATTCAGCGTCACTCCGGGGTCAGTCTTCACGAAGAAATTGTAAGGAGCGTGCATGACAGCGTCAAGCAACTGTTTGTGTAGTTGAGCGGAACTTTTGGGGACCGCATGAACAAGCATGACCCAGATGTGTGTCCCAGCAGATCCAATGAAGATTAAAGCGAATAGGAAGGCGATTGTGATCCACACAGCAAGGGGAATTGACCGGTTGCCGCCTGCCTCTGCCTGAGACCAGAAGCGGAACCAAAGGTCGGGCGCCTTCTCTCCGATGGCGAACCCGACGATGGTTATGCCAAGGATGAGGCAAAATTTCAAGCCAATGGATTGGAGGTAGTACTTATAGACCGTGATGTCGCCAGTCTTGCGAGCCAGGTCTTGTTGCAAGATCGTGATTTTATCGACAGCAGCAGGTTCCGCGGCCTGATCTGCAACGCTGTCCTTCGCTGCCGTCACGTTGGGATCATCTTCTTCTTCCGGATTATCTGTAAGAGCCAGGCTGCGAATGTAGCCATCGATGGGGACCAGGTCCTGGAAAGTACCCTGCTCCACTACTGTCCCCTCCTTGAGGGCAATGATGTGATCTGCTTCTGGGAGATAGCGTTGAGAGTGAGTCGCAAGAACAACACTGAGGGAATGAGCCTTGCAAAGCCCATGGCCGCCAAAGACTCGGGCGAATACCTGTTGCGAAGTGTTTGTATCAAGCCCACTAAAGACATCATCCACCACAAGGATTGTCTTTCTGGAATAAAGCGCGCGAGCCAATGCAACTCGCTGTCGCTGCCCACCACTCAAGGAAACTCCCTTGGCTCCTACCAAAGTGTGCTCGCGTGCCGGTAGAGACCGTATGTCGGATGACAGCGCACAGGCCTCAATGACTGAGTCGAGCCATCGGTCGTCGTGATCTGACTGTCCCAAGATGATGTTACGAATCGAATCGTTTGGCAGCCAAGGGTCCTGAGCACAATATGAGAATGCCGCATCCGATTCGAGCGCACGAGTGCCCGCCGAGAGCCGCATCTCACCAACGAGCGTTTTGAGTAGGATGGACTTTCCACTGCCCACAGGACCGACAATCACAGTCAGAGCGCCGGGCATTACAAACATGCTCAGAGGTTGCAGGATCGTCTTCCCAGCTATGGAGACGGAGGCGTCAATGAGCTGCATTAGTGGCTGCGCTGGTCCAGAGCCTGCTTTCCCTGGCAGACGAAACAGCTCGAATGCAGTAGAGTCTTCAGCCAAGTCCACATGCTGACCAGCATTAGAAGACACGTCGCCCTCGTTGTGCGACTGCAGGAAATTCTGCACACGGTCGAGACTAGCCAAGGCGGTCTGCAGCTGTGGCACCGCATGAATCATTTCCTGGATAGGCGCAGTCACCAATGCTACGAGAGCCAGTGCGGTGAACGCTGATGTCGGGTCCAGAGCCTGTCGTCCTTCAATGAGCACGAACATCATGAGTGTAAGCGGAGGAGCAAATCTCTGTGGTACAGCACTATAAATGTTGCGCCATGTCACGTACTTCCGATAACTCGCGTACTCGGCCAATTCATGCACGCGTAATGCCTGAATCGTGTCGATGAAGTAATCCGTCAGTCCGAGCATCTTGAAGCCCTTTGGAGCGCCGAGGACGGAAGACGTATATGCAACCCTCGCAGAGACTGCAGCTAGCCATGCCTGCTGCATTGGAATCGCTGTGTTCGAACTGATGAAGCTGAGAACGCTGACACCGACGGCCAATGCGACAGGCGCGACGCAGGATACGCCAATTTGCCGCTCGAGGAGGTAGATCGCCACAGCAATTTCGATTGGCGTGGCAAAGAGGTCGTCGATGGTCTGGAGCGAGCTGCAGATTCGATTGGTATCTGCTGTGACGAGCGTCAATGCTGCATTATCTGAGAGGTGTACATCGTCGAGGTCCGTAATCTTGGCGTAGACTGCACTGACGACGCTTGCACGAATCTTCGTGATCATGCGGTGCAGATGGCGTTGATACAGTGCTGTGGTGACGGCCACTCCAACGTAGATCAATGCAGCAGCAGCAATGAGTCCCTTGGCATCATTTCTGTTGCCATCATTGAGTCCTTCGCGCAGAAGAGTCGTGATTGTGGCAATAAGAAGGGGCTGAGAGAGCTTGAATGCGCTGAGACAGAGTCGAGGAATAACGAGCCCTATCAATGACCATTTGACAGATTGCGCCAAAGTCCAGACTAAGCCCCACCTGCTTTCTCCTGATTGTCTCAACCAGTGTCGAGCGAACGTGGCTTCAGCGCTGGCCGAGCTCAAACCCTCATCGATATCATACAAGCTATCGATGGATAGGAAGCTCCGGTACCCAGTCCAGAACATGGGGTTGATCCACCATAGTGAGACCTGACTGTACAGATTGACCAACGCCTCCGGAGCGTGAAACCGATATTGTGGAAAGATTGATCTCTTCTTGTTCCTGGCTTCCAAATATAGGATGAGGACTTTTGCCGCGAGACTGATGGAAAATGTAACAGGCACGATCCTCGAGCCTGGTCGAAGCCATAGCGTCCTGGCTTGTGGCAGATCAAGGAGCAATGAAACCAGGATCCAGAGGTTGATCAGGCTGCTTGGGCGGATTGTCTTCGCATGCTCAAGTGAAGAAAGATACAAGAGTGCGAGGGAAGCAATGAAGGACACGGCTGCAGCGGGAACGGATGCCCTCGTTCGCTGGAGTGGTTGCAAGCTCCATCCAACCAGGATTGCCAGCTGCGCGCATGCCAGCAACACAATGGAAACCTGTTTGAATAGCAGAGATGTAGTCCGTAGCACCTTGACTCCTTGGCGTTGGAGGGTCGTAGCCCTAAGCGGGACTAGGAAAAGTAAAAGCGTAGCGGGCAGGATGGATAAGATTGACTCCTCGAATAGCAGGGTGAAGTCGAAGTTGGCACGGCATCCCTGTGTGACGGCCGGCCCCAGCACATTGTCAGCCTGAAGGGGGCACTGCGCCATAGTTGCATGCCCTTCGTTGCGCTTGATTCACAGGGGGGGAAGGTGTCGTCGTGCTCAGCTCACGACCGAGTGGTGCGGACGTGGAAGAAGACATGTTGACAGGCAGCAGACGCGTGTCGGAAGTTATTGTTTCCATGTTGTGCTGCAATCCTTCAGCTGGAAGGAGCAAGAAACGGCAGTCGAACTCCGAGCTCCGAGGTTTGACGGGCCGCTCCAAGCGATGCGGCAGCGGCAGCAGGCTATCAGCGGTCGCCGGGGCCCCTCTTGCCTTCTCAGGCTGCTCCAGCGATAAGGCGACGGAGGGACAATTAAAAATGCTCTTGCTCGTTTTGTGATGCTTGCAGTAGCTTGGCTGGCACCACGCCCATAGCCTCGCGTGCCCTGGCCGCCGCTAAGCCCTCTGCGCGGCCAGGGCAGAAAGCGCGTCGGCGAGTGACGAGGAGTGGCAATGGCGACATGTAGGTGCTAGTCTCGCCCGTCAAAAGAAATGTGTCAATGGTGATCTCCCGGCCCACGCTGATGAGCTGATCACGGTGCGATATAACACAGCAGCAGCGCTAGTTTAGCAGTCGCCAGATTCTCCGCCGGAGTGCAGTAGTCTTATATACTGGGCACCTCCTCCTTCGCACCACCTGGCCGCATTCCTGGCAGACACCTGCCCGCCATGAAGCTCACCGGTCTGTTGCTGTCGCCCTTCCTGCTCTCGCAGCTGTCTTCTGCCATTCCGACTGCGCAGAGCGAGCCGTGCGATGATGCAGACGGCAACAAGCTGGGCGCCGTCGCCAGCGAGTCCAAGGAATGCTCGGAGGTCGGAGCTCAGATCCTGAAGAAGGGCGGCAATGCTGCAGATTCCATGGCAAGTGCGGAGCTGGTTTTGGCGGAGGCGTCGAAGCTGATTGCTACTGCAGGTCGCTACGGTGCTCTGTGTTGGGGTGATCGGGATGTACCACAGGTGAGGAAGGAGTGCATGAAGTTCACCATCAACCAGAACGGCGTGCTAATGAGTTCAGTGGCATTGGAGGTGGAGGCTTCATGCTCGTCCGTTCGAAGAATGGCAGCTACGAGTTCATCGACTTCCGCGAAACCGCTCCCGCTGCCGCCTTCCAGGACATGTACAACAACAACACCGACGCCAGCTTGTACGGCGGTCTGGCGAGTGGAGTGCCGGGAGAGTTGCGTGGCTTGCAGCACCTGCATGAGAACTATGGCAAGCTTCCGTGGAAAGACTTGGTCCTGCCAAGCGTCAAGATTGCCAGAGATGGCTTCGTCGTCGGCAAAGACCTCGTTAAGTACATGGACTCCGCTGTCGCCTCTGCCAAAGACGTTGTTGGCAACTTCCTGGTAGACGACCCCAATTGGGCTATCGACTTCGCACCGAATGGCACTCGTCTTGGGCTCGGCGACACTATTACTCGCAAGCGATACGCAGCCACGCTTGAGATCATCGCCGAGCATGGCCCTGACGCCTTTTACTCTGGTCCGATCGCACAGACGTGGATCAACCACACCCGAGCGACTGGCGGCAACATGACACTGGAAGACCTGAAGAACTACACAGTCGCCATTCGCAAGCCAGCCTCCATCACCTACAGAGAC
Organism: Cercospora kikuchii; assembly: GCF_019650295.1. Classification (NCBI taxonomy): domain Eukaryota; kingdom Fungi; phylum Ascomycota; class Dothideomycetes; order Mycosphaerellales; family Mycosphaerellaceae; genus Cercospora; species Cercospora kikuchii. The sequence continues at coordinate 308,007 of NW_025408590.1, forward strand.
TTCAACATTCACAGTTGCAGCGCTCCATCATCTGGCACCATCGCCATGTCCATCATGAAGATCATCGAAGGTTACAAGAGCATTGGCTGGGCGTCTGCCGTCAACGAGAGCACCCACATCTTCAATGAAGCCCTCCGTTTCGGATATGGCCAACGCGCCAATCTGGGCGACCCTCTCTTCGTCGAAGGCCTCGACCAGTACCAGGAAGAAATTCTCAGCGAGGCGGTCGTCTCCGAAGTGCAAGCCAAGATCAGCCCTCTCCAAACCTTCAACACATCATACTACGATCCTTCCGGACTGGAGTCACTTGAGACGCCCGGTACCTCTGCCGTAACGACTGCCGATGCCGACGGATTGGCCATTGCCTTGACTTCGACTATCAATCTCCTCTTCGGCTCAAAGGTCTTGATTCCCGAAACCGGCATCATCGCCAACAACGAAATGAACGATTTTTCTGTGCCCGGTCAAAGCAATGCTTTCGGCTTCATCGCCAGCCCTGCCAATTACGTCGCACCTGGAAAGCGCCCTCTCTCCAGCATTACGCCTACTATTGTTGAGCACTCCAACGGTACTCTGTACTTCGTCACAGCAGCAGCTGGAGGATCAAGGATTCTCACCGCGACTGTGCAAAATTTGTGGAATGTTCTTGACAAGAACGCAACATCCGCGGAATCTCTCGCCGCTCCTCGTCTGCATGATCAACTTGTGCCCAATCAGGTGTCGTTCGAATATGCGTACGATAACCAGACTGTGGCGTACCTGGCTTCTCTTGGAAGCAACGTCACTTGGGTGGCTCCGGGCGGAAGCTCAGCCCAATGTCTTCGCCGTCTTAGCAATGGCACTTTTGAAGCTGCGGGAGAGCCGAGACAGTTTGATAGTGGTGGTGTTGTGGTATAAGTCTTATTCCGACGCCGGTGGGCTGGAGGGACACTGCCATTGCTATAATCAACAAAAGAGATCATTGGAAAGAGAGGAAGAATTGGATATGTATATATCACATTCATAATTCATTCGCAATACTACCTAACAGGTGACCCAACATCTTGTCCCCAAGGCTCTTTCTCCAATATTTCCTTGCCTAACATTTCTCCTTTCACTAGCCGCAGTTTTGGAATTCCGCTCGGAGGTTGCTGCGATTGCGAGACGTGTCCCATTGATGTCTCGTCCAGTATAGATTTCAAAGTCGGTCGTGTCATTTCTGCTCTTTGCTCAATCGCCATACCGCTGAATGGACATCTCATCTCTTTGATGTCGACCTCGTCGATTGGTCGTCCTAGACTTGTTTTCCCGCTTCCATTTGTACTTGTTGTATGCGTTGATGCTGAGTCTTCTTTTACTGCGGCAAGGGGAGTGCTGACGTTTGGTGTGGACAAGGGGGATCTTTGATTGTCCTCCTCACCACCAAGGACTTTCTTACCATGAAGGTATCCTTCTTGTTCCTCGCTGCCGTTCAGGTCACTTTGCTGCTTTTGTTGTTGTTGCTGCTGCTGTTCCTCCTGATACAACTGCTCCGCATATTCTGCTCCTTCAACTGTATGCCATTTCGCCAATAGGTCGTTTTGAATCCAGATGATCTTCCCCACGGCTTTTACGATGGCGATTTTGCGGCGCATGCTGAGAGTCGGGTGGTAGAGGATTGCTTCGACCATGCTGTCTTGGATGTAGCCTAGACAAGCTCCGAGGAAGATGTAGTCCACGTGTAATGGGTTGCGACGACCGCGACCTACGTGCATGAGGCTGATCACAAGCCGGGTCAGCAAGGTGAACTCTTCCAATGGGCTGTACATAACGTATTGTAACATTGGGCCAGCTTACCCAACCTTGTCCAAATATTCCCAATACTCAAACTTCGTCGGATCACTGTTCAGCTTGATCAAATACCATCGAAGAAACATTTTCCGATTCTGAATCGTGCTGCTATCTTCTGTCATCCAGACCGCTGGATCTTCCTCGACGCGACTGTCTCGATTGGAGAAGACTCGTGCTGTGATATCATGCTGGAGAAGTTTCTTGTAGACCATGTTCACGATTGCGGGAATAACCATTTTGATGTATTTCTGGCCATCGACGAGCGCTTCGACATCGTCTGCGTTTCTCATTAGAATGGAGCTGAGTATTTCATTGGGCTTGTTAGGCGCGCAAACCTGGTCCAAACTCCAAGAACTGGTGCAAATACTGTATTCTGGCTGGTAGAGATGTGAGCAATTCACGACGGTCGACGTGTTGCATTCCTTTCGGTAGTTCGACCATGTTTGCGGTTGTGCGTAGCAGTGATGATATTGGTGGCTGTCATTTTCGCAGATGGTGAGGCTGTCCTGCACTCTTAAGGCTTGACAGAGGTGAGCAAGTGATTATGCAGAAACGTGGGCTTGCGCGAAAAGATGTATCAGAGGACGTCTGATGTGGCGTGATGTTGTATGGGTCCGTGGTGTGATACGAACTTGTTGCCGGCTGGAATACCCGACCTGCAGACGCCTCCGGCTTGTCACGCTTGTGTCTCGAAATGTCCTCGTGCAGTAGAAGGATTCGAATGGGCGAACATACAGTGTCGCGAGCCACTACAAAGTCTGTCCTCCTAAGGACAGCTTCGCGTCGGTGTCTTGCGATTTCGTGGTGCATTGCATCGCAGCCTTGACCATCAGCTTGGTCGAGACGTTGCGAAGCATTTCCGCTTTCGCGACGAATTGTGGAGACATCCACCACTATCAAGGTGCGATAGTGTCGGTGCCTGTTGGGAGCATTGGGTTTGATAAATATGTTCCAGCTCATCAAAAAGTCCTTCGAGCTGCTTCCAATGTCGTTGTTTCAGGAAAGCCACTGCTCAAGCTTTCCAGTCTCGGATCACATCAATCATATGAAGAGCGTCCTTCCACGACAGTTTTCCCGCATCCAATTGGTCATGCCAACAATCTCTCGCCGCTCGCCACTGGTCGCTGTTTTCACACAGCCTCCACCTTTCCGAGATATGCTGCAGACAGACTGGACAGTCATGCAATATCACCCGCCATTCATGCGACCGGAAAGCCTTGACGAGCCTCAGATGCCGACTCGACGCGAAGTCCAGCATGACCAAATACTCGCCGGTCATGATGCACTGGCCCTTGCGGTGCAGGATCCAAGCAGCATCTTTCAGGGCGTCGCTGGCATCTTGCCTTTCAGGGTGGCCTGGACGACGAGTATACGAAATGAAGACCAGTCTGAGGAATGGCAGCGCCTCTGGTGGCCGTGACCGCAGCCAGTGCTCGAGATACTTGGGTTGAGCTCGTTCCATATCATACCAAGATTTATCGTAATGGTCGCGCCGGCGACGGAACGCGAATATGTTGCTGCTGTAAAAGTGTCGAATCGTCTCTTCACGCATTCCACGACACACTTGTGTCATCGACACTATTCTGCGCCATTCTTCGGGGCTGTATCTGGCTGACTCCATGTAGCGCCCACGGATGAACTTGGCGCGGATCGATCCTGTAATTGTGAGTGTTCCATCGAGATTCTCGCAGCGGAGATGCCAACAGCTATCTAAAGGTTCTATTATCGTCCCTGTTGGTGCGAGGAGATCGTATATACTGTTACGCAGTTCTCCAGGCAGTCGTGTGAACATGTTCTTCGCGTTGTGCTTTTCTCTTCGTCTACGATATCGGCCTGTGAGGGGCCCGAGTGGCAAACGACACCAGAAACTTCGTACTGAACGGGCTGCCAGTCGTGCTTCGCGTGCGGCGAACCGCCCGGCGTAGTAGAGTGCGAGCAGCGGCAGCGCGGCCAGGGTGCATAGTATGGCCGCTTTAGGCATGCCGCCTTTCCTGCATCTGTGTATGGTAGGTTGATGGTCTGCAACGTTGGTATTTGCATTGTTGTCTGCCATGCTGTTGTTGTCCGAGCTACAAGGCGCGTTGATCGTGTTCGATGTGGTACGTCTGGCTGACCGGCTCAAGACGAGGTGTTGCTGGGGAGGGCAGAATTGGCGCTGCGAAAGCTCGAACGAATCATTCGGTGCGGGAGACTATAGCATGAATGTGATCATTCTCAAGTGTTCAACGAGATCCGACCTTCCAGCGCCCTCCCAGATACAGAGCTGCCTGCACTCGAATGTCACGTTGCCGCCGCCAGCAGGCAGCGGATCCTTCATCTTGGCGAGTCAAGCGGAGTGGCTGTGCCGCAACTTTGACGATTCAGCCCACGAGCCAAAGCGCTGTGTGGCTGTCCGAACCAGCTACGCGATGTCAACGCGCAGGCAAACCTGCTTCGTAGGACAGATATGCCAGAGCGGCCTTAGATGAAAAAGTGACATTGAATATTTACAAACGATCAAAAGAGGATGAAAGTAAACCCAGACAATGCAATGCCATGCTCCATGCCGCCCCTACCATCTCCCTCCATGCAGCTGCTGTCGTCAATATGTACAGCTCGACCAGTCTTTCTCAGGTCTAGCAATGCAATGCCTGTGTTGAGACAAGGCCTTTTACAGAATATTGAAATTGATGCCATGCTCATGCTCGTCGATGCCTTCCTATTTCCTACTCTTATGCACCCCGCTCGAACGCTTGTCACTAAAACCACAAAGAAATATCGCACCGATCGCCTCAATACAACGAGCATCCCGCAGGTGCGTTGGCTCGTTTGAATGCATCCCCAAAGAAAGACTGCATTGCGGTATAATGGAAGAGAATGCCGCCCAGGACAGCGAAGTGCCAGAGGTTGTGGCTACCGCCGAGGTAGTCGAACCATCCTGGCAAGAAGCGCTCCGGGATTTTGGCTGCGTATAGTATGGCACCCAGAAAGTAGACGGAGATGCTCTTCATGATGGGCGCGTAGAAGTAAATGGTCTCAAACCATCCGCGCTCATATGTCAATTGTGCCATTGGGAGAAATCCTGTCAGCGCCAGGGACACGTAAAAGCCTACACGCGCCCAAGCCATATCCGCGCGGTTGAAGGTAGGATGCCAAGGTAGGATTATACCACCAATGCCCAGCGCAAAAGTGAGCGACATATAGATCCAGCGACTGACGGGCTCGCAGTAGAAAGCCGTGTATTCTGTCGTCATGATACTAGCTGCGACAAGTAAGGAAATGCCAGTGTAATCCACGCACGCGAAGCGTTCCATCAGTGTCTGATTCGAGATGGAGGACATGGCGTGCCACATCGTACTGCACACCAAGCACTTGCAAGCGGCGAAGAAGAAGGCTCCAGCGATGACGATATCGAATGCAGTAGCATTGGTGAAGGCGGGAGTGGAAGGGTAGATCCAGAACGCCAGTGCGAGGACAATAAGAAGACCTATGGCGTGGCTCCAGATGTTGACGAACTCGTTGGAGAGGGTGAAGCAGGAGGTCACACAATGGAGCTTGTTCTCTGAGAAGCGGTAGCCAGACAGGATGTAAGGGTTCACTCGCCATGGCTCCGGTAGCATGTCGTAGGTAATAACACCGTGCTTCCGGGCTTGTTCCAACGCGACTTCGATCCTGATCTTCATGCGTTCCTTCGCTCGGCGGGCAGCATCAGCACCTTCAAGCATGAGATTACTAGCCTTGGTGGCCTTGTCGTCCATATAGGCCAGACCAGAATCAAGCATGTCGTGTGCCGTGGCAATGGCACCCTTCTCCCGGATGTGGTAGGCCCGTTGTTCTAACGCAGCCAGGTTCTCCTCCAACATCTTGACACCTTCCTGCACTTTGGCTTCCAATGTCTCTCGCTTCGCCAGAGCGTCTTTGTATTGCGCCTCAAGTGCGTCCACGAAAGCCTTGTGTCGTCTCCGCCCCGACTCCCGCACATCTTCGAACTCCTTCATGCATCGTGTGTGAATCGAGGTGAGCGTGTCGAAGACTGTATTAACGCCAGCATCGAAGGTATGCTGGCCATAACTCTCCACCATGGCCAGCCTGCGGCCCAGGTCGCTCAAGAATTCGTCCACCGCAATCTGCACATTGTCCCGCTCGGCACTCCATGATCGGGGGTTGTAACTCGAATGCCGTCTCCGTTGCCTCGCGCGCGCGACGTCCGCGTCGAGGTGTGCGCCTGAAGAGGCGCCAAGCGTGGGCTCCTCATGCCATTCGCTGGTGGAATTGGTGACAAAAGTGCTGCTTCTCGCAGTGCAATACGTCGTCTGTGTCATGCTCGGGCGGCCTGGTCTGTACGTCGGTCGCTGTGCAACAATGCCGTGCTATGGTGTCCCCGACAGCGAGTCCTCGGCTGTGGTGATCGTGGTATACGTCAAGCGTGTGCCTAGGGGCGGGTGATTTGCTTTTATCGCTAGCGCTGGGTGGTGAAATGAGGCCTTCGCTTGCCCGCCAGTCGTCGAGTCTGTTTATAGGGAAGAGGAGAGGACGAGGAAATGGGCGATTGGTAAGGACTGTGGGGTGTGTTGAGCGTGCAACGTCGGGGTGGGCAGCTCACGCAGCAGACACACTCATCATGCTCCTCGTTTGGGCATGTGAAATCCAAGAACGTGGAGCTGACGGCGAAGTGTGAGTGGTGCCGCTTCGTTGTCGCCGAGAGAACTTCGCCTCTTCGCCACGAAAAGTGGAGATTTGACGACCGTCACGTGGCGGGGTCTCGTTCAGTCACGCAATTTCTTTGATCCGACATCTATCGTATTCATCTCCTCACGCTCTTGCTACTGTTAACTCTCGTTGCGGTTGTCGGCAGTCGAAGAAGGCATTGCAGGCAAGGCTTTGCCCGAAGAGTGGATCCCAATCTGAGATTAGCATCGCTGTCTGCACAGGAACTGGTCTGAAGATCCAAAGACATAGTAGCATAATCAAGGTTCGCCGATTCAACCCAGCAAGAGTCGTACGGATATCTCGTGCTATCTGAGCTTGCTTCTTCCCACAAGCCACATATTTGGTCATAAGCCCATCTGCGGACGAGACCCGCCGGATCCAAACACTCAGAGATGAAGATACGCTCAACAAGCTTCAGTAATGGCCTTCTACCATACAATTCGTCAAACAGCATGGCTTTGCCCTGAACGCATGGCTTAGTTCAGGCTCAATGAATTACCTCCCGTTTCCAATATCCGGATAGCAATACGAGTTGCGTTGGTTCACAGGCGGCAACCACTGTTGCTCCAAGGCTCTCATTCTGGAATACGCCCCGTTCACGTCGTCCGATACTGTCCATTGGATCGCTGGTCCACGCTGGCCTCTGATGTTGACCGAATTGTGTATCGTCGCTGACATCAATACCTTGTGGCCCAGCAAAGTTTCACCTGCATGCTGTGCTAGGAATTCTGCTACCATATGGTTGGCATTTGTTCCCAGCAAGGCGTAGAAACACCTGTACTCATATCAGTCACAGCTCGACGCCATGGTATCTTCGCCCGGTAGTCCTTCTAGTACTTACCAATGCCCAATGTAGAAGGTTAGGTCGCCGAACCCGCGAGACTGCGTACATCGGAGGAGAATCGCCAATGTGTCGGTGTCCTGAATATTTGTCACAAAGATGTAGTTGAGGAAATTGCCCATCCTGGCATGTCTCGGCGTTCTTGGACTTAGCTGCAGCTCATTCCAACCGATACGAGGCTCGATGTATTCGAAGGGGTTACCGGTCGAGCTCGTCTTGAATGGAATACCATCCGCTTTATGACCGCCATCTTGAAGACGCTCTCCTCTCATCGATACCCAGAGATACCACGTTGCATCGGACCAGGTGGCATCCCAAGGAAGATCTTTCAAGGGGAGCGAATTAGCAGTTCGCATTGACCACTGCTGGTACAAGTCTTGATGTTGCTCGGCAATGATGACTCCATCTATGATATTAATGACGGTCTCATAGTACCCTCCAAGAGCCTAATAACACGATCAGTGCATTGTCAACGTAACCAGGTCTGTTGTCTTCACGCTCACAGGAACTGTGGCTCGCGATCTGTGGCCTCCTGGACGGTACGGCTTGTTCTGTTCCATTTTGACGCGGATGTTGGCGCCCGTGGTCCTGGGGTTATTCCCGTCATACGGCTCGACATTGACATTCCTAAGTCGCCTCGAACGCCAACGAGCATTGGGTTCTGTACCGACCTGCAGAGGTCGCACAATGTTCTTGAGGCCCAGCAGGTTGGTCTGGCCCAAAGTTGAGGTGGTGTCTGTGATGGTCCATTCTGCTGTTGTCAACGCGCGCTGGATCCCATGCCTTTGCCAGTCCCTATTCCGTGGATCGGGTCCGAGAGCATTACCTCGCAACATGAGCTGGCTAGCGGCCTCTGGGGTGTCCGCCATGAGCCAGGCATTATAGATTTCCCGACCGGGTACTTCATACTTGCGGATCATCTCATCGCCAGCTATTTCGACAGTAGGTCGTGTTCTTGGTGGATCGATAGGTGATTCATCAGCAGGTCTCTTGTCGCCTGCAGACGGTGCTCCACCCGCGAAACCCTGCCCACCAGTTGATGGATTGTATGCGGGCTGCTTGCCTTTACCGCTGTATGATTGTCCCGCACCTGAAGAGCTCTGGCCACTAGAATATGGCGGGTATGGGTTGGAACTTTGACCGTAGTAGCCACTTCCAACACCACCACTGTAAGGTCGTCCTGCACCCGAAGAGCTGTAGCCACCAGAATGGGCCGCTGCCCATGGGTTTGGATTCTGGGGCTGGCCAGAACCACCACCATAACGTTGTCCAACACCCGAAGAGCTGTAGCCACCAGGATTCGATGAATATGGGTTTGGGTTCTGGGGTTGGCCGTATGGACCACGTCCGAAACCACCACTGTATGGCTGTCCCGCACCCGAAGAGCTGTACCCACCAGGATGGGCCGCTGCCCATGGGTTTGGATTATGGGGCTGGCCAGAACCGCCACTGTATGCCTGTCCCGCACCCGAAGAGCCGTAGCCAGGAGGATACGATGCATATGGGTTTGGATTCTGGGGTTGACCAGAACCAACACTGTGTGGTTGTCCAGCACCTGAAGCACCTGAAGAGCCGTAGCCGGGAGGATATGGCGAGTACGGGTTTGAGTATGGATTCGGATTTTGGCCCCAGTAACCAGTTCCATTACCTCCACTTGAACGATGTCGCAAGATTGCAGCGGCATCACTCGGAGTGGGGAAGCCGTGGAACATGAGCGACAACAAAGTGGACGGCAGGAGGAGTCGCATCATGATTGATCGTTCTTGAATGTTGTCAAGCCAGTAAGAGATGGAGATCCTTGAGGCTTGGTTGATTCAGATATCTCGACAGACGCGACAGCTTGGTAATGGAGGAAGGATTCGCAGGTCAATGCGGGAGCAGTATGCCCTTTTTGTGCTCTGCGTTCATGAGGGGTTTGTTTGCTTCCAAGCTCAGCGAGGTTGTCCTCGGCTGACCTGTGACCCGTTGGAGAGACATGATCAGGTCTCATAGCAGATCACTCATGGGTGCGCTTGGAATGTTTGTGTCACAAGCAGTGATAGATCCCGAGGGATGGAGACACGTGGGCGTCTGTAGGCCTTCTTTGAGAACCAAATGATGCTGTTAGGCCAATTATAGCACATGCAAACCCCCTCGAGGGCGCAAATCGCGGGAGGAAATGATTATGAGTTCCAACTAGACTGACTCGATCACCTCCAGAGAGGATATGCTCTTTGTAAGATCCTCGAGAGTCGGTCACGCCGTCTGTGCTGGTACCAGCTGGTCATCATTCAGATGTGTGGGAATGTGCGTGATGAAGAAACCCGCTGGAAAGCTTGTTGGCACGCATGTGGTCTTGGACCGATGGATACAGATAATGATAGTCGATAGTATGATCAGTGCGAGATTGTATTAGGAGGTGTTCGATATTTGTATGAGTATTCTGAAAACCAAGATTCACTCGTGCTAGATCATGAGTATCTGCTGAATATGCTGTAACTCGACCATTGATGTGTTGTATTCTTAGTAAGCTTTCCATACACTATGCGCAGACGACAGCTGCAAAAGGTGTGGATATCTCTTGCGATATGCGCGCGAAAACATCTTATGTTGAGACAGGGTGAGCCTCACCGGCCTAGCGCTTGCGAGGGGCAGGTTCTGCTCTGCGCTATGTAGCAGCGACTCATGCTCTTTTAAGGTCGATTTTCACTGCGTCCTGACCGCTTGTTGTCTTTGTTGAATTTGCTTCGTCTGACGACGCCATATCAAATGGCTAGGAGCTTGTGGGCAAGCGCAGCTGTCAGTGCAGTAGCGCCTGGGCCGAGGACTTCACATCTGTCGTTCCCAGATCGATCTGGCCGGCTCTTGTTGGCTGAACAAAACCAATTTAGTCTTCCGGCGGTGCTTGTGAAGTCGCTCGACTAGGAGCTGTGAAATTTCGGTGCTGAGCCGTGCGTGGGTTGTCTTCAAGCAGCACATCGAGGTGCTTTGAGACAAGCCTTAGGCTTGTGCTGTTGTAGGAGCGAATGCAGATCATCTCCCAGGTAGTTGCCGCACAACTGCGCCGGTAGCACTGAGCTCTACAAGGGCCAATGCTTGCCAGCATTTATGCTCTTGCACATTGATTGAAGGATGGCCGCCTATCACGGATCTCGCTTGGAACTTCCAAATTGCCACACTTGTTTCTTAGCAGCGAGCGCATCTTCGCAGTGATCAGTTGATAGTCATCCAGCTCTCAGGAGATCCCTTCTTGTACGAGCTGTGACAGCGCCTGTGTCGCGAGCGTTGTCTTCATATTCGAAGCGTCCAGAGTCATGACATACAGTCCACCAGCTGCTGCGCCCAGAATTTCTTCCTCGGTAGATTTCAGCACACGATTGCTGTCAGGCCCAGCGCGGATGTACATGGGCTTCAGCATTGATTGCTTGAGCAGCATGCCGGTGGCAGCCAATGCTTGGTCCTCGAAGAAGCTGCTTTTGATGCTTTCGCGACCAAGCTTGCCGCCAGAACATCGATGGCAGTTGGACATGTTAACGACCAGAGCCTGTACGTTGTTCGCTCCTGTCCCGGCGTGCAGACTTTCTATCGTCTCGGTGGCGGATTCCGGGTCGCAAAGGACGAGGATGCGCAAGCAGTTGCAGCATACTGCAGCCAGGACAATGTCTTCGGAGACGAGCGTGCTCAGCATTTTCGTCGGGCCAGCTTTGACTGAGAGCTTCTGAATGGTGTCCTCGATCCAGGATTCGATGGCAGAGTATGTCCATCCTTGGTCCATGCTCGCTGTGACTTGTGGTAGTTCTCGTAACAGTGAGAAGGGGATCGCCGCGCTGGGTGCTTGAACGCTCATCATGTTGTTGGTGGGAGAGGTTGTAGTGGCAAGTTACACTGCCAGCGAGGAAAGTGCAGGCTTTGCAAAATCGAATCTCGCGCTGAACGCATTGGTCGCCAGCCCTACGTCAAGGCCGACTTCTTATGATCCCCCGCGAACGAACCGAGTTCTCGGAAATGACGCGTAGGATGATGTATAGCGCATGCCGACATGTCTGATGTCTCGCAGAGATTTTCGCAGCAGCGCGGGTGGCGATTCCGGAACGCATTGCCCAGGAGGAGAACGTGTGCTTCAGACAGAGTGCTATCGTCACCGTCACGCGAGGTCCATTGGGCACGAGCGACCGGGTTGATGAGATTTGCTGGCTCGCGCGTGTGCTATCTTCGGGCCTAGACATGGATGGCGGTGCGGAGTTTTGCTCCGCGCGGAACAGCAGCTGCCACGGCATGGTGTAGGCGAGGCGTGCGTGCGACCGGGATGCGCACTTCATCTCGTCTCGCGAGTGGAAAAGCTGAACCGCATCTGCTCGATCGGGCGGCGCATCGACATCTTCACTATCGCGCACCTCCGGCTCTTCATCGCCCTCTCCGCGAGACACTTCGTCAGTCGCGGGCAGCTGCTGATCCCGGCGGAGGGAGGAGATGGCCTGCCAACGTCAGCATCGACATCGCAAGTGCTCGGCGCCATCTTCATCAGCCTGCACGCAGCCGGTGGTGTCTGCTCCTGATGCCACCGCTGGTCGTTCGTCGGGAGTAATTTCGTTCTTCGCTGCGCCTGCACATGCAAGTGTCATCGGCCAAAAATATCGCCATGTGGCAGCAACGTGCACACTTTCTCCACGGAGCTCACGCCGACCGCCTTCGGATCAAGAGACCTCGGCTCTTTCAACTCCAGTGGAATTTCGCACAGCTTTGAGGACGACCAAGACCCTCCAAGCGCTCGAGAGAAAGTCCATCGAGCCCAAAGATTGGCCTGCTCGTTGCTGTATGCATATGCATCATCAAAAATCCGTGCCTCGTGAGAAGCAAATGGTCGGCGTGCCTGTGTCTCCGGTACCACAAAGCTGCAAAGGGACGCTAGCGCTTGTCACAACTGCCAACCACTCAACATAACAAAGTCCCAGAATGCCCTCATGATAGAAACACTCACTTTATCCTCTACAATTGACCCAATCTAGCAACAGCCGCCGCCATGAAGCTGCACACAACATTCTTCGCTGCCATCTCCCTCCTCTCCACCACCGCATCCTCTCAATCCTCCCAAGTAGACAAAGTCTACAATGACGTATCAACCATCAACCGCAACGTCCTGGAACTCACCGAAACCACCCAGAACTACAACGGTGGACTCATCAACCAACTGCCCTTCATCATCGACTTCAATCCCGTTTACCTCGCCACTCGAAAAGGCTTCTACGATTCTCTGCTCTTGCCAAACCCTCTGACAGAATCTGACGCGCAACGTCTCATCGAACATGTCAATGCCACGCTCGCGGTCAACAACCCAAAGGCGGTGGAGGTTGTGAAGAGCAAGAAGGTGTTCTTTGATGAGGCAGGGACGTCGCAGGTGGTGAAGGGTGGCCTGGAGCTGTTATTGTTTGCGCATCTGAGTTTCAGTAATGAGGTTGCGAAACGCGTTGTGGATGAGGAGCAGAGAAGGGAAGGGCAGGCGGTCATTGATGTTATTACTGTTGCTCTAGAGGATGGGGTTGCGTTCTTCTCGCAGTGAAGAGTGCTTCGCTTGGCGATGAGTGTTATTGTGGAACAAGCAGGCACTGTGGCATGATGCATTTGTATAGGTCACTTACTCCCCAATTTGCACGATAGCTGCACTTGCTATATTTCAAATCAATACTATTGCACGCAGCCCGGTCACCCGAGCACCATTCCTTTTCCTGGCTCTCTCTAACTCTTTCGATGCGATCTAGACTTTAGCCTCACTCAACCCCACCTCCACCTATGACGAAGGTGTCCCAAGCTATGCACGCGTCGACTTGAACAGCTTCTCTGATCAAAGTAATATTTGGTTTCCAGATAATCCATCAAGGTTCTCATCCTAAACGCCCTCCAACATATCCTATCAATTCGAAAAATGTCCCAATACACAATCCCCAGCAAAGGCATCGTCGCCTACGACCAACACACATGGAAACTCGAAAAACTGCTCACTCGAGAGCCACAAGAAGATGAATTTCTGATCGAAATGATCGCCACAGGCGTCTGTCATACAGATATCTCAGGCTATGGCGGGATATACCCTCGGGTGCTGGGCCACGAAGGTGCAGGACGAGTCGTGAAACTTGGATCGAAATCTCAAGAGAAGAACTTCAAAGTCGGAGATCTCGTCATCTTGTCTGCTGCTGCGTGCTTGGAATGCTTGTATTGCACGACGGGCCATCCGGCGTATTGTGTCGAGCATGCGAAGTTGACGTTGCAGGCTAATGAGCCGATTTTTGTGCTGGAAAACGATACGAGTAAGGTTATTGGTGGTGGATATTTTGGGCAGTCGAGTTTTGCTTCTCCGACGCCGGTGAAGGTTTCGGCGGCTGCGAATGTGACGAAGTTGATGAGGGATGCCGATGAATTGAAGTTGTATGCGCCATTAGGATGCGGGATTATGACTGGAGCGGGTGCGATTACGCATGTGGGGAAGTGTGGCCCGGACGATGTGGTAGCGGTCGTGGGACTCGGTGGTGTCGGCCTGGCGGGTATCTGTGCAGCAGTTGAGAGAAAGGTTGGGACAATTATCGCAGTCGACATCAACCCAGGAAGAGTGGAACTTGCAAGTGAGCTTGGAGCTACGAAAGGACTATTGTCGACGAAAGAAGCGTTGGGCGAAAAGAGCCTGGCGGAGGCGATAAAAGAGATGAGCCCGCAAGGCCTCGGAGCAACAGCAATCCTGGATACAACGCCGAGTGTAGCTATCCTGAACGAATGTCTCGGAGCAATTAGAAAGAACGGCACGGTCTTGCAGGTTGGTGTAAAGCCGGTAGATGCAAAGCTTGAGGTGGACTGTCTGCAACACATGGTCAATGGGAGAAGGCTGGTCGGCGTCATCGAAGGCGACAGGGATCCGGCGGAGGCGCTGCCAGAATTGGTGCAATGGAGCAAAGATGGCATTCTACCAGTAGGAAAGATGTTCAAAGAATTCCCTCTAGAGCAATTTGAGGAGGCAAAGAAGAAGATGGAAGAGGGCAGCGTGATCAAGGGAGTCTTGATCTGGTAGGCCGTGCTGCATATCCATAAGCAATATTTTCACCATTCGATGGGCACGCCATCAACATTCGCATCACTGTGCTGTCGTCTCATCTCGAACAACCTCTCTGAGTCGCGACACTGCCGTACGTCGAGGCTGCCTTCGATGACTGCAGGATCGTCTGCGCTTGGCGAGAAAGTTCCATTGAGGAAATGCCCGCGTTCTATAGTGTCGTCTGCGTGGCACAGAATCATCTGTCTGAGATAGTGAAAGCAATGCGGCCAATGGGGGTCAGCCCTGGGGTCGAGGCCGATGTCGTGTCCATTCTTGGTGATGGCATCGTTGCGCGCCGTCTGCAGAGCCTTACGGATCCCTCCCAAACAATGCAAGGCGTGTAGCATCGCAATGGCACCAAATTCACCGTTGATGCTCTTGCCTCCGGAGTCGTAAGGCGGCAAATTGATGATGCCGTTGTCGGCAACAAGTTCGTGGTTCCATAACTCGTCGTACTTATTTTCCAGTGACATGTAGCGCCAGTCGGCGCCGTAGCTTCTATGCGTGGTGTAATTCTGGACAGCGACAGAGGTGATCGTCGCGGTCGCTTTTGTCATGCGTTGAATGGCGAGGAGCTGGATCAAGGTAAGGACCACTAAGCCGGCGGTCATGATCTGATTGATATGTGTTTTGAAGTATGAAATTGTACGTCGAGCCAGGTCTTGCTTCTCATCGACGTAGTCTGGCTTCCATGGCGAGGCCGGGTCGTGGGACGTGTGCGGCTGCTCGGGATCATGATTGTGAGATATTTGTTGATACGATCCCATCGTATCGATGTTCATCTTCAACGCGCTGAGG
Source organism: Cercospora kikuchii (assembly GCF_019650295.1). NCBI lineage: Eukaryota > Fungi > Ascomycota > Dothideomycetes > Mycosphaerellales > Mycosphaerellaceae > Cercospora > Cercospora kikuchii. The sequence goes on from NW_025408590.1 coordinate 323,201, forward strand.
CGAATGCGCAGAATCAACAGCGGAGGTCGACTTAGGCCGTGAATGTTTGACAGGAGGAGTGTTGCCACATGGTCATTCATTTGCTGTGAGCTATTGACCGCTCGATCCGGAAAGCACTTCAGCGAACAATGCATTGTTCCACTGGACGCTCCGTCTTTGTCCGATAAGGCGCAGGTGGTACTTGCGGAATGACTGCGCCGCTGGTCTCAGCTTCGGCTCTGGTGATGAATGGTCAACGAGCGCAGTTATGGGCCCAATGTCTGTGAGGAAATTCGGCCAAGTCATTTCCCTGTTCGTACACGTTTTCTGTACAATGGTATCGCTGGTATCCTGCATCGTATAATTTCACTTCTTTCAACCCTCTCTATTGCGCCGTCGCTATGCTTTCAATATCATCTGCTCTTTCCCTACCCTCTCCGCTCGACTCTGTTTAGCTTTCGTGCCGTCATGATCTAGGCTCACGTCAGTATACTCATCTCCAGCTCCGCCATCCACGCCCGGATCTTGTCACCCACCTGGCTTCTCGTCCTCTGCCCTCTCACAGGCAAGCTCATTGCATGTCTTCGCCCTCGGTACGCGCCCATATCTCGTAATCGTTTGATGTTGTCCTGTAACTGGCGGCGCAGGTCGTTCTCCAGCGTCATCGTACTGAGCTCGGCGGCCAGTGAATTTATCTGTCGGTCTTTGAGATTTCCGATGCGCGCCGTGTTGTGGATGTGGAATTTGGCCATCAATTGCTGGCAGACCTTGGGCCCAATGCCGTAGAACTTTTGCAGGGAGGTGCGTACGAGGTACGACTCGGCGAAGTTGGTCCCGAAGATGAAGACCTGGACAGTGTTAGTACGCGGTCACATGGAACAGAGTCCAATGCACTTACCATGACGGCGGTGGTGAGTACAGCGAGGACGGAGATGCAGATGATAGAGTCGCGGTGCTTGTGAAGCTGCGGAAGTGCAGGTGTCGGAGCGGAAGTGAGTCCGTTGACAGCAATGCCGAGCCAGGGACCGACAACCACAGCTGGCAGTTGGAGCTGTCCCTCCATCCCTCCAACTCTGTCTGTCTCCCTTGCCCACCACACGCATTGGGGCACACAACCACCATGGCTTCCCTGCAACGTCTCCTCGTGTCCTTTATGGTCATTCTGAACTTCGCGTTCGTCTTCTTCGCCCAGTCCGTCGACGCGCAAAAGGGCCCCAAGATCACCCACAAGGTCTACTTCGACATCACGCATGGCGACGAGGAATTGGGCCGCATTGTGATTGGTCTGTATGGCAAGACCGTTCCAAAGGTACGGTAGAACCTGGAGATCAAGAGCAATGGTGTACACCCGATAGGCAGCATGGCTGACGATGGACATGGTGATAGACCGCCGAGAACTTCCGCGCTCTCGCGACTGGCGAGAAGGGCTTTGGCTACGAGGGCTCCACCTTCCACCGTGTGATCAAGGACTTCATGATCCAGGGTGGTGACTTCACCAATGGTGACGGCACTGGTGGCAAGTCCATCTACGGCAACAAGTTCGATGACGAGAACTTCAAGTTGAAGCACTCCAAGAAGGGTCTTCTGAGTACGTGCAACATGTCAATATGCTGCGAATGGAGAGCTGACCGATAACACCCTAGGCATGGCCAACTCGGGCAAGAACACCAACGGCTCGCAGTTCTTCATCACCACCGTCCTCACATCTTGGCTCGATGGCCGCCATGTCGTCTTCGGCGAAGTCCTTGAGGGCATGGACATCGTCCACAAGATCGAGAATGCTTCTAAAGACGGCCGCGACAGACCTTCCAAGGACGTCAAGATTGCCAAGAGCGGCGAACTCGAAGTTCCCGAAGAAGGTATCAGGGCTGAGCTATAGAACTTCTCCCATGTATGTGGCTTCGGATCCCAGTAGTCACTACTGGGAGCTCATCAGAACACCATTTGGCTAATTGTGCGTTTCTCACAGGACTCGAAGGCCACGCAGAACCCGTCGCTCCACTCGACGACGACGAAGTATTCGGCGGCAATAGCGCAAAGGTGGTGGGAGAGAGCATTGGCAAGGAAGCACTTGCCGACGTCGCTGGCCGCTTGAGCCGCGAGCAGATCCTTGCTACCGCTACGGGCATGAGCCTTTCCTTGAAGCTGTTTCTCGTTGCATGCGTCATTGCTGCTTGCTGGATGTTCGTTGCCGCGCATCGCACAAGGAGAGGGGGCAGGGTGGCTGGGAGACATGGTGCGTACCCGGAAAAGTCGCTGGGTAGTCAAGCCTAGATCGACGTCCGACGACGAACATGATATACAATGAGCAAAAGTATGAAATAGAGGAAATATTCTTGCGAGGGCAGTACGTGCCGGCCACTTGCGCAAGCGGTAAGAAAGAGTCAAACTTGGCTCAAATTTGTTGCATATCGTTCATGATGCTAACATGTCTCGATGCTTACTGCTGTTCTTCGGGGCTCAGCCCAGCGAAGAGGACCATACAGGCTTCGCTGGCCCGATGGAACTACTCGTACCTTCCACACCATTTATAGTGCTTGCCGCCCTCCCCGCTGCAAATAGTACAACGTTTGACGAAGATCTCACTGCGTGACGACATGCTTTGAGTTTGACCCGGGGGCTCAGAGGAGTTGTGCTTTGAGTCACTTGAGGTTTGTCGTGAGTGGTTCGGCTGCTTTCTGTGGTGGGATGTTTAGACTCAAGAAAGAGACAACGTAAGGCGATGCCAGGCGCTTTTTATGCTTGAACCCGGGTGGCAAAAGACGCATTCACGTTAATGTGAGTCTCGCCTTCACGGATGCTGATGACATACTAGCCCTGGGGATCTCTTCACGAGCTATTGTGGGACTCGCAACTGGTCAACAAGCGGATGTTCCAGAGGCAAAAGCCATCAAGCAGAAAAATCTCAAGCAAATGTGCGTGAGTACATGCTCCCCAAGATATGGATGCCGAATCCGATCGACTGTTAACAGCCGAAGTGCCTTTTTTTCGACATCCGTTTCCAAAATGGACCACAAGTTTACACTCTTCGACGAAACAACATTCCTCGAGCCGTGGCTTTACATTGTCAGGAGATCAAGTCATTCGCCAGAACCAGTCGCCCATCATTTCAGCTTGTTAGATTGACACCTTAAGCTATCACAACGCGGCAGCCTTCTTCTTTACAACCCACGTCACCATCTGCGTATCGATGACAGTCGACCTCCCTAATCTCCAGCACTCTTTCTCTGCATCATCGCAGAGCTTCTCCAACTCGTCCGCCTCTTCTCTTCCTTTCTCGCCGCGACTTCGTACCCCTGCACACCACTCTCTCATGACCAAGAACGTAGTTTCTTGCTTCACTGGTAGCGCGGAAGGGTGTGTCCACGCTCGCTACACAAGAGTCAATACATGGAAGAAAGACTTTGAGTACTGCATATGTCAGGTGGAAAAAGCGCTAAACTTACTTCATGAGCGACCAATCCTCCTCCAACTTCGTCGAATCTTTCATGCACGTTCTGAACCCACGCATGGGTACGATATACATCCACAGACTGGGAAATGGCTTTGCGCATCCGTTCGAGCTTGGGACTTGCATTTACAGATTCTTCCGGCGTAAGGTGCTGTTGTCCAGCGACGACAAGTTTCTGAGACAGCGAATCATATTCTTGCCAATGGAGATAGCCGCCTGAGTTGTATTAAGATTATCAGTATCTCAGCGAAATTGTGGAACTGTGGGATCGAACGATGAGACAAACAAGACAAAAGCAGAGAACAAAAGCTCACCAGGCTTCACCAACGCCATCAATCTCCTCAGCAATGGCATTGGATCTCCATTCTGAACGATCAGCATCAACAGTCTCACATGCACGACATCGAATGTTCCAACCAAGTTCGGACTTCCATCTGCTGTGCTTGGCTCTTTTAGAATGTCCAGCTTATGCCAGCTGACATTGGCGGGCGTCCATTCCTTCGGTGGTGTCTGAGCGAGATCAATGTCGAAACCTTCGATCCGAGCTTGGCTGGGCAGAGTTCCCGACAACGATAGCGAAGCTGACCATATTCCAGTTCCAGTTCCGACATCCGCGATCAGGAATGGCTCAGCTTCAGACGGCGTACGTGATTCGCTTGGCAGGGGAATTGAATGGTGAAGAAGTGAGGGGTTGCCGGTGGTCCAGAGAAGATGCTGTAGGTTCAGACGCACTGGAGCGAGGGTATTCCGTCCGAGAGGATAATTTGATGGCGAAGTAGTGGCAGTGTCGTTGGTAGACGACATCCTGTACGGCTCCAAATTTCAACGAGAAAGAGAGCTCTTCGAAATATGCAAGATCGATACTCAACAGCTGAATGCTGGAGATGCTGAAAGGAATTCCAGATGAATCTGTTATTCGAAGCCGATCTCGAACTTGCGGCCACACAAGTCTATGAGCCGTTTGTCACATAACGTCTGCCTGAAGTCGGTTACACAAAGCCCTAGCGTAGTCCGTCGGAGATGTGCGGGTGCCTGGAGTCACCCGCCCAACGTCAATTCAAGTATATTTACTCTGCGATCGTGTGATGCTGATGCCTCGTTCGCGCTGCGATTGTTATTTGAAGGATCTGTGAAGCTTACAGAAATACCCGAGCGCCATCAATCTTGGTGCCTGGTGCCGATGTCAATTCTTCGTCTTGGAGTTCATGTTTGCTAAGTGGTCAAGCTGGACAGACGTGCGAAAGCTAAGCCAATAGAGACCTGTCGCTCCAATCTATACAGCTTCCATTCTATCGAGAGGTGTTGCAGAAACTTATCATAAATTCTCGCGTTGCATGATGAACAAGCAGGGTGGTCAATGGACAGGTCGGCCGGCCACAGCACTGCTGCCGGCCCTGCCGGCCGATTCAGCGGCCGTGTCCGTCCGTCCGGACGAGAGCCTCTCATTGGCCATGCCGTCCACCGGAGCCCTGTCCGCTGTTCGCCTTGCCTAATTAGGAAGGATGTTGAAAAATGAAGCCAGAGGAAGGTGTTGTTAGCCCTCTATTCGCACGTCTGTCTGCTGGCTGTTGCCTTCATATGAGCTTGACATCTCACTGTCCACGTCGCCGCTAAAGTGATCGTCTTGCGCTCTTACCACCTCCTTTGTGTGTCTCTTCAACACAAAGTCGTTCTTGAACCAATTTCGCAGTAGTTGGTGTGATTGTGCGTAGTCTGTCTTCGTCTGCCACCTCTCATTGTCGAGAACGTGGCCAGCTAAGCTAAACTCACGCTCACACGCGCTCGAGCTCGCCGGCGTGGCCAGTAGGTCGAATGCTAGCTTGGACAACAATGGATATCGCTGGCGATTGTCACGCCACCATTGGACGACATTAATAGGCTTGTTGCCAACCATATAAGGTGTCAGAGGCTCGGCAAGATAACGCTGCAGATCGTCTTGCAACACAGTGTCCGTGAGCATTAACGATGCCGTGTAATCGTCGACCTCGCGTTCACGTGTCGCCGGCCTAGTTGTTGGTGCTGGACACCGCATCTTATACTCATTATAGAGCTCTTCAATCGCGTGTCGTGCCTTCACTGTCCATAGCGTGGACGCCTCGATATCGTCTTGATTCTGCTGCTGCGACTGCCGTTGCTTGCACTTCGCTTTCGCCTTATTCTTGCGCTGCGTATTGTCGTCTTTCATACCACCCCAGTGCTGCTCGAACCAGCTCATCTTGAGCGATGGATGTAACGCCACGGCGGCACGGTAGGCAGGCGTGCGATCGCTGAGTCGATAGTACTTGTCGAGCTTCTTCCAACCAAGATTGACTATCGCCTTAAGGTGTGAGTTGGCCGCGTGTTCATGGTCTGACTTCGCCTTCTCAAGTGTAGTTAGCAGTGACTCCAAAGCTGTCAACGACTGCCACAATCCACCGAAGTGTTGGCCATCTGCTTGGACCTTCAGCGACGCCATCTTCAGCGGCTTGAGAAGCTTCAATATCTCCTTCAACTCGGCCCAGTCATCCGCGGTGAGTATGTCTTCACGAAGGTCGTCAATGAACTGTAAGCAATACAGCTCTATTGGATCTTTGAGCTCGAGGCCACGCTCGATCATGTCGTGGTCAGATTGCCACTTAATCCCGCCGTTCAACACTAGCTCGACAAGTCGTGTGTCTGCCTCGCGTTGTTTTGATCGAAAGACGTGTCGTCGTGCCTCGCTATAGTGAGCATGGATCACGATATTATGGAGCTTGCCAACACAGCCCTTCTTTCGCCATGCTGTCTGACGATCGACGGCATTACGTAGAGATAGAGCGCGTTGAAACTCGTATACGATCTCGCTGTCTTCGAGCTCCTCGTCTTCCTTATTCATGTCGTTGCAAGCCTGGTCAATACACTCGATGTCGACGCCGTAGAGCATAGCCTTAACGACTAAGTTGATGAAGTGGCCAGCGCAGCGAAGGCGGCACTTGTGAGGGTGTCGGAGACTTGGTATTTCGCGCCTAATAGCTTCGATCGTCGTGTCGTTGTTAGACGCGTTGTCGGCCATAAAGTAGGTCAGTTTGGACGCGATATCATACTGTCTGATCAGCTTGAGAAGGATGTTTGCCTGCTCTTCACCAGTGTGATTGCCATAGGTTGGTACGAGTCCAATAAGTACTGTCTTCAGCTGATAGTCCTTATCGAAGTAGTGAGCATGAACACCTAAGAAGTCGGTGCCGCCATCGATGTCTGCTAGCCACGCGTCAAACGACAAAGCGATGCCGCTTATCGCCGTAGCCATATCGCTCTTTACTCGAGGCAGTGTCTTCTTACACAAGTCGACGATCCAAGCTCGCGGGGTGTTGTGAGAAGTAGGGAATAGCATCTCGAGAACAGGTTGACGATACGTAGCTAGCCGCTTCAGTCGTTCAGATGCTAGAGCGCGAAGTGAGTGCTCATCTGTTACGGCATACTCGAGGAATAGCGACCTCCACTCGGTACGATCAACAGGAGTCTTCTCGGTCGTCCTTTGACGCTTGATCATACTAGCGATGTTGCCGTCGTCTACCGGACGCCTCTTACACTGCTTGTACGTGCCATCGAGCTCGTAGCCATGCTTGCCTAGGTGTCTGCGTATCGAGTTCGTTCCTCCACCAGTCCGAATGACCTTCACCTTCCTGTGATCCTTATGGCTGCTGTCGAAGCACAGACGACACAGCCAGTAGTTGGTGAAGCTCTGAAGATGCGTAACAGCCTCACCATGCTGCCAGACCCACGCTCTGTGCTCTGCCTTGCCTGGCGGTGTCGGGTAAAAGTCGCGAAGAGCTTTTCCATCGACGAGGAAGCCGGTCCGCGTATAACGCGTCCGGAGGACGGTTCCGAGCTGCGATTCGGCGTGGATTTGTGTCAGGTCGATGCTGTGGGTGGCGCTTATGCTGGAGGTACCGCCTGCCATCGTGGTGTGTGCGTAAATGCCAATGATCAGGTGGGCGATCGAGGGACTTTGGCATGTGAAGGAAACGCGTCCCCAGTCGCGTTCTGAGAAGTCGCGCGTGGGAGGTCGGCGCACGGGCCGGCGTCTCTGCAGGCTGGCATCTGACCAATCAAACACGCTCTTATTCATCAATTGACCCAGACCCTAACAACACCCCTAGGAACGACATTCTCATCAACAAGGTCAATTCACATGCCATGGACACCGGTGATTCACTTACATGTCCGGACGGACGCTAGCATTAATAATGCCGGCCGGCAGATACCCCATTAGCTGTCCATCCGGCCGGACACCGTCCGGACGGCATGGCCACGAAAAATGACCCGTCCATTGACCACCCTGTGAACAAGGCTTCAGATTCGGCGTAGACTTTGCCCATGCCATCTTCCATGGTCCCGCTGACCCACGCCTTGCGGCCTCTGTCGAAGTATCAGCCTTGTTGTCAAAGTGTGGAGCGGGAGCACTTACTCATGCTTCGACAGCGAACAGCGAACAAGTACCACGCCTTTGCCTGATGTTAGTGACGGGCCCGATGCCACATCAGCCTCTTAACTACGTACTTGGTGTCGGAACTGGCGCCTTGTACTTGATCGTGAGCTGCCCCGTCATGGAAGGTCTCGTCAAAACTCGAACAGCTCCAACTCCGAGGCACTCGTCGAACAGCGCTGCAATAGTACCTCCGTGAGCCAGTCCCGGATGGCCGTCCAGTCCGCGACCCAGACTGACTATGACTATAGCTTCTTCCTTCTTGTGAACGCTGGCTTCAGATTTCTGTTGTGGTGTGAGCACAGCAAAGGTATGAGGAAGTTCAATCACCTCACCTCTCCGCTTTGTGCATCGTGAGTTCTGGCAAACGCTTGACATGCCCGGAGACTTTGCACATGTTCAACGGAGCTCTTGACACATTTCATGCACGAACATACTCACGTATCTAGAGTCGCAAAGGTCCGACTGAACAGAGACTGCGTCGTGGAATTTCTTGTAATAGTTCGCGATGGGTATACGATTTCTTCCCATGCTGGATCACGAATGATGGCTTGCACCCATTCCAGGTCATCGAAATCGCCGAGGTATTCGCTGGGAAGTTCACTCGCCAGTTTCGCGTTTCTGAACAGCTTGCGTGGATCGACCCGTGCATCAACTGCACGTATGCTCTTGCTGTGGGCCATGGTCTGCTTCTCTAGTCAAACCACCCAAGGAGTTGTCTCTCTGGTGATGAGTGATGCAGCCTCATCGTAGAACGCTAGCAACAATAGTTGTCGTCTTGGCGCCTGGGGTAGTCGCGACGCGCTGCATAGTAATTAGTATAGAAACGCGTCTTCCACGCCCCAACACTGTCGCTGTCACCTATTATCGCGTGTATTCTAATTCCAAGGTATTGTTATTACTATACTATACCTTCTACTACCTGTTACGTCCTGCCGGTCCGCTGGCAGCCTAACCCTAATCTGATATGGGGTTGGCCTAGGAAGTGTCGATCCTCGCAATGTCTTCGTGGTATATCAGAAAAGGTCCTGAGAGGTTTGTAACATAACCCCAAGAGAGTTGTATTGAGTTGAGCACGAGGCTCCTATCCTACGGTAAAGAGCGTCGTCTATATACTATCCCTAGAGAGCGGTTAGAGCGCTTTCTCCCAAGCCGCTCTTTCTGCTCCGACTGAGCAGCTGTCCATCACGTGACAGAGCAGCTCCCTTTGCCAAGCCCCTGTCTGCTCCAGAGTGTGAAGCGAGTGGCTGTGAGCGTTCCCTGTTCAAACCGTAACACTACCTTCGAGCCTACTAGCGCTATATTTAGAGGCCTTAGAGGCGCTAGTAACGCCTACTAAATCGCTAGATTATCTAATATAGCCTCTACTACTCTATAGGTCTACGTATATACTAAAAAGTAGTAAGAAGTCGACTATAGCTATAGTACTATTAAATTTAAAAGCCTGCGAAGACCGATTGCACGCCTCCACGCGGCCGCAGGCGGAAACAGGCGGTCGAGCTCGCAACTCGACCGTGCTGGCAAAGTGCACGGCATGGTGGAGCGGAGTGGTGGAGTGCGAAATCCGGTGCGGTTTCGCCAAGACTACTCCGAACAGAGGACTACCACCGAAATGGTTTTGAAAACCATCCGACGACGACCTACCTGCGTTAGAAACAGGTCCGCTTAATCGTGAGCGTGCGAAAGAGCCGCGGAACTCCTAGGCGTCGATAGGACACCTCTGGTGTATGGGAGGAATCCTCAGCTGAGGGTATTTGGAGCCAAAAGGACAACAAGTCACCCAATATGCAGTCTCTGGATCCGAACCACCTACCTCTGGAAGGCTTTGAGGGGACTCGGAGAGCGTACGCGTTGTTAAGGCCGGAAGCAGATGCGTTATGCACTTGGAAGAGCCGAGGTGAAAGAGCTAGAAGGGAGGCGTTAGTTGGCGGGCAATGGAGCTCGGAGTAACGCTACGAAGCCCGTAGGGGCCTGTCGATTGCTCAGGTGCGAGTAGGAGGGTTTTGCCCGGGGCACAGCCTTACAAAGAAGGACACCTAGTCCAGCAGTCACCTAGAAGAGCTCGGAAACTTAGGAAGGCCCACATAGAGAAGCAGGCAAAGGAGACACAGAGAGGCGAGCCGAAGGGAAGACTCGAGGCAAGAAGGAGGGGGTGCAAGGCGTGAGGAGGCGAGGAGGAGGCGATACATTGGTTAGTGGGTGGAAACGCAAGAGCACTGCTGCCTGGCTAGGAGTAGACGCTCGAGCAAGCCTGCGAGACATGGCCGGCCATAGCCAAAGAGATGCGGTATGGTAACGCGAAGGGAGTCATTCTCCTGGGGCGTGGTGGGCAATGGCAGCGACTGAGACACTGTCTGCTCAGCCCGAGAGGACGGACGCGCATGTCGGTCTTGGAAGAGAGGCGACCGGTCTTCAGTTCGCTGAAGTCCGAAAGAGCATAACCAAGGCTTAAGGAGCAAACAGTATATGGAGCGTAGGGTAGGGGCTTTGGCCTGGGGCCTCTCCCTCGAAGCGATAAAGGCGCAGAGGTGTCCCTAAGCGGGAAAGCGTGGGCAGACTTTGTCTACCTGCCTTACATAAGTTTGTAGGAACGAGTGTAATTATATGCTGCCTCCAAGGGCCAACAGGAAGAGGCCAGAGAAAGCAGTGGAGAGCCGCCAACTGGGCCAGAGTCAAGGACCTTATAGCCCAGGACATTGACCAACTCAGTCAACTCCCACTTGACACAAGAGAACACCTGGACACCCTAGCCTGCAGAATACAATCCTCCATCCAGAGAACTATAGAGGAGACAGTTCCAACAGCCAGACCATCAGGCTATGCAAAGATGGCGTGGACCCAGGAGTGCAAGGATGCTACAAAGCTAGCAAGGAGAAGGAGAAGAGAATGGAGGAACAGCAAGACAGAATGGAGCCACAAACAATACCTTGAGGCATCACATGCCAGGAGCAAGGTTGTGAGGAGAGAGCAAAACCTAGCGTGGAGAAGACTAATGAAAGAGGTTACAGAGGACCCTAAGAAGATCTGGAAAATGGCCAAATGGGCAAGAGAGGGAGCAAACCAAGGGCACCAACTGCCACACTTCCCAAGCCTAGCTAACACAGAGCATAATGGAGACACCAACGAGGGCAAGGCTGCAATCCTAGCAAAACACTTCTTCCCAAACCCAAGGGAGGCAGACCTAAGTGACATTCAACACACACAACTGCCACCCCAATTCCAGATGGAGGTGGAGGTCAACCTAAAGGAGGTAGAAGGAGTCCTCAGAAAACTGCCTAGCAACAAGGCCCCAGGACCTGACCAAATACCAAACCTCCTGCTCAAAGAATGCAGGGAACAACTTGCCCCAATCCTAGCTAAACTCTTCACTGCATGCCTGAGGATGGCATACCACCCTAAAGCCTTTAAGCACTCTACCACAGTGGTGCTCAGGAAACCACAGAAACCAGACTACACAAAGCCAGGAGCATACAGACCAATTGCCCTGCTCAACACAATTGCAAAGGTCCTAGAAGCTATAGTTGCCAAGAGGATGTCCAAAGAGACTGAAGACAGAAAGCTCCTCCCAGAAGAACAGATGGGTGCTAGGCCTGGCAGGTCTACCACCTCAGCATTGGACCTTATTACTGAACAAGTAAGAACCATTTGGAAGACTAGGCCTGGAGCAGTTGCATCAATGCTCTGCCTTGACATCTCAGGTGCATTTGACAAGGTCTCCCACCAGAGGCTGCTCCACAACATCAGAATAAAAGGCTTCCCAGGACATATTGTTGGCTTCATCCAATCATTCCTCCAAGACAGGACCACCTGCCTGAGGCTAGGAGGGTTCATGGACCAGCCAAGGCCCCAGAACACAGGAATCCCCCAAGGCTCCACCTTATCCCCAATCCTCTTCCTCTTCTTTGCCTCTACCCTGCTCCCAACACTGCATGAAGGGAACACCTCAGCAATGGGGTTTGTGGATGACTCCAACATCCTCACATACAGTATGTCCACAGAGGAAAACTGCAGGCAACTGGAGAAAGCCCACCAGAAATGTGAAGAATGGGCAAGGAGACATGGGGCAGAGTTTGCACCACAGAAGTACCAGCTCATCCACTTCACCAGGAGCAGGAAACACAACCTCAAGGCTACAGTCCAAATCCAGGGATTTAATGGGGAACCACTGCCTTCACTCAGGCTCCTTGGGGTATGGGTGGACACCAAGCTCAAATGGGGCCCACACATCAAACAGGCAGCAACAAAGGGAGCCCACCAGATGCAATCACTCCAGAGGCTGTGCAAGTCTACATGGGGAGCATCATTCCAAAGAGCAAGACACCTGTATACAGCAGTGGTAAGGCCAGCAATCACCTTTGGCTGCCAAGTCTGGTCCAGCCCAGAGGGCACACAAGGCTACTGCAGGAACCTCACCAAGCCTATTGAGAAGGTCCAGAGGGAGGCCTTGAGGAACATTACTGGAGCATACAAGTCAGTTGCAACAGCTGTCCTAGAGAGAGAAGCAAACATTGCTCCTCTCCACTTGTACACCCAAGACCTAGCCAGACAAGCATCCAAAAAGCAAGAAACACAACCTGCATACCAATACATCAAAGACAGGTGCAGGGAGATCCAGAGGCAAGCACAAGCAGGAAGGAGAACAAGGAACCCTGCAACACCAACCCAAATCAGACAGGAGGAAATCCTCCAGCTGGTCCAAGGCCAAGAGACAACAATGCAGACACACCCAGGCTGCAAGGCATGGTGGGCAAAACACCAGTGGGACAGGAAGTGGGAGAAGGACAAGGAAGAAAGAAGGGCTAGGGCAGGAGGAGAACAGCCACCTGCATGGAGAACCACCACCTCCTCTGCCATAGGACCAAGCCTGCACAAAGGACTTACCAGACCAGAGAGCACAATGGTCACACTCCTGAGGACAGAGCACATTGGGATGAGGCAATACCTCACCAAAAGGAGAGTCCCAGGATTCACACCAGACTGCGAATGTGGGCAGGGGCATGAGACACCAAAACATGTATGCATATTCTGCCCCAGGTGGAGGGAGAGAAGACACCTTTTGTTCCAAGAAGGAGGATCTACAAACTGGAAGGACCTAGCAAACACAAAAAGAGGACTGCATGCTACGGCCAAATGGCTAATCCAAGAAGGTATCCTAGAGCAGTTCTCACTTGCCAGAACAGAGGTATAGGAGGGAAGGGGAAGAGAGAAGGGAAAGGATAGGACCTGGTGAGAGGAGGACTCGCTAGAAACCTAGTATTGTCCGAAGGAAAACAGGAACGAAGGAAGCGGCTACGCAGACTGCAAAGTAAAAGAGAACGCGAGGGTTTTTCGAAGGCTTTTCCCTCGACCGAACTATATAGAGCGTGCTGCTTACTCTAGTTAAAAGAGGTAGACCGGCGTATAAGAATTATCTATCTATTAAATTTAAAAATAAAAGTTGTTACGAAGTCGCGTATCGTCGCATGTTATCGGGGGGCACTAAGGGACCCTCTCTCGTATTGTCGGGCAAAAGAGGATACAAAACTATCTACACTATCGAATGGTACTATATAGGGGCTAGTATACAGGGTCTGGGGTCCCGGGTATATAGGAACCAATATACATGACTCACAGCAGGGCCCAGTGGAGTGTCAGTTCACAACACTCCCCTTGACAGTGCACTGGGGCTGTTCAATCCACCTCCTCATCCCAATCATCATCCTGATCATGTGCAACTAGGGCCAAGGCCTTTGAGTCTGAGATCTTGTTCTCAGAGACCACCTTTATTATTCCTTGGGCCATTTCCAAGTATGGGCAGATTGAAACATAGTGCCCAGCTTGATTGCATAGCTTGCATCTCAGTCCTTGTCTGTCAGACATCTTGCTGTCTGATCTTCTTCCTCTGTGAGATGATGATCCTCTTGATGATGCAGCTCGGGCTGCAAAGGCCACAGGTGTGCTGCCTGCAGGCATGCTCACCTCTTTCTCCTGAAGGATTGAGAGTATGCTTTCAGGTGACAGTGAGGGTTGACCATCTATTGCATCTCTGATGGTAGACCATTGTTCTGGAAGCCCAGACAAGAGTACCTGTGCTCTTGCCTTTGGGTTTATGGCAGCAGCCATTTCAGGTTGGGCAACTTTGATCCTTTTGCCAAGTGCCTGAAGGTGTGTCCATGCTCCATCAATGCTCATGTCCTCTGCCTTTTGGAAACTGAAGTACTGCTTCAGAAGTTTCCTTCCTGTAGCTTGGTTGTCTGCATACTTCTTCTTCAGCTCTTGCCAAACCTCCTTTGCAGTTTGGAGTTCTGAGACCAGCTCTTCATCATCCTCCCCTATGCACAAAGATATCCACCAGATTGCTTTGTACTGTGACTTTGGGGTGATGGGTGTGTGTGTCTCATGGGAGATTGTGTGATACAGGTCTTCTCCCCTCAAGAAGATTTCCATCCTTCTGAACCATCCTTCTGCATTGTCCTTGCATAGGATTGGGCATGGTCTTTTCTGAAGTCCGGAGGATTTGTCTTGAGTATCCATTGTAGTCTTGTAGAATTAGTATTGGGTCAGATGGAAAGTTGTCCTTCTGTCCCAAGGAGAATCAAAGCGGGGAAAAGTCAAATGATTGCAGGGTTCTTCCTATACATGGGTCACCCTCTGTCCCTCCTCAGATTAGAGCCTCCTGTTGGAATGATCCGGCCATCAAGCAGCCGTGCTTTCCTGCTGGCATATGGGAATCAAGGGAGCATACCACTTTGGCACCCTCCAGCTCAGGACTTCCTGTAGCTATCCCATAAGACAAAGGTAGGTTCATGACTCCTCTTGATCCTGGATTCACCATTGGCCTCCAGAGGTAGTGAGAGGTTCAGGCAGTCTCTGAAGTGTTATGAGCCATCAGCAGTCCATGTCAGAACTGCCTTGCAACTGCTTCCTCCCTGAACATAACATATCTGGTATAAACCAAGCCTTTGGTTACTGCAAGATCTTCCTTTGAGAGTTGGCAAGTTCTCCCAGCACCAGAGATAAGGTACTAATCCAGACAGCTTGGGGTGCAGTCTCTGAAGTGTTATTCTGCCAACAGCAGGTTTGGTGTACTGCAGGTTGCTGTTACACTTTCTGCAGCCCTCTGTTGCAACATCCTCTCCCCTTGTTGTCTGTCTTGGTGTCCTCACTCTAACTATCATTCCTCAATGCTCTTCTCTCTTCTGCATTTGGTCTCAGCTGCAGGTGGGCTGGCTGCAATTCTGCATGCAGCTGCACCGCTGTTTTCAGTCCCTCAGCTAGGGTCCATGGGGTCCTACACCCAGTTGCAATCTGGGACTCATGTTTAACCATGGAAAGGGTTTTGCTCCTTCTTTATACAGGGGCACATTGTCCTTTGTCCCTGAGCACAGAGGGCACAGTCCTTCCTCTGTGTGCCTGTCTTCACCCGCAGGCTCCTGGCGCAGTCTCTGCTGCTACTGTCCCTGTTTATACAGCCACAGCTCGGGCTGTTTCCTTGCTCTTCTAGCTCGGTGTCTCGCTGTTGCCAATAGCGTTCCTGTTGTCCTGCCTTCGGCTTCCGTACTCTGTCGGTGAACCGCGCCTCGCCTTCTATCGGAGCTTGGAATACAATAGCGCTAACCCGGGCTCATAACCTGTTACGAAGTCGCGTATCGTCGCATGTTATCGGGGGGCACTAAGGGACCCTCTCTCGTATTGTCGGGCAAAAGAGGATACAAAACTATCTACACTATCGAATGGTACTATATAGGGGCTAGTATACAGGGTCTGGGGTCCCGGGTATATAGGAACCAATATACATGACTCACAGCAGGGCCCAGTGGAGTGTCAGTTCACAACAAAAGTAGTTATTATACTATATATAGTAGCTTAGAAGATAAGAGTACTACTACTAACTAGTAGTATTAAGCTACTTGTTACGTCCTGCCGGTCCGCTGGCAGCCTAACCCTAATCTGATATGGGGGTGGTGTCGCGGGCCTAGCCTAGGCCTCTCGAAAGGAGCGCGGCTCCTCCCGTCGAGAAGAGTTTTCTTCGACGAAGAAAAGAGAAGTCGTCTTCTTCCTTTCTTGGTCCTACGTCTTGTTAAAATACCTACCTATAGGTTACGTAGTTCCCGATACGACTCTGTCCTGCCCGACGTCTTACTCTCTACCTTCCGACCGACAGCCTCCGCCCGTTACAGGTGGCCTAGGGAGTGTCGATCCTCGCAATGTCCTCGTGGTATATCAGAGAAGGTGTTACGGTTCTGACCGTCACGACTCCCCCTGCCCAGTCATCTTTCGTGGACACACGGCTGCGCCCGGTCACGGGACAAGGAAGGATCTCTCATACCCTGAGAGATCCTCCTGCATATGAAGGAACGGATCTCTCGCTCTCTCGACAGAGCAGCGGACCGGGTCTCTCACGTACACAACAGACCCGGAGGAACATATGGGATTCTCCTTTGTATATAGCGAGCGATGAGTATCGCCTCTCTAGATAGTCATCGCGTACAACTCACTGTTCTATCTCACTGATTGGAATCAAGTGAATCTTCCTACTTCGTTACCTTCCTCTAGACTACCCGACAAGCTCAAATCCCGATCGAGCTCAAGCTTCTGCTTAGTGAGATCTTAGGTCATCAGCATCCCGCTCATAACCTAACAGCTTTGTACGCCCTTAAGGATGTCTACCACAGGAAGCTCCAGGGGGAATCCCGCCCCCAGCGAAGCAGGATCCAGCCGCAGCAAGCCAGTCCAACCTCCAAGACCGACTCCACCAGATGACTCCGACGACGAAGATAGTGGCCCAAGACCGAGAAGCTTCAAACCAGCGAAGCCTGACCACTTCTATGGAGATCGGAACAAGTTCGACGATTGGGTCAACCAGATGGACATGTTCCTCATGTTCAACCCCGTCGAAGGAAATCTCAAGACTGTCTTTGCCAGCACGTACCTCAGAGGTAGTGCACAGAACTGGATCAAACCCCACCTCAAGGTCTATCTGGACAGCGAGGGACGACAGGACCCTACCGGCATGTTCAGAGACTACACGACTTTCAAGATCAAACTCAAGGAGATCTTCGGATCTTCCAATGAGGTAACCCAAGCGATCAGGGTTATCCAGCACCTCAAGCAACGTACCTCAGCATCCGAATATGCAGCCAAGTTCGAGGAACACTCTCAGGTGACTGGATGGGACCAACAGGCGTTAATGACGATGTTCAGACGTGGACTCAAAGACTCGGTCAAGGACCAGTTAATGAACCACGGAGGAACACTTGACACCCTGAAGGATTTGACCGAAGCGGCTATTGAAATCGACGACCGGCTCTACGAGAGAGCGCTGGAACGCAAGTACGACTCCAAGGTTGGAGGAACCGCCGGGTTCACCCCAGACTATGGAAGGAACCGCGGATACCATTCCAAGCCAAATAATCAGTCCAACAAACCATACTACGGACCCCAACCAATGGAACTCGACGTTACCCAGAAAGGTCGGAAGATCAAAGGAAGAGGCAAGCCAAAGGGCAAGCCCAAGAAGAAACAAGGTAGCGATAAGACTTGTTACAATTGTGGCAAACCAGGCCACTTTGCGAGGGATTGTCGTTCTAAGAACATGGTGCAGCGACAATCCATCAACACGATGCAAAGAAGAGAAGAAGGACGAGGTGGTTATAACGACAATAACTCCCCTCAGGAGGTCCGACTTCTAGGCATGATACAACGAAAATCGGAAGGAACGCCAATCCCGCCAGAATGGATTGCGCGAGAAAAGAACATCGAGCAAGACTACATAAACCTCGATGAACGACTTGAAGAATGGGATCGACTAATCAACCTGGTTCGCGAAGAAGAAGACTCGCTCAGAGCACGGGGACAAGAACGCACCGAGTCAACCCACAAGCTTCGCGACTTCCACAATCGAATCGTGGGAGAAAGGAACAAGGTTGTCCAAGAGATAAATCAACAGATCCGAGCAAGTCAATTTTCCGATAACACCCAGAGAGACGTAAGGACCTTCGGTATGATATCTCGGAAGAGAGAGAACAAGGCGACTACCGAAGAAGACGACCAACTCATACTACTCGATCGGCTCGACCGACAAATAAGCGAAATCGAGAACGAAATGCATCCCCTCACCTCGAAGACCGGGCTGTGGACGGACCAGGAATACAAGCGATTCAGGGAACTGATTCGACAGTATAGCAGGATAACCAACGAACTCGAAGTTCTAAGGGACGCAATGGTCGAAGAACCTACGACAAAACGGACGCTTGGAATGATGCAACGACGAAGCATCCCAACACAGATCCGCTGGGAAAAACGTCACGGACACGGAAGCCTTCACTGGCGATTCTGTTACGATGACGCATGCCAAACCCACATCTCTTCCAAGAGGGAGAACAACTTCTTCCCGATCGAACCAATCCGAGAAGAAGATCCTCCAATCCGGCGATATGATGACGGAAGTAGGCCCTTGCCTATTCCAGAGGAGCTGCAAGAGTTAGCACCACACCTCAGACTCGCCGAGGAAGAAAATAACGACGAATCTTGCCATGAAAACCAAGAGAATATCCCTCCTGAAATTGACTCCGAGGAGGAAGGGCAAGACTCGTCCGCAGACGAAGAAGACGTGTCGGAGGAATCATCCGATGAAGAACCAGACCCGGATGACGAAATCACGACATTCACGTGTACCCAGGCAGGAATAATGCGCAAGGTTATGCTATTCCTGGCTATGCGACAAGAAGACATATTCCCGAGAATTGGTGGGAAACGATACCTACACCCCACCAAGTTCGATCGCGCACTCAAGGAACTTCGTATCAAACTCTGGAACCAGCCGAGAATCTCTGTACAGTACGACTTCAGATCACTGGTACAGGAACTCGTTCCTATCGGAAGCACGATCACACCATTCGGATATGTCACACCGAGCGAAGAAATCGTGCCGAACTCAGCACGAGAAAACATACGCCGAATCTCCGAACAATATGCCAAGATACAACAATGTCAATCGATGTACGCTTGCATCGAAACACCAGAGGAGAAAACAATACACGAAACGATCAGATACACGTCACATCAGATCCGAGAATGGTATAGAACACCTACCATCGAGACCCAGTCGGGAAAAGGATCGACTCTCAAGGAATGAGCGTCCAAAGAGAGTTCTGCAACACGGAAAGCGCTCAAGCATCAACATCAGTCTTTCGCACCAACATTACCGTCAACGGACACAAGGTCCAAGCCATGATTGATTCTGGAGCGAGCGGGAACTTTGCCTCCAAATCATTTGTGAAGCGATATGGGATAGCTACCCAATCGAAGGACGAAGGGTACGAATTGATCGCAGTCGACGGATCATCGTTACCAAGCGTGGAACGAGAAACCATTCCGTTACCACTCGCTATCCAACAGCACCACGAGGAAATTGTCCTAGACATCACTGACATGGCCAGTCATGACGTCGTACTAGGCATACCTTGGTTGAGAAAGCACAATCCAATTATCGATTGGAGACGAGGAGTACTCAGGTTTGAACAATGCGATTGCGTTATCGGCATTGACCCTATGCAGCGACAGAGTTCACTGATAGATGAGGCTAGGAGACAGATCAACGAAATGACACTCCAGCCGCCCGGAGCTACGAAACAGTCGAGCCCAACTCGGACAGTCACTCTCGATGGCAAGAAGGACAAGCAAGTCACGAGAACTGATGGAAGTAACGCACCATCGAAGGATACGGTTTCGGAACCCGCTATCCCCAAGGAGTATCAAAAATGGGCGAAACTCTTTGAAGAGGTAGAAGACATCACCGCTTTACCTAAACACCAGACATGGGACCACCGGATCAACCTGAAACCCGGAACGGAGCCCCCATTCGTGCCACTATTCAAGAAATCCGAACACGCGCTCCAAGAAGAAGATAAGTGGCTACGCAAGATGCTAGCCAAGGGCTGGATACGAAAATCCAGGTCCAGTGCAGGCGCACCTATCTTCGGCGTTCCAAAGCCCAACGGGAAGACACGAATCGTCGTTGACTACAGGAAGCTCAACGACATCACGATCAAGAACCGATATCCACTACCCAACATCGAGGAATCGCAGGACAGACTTACCGGATCAGACTGGTATACGAAGATCGATCTACGAGATGCATTCTATGCTATCCGCATGGCGGAAGGCGAGGAATGGAAGACGGCATTTCGAACACGCTACGGATTGTACGAATTCACGGTTATGCCAATGGGATTAACCAACGCACCCGCCTCCTGTCAGGAGATGGTAAACGACATTCTCAGAGACCTGCTCGACATATGCGTCATCGCATACATGGACGATATCCTCGTCTACACTAGAGGATCTCTTGAGAAACACAAACGACAAGTACAAGGCGTATTCGAAAGACTCTCCCGAGTAGGATTCCGGACCGCACCCGAGAAATGCGAATTCCACAAGAAGGAAGTCAAATTCCTTGGCTTCATCATCAATACTAAAGGAATCGCAATCGACCCGGAAAAAATCGAATCTATCAAGACGTGGCCAACCCCGAAGACAGTCAAGGATGTGCAATCATTCCTTGGACTAGCCAACTACAATCGGAAGTTCATCAAAGATTACTCCAAGATCGCCACACCACTGTCAGACCTTACAAAGAAGGACCTCAAATGGAAATGGGAACAACAACATCAAAGAGCATTCGACAAGCTAGTACAGATGTGCTGCGAAGCACCAGTACTGATGATGTTTGACACGAAAGAACCAGTCTACATCGAGACTGACGCATCGGATCTAGCCATAGGAGCATGCCTCACACAGATGCATGATGGGAAACGACACCCAGTGGCTTATTACTCAAGAAAAATGTCACCCGCGGAACAAAACTACGATGTTCACGACAAGGAACTGCTAGCTATCGTTGCAGCATTGCAACACTGGAACTATTACGCGGAAGGAGCACCAGGACTAACGATTCTTTCTGATCACAAGAATCTAACCTACTTCACTACGACCAAAGTACTAACCCGAAGACAGGCCCGCTGGTCGGAACTGCTCGGACAGTACAAGTTCGAAATCCGCTGCACTCCAGGAAAAGAGAATGGTAGAGCAGATGCCTTGAGTCGAAGAGTCGACTACATGGAAGGAAAAGAACCCGTACAACAACGAGTTCTCAAGGCCAACCCGGACGGAAGCCTTAGTGCCAACACACAAGAATTCAACAACATAGTGCGAATCCTCAACGACACAGAGGAACAGTTTCCAATACTACAGGGAAAATACCAGGTACCGAAGGACCGAGAAGAAGAATGCATACGACAACATCACGACGATCCCTCAAGAGGACACCCAGGAGCAACCAAGACTGTAGAGCTCATCCAAAGAAGCTTCGGCTTTCCACAGATGCGGCAAAAGGTGCTCAAATACATCAAGCGATGCGAACATTGCCAGAAAAACAAGGCTGAACGACACGCAAAATACGGACATATACAGTTTAGGACTCCACCACAACAACCTTGGGACGAAGTTACAATGGACTTTATTACCAAACTTCCGCCCTCGAAAGACAAGGTCACTGAAAACACATTCGACATGATCATGGTCATGGTCGACAGGCTCACCAAATATGCACACTTCATACCTGCAAGCGAAAAATACACAGCAGAACAACTCGGATACCTCGTGATGGACAGACTGGTACGATACCACGGATTCCCGCAAGTCTTTATTACCGACAGAGACAAACTATTCACGTCAAACTACTGGAAAACACTAGTCGGAACGATCGGAATCAAACACAAACTATCTACAGCCTACCATCCAGAAACAGATGGGCAAACGGAAAGGACAAACCAGACCCTGGAACAATATTTGCGACACTACATCAATCACGCACAAGATAACTGGGTTACACTACTCCCCATGGCACAAATAGCACTCAACAACCACAAATCAGAGACTACGCAGGCTACGCCATTCTTTGCGAATTATGGACGAAATCCGAACCTGTTCGGAAACCCGCATAGTCATCCCCAAGCTGAAAGAGCAATGGTTGCAACAAAAGACATGAAAGAAATACACAAACAACTCGAAAACCGCATCCAAGACTCGCAAAAGACAGTCGCCAAGTCCAGGCAAGAAAAAAGAAAAATGGCACCTCAGCTTAAGAAGGGGGATAAGGTCTATCTTCTTACCAAAAATCTGAAGACAAGAAAGAAGACCAAGAAGTTGGATCACGTCAAGGTCGGACCATTTTTGATTGACGAAGTCAAAGGACCAGTCAACTACCGACTCAAGCTACCAAGGGATGCAAGGATCCACCCAGTGTTCCACGTATCGTTACTGGAACCCGCTGACGCCGAAACCCCATGCCAAGAAACATTCCACTTCCAGCCGGAAGAAGAAGACGAGTTCGAAGTCGAAAAGATCCTAGACCAAAGGGGCCAGAAGTTCCTAGTCAAATGGAAAGGGTACGACGAGTCCGAAAGTACCTGGGAACCTCGAAGGAACCTCACGAACTGCCAAAAGCTCATCAGCGATTTCCTCTGGAAAGCATAGGACCAACCAACCCTACGAACTGCCACCGGCCTCCAGGGCAGTACCACCAGGAACAACGCCAGAAGGGTCGATCGCGTTGTTAATAAAATCAAGCGACGACCAGACGGCGGGAGAAAGACCGACTGTTGCATCCGCCGCTGGACAATCCACGTCCTCGTCCTCGACGAATTCCCCAGACTCCTCCATCTCAGATTGCAGGCACAGGGCCTTCTTTCTCGCCCGCTCCTCCGCCTGCCTCAAGATTTTCTTGTTGCGCATGAGCCTGGCTAGAATGACAGCGAGCTCTTCCTCATCTTTCTCAACCTTCTTTCGATACTCCTCCCGAGTCCGGTCCAACGACTCCCATGACAAGTTCACACACTTGCGACCCCGCTTTACACACTCCGCACATCTCAGCCGATACGATCCCTCCATAACGATACAGTCGTGGCCGTTCAGAAAGCAATGGTCGCAAGGAATGACCGACGGAGAACCAAAGGCGATAGTTTCCTTGTAGAGGCGAAGACGGTTGCGGGAAGAAGAAGAAGACATCTTTGGAAAACAAGAAGCAGCTTACCCAAACCTTATGACCTCAGAGCTTCGGGACGAAGCTAGGCCAGAAGGGGGATGGTGTTACGGTTCGAGAGCACAGCCGCCTCGACCTCCACGCTCATTGGCTCAGGCAGCGCCCCACTCGAAAGCCACTCACTCCAGAGTGGATGATCGGGAAGACACGACGGGCCAAGGAAAGCACAACAACAGGGTGCCTGAGGCAACGAGGGCCTGGCTGCACCCGATCATTCCTTGGCAGTGCTGAAGTGATCAATACTCACTCGAGGTGATGATTGATCACGACTTCTCGAGCGATCCCAGAACATCTGGGATTCTCCTTTGTATATAGCGAGCGATGAGTATCGCCTCTCTAGATAGTCATCGCGTACAACTC
The DNA here is from genome assembly GCF_019650295.1 of Cercospora kikuchii. NCBI lineage: Eukaryota > Fungi > Ascomycota > Dothideomycetes > Mycosphaerellales > Mycosphaerellaceae > Cercospora > Cercospora kikuchii. The sequence continues at coordinate 346,517 of NW_025408590.1, forward strand.
ACTGTTCTATCTCACTGATTGGAATATTGATGTCACGGGCGGAGGCTAGCAGGAAGGTAGGTATGGTTGACACAGGTACAGTTGCTACGGACAGGGCTCAGGTGCTCTGCGCTACCATATAGGTAGCCCGAATTGACAGGACGTAGCTCGAAGAGAGGAAGGGAGAGCTTTCTCTCTTCGAGCGTACAAGTGTGCAGGCGCTCCCGTGCTTCCCGCGCACGTGAGCCGGGGCCGGCGTTACTAACTTCCGCCGACTTCCAGGCAGTCTTATGTCTACGGGCCCAGCCCGTGACAATTGAGATCCCAACTTCGTTACACTTCAACTTCATCCGACAAGCTCAAACCCCGATCGAGCTTAAGCTTCTGCTTAGTGAGATCTTAGGTCATCAGCCTCCCGCAGATAAACCTAACACTAGACTATACTTTCTAATAACTTATTATAATTCTATTCGAGCCTTTTTATAAGCTATATATTCTATAGAATTAGACTTCGTTCGTGTTACGTCCTGCCGGTCCGTTGGCAGCCTAACCCTAATCTAATATGGGGGTGGCCTAGGAAGTGTCGATCCTCGCAATGTCCTCGTGGTATATCAGAGAAGGTCCTGAAAGGTTTGTAACATAACCCCAAGAGAGTTGTATTGAGTTGAGCACGAGGCTCCTATCCTACGGTAGGGAGCGTCGTCTATATAGTTCCTTGTTACCTATGTGATCATCCTGATCACTGCGACCGCAGTGACCCGAGTGATCACTCCGTTCACTCTGCTCGTTCTGCTCACTCCTTGGCGAGTGAGCACGGCTCCTCCCGTGTTCGTTTCTCTCCTTACTGGCCAGCGGGTGGCCGCGAGGGCCAGACCGTAACAACACGCCGGAATATAAGGTATAGCGTAACAAGGGACAAGAAAGACGCGTTTCTATAGGTACGCCTGCAAAGCGCGTCGCGACTACCCCAGGCGCCAAGACGACAACTATTGTTGCTAGCGTTCTATTGCCGAGGAGCCAGATCGCAGCGGCTACCCGCAGCCTCGCTTACAAGGCGCCTGGGACTCGGATACAGGAATGACTTGGTGCCATTCGATTGCGGCGACCTTTCCTTCGGGAGATTGAAACTTGTGCGGTTCGGGTTGGCATAACAGCTCACAAGCCTTTGCGCACAACGGGATCGGGGTTCGGTAGCAATCGTTTGTCTTCGAAGGCACAATCAGCTGCTGTCCTCGGAATTGGTGCTTGCTGCAGGATGACGACGAAGTGCAGCCGACTTGGCAATGTCTGCTCTTGAGACCAATCACTCGGCCACGGTATGGACGGACACTAACGGATGTCTGCATGGCGACGCAGAGTTCGCTCTGCAGCCAGTGTGGTGCATGCGCTCCATCTAAGCTTTGTGCTGATGTCTCTGATCCTATGGTTCAGCCTTATGGATATAGCATAAGTTCGTGCGAACCGCGGGAAGGATTCATATTCTGCCCTTCTAGCTGTATTTAGAAAGCATGTGTACACTGCACAGTTGTTTGCCGACGCGGATCACCCCCTCATAGAATGTACAACCGCCGCCTGATGGCCACGCTTAAAGGCCACAAACTCCACTGTTGGCCAGGCTTGCTACTGGATACAGAACCAGCGGCTGTCCAGAAGGAATCGTCAAGCCAAGATTACCACGGCTGTCAGTCGTCAATCGGGTGCAAAACATGACCTCCAGCACTTGAAGGTTAGGTCCAAAGCCGGAGCTCGCTGACGATATCGTTACTGTTCCCGTATTGTCCGGTTCCCAGTTGTTGAAGACACCCACTATCTGCTTGTCGGGATTGCCTTTGCGCATGACGATCACTGTCCGACTGATTGCTGTTGGCGTTGCCTTGTAAGTGACATACCCGCTATCCTGGAAGATGGCCCAATTCCGTATTTGGTTCAGCTTTTGGATATGTCTGTAAAGCTCAGTGTCCCTGTTGTAGCCTGAAGGCCAAAGCGCTTCGCGATTGTTCGGTGTCCAGCCACCTCTGGACATCTGTTCTTGTCCTTGATATATAATTGGAATACCATCGGCAAGCATTTGAAAGGCCATGGCATTCTTGATGCGGGTCATGACGGGAAAGAAATACGGCAGGCGGGCATTGTCATGGTTTTCGGTGAACGATCCAAGCAATGTTGTGTCGCTGCATGTGTATTTCATCCAGTTCATGTTACTGGCCAGTGTTTCCATTGACGTGCTCGAATTTGCGAATGTCTCCCTGATCCAGAAATATGCAGCATAGTTCATGACGCCACTCAGGGAGTTCTGGTATGAGCAGAGCTCATTTGGGTTCCCGTTCCAGACTTCTCCCAAAGCATGTATACCTCCGGCTGCAGCCTGGAAGCCAGGCCAGAAGCCCTGACTGACCTCCTGAGCAGTGTCTATGCGAAGGCCGTCAATGGAATAATTTGCCACCAACTGCCCGATCCACTGCTGCAACATGCTGGCGACGGTCGGGTCTTCAGTTCGCAGGTCTGGGAGTGAGACGACGTCGGAGCCCATCCAGCATCTCTGTATCGTGTCCGGAATCTTCATGTCAATCGCGCAGTTGTTGTGGAAGAAGGACTGTTGATTGAAAGGGTTGAATTGGCTGTAATCGACAGAATATCGAGAGGAGAAAGATGCCATGTGGTTCGGCACTACCTGCGAGGCACACGTTCAACGTCAGCATGTAGCTCGGAACTCCCAAAATTTCTCAGGACAGAGCCTTACATCGACCATCAAATACATCCCCCTGCGGTGCAGCTCATCGGAAAGCGCTCTCAGATCGTCCCTCGTTCCAAATTGTGGATTGATCGCATACAGATCTTGTGCCCAGTACCCGTGATAGGAGTTGCCATCTGCACTTAGATGGACATGATTCTTCACGACTGGGCTGATCCATACCTAGCACGCAGCTATCAGCTCTTGTAGAGATGTTGCGCGTCTTAGCCATCATACCGCTGTGAATCCCATCTGCTCTATGTAGTCCAATTGATTGATTATACCCCTCCATGTCCCGCCGCAGTAATCGTTTATGTTGCAAGGTGCTGTTGTTGATCCATCGCTCCGCACGAATCTGTCTGTCATGACCTGATATATCGACTGCGATCTCCATTGCGCAGGCGTGAGACATTTCGACAGAGTGACGAAAGTGAGTATTGTCGACAAGAGACCAATGAGAGACGTCATCGTGGGTTGAGCGCAGAGGGCAGATCACTGGAATGTACGGGAGCTTCGTCCTTCATGTACATATCATGTAAATGTTATAGCATATCCTTTGTTGCTATGGCAGATGACCCGCTTGCAGATGTGATGAACGTCGGTGAGGTTCCTGGCCACGAGGACGACTGTGGGTGTTGTGTCTGAATGTTGCAGTCCTGAATTCTAGCCCACTGGGCCTGCGCATGTGCTCAACTAGGAAGTCTGATTGTCCGTGAGTGTTGGTCTGGAGATATGAGCTGCCACGCGTGCAAACATGATCAGACCAGAACAGCTTGGGGTGCGTCGTACTCCGGGTCGCCGGAACGTATTGACTGGAATGCTGGCTGTTATTTTGCTCGCGATTGAGCCGGAAATCCGATGTGTTATGAGAAGGCCAGGAAATCGGGCAATGGTCGCCATTTCGCCCCCGCGGAGGTGTCCTCGTGGCTGCATAATTGGGCATTCCAACCCTCTTGGGAAGACTTGTTTCGAGAGATATGAGACATTGCTGTGGGTGAGTGTGGCACAAAGGGATTCTGGGTCTGCCTTGGCTTGTCATGTCCGAAGCTGTGCTAGATAGCCACTGCATTCTGTCAGTTGCCTACATCTGTCACGCAACTGTACGCTGCATTGCAAATCGCTCCGCCGGCAACGAAATGGAACACGAATCGGCGCGTGCCATCTCACCTGTGCGGAAGCTCGCACCGCTTGGATGTAGGTCTCGCGCTTTCGGGACGGAAGGGGCTTGTGTAGCGAAAAGGGTTGCATTCCGCGTTCCGTGGCTTCGACGCACCCAGACATGTCCGTCATTCCTGCCGAAACAATGTGATTGAGCGTGTCTGCAGAGGTCGAACAGTTTTGTACAATCGTTTGTGGAAGCATTTGTGCTTTCGAAGTTTTGACGTACCGAGCTCGTGCCCACAAAGTCTGGACACGCCTCAGCCGAACCTATTCAACTCTTGCAGACTGTCACTGCAGCCTCCTCTTCTCTTGCTCGATGATATGCGGCACCTCGTCCTCGAGGCTACCTTCTTTCGGCTGCCAGCCCAGCACCTTACTCGCTCGCTCTGCCTTGCCTTGCGAGTTCAGTCCCCAACTCAGCGCTTGGAAGTCCGCCAACTCCCACGCCTCGTCCTTGCTCAGCTTCTGCTCTTCGAATTCTTTCGGAATGTAGCCAGCGTCGGAAGCCTTTTGCGCGATCATCCGGGACAAATCGCCCCATACGTGCCTGCCGTTTGCGACAAAGAAGTAGCCTTTTTCGCCCCAAAGGTCCGAGCTCAGCTTCTTCTCAACGGCGGCATCCACGAGGGCCAGATACACCTCGGATAGGTCGCGCACGTGCACATTGTCCCAATGTGCTCTGCCTTCGCCAATGATTGGAGCATAACCTTTTTGCAAAATCGTCTTGGCCAGTTCATATGCCTGTCGTCCACGACCAGAGACAGGACCACGGCCGACACCGTAGATGGTTGGCGGGCATACCAGAGCAGTTTTGATCACGTCCGCATGCTTCGTGCCCGCTTCAAGCACAATTTTGTCCACATTACGATGGAAAGCGTCGTCTGGAAGTGTCGTGAGTTCTTTGACGCCAGACCAATCGTTGAATTCGCGATCCGGCTCCTCGCCGAAGCGCTCTTTGCTAGAGTCGAAATAGGTGAGGATACCTGTGCCGCCTGTATGTAGCCAGAAACCGGGCCTTTCGGCGCTGTGGCCTTTCAGGATACCGGCTTCGATAGCTTTAGCGGCACCCTCGTGGTCGGAAGCATCCGCAGCATCTACGCAGGTCAGTACAGCGACGTGTCGATCTGGAAGGGGGCTGGCTTACGCAGAACAATATCGGCTTTCGCAGATTCTTCTTCGATGATACTACTGTCGTCGAGCCCGCCGATCACCACGCGCACATCCGGATACGAAGCTCTCACTTTGCCAGCCTTCTCCTCGGTGCGGATCAGTGCAGAGTATTCGTAGTCTGGGTGTGCCTTGTGAATAGCGTAGAAGGCATCGCCGGCAATGTAGCCAGTGATGCCAGTGCTTCAAAGCCAGTCAATCTGAGTTACACGGAGTCGAGTGCTACATCGGAGCTCACATGAAAATCTTGGGTGCCATTGTCTTTCTCACAAATTCTTTACTGCTGAGGTCTGGATGAGAAGCAAGTAGAGTTTGTTATAGGCAGGGTTTCCAAATATTGGACAGCAGGGGCAGAGACCTTACGCTTTGTTCCTGACCTACAGTGGCATCTGACTCGACTGAGCATGAGAAATGGGCTTGATTGACAAGCACGAGCATATGTATGACGTTGTGCAAGATGACGAAGAGATGGAAAGTGGAGGATGGCGGATCAGTGTTTTGCCTGGCCAATGACTGCCTTCGAAAGCGCGACGGAGCTAGTCCATGTCCTCGCTCATTTCCACAGCTCGATGCAGATCCCGACGACGAATGAACATCATTGCTCGGAGCCCATCACGAGCAGCGAAATCACCCAATCACTCATCACCGAATTGGCTAGGGACCAGCGAAGTGGCGTGTGCTTTGACAACAGAAAGTCGTCATTCTCAGGTACGGATCTTGGCCAATCGAGGGTTATTGATCCTGTCCGTGCTACCTGCCCAGGATGGATTCAGGCCTCCCATATACTGATCAATCAGGCTTGCCGGCATCCGAAGAATCGCTCAAGACTGCCACAGCAGACTTATCATTAGGCATCTTTGGCAATGCCTTCGACGTTGATCAAGCACCTTGGAATCATGCGGCCCCAGACTTTCAAGCCACCATAAGCTTATCTGACAGGAAGAACCTCCAACTCTCCGAGCTTGTAGAAGTGCTCAAATCCGCGCAAGAGCAGTTGAACAGCACGACTGCTCGAGTTCTCAGTAGTCATGCAGTCATCAGTAGTGCAAAGGACTCTGCTGAATGCTATGGAATTTTGGAAACGCGAATCAATTCTTCGATCCCCAGTAAACCTCAGCAATACGTGAGCAAAGCTCTATGGAAACGTCAGACCAATGGCCGCTGGCTCATCACAAACTTCAGCCTGCTACAACGTCCGGCAGGTGCTTCAAATTCCACATTCACTACAGGTCTCTTCACGCCGCCAGAAACACCAGGTGGAGAACACAGGCCGCTCGGAGTTGCAATTGGGGATACCCTTCAGGAGATGACAGCACAATACTCGCAAGCAATTAACAGCCATCAATTCGACATCTCCCAGCCTCCATGGAGTTACATGAAAAAGGACAAATTTCGCGCTTCGATGCCACCGGCCGAAGATCACAGAATGACTTTGGAGGAAATGCTTAAGTTTTTGGAGATGGTTTGTAAGCACAGCCCAACTGCTCACAGTACGATTCTGGACAGCAATGTCGTGGTGAGAGAGCATATTGGGTGGGCGGAGGTTTGGCAGAATCTGGAGTTGAGAGATACAGCGAGGAGTAAAGGAGTGGTGCATAGTTATATTGAGAAAATGGTATGGGAGAGGCAGGATGACGGGGCTTGGCTTGCGGTGGAGTATAAGAATATTCAGGGCTTGGATCGAGCTGGACTCCCGAGGTGATAGGCTGAGTGGTGGCTTTGTGTAGCTGGAGTGGACAAGGCACATATCAATCTGCAATAAGGCTGGACAATTTTGTGACAACGCCTAGAGCAACCCCTCACGGAAACGATTGCATACTATGGGCCAGGAAAATGGCAATTAAAGCAACGCTCAATCAACAAAGATGTGACGAGGATGCTGAAATTCCAATGATTAGTCTTTGTTGCATTACTACCGTATCATATTTCACGCTCATCTGTAAGTTTTTGTTCGAGTCATCACTGCTACCTGTTCCACTCCCGCGGATCGCCCTGCTCTTTCGTGTACAGCTGGCTTCTCCTCAGTCCAGCTTTCTCAATCATACCACCCCACGTCGTTAATCCGCTTGCCCTTGTAACTCTGTGGTCTTCTGTACCATCTCTTGCACCCCAATTCGGAAAGAGACCTGTCAGTCGCGGCTTGCCCTTGCCGTCCGCGGGTGCATGGAATGGGCTCGCAGGCTGAGGGTTCGGAGACCTCAGAAAGGGCATCCCGGTGTCTGCAAAGGTCGAAGTATGACCCACAGGTGCCACGAAAGACCTATGCGCGGCTGATGATTGGGGCGTCGGATACGGTTGAGGAGCTGTGCTGGCTTTCACCGGCAAGGGTGGGTATGTGATCTGTGGCTGGGTGCGAGTGGATGCTCGTTGATCATACACGGTCGGCGGATAGTTTGATGGCGTGTAAGGCGACTGCAAGGATGCCCCGATGTTCTGTATGTTACTGTTGCGACCTGGTCGTGTGGGCGTAGAATAGTCAGGCTCCTCGTCGATGGGCGTGGAGTCCTGACTGCGCGCAGATTGTGTCGTTTGCCACGAATCTGAGGAAGCGGGTTCTGTTGCGAGTTTGGCAAAGTGAGGTTTGTAATTACCCGGAGGAAGAGTCCCAGCAGTGCTTGGGTTCTGCCCTGGGGTGTCCATTGCCACTTTAATCGTCTCTGCGCTGACTTGCCGCACTAATTGTTCCTCTGGTCTGTGCTCAGTGGTGGCTTGCTGGCTTTCTCGGCGAAGCGAATGCCTGCTTCGCTGCTTCTTGAGGCCACGCACTGGACTGATCTTGAATGAGTCAAAAGACAAAGTGCCGCGTTTGAGATGCGCTGGGATTGGAGAGTGGATTGGTCTCGGCGTAGCGACTTGGTTGACAAAGGGCGAGTGAGATAACCAGCTCTTCCCTTGCGGCGTCGGATTTGGGGGCCTCTCAGCTGGCGACTCGACATTCACAATGTATCCCGAAAGACCTCCGTGCACGCCTCTGTTCTTCTGCTCCGGCGGAGTCCTATTCGCGAAGTCGGTGCGATGGCCAAGGCTGATGTCTACAGTCGGCTCAGATATAGATCTGCCGTGTACTGTAGGTCGACGGGACGAAGCATTCGGACCAAGATCTGTCAATGTATCTTTGGAGTAATGCTTCTTCTCGCTAATGCTGGCCGTTTTCTTCTGCTTACGGCGCCAGAGACAGAAGAGCAGAGCAGCCAAGAGGAGCATACCCAAAACAATTCCGGGAATGAATCCCGCGACAAAAGATTTTGGAGAGAAATCGTCCGAGTCGCCAGCGTTTTCTTTCGGATCATCAGCGGAGGAAGCCGCCTCTGCAGGGTTAGTGCTTGACGCAGTGTCGGAGGCAGAAGAGGAAGTGGTTGTCGGTGATGTCGTTGTTGTGCTTCCCGTGGACGAGTCTTCCGCGGCCTCGCTCTCGGTCATTGCAACACACAATGTACCCAAACATCGATAGCCCATCGGGCAGCAGTTATCGCCGCAGCTGTCGAGGCTTGCTGTCGGCTCGGAATGCAACTGGCTCCCAGGATTACTGGTCGCATTCTGAAAGGTTCGATCGCAAGAGACTGGTGATATTGTGGCGCAGTCCTGACCAGCAGGACAACATAGTGCGGCTGTGAGTGACGATGTCGTGTTTAGTGTCAGGCATACTGTGTTTTGTGGACAGCAGAAGTCCGAGGGAAAGTCGCTGCCACATTGTGATAAACCAGATTCGCCGCCACAGGTATCTGCTCGTTTCGTGATGGTGAAGTCCTCGGCCATCCAGGTGGAGGCGTCCCGCTCGAGCTCTTTTGGAATCCATAGTGCGCGGGCTGATACTGCGCGCAGTACGCATAGCAGTGCAACGAGGAGTGTAGAGAAAGACATGGTGACAGCAGGCTTGCGCGGAAAGTCGCGCGGGTATCTGATGCGAACGCTGGACGATGCAGGAACAAAAGAGATAAGAGAGAGGAGCAGGCCGTCCAGCGGTCGCAGGTGACTAGAACAGAGGAAGACGAGCAGTAGGAAAGTGAAGAGGAGAGGTGCCGCGAGCAAAGAGTGAATGGTCTTACCCAGACTCGACCCGTTCGGTCAGCCATGTCGCCGGCGAGGACGCGCCTGTGTTATCTTTGGGCGATGGAGTCGCTCACGATGGTCGCACGAGCGGCACAGCGCGCGCATTGTGTGGCAGAGAGCGAGTCGCAGTGCAGGTGGATAGATGAAACGACTTTGGGCGCCTGTGTGAAGTTGAAGACCACCTGGAGACTGGTTGGCTGAGAAAGCTCGAGTCACAAGTCGTGACTAAAAGCTGTCAGATGTTGTGGTGGACCGGTGCCAGAACAGTTGGCCCGAGCGGGACTTGTCGCTCGAAGTCAAGCGGGCGTGTCAAGAGAAACAGCTGCACGGCATTGCAGCAGCCATGATCACACGACGCCTGCTCCGGCCATCGCGCCTCTTCAATTCCTCCTCGTGGACCTGTCCCGCATGCGTCAGTGGCTCCTCCCTGCCCACTGGTCTCTCGTACTGACAGCGGCGCCCACAGACCCAGCGGACCTCCTTCGCCGCCCCGTCCACATCAGCACCGACGACGACGACCTCGATACGATCGATATCGGCGACCTCGCGACTCCAGAAACACAGCGTTCCACCGCTCGCATTCGATGAGACATTCGAGGAGAAGGGCGTGCCCGGTCTTTTCTCCAAAGATGGCTACAACCTGGCGTGGAAGCAGTACCAATCACTTCTCGTTCAGAAGTTGAACGAATTGACAGCCGGCGAGCCCATCGCCGACAAGGACCCCAAAGACCTCGCACTGATCTTCGCACGCGATCCATTGAATGCGAGTCTCTTCAACCACGCCAGCATGGCGTTCAACAACCACTACTTCTTCAACTCCCTCTCCACCGCCCCTCTCCCACTGTACAAAGCACCGCAGCTGTCAGAAAGCCTGGTGAAGACATTCGGCAGCATCGAGACACTGCGCGAGACAATGCTCGAAACCGCGAGTTCCATGTTCGGACCTGGTTTCGTGTGGCTGGTGTGGGCACGAAACATTGATAATTCGTCTGCCTCACGCGGAAGCTCTTTCGCGTCACGCAGCGGGAGCTGGAGGATTTTGACAACATACAATGCCGGCACGCCATTTCCCGAGGCAGGCTACAGACAACAGGGCTTGGACATGGCGAACAATACTCAAAATTCGTACCAGGCTTGGGTGCAGCAGCAAGCAATGATACCTGGAAACACCGCCGGCGCCTTTGGTGCATACAGCCAGAGTGGTCAAGCTGCAGCGAAATTGCCGCCGGGAGGAACGAATGTCATGCCAGTGCTGTGCGTCAATACGTGGGAACACGTGTGGCTGTATGACTTTGGTGTGGCTGGCAAGAGGCAGTACCTGAACGATTGGTGGAATGCTGTCGACTGGGGTATTGTGCAAGAGAGAGCGCCAGCTGAAGCGCGAGGGCTCAATCGCTTTGAAAGAGGTGGCATGTTGTGAACATCAGCCGACCATCCGGACTTGGAATGATGGGCTGTAGTAAAGGTGTACGGTGGACTGGCGCAACGAGGAAACGTCTGAGGCATGCCAGATGCCAATTACCAGCAGTGGCGCCCGCTCAGAGCCGATGCTCTGGCGGTGATCAGCCAAACAGCGGACGTCCATACAGGGAATTGGGCCATTGCTCTTGCCTCGACAGTCAGCGGCAAGTGGAGCGCAAGGTTTAGAGTGCGACATCAGATGTACAATTAAGAATCAATGTACAAGAAAGCTGCTGATGATGTTCCATATCCTGTCAAATTGTAAAGCCTGCCATCGTGTTTGCACCGGGAGAAGCTGTGGTGCTGGGCGGTGGCGCCGAGCATCGTGACGGTGGCAGTCGAGAGCACTGCAGATGTGACAGTCGATATGATGCAGGGGCACGAAGTTGTTCGCTATCGCCGTTGCTCTTGTCAGCGAAATTTAAGCAACAATCGTACAAGCCAATGCGGCGTCGGAGTGGCATTCAATGGACAGTTCGTGTTGGCTCTCCGATTCGGATGCTCAATTGATTCTCATCACAATTTGTTATGGTACATTCCGCATCGATCGGCCCATGGCCATTGACTCTGCCTCTTCCCCATGTTCACTCATCTGCAGCCCGCCATGCAAAGCGAGCGTAATCCACTGTCTTCCAAACAGTGTGCGGGAAAGAAAGACAGCTAATGCTTGATCTCAGTCGTAAAGTCGTAAAGGTATCCTCTCCCTTGCTGTTTGGCGTTCGCACATTTGTGATTTTTCACGTCCCGCCTGTTTGCCTTGTTGCCTTAGACGCCGGTAGCAATTTCTGCCGTACCCACATGAAATACAAAGCGCTCAGAAAGTGGTCGTTGTCCAGCCCATTGCTCTTCTGATTTTGCGGACACCCCGAATCGGCACTTGTGATATGCATCACACTCATCATGACTGCTGTCCGATCAATCCATGTAAAAATCTCCCTTGAGAATTCGCTCTTGGAAATGATCTGGTCTGACTTGCTCCTTTGGCTTTGGCATTTCTCTTGCTGGTGGCTCCATCACTGCCACGCTCTTGCTGCGATCATGTTTCAATCCGGCGGGTGGACAGGGTCCGGCATTGTTATTGCCGAACAATGTGCCGCCGGCGATGGAGGAGGTGCGCTCTGCGCGGCTGCGGAAGTTGTCGGACCAATTGAAGCCTTCGTTACCTGTTCGTGAGATGGAAAGTCAGTGCATAGTCCCATATTCTACTATGGAAAGAGAAGGATGGAAGGGACGGGCAAGGGGAAAGTGATGGGCACAGCGAAGACGAACCTGGACCTTTAGCGGTTCGGCTCGAGATCGACCCATTCGCTTTGTGTGTTCTCGGGTTGGTAGTGGATGTGGGAGGTGCATCATTTTCGGTAATAGTAGACGGTTTACTAGTACCATTTGGTGGGCTGCCGCCTCCACCGCCATTGGCAGCATTGCCCGTTCTCACGTCCCGAAGTGCCTTTGCACCAAAACTCATCCGTCTGGCGAAGGGAGTTGCGGGGGTCGGTAGTGGGCTCTTGCCGTCGTCTTCTTCGATTGCCGACTCATCGATGCTATCGCTGCCGGCGGTGCCGTAAGAATCGCGACGGCTGTTGTATGAACCAAATGGAGAAGCCTGACCGGGAGAGCCGGACAGGCCCAGTGTGGTCAAGGAGAGGCGTCGACGCTGCGCCTGGGCAGCTGCCGATGTGATGGGGCCAGCGCCGTTGTGTGATTGCTGACCGCCATTGTAGTCGCTCGTGGCGCGTGAAATGCTGCCCGAGCGGCCGCCGCTGAACAAATTGGCGAACGTCTCGCCTGCGAAAGAGGAGCGACGCACACGTGGAGGCGACTCTGCACGGCCGGCGTTGGAGTTGTCGTCGGTCATGGTGGTGGTGAGGGGCGAGATGCGCGATATCAAGGCCTTCGTTCGGCTTCCGGTGGTGGTGGATGAATCGGTCGGACTGGAGTGGCACTGTGGCCAACAGCAGTCCCAAAGGTGCGACCAATGTACGTGTCCAATGCAATGCCTTTACTGTCGAGTTTTGTGGTATTTGACAGTAGCAAAAGGAGGAGTACGTGGACGCAGCGTGGCTTCAGGAGTCGTCCGTGTCTTGGTGAGGGTGTACAGCAGTGCAGCCTACGTCACCAGTGAACGCTCGATCGATGGGTGGAATGCAATAGCAATGGTGGCAAGATGTGGTTGTCGTGATCTCCCCGAGCAAGCAATCCCAAGCTTTGCAATATTACAGGGCGGATGAAGAGACGGCAGCAGTGAGTGTCGAGTCGGAGAAGGAGTTGTGGCCAGCTCTGCACACTCAGCAGCACATGTAAACCAAGGACCCCGTGCGGCCTGCTTCAAAGGATTTAGTCTTTCTAGCAGATCGCGGGGAAACAGCTCGGATCCACACGGGCACGCACGCTCATTGGCTCGTGGACACAGCGAAGCTTCGCAGTCGAGAACGTCTTTGTGTGTCGTGATACGCGATTTCACCGACATGCTGGCGAGCAATTCCACACTTCCACGATGCAAGAGGCGCGCTCAAAGGCCCGAATGGCTTTTGACACACACTCGTCAGCTTGACGTTGCGTATCGCTGATGAGCAAAGCAAAGGGCCGTCTGGATTCCGCTTCCCAAATGAGACGATCTCCACCCTGTCCTCGCGTTGCATGGGATATCTACCTCAGACGCACCGAGCCGATCGCTGGTCGAATTACCCCAATCATCATCGTTTGCTGCTTGAAACTCCCGGCAAGAGCTGTCCTCTCCACGACTACGTACCTCGCCGGCGCGCGTGTGTCTCTCGTGATGCCCCCAGTCTCTGCAGGGACAGAAGAGCTTCCCATGTTCACAGAGGCTCCAGTGCGGAAGCTTCGGTAACCTGTCGCACGACTGATCAGACAACACCCATTACGACCACTGCCACTGGTCCACACTGCAATCAAGCAGTGACGAGCTCATGCAACCGTACATCATATCCCTTACGCCACGCAACCATTGAATGCTTCCGTGACCTGGATCATTGTCTTGGATTCCAGCCCTGTCCAGGCTTGTCACGACTTCATCTGCGGACCGTCTCAAGTTAGTACAGTCAGCGTAGTGCTTTCCAAAGCAGCTGTTACTTGGTCTTTTACAACTACCTCCGTAGGTCTTTCACAACTATCTCCGTGTGCAAACGATGGCTTGGCTTCGCGTCGACGTCGACCATTGGAAGCAAGGGACGTAGCAGTCACCTGAAGGTGCACGTGATTGTGTGGCTGCCTGGTGCACTTGATATATCCAGATCTCACGCCCTCGATAATATGCACATCATCGGACACTGCGAGCTCGCTCTCAGCCTTCGGTCATTACACCTCTGTCTGCTGATAGCGACTGTGTCTACAGCAGGCTGTGTTGGTAAGCGATTTCGGCTTCGTTTGACTCAACTGAGGACATCTTCGCTGCTGCCAGCTTGTCAACCGTGTTCTGTTGCTAGCGGTCACGTGGCCTGACGTTGAATTCTCATGGGTTGGGGTACTATCTGGCCTTTGTATTTCACGACGACAACTCGACTTCTTCTGCTCATAGCGTCAGACCTTGGTAACTCTCGTGCTGTGGATACAAGAACATGAGCATCGGAAGTAGAACGGTTGAAAATCAATGTTGAATCTACATGGGAGCGGAAGTGCAACACTACAAATTGAGGTATATCGTCACGCTCATCAAGTGACTAGCTTGTAGTGAAGCTAACAATGCCTTATTGGCTAGCAGACTACGACCTACCTCCTCTCCCCAGAAGCAAAGCTGTTGGTGCTGCACCGCTGTATCTGCGAGTGCCTCCTGCAATAGGCCGAACGACGAAATTGCTCCGTTCATTTGGCCATCATGTTCTCTTCTTATGGCTGGATTGTCGTTGGTGTCTTGTTGCATTCGTATGCCATGGCAGCCTTGATGAGACCCGACTTGACAATTCTCTGGCGCAGCGCCACTGGTCTGGTACATCCATACCGAGCACCTCTCAATTTCTGCGACAAATCCTATATGGTTCCGAAAGAGTACCATGTACAGCTGCGCCCCGAATGCTCGCTTGAAGAACATTGGCGGAGAATGGGTCTCGATACTGCGAACATTGTTAACATCACACCACAAAACCCTTGGTTCCCCACGGCCTATCATGCGCAGGGCATTGACGACTCGGTGCTCGATGCTATACGTGCAGACATCATGGTTGACATGGTCAAGTGCCATCGGGAATGGTCGGCTTCAGATGGTGAGACCAGGGAGCTTGTTGATACGCCGTGGGACGAGCTTGGGAGGTATGATGAGCTGTGATGGACAGCACGTAAGCGAGCACTGGCTGCCTGCTTGACAGTCGGGACTTCATCTCCGGACCGCCTCAACTCAGTACAGTCAGCGCAGTGCTTCTCGAAACACTAAACATCTTCGTCGCTCCTTGAAAGCAAGGGACGCTAGGTTCACTTGATTATTACGCACGTGAGATTTCGGTTGGTCCAGGAAGTTCCATAATCGACACAGGCTTGTGCTGTCTTGTAGTGAGATCTTAGATGCTCGATACTAAGTAGAGCGTAACCGCTGGACGCCTAGCAGGCTTCACATCGTCGCAGAACCTAGTCCAAACCTTCGTTTCCTTAACTAAATTCTCTTACTCCTTAGAGACTATACTTAAACTAGATACTTAACAGCGGCTATAGCTAGAAAGCAAAGCAGAAACTAGGATAAATACTATCCGCCCGGCGACCTCGAGTACTCTTTCTATCCTCGTATCTATACGTATGTTACGTCCTGCCGGTCCGTTGGCAGCCTAACCCTAATCTAATATGGGGGTGGCCTAGGAAGTGTCGATCCTCGCAATGTCCTCGTGGTATATCAGAGAAGGTCCTGAAAGGTTTGTAACATAACCCCAAGAGAGTTGTATTGAGTTGAGCACGAGGCTCCTATCCTACGGTAGGGAGCGTCGTCTATATAGTTCCTTGTTACCTATGTGATCATCCTGATCACTGCGACCGCAGTGACCCGAGTGATCACTCCGTTCACTCTGCTCGTTCTGCTCACTCCTTGGCGAGTGAGCACGGCTCCTCCCGTGTTCGTTTCTCTCCTTACTGGCCAGCGGGTGGCCGCGAGGGCCAGACCGTAACAACGTAACGTAGCGTAGCTAAGGCGCTTCGTTTTAATAAGTAACGTTATCGTAGTAGTAACTTCGCAAGAGAGATCGAATTTCTACTTTATCTATTAGTATTTAGAATAGATGTCGAGTTATGTGGTCGGCAGGTCGGATCGTAAGGCGTATAGCGCAGTAGAAGTAGAGGCGATAGGTAGGAACCAACCGAGTTGATTGTGTTAGTTAGTTACAGGTTGCATCTCACTCCTGAGATAGGGCATCAGCTTAGTCATGTGACCTAGCGTCACATGACCTATGTCACCTGATATGCTGTCCCAAAGTGTCTCTCAGAATGTCCAACTGGACTGCACTTTCCAACACTCCCACTCAGGCCAGATGTTCTTCTGCCTGCTTTCTTGCACTCAAGTCCATCCCCAAGTTATGATGAGTCATCAGGTGCTGTGGTCACATGGTTGGAGCTGTGTACCCAATCCATCTTGGTTCAATTCCATGGCCTGGTATCGTGGTATGGGCGAGCCCAGAAGGTTATCCTCTCTGGGGGTTTTCCCTTACCATTTTGCTTTTCTTCCAGTCCTTTCTTCTGAGCCATATATGGATCACCAGACTCTGATTACTCATCAAGTGTGGCAAGCCACTTCTTCCATGGTGCAACTCCTGGGCTTGGTATTCCGGTCCATGTGGTTGAACACTCAACCTACATGGATTGGACTTTTGCTTCTCCAAGGTCCAGAGTTCAATCCATAGTTAGGGCATGAATCTTTTGCCTTTTATCAAGCAAGTTGGAGTTGTCTTACAAACTCCTGGAACTGTGGCCCATTCTTTGGTTTGGTTAGGCCATCAGCAACTATCTCTTTTGTTGGAACATATTCCACTGCAACCTTCCTTTGCCACCAGAGATGTCTGACATGGTTGTATGCAACATCAATATGTTTAGATCTCTCATGGGTGTGTGCATCTTTGACAAGGGTCAAAGCTGCCTGGTTGTCTCCCATAATTTGTACTGGCCTCAACTCTTTAACTGCGTCAGGATGGGCCTTTACAGTTGGTTGGAATGGGCATTCTCCCACTAACCCTGCACAGTCCATCTCTCTCAAGAGTGCTGCCAAGAATTGAGACTGCTTTGCACATGCATTCATAGCCATGTACTCAGCTTCCATTGTTGATGTTGCAACAGACTTTTGCTTCTTGCTCATCCAAGAAACTGGGGCTCCACAAAGGAAGAAGATGCTTCCAAGGATTGAGACTCTGTCTGCTTTGTCCATTGCATAGTCAGAGTCAGAATACCCAATCAGCTTTCCTCCATTTCTCCTGAACATTAATCCCAGGTCTTGGGATGATCTCAGGTACCTTGCCAGTTTCTTCAGAGCGTGCATATGCCTCTTGGCTGGGTCTGAACTATATGAGCTCAGTCTGCCAAGGGAGAAAGCAATGTCTGGTCTTGTCATAACCATAGGCCACATCCAGGTACCAGTTTGGCTTTGGTACTCTGATCTGCTCCCTCTCTCATCATACAAGCCTGTTGGTTTCAGACTTTCATAGCTGTCCATTGGTGAGAGAGTTGGGTTGGCCATTTCTCTGGTCATTCCCAGCTTTGCAAGGTTCTCCTGGATGAAGTGTTCCTGATCAAGCTTTAATGTTCCAGCTTGTCTGTCCCTTGTCAACCTCATCCCAAGGATTTTCTCTGGTTCTCCAAGATCCTTGATCTTGAAGACCTTGCCAAGCTGTTCCTTAAACCAAAGCACATCCTTCAGCTTTGGTGCTGCAATTGGAATATCATCCACATGGGTCAGGATGAGAATGTTTCTCTCCTGGTGGATGAGGAGGCATGGGTCCACCTCTGATTGTGTGAACCCAATCTGTTTCAACTTTGAGACACAGAGTTTGTTCCAGTCTCTTGCTGCTTGCTTCAGTCCATACAGGCTTCTCAGGATTTGCAGGACCATGTTGGGTGGAATCTCAACCCCTGGAGGTGGAATCATGAAGATTTCTTCCTGAAGAGTACTCTCAGTGAATGCATTGTTCACATCCACTTGGTGAAGTTCCAAGTCCTTCTCACAAACCACAGCCATGAACACTCTTAGAGTGTCATGCCTGACTGTTGGTGCAAAGGTCTCTTGGAAGTCAACTCCAAACTTCTGAGAGAATCCTCTTGCAACCAGCCTTGCCTTGAATTTCTCAATGGCTCCACTGATTGATCTCTTCACATCAAACACCCACTTGGATGTAACAAGGTTTGCTCCTTTTGGGGGAACAACCTCTGTCCAGGTGTTGTTGCTTCCTAATGCAGTCAGTTCCTTTTGGACTGCATCTTCCCACATGTGTCCCCATTTGGGGTCCTGAATTGCCTCTTTGTAGGACTTTGGAATAGGCACCTCTTGTCTCTGTCCAGAGACTTGAGGAGCAATTGCTGCATAAGCAGATTCTTGAACCTCTGACAGGGCTTCCCAAATCCACCCCCAATCTTGGCCTTGGACTTGGCTGAGGAATGCTCTGTGGTGCTTGGCACTTGGCTCTTCCTCCTGTCCATGTTCTCTCTGTCTCTTCTGCAGAACTTGTCTTGTGACCATGCTGTGTGCCTTTGGCTCTGGGCCTGGTCCTTCATCTGAGACAGATCTCCTTCTCTTTTGGCCATGGGTCTGGTCTTGGTTCCCCTCCTGATCCCTGTGTCCTTGTGGGTCCTGCTGTGCAACAGTTGATCCTTTTGCTTTGGAATGCAGTCTCCCACTAGTGCCAGGGTTGGCTTGTCCATTGACTTCCTGGCTGGACTCAGGTGGTTCAGTGGTTCCACTTTTCTCCTGCTGGGGAAGTGGTTCCCCAGAGTTTTCTTCTTCTGGATCCTCCATCCTCTGGTACTCCTCCTTGTCCTTTGGTGGAGGTGGCAACTGTACAAAGAGTGTTTGGCTGGGACCTGCAGCTTTCTTGGCACTTGGTGCCTGAGGCTGAATCAACTCACCAGTTGATTCAGGATCTGGTCTTGGCACTGCAGGTGCAGCAGCTGCAGGTGGTGCAACTGCTGTTGGCTTCTTTGGAGGTCTGCCCACTGGGTTCCTGACAGGTGCACTGCTTGACTGATTGAGCTTGGGAACATTCAGCTCCATCTCTCCTCCTTTCTCATGCTCAAACCAAGTTGCAGTGCTGTGAGCTTTGATAGCTCTCATGTCAGGCTCCCAAAAGAGCCACATTTTGGCAGTATCTGGAACATACCCAATGAACACAGCATCTTTGCCTCTGTTCATCAGTTTGTCTGATCTCATCCCAGCTGGCTGGGACCTTGGATCCATGTAGACTACTGCTTTGCAACCCCAAACTCTGAAGTGTGACACAGAGGGTTGAATGCCTGAAAAGGCCTCCTCTGGTGACACTTTGAATCCATCAATTTCTGGGCCATTTGGAAGAGAATTTCTGACAACCATGCAGGCTGCCAAGGCTTCTGGCCAGAATTCAATGGGCATGTGGGCATCTTCTAACATTGCTCTCACATGATCTTCAGAGGTTTGGATTGACCTCTCAACTACTCCATTTTGGATGGAGTTGTATGCCTCAGTAGTGTGGAAGGAAATGCTATGTTCCTTCTCCCACTGCTTTAGCACAGCAAGAAGCTCTCTTGCTCCATCACTCTTTACAATCTGGAGGGGATTTCCCGATTGCAGCTCAGCTTTCACCTTCCAATCTCTGAGGATACTTGGTGCATCTTCTCTAGACTTCATTGGAAAAGTCCATTTCTTTCTTGAGAAGTTGTCAACAATCTCAAGCCACCATTTGTATCCCAGTCTTGAGACAGGCAAAGGACCACAGACATCAACAGAGACAAGAGACAGCCTTTGAGGCTTCCTCTCAGTTTCTTTTCCCCTATGTTTCTTCATCTTTGCCAAGGAACATACCCTACAAGGTTGGTGTTCCTTTGGAATGGGAATCTGAGCCTTCAAGTCAGATACCTTGTGCAGGTTTCTGAGAAGACCTTCTCCAAAATGTGCAAGTCTCCTATGCCAGAGCTCCCACTGTTCTTGGGATTTCTCTTGGGCTTCAAAGGCATAGGCTTCATTCTGTTGATTTTGATCAAAGCATGACATTGCAAGCTCCTGCAATGCATCATCAATCTCCTCAATGAATGGCACTCCTCCTAACAGTTTTGTCTGGACAACTGGTTTCCCAGACAATGAAACAAGTGTGAATTTTGGTGGTTGAACACCATACTGCTGGCTGAACTGATTCCAAGAAACAAGATTTACTCCCAATCCAGGCACTAAGAGAACATTCTTGAGGACAATCTGTTTTCCTTTTCTTCCACCCATTACTGCATCTCCCACATGTGTAGCTATTAGATAGCCACCTCCAACCTTGATCCACTTTTTCCTCTGAAGAGGTTTCAGTTCCCTGAAAAGTGTTTCTTGGTCAGTCATGTGTGATGAGGCACAGGAGTCAAGCAGCCATTTGGATGGCATGTACTTGCCTTTTGCCTCAACAGTTGAGTGTGCAACTTCATCGACATCATCATCCTCTGATGGGGATTGAGATGCTTCAGATGCTACAGAAGGCTCTGCATCTTCTTGGGCAGCATATGCCTTCTTGGAAAACTTCCTTGAGCTTTGTCTCTTCTCAAGGGATTGGACTTTCAGGTTGAGTTTCTTCACCATTTCTTTTAGTGCTTCTTTGTCTGGTGATGATCTCCTCCTGAAGTTGCTCTCTCTGGGTGGTGATCTTCTCTTTTCCACCCTGCTGGTTTGTTTTGGGTTGACAAATCTCTTGGCTCTGTCAAGGTGTGGACACTTGGCAACACCTCCAAAATGCTCCTCTCCACAGAGGTGGCATTTCAGTCTTGTGTGCTGTATGCCTCTGCCCTTGGCAAACATTGCTGTTTCTTGGGACTGGCTCAGTCTTGCCTCATGGGATTCCAGCAACTGTAATGCACTGTCATATGATATGGACTGCTGGGCAAGGATTGTATCCTTTGTGCTTTGGTATGCCTCAGGCAAGCTGTTGAGAAGATGCTTGAGTCTTCTCTCTGGCTCCTTGTAGTGTGCCTCCTGAGGGTCCACCTCTGCAATCCTTCTGGCCATACTGGCCAGTTGAACCCATGCTTTTCTGATTGTCATGTCCTCAGTCATCTGGAAGTTCACAAACTCCTGGACATATGCCATTGCATGTGCAGTGTACACCTTGCTATATTTGGCCTTCATCTTCTCCCATATCTTTGAGGCTTGTCTCTCCTCGATGATCTCCTCTTGGTCATCCTCTGACAGGCAGATGGTCATCTCATACCTGGCAGTTGCATTAGCCTTCACCCATTCTGGGTTGTTTCTTGAGTGCCTAAGGCCAAAGACTTCTGGTGATGACTCAATAGATGAGTTGGGAGTGACTTCTGAGATGATCCAGAACACATCCTTTGCTTCAAGGTGATCCTGCAGCAAGCTGAACCATTGTCTCCAGTTTTCTTTGCATAGTACTGGTGCAGCTCTTCTCTTGCCAATTCCACTTGCTGAATCCATTTCTGCAAAATCAAACAAACAAATCCAAACTCCAGAAACACAAGCTCTTTCAGTCTGATTGGCAGCTTCTGGATTTCTGCCTTCCCTGTTTGCTGAGACTCTTCTCTCTTAGCTGAGGCTTCCAAGGACTCTTCTCTCTTGGGGGAGTTGGTTAGGTTCTTGGGTGGAGAACCTCCAAAAGATCCACCTTCTCAGAAGGGCACTGCTAGCCAGTTCTGAGGTATTGGCAGTACTTGGTGCTTGGACCCAGTCTTATCCTTTTGGGTGCTGCAATCCAAGGCTTATCCTTTCCTCTTTACACTCCTTTGGTATGCTTCTCTTTCAAAGCAGAGTGTGCCTCACTAGGCTTTTCTCTGTCTTACCTGCCCTTTGGGAACTTCTGGTCTGCAACCAGGATCTTCCAAAGCTTCTAGGCAGTGCAGATGGGATGTGCCTCCAGTCTCCCTTGTGCTCTTTTCCTGCTTCTCTGACACTGTTGATACTGCAGGTCCTGCAAGAGGTGACAGGTGTCACTTTGAGGATGAGAAGGCTAACTCTTACTACCTAGGGCCTCTCTGCAAACCCGGGCTCATAACCTGTCGAGTTATGTGGTCGGCAGGTCGGATCGTAAGGCGTATAGCGCAGTAGAAGTAGAGGCGATAGGTAGGAACCCACCGAGTTGATTGTGTTAGTTAGTTAGTTACAGGTTGCATCTCACTCCTGAGATGGGCATCAGCTGAGTCATGTGACCTAATGTCACATGACCTATGTCACCTGATTCTGATCCCCAAAGTGTCTCTCAGAATGTCCAACTGGACTGCACTTTCCAACACTCCCACTCAGGCCGGATGGTCTTCTGCTTGCAATCCTGCATTCAAGTTCACCCCCAAATCATGATGAGTCATCAGGTGCTGTGGTCACATGGTTGGAGCTGTGTACCCAATCCATCTTGGTTCAATTCCATGGCCTGGTATCATGAAATGGGCGTGCCCAGAGGGTACAGCCTATTTCATTTTGCCTTTCCTCTGGTCCATTCTTCTGAGCCATATATGGATCTCCAGGCTCTGATTACTCATCAAGTGTGGCAAGCCACTTCTTCTTTGGTGCAACTCCTGGACTTGGTATCTGGCATTGAAGTCGCCTTGCAGGTGGTCTTCAACGCCATACTATTTTGCTTCTCCAAGGTCCAGAGTTCAATCCACAGTTGGGGCATGAATCTTTTGCCTTTTATCAAGCAAGTTGGAGTTGTCTTACAAACTCCTGGAACTGTGGCCCATTCTTTGGTTTGGTTAGGCCATCAGCAACCATCTCTTTTGTTGGAACATATTCCACTGCAACCTTTCTTTGCCACCAGAGATGTCTGACATGGTTGTATGCAACATCAATGTGTTTGGATCTCTCATGGGTGTGTGCATCTTTGACAAGGGTCAAAGCTGCCTGGTTGTCTCCCATAATTTGTACTGGCCTCAACTCTTTAACTGTGTCAGGATGGGCCTTTATAGTTGGTTGGAATGGGCATTCTCCCACCAACCCTGCACAGTCCATCTCCCTCAAGAGTGCTGCTAAGAATTGAGACTGCTTTGCACATGCATTCATAGCCATGTACTCAGCTTCCATTGTTGATGTTGCAACAGACTTTTGCTTCTTGCTCATCCAAGAAACTGGGGCTCCACAAAGGAAGAAGATGCTTCCAAGGATTGAGACTCTGTCTGCTTTGTCCATTGCATAGTCAGAGTCAGAATACCCAATCAGCTTTCCTCCATTTCTCCTGAACATTAATCCCAGGTCTTGGGATGATCTCAGGTACCTTGCCAGTTTCTTCAGAGCGTGCATATGCCTCTTGGCTGGGTCTGAACTATATGAGCTCAGTCTGCCAAGGGAGAAAGCAATGTCTGGTCTTGTCATAACCATAGGCCACATCCAGGTACCAGTTTGGCTTTGGTACTCTGATCTGCTCCCTCTCTCATCATACAAGCCTGTTGGTTTCAGACTTTCATAGCTGTCCATTGGTGAGAGAGTTGGGTTGGCCATTTCTCTGGTCATTCCCAGCTTTGCAAGGTTCTCCTGGATGAAGTGTTCTTGATCAAGCTTTAATGTTCCAGCTTGTCTGTCTCTTGTCAACCTCATCCCAAGGATCTTCTCCGGTTCTCCAAGATCCTTAATCTTGAAGACCTTGCCAAGCTGTTCCTTGAACCAAAGCACATCCTTCAGCTTTGGTGCTGCAATTGGAATATCATCCACATGGGTTAGGATAAGAATGTTCCTCTCCTGGTGGATGAGAAGGCATGGGTCCACCTCTGATTGTGTAAACCCAATCTGTTTCAACTTTGAGACACAGAGTTTGTTCCAGTCTCTTGCTGCTTGCTTCAGTCCATACAAGCTTCTCAGAATCTGCAGGACCATGTTGGGTGGAATCTTAACTCCTGGGGGTGGAATCATGAAGATTTCTTCTTGAAGAGTACTCTCAGTGAATGCATTGTTCACATCCACTTGGTGAAGTTCCAAGTCCTTCTCACAAACCACAGCCATGAACACTCTCAAAGTGTCATGCCTGACTGTTGGTGCAAAGGTTTCTTGGAAGTCAACTCCAAATTTCTGAGAGAATCCTCTTGCAACCAGTCTTGCCTTGAATTTCTCAATAGCTCCACTGATTGATCTCTTTACATCAAACACCCACTTGGATGTAACAAGATTTGCTCCCTTTGGGGGAACAACCTCTTTCCAGGTGTTGTTGCTTCCTAATGCAGTCAGTTCCTTTTGGACTGCATCTTCCCACATGTGTCCCCATTTGGGGTCCTGAATTGCCTCCTTGTAGGACTTTGGAATAGGCACCTCTTGTCTCTGTGCAGAGACTTGAGGGGCAATTGCTGCATATGCAGACTCTTGAACCTCTGACAGGGCTTCCCAAATCCACTCCCATTCTTGGCCTTGTACTTGGCTGAGGAATGCCCTGTGATGCTTGGCACTTGGCTCCTCCTCCTGTCCATGTTCTCTCTGTCTCTTCTGCAGCACTTGTCTTGTAACCATGCTGTGAGCTTTTGGCTCTGGGCCTGGTCCTTCATCTGAGACAGATCTCCTTCTCTTTTGGCCATGGGTCTGGTCTTGGTTCCCCTCCTGATCCCTGTGTCCTTGTGGGTCCTGCTGTGCAACAGTTGATCCTTTTGCTTTGGAATGCAGTCTCCCACTAGTGCCAGGACTGGCTTGTCCATTGATTTCCTGGCTTGACTCAGGTGGTTCAGTGGTTCCACTTTTCTCCTGCTGGGGTTGTGGTTCCCCAGAGTTTTCTTCTTCTGGATCCTCCATCCTCTGGTACTCCTCCTTGTCCTTTGGTGGAGGTGGCAACTGCACAAAGAGTGTTTGGTTGGGACCTGCAGGTTTGGTTGCTATGGCTGCAGGTGCAGCAGCTGCAGAGGGTGCAACTGCTGTTGGCTTCTTTGGAGGTCTGCCAACTGGGTTTCTGACAGGTGCACTGCTTGCTTGATTGAGCTTGGGAACATTCAGCTCCATATCTCCTCCTTTCTCATGCTCAAACCAAGTTGCAGTGCTGTGAGCTTTGATAGCTCTCATGTCAGGCTCCCAAAAGAGCCACATTTTGGCAGTATCTGGAACATACCCAATGAACACAGCATCTTTGCCTCTGTTCATCAGTTTGTCTGATCTCATCCCAGCTGGCTGGGACCTTGGATCCATGTAGACTACTGCTTTGCAACCCCAAACTCTGAAGTGTGACACAGAGGGTTGAATGCCTGAAAAGGCCTCCTCTGGTGACACTTTGAATCCATCAATTTCTGGGCCATTTGGAAGAGAATTTCTGACAACCATGCAGGCTGCCAAGGCTTCTGGCCAGAATTCAATGGGCATGTGAGCATCTTCCAGCATTGCTCTCACATGATCTTCAGAGGTTTGGATTGACCTCTCAACTACTCCATTCTGGATGGAGTTGTATGCCTCAGTTGTGTGGAAGGAAATTCCATGTTCCTTCTCCCACTGCTTCAGCACAGCAAGAAGCTCTCTTGCTCCATCACTCCTTACAATCTGGAGGGGATTTCCTGATTGCAACTCAGCTTTCACCTTCCAGTCTCTGAGGATACTTGGTGCATCTTCTCTAGACTTCATTGGAAAAGTCCATTTCTTTCTTGAGAAGTTGTCAACAATCTCAAGCCACCATTTGTATCCCAGTCTTGAGACAGGCAAAGGACCACAGACATCAACAGAGACAAGAGACAGCCTTTGAGGCTTCCTCTCAGTTTCTTTTCCCCTATGTTTCTTCATCTTTGCCAAGGAACATACCCTACAAGGTTGGTGTTCCTTTGGAATGGGAATCTGAGCCTTCAAGTCAGATACCTTGTGCAGGTTTCTGAGAAGACCTTCTCCAAAATGTGCAAGTCTCCTATGCCAGAGCTCCCACTGTTCTTGGGATTTCTCTTGGGCTTCAAAGGCATAGGCTTCATTCTGTTGATTTTGATCAAAGCATGACATTGCAAGCTCCTGCAATGCATCATCAATCTCCTCAATGAATGGCACTCCTCCTAACAGTTTTGTCTGGACAACTGGTTTCCCAGACAATGAAACAAGTGTGAATTTTGGTGGTTGAACACCATACTGCTGGCTGAACTGATTCCAAGAAACAAGATTTACTCCCAATCCAGGCACTAAGAGAACATTCTTGAGGACAATCTGTTTTCCTTTTCTTCCACCCATTACTGCATCTCCCACATGTGTAGCTATTAGATAGCCACCTCCAACCTTGATCCACTTTTTCCTCTGAAGAGGTTTCAGTTCCCTGAAAAGTGTTTCTTGGTCAGTCATGTGTGATGAGGCACAGGAGTCAAGCAGCCATTTGGATGGCATGTACTTGCCTTTTGCCTCAACAGTTGAGTGTGCAACTTCATCGACATCATCATCCTCTGATGGGGATTGAGATGCTTCAGATGCTACAGAAGGCTCTGCATCTTCTTGGGCAGCATATGCCTTCTTGGAAAACTTCCTTGAGCTTTGTCTCTTCTCAAGGGATTGGACTTTCAGGTTGAGTTTCTTCACCATTTCTTTTAGTGCTTCTTTGTCTGGTGATGATCTCCTCCTGAAGTTGCTCTCTCTGGGTGGTGATCTTCTCTTTTCCACCCTGCTGGTTTGTTTTGGGTTGACAAATCTCTTGGCTCTGTCAAGGTGTGGACACTTGGCAACACCTCCAAAATGC
The DNA here is from genome assembly GCF_019650295.1 of Cercospora kikuchii. NCBI lineage: Eukaryota > Fungi > Ascomycota > Dothideomycetes > Mycosphaerellales > Mycosphaerellaceae > Cercospora > Cercospora kikuchii. The sequence continues at coordinate 372,815 of NW_025408590.1, forward strand.
TCCTCTCCACAGAGGTGGCATTTCAGTCTTGTGTGCTGTATGCCTCTGCCCTTGGCAAACATTGCTGTTTCTTGGGACTGGCTCAGTCTTGCCTCATGGGATTCCAGCAACTGTAATGCACTGTCATATGATATGGACTGCTGGGCAAGGATTGTATCCTTTGTGCTTTGGTATGCCTCAGGCAAGCTGTTGAGAAGATGCTTGAGTCTTCTCTCTGGCTCCTTGTAGTGTGCCTCCTGAGGGTCCACCTCTGCAATCCTTCTGGCCATACTGGCCAGTTGAACCCATGCTTTTCTGATTGTCATGTCCTCAGTCATCTGGAAGTTCACAAACTCCTGGACATATGCCATTGCATGTGCAGTGTACACCTTGCTATATTTGGCCTTCATCTTCTCCCATATCTTTGAGGCTTGTCTCTCCTCGATGATCTCCTCTTGGTCATCCTCTGACAGGCAGATGGTCATCTCATACCTGGCAGTTGCATTAGCCTTCACCCATTCTGGGTTGTTTCTTGAGTGCCTAAGGCCAAAGACTTCTGGTGATGACTCAATAGATGAGTTGGGAGTGACTTCTGAGATGATCCAGAACACATCCTTTGCTTCAAGGTGATCCTGCAGCAAGCTGAACCATTGTCTCCAGTTTTCTTTGCATAGTACTGGTGCAGCTCTTCTCTTGCCAATTCCACTTGCTGAATCCATTTCTGCAAAATCAAACAAACAAATCCAAACTCCAGAAACACAAGCTCTTTCAGTCTGATTGGCAGCTTCTGGATTTCTGCCTTCCCTGTTTGCTGAGACTCTTCTCTCTTAGCTGAGGCTTCCAAGGACTCTTCTCTCTTGGGGGAGTTGGTTAGGTTCTTGGGTGGAGAACCTCCAAAAGATCCACCTTCTCAGAAGGGCACTGCTAGCCAGTTCTGAGGTATTGGCAGTACTTGGTGCTTGGACCCAGTCTTATCCTTTTGGGTGCTGCAATCCAAGGCTTATCCTTTCCTCTTTACACTCCTTTGGTATGCTTCTCTTTCAAAGCAGAGTGTGCCTCACTAGGCTTTTCTCTGTCTTACCTGCCCTTTGGGAACTTCTGGTCTGCAACCAGGATCTTCCAAAGCTTCTAGGCAGTGCAGATGGGATGTGCCTCCAGTCTCCCTTGTGCTCTTTTCCTGCTTCTCTGACACTGTTGATACTGCAGGTCCTGCAAGAGGTGACAGGTGTCACTTTGAGGATGAGAAGGCTAACTCTTACTACCTAGGGCCTCTCTGCAAACCCGGGCTCATAACCTGTCGAGTTATGTGGTCGGCAGGTCGGATCGTAAGGCGTATAGCGCAGTAGAAGTAGAGGCGATAGGTAGGAACCCACCGAGTTGATTGTGTTAGTTAGTTACAGGTTGCATCTCACTCCTGAGATAGGGCATCAGCTTAGTCATGTGACCTAGCGTCACATGACCTATGTCACCTGATATGCTGTCCCAAAGTGTCTCTCAGAATGTCCAACTGGACTGCACTTTCCAACAATAGATACTAAATTTAACGAGCCGATTTTTACGTAAGTTAATTTCGTTTATCTATTCTATAAATAGTTCTAGGTAAGAATAAATTAAATCGACTATTACTAAATCTTTCTAAGCGAAGTTAGTATACCTAATATTTACTAATAAAGTAGTAAAGAGAGAGTAGTAGGTAATAGTTGTTACGGTTTGATTGGACGACACAGCCAAGAACTGATCAGGCAGAGTGGCTGCGATCAGTTTGAGGATCACGTGAGTGATCACTGAGCAGCAGAGCGATCAGCGATCACTGATCACGTGTTACGGTTTGATTGGACGACACAGCCAAGAACTGATCAGGCAGAGTGGCTGCGATCAGTTTGAGGATCACGTGAGTGATCACTGAGCAGCAGAGCGATCAGCGATCACTGATCACGGTGGTCACAGTGATCAAGGTGAGCATGCAGGAGACTAGGTGCTATATAGACGACGCTCTTTACCGTAGGATAGGAGCTTCGTGCTCAACTCAATACAACTCTCTTGGGGTTATGTTACAAACCTTTCAGGACCTTCTCTGATATACCACGAGGACATTGCGAGGATCGACACTTCCTAGGCCACCCCCATATTAGATTAGGGTTAGGCTGCCAACGGACCGGCAGGACGTAACAACTTTGAGCACCAAAAGCCGAAGGGAAGCGCTATCGATCAATGTCAAGAAAGACTCAGGACGTCGCCGACACGAGAAGTCCATCACGACAACAGCTATCGACTGGAATCACGGAACGAATGAGCAACATGTCGATTAACGGAAGCGGGAAACAATCGACTCCCACTATGAGCACAGCGGGCTCATACGAGTCAACCCACGCACCTAAGATATCCACGCCGGAGACGTTCGACGGGACTAAGGAGAAGTTGGAGAGCTTCCAGCTGCAGGTTCAGCTGTACCTCCACTTCAACGCGCACCAGTTTCATAGCGAGGCCGACAAGGTCTTGTATGCCGCATCCTTCCTACGAGGAAGAGCCGCCAGAGGATTCCGAGCATACCTGAAGGACTGGCTGGTCTGCCAGAATTCAGATGATGAACCAGAAACGGAAACCAGAAGAATCTTCCACAGCTACGACAAGTTCGAAGAAAAACTTAATGATCTATACGGGATACCCAACGAGGAGGCACACGCCGATCGCCATATCCGACAACTCCGACAAACCACTTCTGTCGCCGCCTATGCGTCAGAATTCCAAGGATACCAGGCCGATCTTGAGTGGAACGACGCTGCCTATCGTTCGCAGTTCTACCTGGGACTGAAGGATTCAGTCAAGGCCGAGTTATCCCGAAACTCCAGCATGACCACGCTCGGTGCCATGATCAAAGCAGCGAAGGAAATCGACGAGAGACTCCAGGAGCTGAAATACGACCGATTCGTACAGCCTGGATACCAGAGACCCGCACGAGGCGGAAGAGGGAGCTTCAAGGCCAGAAGCCAGGACCCTGATTACGGAGATCCGATGGAGTTGGATGCTACCGAACGTACGCGAGGAAGGAAGCTGAAGAGCAAAGGCTTCACCTGCTACGAGTGTGGCGAGGAAGGCCACTACGCGCGGAACTGCAGAAAGAAAAACAAGGTCAGCCGTGAGATGAACACCATGGCTCGGACAACAGCATACCGGGAATGCGAGGAGGACTCCTCGAAATCTGACTAGTTCGGAGGGACAACCCCGAAGAGGCTCATTGAACCGCGGTCTCTTGGTTCAGTAGCCTAGAGAGAAAAGAGATCAGCACGACACGGAAAACCGCGAAACGAACGAGGGGAAAAACTTACTCGGAAAAAGACAAATCGTCAAAGGGAACAAAGCCTTGGAGACCAGGAGACATGAGGTTCCACCACAGGGGAGGCATTTCAAGGCTAGCCTCGGGGGCGGAAATCTTCACGTCACACTTGCAACCTTTGCGAATGCACTCGGAGCATTTCCCAGAACGGGGACCCACGATACAGCGAGGTGCGGGTTCGCCAGCAGAGGAACGAGCGGTCTGACAGCGAGTGCAGGGAGCCATCTCAACACCGTTCGCAGCAACTTCTTTTGCGAGGGCAACACGACGAAGACGACTTGCGGAAGTATAGGGTGACGGGGAAGACATTCTTGAGAAACGAGGGAAACAAGAGGAAGGACGAGGTTAAGCTTCGGGACGAAGCTGACTAAGGAGGGGATGGTGTTACGGTTTGATTGGACGACACAGCCAAGAACTGATCAGGCAGAGTGGCTGCGATCAGTTTGAGGATCACGTGAGTGATCACTGAGCAGCAGAGCGATCAGCGATCACTGATCACGGTGGTCACAATGAAAAACACGAACATAGCGAGAATCTCACTTTTCGGAATTCAGTCGTAAGAACGTGCAACATATCCATCCAAGAAGGCACTGCATCGCTACGTAGTCAGACGCGTCGCCCACCGCGCCTGCTGCGATGGCGGAGCTGTGGCCGGAGGGGGTGATGTGGCCCACAGAATACCGAGAGCATGCCCTCAAACTCATGAAGTACCTGCTGGAGATCCGCGGCTGTATCGACCGCACTGGGAGCCAGACCGTGCCAACAGAGGTCGCGAAGATGATGATCCAAGGCGCGACGTCGTTCGTCGCAAAAGCACAGAATATCCCCGACATGACCGCCATTCACGGCGCGCTGCGCGAGATGCGAGGAGACGCGAAAGCGATGAAAGAGGAGACGTCACAGCGACTAGAAGCACTGAAGAAAGAGCTACGAGGTACAAACACACAGATAGAGAAGATCGCCGCGGTCGGAGAGGAGACGAAGGGAGCCGCGAAAGAGGCAATGGAAGTGGGCAAGGTAGGAGTCGCAATCATGAGGGACGTCAGAAACACCAACACCCAGAACAACAAGAGTGCGCCAATGAGCTATGCAGCAGCGGTAGCGAGCGGTACACTAGCAAGCAGTATGCACATTCCCCACAACACACAGACTGCATCCACCCAGAGCCAGCGTGAAATCATCGTAAACATCAGAAACCCTGTGACCATTGAACGGTTGCGTGCAATGAACCCGCGACACCTCAAGTCTCACGTTGACCGCACCCTTGAACAGAGCACGAACGAGCAAATAGCAGAGATCAAGATCATGTCCGCTAATCAGCTCAAGAGCGGAGACCTGGTCGTCAGGACGGCAAGCGTCAGCGAGACACAGACACTACAACAACACAGCGAGGAATGGGCCCGTCGGGTCGGGGAGGGAGCCTCTGTTCGCGTCCCGACATACGGCGTCATTGTCCACAGCATCCGCACGCACTCAATCGACATGGACAAATTCACGGAGAATCGCGATGAGATCCTACATGAGAACCGGCCTTTCATCCCTCGAGCGGAGATCAAATACATAGGATGGCTTACACGGAGCGGCGCGAAGAAGTCGACGACCTCGATCATCATCGAGTTCTCGCGACCCGAAGATGCCAACAAGATCATCAGCGAAGGCCTCGTATGGCACGGAGAGCTCTGCCAGTGCGAGAGATACGACAGGCAGTGTCGGGTCAAGCAGTGCTTCAATTGTCAGAAATACGGCCACATAGGAACCCAGTGCAAGACAACAATGAGATGCGGCTACTGTGCTCAGGAGCACCAATCCCGGGACTGTCCATCGAAGAGGGAGCGCGACGGACCCAGGAAGTGCGCGGCGTGCCACGGAGAGCACGAGGCATGGAGCCAACAGTGCCCGACACGACAACAAGAAATGGCCCGCGCCAAGGCAGCATATGCCACAAGAGCGCCATTCTACCCAGTCCCGGCATCCGCGATGTCTGGAACCCCACCTGGCAGCAACGGGACAGTGCTACGCCGGAAACGTTCGGCACGAGGCCTCGGCCTGCGAGGAGAGGAGAGACCGCAGGCAGAGCTCGGGTCCACAGGATCTGGACAGAAACGAGCCAATACTGGCAGCGGCCCCGGCTCGTTAGACAAGGAGAACGAACCTCTGAGTGGATCTGGCAGTCAGAGGCCGCAGCGGACGTACCATCCCACTAGGAAAGCGCTAGAGTCTCTGCACGTGAACGGGGTGGGACGCAACAGTAGCCAGCAAATGGACATCGATGTAGAGAGCGACTCATGAGGAGGAACCCCACATTCAGCATATTACAGTACAACGTCCGGAAGTCACGGGACACGGTCATGGCCACGCTACTGCGCGATACCAAAATCGGCGACTTTGATGTCCTCGCCATACAAGAACCGTGGAACAACCCGTTTACAAACACAACACACCACCCGGCGAAAGACATCTTCCATCTCTGCTATGCTTCCAACGACACGGAGGGAAGGCCGACACGAGTATGCTTCTTCGTCCACAAGGGACTCGATCATGCCCAGTGGCGGTTTGATCGGCATAGCAAAGACATCTGCTCGCTCACGTTCCAGTTTGGAGACGATGAAACACCGAGGAGCCTCGAAATATTCAATGTCTATAACCCGCCCCGAAGCACAGAACAACGGACGAGCGTTCTGCCTTTCCTGAGGCGACTGCTCGAAAGATCTACCGCCAACGAACACATGGTGGTTGGGGACTTCAACCTCCACCATCCTCTTTGGGGAGGGGAGCACATCGTGCGGGCAGACGCTGAAGCTGTGGAACTGATTGAAATCATGGAACAAAATACACTGCAGAACACATTCCCATCGGGAACTATCACTTATGAGGAAGGCAGCTCTCGAACCACAATCGACCTATGTCTCGCCACTATAGGCCTTATAGACAGGGTGGTGCGCAGTCAGGTGGACCACGAACTGGATCACGATTCAGACCATCTTCCGATCGCTACGACTATCGACCTACAGCTCCCGCGTCGTACAGAAACAGCGCAGAGGAACTGGAAGAGGCTCGACGAGAAGCGATACCGTGAGGCACTCGAGAAGACGCTCCCTCTGCTACAATACCCGAGAACAAAGGCAGCTCTGGATAGATATGTCGAGCAAATCATCACCACGATTAACGAGGCTGTCGATTGGGCTCTACCCAAGACGATGCCGTCGAACAGAATGAGGCAAGGGTGGAATGCGCAATGCTCCGAGGTCCTCGCAGAGGCAAAACGTCTGAAACGGAGATTTAGTCGAGAGCGTACGGAGGACGACTGGGAAGCCTATCGAACGGCACGAAATAAAAAGACCAGAGTCATACGAAAGGCGTTGAGACAGGCTCATCGCGACCGAGTCGAAGAAGCATCACAGTCACCTCAAGCGCTATGGAAACTCGCAAAGTGGGCGAGAAATCGCCACAGCCAGCTACCGAACATCACTCCTGCGATCGTAGACCCAGAGACCGGGACAGAAGTCGCAGAGGCTAGCGGGAAAGCAGCACTCTTCAGAAATACCTTCTTCCCTGAGCCTCCCCATGCAGATCTTAACGATATCACGTCAGCGCAGTACCCGGAGCCAATCCAGCTACCCAGAATCACAGAAAAGGAAGTCATCGAGGCGATTACATCTAGCAAGGCATTCAAAGCACCTGGACCCGACCAGATCACGAACAAAGCGCTGCAAGCGGGCAAATCAGCCCTCGTAAGCCACTTAAGCAATATCTTCAACAGCAGCATCGACCTCGCATACTGCACCGCGCACTTCCGCCGATCTACGACGGTGGTGTTACGGAAGCCAGGCAAGGACAATTACACGACGCCAAAGGCATACCGACCCATCGCCCTCTTAAACACTATCGGAAAGACGATGGATGCCATCCTGGCAAGGAGGCTGAGCTACATAGCCGAGACTCACAGCCTCCTCCCTCGCGCACATATCGGCGGTCGGAGACAGAAATCGACAGAACATGCCCTCCACAATATAATAGACAGGATATATCAAGCGTGGAACACAGGCCAGGGACAAGTCGCGAGCCTGCTGCTACTCGATGTCTCAGGAGCGTTCGATAATGTTTCGCACGAGCGATTACTGCATGACCTAAGGGCACGCAGGGTGGACGAGAGACTAGTCCGATGGATAGCGAGTTTCCTGAGCAATCGATCGACAAACGTTGTACTTGACGGCTTCCAATCCCCACCATACACCGTATCTACAGGTATCCCGCAAGGATCCCCGTTGTCGCCCATCCTGTATATCTACTATAACTCTAGCCTTATTCAGCCAAGCAACACAGAAAGCGACCCGGAGAGCACCACAGCTGTTACGGGATATATCGATGACGCCGCACTTCTCGCCTGGGGTGACTCTACAGAAGACACGTGCTCCCAGCTCGAGCAAATGCTAGAAAAGGCCCAGCACTGGGCACGCACCCACGCATCGAAGTTCGCTCCCGAGAAATTCCAGCTCACCCACTTCACGCGCTCCCGCACACGGTTTGACCTCGAGAAAGGCATCGAGACCCCTTGGTGCGATATCGCACCGAAGGCAACGTGCAAGTATCTCGGCGTCACCATGGACACCAAGCTACACTGGAAGCCACATATTGAAGCGATACAGCGGAAAGTCTCCAACACTATTAGCGCCCTCCACTCGCTTGGGAGCTCTACCTGGGGAGTCAAGATGCTTGAGATGCGGAAACTTTACCGAGGAGTGGCCATCCCACAAATGATGTACGCGTGCTCAGTCTGGTCGCAGGGCCGGACCAGCGGCTGCGGATACACGAAAAAGACGCTGCAGACACTCCAAATGCTTCAGGCTAGAGCTGCGAGAACGATATGTGGCGCGTACCGGGCGACATCGACGGCCGCGCTGAACATCGAGACCTTCCTCCTCCCAGTCGAGCAACAAATCGAAAAACATAACGCCGACGCAGTGGTGCGAATACTTGCGAGCAAGGACCCGGGTACAGTGCAGACACGTGCGATCAGTGCCCGGCAGGACAGATACGCCAGTCCTTTCGAAAGGGTACGACGCTCCGTCGCAGCCTATGCAGCGATCAACCTACGCACATTGGAGCACATACCGCCCTTCGTCGACGCGCCCTGGCGGACAGGCCCGACAATCTACGTCGACAATACGGAAGAAGCACGCAGCAGGCATGATATCGAGAGCAAAAAGGCAGAGAATATCTGTATCTATACCGATGGCAGCGGCATTGGAGGCTACATAGGAGCGGCAGCCGTGTGCCTAAGCGCAAACAGGATAGAGAGGACGTATATGGGGACAGACGCAACGTCAACCGTGTACGCTGCAGAGCTGCAAGGCATCAACCTCGCATTACAGATCGCCCAAAACATCTTGGAGGACACCTCCAGCCCGAGGCAGGTCGCCATCTGGACCGATAACCAAACAGCCATACGCTCGCTCGTCCGCGCCGAAGGACGAACCGGAGCGTATATCCTAAAGCAAATCGCCTGCCGAACAGACACGCTACAAGACAAAGGTCATACCGTCACAGTCCGGTGGATCCCCTCCCACGAGGGCATTGAAGGAAATGAGGCCGCTGATATTGCAGCTAAAGAAGCCACAGGCTGGAGAGAAGGGCAAGATAGCAGCGAAGCGGCCGACAGAGCCGCCCAGCCCGAGGAACTCTACGCCGTCCTATCTACGCTAAAGCGAAAGAGTCGAGAAGAAGCTGAGAAGAAGTGGCAGGGTACGTGGCGCACGGGAACGACAGGGAGATCCTCATTCAGGTACACTCCAATCCCGAGCAAGAGCATCCTCCAACTCCACAGCGGCTTGTCCAAGCGGGAAAGCGCGCTGCTTGTTCAGCTCCGCACCGAGAAAATCGGGCTCCAGGACTTCCTCTTCAACCGCAACGTCCCCGGCGTCCGGGACCCTATGTGCCACTGCCGCGAAGGACGACAAACTGTCCGACACGTGGTTCTAACGTGTCGCCGACTGCGCGACCTGCGCAAGGAGCACCTCGGCGGACTTCCTGGCCGCACCAACCTCCGGACTATCCTGAATAGCCACAAGCTAGCCACAAAGACCATCCATTTCATAGAACAGGCGCAGATCCTGGGGCAGAATAGGATCGGGGAGGAGTAGACGACGTCGAGCGCTGGGCGGAGACAGTAGGTACACAGATGGCGAAAAGATGAGGCGCAGCCTCGAGGAGCCTAGCATATAGCAATCAGCAGAGAGAAAACCACCACCTGGAAGAACTTGCCGGCAAAGACAGGTGGTGGTTGAAGAGCAGAGTGAGGGTGAAGGGGTCGGCTGGTCTTTGTTTACTGCGGTGACATTGGCGAAGTGGGGCTACTCCCATTTGGGATGGCGTCGGCAGACCGCCGCACCTTTGCTTCCGGGCATAGCTGCCTCCGTGGCGGCTGCAACCGTGTAGGAATCAATCAAATCAAATCAAAATCACGGTGGTCACAGTGATCAAGGTGAGCATGCAGGAGACTAGGTGCTATATAGACGACGCTCTTTACCGTAGGATAGGAGCTTCGTGCTCAACTCAATACAACTCTCTTGGGGTTATGTTACAAACCTTTCAGGACCTTCTCTGATATACCACGAGGACATTGCGAGGATCGACACTTCCTAGGCCACCCCCATATTAGATTAGGGTTAGGCTGCCAACGGACCGGCAGGACGTAACATCACGGTGGTCACAGTGATCAAGGTGAGCATGCAGGAGACTAGGTGCTATATAGACGACGCTCTTTACCGTAGGATAGGAGCTTCGTGCTCAACTCAATACAACTCTCTTGGGGTTATGTTACAAACCTCTCAGGACCTTTTCTGATATACCACGAAGACATTGCGAGGATCGACACTTCCTAGGCCAACCCCATATCAGATTAGGGTTAGGCTGCCAGCGGACCGGCAGGACGTAACAATAGTATAGTAGAAGTTCCGGCCTATCTATAATATACTTAATATTATACCTTTTATAGTTTCTAATTAAGTGTTAGGTTATGAGCGGGATGCTGATGACCTAAGATCTCACTAAGCAGAAGCTTGAGCTCGATCGGGATTTGAGCTTGTCGGGTAGTCTAGAGGAAGGTAACGAAGTAGGAAGATTCACTTGATTCCAATCAGTGAGATAGAACAGTGAGTTGTACGCGATGACTATCTAGAGAGGCGATACTCATCGCTCGCTATATACAAAGGAGAATCCCATATGTTCCTCCGGGTCTGTTGTGTACGTGAGAGACCCGGTCCGCTGCTCTGTCGAGAGAGCGAGAGATCCGTTCCTTCATATGCAGGAGGATCTCTCAGGGTATGAGAGATCCTTCCTTGTCCCGTGACCGGGCGCAGCCGTGTGTCCACGAAAGATGACTGGGCAGGGGGAGTCGTGACGGTCAGAACCGTAACACCATCCCCCCTCTAGCTTAGCTCGTCCCGAGCTTCCGTGCTTATTAGCCTCAGGATTCCCCTCGTCATACCTGGTGGTAAAGATGTCTCTTTCTTTCCCTTGCAACATCAATCCTACTGACGCGCCGTCTACGAAGAAACGCAAACGCCGTGCCATTCGAATTCACCAGTTCGGAGAATACGCCATGAAGCCTTGTTCTCGCTGTCAAGAGAACAACTTGGTGTGTCGGATCCATATTTCGTCGGGGAAGTGTTCCCACTGTCATGCCAGCAACGCGAAGAGGTGCGACGCGCGGATAACAGACTCTGAATGGGAACGCCTCGGGAAACAGCGCAAGAAGCTACTGTCCGAGCTGGATCAGGCGAAAGATGCGCTCATGAAGGCGCACGCGAAGGAGATGCGCTTGCGGCGGCAGTTGGATGCCTTGGACCAGAAAGTAGAGGCTGGTCGTGCTCTTGAGGAGCGGGAGCTCGAGGAGATGGAGGAGGAGGAACGTGCCATGGAACAGGCGGGTGTTCTCCTTGCTCCCGGGGACTCGTCTGGTCTTGCTCTTAGTCCTCTGACCTGGAGTGCTATGGATGGTTCCGCGGATTCCGCCTTCTGGGGTTTTCTCGACGGAGTTGTGGCAGAGCCTGCCGACGGAACTGCTCAAGGAGTGGCCGGCAGTTCGTAAGGTTCGTCTCCGGCTCCCAGGTGTTGTCGGATTCGTGGTACCCTTTCCATTTGATGAGGTATTTCTGATTCTTGTAGTCCAGGATTTTTTCGACTTCGAACTCGTCTTCCTCTTCTGGCTGGAAGTGGAATGTTTTTTGGCATGGAGTTTCGGCGTCAGCGGGTTCCAATAACGATACGTGGAACACCGGGTGGATCTTTGCATCCTTTGGTAGCTTGAGTCGGTAGTTGACTGGTCCTCTGGCTTCGTCAATTAAAAATGGTCCGACCTTGACGTGATCCAATTTCTTGGTCTTCTTTCTTGTCTTCAGATTTTTGGTAAGAAGGTAGACCTTATCCCCCTTTTTAAGCTGAGGTGCCATTTTTCTCTTGTCTTTTCGGGATTTGGCGATTGCCTTTTGTGAGTCTTGGATGCGGTTTTCTAATTTTTTGTGAATGGTCTTCATATCTTGTGCCGCAACCATCGCTCTTTCAGCTTGGGGGTGACTATGCGGGTTTCCGAACAGGTTCGGATTTCGTCCATAATTCGCAAAGAATGGCGTAGCCTGCGTAGTCTCTGATTTGTGGTTGTTGAGTGCTATTTGTGCCATGGGGAGCAGTGTAACCCAGTTATCTTGTGCGTGATTGATGTAGTGTCGCAAATATTGTTCCAGGGTCTGGTTTGTCCTTTCCGTTTGCCCATCTGTTTCTGGATGGTAGGCTGTAGATAGTTTGTGTTTGATTCCGATCGTTCCGACTAGTGTTTTCCAGTAGTTTGACGTGAATAGTTTGTCTCTGTCGGTAATAAAGACTTGCGGGAATCCGTGGTATCGTACCAGTCTGTCCATCACGAGGTATCCGAGTTGTTCTGCTGTGTATTTTTCGCTTGCAGGTATGAAGTGTGCATATTTGGTGAGCCTGTCGACCATGACCATGATCATGTCGAATGTGTTTTCAGTGACCTTGTCTTTCGAGGGCGGAAGTTTGGTAATAAAGTCCATTGTAACTTCGTCCCAAGGTTGTTGTGGTGGAGTCCTAAACTGTATATGTCCGTATTTTGCGTGTCGTTCAGCCTTGTTTTTCTGGCAATGTTCGCATCGCTTGATGTATTTGAGCACCTTTTGCCGCATCTGTGGAAAGCCGAAGCTTCTTTGGATGAGCTCTACAGTCTTGGTTGCTCCTGGGTGTCCTCTTGAGGGATCGTCGTGATGTTGTCGTATGCATTCTTCTTCTCGGTCCTTCGGTACCTGGTATTTTCCCTGTAGTATTGGAAACTGTTCCTCTGTGTCGTTGAGGATTCGCACTATGTTGTTGAATTCTTGTGTGTTGGCACTAAGGCTTCCGTCCGGGTTGGCCTTGAGAACTCGTTGTTGTACGGGTTCTTTTCCTTCCATGTAGTCGACTCTTCGACTCAAGGCATCTGCTCTACCATTCTCTTTTCCTGGAGTGCAGCGGATTTCGAACTTGTACTGTCCGAGCAGTTCCGACCAGCGGGCCTGTCTTCGGGTTAGTACTTTGGTCGTAGTGAAGTAGGTTAGATTCTTGTGATCAGAAAGAATCGTTAGTCCTGGTGCTCCTTCCGCGTAATAGTTCCAGTGTTGCAATGCTGCAACGATAGCTAGCAGTTCCTTGTCGTGAACATCGTAGTTTTGTTCCGCGGGTGACATTTTTCTTGAGTAATAAGCCACTGGGTGTCGTTTCCCATCATGCATCTGTGTGAGGCATGCTCCTATGGCTAGATCCGATGCGTCAGTCTCGATGTAGACTGGTTCTTTCGTGTCAAACATCATCAGTACTGGTGCTTCGCAGCACATCTGTACTAGCTTGTCGAATGCTCTTTGATGTTGTTGTTCCCATTTCCATTTGAGGTCCTTCTTTGTAAGGTCTGACAGTGGTGTGGCGATCTTGGAGTAATCTTTGATGAACTTCCGATTGTAGTTGGCTAGTCCAAGGAATGATTGCACATCCTTGACTGTCTTCGGGGTTGGCCACGTCTTGATAGATTCGATTTTTTCCGGGTCGATTGCGATTCCTTTAGTATTGATGATGAAGCCAAGGAATTTGACTTCCTTCTTGTGGAATTCGCATTTCTCGGGTGCGGTCCGGAATCCTACTCGGGAGAGTCTTTCGAATACGCCTTGTACTTGTCGTTTGTGTTTCTCAAGAGATCCTCTAGTGTAGACGAGGATATCGTCCATGTATGCGATGACGCATATGTCGAGCAGGTCTCTGAGAATGTCGTTTACCATCTCCTGACAGGAGGCGGGTGCGTTGGTTAATCCCATTGGCATAACCGTGAATTCGTACAATCCGTAGCGTGTTCGAAATGCCGTCTTCCATTCCTCGCCTTCCGCCATGCGGATAGCATAGAATGCATCTCGTAGATCGATCTTCGTATACCAGTCTGATCCGGTAAGTCTGTCCTGCGATTCCTCGATGTTGGGTAGTGGATATCGGTTCTTGATCGTGATGTCGTTGAGCTTCCTGTAGTCAACGACGATTCGTGTCTTCCCGTTGGGCTTTGGAACGCCGAAGATAGGTGCGCCTGCACTGGACCTGGATTTTCGTATCCAGCCCTTGGCTAGCATCTTGCGTAGCCACTTATCTTCTTCTTGGAGCGCGTGTTCGGATTTCTTGAATAGTGGCACGAATGGGGGCTCCGTTCCGGGTTTCAGGTTGATCCGGTGGTCCCATGTCTGGTGTTTAGGTAAAGCGGTGATGTCTTCTACCTCTTCAAAGAGTTTCGCCCATTTTTGATACTCCTTGGGGATAGCGGGTTCCGAAACCGTATCCTTCGATGGTGCGTTACTTCCATCAGTTCTCGTGACTTGCTTGTCCTTCTTGCCATCGAGAGTGACTGTCCGAGTTGGGCTCGACTGTTTCGTAGCTCCGGGCGGCTGGAGTGTCATTTCGTTGATCTGTCTCCTAGCCTCATCTATCAGTGAACTCTGTCGCTGCATAGGGTCAATGCCGATAACGCAATCGCATTGTTCAAACCTGAGTACTCCTCGTCTCCAATCGATAATTGGATTGTGCTTTCTCAACCAAGGTATGCCTAGTACGACGTCATGACTGGCCATGTCAGTGATGTCTAGGACAATTTCCTCGTGGTGCTGTTGGATAGCGAGTGGTAACGGAATGGTTTCTCGTTCCACGCTTGGTAACGATGATCCGTCGACTGCGATCAATTCGTACCCTTCGTCCTTCGATTGGGTAGCTATCCCATATCGCTTCACAAATGATTTGGAGGCAAAGTTCCCGCTCGCTCCAGAATCAATCATGGCTTGGACCTTGTGTCCGTTGACGGTAATGTTGGTGCGAAAGACTGATGTTGATGCTTGAGCGCTTTCCGTGTTGCAGAACTCTCTTTGGACGCTCATTCCTTGAGAGTCGATCCTTTTCCCGACTGGGTCTCGATGGTAGGTGTTCTATACCATTCTCGGATCTGATGTGACGTGTATCTGATCGTTTCGTGTATTGTTTTCTCCTCTGGTGTTTCGATGCAAGCGTACATCGATTGACATTGTTGTATCTTGGCATATTGTTCGGAGATTCGGCGTATGTTTTCTCGTGCTGAGTTCGGCACGATTTCTTCGCTCGGTGTGACATATCCGAATGGTGTGATCGTGCTTCCGATAGGAACGAGTTCCTGTACCAGTGATCTGAAGTCGTACTGTACAGAGATTCTCGGCTGGTTCCAGAGTTTGATACGAAGTTCCTTGAGTGCGCGATCGAACTTGGTGGGGTGTAGGTATCGTTTCCCACCAATTCTCGGGAATATGTCTTCTTGTCGCATAGCCAGGAATAGCATAACCTTGCGCATTATTCCTGCCTGGGTACACGTGAATGTCGTGATTTCGTCATCCGGGTCTGGTTCTTCATCGGATGATTCCTCCGACACGTCTTCTTCGTCTGCGGACGAGTCTTGCCCTTCCTCCTCGGAGTCAATTTCAGGAGGGATATTCTCTTGGTTTTCATGGCAAGATTCGTCGTTATTTTCTTCCTCGGCGAGTCTGAGGTGTGGTGCTAACTCTTGCAGCTCCTCTGGAATAGGCAAGGGCCTACTTCCGTCATCATATCGCCGGATTGGAGGATCTTCTTCTCGGATTGGTTCGATCGGGAAGAAGTTGTTCTCCCTCTTGGAAGAGATGTGGGTTTGGCATGCGTCATCGTAACAGAATCGCCAGTGAAGGCTTCCGTGTCCGTGACGTTTTTCCCAGCGGATCTGTGTTGGGATGCTTCGTCGTTGCATCATTCCAAGCGTCCGTTTTGTCGTAGGTTCTTCGACCATTGCGTCCCTTAGAACTTCGAGTTCGTTGGTTATCCTGCTATACTGTCGAATCAGTTCCCTGAATCGCTTGTATTCCTGGTCCGTCCACAGCCCGGTCTTCGAGGTGAGGGGATGCATTTCGTTCTCGATTTCGCTTATTTGTCGGTCGAGCCGATCGAGTAGTATGAGTTGGTCGTCTTCTTCGGTAGTCGCCTTGTTCTCTCTCTTCCGAGATATCATACCGAAGGTCCTTACGTCTCTCTGGGTGTTATCGGAAAATTGACTTGCTCGGATCTGTTGATTTATCTCTTGGACAACCTTGTTCCTTTCTCCCACGATTCGATTGTGGAAGTCGCGAAGCTTGTGGGTTGACTCGGTGCGTTCTTGTCCCCGTGCTCTGAGCGAGTCTTCTTCTTCGCGAACCAGGTTGATTAGTCGATCCCATTCTTCAAGTCGTTCATCGAGGTTTATGTAGTCTTGCTCGATGTTCTTTTCTCGCGCAATCCATTCTGGCGGGATTGGCGTTCCTTCCGATTTTCGTTGTATCATGCCTAGAAGTCGGACCTCCTGAGGGGAGTTATTGTCGTTATAACCACCTCGTCCTTCTTCTCTTCTTTGCATCGTGTTGATGGATTGTCGCTGCACCATGTTCTTAGAACGACAATCCCTCGCAAAGTGGCCTGGTTTGCCACAATTGTAACAAGTCTTATCGCTACCTTGTTTCTTCTTGGGCTTGCCCTTTGGCTTGCCTCTTCCTTTGATCTTCCGACCTTTCTGGGTAACGTCGAGTTCCATTGGTTGGGGTCCGTAGTATGGTTTGTTGGACTGATTATTTGGCTTGGAATGGTATCCGCGGTTCCTTCCATAGTCTGGGGTGAACCCGGCGGTTCCTCCAACCTTGGAGTCGTACTTGCGTTCCAGCGCTCTCTCGTAGAGCCGGTCGTCGATTTCAATAGCCGCTTCGGTCAAATCCTTCAGGGTGTCAAGTGTTCCTCCGTGGTTCATTAACTGGTCCTTGACCGAGTCTTTGAGTCCACGTCTGAACATCGTCATTAACGCCTGTTGGTCCCATCCAGTCACCTGAGAGTGTTCCTCGAACTTGGCTGCATATTCGGATGCTGAGGTACGTTGCTTGAGGTGCTGGATAACCCTGATCGCTTGGGTTACCTCATTGGAAGATCCGAAGATCTCCTTGAGTTTGATCTTGAAAGTCGTGTAGTCTCTGAACATGCCGGTAGGGTCCTGTCGTCCCTCGCTGTCCAGATAGACCTTGAGGTGGGGTTTGATCCAGTTCTGTGCACTACCTCTGAGGTACGTGCTGGCAAAGACAGTCTTGAGATTTCCTTCGACGGGGTTGAACATGAGGAACATGTCCATCTGGTTGACCCAATCGTCGAACTTGTTCCGATCTCCATAGAAGTGGTCAGGCTTCGCTGGTTTGAAGCTTCTCGGTCTTGGGCCACTATCTTCGTCGTCGGAGTCATCTGGTGGAGTCGGTCTTGGAGGTTGGACTGGCTTGCTGCGGCTGGATCCTGCTTCGCTGGGGGCGGGATTCCCCCTGGAGCTTCCTGTGGTAGACATCCTTAAGGGCGTACAAAGCTGTTAGGTTATGAGCGGGATGCTGATGACCTAAGATCTCACTAAGCAGAAGCTTGAGCTCGATCGGGATTTGAGCTTGTCGGGTAGTCTAGAGGAAGGTAACGAAGTAGGAAGATTCACTTGATTCCAATCAGTGAGATAGAACATTGAGTTGTACGCGATGACTATCTAGAGAGGCGATACTCATCGCTCGCTATATACAAAGGAGAATCCCATATGTTCCTCCGGGTCTGTTGTGTACGTGAGAGACCCGGTCCGCTGCTCTGTCGAGAGAGCGAGAGATCCGTTCCTTCATATGCAGGAGGATCTCTCAGGGTATGAGAGATCCTTCCTTGTCCCGTGACCGGGCGCAGCCGTGTGTCCACGAAAGATGACTGGGCAGGGGGAGTCGTGACGGTCAGAACCGTAACATTAAGTAGAGATTATTTAATCTTAGTAGCTTAACTATAGTCCTAATATAATTATTAGGTAGCCTGCGAAGACCGATTGCACGCCTCCACGCGGCCGCAGGCGGAAACAGGCGGTCGAGCTCGCAACTCGACCGTGCTGGCAAAGTGCACGGCATGGTGGAGCGGAGTGGTGGAGTGCGAAATCCGGTGCGGTTTCGCCAAGACTACTCCGAACAGAGGACTACCACCGAAATGGTTTTGAAAACCATCCGACGACGACCTACCTGCGTTAGAAACAGGTCCGCTTAATCGTGAGCGTGCGAAAGAGCCGCGGAACTCCTAGGCGTCGATAGGACACCTCTGGTGTATGGGAGGAATCCTCAGCTGAGGGTATTTGGAGCCAAAAGGACAACAAGTCACCCAATATGCAGTCTCTGGATCCGAACCACCTACCTCTGGAAGGCTTTGAGGGGACTCGGAGAGCGTACGCGTTGTTAAGGCCGGAAGCAGATGCGTTATGCACTTGGAAGAGCCGAGGTGAAAGAGCTAGAAGGGAGGCGTTAGTTGGCGGGCAATGGAGCTCGGAGTAACGCTACGAAGCCCGTAGGGGCCTGTCGATTGCTCAGGTGCGAGTAGGAGGGTTTTGCCCGGGGCACAGCCTTACAAAGAAGGACACCTAGTCCAGCAGTCACCTAGAAGAGCTCGGAAACTTAGGAAGGCCCACATAGAGAAGCAGGCAAAGGAGACACAGAGAGGCGAGCCGAAGGGAAGACTCGAGGCAAGAAGGAGGGGGTGCAAGGCGTGAGGAGGCGAGGAGGAGGCGATACATTGGTTAGTGGGTGGAAACGCAAGAGCACTGCTGCCTGGCTAGGAGTAGACGCTCGAGCAAGCCTGCGAGACATGGCCGGCCATAGCCAAAGAGATGCGGTATGGTAACGCGAAGGGAGTCATTCTCCTGGGGCGTGGTGGGCAATGGCAGCGACTGAGACACTGTCTGCTCAGCCCGAGAGGACGGACGCGCATGTCGGTCTTGGAAGAGAGGCGACCGGTCTTCAGTTCGCTGAAGTCCGAAAGAGCATAACCAAGGCTTAAGGAGCAAACAGTATATGGAGCGTAGGGTAGGGGCTTTGGCCTGGGGCCTCTCCCTCGAAGCGATAAAGGCGCAGAGGTGTCCCTAAGCGGGAAAGCGTGGGCAGACTTTGTCTACCTGCCTTACATAAGTTTGTAGGAACGAGTGTAATTATATGCTGTCACCGGTCACACATGTGATTGTACACAGCATCAGGACTTCCTGGAAGCCTGAGGATGCAAACAGCTGGGTACAACTGGACCAGGACAATCTGACCTGGTTCCCAGATGGGCTCAAGATCAAGAAAGCCTTCTGGCTCAAGAACCAGAGGGCAAGGGAAGAGACTAACTTCTCATCAGTCGTGATGGCAGTGCAGGACAAGCAGACTGCAAGAGAGATGTGCAAGAGGGGCATAACTATTGGATCCATGTGGTGTGTAGTGGAACCATACCACCCACAGCAGAGGATAGTACAATGTCTCAAGTGCAACAACTTTGGGCACATTACTACCCACTGCAGGGCCACAGAAGACACTTGTGGGAAATGTGCAGGCAAACATAGGACAGACTACTGCAAGGAGAAGAAGGTCAAGTGCTGCAACTGCAGAGGAGACCATAAGGCATACTCCCTCCAATGCAGCTACAAAGCAGCTGCAAAGGCTAAAGCAAGGGCATTCTCAGAGTGGTTCAAAAAGCAATGGGAAGCAACCCCAGCCTCGACACAAGAAGGCAATGTTACAGAATCCCTAATCCTTAAGAGGAAGGCCCCACCAACTGAGCCTGCACAAAGAGATGTCAGGTACAAAGGCAGGCCCTCGGGCACCACAGCAACAGCAATGGCAGGCAGGAAGCAGACAAGCAAGCTCCACTTTCCCCCTACACAGGAGAAGGAGGACACACAGGGAAAAGCAGAAATGCCCCAAGAAGACATGGACATCGACCCAATTGAGCTCCTCTCCCAAGTATCTCATGAGTAACCAAACCATGACGATCTACCAACATAATGTCAACAGGTCAAACACCACCCAAACCCTACTGCTAGACAGCCAAGCAGCAAGAGAGGCTACGGTTATTGCACTACAAGAGCCATGGCTCAACACAACAAGTGGCAAGACCAAGGCCAAGAAGGGATACCACATAGTCCTCCCACCCCAGCCAAACCCAAGGGTCGCAATGCTGGTGTCAGACAAGATTGGAACCACCAACTGGAAGCCACTGTTCTACGGCACAGGAGACCTGGTCACCATCCAACTCCAGACACCTGCAGGACCCATCTCCATTCACAACTGCTACAATCCATCAGGACCAACAAGCCACAGACAAGATGGGACCTTACCTGCACTCCAAGAGGCACTTACGCAACCCCAAGAAGACATATCTACAAACCACATTGTCCTAGGAGACTTCAACCTCCACCACCCAAGATGGGGGGGAAACACAACCCAGGCCCAGCATATTATGGCAGACAAACTTATTGAAACGGTTGCAGAGGCCCATCTACAGCTGGCCCTTGAACCAGGAACAATCACATGGGAAAGACACATGGCCAGCTGCCAAACACTGGACCTGGTCTTTGTTAGCCTCTCCCTCCAGAACCTGATCCAGGAATGCAAAGCCCTCCCAGAGGAAACACACAGCTCTGACCACATCCCTATAAGGACAACCCTGTGTGTCAATCTCTATGGGCTACCAAAGCAGGGACAAAGGAAACAATGGAAAGCTGCTAACTGGACCCAGATCCAGAATCTCATTTCCCAGGAAACCAACCAACTCAATCAATTCCCAGTCAACACAAGGGAACACCTGGACACCTTAGCCAAGGGAATACAATCCTCTATCCAGAGGGTAGTAGAAGAGACAGTCCCAACAGCCAGACCATCAAGCTATGCCCAGATGGCCTGGACACAGGAGTGCAGAGATGCCACAAAGCTGGCAAGGAGAATGAGAAGAGAATGGAGGGAAAGCAGGACAGAATGGAGCCATGAACAATACCTTAAGGCCTCCCATGCAAGAAGCAAGGTTGTGAGGAGGGAACAGAACCTGGCCTGGAGAAGGCTTATAAGAGAAGTAACAGAGGACCCTAAGAAGATCTGGAAGATGGCCAAATGGGCGAGGGAGGGGCCAAATCAAGGGCACCAGTTGCCACATTTCCCAGACCTTGCTGACCCAGAGCACAATGGAGACACCAACGAGGGCAAGGCTGCAATCCTAGCAAAACACTTCTTCCCAAACCCAAGGGAGGCAGACCTAAGTGACATTCAACACACACAACTGCCACCCCAATTCCAGATGGAGGTGGAGGTCAACCTAAAGGAGGTAGAAGGAGTCCTCAGAAAACTGCCTAGCAACAAGGCCCCAGGACCTGACCAAATACCAAACCTCCTGCTCAAAGAATGCAGGGAACAACTTGCCCCAATCCTAGCTAAACTCTTCACTGCATGCCTGAGGATAGCATACCACCCTAAGCCATTCAAGCACTCCACTACAGTGGTGCTCAGGAAGCCACAGAAGCCAGACTACACGAAGCCAGGAGCATACAGACCAATTGCCCTACTCAACACAATAGCAAAGGTCCTGGAGGCGGTAGTTGCAAGGAGGATATCCAAGGAAACTGAAGAAAGAAAGCTCCTCCCAGAAGAACAGATGGGTGCAAGGCCAGGCCGGTCTACAACCTCAGCACTGGACCTCATCACAGAACAAGTTAGGACTATCTGGAAAGCCAAGCCAGGAGCGGTTGCATCAATGCTCTGCCTAGACATTTCTGGTGCATTTGACAAAGTCTCCCACCAGAGGCTGCTCCACAACATCAGAATGAAGGGTTTCCCAGACCACATAGTTAGCTTTGTCCAATCCTTCCTTCAAGACAGGACCACCTGCCTCAGGTTGGGAGAGTTTATGGACCAACCAAGGCCTCAGAACACAGGGATTCCCCAAGGCTCCACCCTGTCCCCAATTCTCTTCCTCTTCTTTGCATCAACCCTGCTCCCAACACTACACGAAGGGAACACCTCAGCAATGGGTTTTGTGGATGACTCCAACATCCTGACATACAGCATGTCAACAGAGGAGAACTGCAGGCAACTGGAGAAAGCCCACCAAAAGTGTGAGCAATGGGCAAAAAAACATGGTGCAGAATTTGCACCACAGAAATACCAACTCATCCACTTCACCAGGAGCAGGAAGCACAACCTCAAGGCCACAGTCCAGATCCAAGGATTTGATGGGGAACCACTGCCCTCACTCAGGCTCCTTGGGGTATGGGTAGACACCAAGCTCAAGTGGGGCCCACACATCAAGAAAGCAGCAGAGAAGGGGGCCAACCAGATGCAATCACTCCAGAGAATGTGCAAATCCACATGGGGAGCATCCTTCCAGAGAGCAAGGCACCTGTACACAGCAGTTGTCAGACCAGCCATTACATTTGGCTGCCAAGTCTGGTCCAACCCAGAAGGCACACAAGGCTACTGCAGAAACCTCACCAAACCCATTGAGAAGATCCAGAGAGAGGCAGTGAAGAACATCACAGGAGCATACAGGTCAGTTGCAACAGCAGTCCTGGAAAAGGAAGCAAACATTGCTCCCCTTCACCTGTACACCCAGGACCTGGCCAGACAGGCAGCCAAGAAACAGGACAACCAGCCTGCATACCAATACATCAAAAACAGGTGCAGGGAGATCAGAAGACAGGCACAAGCAGGGAGGAGAACAAGGCACCCTGCTGCACCAACCCAAACCAGACAGGAGGAAATCCTCCAACTAGTACAGGGCCAAGAGACCACAATGCAGACACACCTGGGTCACAAGGCATGGTGGGCAAAACACCAGTGGAACAGGAAGTGGGAGAGAGAAAAGGAAGGGAGGAGAACCAGAGCAGGAGGAGAACAGCCACCTGCATGGACAACCACCACCTCCTCCACTGTAGGACTAGCTCTGCATAAAGGGCTCACCAGACCAGAGAGCACAATGGTCACACTCCTCAGAACAGGGCACATTGGGATGAGGCAATACCTCGCGAAGAGGAGAGTCCCAGGTTACACACCAGACTGTGACTGCGGGCAGGGACATGAAACACCAAAGCATGTATGCATGTTCTGCCCAAGATGGGCTGAGAGGAGACACCTCCTGTTCCAAGCAGGGGGATCTACAAACTGGAAGGATTTGGCAAACACAAAGAGGGGACTGCATGCAACAGCAAAGTGGCTTATCCAGGAAGGGGTCCTAGAACAGTTCTCGCTGGCAGGGAAAGAGGACTAGGAGGAAAGGAGGAGAGAAGAAGGGAGAGATAGGACCTGGTGAGAGGAGGACTCGCTAGACACCTAGTATTGTCCGAAGGAAAAACAGAGGCAAAGGAAGCGGCTACGCAGGCTGCAAAGTAAAGGGAAGGCGAGGGTTTTTCGAAGGCTTTTCCCTCGGTCGAAATCTATAGAGCGTGCTGCTTACTCTAGTAGTTAAGAGGTAGACCGGCGTATAAGAATTATCTATCTATCTATCTATTAATTTTAAATTTTAAATCTAGGTTTAAGCTAGGTTTATAATTTACTAGTAAGAATATATATTCTAATAGCTCTTACTACCTTTAGAATTAAGATTCTATACCTAGAATCTCGTTTTTAGAGCTAGAAATAAGATTTCTAAAGCTAAAATAAGAGTTTAGCTTCTAAAACTAGATTCTAATAGCTTTTCTAAGATTTAAAATATTTATCTAGGCTAGGAACCTAGCTTCTAGAGCTCGAATCTATATTTTTAAGCTAAATCTAGAATTATTAATCTATAAACGAGATTCTAAAACTTTATTTTAGAGTCTACTAGCTTCTACTTCTTCTTAGATCTAGATACGCTTCTAGGAATCTCGATTTAATTACTAGAAAAGCTAAAATCCTAGAATTCCTATTTAAAGTTAACTTTATAATTCTAAGACTAAAATCGAGAGTCCTAACCTAGATTCTAGGTTCTTATAGCTTCTACTACCTCTAGAATCTGGATCTTCTACTTAGACTCTCGATTTAGATACTAGAACCTAGAATACGAAGCTAGAATCTTAATCTAAAATCTAAAATCTATATTCTTTAGCTAAATTAGAGATATCTCTATAAGGATCTAGATTATAGTTATTCCTTCTACTTCTAGAATCTAGATTTTAGCTATAGAATCTCGTATAAAGCGTAAGAATCTCATTTTAAGAGCGAAAATCTAGTTTTAATACCTAAATCTCTATTTCTATCTAGATAAAGAAATTTAAATAGTAGGCCTAGAGTCTATAAGAGACGTTAGAGGAAGCTCGGTCGTTATATAAGCTTAGACGCTCTATAGATAAAGCTTAGATTTTAATAGAGGAAGCTCGGGCTGCCTATCTCTACTTCTTTTTTCTATATTTTCTTTACTTTTATAGATAGATAGATAATTCTTATACGCCGGTCTACCTCTTTTAACTAGAGTAAGCAGCACGCTCTATATAGTTCGGTCGAGGGAAAAGCCTTCGAAAAACCCTCGCGTTCTCTTTTACTTTGCAGTCTGCGTAGCCGCTTCCTTCGTTCCTGTTTTCCTTCGGACAATACTAGGTTTCTAGCGAGTCCTCCTCTCACCAGGTCCTATCCTTTCCCTTCTCTCTTCCCCTTCCCTCCTATACCTCTGTTCTGGCAAGTGAGAACTGCTCTAGGATACCTTCTTGGATTAGCCATTTGGCCGTAGCATGCAGTCCTCTTTTTGTGTTTGCTAGGTCCTTCCAGTTTGTAGATCCTCCTTCTTGGAACAAAAGGTGTCTTCTCTCCCTCCACCTGGGGCAGAATATGCATACATGTTTTGGTGTCTCATGCCCCTGCCCACATTCGCAGTCTGGTGTGAATCCTGGGACTCTCCTTTTGGTGAGGTATTGCCTCATCCCAATGTGCTCTGTCCTCAGGAGTGTGACCATCGTGCTCTCTGGTCTGGTAAGTCCTTTGTGCAGGCTTGGTCCTATGGCAGAGGAGGTGGTGGTTCTCCATGCAGGTGGCTGTTCTCCTCCTGCCCTAGCCCTTCTTTCTTCCTTGTCCTTCTCCCACTTCCTGTCCCACTGGTGTTTTGCCCACCATGCCTTGCAGCCTGGGTGTGTCTGCATTGTTGTCTCTTGGCCTTGGACCAGCTGGAGGATTTCCTCCTGTCTGGTTTGGGTTGGTGTTGCAGGGTTCCTTGTTCTCCTTCCTGCTTGTGCTTGCCTCTGGATCTCCCTGCACCTGTCTTTGATGTATTGGTATGCAGGTTGTGTTTCTTGCTTTTTGGATGCTTGTCTGGCTAGGTCTTGGGTGTACAAGTGGAGAGGAGCAATGTTTGCTTCTCTCTCTAGGACAGCTGTTGCAACTGACTTGTATGCTCCAGTAATGTTCCTCAAGGCCTCCCTCTGGACCTTCTCAATAGGCTTGGTGAGGTTCCTGCAGTAGCCTTGTGTGCCCTCTGGGCTGGACCAGACTTGGCAGCCAAAGGTGATTGCTGGCCTTACCACTGCTGTATACAGGTGTCTTGCTCTTTGGAATGGTGCTCCCCATGTAGACTTGCACAGCCTCTGGAGTGATTGCATCTGGTGGGCTCCCTTTGTTGCTGCCTGTTTGATGTGTGGGCCCCATTTGAGCTTGGTGTCCACCCATACCCCAAGGAGCCTGAGTGAAGGCAGTGGTTCCCCATTAAATCCCTGGATTTGGACTGTAGCCTTGAGGTTGTGTTTCCTGCTCCTGGTGAAGTGGATGAGCTGGTACTTCTGTGGTGCAAACTCTGCCCCATGTCTCCTTGCCCATTCTTCACATTTCTGGTGGGCTTTCTCCAGTTGCCTGCAGTTTTCCTCTGTGGACATACTGTATGTGAGGATGTTGGAGTCATCCACAAACCCCATTGCTGAGGTGTTCCCTTCATGCAGTGTTGGGAGCAGGGTAGAGGCAAAGAAGAGGAAGAGGATTGGGGATAAGGTGGAGCCTTGGGGGATTCCTGTGTTCTGGGGCCTTGGCTGGTCCATGAACCCTCCTAGCCTCAGGCAGGTGGTCCTGTCTTGGAGGAATGATTGGATGAAGCCAACAATATGTCCTGGGAAGCCTTTTATTCTGATGTTGTGGAGCAGCCTCTGGTGGGAGACCTTGTCAAATGCACCTGAGATGTCAAGGCAGAGCATTGATGCAACTGCTCCAGGCCTAGTCTTCCAAATGGCAGCATATAATTACACTCGTTCCTACAAACTTATGTAAGGCAGGTAGACAAAGTCTGCCCACGCTTTCCCGCTTAGGGACACCCCTGCGCCTTTATCGCTTCGAGGGAGAGGCCCCAGGCCAAAGCCCCTACCCTACGCTCCATATACTGTTTGCTCCTTAAGCCTTGGTTATGCTCTTTCGGACTTCAGCGAACTGAAGACCGGTCGCCTCTCTTCCAAGACCGACATGCGCGTCCGTCCTCTCGGGCTGAGCAGACAGTGTCTCAGTCGCTGCCATTGCCCACCACGCCCCAGGAGAATGACTCCCTTCGCGTTACCATACCGCATCTCTTTGGCTATGGCCGGCCATGTCTCGCAGGCTTGCTCGAGCGTCTACTCCTAGCCAGGCAGCAGTGCTCTTGCGTTTCCACCCACTAACCAATGTATCGCCTCCTCCTCGCCTCCTCACGCCTTGCACCCCCTCCTTCTTGCCTCGAGTCTTCCCTTCGGCTCGCCTCTCTGTGTCTCCTTTGCCTGCTTCTCTATGTGGGCCTTCCTAAGTTTCCGAGCTCTTCTAGGTGACTGCTGGACTAGGTGTCCTTCTTTGTAAGGCTGTGCCCCGGGCAAAACCCTCCTACTCGCACCTGAGCAATCGACAGGCCCCTACGGGCTTCGTAGCGTTACTCCGAGCTCCATTGCCCGCCAACTAACGCCTCCCTTCTAGCTCTTTCACCTCGGCTCTTCCAAGTGCATAACGCATCTGCTTCCGGCCTTAACAACGCGTACGCTCTCCGAGTCCCCTCAAAGCCTTCCAGAGGTAGGTGGTTCGGATCCAGAGACTGCATATTGGGTGACTTGTTGTCCTTTTGGCTCCAAATACCCTCAGCTGAGGATTCCTCCCATACACCAGAGGTGTCCTATCGACGCCTAGGAGTTCCGCGGCTCTTTCGCACGCTCACGATTAAGCGGACCTGTTTCTAACGCAGGTAGGTCGTCGTCGGATGGTTTTCAAAACCATTTCGGTGGTAGTCCTCTGTTCGGAGTAGTCTTGGCGAAACCGCACCGGATTTCGCACTCCACCACTCCGCTCCACCATGCCGTGCACTTTGCCAGCACGGTCGAGTTGCGAGCTCGACCGCCTGTTTCCGCCTGCGGCCGCGTGGAGGCGTGCAATCGGTCTTCGCAGGCTACTTATTTTAATATGCTTTAAAATAACTCGTAGGATGCTCGCTATTATTACTAGTTATAAGAATATATAGGCTTATCTTATCGCTTATCTCGTTATCTTCTAGAGTCCTAATAGAATAAGAACTAGTAATATCCTCTAGTATAGATTAAGGCGCTCTAGAAACTCTCCTAAATTGTCTATAAGCTCGTCGCTATCTAAGTTATTACTTAAAGCAATACTAGATCTAGTATAGTCGCTTCTAAGACTAGAATCTAGTATCTATAGAGGAAGCTTAGACTAAATCCGAGCTTCCTCTAGAATTCTTAAGCAAGACAGTCGATTCTAAAGGCGTCTCTGCTCTATCTTTAAAAGGTTTATAGTACTACTCTTCTTTTATAGTAATATTACGCGCCTGAACCTCCACTCCTAAGATAGGTATTAGCTAAGTTATATAACCTAGTATTCTATAACCTATATTACCTAATCCTAATCCCTAAAGTGTCTCTTAGAATATCTAACTAGACTATACTTCCTAATACTCCTACTTAGGCTAGATAGTCTTCTACTTATATTTAAAACTATTTCCTGATTATACTTAGTTATCTAAGTAATAGGCTAATAGGTATAGTTAGTAGAATAAGCTAAAACTATCTTAATTCTACTATCTCTAACTAAAAGGCAAAAATGCCTTCTATAAGATTAAACTAAGACCTATATTAGGTAATTATTCTACCTTTCTAAGATATAAGTTCCCTTTCTTCTTTATTATAGTATATACTAACTTGTCTTTAGTAAACCTAAGTCCTTAGGACTTAGCTTATTCTATTCTAGAATAGGGCTAATATTCTATATCTATAGTTAAATAATATATCTTTAAATATAGTTGCTCAGTAGCAAACATGAACGCGCCCCAGCAGGCGACGACGACGACGGCGGGAGGCCTCGAGGCCTCCCAACACGCGACAACACCCCCCGACCGACACCGCGACGTCGCGAGCAGAGGAGGGAGCCCGGGAGAAGGAGGTTGCGTCTCCAACTCCCAGGCGACCCAAACCCGCCCGCAACCACCTCCCTCTGGCCCGCAAGGCCAGAAAACCACTGCTAACACCGATACTCTGAAACTGACCATCCAAAAGAACCTAAAGACACTCACCGAACAGATCCAGAGCCACCTCGACTCCCAGTCGACCCTTTCCCCCTCCCCGACCCTTCTCCTCCTCCAGCAGGCCCAACAGGCCCTCCTCCACCACGCCCTCCGCCAGGAAGAGTCCCAGACTCTTCAAGCGATCCAGAAAACCCTCCAGAGCCGCCCAACACCCACCACTGCCACCCCAAAAACATGGGCCCAAACAGCCCAAATTGGACACACAATGCCAAGGCCCCAGCCTCAGGCATCTATGACCATCTCAGTGAAGATGGGAAACCAAGAAGAAAGGGAGACAGCAAAGAAGATGAGCCACGAAGAGCTCAGAAGGAAACTCGGAGTGCAGCAATTTAAGGCTGTGCAAAAACTCCCAAGTGGAGACCTCAAAGTCATCCTCCACAGAGAAGGAGAGAAAAGCAGGCTGGAAAAGGACCAATCATGGCTCAAGGCTGCATACCCAGGAGCCCAGGTGGAAGTGCCAAGCACTCAGGTGATTGTACACAGCATCAGGACCTCCTGGAAACCAGAGGATGCGAATAGCTGGGTCCAGCTGGACCAGGACAACCTTACCTGGTTCCCAGAAGGACTCAAGATCAGTAAAGCCTTCTGGCTTAAGAACCAGAGGGCAAGGGAAGAAACCAACTTCTCCTCAGTAGTAATGGCAGTGCAGGACAGGCAGACTGCAAGAGAAATGTGCAAGAGGGGCATTACTATTGGTTCAATGTGGTGTGTGGTGGAACCATACCACCCACAGCAGAGGATAGTGCAATGCCTAAAGTGCAACAGCTTTGGACACATTACTACCCATTGCAGGGCCACAGAGGATACATGTGGGAAGTGTGCAGGGAAGCATAGGACAGACCAGTGCAAGGAAAAGAAGGTCAAATGCTGCAACTGCAGAGGAGACCACAAGGCATACTCCCTCCAATGCAGCTACAAAGCTGCTGCAAAGACCAAAGCAAGAGCATTCTCAGAGTGGTTCAAAAAACAATGGGAGGCAGCCTCAGACCCAACACAAGACAAGGCCGTAGAACCCTCAATCCTCAAGAGGAAAGCCTCACCAGCTGAGCCCCTACAGAGGGATGTCAGGTACAAGGGCAGGCCCCTGGGCACCACGGCAACAGCAATGGCAGGCAGGAAGCAGGCAAGCAAGCTCCACTTTCCCCCTACACAGGAGAAAGAGGACACCCAAGGGGAAACAAGCACCCCCCAAGAAGACATGGACATTGACCCAATTGAGCTCCTCTCCCAGGTGTCCCATGAATAACCAAACCCTGACAATCTACCAACACAATGTCAACAGGTCAAACACTACCCAGACTCTGCTCCTTAACAGCCAAGCAGCAGAAGAGGCAACAGTAATAGCACTGCAGGAACCATGGCTAAACACTATAAATGGCAAGACCAAGACGAAGAAAGGATACTTTGCAGTCCTCCCACCCCAACAGAATCCAAGGGTTGCACTACTGGTATCAGACAAGATCAGGACGGACAGCTGGACACCACTCTTCCACAACACAGGTGACTTGGTAACCATTCAAATCCAAACACCCGCAGGAACTGTCTCTATCCACAATTGCTACAACCCCTCAGGGCCAACAAGCCACAGGCAAGAAGGGACTATCCCTGCACTCCAAGAAGCCCTCTCAAAAGCCCCAAAAGACACAACTACTAGCCATGTAGTAGTAGGAGACTTCAACCTCCACCACCCAAAATGGGGGGGAAACACAACCCAGACCCAGCACTATATGGCAGACAAACTCATTGCAACAGCTGCAGAGGCCCACCTGCAGCTGGCCCTAGAACCAGGGACAATTACATGGGAAAGACATATGGCCAGCTGCCAAACACTGGACCTGGTCTTTGTCAGCCTCTCCCTCCAGAACCTGATCCAGGAATGCAAAGCCCTCCCAGAGGAAACACACAGCTCTGACCACATCCCTCTCAGGACAACCCTCTGCATCAACCTCCAAGGGCCAACAGGAAGAGGCCAGAGAAAGCAGTGGAGAGCCGCCAACTGGGCCAGAGTCAAGGACCTTATAGCCCAGGACATTGACCAACTCAGTCAACTCCCACTTGACACAAGAGAACACCTGGACACCCTAGCCTGCAGAATACAATCCTCCATCCAGAAAACTATAGAGGAGACAGTTCCAACAGCCAGACCATCAGGCTATGCAAAGATGGCGTGGACCCAGGAGTGCAAGGATGCTACAAAGCTAGCAAGGAGAAGGAGAAGAGAATGGAGGAACAGCAAGACAGAATGGAGCCACAAACAATACCTTGAGGCATCACATGCCAGGAGCAAGGTTGTGAGGAGAGAGCAAAACCTAGCGTGGAGAAGACTAATGAAAGAGGTTACAGAGGACCCTAAGAAGATCTGGAAAATGGCCAAATGGGCAAGAGAGGGAGCAAACCAAGGGCACCAACTGCCACACTTCCCAAGCCTAGCTAACACAGAGCATAATGGAGACACCAACGAGGGCAAGGCTGCAATCCTAGCAAAACACTTCTTCCCAAACCCAAGGGAGGCAGACCTAAGTGACATTCAACACACACAACTGCCACCCCAATTCCAGATGGAGGTGGAGGTCAACCTAAAGGAGGTAGAAGGAGTCCTCAGAAAACTGCCTAGCAACAAGGCCCCAGGACCTGACCAAATACCAAACCTCCTGCTCAAAGAATGCAGGGAACAACTTGCCCCAATCCTAGCTAAACTCTTCACTGCATGCCTGAGGATGGCATACCACCCTAAAGCCTTTAAGCACTCTACCACAGTGGTGCTCAGGAAACCACAGAAACCAGACTACACAAAGCCAGGAGCATACAGACCAATTGCCCTGCTCAACACAATTGCAAAGGTCCTAGAAGCTATAGTTGCCAAGAGGATGTCCAAAGAGACTGAAGACAGAAAGCTCCTCCCAGAAGAACAGATGGGTGCTAGGCCTGGCAGGTCTACCACCTCAGCATTGGACCTTATTGTCGAGTTGTGTAGTCGGCAGGTCGGATCGTAAGGCGTATAGCGCAGTAGAAGTAGAGGCGATAGGTAGGAACCAACCGAGTTGATTGTGTTAGTTAGTTACAGGTTGCATCTCACTCCTGAGATGGGGCATCAGCTTAGTCATGTGACCTAACGTCACATGACCTATGTCACCTAATATGCTGTCCCAAAGTGTCTCTCAGAATGTCCAACTGGACTGCACTTTCCAACACTCCCACTCAGGCCAGATGGTCTTCTGCCTGCTTTCTTGCATTCAAATCCATCCCCAAGTTATGATGAGTCATTGGGTGCTGTGGTCACATGGTTGGAGCTGTGTACCCAATCTATCTTGGTTCAATTCCATGGCCTGGTATCGTGGTATAGGCGAGCCCAGAAGGTTATCCTCTCTGGGGGTTTCCCCTTACCATTTTGCTTTTCTTCCAGTCCTTTCTTCTGAGCCATATATGGATCACCAGACTCTGATTACTCATCAAGTGTGGCAAGCCACTTCTCCCATGGTGCAACTCCTGGGCTTGGTATTCCGGTCCATGTGGTTGAACACTCAACCTACATGGATTGGACTTTTGCTTCTCCAAGGTCCAGAGTTCAATCCACAGTTGGGGCATGAATCTTTTGCCTTTTGTCAAGCAAGTTGGAGTTGTCTTACAAACTCCTGGAACTGTGGCCCATTCTTTGGTTTGGTTAGGCCATCAGCAACCATCTCTTTTGTTGGAACATATTCCACTGCAACCTTCCTTTGCCACCAGAGATGTCTGACATGGTTGTATGCAACATCAATATGTTTAGATCTCTCATGGGTGTGTGCATCTTTGACAAGGGTCAAAGCTGCCTGGTTGTCTCCCATAATTTGTACTGGCCTCAACTCTTTAACTGTGTCAGGATGGGCCTTTACAGTGGGTTGGAATGGGCATTCTCCCACTAACCCTGCACAGTCCATCTCTCTCAAGAGTGCTGCCAAGAATTGAGACTGCTTTGCACATGCATTCATAGCCATGTACTCAGCTTCCATTGTTGATGTTGCAACAGACTTTTGCTTCTTGCTCATCCAAGAAACTGGGGCTCCACAAAGGAAGAAGATGCTTCCAAGGATTGAGACTCTGTCTGCTTTGTCCATTGCATAGTCAGAGTCAGAATACCCAATCAGCTTTCCTCCATTTCTCCTGAACATCAATCCCAGGTCTTGGGATGATCTTAGGTACCTTGCCAGTTTCTTCAGAGCATGCATATGCCTCTTGGCTGGGTCTGAACTGTATGAGCTCAGTCTGCCAAGGGAGAAAGCAATGTCTGGTCTTGTCATAACCATGGGCCACATCCAGGTACCAGTTTGACTTTGGTACTCTGATCTGCTCCCTCTCTCATCATACAAGTCTGTTGGTTTCAGACTTTCATAACTGTCCATTGGTGAGAGAGTTGGGTTGGCCATTTCTCTGATCATTCCCAGCTTTGCAAGGTTCTCTTGGATGAAGTGTTCTTGATCAAGCTTTAATGTTCCAGCTTGTCTGTCTCTTGTCAACCTCATCCCAAGGATTTTCTCTGGTTCTCCAAGATCCTTGATCTTGAAGACCTTGCCAAGCTGTTCCTTAAACCAAAGCACATCCTTCAGCTTTGGTGCTGCAATTGGGATATCATCCACATGGGTCAGGATGAGAATGTTTCTCTCCTGGTGGATGAGGAGGCATGGGTCCACCTCTGATTGTGTGAACCCAATCTGTTTCAACTTTGAGACACAGAGTTTGTTCCAGTCTCTTGCTGCTTGCTTCAGTCCATACAGGCTTCTCAGGATTTGCAGGACCATGTTAGGTGGAATCTTAACTCCTGGAGGTGGAATCATGAAGATTTCTTCCTGAAGAGTACTCTCAGTGAATGCATTGTTCACATCCACTTGGTGAAGTTCCAAGTCCTTCTCACAAACCACAGCCATGAACACTCTCAGAGTGTCATGCCTGACTGTTGGTGCAAAGGTCTCTTGGAAGTCAACTCCAAACTTCTGAGAGAATCCTCTTGCAACCAGCCTTGCCTTGAATTTCTCAATGGCTCCACTGATTGATCTCTTCACATCAAACACCCACTTGGATGTAACAAGGTTTGCTCCTTTCGGGGGAACAACCTCTGTCCAGGTGTTGTTGCTTCCCAATGCAGTCAGTTCCTTTTGGACTGCATCTTCCCACATGTGTCCCCATTTGGGGTCCTGAATTGCCTCTTTGTAGGACTTTGGAATAGGCACCTCTTGTCTCAGTCCTGAGACTTGAGGAGCAATTGCTGCATAAGCAGATTCTTGAACCTCTGACAGGGCTTCCCAAATCCACTCCCAATCTTGGCCTTGGACTTGGCTGAGGAATGCTCTGTGGTGCTTGGCACTTGGCTCTTCCTCCTGTCCATGTTCTCTCTGTCTCTTCTGCAGAACTTGTCTTGTGACCATGCTGTGTGCCTTTGGCTCTGGGCCTGGTCCTTCATCTGA
This sequence comes from Cercospora kikuchii, assembly GCF_019650295.1. NCBI lineage: Eukaryota > Fungi > Ascomycota > Dothideomycetes > Mycosphaerellales > Mycosphaerellaceae > Cercospora > Cercospora kikuchii. The sequence continues at coordinate 406,439 of NW_025408590.1, forward strand.
GACAGATCTCCTTCTCTTTTGGCCATGGGTCTGGTCTTGGTTCCCCTCCTGATCCCTGTGTCCTTGTGGGTCCTGCTGTGCAACAGTTGATCCTTTTGCTTTGGAATGCAGTCTCCCACTAGTGCCAGGACTGGCTTGTCCATTGATTTCCTGGCTGGACTCAGGTGGTTCAGTGGTTCCACTTTTCTCCTGCTGGGGAAGTGGTTCCCCAGAGTTTTCTTCTTCTGGATCCTCCATCCTCTGGTACTCCTCCTTGTCCTTTGGTGGAGGTGGCAACTGCACAAAGAGTGTTTGGCTGGGACCTGCAGCTTTCTTGGCACTTGGTGCCTGAGGCTGAATCAACTCACCAGTTGATTCAGGATCTGGTCTTGGCACTGCAGGTGCAGCAGCTGCAGGTGGTGCAACTGCTGTTGGCTTCTTTGGAGGTCTGCCCACTGGGTTCCTGACAGGTGCACTGCTTGACTGATTGAGCTTGGGAACATTCAGCTCCATCTCTCCTCCTTTCTCATGCTCAAACCAAGTTGCAGTGCTGTGAGCTTTGATAGCTCTCATGTCAGGCTCCCAAAAGAGCCACATTTTGGCAGTATCTGGAACATACCCAATGAACACAGCATCTTTGCCTCTGTTCATCAGTTTGTCTGATCTCATCCCAGCTGGCTGGGACCTTGGATCCATGTAGACTACTGCTTTGCAACCCCAAACTTTGAAGTGTGACACTGAGGGCTGAATGCCTGAAAAGGCCTCCTCTGGTGACACTTTGAATCCATCAATTTCTGGGCCATTTGGAAGAGAATTTCTGACAACCATGCAGGCTGCCAAGGCTTCTGGCCAGAATTCAATGGGCATGTGGGCATCTTCTAGCATTGCTCTCACATGATCTTCAGAGGTTTGGATTGACCTCTCAACTACTCCATTTTGGATGGAGTTGTATGCCTCAGTAGTGTGGAAGGAAATGCCATGTTCCTTCTCCCACTGCTTTAGCACAGCAAGAAGCTCTCTTGCTCCATCACTCTTTACAATCTGGAGGGGATTTCCCGATTGCAGCTCAGCTTTCACCTTCCAATCTCTTAGGATACTTGGTGCATCTTCTCTGGATTTCATTGGGAAAGCCCATTTCTTCCTTGAGAAGTTGTCAACAATCTCAAGCCACCATTTGTATCCTAGTCTTGAGACAGGCAAAGGGCCACAGACATCAACAGAAACAAGAGATAGCCTCTGGGGTTTTCTCTCAGTTTCTTTTCCTCTGTGCTTTTTCATCTTTGCCAAGGAACATACTCTGCATGGTTGATGTTCCTTTGGAATGGGAATCTGAGCCCTCAAGTCAGACACCTTGTGCAGGTTTCTGAGAAGACCCTCTCCAAAATGTGCAAGTCTCCTATGCCAAAGCTCCCACTGATCTTGGGATTTCTCCTGGGCTTCAAAGGCATAGGCTTCATTCTCTTGATTCTGATTAATACACGACATTGCAAGCTCCTGCAATGTGTTATCAATCTCCTCAATGAATGGTACTCCTCCTATTAATTTTGTCTGGACAACTGGTTTCCCAGACAATGAAACAAGAGTGAAACTTGGTGGTTGAACACCATACTGCTGGCTGAACTGATTCCAAGAAACAAGATTTACTCCCAATCCAGGCACTAAGAGAACATTCTTGAGGACAATCTGTTTTCCTTTTCTTCCACCCATTACTGCATCTCCCACATGTGTAGCTATTAGATAGCCACCTCCAACCTTGATCCACTTTTTCCTCTGAAGAGGTTTCAGTTCCCTGAAAAGTGATTCTTGGTTAGTCATGTGTGATGAGGCACAAGAGTCAAGCAGCCATTTGGATGGCATGTACTTGCCTTTTGCCTCAACAGTTGAGTGTGCAACTTCATCAACATCATCATCCTCTGATGGGGATTGAGATGCTTCAGATGCTGCAGAAGGCTCTGTATCTTCTTGGGCAGCATATGCCTTCTTGGAAAACTTCCTTGAGCTTTGTCTCTTCTCAAGGGATTGGACTTTCAGGTTGAGTTTCTTCACCATTTCTTTCAGTGCATCCTTGTCTGGTGATGATCTCCTCCTGAAGTTGCTCTCTCTGGGTGGTGATCTTCTCTTCTCCACCCTGCTTGTTTGTCTTAGGTTGACAAATCTCTTGGCTTTGTCAAGGTGTGGACACTTGGCAACACCTCCAAAATGCTCCTCTCCACAGAGGTGGCATTTCAGTCTTGTGTGCTGTATGCCTCTGCCCTTGGCAAACATTGCCGTTTCTTGGGACTGGCTCCCATGCTGCATCGACTCCTCTGCCTCAAGGAGTTGGAGGATTTCCTCAGGTTCCAAGTCCCTTTGGGCTTGGATGGCTTGCCTTGTGCTCTTATATTCTGCTGGAAGTGCAAAGAGCAGGTGCTTGATTCTTGTCTCAGGTGTCTTGTAGTGAGACTCCCTCTGATCAATCTCTGCAATTCTTCTTCCAAGGTTGCCAAGGTGAACCCATGATTTCCTGATTGTATCTCCTGGTTCCATCTTGAATGTCACAAACTCTTGGACAATAGCCATTGCATGTGCTTGCTGGACTTTGCTGTATTTCTTGTGTAGCCTTGTCCAAATGTCATATGCTCTGGTTTCATCCATAACCTCATCTTGGTCATCTTGCCCAAGGCTCTCAATCAAGATGTGCACTGCCCTTGCATTGTCTTTCTTCCAGTTTGCACTGAACTCTGAGAATGCAGTGCCTTTTCCCTTGCTTGATGATGCCTCAGACAACTCAGAGGATGATGGTGTCCCCTTGAGGTCTGAGATTGTCCAGAAGATTCCCTTTCCTCCAAGTATGTTTTCCTGCAGCTTGAACCATAGTCTCCAGTTTTCTCTTGTCAAGATTGGTGTTCTCCTCTTGTCAGACTCATTTGTTGAATCCATTTCTGCAAAATCAAACAAACAAATCCAAACTCCAGAAACACAAGCTCTTTCAATCTGATAGGCAGTTTCTGGATTTCTGCCTTTCCTGTGTGCTGAGACTCTTCTCTCTCAGCTGAGGCTTCCAAGGACTCTTCTCTCTTGGGGGAGTTGGCTAGGTTCTTAGGTGGAGAACCTCCAAAAGATCCACCTTCTCAGAAGGGCACTGCTGGCCAGTTCTGAGGTATTGGCAGTACTTGGTGCTTGGGCCCAGTCTTATCCACTTGGGTGCTGCAATCCAAGGCTTATCCTTTCCTCTTTACACTCCTTTGATGTGCTTCTCTTTCAAAGCAGAGTGTGCCTCACTAGGCTTTTCTCTGTCTTACCTGCCCTTTGGGAACTTCTGGTTTGCAACCAGGATCTTCCAAAGCTTCTAGGCAGTGCAGATGGGATCTGCCTCCAGTCTCCCTTATGCTCTTTTCCTACTTCTCTGTCTTGTCGATACTGCAGGTCCTACAAGAGGTAACAGGTGTTACTTTGAGGATGAGAAGGCTAACTCTTTCTACCTAGGGCCTCTCTGCAAACCCGGGCTCATAACCTGTCGAGTTGTGTAGTCGGCAGGTCGGATCGTAAGGCGTATAGCGCAGTAGAAGTAGAGGCGATAGGTAGGAACCAACCGAGTTGATTGTGTTAGTTAGTTACAGGTTGCATCTCACTCCTGAGATGGGGCATCAGCTTAGTCATGTGACCTAACGTCACATGACCTATGTCACCTAATATGCTGTCCCAAAGTGTCTCTCAGAATGTCCAACTGGACTGCACTTTCCAACACTTATTACTGAACAAGTAAGAACCATTTGGAAGACTAGGCCTGGAGCAGTTGCATCAATGCTCTGCCTTGACATCTCAGGTGCATTTGACAAGGTCTCCCACCAGAGGCTGCTCCACAACATCAGAATGAAGGGTTTCCCAGACCACATAGTTAGCTTTGTCCAATCCTTCCTTCAAGACAGGACCACCTGCCTCAGGTTGGGAGAGTTTATGGACCAACCAAGGCCTCAGAACACAGGGATTCCCCAAGGCTCCACCCTGTCCCCAATTCTCTTCCTCTTCTTTGCATCAACCCTGCTCCCAACACTACACGAAGGGAACACCTCAGCAATGGGGTTTGTGGATGACTCCAACATCCTCACATACAGTATGTCCACAGAGGAAAACTGCAGGCAACTGGAGAAAGCCCACCAGAAATGTGAAGAATGGGCAAGGAGACATGGGGCAGAGTTTGCACCACAGAAGTACCAGCTCATCCACTTCACCAGGAGCAGGAAACACAACCTCAAGGCTACAGTCCAAATCCAGGGATTTAATGGGGAACCACTGCCTTCACTCAGGCTCCTTGGGGTATGGGTGGACACCAAGCTCAAATGGGGCCCACACATCAAACAGGCAGCAACAAAGGGAGCCCACCAGATGCAATCACTCCAGAGGCTGTGCAAGTCTACATGGGGAGCACCATTCCAAAGAGCAAGACACCTGTATACAGCAGTGGTAAGGCCAGCAATCACCTTTGGCTGCCAAGTCTGGTCCAGCCCAGAGGGCACACAAGGCTACTGCAGGAACCTCACCAAGCCTATTGAGAAGGTCCAGAGGGAGGCCTTGAGGAACATTACTGGAGCATACAAGTCAGTTGCAACAGCTGTCCTAGAGAGAGAAGCAAACATTGCTCCTCTCCACTTGTACACCCAAGACCTAGCCAGACAAGCATCCAAAAAGCAAGAAACACAACCTGCATACCAATACATCAAAGACAGGTGCAGGGAGATCCAGAGGCAAGCACAAGCAGGAAGGAGAACAAGGAACCCTGCAACACCAACCCAAACCAGACAGGAGGAAATCCTCCAGCTGGTCCAAGGCCAAGAGACAACAATGCAGACACACCCAGGCTGCAAGGCATGGTGGGCAAAACACCAGTGGGACAGGAAGTGGGAGAAGGACAAGGAAGAAAGAAGGGCTAGGGCAGGAGGAGAACAGCCACCTGCATGGAGAACCACCACCTCCTCTGCCATAGGACCAAGCCTGCACAAAGGACTTACCAGACCAGAGAGCACGATGGTCACACTCCTGAGGACAGAGCACATTGGGATGAGGCAATACCTCACCAAAAGGAGAGTCCCAGGATTCACACCAGACTGCGAATGTGGGCAGGGGCATGAGACACCAAAACATGTATGCATATTCTGCCCCAGGTGGAGGGAGAGAAGACACCTTTTGTTCCAAGAAGGAGGATCTACAAACTGGAAGGACCTAGCAAACACAAAAAGAGGACTGCATGCTACGGCCAAATGGCTAATCCAAGAAGGTATCCTAGAGCAGTTCTCACTTGCCAGAACAGAGGTATAGGAGGGAAGGGGAAGAGAGAAGGGAAAGGATAGGACCTGGTGAGAGGAGGACTCGCTAGAAACCTAGTATTGTCCGAAGGAAAACAGGAACGAAGGAAGCGGCTACGCAGACTGCAAAGTAAAAGAGAACGCGAGGGTTTTTCGAAGGCTTTTCCCTCGACCGAACTATATAGAGCGTGCTGCTTACTCTAGTTAAAAGAGGTAGACCGGCGTATAAGAATTATCTATCTATCTATTAAAATAAGTAAGAATAGAACATTAAGTATCTATAGACTCTAGATAAAGCTTTAGAGAAAGCTCGTATCTTTTCTCCTATAGAACTCCTACTACCTTAGCTTTTATAGAATCTAGATTCTATACTAAATAGAAGCTATTTAATTCTAGATTCTAGAAGTTATAGACGCTACTAGAGTCTTTAGATTAGCTTAAGGACTTTAGACTCTATTTCTAAATACTAGAATCTAGCTATAAAGAGAACGAGATTCTAGTTTCTAGAACAATTTTTTAAAGTATATATATAGATACCTAGTAGCTACTAATCTATATAGTAATTACTAAATAGCTTCTATAGGTCGCTCTTAGTAGAAAAGAGCTTATATTATCAAAGATTTAAAACCTTAATTATTTAATACCTACTTATATTCGTCCTTTAATACTCGAGTAAAGACTAAATATAACTCTAAGAAGGAACGAGCGGTCTAGACTATAGTCGCCTTTATCTATATTACTTTATAAATTAAGAGGAGTAACCGGAAACTATAAGCTTTATACTAGGAGAGCTTATAATAATCTCTCTATAGTACGTCCTATCTCTTTCCTATTTACGCGTACGTACGAGCTCGAAAGTATCTCGTTAAGTTAACTAGGAATAACTAGATACGGCGGAGAAAGGTAGGCTTAGACCTTATACGAAGTTAAGTAAGTATACTTTAATTGCCGCTTTACTAGCTAGAGAGCGTAACTCTTTACGAAACGGATCTTAGGGAATATATTTACTTTATAATCTCTCGCGCGAACTATATTCTATAGCGACCTCGCTTATCGAGATAGAGCGCCCTAACTACGCTACTTAAGGCGGAGATACGAGGATTAAAGGATAAGGCTTAAGTAATAAAATAATATCTAAGGACGTCCGAGGAACTTGCCTAGGTTCCCAGCTTCTCGGTTCTACCTTCAAGCGGTAGTCTTTCGACCCAGACTCGGAATAATAGGATCGTAGCTTTCAGCAACGCTTACACACGAGCACAGGGCACAACTGTCTGGCAGCTATCTTCACGGTAGCATTGCCGCGAGCAAGCTGTCTTCGCATGAACCTGTTGATTATCTCATCTCTTTGCTTTGTGGAGCGATTCCAGTCTGTTCCCAGCTATAGAATTAAGCGTTGCGGAGGGCAATTCATCGACCGCAGCCTCGAAAATCGGCTCTCCAAGATCGTCCTCTACTAAAAGCCGGAGATCTAGCTATGAACAAGACTATAGCTAGATAGAAGAACGGCGACGAAATCCCGGACGACACGTCTTATGTCTCTAATAACCAGAGCCCGCTCAAGCCCATCGATAGTAATCTACCTCCTATCGACTTCCTGTCGTAGAATATCAACCGTGTTCTTCGAGCTGGCCGACTGTCTGCTTGAAGGCACCAGAATCGACGAAGTGATCTACCTCATTAGCATGAAAATTGCATCTCCGTCCTATTAGAGGACAGCAGGTACCTTAGCACGTAAGCGTCGGCGGGTGTGTAACTGTCGATTGGAGTCTTTTGAGGATTCATCAGTCAGCCGAGGACACAATTGCGCAATGCTTCGCCGCCTGCGCCAGGGCCTCGTCACCCATGAAGTGTTTTGTCTACCTGGAAGCTGCGAGGAGACGTGTGGCGATCCTGTGTTTATCGGCCTCTTCGGCTACTGTTGAGAAGTTATAGGTACGAACGATGATATAAAGCAGCCCTTTCGCGTCACATTTATCAGTAAGTTGACGGGCGGAACTCGTGGATAGCGCCTCGAGCGTGTAGGTTACACGAGGAACCTGCGATGAGTAAGGGTAGCAGTGAGTGGGGAGGCAGGAAAGGCCGACTTGGTCGGTTGTGAAGAGCTTGGAGAACGTGGTGGGAACAAGAAGATGCAGATTGGTCTTGAACCCGTTGCGTCCTATTTGTCTCTTTTGTTTTTCGTCGTGTCTTGTATCGATCAAGACGGTGATGGAGAGGCGGCAGAAGAGGAATAGGTAGTCCTTTGATGCTTTCTTGCTCGCTCGAGAAGCAGCCATGTCTACCTCTGCTGGCCTTGAAACGTTCCGAAACTGTGAGACACGCCGGCGACATATCTCAAAATTGATCCTACCTTCAAGAGCAACACCCACAATGTCTTACAAGAACTCGAAAAAGCAGAGAAGGTCAATATTGGAAGTCACCGAACGCGCCACCCAATGATGTACATCGCACCCGCAGTCCAGAAGTGGAAGCGCTCTAGCCATCGCCGCCCTGCATCACATGTTTCTAGTATCCAGCGACCAATGTTCGGCGTCCTCTACACGTGCAGCTGCGTTGTTGGAAACTGCAACAGAGCCGGCGCGTTTCTGGGATTGCAAAGTCCCATCTGGCAACACTTCAACAGAAGCCGTTAAAACGTCGACAGCGACGACAACCAGCGCATCACGTCCCGCTATCCTCGAAACGCTCAGCCCTTAAGTCGGCCAGGACGTGGCAGCTACTTTCGCTCTGGATCCATGATGTATAGGTCATAGGAGGCAGATTAGCCTGAGTGGGCTTTGACGGACACTGATCGTTAGAGGCATAAGAACCGTCGCCCGAGATGTCGTCGCTGTTGCTGGGAGAATTGTTGCAATATTCCATCTGGAGTGATCCACTTCATTAGCATGGTTTGGAAGAGAGCAGATAACCGTAAGTATCTGCGGGTGCGCCTCGGTCTACTGGAAAGACGACAATTGGAACACTCAGAAGAAGCTCTACCAATCAGCCGAGTACACTATTGCGCAATGCCTTCGCCGCCTGCACTAGAGCATCATCACCTACAAGATGTCTTGTCTACCAGATTGTTGACAGCTGCTGAAGATGTGCGAGGAGACGTGTGGTGAGTTTGTGCTCACCGACCCGTTCGGCTGCTGCTCCGAAGCCATGCTTAAACAGATCCGTGCAACAGCTTCGGAGGATAGGAACCATGTCTGCCATATGCTGTGTGCTGGGCCCAGTTCCCAGCGTTGCGTGCCCGGGCCTTCACCGACGTGTCCGCCTCTTGGCCAGTACCCCTTTCAAAAAGGAGGCGGTTGGACTCTGAGCGCCATTTCGAATGATCTGCTAGTTGTGACGCCACCCAGGGTGCAATGGCTTGAGCGCACCCTGGCTGCTATCAATGTACAGACCTGGTTCCTCAACCCGATCGTGTTCGCGTCCAATCTCTTATGCATGGGTGAATTTGACACGGCACTCGCTGCTCGATGATTCATACAGGTATAACTGCATTAAGTCAGTCGAACGCTCCCATACATCTTTGACTTAATGCAGTTATACCTGTATGAATCATCAAGGGCTTCGTTTCGGTAATGCTGATCCCGATTAAGTACTACCTCTCCATTCCGGTCTGGTTCTGCAAGAGACGGCTAGAGCGCTCCCATTTCTGGGCTGGACGTGCTGTGGACCGTCCATCAGCATATCGGTATTAGTCTATCCCGGGTGGAACATGGACTCGTTCGGCTGGGGCGAAACGCTTGAGGCCATCCACGGGCCTGATGCCAGTGCTGTCGAGATGCTGTCAGAAAAGCCAGAGAGCAGTGGCTGAGGCAGATGAGCAGGCAAACGCGCAGGTCTGAGTGCCGACAGGTAACGAGGCAAATCCCAGCAGGGGCGGCACTTCGCCGAGTGGTAGGAATATTGGTGACGAAGAGAAGCGCATCGGAACATCGTAATCTACGAGCGAGGTTCGAGTCGCTCCTCTGAGATGGGATGTGACGAGTCCATGAGTGTAATATTAGCGATGTGCCCTATTTCAGACTTGTAGGGTGCTCCAAGTGGCTCAAACACGACAGTATCAGGCCTTCCGACAGACCGAGTATACTGGGCTCCAGGCCAATGCATTTGGCGCTTGGCTATGGATGCTCCACTGGGTCTGCGCAAGACCCCGACAGCCGCAGGAGTGGTCGATGTCCTTGGAATAGTGCGCATCTAGCCTGCACCACAAATCGCGCTGATCGAGGCCGTAGCATCTGAGAAGGTCTCCACGTCAGGCACGCACGCGTGTAGAGTGGTTGACAAGTTTGGTGCAAACGCGTGAAGATGAGGAAGCAAGTTGGCAAGGCAAGGCCGAATCTCTTGGTGGTCTGTGCCTGAGTCATGTTTTGTGGCGGCCATCAGCCACTGTGGCGTCGCAGCTCCCGACGTCAACGTGCATCAGCGACACGTTCTCGTGTTTCGAGCTTGACCACGAGTGTAGCAGCAACCTGCTTCCTGGCGCACTCGGACTGCTGCAGTTGCCAGCGACAACGGGCTGCGACTATGAAGGTGTAGGTATTGCCCTGGGCATCCGCGCTGCAAGCCATGCTAAAGGAGGCACACAGCACATCCAAGAACTTCCGCCGCGATGCGCTCGAACGACTCGCGAAGCTCTCCGCCGAGGCCGCCGGGACACAAGATGACGGGCAAGACTTACAACGGCTGTGCGCACTGAGCGACGCAGGCAACGAGGGATATCAGAATGGGGGAACAAGCACTGGCAAAGCACATCGAGTCTCCTCAATTCCCATTCGGGTAAAGGAGTTGGAGGTGTTAGTAGCACTGTGCAAGGCAGCGCCGCTGGTTCAGACCACCAAGGATGCAGAGGCTCTACTGCGCCAACTGTCTCCGTACGTGGCAGAAGCGCATCGGCAGGTCTTTGGTCCGACCTCTCTACATCAGCGCCTGCCCCCCTGGGAGACACTGTCCTACGACCTGACCACGGCTGTACTGGCCCTGGGGCTCAATCATCCTTCATTTCGCACCGAGACCTGGAGGATCGTTGAAGGTGCGATCGAAGAGGTGACAAAAGCTGCCGAGGACACTGCCTGGCTCAAGCCGCTGCCAGAAGGAGAGACCGAGTACGAAATCACCGATGACACTCTTCGGGTGGTGAGGATCAGCGTGGCATTGCTTGGATTCTTCAATGGTATCGCAGACTACGTGAAAGTATGGTCTCCAGAGCAGCGAATCAATCTGCTCCCCCAACTGAGAAAGGTTCTGTCTGAGAAATTCATGGTCTCGTTGGAAGGCGCTCTCTCAGCGATCCGGAATGCATCGACGAGAAACCGAGCCGCACTTCAATGGAAGCGCTGGGATAACCAATATGCAACGCAAGGCCGACCTCTCGGTGCCATGCTGGTTCAGCAAGCCTTCATGCGCGTTGTCGAGGAAAGCACGCTGGAGCTGCTGCCAGTCATTGAGCCGCTCACCTCAACCGAGCTACTGGACACTCTTCTACGTCAAGGCCCACGCCGGTACCAAAGTCAGATGCATTCAGCGAGTGGACTTGTAAGCAGTCTCACCGACCTTGTCACGAGCGAGATCAGATCTTTGGACGATGAGGCGGACTATCTCAAACTTGGTTCCATTTGGCAGCAGAAGCAAGCACGAGAAGTCAAAGCGAGTGCCTTGCGCAGTTTTCTCTGCTGCTGCATACTGAATGGAAATACGCCGAACGACGATGTACTTCTTGATTGGCTTGATGCGATCACTGCCGATCCAGATCAGATGATGGACGAAGACCTGGCCAAGACGGTACTCAAGTCGATGGCGGTGCTTGCGACTCTTTCTGAAACTGTGGCAACGACATTGACGCGATCATTACCTCGACTGATTGTCAATGGAAGAATGACCCCGACGACTTCGGCCGTCGCTTGTGAGTGTCTCGCACGCGTCTTGAAGCCACTCTCACAGGACATCGTCATCAGCACCCTGTACAGCCTGGGCAATGTCCTCAGTGTGGATGCAGACGGACAGACGAACAACAAATCTACCATTTTCGACAGCAGCTTCAGTGTTCACCAAAACGGATTCACATCACATCCTGGCGCGGGGAGCTCGATTTCCCTCGTGCTCAGCGACGAAGAAGACACCGCAACAGCTTATGGCACAGTCGTCCAAGCAGTGGTCGCCATTGCCGTGGCTCGCAGCGAGGCGCAGCTCACCGCTCTCGTCTCTTCAATGCTACTGCAGAAGATCAACAAGATCAGCGCGGTTGTCGACGCCCGCATCATCATCGAGACGGCAGCGCTTGGTCTGTCTGGCGGTGTTACAGAATTGAAAGGTCTATTGCGCTTCTACTCCAAAGTCAACGTCGAGGCTCTCGCCCAGAACAATTCGCTTCTCAGCTCCGCTGTACTCGAAGCCCGCAGTCGCATCTCAACACACGTCAAGAGGGATACACCCTTCTTCGAAGTCTATGTTCGCCACCTACTAGCCCAATTCGTCAGCACTGGTGAGCCTTCAGGAGGCAAGAGCGTCGACACCTCCTCGGTGCAAAAAGTCATCGCTTCTTTGCTCCATCCACTCGCATTGCTTGTATCGCACGACACGCAGACGACACCTGTCTTCGAAGAAGAGGATGAAGTGCGTGCGTTGGGCCGAGACGCGTGGTTCAACGTTGTCGTGCACGGCTACACCCTCAACTCGCAACACGTCAAGGATCATGTAAATGATTTGCAAACAATCGCCCTTTACAGTTTGCCGTTGGTGGATGAGGCTAGAGTGGACATGCCCGACAGCGGGATCGACCTCGACCCAGTCCTGCGAAGAGGAAAGAGCGATGGCGCGCTCGATGCGCAGCGACATGCTTTGAAGACTGCCTTGCCTCAATGCGAGACCGACCTCCGAAACTTGAATTATCAGGAGTGTGTTTTCCTAAACGCGGCCCTGCTGGTTTCCACACTCCGAGCCCGTGGAGGAGATTGTACTGCCGCGCTGCCATATTTCCTCGAAAGTCGAGTCAAGACCGGGCCCCTCAATAACTGCATGCTTGCGGTGTCCAGCAGCAATGTTGAGGCCTATCTGCAAGAAGCTCTGCGTGGCAAGCGTCAAGACTTTGCGGCACCTCAAGTGGCAGTTCAGCTCGCCGCTTTCTTCGAAGGCTGCTGTCACCGCATTGCTAAAGTGCAAGTGGCTGCTGTTGCTGCTTGTGATCGAATCATCAACCAGATTCCTTCTGCACTATGCCAGAAGTCCTCATTATTTGCCTTGCTGGAGATACTCACGCTGATGTGGAAAGCATGTCTCGATACAGAAACAGATGAGTACTCGTTCAAGACCCGGTACACGTCGGACAAGACCAACGTATCTATCCAACTCTCCGATGATGCTCAGTTCCGACAAACGACACTCTCGGCGTTCTACCAGAAATGCAAGGCATGGGTCACGCGCGCCATTCGTGTCGCGCCTCTCGATGTTAAAGGCATTCTCCAAGCGTATCTCGAAGACTACGAGGACGACGGGGCATACGGTCATATCGCACTTGGCCGATCATTTGCTGTCGAAATGGGCGAGCTCATTCCTGCGAGTGATCAGCGCTTGACGAGTCTGGACAGCCAGCGGACTGTGGGAATCAACACCGCTTCTGACTTCATTGCACAATACACGACACGTCAGCAGTATCGTCAGATCGACAACAAACTTGACTTTGACAATGAATGGGCACTTGTTGATTACCAAGGCCAAGCAAAGCCAGCTCTGCTCGATGTGAATAATGCTGAAAAGGACGAAGCACAAGAGCTACGAAATTTGTCGCTGCGCCTACGTCGGAACGAGCATGTTCGATTCGAGGAAGTGGGCACAACATTACGCAAGGCGGCTGGTGTCATCAGCAGAAGCGCATCAGACCGCGTTGCACTCATTCAAGATTTTGTGGCTATCCCGTTCGCCATCTTCACCAAGCAGTCCATCAGGTTGGGCATTTCTCTGTGGCTCGGTGTAATCAAAGAGAACCCAAGCTTGGAGTCGAGAGTCCTGGTCGAGGTTGCCGCAGGCTGGGAGACCTCAGTACGCCTCGGCAAAGGTTTTTTCTCGACGTCTCTTCATCACTTGGATCCTTTCTACTTGAAAGAAGAGTTCGCGCCCTCCAGCTGGGAGCAGACAAAGAGGCGCGAGAAAATAACACAAGAGCTGGTCGCACCTCACTTGGCACTCACCCACTTCCTGTCAAGCCATTTCAGTGCCTCCAGATTGACGTCTGCCCCAACCGAGCGAGTGTATGCCCGGCTGATGCGCACCACCTTGTTTCAGATGAAAAAGAGTCTGACACAGCCCCTTGCGCGAGAAGTGCATTTCCACATCATCCTACTCGGCTTGAATGTTTTGGAGCACTGCACGAATCTTAGCACGACGACTCAATGGAGATTGAAAGACGCCGTGGTCTCGGCCGGTCTGGCCTGGTTCGCTGTCCCACCACGATGGTCGTTTGGCAGCAACAGGCTGCAGCTGAAAGCAGAGCGGAAGCTGCTGGGCGATGTCTCCAGTAGGCTCGCCAGTCTCGGCGGCATTGGCGCCAAAATTACGAAAGCTTTGCCGACCTTGCAGCAGAAAGAGGCTCTTCTACTACAGCTCATCAAGCATGAAGTTGGCAGATTGACAGTGTGGATCGGTCCTCTGGGTCAAGACACTGCAGGAACAGCCGCGCCTTCACATTCGGAGTTGCAAACGCAGGAGAGCGCCCTATCTGGATTGCTCGACACAGCTTGGCGGGAAGACCCACGCATTGCTGTTCAACTCGCCGCTCGCTTTCCACACTCTGCTGCATTGAAGACCAGCATTCGACAGTACCTGCTTCGTCAGCCAGAGAAGGCAATTCTCGAGCCGGATGCCTTGTACATCTTGTTGGGATCGGAATTGCCAGCTGACGTTAAGAATCAGCTCAAGTATCTGCTGTACTGGGCATCTATCAACCCGATGGCTGCTGTCACATACTTCATGCCGGCATACAAGAACCATCCTCTGGTTGTCCAATATGCTGTGCGTGCGCTCGAAAGTCATTCTGTGGATGTGACCTTCTTCTACGTGCCGCAAATTGTGCAAACACTGCGGTACGATGCTCTGGGCTATGTCGAGAGGTACATAGTTGAAACGGGAGTCTTCTCCGGACTGTTCGCCCATCAGATCATCTGGAACTTGAAAGCGAATGCCTACAAAGATGAAGACTCCGAGGTGCCTGACCCCGCGAAGCCCGTCTTCGATCGTGTCATGGACTCGTTGATTGCCAGCTTCATACCCGAAGACAAGGACTTCTACGAACGCGAGTTCGACTTCTTTGCCAAGGTCACTGGCATCTCCGGTACGCTGAAGCCGCTCATCAAGCGTCCGAAGCCAGAAAAGAAGGCCAAGATTGAAGAAGAACTGCGGAAGATCGATGTCGACGTCGGTGTCTACCTTCCGTCCAATCCTGATGGCGTCGTCATTGGTATCGACCGCAAATCTGGCAAACCTCTCCAATCCCATGCGAAAGCACCTTTCATGGCCACCTTCCGCATCCGCAAAGAAGAAGCCGAGCCCGAGAACTCCGCATCTTCACAAGAAGTCGCCAAAAAGCGCACCTACGAAGTCTGGCAATCCGCCATCTTCAAAGTTGGCGACGACTGCCGCCAAGACGTCCTTGCCCTCCAACTTATCGCCGCCTTCCGCGGGATCTTCAACTCTGTAGGCCTGGACGTCTACGTCTTCCCTTACCGTGTCACAGCCACCGCTCCAGGCTGCGGAGTTATCGATGTCCTCCCCAACAGTATTTCCCGTGACATGCTGGGCCGCGAAGCCGTCAATGGTCTGTACGAATACTTCGTCTCCAAATACGGCAGCGAAGACAGCATCAAATTCCAAGTTGCTCGTTCAAACTTCATCAAATCCATGGCTGCTTACAGTATCATATCCTACCTCCTCCAATTCAAAGACCGCCATAACGGAAACATCATGGTCGATGACGCTGGCCACATTTTACACATCGATTTCGGTTTCTGCTTCGATATTGCACCAGGAGGCGTGAAATTCGAACGCGCACCTTTCAAACTTACGCCTGAAATGGTTGCCGTCATGGGTGGGTTGCATTCGCAGTCTTACAAGCACTTCGAAGAACTTTGCGTCAAAGTCTTCCTGGCTGCAAGGCAATACGTCGAACAGCTGAGTCATATTGTTCTGACGATGCTGGATTCGGGCTTGCCTTGTTTCAAGCCCCAGACGCTGCAGCATTTCAAGGAGAGGTTTGTGTTGGAGAAGAGTGAGAGGGAGGCGGCGGAGTTTGTGAGGAAGTTGGTGCATTGGAGTGAGAGAAGCAACTCCACGGCTGTGTATGATTACTTCCAGCTGTTGACGAATGGTATTCCCTACTAGAGGGATATATTCGCAGAAGGCAGAGCAAGGGAGGAGGATTCAAGCACACATAATGATAATCATTCAGTCTCGTGGATGTCTTCGTAGCATGTTGTGGCATTCAGGCATTGCTGCGTACTTCTACAAACACTCCGCTCTCTACTCCCATGCGTACTCAATTGGTCCCCGTTTATTGCATTACAACGCCTGGAAGAAAATGGAAAGGTCATGAAACCTGCTCAAAGTGAGTTTCTGGGGTATCTTCGCTATCATCTCGCATTTCTGTGTGTGGGAAAAGGCAATCAAGCAAAACTTGTACTCGAGACGTCTCTATGAGATTGTGCGACGGGGCCAGCCAGAAGCACCCTCAGAGCGACGATCGACCCTTGAGGAGAGTTTCGCTCAAGAAGGAAACGTCTTGTGTCTCGGTATGGCGAAGTAGTCCGGAGGCAGCGAGTCGATTGAGATCTTGGCGAGACGTTGCAGGACAGTGAGGAGACCCGTTGAGCCTTGAGTAAGAGTTGCCTGCGCCACAGTGTTGCGCTTCCCAACGGTGACGGTGAAGACGTCTTCGACCTTGCCATCCTTTCCGAGCTCATTGGCCCACTTGAAGATGATTTCGTCTTCACGATCGTCTCCAGCGATGACCATGAAGTCTGGCGCCGACAATCCCTTGCTATCCTTGCAGAGCGCATCGAAGATGTGGGTTGCAGCAGTGCCTTTGCTGAAATCTTCTTGTTCAATGAGAACAGCACCCTTGATCGGCACGGCGCGAATACGCATACTCTTGCAAGCGCCGTTGATCTGGTCTGCACATTCACCGGCAAAGCGTACTGCGGCTTCTTGGTCGCCTGACTTTTCATAGCGGAACAGCATGCTGCAGTGTCGCTCTTCGACGTAGCTGTCTTCCAGGCGATCCGAGTAGTAGCTGAGGATGCCTCTGACTTGAGACTTCCACGTTGCGACTTCCTTAAGGTCGACGAACGAGGTCCATTCGTTGTTCTCCACTCCGAACTCTCGAACGAAGCAACCATTCTCGGCAATCAGTCCGACCTTTGGAAGTGTGCGGAAATGATTCTCCAGCTCGTCTGGCTTGCGACCAGACATGACGTACACTACGTTCTTGGGGTCTGTCATGACATCGTTCAAAGTGTCAAGAACGCGCTGTGGAGAGCCTAGTGGAACCCCAGAGGTCGTGCGATGCGGAGCGAGGGTGCCTTCGTAGTCGATAATGAAGAGGCGGCGCTCTGAGTCCTTGTATTTGTCGGCCAGAGCAGAGACGTTCAGACGTGGCACTGATGCAGAAGCTCGCTGGTGATGCTCCTCGTACACGGTGTCGAGCTGTCTCGACAATTCACGCATCCAGTTGGCACCGGTCTTCTTGAGGACAATGTCGTGCAGAACCTCCCAGCGACGCTTCTTCTCCTCGTCACTCATCTCCAGCCCTTGCTTGATCGCATCGGCCATGCCCGAAAAGTCCCAAGGATTGATGGAAATGAATTCTTTTCCAAGTGCTGCTGCACTGCCGGTGAACTCACTCAGGATCAGTGGTCCATATTTCTTCTCGCCTCCTCGACCATCCTGACAGTAAATGAACTCATGAGGGGTCAAGTTCATGCCGTCTCGAAGGGCCGATACCATTAATCCATCAGCCACAGTCAGCAGAGCAATATACTGGGCGAATGCAATGTCTTGCTTGAGGAACACCAGCGGCTGATGCGCCAGAGTGCTGTGCACGGAGTCGATACGGGTGTGGATATCAGAGACTGTAGCCAACAGTTCCGATTGCTCACTGGTCGATGTTGCCACCTGTACCATGACAACGTCCTCGCGCCATTCTGGATATCTGTTGAGAAACAGCTCGTACGCCAGCAGCTTCTGACGGACTCCGTGCACGTGGTCGAGGCGGTCGCGTGCAACAATGAGCTTCTTGCCCTCGTACTTCTTCTTGATGGTTTCCACCCACTCTTGAACCTCGTCATTGGCGAGAGTCTCTTCAAAAAGTGGAGGGTTGATGCCGACCGGGACGCACGTCACGTTGACAAAGTGTTCATCGATTTGCACACCTTCGGCAGTGGTCTCAACAGCCAACAATCGGCTGCATGTCTGGAGGAAGTGCGAGGCATATTCTTCGGTCTGGAAGCCGATGAGATTGGCTCCGAGCATGCCGTTGAGCAGTTCTTTTCTCGTCGACAGACATCGGAAGACTTCGGAAGACGGGAATGCGGTGTGGAGGAAGAAGCCAATCTTGGCATCAGGAAGCTTCTCTCTCACCATGCCAGGGACCAAAAGCAGGTGGTAGTCGTGCACCCAGATCGTATCGCCACGCTTGTAGCTGGCTATCACCTGATCGGCGAAAGCCCTGTTCACA
This sequence comes from Cercospora kikuchii, assembly GCF_019650295.1. Taxonomy (NCBI): domain Eukaryota; kingdom Fungi; phylum Ascomycota; class Dothideomycetes; order Mycosphaerellales; family Mycosphaerellaceae; genus Cercospora; species Cercospora kikuchii. The sequence continues at coordinate 424,409 of NW_025408590.1, forward strand.
TTTCGGTAGAACTCCCAGCTGTGGTCGGCATAGGCCTTGCTCTTGGGGTGATCTGGCACCTGGTAGTGGAAGATGGGCCACAGGATGGTCTTGCAGTAGTGAGCATAGTGACCGTCGATGTCCTTATCACTGCAGTAAACGACCACGGAATGATAGTCGTTGATCAGTCGGTCATGAATCTCGTCCTTGGTGCTCTCCGGCAGAGCGTCGGTAGGCATACCGAGGGTGCCAATCCACGTGGTATCGACTGGCTGATCGTTGGCGGGATCGATGTCGGACACCTCTCGAACGGCGTTCACAAGACCGCCGTTGCCATGGACGGCCGGCTGCACAGTAAATGGTCTGCCCTCAAAACCTCTTTCTGAGCTGCCTGAGCGACTGGCTTGGAGTTGGGAAGGTGAACCTCTCGTGGCTTTCTTTGCTGCCGTTCTCTTGTTCCGGTCCTCCTCTTCACGGTACCTGTCATATGCAGAGGCAAAGTCCTGTATGGAAGCTGAAGGAAGAGGCCCAGCACGAGATCGCGGCTGGTTGAATATGGCTTGCAAACCCCACTCGGCATGTACATCATTGCGGAGAAGAGAGCGTGGGTCGCCTGGTTTGGCAAATAGTCGCTTGGCGGCATCGATGGAACCGGGTGTGAAAAATTGCTCGTTGGCGATTGCCTTCTCGAGGGTGGGCGTCATGGGCGCTGTTTGGCCACTGAGAAGGCTTGTCGTCGAGTTGGAGAGGTCATTGGTGGAGTTGATGCGCTGGCTCAACTTGAATGGCGGGCTTCGGCGGCGCTCCTTGGCGGGAAGTTCGTTGAAGGAGATTGTGTTGGGCAAGAAGCTGGCAGGATGTGAGCAGGTGGTATCTGGAGGAGAGTTGAGTCCGGCACTTACAGCGAGACTGTCAGATTGGTCGCCATGGTGGGCGAGTTGGCGGCGGTGAGGCTACCGTCAGTCGTATAGCAGGTGGTGGAGGATGTTGTTTGGGGGAGGTCGTGTCAAAGTCTGGAGTCGTAAGTTCATGGGCAGGAGGTGGTGCCAGTCGCTCGTGATTGCCTTTGAAGTGATCGGAAACTTCGAGACCGCAGGTGATGTGACGGGAAGCGATTAGTGGTCTAGCTGCAGCTGACAGAAGGGTCAAGTGAAGTGAAGAAGAGGTGCAGCAGAAGGAGAGATGTGTCTGGACTGGAAGAAGTAGTCGATACTTGCCAACGACGTGGAGCTGGTGCGCTTGCGATGGCCATTCCTGCGCGACTCTCAACTGCGTGTTACCGTGTTCTGACGCAACGGCCACTTTTTTCAGGTTCGTCCCAAACAGCAACGACAATCCCCGTCCATGCCAAGCCCTTCGCTAGCGCCAAACTCTGACGAACAAAGTGCCGACGACACCGACTGGAATCTTCGGCGCAGCACGCTGCTCTGCTTCACACATCACCTTCATGCAATCGTGATCCAACACCTGCAGCCCAGACGCTGCTCCACTCACATCTTCATCCGCGGATGGAGCTCTTCACCTTCCCGTTGAGGCCACTCGCAGCGATGGGATCGCGATGTCGTCCTCGCCCGGCCCGGAACAAGCTGAGAGTCTCCTGACGGGCACGCCGTGTGCCGACACGCCCGTCGAGCAACACGTGTCGCGTCAGCTGCTCCTTCTCACCGCGATGCGATAAAGTGAAGACGTGCACCATCCATCCTGGTTTCGTGCCTGGCGGGTTTGTGGCGCGGCAGCGACTCAGCGCGCAGGTGTGAAAGAAGCTTTCGCGGCATGTCCAACACATACCGACATCCCGACGCCCTCGACCAGCCATCCTGGCTCACGCCAACGGCAATGACATCGTTCGCAAACGGCGTGTCCAAACATTGCGCTGTTCCAGATGCCTCGCAATCACCAACAGGTCAGCTTCGTCCTGAATCAAGGCCAAAGTCGAGCCACGCGCGAGGCGAGTCTCACCAACATTATGCAATTGACCCCATCTACACGCGTCACCGCCACCACAGCCACCTGCAACTTGTGCAACACAGATATACTCTGCATATGACATATGCGCTCCCACGTCTGCAACTTGGATGTTCGCAGCACATGCACGACACGAACACACGAACTCATGGCGATAAGCAGTGTGCATACCTCAGCTCCGACTCAGCCCGATGTGCCTCGATGTGCCACTCGACTGTGCTCCTTCACTCGTTCGACTGCAGATTGCGCGACTGATCTTCTCTGTCGAACGTCATCGCGCACGCGCTTGAAACAGGAACCCTCGCGAGACCGTTGAACGCACGCTGCTCCTTGCAATGGAAGCTTACGCCTCGCATAAGCACCCCATCGGGCACCACTGGTCCTGCACAATCAAAAGTGCGTCACCGGGTCAGCAATGTCGAACGCGTCTTGTTTGTCCTCGGCGGAGACTGCCCCGAAGCGTGGCATAGAAGTTGCATCACTCCTCCGCCGAGTCGGAGCCTCGCCTGCTTTGGGCAGCCTATTGTCGCACAGCCTACGCGTCCGCGTTTGTGCCACGAGCCTTGCAAGGCGTCCTCATCTCGGCTAACAACTCCGCAATGCGGAGTTGGCTAGGCTGCAGCTCTGCTCGCCCACAGACAGGCCTATCGGCTTGATTTTCGAGCCCGAAATCAGCGCAAGACAGATTCAGCGCGTCTCGATCCGTGCACTCGTAGCCCATACAATACAGCATATTCAAAAAGACGCTTCGATGTTAGCCATATTTAGACAGTCCTTGTTAGGCAATGACTTCAGATATGACCATCGAAACAACCTCCCGGCTGTCCCCAACTATCAGGATATCCTTCGAGGCGAGTAGTGAACGATCTCTTTGGACAAAACATTGTTATTGGAATTGCAAGTCGACGCACATTTCCTTGTGGATTCCAAGCCCATCACATCACTAAACACCGGCTGGCGGCTTGATTGCTTTTCCCCACCCACATTGGGAAAAAGGCTAAGTCAAGGGAGGCGGAATCTTTCTTACTCTTGTCTCAATTGCGCCATCATCGATGATGGTTAATTGCATGTCCATTTCTTCAGTCCATTCCGCTCACTCCCACTCTCCTTTTCGCTCCCTTGCTTTTCGAACTCACGATCCCTCATAGTCACGGGTCTTTTAAAGATGCTCTTCTATACACACGATACTATGCCGTTATACACACTTCACCACAGCACTATACTCTACCCTGACGCGGTACGCACCGTTCAAGCTCAGACGGCTCGTCTACAAGCCACTCTTCTCCGACGACGAAGAGATGCTTAACATTGACTGTCCATCTGCATCAAGTGACTCCAGCGACGAGGAACAAGGCCCGGAAGAAGGCTCAGAGCATGGCAGCGGAATTCGTGGCGGCCCAGGCGACGATACGGATATTAGCGATGGAGATTTCGTGTCCAGTTCAGAGGCCCGGGTTTCCGCTAGTTACATGCAGCGGCGTGTCATCGGACGTCTAGCAGCCGTGACAAGACGGCATTGCTGATCTTGGGACAAAGACATTCACAATGCCATTCATCTTCAGCATAGTCACTCGCGACTATGCATAACCTCTTTGTCACCGAGATAGGGGAACTTCACAATGCTCTACTCTTTCGCGCAAGATCAAATTTCTGCCGCTCGATGCATCAAGTGCTCTTCTCCTTTCTTCGAAGACAACGCACTTCGACAAGTAAGAGCACTTGGAAAGCAATCAACCTTGACTAGTATCGAGGATTCAAGAGCAAGCCCCTTTTATCAGCCTCGAAGAACTATCATCAAGCCGCAGGTCGGCAACCTTCTACGAGAGACATTGCAAGATGTGGAGAAACTTCCGGTACGAAACGGACGCCGAAGCGGCTTGGAGGGAAAGACGCGAAAGGGAGCGAGCCGCGGAAGAGAGTGCGGTTTCTGGACGGAGAAGAAGCACTCGGGCGTCCAACAGTCGGAGGGACGGTGCAGCTGCTTCTTCTTCTGCTCCCGTAACAGCCGTTAATCAACCAAAAGGGCCCGTCGAGGCAATGGAAGTCGATGCCGAAGGCAATGGTGCCGATGGTGAGATCAGCGACAAGAAGATCGTCGATCCCGCTCAAGACGCAGAGGCTGATAATGACAGCGAGTCGGATTCGTCCGACATTGTCATTCCTCCTCGTAAAAGACAGCGCAGACGATACAGCCCTGCGCACGAAAACGGAGAGGACGAAGACGAAAACGAAGACACGATCGTTGTCGGTCGTCGTAAGAGACTCTCGAGTTCCGGCATGAACATGCCTGAGTATGGCCGTGGTGAGGAAGATGCGATGGACCTTGACCAGATCAACAGGACTGACAATACCAGTGCCAAGGACGATTCCGAGGTCAACGTCGTGTTGAACACACGTAAAAGGAAGGCACCGCGGTCAGCGGAAGCTGGATTCCAGGAGAATCGCTCTGCCTCACGGCAGATCGCTCGGCATCCGTCCAACGCTTCATCCTTCCAAGCCTTGACGAGGGTGACGAACGTCAACGACAACGCCTCTAGCCAGTACCGTCTTACCCTCAACGCCCGCATCGCGGCCCACAAGGCATACACAAGTTGCGTTGAATTCTTCATCGACGTCAAGCTGGCCGCAGACGCACCCGCAAAGCCATCCCGTCGCCTCACATCAGTCTCCGGCGAAGACCAGCCAAGATCAGGGTACCTCACGGCAACCCTCGTCGACATCACGCCTGAAGCATCACGCTGGAAAGCCGAACTCCTCCATCCAGGCCCAAACATCCGCCCTCTCGACCACCACACCGCCTCTGAGCCCACCCACTCAGGCCTCGACGAACTCCAGCTAACCCTCCAAAACATCTACACCAAAGCTGGAGAAGTCCGCCCAGAATTCTCAGACCACCTCGACGATCTTCTCCCCCGAATCTCATTGGCCGGCCCCTCCAACAACCAACTCCTCTACATTCCCGAATTCTTCCTCCATCAACCCTTCCGAGGCACAGGGCTCGCTCAAGGAGTTCTCCAAAACATTCTGTCCTGGATCACGACGCTCGGATCTCCGAGTGTTTTGTTTCCTGGAGGGACGATGATCTTGTCTCCTGCGGCTTTTCGGACGACGATGGAAGAGGTTAAGGGGAAAGGAGCTACGGATGAAGATTATTTGGAGACGGAGAGGAAGTTGGTGAGGTCTTATGAGAAGAGCGGGTTTGAGGTTTGGTGGAAGGGTGATGAGGAGAGGGGTGGAAGGGCGATGACGATTATGGGGAGGAGGATATGAGGTGGCTTCTGGTCAGGTTCTTCGTCGAGGCCGACGTCGTTGTTTGAGGAAAGATGAATCAAATTGAAAATACATTTTACGAAGTCTTGCCATCCGTTTTAATTTTCCATTTCATTGGGATCTAGTATCTCCATGTTTCTGTTTGTCGGCCTGGTCCTCATTTGTCTTCCCTGTTGCACAACGCTAGCAGAAAGTTCACCACGTTGTCACCACATCTCCCACCCTAATCGTCGCTTGTCCAGCAGTAGGCCCATCCGCCCCCGTCGATAATGATGTATGCACGCCAAATAGCACCCTCCCGTCAACTCTCCTCGTCTTCGCCAATGTGACAAAGGGCTCCTGGTTCTTCTCCCCACTAGTTTGATCGATACAAACCATTTGACATCTCCTACAGCCACCAAGAAACTCGAACTCGACCTTCGAATCTACATTGGCTACCCTCATACCTATCCAGTGGTCTTCAGCATAAGGCTGTTCTTGGCCAGGTGGCAGGAGAGGAGACTCTGCAATAACGATGTTGGCTCGGAAGACAGAGGGGTGCGCAGCTTTACCGCCCTTCGCCTTGATTATCTCGTTCAGACGATTGAGGGATGAGCGGGAGATGGTCAGAATGGGTGATTCGTTGCTTAGGAGGATAGGCCGAGGCTGCTGAGTTCTAGGCTGAGAGACTTGCAAATGTGCCTTGCTATGCCGGACGGAAGGTGAGGTCAGCGTCGCAGCTGGGAAACGCGCAAGAGTGCAAGGCACACCAAGACATTTCGTGAAGAAGTCAGATATGGCAGCTGAAGTGTAGACTCGTGCTTGGACTTTGTCGCCGCAAACGGACGCGTTGCCAAGTTTCTGACTGGCCTCGAATTGTCTCGGATCTTTGGACAATGGTACGCTGATCTCCTCCGCGGTGCTCGCTTGTCTGATTCGCAGCACGCCACTCTTCAGATCGAGCTCCGGCCGTATCAGAGCCATCGCGGGATGGGCCTTCTGGCTCAGAGCAGCACCAGTGCTTTGATTGACTATGCACCACTCTCGATCCCATGCAAGACCTTCGCGACGGACATCCCACGATGTGTTGTACGGGACTTGCCAGCCACTGCAAGACTTGATGGGGTAAACTGTGAGACTTTCGACATAGAAGCGCGATTCTGACGTCCCATTCAGAGACATGGGTGAGGGGGGCAGAGAGATAACGGGAAGAGTTCGATCAACAAAGAACTCGTCCACGAACTCAAGGAACCTCATAACATCTTTTCTGGTACTCATCGCGCCAAGACTGATGCGAATCATTCCGGTAGGCTTGCCATTCATCACATCGTTGTCATTGCCACAGCGAAAGCCTGCTGAGAAGTTCTCGTGCATCTCCCAAGGCTCTAAATTGAGCCCTTTTGCCACACCACCTGGGTTGCACAAACCGCCGGTTCGGAGATGGATGTTTTTGATTGCTGCGAGCTTTTCCACCTCAGTATTGCTCACCCAATTGCCTCTCCCATCTTTCATGTTGAATGCAATGGTCGGTCCCTGCGTTTCCGCGTCTCCGTACCTTGATCTTGTATGTTCGTAGATTTGGCATACATCACGACCGTTTGCGTGGCGGAGAGCAACCAGTCCATCGTATAGGCGTTTCGACAAGGCTGTAGTGTGTTCGACAATGCGATCCAGGGATTGATAGAGCTGTCGATGTGTCTGCATAGCCGATTTCAACGCCAAGATGCTGTGCACAGGTAGCGTCCCATCTTCCAACTGCTCATGTAATGTGCCTGTCTTGGAAGCGTGCCACTGTTCCTTCAGACACACAACCATGTCGACAGTTCCGCCACCGAAGTACTTTCGCTGTTGGAACAGATGGGAGCAATCTTTCTTGACAATCAGCGCTCCCATATCTGGAAATCCGAACATCTTTGTGAAGCTCAGAGCAGTGAAGTCTGCTGCACACTCTGCATAGGCAAAACTGAGGGGAGACGTAGCAGCGCATGCAGCAGCATCAAGGAAGGAGTAGATTCGATGGTCCCTACATTTGCGCGCCCATTCTCGAGGTAGCTTGCGGCCATTCATATTCGACTGCGCGGGATAAGCGAATAATTGAGTGCCAGGAGAACTCGCGCCCTCGGCGAGCCATGCCTCCACTTCTTCATCCGATTTGAAGCAGCGATGCTCGCTCGTAAGTTCTCGTACGCCAACAAGGCTTGTGTGTGAGTCGGTATGGTAGCCATATGAGAACCCGCCTTCCGACTCGCGAATAGCATCTGCGACCAGCTTGATCGCAGCTGTAGTATTCGCCGTGAACACCAGATCGAATACGTCAGGATCGGCGTCGAACCACCTCAAAACCTCATGCCTGATGTCCTCAACCTCGAGGGTCGACTTCTGACTTGAAGGTGACGCCGAATGTGGATTGCCGTACAAATTTGCCAGCATATCAGCATGAAAGCGATCCAAATGGGTCTTGCTGTACAGGGTTGTGCCGGCATGATCCAGATAGAGAGCATCGTCCTTCAACATTGGGTACTCGGTCTTTCGCATTTCCTCGATATAGTCATTATACGCTTCCAGCTGCGTTTCGGCGGCCATGGCTTATGCGAGGATGGATTCAATCTTGGCCAATTCCGGCGTCTGGGTGGCGAAGGGGTTGTGGTCTTCAGCCTTGGTCGAGCCAGCCGGACTTGCGCTGCAGTCTCTGCGGCTTGAGCAACATGGGTGAGCAGGTGCGTTGTGTTCACAGGCTACAAAGCAGATCTAGTGTGTGTAGGGAAGAGGTGAAGTCGACCTTCTGAAGGCGTATCTTTGAGCAATCTGACACGCGGAGGTCGCCGATCGACGCTGCAGCCTGAGGCAGCAACGACTGGGGTTTTGTCTCGTCTGGTCTCGCGCAAAACAAAGAGAAAGTCGCAAGCAAAACAACAGAGAAAGTGGCGTCCGTCATCACGCGCCAGAGAACGAATTCCACGAAAATACACAGTGCCATTTCTAGGAATCGGCCAGCCATGCGAGGGTCCCCTGGTCCGCAGCCCGTCTCTGGTTCTCGGAGGCAACATCTGTGTTGGGTAGCATGGCCATGCATCACTTTCGCCAACTGTGATCGATCTGGTCGTGCAACCTCAAACTCGCTTCACTGGCACGGTCTGATGAGCAAAAGCATCAAGACACTAAGAGGCGTAAGACTTTGGCAGCACTACCGATAGCCTACCTCCATTTAGCCTCTACACAACGAGAACGGTCAAGAAGGGCCACGAGCTGACGATGTCCCATCCGCTGGTCCGATATTGCATACGCGTCCAATTCAAGTCCAGAGCGTTCGCCACAATGTAAGTGCTCGAAGTGGCGGAATTGGCTTACTGTCCCCCAAGATCCCGGACCTGATGGACAAATGTGCCTGCCAAGACTTCACGACAGCTTTCCTCGCGTCTCTGGCGGACTCCAGCTTCATTATTGAATACTTCTCCTTCAACATAGGTCAAATGCGACGCTCTTGAGCAAGAGCTTCCAAGCGACCGGACCCCGAATTTACTCCACCTTCATTAATATGCGAGCTCCGCTTCCCCATCTGCTTCAGCCTGAACGGTGGACGACCAGACGCCGGCTAATATGTAGATCACTTGCCCTTTTCGTCCTGCATCAAAATGCTTCGTAGGGCCTTGATTGAACGCCGGCAATTGGTTCCGCGGTCGCAAAAGTCTAGAGTGGTATGCACTTTTAGGATAAATAGGAAAGCATAAGTAGGTACCCGTTCACCTCAGCTAATCAAGCTCATCGTCAATCGCCAAGTGTGCTTAGGACATCTACTAAGATGTCCTTCCTCAAGCGGGCTACGCTAGCCACGACTCTCTTGGGTGGGCTGATCGAATGTGCACCAACTCAGGCTAACGATACAAATCTACTGAAGACGACGTCGCTTCGGTTTCTCTACCAGAACAATCTCAATGCGTCCGACGACAAGAACCACATCGGAGCAATTCTCTTGGATGCTGGAACCAAAGGACAAGCCGAAACAGTGTGTGGTGACCTCAGTGAAGTCCTGATATCGAGACAGGCATTGCAGAATTACAGCTCAGACTTCTTCTACCTATTGTCCTACGTTGAATCTGCAGGATACGGGAAAGCGGGCCAGCAATATTGGACACGAGATGGTGTGGTGTCCGCAGACCAGAAAGCTAAGAAAGTGAGCTTTCCACCAGCAAATTACAACGCTCGCCAGAAATTGCCTGCCCTCTGTACGCAAAGCAATCAACAAAACGGCCCCGACGCCAACGCTTCCGCCAACACATTGGTCAATATCGCAGCTGCAGGAAACACGTACACTGGATTCCGCAACCAGAAATCGTTCCGCTTCCAAGGCATCCGGTATGCGAACATACCACCTCGATTTACCTACTCCTCAGTCTACACGCCTACTGGCCAGACACTGGACGCCACACAGTACGGCAACAATTGCCCACAAGGTGGCTCGGGTAACGAGGATTGTCTCTTCTTGAACATCCAAACACCATACTTGCCAAAGCAGGGGTCGAAAACCAAGCTCCGACCTGTGCTCTTCTCCATCCACGGCGGCGGCTTCACTAGTGGCAATGGTCGTGGTACCAATGGTCAGGACGGCGGTAATCTTGCTTCTCGAGACGACATCGTTAGCGTTGAGATCAACTACAGATTGGGAACTCTCGGCTTCTTGGCTCTTCCTGGAACGAACATCACAGGCAATTATGGCATCGGTGATCAAGTCACTGCTTTGAGATGGGTCCAGAAGAACATTGCAGCCTTCGGTGGTGATCCAAAGAAGATCACAATCATCGGTGCTAGCGCTGGAGCGGGTTCTGTTCGTGCTCTGCTCGGATCTCCTCCTGTCATCAAGGAGAAGTTGATCGCTGGTGGTGTCGCTCAGTCAAACTTGGGAGGCGGCGTGACTCTTGGACTCAACGGAAACTATGGCACTACGTACAGCAGCTATCTGACGATCGACGAGTCTGCTGAACGAGCCGGGCAACAAATCTTTCAAGAAGCGGGCTGCAGTCAGACTTCTATCGACGAACAGATTGCGTGCTTGACAGCATATTCTGCCCTACAGCTATCGACATTCTCAAATGTCGCTCGCTACGTGGTCCAAGACGGCTACTACGTGAACACAGAACAGCTGATAGTCAGCACACGAAACGACAGCACGGCTCATGTTCCGATCATCTTCGGTGTCGATGCCGACGACGGTGCTTCCATTGGCTCTAATTATCCGAAAGGCAATGTCACCAGCTTAGTCAACGGTATCGCGACATCGCTCAGCATCGCAACAAATCAAGCACAACGCATCATCGACAGCGGTCTGTTCCCTCGCTACAACTCCGGCAACCTCTCCCTTGACGCCTTCAACGTTTCCCAGCGCGTTGCTACAGACATCACATTCCGCTGCATTGACGAGGCAACCGTATATGCGGGAGCTCAATCCGGCGCTTTCCCAGCAACATACTACTACGAGTTCGACCGCACTTGGCGAGGCTACGATCCAAGCAACCTTGGTCCCGCACTCAACTCCGGCCCTGTCGAGCCAGGCTATCCATACGGCAACCCCAACAAGCCCTATTTCCGCCTCCATGGGTCTGAAGGAGGTTTCACATATGGTGTCCAGTCCCCTCTGCGCGACCGCAACGATCTGTTGGCTACGCAGTTGATCTCGGGGTATTTCGCACAATTCACCAAGACGGGCAATCCTAATCCTGATGTGGAGTTCTTGAAAGTCAGAGGGTACTTTGATGCTCTTGAGCAGGTGCAAAAGAGTGGCAGATGGGATGCTGTGAGCGATAAGACAGGTCCGGCGAAATCATTGGATGTGGTTTCGAAGTCCATTCGGTTCCCTGAGTTGGAGCAGTGTGCCTGGTTGAATTATACCATTTCGTACTACCTCGACGGCGGATCGTAGAGTATGTAGAACATACGATCGATCACGACAAAAGCATTGACTCCGTCCGCTGTAGTGCTTCAGCTGTCGCCATATCTGCCACTGTGGTGCCACTGCTGGCAACACTGACCAGGAGATGAACACACCACAGGCTCCGTTCTCCAGATCCACGCTCTATTCCTATCGCTCGATATTTGGCAAGCGGTGGGCGTAGTATGATGCAGAGAGACGGAAGCATGCGCATCTGAACTCAAGTTCTCTGTCTCTCACTAATTCTATACGCGCCTCTCAATTCCAACCGCCTTGCCTCGATGCACCCGCGGATTTTCAGAGAAACTGACCTTCTACAGGCCAAAAAACAACACACAAGCCATCTTCTCCACGATCTCACCTCCCCTCCCTCATCCTCACCATATGCTCCGCATCATAATCCGCCTCCATCCTCCCCTTCTCCGCCCACAACTCCCTCACCCTCCTCGTCAAATGCTCCTCACTCATCGCCGCCCTCCCAAACTTATCCCCCATGACCATGGCCGCAATGCCCATATCCTCATTCGTGCGATCCTTCATCGCAAACAACAACAAATCTCTGTCCGAGCGAGGGGTCCAATTGACTTGACTGTCGGAACTCTGGATGCGTTGGTTGTTGGGGTAGTGCTGGAGAGTGTAGTTGTGGGAAATGAGCTCTTCGGAGAGTTGGTTGTAGCGTTCTTTGATGCGGGGGATGGTCATGCTGGAGCTGAAGCCCATTTTCATGGATTTGGCAATGGAGGAGATGTTCAGGCGGCGGATGTTGTCGGTGTCGAGGCAGAGGAGAAGGAGGTTTTTGTCGATTGAGAGGGTCCACTCCACGGTCTCGTAGGGGACTGCGGGGACTGGGGCGATGGATGGGAATGGGAGGAGACCAGCGGCCATTGTTGTGGTGGTGTTTCTGGTGAGGCTAGAGTTGGTAGTCAGTTGCTGGTGGGGATATCGAGGTGCGTGGTCAGCAAACGGACCTTGGAGATGAGTGCGAAGAGAGACGGTGAGCGGCGCTCTAGTGTGCTGATTGTACGTGGATGTAGTCGTTGATGATGGATGGATGGATCGATGAATCGATACGTGGTGTGGTGACGGTTGTGTTGTGGCGTTGAAAGTGTGTTGAAGACAACTTCAGCTTCGATCAAACTTGGCCCCGTTTTTGTCATTGAACGCACAAGCAGCCTTTGCGTGACCAATGATCGTTGTCCGCGTCACTTTCACAAGGCAGCAGTCAACGATCAGAGCTGGGCAGGCCACCTGATCAATCATGTGAAGCGCAAGCCTGTGAACCTGAGCGCTGTGTCCGATTTCGATCGGCCAGAGCACTCAGACAGAACTGACTGTTGGGTCGCCACAAACATTGCAACCCAGCGTAGATGCCGCATTTAAGAGGCTCGATAGAGCGCCATCCATAGCATAATGAGCCGGGAGCTGATCTCGAACCAAACCTCGAGTCCCTGATATCCTGTTCACCACCTCACGAGACCATCCTCGAGCAGACTCATGACACAAACTCAACATACCGTGCAAAGCGTACCTCATACACAACCTATGGCAATGCACATGAAGCAGACTACCCGTTCAGAGCAATTACCATTCCTTTCTCCCCGTCTGCGCCATGGCTAATTGTTTTATTGGCAAGTCATTCTGTCCAACAGCCCATCCTATTCCGTTCAAAACTCCTCCACAGTGTAGAACAGCTCACAGACGAAGCATGGCCTTTCAATCGCCGGTCGAAACCATCATTTCTCGCGCCCAGCGGCCCGACCTTTCTCTATTGCGCCCGACAGCCTGACCTTCCCCTATCAGACGCAACTGATCTCCAAGTTGAACCGTTCAGATCCAGTGAACACACCGCTCCCGACGGTACAGCAACTTGTGTCGAACGACCGCTGCACCGGTAGCTTGCGCCAACACACACCAGAATCTTGGAACCTGTCAACAGTGTTCCTACGGCCGACCGGAAACCAGCAATACATTCTGACGGTAAAGGAATAGCTTTCTCCGCTGCGGCTTCCGGCCAGGTTGTATTGGCAACGGTGGGCAGGAAGTACTAGAGTCGAAGGTATTGGCACAGGAGGTAATAACACGAGGCAGGCACACTGGTTGGAGAATGGAAGCAAGAGACTTGGATACTCCCGAGGCACTGTCTTCAACAGTGACAACAGACTCGCGGAATTGAGACCATGACGAGGAACAGAGGGCGGAAAAGCACAGCATGAGGTCTTATGACACGCTACCAGCAACACCATCTCCACAGTGGCAAATAATGGTTTGGTGACGGACGATGGAGCAGGATAAGGAGGACGAGCGTACGGCCTGAATATGTCCATAACACTGCAACAGTGTCAATGCAGAGCTCAATGTGGCGGGCTTGTAGTTGAGAACGAGCATGACACCGCTCGTTCCAACACCTCTTGTGCTACTGATGCTGCATATGTCATGTGGTAGGTAATGTGGTCGAATATCGAACGAAAAGGGTGAACTAGAAGACCAGACCGAATGGCAGCGGTCTTGTTGTCGATCCGGAATCTCTTGCGCCAGTCGGAACCATGTCGCCAACGAATGCGCCCATCCAGTGTCAAATAGAATGATTGCTGCGACTGAGAGCAGAGAATGAAGCCACGGAGGACAAAACGAATTGCATAAAGAGAGGAAAAGGAAAACAAGTTCAGAGTAGTAATAAATATAGTTCATACCTTCTGCCTCTACTTGGTATCACTGCTCAACATCGACCTCCTCACTCCACCGACGGCCACACGAGCCACTCTCAAACTCAAAAGACTTTTCTCTTCTGCGCCGACACAATCCCTTGTCCAGCGTACCTTGGAGCCTTCCCATCTATCAACCAGATGCCACAGAGCCCTCCGAAAAATCCCACAAAAACATGTTTGGCCACCAGGAAACAAGCAAGATGAACACCTCAAAACGCCGCATATTTCGTTATCGTTCATATCTCGGTAGAACCGACTGATCCGACACACTCGCATGGTGCATATCATCATCGTCATTGCCGTACAAATCTTCGTTTGTCAAAGTGGGCGCGCTGGGCACCGGGAGCGCTCTGCTGTTGCTGCTGCTCGGACCAGCATCCTGGGCATTATCGTCCATGGGCGGCGCCGAAGCCTCTCGTTCTAGTTGCCGCCTTTGCAGTTCGGCTTTGTCGTCAGTGGGAGGCAAAGAAGGCGCGGCGGTGGGCGTGGGAGTCACGGAAAAAGCAGATAATGTGTCTGCTTCCCGAGGCTCATAATCCGGTGTTCTCGGCAGTGGTATTGATCGAGCATAGTCGACAGATAACATCCCGTTGACGGGCGTGGCACTATTGGACGCATAAGCAGGCGGTGTCAGCAAGGCCGGCGGCGGCGCTGATGCACCATGGCCATTGGGGAGCTCATCCGGTAGATGCGGTGCCGTTGCAGTATGAGAGCTCGGTCCTGCGCCATCTTCGACCCCTGGAGGCTGACTGGGCAACAGCCGCTGTTCTGCTCGTCTCATTCTCTCCTTCTCGGATAACTGCGATTCGTCCTCGACTTGCGGTATCGGTATGGGCGGCGGAGGTTCCACGTAATGCGTGTGGGGAGGATAGTCGTAGTGACCATAGCCATACCCATTGTACCCATGCCAGTCATAGCCGTTGTACGCATAAGGGCTGTGCGGGTACTGCTGGCCGTAACCGTAGCCATTCCCGGCGTGATTCCAGTAATCGTCCTGCCAGTTACCGTCTGGCTGAGGCGTCGCTCCAGCTTGAGTGTCGTTCTGCTGCTCGGGCTGCTGTGTCGGGGTCGCTTCCATCTCTGGCTCCTCTGGGATCGAGACCTTCCGCTTACCCTTCTTCCGCGCGTTGTCTCTGGTTCCCACAACGACTTCGAAAGTGCACGCCACGACACCCTTATCTCGCCGTACTGCTGCAGTGTCGATGACTGGCGCGCTGAAAGGATGCACTCCCGACCGCTCCGTCCCCATGTTGTCGGCGCTGTGGCCTTGCAGCACGGTGCTGGCCAGTCCTCCCAGATTTCCCAGATTGCGATCTTGAGTCGACAGCTTCCCTTGTATATCGAGCACAATCTCCACATAATACCGAAAGCTGATCATGGCTCCTGGAACAGAGGAGATAGTCGGGAAGGCCTCTTCGGGTACGTGGACCTTACCTGTGACTTCAGCAGTCAACGACCCAGGATCGATGATCAAAGGCATGATGGTCTGCGACAAGTCCTTGCGAAACATGTGACTGGAACCAGCTCCGGACAAGGATAAGCCGCCAAGACCGGTAACGGACTTGGGGTAGTAATCTTCATACTTGGCTTCTTTGCCCTTCTCTGTAGGGCCCAACGGTATGGCAGGGTGGAGATCGACTCGAGCTTGGCGATAAAGCGTGATAATGACACCATGCAGACTCTTGACATGCTTGGTGTGATGCACATGCACTTTGACAGGGATGCTGTCACCTCGCAACACCCCGCCGGTCAATGATTCTACGGTGGCGGTGATGGTGCGATGAGCAGCTTCACCGTCGCTCTGTCTTGATGAAGCCACGTTGGAGTCTTGCTGAGAAGGGCGTCCAGCACTGCTGCTTCGTATACTGTCGAAGCTGTCGTCGGTGATTGCGGGACTCTGTGGCAGGCCTTCAAAGCCATCAGGATGGGAGCTGACTGCGGAGGAAGATTGACTGCTACGCCGCTGCAACTCGCCGGATGTGCTGCCATTCTTTCGCGTCTTGCGGTCGGCACTGTCTGCCAGCTTCCTTGCCTGTGTTTTGGCCTTGGTCCGCCGCGAAACAGGCTCCAATGTGATGGTTCGGGCTTTCGGAGGCAACATCTGCGAGATGTCGATCCTCTCGACGAGGTAGACTTTGTGATCGCATTGTATGGTTGGCGATATCGTTGTCGGTCGCGTCAGGGTGGCGGTGATCATGTAGGATATGGTTCCGCGTTCAAACTAGGACGAGTCAGCACGAACTTGACATCAACTGAAGCATCACGCACAGATATGCTACTCGGCAAGTCGCGTTCGGGGAACAACAAATCGAAGCGAAACTGGTACACGCCCTCCCCCAGCTTGCCATCTCCACACAGCACGACTTCATCCTCGAACAACGACGCGAAGCCATTGCCAAAGTATTCTCCGCCCTTGCTCCCTCTGCCCGTGCCAATGTGCGCGCTCGTAGCCCGATATCCGTCTGCAGGCGGCGAGCCTGGGTTCTTATAGACCTGCACAAAGCCGTGCAAGCAGACGACCACGTGGGTGACGCGGATGGGTTGCACGACCTTGAGATTGACGCAGCCTGTCACCGAATCGCCCTGGGCGTAGGAGCGGTGGGGGTCGTCGACGGAGATGTAGAAATCGGTGAGCTTGCGCGACTTGGAGGCGAAGGGCGAGGTGATGCGCGAGAGCAGTCGTCGTCCGGAGCTGGGGGTGGAGTTGGCGGTGCTGGGCGTATTCGAGGGATTGCGCGCCGGAGTCGCTGGCATTATCCTGCGCGCTGCAGGTCAAGGCAGACGGCGCACGCAGGCGCGTCGGTGTCGAGCAGCGGTGTGGCGAGAGGGCGCCGTCGCGACAGGGCGCGCGCGCATGCGACGCGGTCGGCTGGCAGCCGGCGAGTAGAGGGATGTGGTTGGGGGTGTTGTTGCGGCAGGATGTGGTGCCAAGGCGACAACGGAATGGTTGCGACGACAAGACGACGGCGGAGGCTGCAGAGAGGCGGTCCTGCGAAGCATTTCGTTAACCAACAACGGCCGCAGGGTCTCGCCAGACACGCGCCGGTCACGCTCCAATGGTACGACGAGCGGCGTGAAGCTTGTTGGTGGTGCGGACGAGACGAGCGCGGCGGAAGAAACGGTGTTGGAGGGATGGGTGATGCTCTTGCTCAGCCACGCTCGCTCGCTCGCGCATCACTCATCACTCCATCGCGTGTCTCTGGCGCTGCAGCGAGCCAGCGAATGCGTGCCGCTCAGCTGCGCATCGCCCGCGGTGTTCTGGCCGCACCTCTCCATACAGCGGCGCCACCAGCAGCCCCGTCGACCCACGACAGACTCCAGTCGCTCCACGACGCGGTGGTGGTGCAGTGGAGGGATCGCACGTACCTTATCGCATCTGTCGCTGCCGATGATGTCGTTCGCCGCGTGCCAAGTGCAGTCAAGCTTTCCGTGCCACTTGCAGAGAAGCTCGTGGCTGTCGTGCGTTGGACGAGCCCTCTTCGGCACAAAGGCTGCGGTGTTGCTGTCCGAATCCTTCTTTATTCAGTCGTTGCTCAAATTAGCCTCTCATTCGCAATACCATCACCAATTCAGCAGGAGCAGAGCAGGGCGGCGTGCATGGCGGGCGTGGTGAAGCTTATAAGCAACCTTGCTCGCGGACGTCTGCCAAGCTCAGCAGTTGTCGAACAGGCGGCCGCGGGACCGCCTTCCGGGCGAGCGTCTGCGTCCGCTCGTCTGGCCCAACGCGGCCTGTGTTTGGCCAGTCCCTCGACACCTCCCGACGCTGTGCATCGGGGCCTTTTCGGGTGGTTGTTCGAAGGATGCGACACAATCAATTCCATGACAGTCACGGAGCAGCGTGCCGGGTGGTCACTTCCCTCCTCTCCTGACAGCACATCCCTTGCACAGCGCGTTCCTGCTGACAGCGACACGTATATGCAGACGCGTGCTCGCATTCGTACTTCGGCTGACAAACGGCAGCTGCAGCGCGCGCGCGAGTGTGGGGAGAGCTCTGCCTGAGGGGCAGCAATGGCGTCGAAAGACGTGATGCATTGCATCAACACTTGCTTACCAACGATATCGACAGTATAAAGGAACCAGTCCTGCGAGAATTTGTATTCAAGAGACACAGACTCTGCTACTGTATACCCCCAAATCAGCAAAAATGTCACACAACTTGTATACCGACGAAACTCCAGCTGACGTCAAGAACGCCAAAGGTCTTCATCTCATCACTCAAAACACTCCCAATGGCCAGGCCGTGCAGATCTTCCTTGAGGAATTGAAAGACGCCTACGGAACGGAATGGACCACGACCATTATCGACATCAGCACCAACGAGCAGAAGAAAGACTGGTTCCTTCGTCTCGACCCCAACGGCAAGCTTATCCGTCAATCTACTTCTCTACGAAACCTAACATCACATCCAGGCCGCATTCCAGTCTTAGTGGACAACTCCCAATCCCCACCCTTTACCGTCCACGAAACCTCCGCCGAACTCTTCTACCTCCTCAAATTCGCCGACAAACAGGACAAATTCGGCTTCTCCGATGATCTCGAGCGGAACCAAGCTCTGCAGTGGACTTTGTACTTTTCTCCCTCTTCTTTTCCCACAAGCTGTACTAATGGTTGATTGTAGCTTCTGGCACGGCTCCGGAGCCCCCTACCAAGGCCAAGTCAACCACTTCTCCCGCGCTGCTCCAGAGAAAATCCCCTATGCCATCACTCGTTTCCGCAACGAGACACTTCGCGTCTTTGGAGTGTTGGAGATTCATCTGAGTGGGAAGTATACCGGAGAACCACGCGAGTATCTTGCTGGAAAGGGGAAGGGGAAGTATAGTGTTGCGGATGTGAAGACTTGGTATGAATCACCTGTTCCTTCTCTCATCAAGATTGAACGATGAGGTGATGGAAGTACAATGCTGACATGCGATGTAGGCCCTGGGTCAAGAATTGGGAACGCAGCGGCTTCACCAAGGAAGAAGTCGAGCCTTTTCCACACCTCTTGAAGTGGATTGATCGCATTGCTGAGAGACCTGCTGTGCAGAGGGGAATTGGGGAGGCGTACAACAAAAAGTGAGCTACGTCGTTGCGCAGCATTCGAGGAGAGGATGAGATGCCAACGTGAGTCGTAGGTCCAAGCTCTGATTCGTGAGGAAAAGCGACTCTCAGGTCTACAAAACACGAATGAAAATGGTTCAGGCGGAAACTCTCAATCGTGTCGGGATGGATGAGAACAGTTCTCCAGGAATAAAAGACAGAATAACCAACGAGACATGGCATCAGTCTTTCGCTGTCGTATGCTTAATTTGCATCTGCTCCGAATCTTGAGGACTGGTAGCGGAAGTGCTGCTCGATTGGGTATGCGATTTTTACCGTGTGCCAACGGACTAACGTAGATGAATTTGCACAGGCGATGACGTTTGCATGCACGTGTTACCTCTTATGCTGCAGTTTTGCGGCGCTGTTGCATTGCTCGGCCGTAAGCGGTTGGTTGTGTGCGAAGGGCGCTTAGAGACACCAACACAAAGCCTTTGTTTGCTTTCGCTTGGTGCAGTGCACATGCGGCGCAGCTTCCGTTTCAACTACCAGCATGTGCGTCAAAAGCAAACATCAAGAAGCTGCTAGGACTGCAACTCCCTCAAGTGCGCCAGGATCAACAATTTCGGCAGACACCTTCAACACACAGTCTCTGGACTTCCTGCATCGAACTATGGCGAACAGCAAGAACGTCTTCCTCTCCGATCAAGGATTGCCGTATCAAATCTTTATCATAATTGTTCGAATCGGTGCCTGGGCAACGCTCGGAATTCTGGCGACAGCGATTCTGGTGTTTGTCGTGATGTGTGTAAAATATGGGGCTGGGAGCCAGATGTCCTCGAGAAGTACCACTCCTGTCGACCTTGAATCTGGCAGCGACGATATGTCAACACGTCAGCCGGACGAATACCAAGACTGCCCGCCTGCATATGAAGAACCCAACCTCAGGCTGGAGTTACCACCTTCCTATGCTGAGACTGAAGCGATTAAGCCTGCATGCGAAAGAGACAGCCCCAACATCGCAGCCGGAGTGATCTGAACTACTCATGTCGCTTCACGTGGAGTCTCAAATGGATCCAGGCTGGTATCATGCTGTACGATAGCACGACACCGGCGAAAAACAGCGCTATGCTTGCGTAGAAGATCGGGCACAAGTCTGTGCATCTCCAGCCGTTGATCAGAGCAGCCAGCGTCTACGTATGGTCAGCCCTGTTCAGCTCAAGAGCGCTCTTTAGGACCACTCACACATCCACCGCCCATGTAAAAGCCAGCAACAAGGTTGTCCAAACCCACGACAGTATGCAACGGTAATGGGTTTACATAGGTCGCCCGCATACCCCATATGCTTTGCAAGATACCCAGGACGCCTGGAAAGACACAGTACCCAAAAGCGCCTACAGCCTTACGATATACCTCACAGTCGGGGCTGGTGCCTTGAGATGAACAAGCATCGTTGAGAGATCTATATCGTGCAAGCAGAACAGCGTTGACAGCGATGAGAGCTGGTCCGAGCAGCAGTTGGACGAATCGAGCAGCTCGAGTAGCATTGATGAAGAATCCAGAGCCCGGGTTTCTGACTGTTCTCTCCGATGGCTGCACAAGTTGCCTAATATGCAGTCGGTGCAAACGGTCTTTGCTGATTGACGATGTGTCCGAAACAACAGATTTGAGCTCGTAGGAGTGCTCAGAGGGCAACGATTGTGCTCTCTTTCGAGGGGTCATCATCGTGGCAAATTAATGATCCAGACTATTCGAAGCAGACAAAGAGACTTTGTTGTTCGAGGGAACATCTCGTGAAGCTCCGTCAGCTCAGCAGGACCAAAATCACAGCAGGATTCTGACGACGGGCAGCTACGCAGCTCGCGTTCGCGTGGTGCGGAACTGCGGAACGCCGTTGCGCGCGCAACCTCAGCTCACTTTCACGCTTCCACATAAGTTGCGCTTGCGCTCACTGTCAGACGTATTGCAAATGTCTCATCTGGGACCGCAAGTATGCCGCCACAACGGGCTCGTGGGGCTTATGCGAGATACATCTGTCAGCATTGTCGGGCCCGCAAGATCAAATGCTCTCTTCCACCTGATGTTCCAACTCCCAATGGAGAACCTCAACCCGCAGACCTGGCATGTGAGCGATGCAGAGTAAGAGGTCTGGATTGTATTGTTGATTACACAACTCTGGGACGGCCGTCATCTACTGGGGCTCGGACAGGCATGATGAAGATTCCAATGCGGCGCAGTGTTACACCATCTACTGATAATTCGTTAAACGATCCCAACAACATTCATGATGAAGGAGAAGCTGAAATAGACGACTTCTTGCTTGTCAAGCCTAGGTCGACTGGTATGAATGGGATGGAGACGAAGACGAGACGACAGCCAGCGCTGATGGAAAAGGCTCGCGCCACGTTCGATTCGGCGCATCTTCTATCCATATTGCTGGCAAGGGACGCATCCTTTGGCGTCGACTTCTCTTGCGCCATGCCGTCAAGAGACTTTTCCCTGCTGGAATTGCTGACATCAGAAACCATGAAGGATCTGGACAAACTGTGAGGTAAAGCAATGCCTTGTGGAGACTCTTCGTCTAATCGTCGCCAGGCTTGTATGGCACCGACTGTATTTTCCTGATATACCAGCTATGTCCGACCTTTATAACGATATATCGATCAACACCTCAAGCAATCAAGGTGCCAACGCAAGCGCGTTGCTGCTGGCTGTGCTCGCATCTCTGGCATTCGACGCGAGCCCTGTGATAACATCACAAGAACGACAAATGCAATCGCTGCTGCGGCAGAGTGTGTTCCAGGAGTATCAGCATTTGCTGTTTGAATTGCCTTCGAGCAAAAGCGATCTCTTGGCCCTCCAATTGATTCTGGAGTATCAGCCTCGTTTTACTGCCGTGGATCGGACTACTATCACAAAGACTATTGCCAATCCAATGCTGCGGCTCATGATATACGAACTAGCCAAAAGATTGCGACTGGAAGCCATGGCAGACGATACAGAGTCGTTGCTCCAGAAAGGTGTGCCCATTGGTGCCGAGCAGCTCAACGACCTACTGCTCTGGTTCAGAGTGTGCCTCGCACAGTGCACTGACACATTGGCTGACGACAAGAGTGACGCTTTGACTATTGAAAATGCTGCAAAGGTGCTAAAGTGTGCCAGCCTACTACTTGCTTCTGGCTCAGTACCACTTGCAGCGCACCATGCAATCTGCATCGTGAGGATTCGCGCGCGAGAGCTGAGCGCTTTACTCGGCATGAGAGCAAATCCGCGCACATTGGCCAGCCTGGAGAAGACTATACTGGCCCACAGAAGTGCGTGCGAGGAGGATAAGGAGCAATTGCAGAAGGCCGTACGCGGCTTCAGCGGAGGCAGCACTGAGTGGAGTCTTGCCACTGTGCAGTTGATCAACGCTCGCTTGCACCGCTCCTCCTGTTCGATCGCCGGTGCTGCGATGTTCTTCGTCGTGATGGACGGTTCGCACACGATGACTGCCGATGTCTCTGCAGACAATGCTGCTCCTCCTGCTATCACAACTCAGCACGCCCTCGAAATGTCCGACCAGATCATCGACAGGTTTGCCGGCAAGACTCGAGATCAGCAAGTGAGCGACCTTCGCACCATGTTCCTCATCACGTACGGCGAGCGCCGCATGGAAGATCTCGAAATGCTGCTCGTCAATTTCATAGGGACTGCTGATCTGGTTATCGATGATGTGCCGTTCGTGCCACCACAGCGGGACAGTCTCTGTCACGTCTTGTTCACTTGCAAGGACATCATGGAAGAAAACGCGGCACGAATGAAAGGCTGGGGAGGTTTGCATGAGCGAGCCGCGGTGCAGCTGATGTTGATGCAGAACTGCGCGAATCTGTTGAGGAACATAAGTCAGCGAGAACAACCTGGGCTGGACGCCCTACGAGCTGCAAGACAAGGATGTTTGTGGGCTGGAACTGCAAGGTTGCTTGAATCGTTAGTGAAGTTGCTGGCCCAGTGGAGAACATGGAACGCTCTGGGAAGTGCATTGGTTGAGAGACCTACGGGGAGAAATGGACCGAATGTAGAGTACTCTGCCAGAAGTGGTGAGGATGTTCTGGTGGTGGACATGGTGCCAGAGGACCTGTTCTTTGATTGGGAGCTTTGGTTGAAAGAGTGACGGGACGAAAAGCGTGGGTGCGATGCGAGGAGCGAGTGAATGGCGGTAGATCGGAGTGAACGGCTCAGCCTCCAGCAAGCGCCTCACGCATATCTTTACCTATAGACACAGCTGGCTCTCTTCACCTGTATACACACCTGGATACGAAACACAACGTCAACACTGCAAGACAGCAGCATGGCCGGAAAAAAATTTTCAAACAAGCGAGCTCGAATGCTCGCATTCATCTCGAAGGTAAGTGTGGATCGCATCTACAGAATTACCTACGCTGACTCGAAGCTAGATCTACCCTCGAGGCACTCGAAGAATAACAAAGGGCAATACTGACACTCGAGTCGTCTCTCCTGCCGAGACTGCAGTCCTTCAAACCGCTGAGCTCCTCGAGTCTATCCTCTCACATCTCCCTGGCGACAACGTTCCTACAACCCGCCTCGTCTGCCAGCAATGGAACGAACTCATCACAACATCGCCAACACTCCGCGAGAGAATCCTTCTTGACAGACTCTGGTACATTCCCTATGGCCCATATCCAACTCCGAACCATATTCCACCCGTCTTCCGCCTCGCTCCAACGAGTTCGAACATGATCGTTTCCAGAAGCAACCCATCAGGCCAAGTGCCACCACAAGTCCCCAACAGCAGTGGCATGATCGTTCTCCGACCCGCACTTCTGCACCATTTATTTTACAAAGACTCCGGAGATCGTGCAGACTGGCATTTCGCAATTGGAGACACGATGAAAGTGAGACTGAACCTCGATCTCAAGGACATCCTATCGCAAGGAACGATGCACACTGAGCGATACGCCAAAGCTCTCATCACTAACCCTCCCTGTTACAATGCCCTGATGACACTCCACTGGTCAGCCTACCATGTCGAGCGGAATGAGATCCTCATTGGTGAAGTCAGTAGCGTTCTTGATGATCCTTGCGGCTTGACTGTCAAGCACATCTTGGACGTGCTCTTTCAGAAGCGGGGAAGTTGTTCGTTGAGGGAATGGCATGGGCGACTTTCTGACTGTATCACGCCTTTTGGTGAACAGGATAGGGCGGATGATTGGACGTTTTCGGAAATCTTTGAACAGTTGATCGAAGACGGGTACCAGAATGTGGCTATCAAGAATTGCTATTTGGGGTTGTATGGGATTGTTGTGCCGAGGCAGAGTCAGTTGGAGAGTTTGCGATTAGAGAAGGATATGGGGGAATTTCTGAAGGAGGTTGAAATGAAGGGCTGAGGGAGTTGAGCTCAAGATGATGACGAAAAGTTGGTAATAGACGCCGCACTTCGCGCGGTCACTACGCTCATTGTAGTGTAAGGCAGAACGAATTACATCAGCCTTCCTCAAAGCCACTCTATAGCCACTTTTCCTTTAATTTGTCAAACATCCCACTCCCAACAACCTTCTTCTTCCCCCCGACCCCCTCGTTCCCTGTCTTCTTCTTCCTTGCCACCCAACAAGCAGCAATATACCCATGCCGATAAAGAGTACTCTGATTGAAACTGTACAAAACATCCCTCTCTATCACTTTCCCATCCAGCGCGCTACTCCCCTCAACGCCCTCCTGTATCTCGAACTCAAATCCCATACTCTCCGCCACAATCACAATCTCTTCCAGACTCAATTGTACCAGTGGCGCAGTGCCATATAGCAATGGCCCAACATTGACCCAGATTCCACCGGGTTTGAGTAACGAATGAATAGTCTCAAGATATGCGATGAGATTTCGGGCAGTATCGATGAAGAAGAGTGTTGCGATGGCATCGTATTGTCCAGTTTGATGCGCGAATTTTGTGGTGAAGTCTCCTTCAACTAGCAAAGTCTCAGTTGGGACCGTGGGAGGGTGTATCAAAACCGGACGTGTGAGTTCTTCTCTTCTCTCTGCATGAGACCAATTTTCGAGAAATGGGTGAAGAGTGATAGGTCCGTGGCTTAGTGGAAGAGATCTGAGATAGCGATACGCCATGTTCATGCTCGCAGACCATTCGTTGGACGTGACAGACATGTACTCTCCGAGAAGACTGATCTCGTGCGCGAGGCGTCCTAAGCCGGCTCCTGGGACTAGGACTTGGTATTTGACATTTTCATCTGATGAGATTGGTGGGAGATGTGATGTCAGTGCATCGAGTATGTATGGAAATGTCGCTTCGCGTTCGGCTTGACCTTCAGGCGACCAGTCTCGTACGGAATGCTTGAGAGATTGGGAGACTGTTGTTCGGATTCCAGACTTGGCTTTCCCATCATCGGTATCGTGGGTGAACGTCGCGAGCTCATGTCGAGAAATGTTATAGTAGGAGAGGGAGTGATGTAGAACTTTCCTGCAGAATTCGGCGTTGATTTTGAGGAGTGCACGAGCTTCAACGAAGTTGGATTGATAGTTGACCACGGAATCGAGGATCTGAAACCAGCTGTGAGTATGGTAGTCGGCAGATTGAACGAGGAAGACGTATAAACTTTTTGTGTTTCTTAGGGACATGCTTGTATAGGCCCTCAAATCGGTCGATTTCTGCACCAACAATCTTCTCATACTTGTCGTAGCCGTGCAGTGCCTCCAAGACCTGCCATCGTGGATGCTTCTTGTTCCATTTTCCGGCATTGCGATCAATGGTTTTCAGCAGCTGCTCACGTGCAATGTCATGTCTTTGCCCATCTGCTGGACATGTCGGAGTGTAAGATATTGAGGACGTTTCTCGACATGTGTTTGGCTCAACATGACTCGATGCAAGGCGTACTAGGCCTGCAAGCAGGCAAAGTTGGATAAGTGTCAGCCAAAAGCTGTTCGGAATGGACATTGAAGCTTCGCGCAGTGTTTTGACATGATGCCTGCAGCTGGTTTGCTCTGTTTAGACATTGGATCGTTACGAGAAGTGGGTTGCTAAGAAAAGCCAAGCGCGTAGAGGGAAGGACATTGATGGATCGTGCTCAATTTTACTCAGCAGCGGGATGAAATGTTAGAGCGTCTCCGTCCCGCCCATCGTCGACCCGTCTGACGAGACGTTTGCAGGTGTTGGCAGGAGCGATGGATGCGAAACGGTGACCGAAAGGCAAAGCAGCAAAAGCTCACGCGACGACGGGCCCGTCGGTGCGACGTTTTGGAGCTCTCTCCACGATCTACTGGATGAATCCCGGATGTCGTTCGAGCTGGCTGGGAACGGAGCATCACGAAGAAGTGCCGTCGAGAGTCAAGCATTGAGTAGTCGACTAGTTTTGCGTGACTACGCAAGGCTGAGCAGACTATCGACGAGTGCCGAAGTGGTGGTGGCATTTTCCAGCACCACCAATCGCTCACTTCCAGCCTTTTTGATGTGTCGTGAGCGATGTGGGGCACGACGATCGGATGTGCGGTGACAGGAGGTCTGGACTGTCAACCAGAATCTCGATACAGCAGGAAGCAGGACTGCTGTGCCGTACCATGGAGCTCTGGCATATGGACCGCACCCAGGGTGGGCGCTGATGCTATCGCCCAAGCTCGAGCAGACTCGGGCGGAATCGAAGATTGAGCTCTCGATGTCGTCTGCGGGAGTCTCAGACCAGCGCGATATGCTGTAGCGTCGGCAGGCCGTATCTCGACACTGCCTTGTGAAGCTGACACACCCGATGCGGTTGACTGTAACGTCTGAGTGAAGCCTGATCAGATGCCAGGGTGCGGTGAACTCTGGGCCAATGTGCGGGTTTCGAGCGGCACAACGTTCACCGGCACACGCGGCGGGGCGCTGATCCGCCGCTCCAGGAGGTGAAGGGACAGGTGGGAGAGCATCGGCACGGCATTTCTGCGTGTGCTTCGTCAAGGGATATGGAGGAGCGCGGTGGTGTGTTCCCCAATGGCGGGCGCTAGTGCGCAAGGCCGTGGCGCCAGGAGGCACGCAGCTGTGGCCAGCACCACCCGACCGCTGCTCATCGGCGGCAGGTCAGGAGGAGGGGCGGTCACTTGAGGAAGGGATCTGGCGGCAGCAGCACGCGCAGCTCATGATTCCCGCACATCGAAAAGCGCGGGTCGAGGCATGTAAGAGAAAGTGCGTGTGCGCTTGGCGGGTAATACTTGGGGTGGTGTCGCAAGCATTCTGACCCGAATTCGAGACCTGTGACAGGCCTTCCTTGCGCCCTCCAGCCCTGCCGCCCGCGACTCTTTCAACCTCTCGTCTTCCCACACATTCTCACCTCATCCAACCCACCGCCCGCCTCTCGCACACCGGACTCCTCACCACCGCGAGCGACGCCGTTCCCGCCATTGTTGCCGATGAACCTGTTCATGGCAACATGGTGTCTGGACGCCCACCCGGTTCGCACGCCCAAGTGCGAGTCCGCCATTTGCTTTTCCTGTCGCTCCTCCTCCCAGTAGCGGCTGCCCTGCAGAAGCAGCCCGAGCACTACCACTCGTCTCACCACTCCGCCGCCGCCCTCCAGGATGGCGACATTGCCGATGCCGCTCCCGCCGTGGACGAGCACTGGCAGCACACCGTCGGCAGGCAGCTGCACCAAGAGGTCTCGGTGAAGCACAAAGCCCAGAAGAACACCAATGTCGACGCCGACGACGACGACAACACCCACAACGAAAAACACAAGAAAGCGCGGATCTCCCAGGTCCACCAGCGCGCCCTTGCGACTGTGTCTCCAGCCGAGTCAAATCACGACGCGGCTGTTCGAGCACCTCCTGCACAATGGTCGACGGCTGCAACCAGCGCCGGTCTGGCCTCGCGACAACCGGCGCGATCACTGCAGGATTGGCAAGTCGAGGATCTCATGCTCCTGGCGACTGTGGATGGGAAGCTCTACGCACGCGACCGCGGCACCGGTGCCCCACGATGGCAGCTGGAAGCTGACGGAGAGATGGTGCAAGTCATCAGGCACCCTCACAACAAGACGTACAACGCCCATGGCCAGGAGGTCGTCGAGCCTCGATTCGTCATTGAGCCGAGCCAGGATGGCGCTCTGTATGTTTTGCAACCACACTACGGGCTACAGAGGCTTCCATATACCGTGAAGGAGCTTTCTGAAGCCGCACCCTTCGAGGAGACGGGACATCTCGGCGTCACATATACCGCTGAGAAGAAAAATACCTTATACCACATCGACGCACGAACCGGCAACGTGCTCAAGACTTTTCAACCAGGAGGCTCATTTGTGAACAAGGATCAGAGCTGTCGCAGAGTCAGCCCACTGGATGATGTCCTTGGTGATAGTGAGTGTGAGACACAGGGAACCATTGTGCTTGGACGCACCGAGTACACGATTGGCATCCAGAATAGAGCCACAGGAGAGCCTGTCGAAACTATCAAATACTTCGAGTGGACAGGCAACACCCGCGATAACGACCTTCGCAACACATATGACAAGACGATGGACGAGAAATATGTGTACTCTTCGTGGAATGGACGCATCAACGGCATCGACACGAGCGCTGCCAATCCATACAGGAAGCCGGACTTTACCCAGGTCTTCGCTTCACCAGTAGTCAGAGTCTTCGACATAATCCGACCCAAATCAGATCCCTCGGGGGATGCTTCACTGGCCGTCCTACCACAGCCAATACCGCCGGCTGCCAACGCCTTTGCCGGACTTGAGGACGAGGAGGATTACGATCCAGTCTACGTCAATCGCACTCGTTCTGGCAGTTGGTTTGCCCTTTCCGAAAAGCAGTACCCATCTGTCACATACCGCGCACCCGTGGTACCCAGCATTGAATACGAGGGACGCTGGAGCAAAGAAGATTTCGCCGGCGTTTACAATCTCCCGCAGGAAGGATACTCGGGTGGACAGCTGCTCGACGGAAACCAGGTGCCATTGATTGATGCTGCACCAGCAGTCGAATCCAAAGCAGCCTCGCCGGGAGCAATGGACACGCCGTTGTCGTCGCCCAAGAAGAGCTCGTTCGATCTGACCTTGCTCACTGGCCTAGTGCTTGGCTTTGTTATTGCCATTTGCACGACTGGCGGTGTTGCGCTGTACAAATGGCCAGAGACCCGAACACTGTTACTCCCACAGAAGCCGACCATGCAAATGCCAGTCGCCGACGCTCTGACTGTACCACCCGAGGAGCAGCCAGCCATACGTGAGAACGAGCCTGCAGAAGAGATGGCTTTTGCTCAGCCACCGAATGCCGAAAAGGAACCAGTGGCCGCCAAGGTGCACTTTGACCTACCCACCGAGAAGCCTGAGACTCTCGAGAGGGCAGAATCGAACGAAGCAGACGCCGATGAGGATGGCAAGGAGAGCGAGGAGAAAGAAGGTGAGACCAAGCCTCAGAAGAAGAAAGCCACGCGTGGCAGACGAGGTGGCCGCAAACAAAAGGAGAAAGAACAAGCCCGAGAGGCAGCTCGAGAAGCCAAGAGAACGGACTCGCCTTTGCAGAGTCCTGCAGCTGTCAAGATCGTTAGCGTTGCCAAGTCTGAAAGTGCAGATATGTCAGGCCCGATGAGCATCAACAACCTGACGATCTACACCGACAAGGAGATTGGCCGAGGCAGTGGAGGTACCATCGTCTATCAAGGTTCTTGGGAGAACCGCGATGTCGCCGTCAAGCGTATGCTGTCTCAGTACTACGAGCTCGCTGCCTCCGAAGTCAACTTTCTTCAACAGAGTGACGACCATCCCAACGTGGTGCGTTACTTTTGCCGGCAAAGAGACGACCATTTCCTATATATTGCTGTTGAATTATGCCAGGCAAGTTTGTTCGATGTGTGGGAGCCAGAGAAAGCCAAGACAGAAGAGCTGCGAGCGGAACGGCAGAAGCTCAAGCTCGCGATTCAGCAAGACATGAACAGGACACTGCAACAGCTCGCAGCTGGCCTGCATCATCTACACAAGCTCCGCATCATACATCGCGACATCAAGCCGCAGAACATTCTCGTTGCATACCCGAAGAAGACTCAGCCACCGGGCACAACTCGCTTGGTCATCTCAGATTTTGGTCTCGGTAAGAACTTGCCAGAAAATATGAGCACGCTCATTGATCCCACGGGCAACGTCGGAACATCAGGCTGGAAGGCTCCCGAGTTGATCACGCAGCCTGGTGAGAAGACGGACAGCACGCACAGCAGAGGAGCATCTGGCAGCGATAGTGCCAACCCGAGTGCGAATGTCCCCGGCGTTAGCAGTGTGAAGCGTGCCGCGGACATTTT
This sequence comes from Cercospora kikuchii, assembly GCF_019650295.1. NCBI lineage: Eukaryota > Fungi > Ascomycota > Dothideomycetes > Mycosphaerellales > Mycosphaerellaceae > Cercospora > Cercospora kikuchii. The sequence continues at coordinate 454,518 of NW_025408590.1, forward strand.
CTCCCTTGGTTGCCTTTTCTTCTGGGTCCTGACTGACGGCGTGCATCCTTACGAGGATGAGACTGGTTGGCAAGGTCTGCGCGAGAAGAATATCAAGTGCGACAAAAAGAACATGGAGCCTTTGGAACGCTGGTCGGACGCTTACGAGCCTTTCCAATTGATCACAAGCATGCTATCACCCCAACCAGAGAAGCGACCTTCTGCTCAAGAAGTCTTGAATCATCCTTACTTTTGGTCACCTGAGCGAAGGCTGGCGTTCTTGTGCGACTGCTCCGATCACTTCGAACGTGAAGAGCGGGGAACATGGGAAGACAACTACGCTGGGGACTCCTACAACCTGCGCTTGCTGGAGAGCAAAGCCGAGGAAGTCATTGGCAGGCAGATGGACTTCTTGGCAAAGCTCGACGGCTTCTTCGTGCAGACGCTGGGCAAGCAACGCAAATACACCGGCAGTCGATTCTTGGATCTCCTTCGTGCACTGCGGAACAAGAAGAACCACTATGAGGACATGCCAGAGGATGTCAAGAAGCGCGTAGGTCCCTTGGATGGCGGATACTTGAGTTACTGGTGCAATCGATTTCCGCGACTGCTCATGGCTTGTCACGAAGTCATTCAGGAAGCTGAACTGCAAAATAGTGATCGGTTCAAGAAGTACTTTGGATTGGGAAGTGATTGAGTAGGTCCGTAGTGTGCAAACTTGTTCTTTTGGCTCATCATCCTTCTCTCAGATTCCGATAATGTGCTGAGGCTATTCCCAGCCGAGAGCTGTAAACTGAGCGGCAGCGCTCCGTTCGCTTCACTTGGGGCCATCTATGCTCTCTCTCGTCCCACTTGCTTCCACCGCTGCGCTGCTTCTCGACACAGAGCCCCTCAGCAACACCGCTCAGGGCAGAGATAAGAGGCAGCTTTTCGGGTATCGCGTCGTTAGCTGCGTGCGTTTGCTCGGTGCCACCTCAGCTCTCACATGCTTTGGCGTCTATCTCTCCAGCTCACTTCGCTCACTTCAACGCTATGGCCTGGCCGCTCTGGTCGCTGGACCCACTTTGTCGCTTGTGATCATTCACACTACCTACCACCACCAACACCTTGACTTCCACCTCCCCCTCCACCACCAAACTTCTCACACATCTTCTTTCCACATCGCTTGCCTACCTGGTCACCTTCTTGACTGAGCTACCTTTCCCCTTCTCCATCACATCGCTTCGCAAAACATCGCGCATCGCTTTTGGCGACTGCTGTCACGATATCCTTCGCATTTCACAAGATTTCGCACTTTGGCTACATCTTCCAACTTCGCAACATCTTCCTCTCCTGTACCGCCTCCATCCTCACCGCCGCTCTCGAACACCACTATCGCCGCTCGAGTTCGCGCGGCTCCGCAGGAGATGGCAGAGAAGCTGCCGTTGCCTTTCGGCGAGCAGCAGTTTGTGCCGCCGGTGATGGCTGTCGGTGATCCGCCTGCGGCCCCAATGACTGGTGCTGGTCAAGAGACCATGCCGCCAGCCATGACCATCGAGCAGATCAGCGACGCCACTATCGGTGCTGCTCATGCTCCTCCGCCGAGGTCTGGAGCTGGACAGCCAGCTGTGCAGAACGGGGCTGTTCCAGGCACCTTCACTGATTTTGGCGACTCTAAACCGGCTGGCTCGACGACAGGGTACGCTCCAGTTGCTGTTATGACTGACCCTCTGCCAACGGCGCAGGCGGTTCAAGAGCAGGTTGCTCCTTTCCTTTACGGTTTGCCAACCGACCCGCACTTCTCGACGCCAATAGCAACCGATCAGGTCCAGAGCGCCACTGATATTCAAGTGCCGACATCAGTGCTACACGAGCACACTCAGGTCTCGAATGCTCTACATTCATCGGCTTCAGCAGCATTCGCGCGCGAAGCGAGCCCGCCCACTCTTTTCGTGCCCCAAGGCACGAAGCATGAGCGATTCGATTCCCTCGATCCCGAGAGCGGTAAGTAGTTGGCATAAATCAAAACGATACAACTGAGACGTACTGACTGGAGAATAGCATCCAAGCGCTTCAAATCAGAGCCTTTGAGCTCCCAGGCCAGCGAGACTTCCGGTGCAATCTACCGACTTTCCTCGGACAAGCAGAAGACTGAGCCATTCGCGGAGGACACCAAGCCAAACTTTGCTCCCTTTGCACTGGGAGCCCATCTCGTCCGACAAGTATCAGCCAATATTTCGGCCCAGGATTTCCAGGCCCAACTTCTTTCGGCCGCCTCGGATGGAGCAGTCCCAAAAGTCATCATTAATACGGCGATTCCTGCTCATGACCCATCTTGGCCTATTAATAAGCCCCATCATCCCGCATTCCACCCCAGCTTTGGGAAAATTGAGGATGCCCTCGGGAAGATCGTTGCAAAAGTTGATCTTGCCCACGAGAAGCTGAAACGGGCAGGATACGTAGACGACATTGTCAGAGCGTATATTGAGAGACTAGCCAGATTGGTGAAGCAACTTGCCCACCTCAAGGAGAATGAGATTGTAGCTCTCCTCGGGGATATGGGGATTGGCAAGTCCGAAGCATACGAGGCGTTGGTAGGGCGGGACGGAATTGCGATCAAGGTATGTGCAATAATGTCGTATTGGCAGCCGAGCTGATATGTCTACAGTCTGACACCGGGCGTGGCACGCATTTTCCTATCGAAGGACATGGACGCCGAGTGGCACAAACCACTGCGTTCGAAGTTACTATCGTATGGAAGACGAGGAACGAGTTCAGGGATCCCGTTACGACATCCTGTTTGGCCATCTACGCGTATCTCAATGGCGACAAAGTCCAGGATGTGTCCCCTAACCAAGGTAATGAGTCCGCCGACGAAGACGAGGATCAAGATTCTGGCGACACCAGCGCCGCGGAGCGCCAGTACGAATGCGATGCGGCATTGTGCCACCTGCTCCCATTGCTGCACGAGGAGAATCACCCTCACTTCGGCAACTACAAGACCCTAACAGAGTGGCTCCTCGCGAAGCAAAGTGATCATCCCGATCTTGATGCCATTGTCAACCTCTTACTTGATCGAATCATGACTTTGCGTAGAGACCACGGCATCTCTGACAGTAGCAACTCATTCCCCGCCAACAGCACACAAGAGGTCATCAAGATACTCGGAGACTACTGTCCTGCGAGTTCAGACGATGATCACCACTCGAATCGCTGGCAGCGTTCGTGCCATCTGAAGAAAGCCCAGCTCCATTTTGACAACGATATGGGCTCTGAAGGACTCATCTTTGCTGATGTGCCGGGACGGAATGATCCTGACCTCGTTATGGCAGAAATGATCGAGAGATACGTCGAGAGCGCTGATCGCTACATCATTATGGCGCCAGCGGGAAGACCGATCACCAAGGAGATTGATGGATACATCCGCGAAGCCATTCGATCAAAGAAGCCGAGTATGTTCGTTGTAACAAAGATCGACGATAAGAACGACCTGAACCAGAGAGAGAAGGATGCTCTGTCGGAAGACGTGCGCGAGGAACTGGACGCAGCAGAGACCACTGTGCGGGGCTTGAATGCTGATATTAGAGACGCGGCAGCTCGAAAGGAAGCCCTCAAGGTCGGGAGGGATCACGCGCAAGAGAGCGTCGTCTCTGAGCGAATTGAGCACCTCAAGGCCATCGAGTTACCCGCGGCCGAAGCGAAATTCCATCAACTCAAAGTCGAGATTAGGAACCGAAAGCTGGAAAAAGAGATATCTGCGCAGTACGACAAACTAGCGCGTACCAGCTCTGGAGCAGCGGACCTCCAGATTGCTTTCATTTCAGCTAAAGAGTACGGCAAGCACCTTAGAGGCGAGTGGAGCAAGCTGGACTACGAAGCAACTGGAGTTCCAAAGCTCTTTCGTTTGTTTTATCGGTCTGTTGCAAGCAAGCGCATGGAACAGCTTCGTCGACTCTGTTGCACAGACATACCTCGCCAGCTCACTATCATCAAGCATGTACTGAACAAGACCCCCATTGAGCGGTACCATGAGTTCAAGAGCTCTTTGGAGAACATTCTTGCTACGTTCCAGGAGGGCATTGTGCAAGGTGCAAAGGAAGAAGTCGCCAGCTGGATTCTCACGAACATATCCGAGCCGTTCGCACATGCAGCCGAAAAAACCTGGCCAAAGGTGGCAAATGCGCTGGTTGGCTCTTGGACGAAAGCTGCTCGATCTCCGACCTTCAATGTACTGTGCCGGAAGTATGGCGAGCACCGAGACCGCAAGTGGAATTTGGAGATTCAGGACTTGATGGCCGGCGATGTAGGCCAAAATGGTGCTGCGGACCGCTTCATTCGACTTATGCTTACGATTCGGGAAGCCAAAGATAACATGGGAGCAAACCTGGTCGGCCGCTTCAGCGAGACGGGTCCTGAAGACATGACCCACTATCTCTTTGGCCTTCTCGAGGCTAAACTGACTGAGTTGCAACTTCACGAGATCCCCACGGCGAGGGTTTTCTACCGAGAATTGAAGCAGCGCAAGCTTGAGTTTCGCGAGCGCTTAGAACGTCTCTTCCAGCGCTTTGGCGACAAGGTCGACAAGATCAAGGACAGAGCCCTCGTGGGCGGAGCAGCCGGCATCAAAGACAACACTTACGTTGGTGTTTCGATGAGAAAGGCATACGAGAAGGCTAATACATTCGACAAGAAGAACTACAAGAAGTTGCCAGACACCATGGTTCCCGGTGCTCGTGGTCGGATGAAGAAAGTCAAAGGTGACACGCCAGCAGCTCAGGCGTACAAGAAGCAACAGAACGTCCTTCGTCGGAAGCTGGGAACAGGCAAAGAATCGGTCTATCGTGAAGTTGTCGAAGCCATCCAGAAAGACCTCGAAGACGAATGCAATAAGTTCGTCAACAAGCTCCACATTGCGTGCAGCGATGTGTACGATGGTGTTTTGGAAGCGTTCGATACTTTCTACACCGTGCCGGACTTGGAGAAGACCGATGTCGAGATGGTCACTCCTGAACTTCTAGAGGATACTGTTGAGGAAGTTCTCGAACAACTTCCCGCTTACGAGAGTGGCGAAGCGGGCAAGACGGCCTTGGTGAAGCAAGAGAGCGACATCGAGAAGTTGCTCAAGGAGTGTTACTCTTGGGAGCAAGAGTATGCTCATGAGCCGAAAGACTGAACGAAAACCAACGATCACGGCGAAGAAGCAGCCGCATCGGACACGGTCACCTCGAGTGCACAAGTTGCAGATTGCACCGAGTCCAACTCAGCACGATATCATGCTGAAAACAGACTCAACAGTACGCGTTTTGAAGCGCTGCACTCAGCTCAGCAAGTCTGAGCTCACAGCCAGCACTGAGGCCATAGACAGGTAGCATCCATCGCGAAACGAGACACACGAATATAACGACCATCGAAACGTTGACCCTATCTCCCAATTCTCCTTCCACTTCTACCAACCCGCAACCACTTCAAGCACACATCACTACTAACTTTTCAGTCTTTCGCACGGCGTCCCTTCTCAAACGATATGCTATCAATTCTTGCTAAGCCGCATTCCTTCTCCAGGTTTACACATCAGCGTTGTGTTGTGTTGTGCGGAGAAGTCGAGACGCCAGGAAGGGTGGTCGCTCGAAGTGCGTATGCATATGAGCGGCGCCCACAACTGCCTGCGCTTCATGGCGCGTACCTTCCTTTGCACGCGGACCGACCGCACCCGAGAGAAGGAGCCACGAGGCAACCCGACTTCACCTCGATCGAATAATCAGCTTCTACCGCAAAGACCTCTTGCAAGAATTCCCTTGAACGTGACCAAAAGCTTTGACTCCAGCACGGAGCAGAGCTCCGCTGGCACCTGTCCAAGAGTCAGTAACCCATTTCCCATGTCATGTTTGAGTTACCGCCCGTTAAGGAGAAAGAAACGGCTCCTCGGAACAATGACATTTCCACCTCTCCGTCACATCCCGGCATGCACACACATCAAAGAAAAGAGATTCGCGCCAGAAAAGCGGCTTCAGAAACCAATCCATTCATTGAATTTCGCAGTCTCTATCTCGGCCGTGTTAATCACACTCGACCTTTTTGGGAGCGTGAGAAACGTTTGTTTGTGCAAGTCGTGGTATAGCAAAGTCGGTGGGAAAAGTCGACTTGCAGTGTATCCATCTTCGTCTTCTTTCCAGCACTAAAAGAGAAATGCCCGGGCCCGTACAAAATAAAAATGTCGCTTCTACAATATGTGGTCTTGCGCCGTTCCTTGACATACATAGTCGTTCGCTACCAGTCCATCTTGTTGTCGCTACGCCGGAACTCCTCGCCAATAAGTTCATACAGATAGATGCAGGGGTTTATGTTCAGTAAGTATAGTCGCTGACTTCATCGTCGTGTGTTGTCCATGAGAGCTGCGTTGTCTCAGTCAATTGCATGCCATCGTTCGTGAAACGCTGAACTCACCCGTCATCGGTCGATGGGCTTGCTTGCACCATCCTTGACATAGTACGATCCTTGTACTGCTTTGCTGATTCCCACGCCTAACCCGACAGCAAGGCCGATGATGAACAAGCCCAGCAGGAGTTTCGCAATCAACTTGTTACGCTTGCTCAATGCAGCCCATCTCTCTCGCACAGGAACAAGCACCTTGATACCCTTCTGTTGTCTCCGCTGCTGCTTCTCTGCCATGTATTTCTGCTTCAGCGTTTGCTTGCTGGGCCACATGGTATCCTCTGTATTCTGCTCCACTCCAATGCGCTTTGAAAAGGGGTGTTCCTCGTCTGTGGAAGGGGTGAGAGGCGTGTCGTTACCGGCTTCGAGGTCCTTCTCATAGACATTGAGATGTGTCTTCTTCTCCGAGGGAATTACTTCGTGCGAGGCAGGTGGGTGCGTATAGAATGGCGACTGGACAGGTACATTCTGGCTGTACTGTTGAGCGAGCGAGTCGTGAGAAGGTACGGGTGTCATGGCAGGCGAGTCGTTCAGAGGCTCGTTGAGCAGTGGTGTGGCTCGTTGATGGTCGTCGGTGGGAACAATAGTCGCTCCAAAGGTGGTAGAGGAAGCCATTGTAACGGAGGTCGATCAGCGGCGCGGTTCTTGGGTGGAGATTATGTATCGCGCGCCTGGTGAGGTCGGCGTCGGCAGCGAGGTGTGATCAGGAGAGGTGATGTTGATCGGATGTTGGAGTTGAACGATCCGAGCAGGGAATTTCCCACGAGAAGAATTCCTGGGTGGCAGGCTGCTGTGTGACCGGAGCACGGAGAGTGGTCTCAAATACACGCGCGCAGTCAGGAACAGGAGATGGCGGAGTCCCAATGCGCTGGGTCGTGGAAGGATGGGACCTGCAGTTCGGTGCGATGGTGCAGGGTGGAGCTCAAGGGAACGACGGCGTGGAAGGGTGGTGAAGAGTAAGCAGCAGAGCAGAGTCGAGAAGGGGAGAGGAACAGGGCAAGGTTGAAGGTGTTTCAGAGTGCAGGGACGAGGACGATGCAGTGCCTGCCCAGAGCTCTTCTGCCAAAAGCTAAGATTCAGAGCCCGGAGCTTGCTTGGATTGGAAAGTTCGGGGCCAATGGGGGTACACTGCAGCTCTTCTCCCAGGAGGCGTCTGCTCTGCACATCGGCGCACGCGCATCTGGCCAGCAGCAGCGAAAAAGCAGCAGTGCAGTGTGCAGCGGTCGCAGTAGCAGGCGCCAGCGAGACATGGATGGTGATAGCGCGGTGCAGCGCGAAGCACCAGATGTGCGCGGAGTGCAGCCGGCCATTCACATGCCGCAACGTTATTCTTAGCGTGCTGCCGGCCGTGCCACAAGACTCGCCCGTCGAAGATGCAATATCTTCCAGAAAGACGCCTCGCCGCGACGGTTTCGCAGCGGCCATGGGCATTTCGCTCGTCGTGCACCCTCCACGAGTGCCTTTTGCGCGCCCGTCCTCAATCTGTTGCAGGGCGCAGCGGTGGCGACGGGATGTGGTGTAGCTTGCAATCTCGGCTGTCACTCCATCGAACGATAACCTTGATTGATGAGCAGGGATTATCGAGATTAACCCCAGAATCCATGACTCTGCTGCACTTCACCGTCTCCCTCTGGACCATTGTCGTCCGTAGCATGACCCAAGAGTGCCTGCCGGAGCGTGAGAGCAACGCTGTTACGGGCGAGACAAGGACGAGCTTCTCCATCGCATCGCCAGCCATCTTGTCCGGCACGCTACAAACGAAGGCGTTGGCGGACGCACGCGCGAGAGCCGGCGGACCATTCACTTCGATTGTGCCGGACTGGAAGCTTTCACGCGCACGTCTGAGATGGTAAGACATCGGCGTCACGCTGCCAGACCTCTTCGGGATGCTCTATTATAGCACTATAGAGTATTGCCTCTGCACTGCTTGTGGCTGTGATCACGGTCATGGCGGGAAGTGATCGTCAGGAACAGCAGCCGCCGACTTCCTGCTCGTCAGCGTGCGCTTATCGAACAGCACCCATGGGCCGACGCTGACTTCACTTCATCATCTCTTCGACTCCGACTGGCATGCCCGCCCCGTCACCACAAAGTTGCTGCTTATCATGCGCGCAGGCAATAGTGTATCTTTCATGCACATGCCGTCACGAGACTTGGCCGCGTCGTCGCGAGCCGGGTGGTTGCCAAGTCAAAGGTTAACGTTGCCACTTGCGGCCCAACTGGCTGGACATGAGAAGAATATACAGAGCCCGCGGAGGTAGCTCCCCAGATGCATAAGAATCGAGCCGTTCCTCGACAAACTCGCGCTGCGCCGGTGGTGTCGGCAGCTCGTCGAAAAACAGCTCGATGCCGTGCAGATATCGAGCAAAGCCCATCCCACCGCGATGGGTAAACGCGTCAAGGGCAGCTCCCGCTGCACTGTGGCATCATTCACGTGGTGTCCTCCCGGCATCTGGACCGCGAGTCTAAGACTCTAAGCGAAGCACCGCTTGCAAGCAGAGAGCAACACAGCTCTTGCTTCCACCTCCCAAGACCACCGCTTGCCCCCACTTTCCTCACACCCTCTCGCCGCTTTGCACCGTGCTCGCGCTGAAGGATGTAGTCATGGCGTCCGTATCCAAGCGTCTCCTTCCATTCCATATTAACCCTGCAATCTGCTAACCGTTTTGTGGACTGAGTGAGCCTTTGAGGCTGGCTGCGATCCGCACTTTTTGGGCATGCGGATTATCAGCCCAACTATGATCGGCATCGCCATAGTTGCTGGCAGTAGCTGCTTTGAGTACCTATATCCTGGCAGCTAGATGATATTGCAACTACCATTGCGCTGTCATCCGTATCCTGGTTCTCGCTACCTTTCTCCGTCGCACCACTTGCATAGGACCTTACGAACTATTGACAGCACATTCCCATACTGGCCGGCATACAGCGCACCCAGCAATACGGGATCCAATTACCTATCCGCTCAACCTGGCTGCATTAGTGCTCGAGCAGCTTCTCGGCGACATGCCGCCCAAGTCACCAGAGCGCAATGCGATGGAGCCATTTGTGGTCGACGTCGGCAACGGAGATTTAGTCAGCGGGCTGAAGTCGTTTCCAGTCAAGCCAGAGGACGTGAAAAGATCAAGTCATGGCACTCCACTCATCATCTGCCTCCACGGAAGCTCCTACTGCGCGAAGTACTTTGACGCGCATGAACACTACTCAATACGGAACATATCAGACCAGCTATCCATCCCTGTTATAGCACTCAACCGACCGGGATACAAGCAAACTCCAGAGCTTGGGAGAACCGAAAACACAGGCTCCGACACACACCTACAAAACGAAGCGCTTTGGCTCCATCGTCTCGTACTACCGGTCCTCTGGCGCGCCTTCGGTCCTCCGCTTGGTGCGACATCAATAGTACTCCTTGGACACAGCATCGGAGGTGCCGTTGCACTCATCACGTCCAGCCTGTCATGCACGGACTCACCCGAGGAGCGGACTTATCCCTTAGGAGGCCTCATTCTCACAGGTATGGGCACACGGCAAGCGATGGAGCTGAATGAAGACGCGATGCGCAAAGAACCTCCATTCGACAAGAACGGCGAGCCCATATACCAACACTGGAACATGGGCCCGAAGACCAAGCTCATGCTGAACTCTGCTTTGGGACACTCCCCGCTCGAGACCATCAAAGCCCATGAAGCGATATCATGTCCGGCGCTCACCTCCGAATATTCCGACTTCAACCACCCAGACAACTACCCACGTTACTGGCGAAGTATGGCGGCGCAAATAAACGTGCCTGTCATGTACTTCCTCGCCGACATGGACCTAATATGGGACTCGAGTGTGGAAAGAATTGGAGACTTCACTTCTGCTTTTCTCAGCGCTCCACGAGTCGAGAGCGGGATTCTGAGAGGCGCAGGTCACTGCATCGAGCTGAGCTGGTTGGGACCTTGTTGGTACCTAAGGTGTGCTGGGTTTGCCACGTGTTGCGCTGTGGAGAAAGTTACTCTGGATGGATTCCAGGATGGAAGCTTTGTGCCGCCGGTTGAGCGGACAAGCTTGAGTACTGTGATAGAGAGAGACAGCGAGGTGTCCGAGGCTTAGACATGGGCCAAAATATGCGAGGCATAACAGAAGCTCGCGGGTCGAGCGGTTTTATCAGTATATAGTTGTAGTATCGTAATGATTTGTTCTCTCTCTGGCCGGCGTAAGCCGTGTCACTTCAAGTATGGATCCCACAAGAAGGTTTCGCTGCGCGCCGGAAGTACCAGAAGCGAGGATGAGAGGAACCATTCCACAAGCCGCAGATGTCTATGGCATCGGCATGCCGTATCCACCGGCAGCCCAAAAGTGCAGACAACACTTTTCCATTGCCGCCCGGTTCCGAAGCAGACGGAACGACCTTTGGCGAACGCCAAGCACTTCGATGCTCAAACACATATTCATGTTCTCTTCGAAATCTCAGCGTCTCCATGATACATACATCCACGCACCGCGCTTCTGCGCTTGGAGATCCCCTCAAGCTCCCTACCATCGTTGAGCAGAGTCACGTACATGCACACCATGTTCACCCCAAGCATGGCTACCCTCCTCTCCCTCCTCCACCTGCTCCTCCTCCCACCCAGCACCCAAGCCTGGAAACCCTATCCCCCCATCCACAAACTCACCGACATCAACGTCCAGCCCTTCTGGGACACCTCATGCACCGGCGCTCCCCACCTCCACTCTCCCCCATCCGCCCGAAACACCACCGGCCACAACGAAATCTACATGAAAGAAACCTTCCGCGACGCCGGACACTGTTACATCCTCGACGAACCCACCTGGTTCGGAAGTTTCACTTTCCGCTTCGGAAAATTGCGGAGTGAGATATCGAATTACCCTTATCCACCAGAGCAAGATTTTCAGCAGCGGGTGGGGTATGATGAATCGATTGGGGGTTGTATTATTGAGGTTTATAAGGGGTATAATTGTGGGAGTCGGCAGCCGCATTTGATTCATCCTTGGACGATGGAGAAGCCGATTTATGTTATATTGAATGTGAGTGGGCGCTTTTCTTTCTCTGCTTGAGTCTATTCAGTCCGGGAGAGATAGACGCTTTGCAGCCCACGTGGTTGGCTACGGGCTGGACGTTTGCTGCGAACAATCGCGAGAGGCTGTTGCAGATATCTCTTGCTCTAAAGTCGCAAGTTTTTACTTCGCTCTTCAGGCTAACGGAGCATCGAAATGATTCTGTTGAGAACTGCTGGAGACATGACGAACACGTCACATTTTGCGGGCGAATACTGACTGGATTGAACATAGGCAACTTCCGACGAAGCGGGTTTTGTCAATCAATGTCACAAGGTGACGGAATTGACTAAACACAAGGGAAGAAGTTTCTTTTTCGATTGTAGAAAAGTATGGTTGGATGATTTCTGGCAATATAAGATTCCGCCTTGATTGCGCGGAGTTTGGGGAAAGATGAGAGATTGACTGGAGTGATACGAGTTGGTGGGACCTGGAATTGTATCGTGCTAAAGACCAGGTCAACACAAGCGTTTAGGGCTTGTCACAATGAGCCGAGCGCTTCTGTTCTGGTCACTCGCGCCACTCTTGTGCTATTGCAGGAGCAAGTGCAGACACTTCGAGAATGAACACAGTCATGATACTATTACTGCAAGAAAGAAGAACAAGTTTGTGCAGCAAGTGAAGTCAGCAGTGCTTACCGACTATGCGGGTCCGGCACTGTTTGGCTCTCGTATTGCTGACACGATCCCTGGCCACGATCACGAGCGCAGCGAATAGAACACGAAACCACGCCTTAATTAGAAGATTATGCTTTTGTCAGAATTACCTTCTTCGTAGCTGTTCTGTATAGTCTGATCTATGTGGTTCCGTAAATAAGCCCAGCCCTGGTATCGTATCAACGATGAGATGCCCTGCTCCCTCAAACACCATCGCACTCGCAAAGTATACAACAAAAGAGAAAAGGCTGCTTCAACTCTCTCTATGCCTTGACCCATTCAGCACCAGTCTTGATATCTCCGAACCACGCCATCATGATATCCTTGAAGTAATTGCTTCGTGGCACCCATTGGCCTCGATCACCAGCCTTCGGCACAGCATCTTTGCCCTTTTGCACATATGTGCTGTTGAGACGCATGATATTCGCTTCCTTGACGTTCTTGCGATCCCATTCTGATTGTCTCGGAATGACTTCTACTGCGCCCTCTTTCTTCATCTTGTTCAGAATTCTTGTGACCATTTGTGCAGTGGCATCTGCTCCCAATGTCCATGAAGCATCAACATATCCAATCACAAAAGCCGCATTGGGAAGATCCTCAATCATGACACCCTTCCAGACGAATTTGGAGGGGATGTCAAATGGTTTGTTGTCGACGGAGACTTTCATGCCTCCTGCGAATGAAAGTTTGAGGCCTGTGGCGGTGACGATGATATCTGGGTGGAGTTCTTGGCCGTCTTGGAGTTGGATTGTATCCTCGGTGATGTTCTTGATGTTCCCCGTCACCACGCTTGATGTTCCCTTTCGCAAGCTCTTGAAGAAGTCGCCATCGGGACACATGCACATGCGTTGCTCCCATGGGTAGTACTTGGGTGTGAAGTGAGGGTCTCGTGGGACCGAGGATGGTAACTGCTTCGACATGAGCTTGTGCATGAGGTCGCGAGCACGCTTTGGTGCGAGAGCTGAGTAAGTTGTCATGATCAGTGGCATGATGACCCACTTTAGGCGGATCAGGCTGTGTGATACTGATGGGATCCAGCCGAAGAGTTTGCGGAGAAGATTGTCAGTGGGGTCTTCTGCTGGTACGGCCAGCACGTAAGTGGGTGATCGTTGAAGCATAGTGATGTGCTTGGTCTTCTCGGCCATGACTGGCAGAATTGTGATGGCAGTCGCGCCGGAGCCGACAACGACGACTTCCTTGTTTGTGTAGTCCAAGTCCTTGGGCCAGAACTGTGGGTGGATGACTTGGCCTTTGAAGTTGTCAATGCCAGGAATCTCGGCCTTCATGGGCGTGTGGTAGTCGTAGTAGCCTGTGCAGAGAAGCATAAACCTGCTCTTGAATGTCTTCTTCTCGCTCTTGTTTGCCGTCACCTCTAATTCCCATGACTTCGTAGTCGAGGAGTATTTCGCCTCGTCCACTTGGTGGTTGAACTTCATCTTCTTGTCAATGCCATACATCTCTGCAGACTCTTTGAGGTAGTTCCAGATCAGATCGCCTTGGGCGATTGCGTTGGTGGCACTCCATGGTCGCCATGGAAAGCCGAATGTGTAGAGATCAGAGTCGGATCGAATTCCTAGTCAAATCAGTGTCCGCACTCAGAAGTACTGCATATCGTCAAACTTACCAGGGTAGTTGAAAAGACTCCATGTGCCGCCTAGCTCATGTCGTCCCTCGAGGATGCAGTAGCTGAGATGTGGATTTCGCTCTTGCAATCGGTACCCAAAGTTGATGCCCGAAATGCCTGCGCCAATCACAATAACATCGTAGTTGTTCTCCCCCTTCTCCAATGGTTGCCACGCCATAATCGCAATTTGTCTGTGACTTGGGAATGGTAGAAGCGAAAGGTCGTACACTGTTTTTCAGTAGCGTAGAGAGTTCCGATCGACCAAGCACATGAAAGAGAGGCACACGATGGGCTATTTGATTCTTCGACGTCACAACATTTGACCCCAGCCTGTGGGAACAGTGAACTTTGTTCCACTGGGGGGATGCCTCGGTACGCGCGTGCATCGCCAATCACGGACGCGTATTTGCGGCCGGAAGTCGCCACCCCTTCATTCCTCGCCGAGCGGGTGTTCGCGCGCGCTGCACAAAAATTACCGAGGCCGTTGTGTCCCACATTGCAGAGAAAAGTGGTGGTGCCTTGTTCGGGCGATGTGAGGAGAGAGCAATTGCATGATTTGGGAGTGAGAACGAGCTGTCGAATCGCCGTGTCCACGCTTTCCGGGGTACGATCCCCAACACGGACATGGCCCCGTTCAGCCCGTGGAATCCGCGCAGCTGCCATAAAAGTACGTATATGCTTCAAGGTATGCATGTCTTCTAGGCTTCAGCATTCTTGTTCTGGCCTCGGCACGATAGTGAGGAGACGACTCAGTCGCGATGATAACTGCTTTGGATGTGCAAGAGATAAGGGAATGACGAGGACGAAGCTTTACCCAAAATAGAAGAACGATACAACGAAATACTGAGCTGGTGTAAGACATCAGGAAATGCCCGCTATGGAAGAAGTGAGAGGATCCTCAGGTAGCCAACGATGCAACCAGTGCATCGAGAGCAGAGCTCTGCGTTGAGGCATTCGCAGGAGCCACGAATGGACCCGTCCACCGCACGCTGAGTTGGTTTCTGTCGTTACGATCGTTGCGCCAGATACTATCAGCGTTCGCATCCAGGAATTTGGCATATCGCGTCTGCGGGCTGGCCTTTTGCAAAATTTGCAGATTTCTGACGAAGACTCCCTTGAATTGCGCGCCATCTGCACCACAAGTCGGCTCGCATGGATCTGTCAAGATACCAGTGGGTGCCAACTTCGCGATCGCAGCGTCGGCGATCTTCTGAGCAGTTGTGATCAGAGCCTTGTCGCCAGTCGCTTTGCTGAGTTCTGTCAGACCGCCAAGGATGACCCCTTGATTATACGACCACACAGTGCCTTGATTATTCTTGCACGTTTGTTGGTCAAGGCCATCGTTGATGGTGAAGTCCGAATTGATCATGCCCGTTCTGCACTCGTGTCAGCATTTGCTGACTTGAGCAGCGAGCAACACCTACCCTTGGAACCAGGACCACTGTTGCTTGGCAATGGCAAGGTAGTTCGTATTGCCGCCTTTGACGCGGTTTGCCAGTGATGCCGCTACACTCAGGTGCAGCTCGTTCGCAATGGCATTGACATAAGTATGCGGCTTGTCCCACCAGATCTGAAGTACTGTCAGCTAGATCGCCTCGAGCAGATGCGCGGCAAGTTCATACACCACCCGTGGCTACACTGTTCTTGCTGCAGTTAGTCTTGCCAAAGACCTTGTTCATATCTGCGAAAATGGTTTGGGCTTGTGAGAGATATTGGTTGTCTTTGGTGAGATCGTATGCTGCGATCCAGCCCAATGCCCACCAGCCTTCATCGTCGTAATAGTCGTTGAGGAAGCCACCTGTCGCTTTCATCCGCGGCTGACCATGAGCTTTGAGCATCGAATCCGGAATGTAGGGCTCGAAACTACTGTAGTAGGTCTGGGGCAAATAATTCCGGCTTTGCGCGCCTGATTCTTTCATCATCTGCAAGTTGTACTGCTGTGCTTTGGTGTACGTGTTCGAGAGGATCTTCTGAACAGAGTCTTGTACATTCTTGTCGACAGCGGCAAGTTCAGTAACGACAGTCATGCCTGAAAATGGGTTAGTCATACACGGCTTGCTTTGCTGCACAACATACAATTGGCACTGTTCCACCAGCCAGTACTGGGGATCCAGAGCCCTGTGGATTGATTGTACCAGCCCTGCAAGGCTTTGTAGGCTGCTTCAGCATTTGCCTTTGTGACATCTCTCTCTGTTGGAGCACAGTCGGAGGCAGTCAACAAAGCCAGCAGTGCCAAGCCATACTTGTGCGATTGGTAGAGCATGATGGCTATGATGAACAGGGAGAAGGCGACAGCTAAGCATCGGTGGAGAGCACCGGCTGAGGTATAGACCTTAAAGGCGGGTGTTTTTGCATCCTTCATCGTGGCCAACTGCTGTACCCGTATACAATGCAGCCTTCCAATAGTGAATGCGGTACGTGGCAGAGGGTGTGCCAGTCTTTGCGTGTCGATGTCATCTGTAGCCGAATAGCCATCCAATACCACTGAGCACCGTTTTGATATTACTGGGCGAAGATAGGATTACACATCCAGATCAGCATCCTCCGGGAGTGCATGGCATGATCCTGAATTGGCATGCGAGCTTGTAGCTTCTTACGGCTGGAAACTGGCTGGATGAGTGCAGATCGCAACGCCGTGAGGAGAAAATAGCTCTGGGCTCCGCAGCTTCGGGGTGGCTGCTTGTGGCGCGCACGTTGAACATTATCTCCGTGTTACCGGTCCTTTCCAAGATGCATACAACAGCACATCGATCTGACAACGACTGTGATGTCGATGAGCAGGGAGGAGAACGAGGAGGCGGAGGGAAAGAAGAGGAGGAGCGGAGATGAAGGCGGGAAGTCTGAAGAAGGAGCGCGCTCCGACGGTCCGAACAGCCGTCGACAGGACAGAAACGGAATTCCGACATCACTCCTCGCACAGCAACACAACAACGTGCACGATGGCACAAAAGGCGGGAGGTCAGCTCGCCAATGCCAGCGCATTGTTCAACGGCTCTCGTGTCTTCGATCACCACCTCTACCATGGCGACAACCACAGTTGTAGAAGCACCAACCAAGGCGCTGGAAACGCACGAATTGCACGCAATCAACGAGGAAACCATCGGAGCTGGAGCCCCTCCACCTCAGAATGCGACTGAAGCAGTTTCCAGCATCGAATTGACTCCCAGAGTTCAACTCAAGATTTTCAGCGCGGCCATTGCGTTCTTCAATGCTGGCGTCAATGATGGCAGTCTCGGAGCCTTGATTCCTTACATCCTCCGCCACTATGACATCTCCACAGGCTGGATGGCCATACCTTACGGTGTCTCCTTCTTCGGCTGGCTTCTTGCAGCCTTGATCATCGCGTACCTTCGCCTGTCCTTCGGCGCAGGTGGCGTACTGGCCCTTGGAGCACTTCTGCAATTTCTTGCACAGCTTGTACGATTCTGGACTCCTCCATTCGGTCTGCTGGCTTTTTCGTTTTTCCCAATTTGCCTCGGCCAAGGGCTGCAAGACTCACAGGCGAACAACTTTGTCTCCATGATCGTCAAGGCACATCGATGGTTAGGCTTGATACATGGGAGCTATGCTGTTGGCGGTCTATGTGGTCCGCTTATAGCGTCAGCCATTGCATCAAACCTGAATGGGAACTGGGCCGCATTCTATTATGTGCCTACTGGTATCGGTGCACTCAACCTTGTTCTTTGCATCTACGCATTTCGCGATGACATTACGCTGAGAAAGAAGACGTCCACAACAGAACACCAGTCATCTCCTACTGGACAACGACGAAGCCGGGTGGCGTGGACGGAGCTCAAAGCAGCACTGAAACAGAAGCCGGTCTGGTTGCTGAGCGCTTTCTTTTTTCTCTACATAGGTGCAGCACTTACTATGGGAGGTTGGATCGTTGAATATCTGGTTGAAGTGCGAGGAGGCGACCTTTCCCAAGTCGGCTATATCGGCGCCGCGTACAATGGTGGCACAGCACTTGGACGATTCCTCCTCGCTGAGCCGACATTCCGATTCGGCGAGAAGCGCATGGTCATGCTGTACACCCTCACTTGTGTGGTCTTGCAAATCGTCTTCTGGAGGGTGCCCAACATCATTGCCAACGCAGTCATCGTCTGCATCATGGGTTTCTTCCTTGGACCACTCTTCGCCACGGGAATCTCTGTCGGCTCCAAGCTGATGCCGCATGAGGTCCAACAGTCCGGTCTTGGTACGTTTGTCATATCATCCGCATCCGCACCTCGTTCCATTTACGCTAACGTTTTCAGCTGTAATATTCGTCATGGCTCAAGCCGGAGGCTCTGTATTTCCAGCTATCACTGGTGTCATTGCTGCTGAGGGTGGCGTTGGGACTCTGCAGCCTATCTTGATCGGACTCCTGGCTGCTTTGGCTATCAGCTGGTTCCTGGTGCCGAACCCAACGAAGCTCTCCACACTTTGATCGGTCGCAACAAGCATGCTCATCCGGCGCTGGCGACGGTCAATCTCTGTACCGATCTCTCGTCTGTCAAGTCATCAGGGCCTGCTTCCAGCTCGAGCGAGCCAACATCCTCAATCTCCCAGAAGGGCACGCTCGTGTTTTCAAACTGCGCTGGAATTACGTCAGAGGCATAGTCGACTTCGCCTGTGAAGCCCCAGGCTGCGTTCGCTCGATGGGCAGCGAGTGCAATAAAGTCCAGCACGCAATCAAAGTCTTGTCGGAAACAGCATGTCTTCTCAAATCCATTGCTACTCCGGCCATGGATAATCATCGTCCGCACTGCGAGTAAACGCCGACTCGACATCTCTGGTGCTGTTCTCTTTGTAAAAGCATCTTAGACATTCCATGAATGTTTGTACTGGCATTATTCGCCCCCGATAGAAACGCAGCGCATCTATGAGCAAGTCCCCCACTTCGGTCCAGCTCGACTTGCATGTGCCGTGGGAGTCGTGCAACCCCTCACGAGGCCTGATCAAATGTACGGCAGTAAGCACTGCCAAGCGGTTGTGCGAATATCCAAAGTGTACCCATCTTTGCGGCCTCGGGTCTTGCAGAGGAGAGAGATCGAGCCTCCCGGCACGCCATCTCATGACATGCCACTTGAACGTAATGTGCGCTGGCGTCGTTGTCATGAAATATTCGAATTGTTGCCGATCACCTTCACTGACCCCTTTGATGTACAATCTGTCGACAATCGGGAACTGATCCATTGGATGTTCCGGTAAATGAAATGGCTTCAACATCGTGGCTTTCTCGAACTGTGTGCAACGGCACATGGGACAAACCTCGTGGTCTGTGAAGACTCTCAACGAGCAGGGCTTGCAGAAGATGTGTCCGCATGCTGTGCGAAAGGGCACTTCGTTGTCTTGGTAGCAGATCGTGCAGCTGTCTTCGAAGCGCACATCGAACGCGGACTGGACACGCGTGACGTACCTCATGAACTGTGTGTGGGTTGGGAGCCATGGCCGCTCGGATGACTTCTGGACTTGGTTGGCTGCCATGATGTCGAACGCAACAGAAACAGAAGACGTCTTCCAGAAAGGCGTGACTGTGTCAACTGATTATGACAAAATTTTGCGAGAGGGACACGAGATGTAATGCATATACCTTGAGACTGAGGCCGCAAAATCTGGAAAAATTTCCAGCACATGTCCGTCCTTAGCTACGAGGCGGGCTGCCTAGGGTGTAAGTATCCTACCAGGGAACCTCACGAACGCTAATCCACGTGGAAAGTCTGAACCTTACGACAACAGATTGGACACTATGAGGCTAACTAGCTGCGCACTCGAACACACCCGGATGCCGACTTGGGAACGAAAGAAAGACCTATCAATACCAACCTCCATGTCTGGGCTGCTGCATCGCAGCGAACCTCGGATCTTGCATGTTCATCCATGCTTGCCGCATACCTGCGAGATCTTGGCCAGTGTTGTAGCCGTATACAGCCTGCGAAGTTCATATGAGATCAACAAAGAGCGACTGTCAAAGCCATCAACAACGCGAGGAACACTTACAGCTGGATTCCGTGCATCATCGCCATATCGATTGATGATGCTCTGCCGCCAGAAGCGATCACGTGCGTCAACTTCGCTATGGAAGTCCCCTGCAGGACTGCCGTAGGGTGGGATTTGATTGCGCCACTAGGAGGACATTGTGCTTCGTTGTTAATCCCTGATGTCTCTTTGTTGAAGAGCTGAGGGCTGCTTCTCATATACGCTCTGGTCGGCATGGTTCACGGATGCTGGAGGCAATGCAAGATGGGGCGAGCATGTTCTGCGTGCTGTGAAGGCCTGTTTCTCATACGCATTATTCCATATGCACTGCTTCGCCGCACCAGACAAGGGCAATCATGGCCTTTGACAGCTCTGAGGAGTGCCAATCTTCACGCCCCACTGCGAAGTCAAGAGGGGAATGACAGCGCAGAAGGATGATTTCCCTCTTGCCAGCTATAATGACCAAGACCAGAAAGATGCAATGAGAGACATGAGATGTTTCCGCGTGCAAGCAATCGGTGCTCGCGACGCAATGACAATGGGCAATAGAACTCGATAATATTGTTCATGTTCGTTCTGCCGGCAGAGACTGAGGTGGAGGTTCCTCCGCAGTGCGTCTTGCATCGATGCCCTCACTTCTGCATAGCTTAACAGACCACGTCAAATATGTTTCAGTCGACTCTTGCCAAATTTGGACGACCCAGTACGATGCATCGAATGCATCCGCGGACTTCTTTCTTCGACGATGAAGTTGTACGCAACGCCAAACAAGCTATCATGGACAGTCTGGGCGGACTGCCAAGGGAATCCTTCGCATGGCGCAGCAGCATCCGGTGCTTGGCTGCATATTCAGCTGCAATCTACTTTACCGCGGGCAGCTCACTTCCGCGCTTCGGATAACGTTCGAAACAACCCAGCAGAACTAAGCATGCCCTCTGAATCAGGCTTGAGCTATCTCGAATCGGCATTGCATCTGGATCGAGAAAGCGCTACATACCATGGTCCGAGCGACATCATTACTGGCTCTGCCACGGTCACATTTAACCCCAAAGATGGAGAAACAGAGTTCTGTGGCCCTCTGGTAGTCAGTGTTATTTTGAAAGGAGCCCTCCGAGACAATAGACGCCGCGATCGGGGGCTGGCGAATTCTTCCATGTTTAGTGGCTACAGAGGAGATCGTGTTCTCTGCGATCAGAGGGTGTACCTCCACGATGCTCCGGTCCGACTTTCGAAGGGCGACACCATGTCTTCATCATTCTCAATCCGCTTCCCAGAATTTGCAGACTCGATCGCATCTCCGATCTCACCCCGAGCGTCAGGTTCAATTTCGAGACATGGTCTTCCCACTCAGAACCAGCAGATCGAGATGCCTCCTGGCTACGATGAGGTTGTCCCAAGCGAATGGCGACTCCAGTCACCTGAGGCTACACCGCTGAGTCACGAAAGATTGCCGCCGGCAGCAGTCTTGCACAAATACCCGAAACCTGACGAAATTGAGGTCGGCTATCTCTTGACTATAATCGTGAAGTCTCCCGGGAACACCGAAGGGGGGACGCCTCGTAATGCTTCTCAGAGGATCAGCTACTTACCACCCACATGGCAAACGGTACAAGGAACAGATGCATTTTTCCACGATTTCACAGTGCGTTCTCGGAGTCTGCTCGATCACAAAGCGCGTGATGACACAAAAGGTGCAATCAAATTCATGTACGGCAATTGGTTGTATAAAGAAGAATATACACCGACTTTTACCGGACGACTTCACGTATCCGGAATACCTTCCATTATTGCATTACATGACGAGAATGCTCTGAGCGAGGTCAGTTTTCAGGTCAGCATTTATCCGCAGTGGGATCGTTGTACTATCGCGGAGTTGCCAGATATATCGCTCAAGACTTGTAAGGTTCACCTGGTTACCATAGTGTCTTCTGTGCCTCCCAGCTCGAATCAACAACGAGGGCGAGACGAGCAATCAGAAAGGAAGACAATTCGAGAGGTGGAGATCAGGAGTGTTGAGCCAGAAGGTCCTTTCCACGCCATGCCTGTAGAGAAGGACTCTTCCAATCATTCTGTACAATCAAACATTCCAAGCGAGGAGAGAAGATCAAGTAAAGGCAAAGCCCCGGCATATCTTGATCGATTCTTGAGAAGAGAGGAGGAACCAGCGGCCGGGCCTAGCTCGTCTACGAATGAGGCCGCACAAAGCCGACAGTCTCCAGACAGCTTACACGAGCAATTGGACTCGGACCAGATGGACAGTGATGACAGAGCCCGGGCTGAGAAGGCCACGTTGGCCAAGCAAATGGCGCAGCTGGATGTGAAAGCCGGTCCCTCTCGTCCGTCAGCTACGGATTATACTCGGACGACATCTGTTCCGAAAACACTGCCCACTGATCAGCCCCATGCGTTCATTACACCCAAGATGATCAAGTCGATGCCAGTTTACGATGTTCCGCCCACTCTTTCGACGTATACCAGTCGCAGATACGAGATCCGCATCCAAGTTGATCTCTTGATCGGGAAGCAAGTCGTTGGTGCGACGAGAAGCATACCTTTACTGGTCCACGAAAGCGAGCGTGTTGCGATCAATGCAGAAGGCGAGCCTGTAGGCCCACCACCCGCGGCTGATGAATATGAAGGCATGGGCATAGAGGATGAACTGCCGAGTTACGAAGACGCGGTTGGACTAGGTAGAAGGTAAGGATTGTATGCGGCCGTACGAGCTGACACAGGTGCATGTTTCCGAAAAGATCACCTCAATATTGATCCGATAATAAGTAAACAGTCTTACATCTCCAAAGTTTAGACTTTCGGCTGTCTGAGGTTCAGTAATCGTGTTCTACACTGCGGGGCAGGAGCTCCAGACTACGAACACATAAATACCTGGATGAAAGACAATATCGAGAATCTACTAAAGATGTCGCTCGAAAAGATTGTGGTTTTTGGAGGGACTGGCGCCCAAGCCGGTCCTATCGTTCGAGGTGCGTTGAATTCTGGCTGCAAACGTGTTCACATGCGAAATGCTGACTTGACGCTTTCTGCAGCTCTCTCCGCTACAGGAAGACACAAGGTCACAGTCCCAACTCGCAATCCATCTTCAGCAGAGGCAGAGACTATAGCTGCACTACCTAACGTCACGGTCATCGAGGCAAGCTATGATACAGACAATGGACTCCGAACCGCATTCCGTGGTCAAGACGCCTGCTACTTTATCATCAACTCATTCTCCACTCGCGAGGGCGATGAGTATTTCTGGTCGTTTCGTGCCTATGAGATTGCAGCCCAGAGCGGCTTGAAGCTTTTCGTCTACAGTGGCGCGATGAATCGATACCGCGATCAATTCGGCTACGCAGAGGAATTTCGAAACAGCCACAACCTCGTCAAAGCAAATGTTGCGGATTGGCTCTATCAGCAGGATGCGAAGAAACTTCCTTGGTCGATCCTGTACGGCGGACCTTATGCAGAGATGTTGGGCAGTACTTTCTTACCCAGACAAATGGGAGATGAATATGTGTTCGCAGCTCCCGTGAATGAGGATAGCATTATACCGCTCCAGGCATTGGACAACTATGGCGCAACCGGGGCATGGATCTTCGAGCATCCTGCCGAAGCAGCTGGTCGCTGGGTCGCAGCAGGAGCCTTCCATATCACATTCCCAGAGATAGTAGAGACGTTCCGCAAAGTAACTAGCAAAAAGGCTCGATTCGTTTCAATACCTCAAGAGAAATGGTTTGAAGGTGCAGCTTCGAAATTTCCTGTGGATCAGAAGCTTCCAGTGGGCAAAGCAGCTGATGACGACGATGCGACTTTCACGTTCCGAAAGACCTTCAGTGCATGGTGGAGCATGTGGAGAGATAATCGCGGAACTGGCTGGCCGGAAGGGACGATTCATCCACCACTGGCTATCGAGACCTTGGAGGATTGGATGCGGAAGACGAACTATCAAGGTGAGCCGAAGGAGCCAACGAAGATGAGGCGAGAGATGCAGTAGGCAATCGGATTCGCGCGATCTGGTCACTTGTACGAAGAGACGATCAGCCTCAGAACCAAGATAGTGTCCTGCAGCGTGGCTGCTCTTCGCGAAGAAGATTCCATCTTAGAGTCAATGCGAGTACGATGGAAGCTTTCTTGGCTGATCCGTATCTACTGGTACGCGTTCAGATCGGCGTCTAGCATTTCTCAACTGCCAGAAGAGTTGAACGTGGGCTCATTTGTCTAAGAAGAGCTGACTGTACGATAAATATTCAGCTTCGATCTGCACAATGCAGTAGTATGAGAGCTGTGGAACGTGGTCCTTGCCAAGAGTGTGGGTCGTTGCATGTGAGACATCCCTGGCCCGAACTGCTGGAATTCAGAATGGAAGTCCTGTAAACACAATTTCACGAGAACACTAAGTTATGCTTCAACGCTCAAGGAAAATGAGACCTCGTCGCAGAATCAATGTTGGAACATCCAGCCCAATCCGAGCTTACTTCCACCTGCCCACCGCCCGGTTGAGTTTCCAGTCAGCATGTTGATCATGACGATACTACTGCCCACTGCTTTGTCTCGTCTACCACGTGAAGATCTGAGACTGGCTCGGTTCTGATGATGATTGGTTTGGTGCAAGTCGGCTTTCCACTTCCGTGGAATGTACGATATATCATCAGGCTCACGCCAAGCACAGGAGAACCATTAATTCTTGTGGCACAATGGCCAGCTTGTTATGGCTGCTATATATTGGAATGACTTCGGAGATTAGCCTCATGAGAGGCATAGCCAAGTAATACTACAAAAAGGTCTCTCATTGGAAGCAGAGCAAATGGCTTTTGTAGAGCATCTTGACATCGACCAAATATCATCGATATGGCACCATCCTTCTCACTGACAGCCCTGGGCTTCGCCCTACTCAGTATCTTTCAAACGTCGAGTAGGTAGAGTTTCAACCATAGCCCAAGAATCTCACTGACAGGCTCGCAGATTCGGTTGTCATCACACGTACCGTTCTGAACAGTGCATGTCCAGCTACAACATCTGCTACACTACCGGCATGCGGCTGGATTTCAACAAATGGAAGCACTAGACCGTATTGCTTCTCGACTCCGGATCCTACGCCATCAGGTGCTTCTTCAACGATCTTACCGCCGGGCTATTCGAACCCACCTGCCATCACATCCTCGAGATCAGTCATTTCCGTTACTGTCACTCCACTGCCTTCCAGCAGTGTCAGAGCCAGCTCAGCGTCAAATTCTGCAACTATCGTCTCGAGTACTGTACTTCCGCCCATCTATCCGCCATTGCCTTCATCGACGAGTACATCCAATTCCTCATCATCTACGACTCTCGCCACTGTTGTCCTCCCTCCAGGGTACGAATCTCCAGCAACCACGACCTCATCCGCTCTCCTCCCACCAGGCTACCAAAATCCATCAGCAACCACTTCTTCACAATCAACACTCCCTACAGAAGTAGGCTACTGCTTCCGCGATGGCGCTCTCCTGAACGTGAACGTCAACGTAACCATAACCGACAATCTTGGCGCATTATACGTTCTCCTTTGCACATCCACTTCCCTCGGAGTCAGTGTCCGCGGTGGAATTCCTCTCGGCGCAGCTCCTGCGCCTAACTCAGTGGACGATTGCTTCCCCATCTGTGATGCGAACCCAGATTGCACAGGATTTACATTCCAGAGCATTGCGCCTTACGGAGTTGGACCCGGAACCTGTTCGTTTTACCAGGGCGTAGGACTGTTCTTCGATGCGGTTGCGGAGGCAAATTTGATTGCGTTCATCAAGGTGCCACTTCTGGGGCAGAGGAGTATTGATGAGGGGATTGGGAGGAGATTGAGGAAGAATTTTGGGGAGTGATAATAGGGGTCAGCTGCCACCGTCTTAATAAAAGCTGTATAGCGTAATTCGAATGTACTTACTTAAGGCCGGAACAGTATCCATGGGATTCATGCTCTTATCCATTGCTTCCTTAACATAGCTGATTGTGGGTTCATCTTACCTTTTGAACCACTACACGGGAAGCCGATGGTTTGGTGGTGATGATATTGTGAACATCGTTCATATGACCCGTCTGCTGGACCGAAGCATGTTCCTTTCGACCTCAATCAACTGCTATCATCATGTACGGTGTTACATCGTCGATTATCAACCTGGCAGCATGCATTTTCTCGGGCAACAGCGATGCCATCGTAAATGACCTGTTTTCCTCTGGCAACAAGGACTGCCAACTCAGTTGTAAGTGGAAGTAAATCCGCCAGGGTTGCGTCGTTGGAAGAGGAAGATGCCATGTGTCGTCTTGTCGAAGCCGGTCCTCCCCGGATGCGTCAGTAAGCTGCGCTGTGCCAACCGACGTCTTGTAAGCAGTTTGAAACGCCTTTCAAAGTCTGTATCAGTCGTGATTATCACTCTGGCTGAGTCTGTGGAAGTCATCTCAACAGCGGAGACAGGATCTTTAATCTATCACAAGATATGCGAGATTGTCGAGGCGAACACCGCGCAGAGACATTGGGCCCTAGCTTTGTTGCAAATTAGACGTCTCCAAACAATGAACAGAATAACAGCCACTGCTAAAAGGCCGACGCCAATACAAATCATGAATGTTGCCTGGGTCATTAGGGTTACACTATACCTTCCACGCCGACTGAGCATGCCAGCGCACAGGATCCCTGCTTTGCGAGCCCTAAGTGAAGGGGTCAAGAAACTTTAACCAGCTACAAAAATATAAATGCAGAGTCTCAACCACCCCAACATCACGTCAAACATCGGTAAACTACAAGTTTCAATCCTAGGCTATCCTCGTATCCTCGTCAGCCCTAGGTTTAATAGGTCAATCCAGCTCTCCGGCAGTTAGCGCTTCGTACGATAGAGCCCAACTCTATCTATACAAACAGTCTCTCTGGATAGATCTTCTGGGAATATACGACGTTTGAGCCCTATTGAACTAATTTTGCAACTCTGGTCGAAGATTGTACCATTGTCGCGGTGCAGAGAACAGCGGACCTACAACCTCCGCATATCGTTGCAGAAGGAGCAATAGGCAGGCAGGCATATTGTCCGGTTTTCATGCCAACAACCCGTCAGCAACAAGACATGATCTGTTGTCTCAAAACGGAAAACATGCCTTCAGTCCATGAAATGCCCAAGTTAATCTCTGCCAGACTTCGAGATTCTGAAATTCGGATTCTGGCCTGGTAGGTTGACCGTCTAGCCCTAATGCTTCCAGCTTGCAAGAACAAGGACAAAAGCAGGAACAGCGAAGAAGCGGAAGAACATATAAGGGAAGAGGTTCGTCGACATTGATCGATCAAGTCAACAACAACAATCTCCATTCTAGCAACAAGATCATCGGAACGCTTTCAACAAAATCCATCATTATGCAATTCGCCACCGTGTTCTACTCCGCTCTCTGCAGCGCCCTCCTCGTCAGCGCTGGCACCGACATCGACGAGAGCGACATCATGGGTTGCAAAGACGTGCCTCAGTGTTGTAATATAGTGCACAAGGCGGCAAGCTGTAAAAAAGTTACAAAAACCAGTGGTATCATCTGCAATTGCTTCATAACACAGCCCTAGTGGCTAATATTAAATCTTCCACAGGAAACGTTTTCCAGCACATCAAATAGAAGACGTGCACCTGTAAACTTGTCCAACCAGATCTACAGACATGCGTCACTAGTATTAATCACTACTTCTCTCATGGTAATGGTACGTGAACGAACCCACCTTGTGCTGTGGACAGAGTGGCTATTAACGAGTGATGCAGACATTTTGACACTTCGCGACAAGTGTGCGAGCCTCAAATGATTGGATTGAGGAGCAAGCTGGACTGACCTGGAGGGCTGGGAAATGACAGCAAGTTGACGGCTCGCATCGTCATGTAATCTAGATGCTGTGCTTAGCAGGACAGAGGGAGTATATACTAGAGTCAAGTTCCAATGTCAAGCCAGAGTCCACCTCAAGGTGCAATGTATAAAAGATCGGCTGGGTGAACGACCAGTTTCAAGCTCGGAACGCTATTATTGGATCTCAACAGCACATCTATGGTCAAAAGAGTGGACACAGAAGTGTGGCCACGGAGCATCACCTTGTATCGCCCAACGTACGCTTAACAAATGGAAATCAGGGTGGAGCCCACGTACGGCAAGAGAATCAGACGGCAAAGCACTAGCTCCTTCAAGACGCATGGCCATAAAAGAGCTCCGCAGCTTTGCAAGAGAGACCACATGGCTCTTCGCTACGGGAGTGCAGTCACTGGTACAAGTCCACGGAGATGTCTGATGCATCGCTTACGAGGTCCAATGGTGTCAAAGTGACCGAGACGCAGGCGCATCTTCTAGCTTGCCTTGGAACGTAATTCTTGCATGTCTTCACGCATGATGTGCCTCCTGGCTGCATGCCCTCGTGAATCCATTGGTCCGCCGCTCAACGTTACGCCAGTGAACTGCATGGCCATAATCCGGAGACCTATCGGATCGTGTGTGGACTTCATGTTGAGCAAGAGCTCACGGCGCTTGACTGCGGACGGACTATCGGGGGCGTCTGCCTCTGCCTACGTGGAAGTCTGTCATTTCGCTAATTGGTCGGAAAGCCTCTGCCTGGCATTGATTGGCCTGGCATGCTCATATTATCGATCTAGTCATATAGCATAGCAAGGTGGGCAGGTTGCAGCATCGACAAGTGCTAGAACTTTCCATGTCTTCAGACAACGATTCGTGATTGGCGCTTGTTGCAGCTGCATGTCGTCGCATCAAAAACATTTGCCGGCCCGAAGCCAGGCTGCTCGACGCACTTGGATGGGACCCATTTCCAATGGAAAAATGTTATGCACATGTGCTACAGTTCCCGCTTCGCGCCACAAGGTCGTGGTGGATCAAAGCTGAATAAAGAGTGGCAACCTATTAAAAGGGGTTGCTCCCACGGCTCGCAGACATCGATCACTCTCCTAGTCCTAATGCCACCGAGTACAGCTCCGTCTTCTGCGGCATTTCTGTGAACCAAGTTCATAGGATAGGTGCGTGGGACCCCTCAATGAATAGGTCTAGCCTGTGGAGCATGCATGGCAGTGCGTGTGTGATGCAAAAGTGACACAAGTGGCGGCTTCTTCTCATCCACAAGCCGGCTCATCATGAGGCACGTATCTAAATGCATTAGTAAATGCATTAGCCAATTGCAGTGAGGGCGGTAATTGTACCATTTTCAACAGCTGGGGACCAATGTCCATGTATTTGTAGCACATTGTCGATGACCGTCGAGCCGCAAGTTCCTTCTCCATTGTCGGCTTGAACCAGAGCACGAGTCGGAAAAAGAGTACGGCCATGCAAGGCACTATTACGAAATCTATGGACAACATGAAGAGTTCAGACACCGATGCGTCCTCAACTTGCTTCGAGAAGACGAGGTTGGGAAGCGAGCAAGCTGACCGCTGGAAGTCACAGAACGTTGCATATGTCCGATTGAGGACAACGAGTTCCTCAATTTTTACCGATCCAAGTAGCTGGCTGGGACATAGCACGTTCTTCGAAGCGCTATTTGCAGGGAAATCGGGGAGCGCTCTGGACGATGGCTCCTTTTTCATCGATTGTGACGGCGAACTATTCGGACATATCCATCGATACCTGCGGACCGGTGTGCTACCATTATTCTACGATACGACGAACGGGCACGACTTTGCACAGTATCATGCACTTCTTGGGGAAGCGGAGTACTTTGGAATTGATCGGCTGTGCAAGTGGCTTCGTTCGAAAAGATACCTCGACGCTGTGAATATCCGGGACGTCGGTGCTACAACCTCGGGCCTCAGTCCATATACTCGATGCGATGTAAGTGAAGGGCCGGACCGTCGTTTTCTTGGGGTGTTGACGGACGACTATACGAACATCCTCCCAGTGTCGAAGATCCAGCAGCACAGCTTTTGCCGTCACCTTGCAGAAACACATGGCATAAGCACTGAAGGCGATTGTTGGCATTGCAGCAACAAGACAGTCAACGCAGGCGGGAGGATAAAAGAGGTTATCGAGTGGTCAATTGTGCGGCGAGAAATCGTGTTCGACCACGACCTTTGCGTCAATGCGTTTTCGGACTAGGTGGACAGCAGTCTGACCCTCAATTAGATCGCAGTGTCTAAAATGTACTCGATCAAAGCTCTGAATGAGCGAAGATTCTTCCATAGGGGCTTCACCCTCCAGCCGTGGCAGGTTCTCGACCTTCGCAGTCGAATGCAGACATGAACACTGTTTGACGTCGCACGTATCTATAGCTCAGAGAAGTGTACGCAGGCGCTGGTGGTTACTGATGTCCTCTGGGAGTTGAAAGGCATGACACTCGCGGCGCTTGAAACATTGTGCATGTCGGACGACCAGGTTGCGCACCCGTTGAGAATCGGTGTTCCGGAAAGGTCTCAGATACAAAGCATTGATAGCCATTGTCCTATGCTGCGAAGGGTGAGGGCTCCGGGAACTGCGAGACATTATTGAAATCACGACGAAGTATTGGCCACAGACACAAACTCTGCGGGCAAGCCGTCAAGAAGTACAGTCTGATAGTATGCCCTGTTGTCTACATGGGGGCATCGATGTTCGTAAGCGATCGAAACACCAACATCTGCCGGCAAGGCCAGTCATTATAGGCAAGCTGTGTCCAAGCGGCCGCTTTGATTGATTTATAGTTAGCTGCATGGAGAGATCTTGATATTGGTGTCTTCGTCGTACCTGGTCGACGCCCAAGCCTTGGGCGTAGAACAGTGCCATGCGGTTACGTCGCAGCCTTCGGCATGCCGTTCCCTGCTCTTCTCTAGCCGCTTAACCGCTATTAGAAAATGCTGTAATGGTGTGGTCGTGGCTCGAACGGGCTGCCCTGCATGATTAGTAGCGCTTGGCACTTCTGTGTCGTGCTCTGTGGTCTCGACGGAATGCTGTTCGCCATCTCGTCCAGATATTGGTGTCATTGCTGCCTGGTAGAAGAGAAGTGAAGAAAGAGTGACGCCACATCCGAATTCCGCGAGAGGGGTCGTTCGTGATTTACCACAGAGCTTTTCTGGAGGCGCTCTGGTCGTACCATAGGTTCTGAGCTGAGCTAATACTTGAAGATGAAGATGTGAATCCTGCATCTCCGGTGCGAAAGCAACCAGATATGGAAGTTACTGAAGTGGGACACCTGGATTGTAGGTGACGCAGTCGCTGGCTTCATACCATTTTGATGAGGTTGTGCGGTGCACGTGTCGCAAGGAGCCAGGAATGGAAGTCACTGAAGTGGGACACCTGGCTTACAGGTGAGCATTCCCAAGCTCTATACCTTTTCTTAGGTGCCTGGTGATGTAGGCATACTCATAGAGCTGGATAAATAGACTTGTGTTGCCGTCTTCCATTGCCGACTCAAAAACAAGCCTTCTTTCGTCTTGATTTCTGAGCATCCTGCCCCAATGTCACGACTGTACCCGACCTCGAGCATGCTTAGCAACAAGCGGTATCAGACGTCTGACCTTGGTCCCGCTAGGCAGCAAGTCGCCGGAAGTGAGAGCATTCTTTACTCAGACTCGTCTCGAGCGAATGAATCTCGGCTGAATGAACATTCCAATCAGCGGCCACGGCTCCCTAGTCTGAACGACCTCTTCGCATCCAAGCTCCTTGTTAATCCCGATGAAGGAGAGAAGCTGTCTTCAGTAAATGGCCTGCACACCCCTGTCTCCAGTCACCGGCTTGTGAGGTTACCGTCTACGGCTTGCGTCGAGGTTCCTACCACATATACAAGGATGGCTATCCGCTGCCTGCGCACATCTTTCTGGATCCGCCGAATCTCCCTCAAAGAAAGTATCCCCGCAAGAGGCTGCTTGTGGCGTGTGTTGCCTGTCGAAAGAAGAAAATCAAGTGTGAACCAGGTCCAGATGCCTGTCTGCAATGCAAAAAGGGCCGGAGGGAGTGCAAAATGTGAGTGTCGCCGAACTGTATCATGTTTCCTAGGTTGCTGAGGTTATATCAACGTAGAGAACCTACGAAGCGTCGAACTGATAAGACACTCAACTCCGCGTCCCAGGCTGCGGGAAACCCAGTGGAATGTCCTCCTTCTTACGACTCTCTATTTCCCGACTCTGATGAGCAAGGAAGCAACATCCGCGATGGACTTCGAGCACATGGCTCTAGTTGCGAGATCGCAAACAATACGACGCGATCCAGTCTACGACTGCTGCTGGATTCCACTTCATGCTCCGACGTGAGGTCGGAACTCCACGAGCCATGGCTCCCGAAAATGGCTTGAATTTCTGCAAACCGATAGCTTGTTCGCAAGATCGATTGAGCATGCGGTTGTATCATCCCAGCTAGGAGTACTTACCTGCTGCTTTCCAGTATACCATGCCGGTGAATTCATTTTCTAAGCCCAAGTATGCATTCTGCCTCAATTGCCGTAAAGAAGCGGGAAAGAGTGTAATTCTTGACGACGCAGTTTTCACAAATCGCCACTGCCGTCCAGTTTTCGTTAGACTGAGACACTGCACCACCCTGAAGACTGTGACATCGAGAACCACAACAAAGGCGGAGAGAAGGTAGCGTCGAGGCATGCCAAAATTCCGAAAGACCGGGTTCTTGTTCCCAAGAGCGGAAGTAATTGTCGATCTGTCTGTGATATAGCGTTGTATAATCGTTTCCGCAAGCAACTCGGCGTTGCGTCCGACTATCCGAGCGAGAACGCTTACAAGTCCTTCGCGACTGCATGTAAACTGCCATTGCCGTATTCTATCTTGCATCATTGGTGCTCGAGCTCGCAGTGCTTGAGCATCACGCCTGCTTTCTCTCGAAGGGACTTTCTCGTTCAGGAGCGCAGACTTGCCAGTTCAGGGAGCAGATTGCCCAATGAATATATTGTCATGCTCGCTTTCCGCCTTCGATCACAGCACTTGCAGCTGGTGTACATCATACCTGCTTTTACGAATCAGGCTCCTTCTCCCATGATCGGTCCCGCCTGCGAGCGGTGGTGTGCTACTCACCCACCAGATGCATTCTCAGGCTCTACCTTCCATCCTCGAATACAGGTCTTGCAGCATTTTTCGGATATACCTGCTTCTCCGCTGCAGGCCACCTTCTCGCTCGATAGTCCAGCCTGCCAACGTCAGTATGTTCTTACCAAGCGTGCGCGCTGCGGATCCAACATTTAAGATGTCTGCGCTGCTCTGTCGTTCTGCTTCCTCAACTCTCCACTTTGCACCTCTTCTCTGAACAACAGACCTTTCAACCCCCATCTGAACTTGTCTTCGTTGTCTCTCCCTTGACACAGGCAACACTCAATCAACACTGCACCTCTCATCAATGTCCTTCAACTTCCTGCCTTCGCCAATCGCATCGCGGCCTCAGACTCTCGAGGAATGGACGGAACCCAGCTGTCAGCCAGATACCATCCGCCCTTCGTTCTTTCATCTCATCACAGGCCACGATACGAGCAACTCCGGCAACGAGCCTTGCCGAGCACCCACAAGCCCCGTGCCTGGAGTCACTCTCAGGTAGGTCCCCAAAAAATTGTTGTTGTCGATGATTCATCTTCCATGGTCTGAGGGGTGAGGGGTGAAACCCATTGATCCCCAATGATGACAAGAGTTGATTGTTGAGACGCTTCGATACTCCCTACTCTTCCGCAAGGTTGACATGGGTAGACTTTGGCAATCCACCCTCTGTCTCTTCCGCCCGCCGCCGTCCAACCAGCTTGCCGACGACCCGATCGCCGAGAACCACGGTCTCCGCCTCTGCCACATCCTACACGCCGACCATCACCCTCGTCGCATGTCCGCCTTTCATGCGCCCCGGTGAAGTGGATGAGACAGTGTTGGAGCGAACAGGGGAGAAGACGGGTTGACTGGCGAATGGTGTCGAACATGGCGTTGCTTTTTGGGATGACAGTCGTTGGATAGACCTCAGTCAATGTCACAGTAGTTGCAGTACCCGCTTGCGCTTGTTTCTGCTTGCTGTTTCCTGTTTGTCTTCAGTGGTGCCTTCAACGTTTGTCTGCCCAAAGTGGCTGCTGTGCGCGTTGCTCACAGCAAGCTGATGTGCAGTTGCGGGCGAGAATTTGTAAAAAGTAGGAGAAAAAAGGTTGGAAGGTGCTGCTGCCTCTCTTGTAGTAGTTGTGAGCGTGGATGTGCCAAGACTTCGATCCATGGTCGCGGGTGCCAACTATGGGAGAGGGAAAAAAATTAACAGTGAAAAGGACCCAGAGCAGTAGACTCTTGATACTTTGGAGCCATGAAGAACTCGAAAAGGAGACCGTGGTTGCTCAGGTCCACGCGATAGTGATCAGGTTGCGGGCGAAGACGACTCGTTCCGCGTATTTGTGCCAGTGCAGTGCAGCCCGTACCCATGGATGCATCTTATGACTTACGCTGTCGCGCCCATACTCGGTGTACGTTGCCAATCAAAGAGTATAAGCTTCAGTGTTGAAAGGTAGCTTCATCAACGCACTCTTCGTTCCGACGTGATCCTGCCCTCTTCCCAGCCGGATGGCTAGTGCAAGACGATGTAGCCTTCGGCGGCTGAAACTTTGCCTCTGGAGCCAGCTGCTCAACTGTAGACATTTGAGTGCGGAATTCGCGACGATGCGGAACTGCGCACAGGAGTAGAGCAAGTAAAAGATGGCGGACGAGGCTGCTGCCTGATTATGGACGGCCTCGAGGTCATGAAGTCGTCTTTTGTTACCTCAGGATTCCACGAGCTGAGAGCTGTTCCAGCCGATTTCACTCGATGGACAGTCGATTCTGGTTTCCCAAGTCTTCTCTGCCGTGCATACAGGTTCATTCCCAAGGTATGGAAGACACACCTCAAATATTCGAAAGTCTTGAATGTGGTGGCCTCAGGCTGCAACTTTTACCTGTCAATCAAAACATTTCGCACTTACGTTTCCGGGCTCGTCGTACACCGCCTACGCCTCAAAAGATCTCCATCACCTGCCACACGGCTCCATGGCATCGTATCCAAGACCAAGACGGAACAATATAGACTCGTTCCAAATTCGTTCGCCATCAAAGAGTCTTGGCACTTTCAATATATTCGGTCCCGTCTCCGGAAAGTCTTCTCACTTTGCTGACCGCCTCCCGGGCTACCGAAATTTCGTAAGCAGACGATCGCGCAACGGGTCGGTACTTGCTCTCTTTATGTCTTAGACATTTGAGATGGCGTGAATGTGCTAAATTCTGCTATAAGCGCGGACTAGTACAGAGTGAGTAGTTGCATAGTATTGGTAGTGGGACTGATGCTAGGACTTGCATGAAAGTGCGGTGAGGGGAAGACTACATGGAGTTCAGTGTAGGCGTAGGTCAGGTGGGAGAGGTGAAGTGAAGTCAGGTGCGCGGTTGGCATGAGGTGAACGCATCCAGAAGGGAGGTCGTCTGGTGTGTCCGAATGGGGAAATGGACGATCTGTTGTTCCTGCATTGGCGCGGAAAGTGACATGCAGCTGTCAGGGCGGATTTGCGGATTGGGTTGGGTGGGTGGCGTGCACGAGCAGACTTCTCAACTGCAGTTGCCGCTGTCTGTCGTGTGTGGTGTGAAGAGCATGTACGGACGTATGCATGCCTGCATGATCAATAATCAGCTGCTTCATGCCGGGCTGCACCTCGCAGCTGTCATATCGCGATAGTTCTGGCGACGGCAGCGGCGGCAACGCGCTCACGCGAGTCGCCATCGAACTGTAAGCGTCGTCTGCGCAATGCGTCAGAAAGATGAGCAC
Organism: Cercospora kikuchii; assembly: GCF_019650295.1. NCBI lineage: Eukaryota > Fungi > Ascomycota > Dothideomycetes > Mycosphaerellales > Mycosphaerellaceae > Cercospora > Cercospora kikuchii. The sequence goes on from NW_025408590.1 coordinate 489,900, forward strand.
GCCTCGGACGTCTACCCATCTGTTGTTGATCATGCGCACACTTTGTGGGGCAGCGGTTCTCCACAATCAAGATAGCCGATGTCAAGAAGGGTTGGCGAACGTGCAGTCTTGAGTCGGCCATGTGAGGGTGTGCAGCAAGATGCAAGTCTCAGGGGAACGCCTGCAAGGCTGCAATACTGCAGTGGTGGCGGAGCCTTCTTCCAACCTTGCTGCCACACTTCCCACATCACGGGCGTCTGCGGACGATGGTCCAAAGGTCCCAGACCAATGCGAGTGCTTAGAGACCTCAAATAGGTACATCTAAGCTTGCCAAGTTGGGAAGTGGGGTTCGTTGCTATCGAAATACAGATAAACGAGGTAAGCGCAGAGTGTCGACTAGGTGACGTCGTGTATTTCAGACCGAAGGACGGCTCCGTTATTGACGGATGAAACTCAGCCAGCAATAGAACTGGCTGAAGTGACCAATGACTCTGTTTCAGAGCGCGAACACGTGGAGGAGGAAGAGTTTGGGGTGAACCGGCAGTCGAACTAAGTCCATGTCTTTCGGGAGACAGTAAAGCATATTGGTCCATAACTGCCGTATCATGACAATAATGTAGCAGAGTTCTTCGGGCGTTCTTTGAGTTTGATGGGCGACAACCAAACACGAGTTCGCGCGAACGATGTGTCGAAATGCAGCTGAGCCAAGTCTCATACGCATGGAGGTCGTCCGTTTCCCCCAGAGGCGAACGAACGCCCAACTCCACCACCACGAGCAAAAGCGGCAGGCATAAGGCAGAAAGAAGCAACACGCGCACTCTAGTAGGGCGACGTGCATGATGCCGAGATGTGCCTGAGTCGCAGGATTGATCGGCGGCCAGGGTCAAGCGACGGACGACAAGAAAAGTACGCGGGAGAGGCTTGATGGGCCACGCTCGGACCGCAGCCGGCGATGGGTCGGTCGGGAGAGAGACAGCAGGCAGAGATTGGTTTTGGCGCTCTGGGCCTGTCGCCAGTCGCACAGAAGGCGTCGTTCATCACAGCGTTCGCTTGCGAAGTTGTGACCACTCGCAGCGCCACGTTTGGTGGGAACATCGCAATGCGCTGTCTCAGGTGCCCCGGACGCAGGCCAATTGTGGGAGGCGGTTGCTGTTGCGATATGGAGGGTGTCAGTATGCAGAGGAGAGGTGAGATTGGATGAGCCAGACTAGTCTCGTACACTACTGCTGTCGACGTGCCCCTCAGGACGAGAGCCGTGTGGGTTCCGGGTGCGGCGATGGCTGATGAAACGGTGCTCCGTTACGCGAGGAGCAGCCGGATGATCGTGATGTGAAGGGCAGTGGGATGACGGACGAGTTGCGCAGACACGGTGGGTGGAGTGCGCAGACTGCGCTGTATCAATTTCTCGTTCCGCGGGCATGACGGACGTTTGATGCTTCACACGGCTCCAGCAGTGCTGATTGCAGGGAAGCGGGCGCTGGGGGCAGCAAGGTCAAGGTTTTGGGTTATGCAGCATCCCCGTAGGCTACTGCTGCACGAGTCTCTGGGCGTGTGGTCTGCTGCTGCGCGGAGAGCAACCAGTGAGGCATCATCTCACTGCCGTCGTCACCATTCACCACCACCACCAACACCTCCTCCTCCTCCGCGCCGACTGCTGTAGTCCGCCGACAGCAGCGCCCCAGCACATGCAACCGCGAGACCCGCCACGTCGCTCATGCCACTCGCTGGCGTCCACGTCTGGCAATTAAGCGCTGCGCATGATCTCCAAACGCTAACTGGCTGGTGGCTCGCGCTGCCATCCCGGTCACAACCTCTCCCTCGCAGCGCCAGCGGCCAGCACGGCGGTCGGCGTTGGCCACGCTATGGCCGCATCCTTGCACTCGTCGTCGCCCTCGTCTCTGCCACCAGCAGACTCGTTGCAAGCTTCTCGTCCACCGACCTCTCACCCCTCGCAGCCGCCACCACCAACGCGACCAGAAGTGGCTGCCGACGGCTCGGCCAGTGTGACTTCTGCCGCTGCATACACCTCAGCACCACCACCTCGCACTCCACGTGCCCCCGACCCAGCCAAGAAGGTGCGTAGGGGAAACGATGCCCTGCACGAGGCCATCACTCGCGAGGCTGTAACCGAAGAGCAGCGCGCAGCCGGCCAATTGCACCAGCGCCAGCAGAACCAGCAGCAACTACCACGAGAGCGAGGCCAGCGTCAGCAGCACGCGCATGCTCAGCCTTCCTCGCCGACTCTGCCCGCTGCACCTCATTCGTCTCCTCCCCGCTCGCCGACCACCATGGCCACAACCACGCCCGCCGCGCGCATTCTTCCAAACGATCGCATGCCCATCATGGCCCACCGCACGGCCTCAATCGACTCGACAGTGTCGTCCGTGTCGTCCGCTTCGAACAGCAGACCTGCCAATGCCGTAGGCACCAATGTCTACAGGGTCTCGCAGGAAACACAAGGACCACAGGACGCGGCTGCTCTGATCGCCGCCGCGGGCTCAGCAGAGGCAGCGTTGCAAAAGGTCCTGCAGGAAAAGCAGCAGGCGGCTTCACACAATGCTCAGCTGTGGCGGTTAGTGGAGAAGCAACGGGCGATGATTCTGGGGTTGAATAAAGATCTCGAAAAGTCGCTGAAAGAAAAGGAGCGGTACAGGCGGAAACTCAAAGAACATCTCTCACAGTCCAGCTCGGCGCCAGTCTTGATGAATGGCGCGGGGGCTGTACAGTCGTCCTCAAGGGAGGAGAGCGAGTCACCATCACATATTGCGCCTGTACATGCCATGGACCGCGACATCAGTGTAGACACCCTCAAGAGGAGTGACACTTCTACAAGTGTCGGAAGATCTGACACCCCTCAGGATGCGATACATCCCCAGCAGGTAGCACAGGCGGCGGTTGTTGACCAGCGAGCAGCTCAGCATGAGGTGAAGCCGATCACGATTGACACACGAGGGGCTGCACTGGCCAACGTACAGCGAGCAGCTGCAGGATCCCCGCAAATGTCATCGCCTGGACTCGTGGATTCGGCTCGGAGCCCCAGAGACGGCGTCGGTCATACCAAAAATCCTTCTACCTCCTCGTACCACACCAGTCCTCCGCCTTCGGTAACGGGGAACCTCAGTCCAAAGACCCGAAAGGCACCCCCTGCGCCACTCCAGCTCAACCAGCCCGTGCACCGGCAGGAACCCAGCATTGTCGGTGATGTGGTAGACGCTTCCGACTCCGAGTATGAAGATGATCCTGAAAGTGCAAGGTCAGAGTTCGCAGACCGCGGTCGTAGAAAGACGCGTGAAGACGACGACCGCGAGCGGGAGGTGCTCGCGCAGAAAGAGGCCGAACAGCGAAGCAGATCGAAGAAGGAGAAGAAGAGCAAGAGTCGGCCAGCAGAAGAACCTAGCGTGACAGTGTCTGCTGCCGCAGAGCCCATTGTGAGCGAGGCTGCCAGACTGAATGGACCGTGGTCAGATCCGAATCCTTATGAGGTTGCCGGAGACCGCGTTGAAATCGGGACGGCGAACGCTATACCAGCACGCACATTGACAGCACCCAATGCTATGCTCAGTCCAGGCCTCCCCATGAGCCCCCGACCAGGTGACCGACCGCCCAACTCGCCCATGCCACGTGCACCTCTGGGTCAGATTGCCAACTCAATGCCCATGTCTCCGCGGGCTGGTGTAGCAGGATTGCCATTGTCGCCTCGCGCACCACGTTCCGCGATTCCACTGCCACCTCAAACGCCCATGGCATTGATGTCTCCACACTTGGATCGCGCCAAGGCATACGCTGCTCAGGCACCACAGCCGATGGGCAGCCTCGCAGATCGTCTGAAGTCCTCTAATGACGGCAATGAGGGGCGACCATCGATGTCAAGTGATCAGTCATCTGTGCACACCCCCGGCGAGGTGTACAAAGGTCTCCAGACGGAGCAGTATCCTGATCTACTTCTCCCGCCCAATGCGCTACCCTCAATCTTCGTCAAGATTGCTTCATCACGCATGATTCGCTCCCGAGCGAGCATGATGATGCCGAGGAATGCGGATGAGAATCCAGTATTCACACTGGCAGTGCACGAGCGGTCTCAGCAAGCGGAGCTCTGGCGTGTGGAAAAGACATATCAAGCACTCGCCAATTTGGACAACGAGATTAGAAACCTGTGTCGTGTGAACGATCGCATTCCGGAAAAGGCTTTGTTCACTGGACACGCACCCGCACGGATTGATGCCCGCCGCATAGCGCTGAACGCATACTTTGAGCGCATGCTCGACTCTATCGTGGAGGAGAAGGCAGCGCGCATCGTGTGCAAATTCCTGTCCACCGATGCATATGGTGGTGATGGAAATGAGCCATTGGCAGTGGAGCCAAGCCGTGCTGATTCTCCCGCCACCGCGCAGCATAGGCTCAGGCCCAATATGGCCGGCTACTTGACGAAGCGCGGCAAGAACTTCGGAGGCTGGAAGGCACGCTATTTTGTGCTGGATGGTCCCCTGTTCAAGTACTATGAAGGTCCTGGCGGTGCTCATCTTGGCTCCATCAAGTTGCAGAATGCACAGATTGGCAAGCAGTCGGTGAATCACAACCACAACAACGAGGACGAGGACAATCAGTTCCGACACGCATTCCTGATCTTGGAACCCAAGAAGAAGGACTCGTCAGCACTTGTTCGCCATGTGCTGTGCGCCGAAAGCGATGCCGAGCGCGATCAATGGGTTGATGCACTTCTCCATTACGTCGACTGGAAGGAAGAGGATGAGCGCCTGCCACTGGGAAGGCAAGCGCAAGTTGCCAAGGCTGATGCCCACGCACCTCGCAGTCCACGCGTGCAGAAGTCTTCCACTGATTTGCGCAGTGGCAGCGGCGGCAGTCATGACTCTGCAACACAAGCCAGGCGGGATCTGCAAGCCGTGGGTTACAATGACACCATCGCTGGGAGTGCGCCTGTCATGGGTCCAAATGGCAGCGAAAGCCCATCACCAACCCACGACAAGCTCCCAGGCGGTGTTGAGCAGCAGGCATCCTCGCATCCCACCATTTCTGGTCCAACGAACTTGCACGTCATCCAAGACGCAGGCAACTGGGGCATGAAAGTGCCGCCCACGCCTGGCCGGGACAAGAAGCGCAGCGTTTTCCAGCTTCCCTTCACACGTGGCCGCGCCTCGTCTGATCAAGACTCGAAGGATGCCGGGCATGGCGGCAATGATCACCCGGCACCCACGCCACGCGCCGTCTTTGGAGTACCATTGGCGGAAGCCGTCGAGTTTTCACAGCCCGCCGGCGTTGACACTGAGCTGCCGTCCGTGGTCTATCGTTGCATCGAGTATTTGACTGCCAAGCAAGCCATTGCTGAGGAGGGCATCTTCCGGCTTTCGGGATCGAATACACTGATCAAGGCGTTGAGAGAACGCTTCAATACTGAGGGAGACGTGAACCTGCTGGAAGAAGAGCAGTACTATGATGTGCATGCTGTTGCGAGTTTGCTGAAGCTCTACTTGCGAGAACTGCCGGCCAGTATCCTCACTCGAGACTTGCATCTCGACTTCCTGCACTGCTTGGAGATTGTTGGCGAAGAGAAGATCGTCGCTCTGAACGCGCTTGTCAACAAGTTGCCACGACAGAACCGCGCCCTTCTCGAGGCGCTTTCCGCATTTATGCTGCTAATCGTGAATAATGTGCTCGTCAACAAGATGAACGTCAGAAATCGTAAGTTGGAATCCGCACTTTCCGCTCACAAGTAGCGCTTCTCACACATCACAGTCGGCGTCGTCTTCTCCCCTACGCTGAACCTTCCTGGCCCTCTCATCTCGCTGTTCGTGGAAGAGCAACACCGAATTTTCGGCGCACCGGCTGAGCTCGAGGCTTCTACTGTTCCTCCCACTGCACAGGCTGTTCAGGCTCCTTCGTCTGATGATCTGCGCTCGCCCCGTCGACAGATGTTCCAGGATCTTCCCACTCCTGCTTACAACCAGACGCAGTTCCAGACTACGGGCAACAGCACGCATGACGACACTGGCATGATTCCTATGCAGCCGAGCTACGCCACGTACCAGTACCAGATGGCGCCACAAGGTGACGGTGGCTACGGAAGTCTCAACGACGCGCTTCGCTCCCCAACAGTGTACAGCACTACTGCTACTGGAGCTCCGACACCACGCGATCTGAAGCAGAAACGACGCGAAAGCACCATGCTCGGAGTGAGCAGTAGCAATCGTGAAGGTGGAAATGGACCTACGAAGAAGCCGAGCCAGTCACGCCTACGAGAGGAGCATGGCACAAGTTTCTAGCAGACGGACATGTTGACGCTCCGACAGATAGCCAGGCGAGCACCTGGGAGATCCAGCTACGAAGGCGTATTACGTTCGATGGACTGCACCTACGACGACGATAATTACAGGTCCCACAACCCCACAAGGCTTAATCATCACCACAGCACTGCTGCTTCAGACTATAGCGAGGCCGAGAGACCCTTCCCACGGCACGCCAATCAATGGCAGAGACAGGCATCATGATGACGGACGAATATTATACATACTACCCCCACCCACCTCATGCGGAAATGAGGAAGACTGGACGGAGGAACCTAGTGCTTATTGTTTGGTGTTTATTGCTTATGGTTTTTTGATATGCTTCTGGCGGACTTGCTTTCTTGAAGCATCATACCCCCTCTCGTTTGAAATTTATTGTCGGCATTTTTATTCATCGGTGTGCTGCGTTTGAGATTACAAGCGTTCGAGCGAGGAATGAATGAGATTGTGGCTGGCATTTTGTGATATGCGAAGAAGGAGAGCTTCTCTGGCTGAGGGCTGGAGACACTGAGAACCAGGCTTAGAAGTATATTGGTGGTTAGATAGTTTACATTTGCCTCTGACAAGGCGAAGCACTCTGAGGAGGTGCGAACAAATGAGAAAGTAATTTGTACAGCGGATCATGGACAGTGGCTCCCTCCAATCCTTCCTTTCCTTATTTGTCGACCCGCGACTTGTTGGACAAGTAATGCCAATCCCAGCTGACATCCCATATCTTCGAGCAGGGAGGTGCTGTGATTCCTGAGTAGGAGCATCGATGAAACATTTGGCATCGTAGAAAACATGATTTCTAACAATTCTAGCTCCTGTATACGCGCCTATGGTCCCCTAGTATGTGAGAGAAGAAAAAAAAACATTCGTCATCCTGCCCGCAAACTCGATCTCTCCCACCACTCTCCTCCCAACCATCCTCCCTCTTCCCTTCCCTTCGTCTCATTCTCGTCCTCACCCCTCCAACCCCTTCTCCTCCTTCAACGGCCCCAACGGCGTTCCCAAACTCCCCATATTCAACACTTCCTCACCCTCTTCCTCCTCCCTCTTTATGCTCTGCGACTGCATGTTCAATTTCAACTTATCCTCCCCTCCCGCCCCACCTTTCGAAAACGGCGTGACAGGCTGCTCTAAAACTTCCCCATCGACTTCTATGCGGACTTTCTCATTGTAGAAACAGACGAGATTTTCGATTTTGGCGCTTTCGAGGAGGGGGGTGGGGTAGTACCATACGATATCCTTAAAAACCAGATCATCGTCGGAGGAGGATGAGGAGGGATTTGGGGAGGTTGGTGAGGACGAGGGGATTACGACGTCGTAATATGAAGCTTCGCCTTTGTAGGGACATTTCGTCGTTGTGGAACTTTTGCGTAGAACGCTAGCGTCGACGCGTGTGAGAGGGATGTAGTAGCGGCAAGGGAGGCCGGTTTCGTAGAGGTGCATGGAGGAGAAGGTGTCTGCTACGATGCGGTATTGCGTCTCCTCGGTCTCTGATTCTGATGTTTTGGTTGAGGTCTCTGGATTTGAGGCTTCGGAAGGTCCACTAAGAGGAAGTTTCACAACAATATGTCGTGTTGATTGTAAAATGTCGATTCGTTTGAATGGATCCTTAGGATGTACGAAAATCGGAGTCGATTCTTCGAACCATTGGTCTATGCTTGCAAAGTCGATTTTTACGAGGCCTGCTAGAGGTTTTGCGGGTTCGGGTAGGGCGTCTTGGTTGGCGAAGCAGATGACTTTGTCGATCTTCTTGGAGCGTACTGTGATTGTCCATTGTGTTGCGAGGATTTGTTTGGGGTTTTCGGGATGTGAGATGTTTTCTCCAGGTGTGATTTGTAAGTCTGCGCTTCGGGCTGCAAAGTAAGAGTGGAGGACTGCGGCGGGGATGTAGAGTTGGGGATAGTATGGGTGTTCCCAGACGAAGATTGCGGCGGTGGTTTTGAGGATGTAGGCGCCGTTGAAGAGGAGTTGGATAAGTCTTGGAGTGGGAAGAGTTTTGTGGGGACCTTGAGTTCCGAGTTTGATGGCGAGGGACTTGAGGTCGCTGTAGATGACGATGGCGGATTAGTTGCTCTTCTTGGACATCTTTTCCACATGCTGTACGGCGTGAAACATCATAGCGCTTGCAGCTGCTGAAGGGACAGCAACTCCAGAGCCACATTGACTTACTCCGAAAGCTTTCCCTCCGCCATCGTCGTCGTCGATGCTACAGCAGAAGCCTCCTCCGCAGGAAAGTCACCCATAGATCCCAATTCCTCCTCGTGTTCTCGATAAGCTTTCCTATACCGAGCAGGAACCAGCGTCCGACTAGCGTACGATAAATACCTCTTGTGTCTGCGAGATTGTTGATGAAAATGATGATAGTTGTCGTTGCCGTTGTCTTCCCAGGGCATGGCTCCGAGGTTGAGAGGTGTGGTTCAGCTCTCTCCACGAGGGTGGCTGACAGAAGTGGGGCCAATCGGGGCCATGATGATGTCGAATTGACCACGACGCCAGAAGGAACATAGTCTATTTGACGCTGACTCGCGGAGCACAAGGAGCGGTATGAAACCTCTGACGTGCAGCGTAAGCCGTGCATGAGTCGAAAATGAGTGTGTGCGTTCTTGGTGCCATGGCGAAAAGGTCGCATGAAGCGTGTTCGAGATCAATGGCCGTCAATGCTATATTGCGTCTATCGTAATTTGTTCACGACATCTATTTTCGCTTTTACATCGAATGCACTTTTGTGGATTTGAAAGCCTCGATTGACAATACGCAAGCAGCTAGGCGGTGCTTCGGTCAGCTCACATGCAGCACGATATGCATCGCTTGGTAATCCGTCTCAGGCGTAGGTGCCGCAGGAGCCGAACAGATAAGTGCTCACGCCGTACCATATGGCGGTATGAGGAGCCTTAGGTGACAGGATGCGTCCATTCTACAAGTACTTCTCATCCTTCAACCACTTCTCCACTGCCGCCTTGTCTCTCTGCAGCCAGCCAATCTTCGCCTTGATCGCATCAAACGACTGCGCAAGGTTGCGGTCAAAGCCCTTGGTGCTCTTGCCCTCGAAGAACTTCTCCACGTCACGAAGCTGATCTTCCCTCGTGAATGAGCTCGTCGCCATCGAGACAACAGATCCGAGCAGAGTAAATGACGGCGGCATCTTCTCCTTGAGCAGATCCCAGTTCTCCTTCATCCAGGCCCAGAATGCTTCAATACCTTCTTGATGGGCGCGAAGACCGGCGAGGGGCAGGTAAATGTCTTGTTCCTTGACGTGCTTGCCGATGGAGTACGCAAGCGTGCGCTGGATGAGCTCCGGGTCGCGGGCACGACCGAGTGAGCGAAGTGCTGCGTTGCGCTCGTCGGATGAAGTGGCCGTCTCGTACTCCTTGACCAGGGCGTCGTATTCTGCTTTGCCACCATACTGCAGCACAATAGCGTAGACTGAAGCGCGCAAGTTGGGGTGCAGCGCAGCACGATCACCCGCAGCGAACTTGCCAAACATGTCGAATGCCGCCTTCTTCGTCTCCTCATCACCGGCAGATGCAGCGTTGCCAAACATGAGTGCCTTGAATTGCTGCTCGATGTGTCCTTCGTTTCCAGTGAATGTCCAGCCCAGCTCATGAGCCTTTTGGCTGGAGAGATTGCGCTGGAAGGCCTTCAGTGCTTCCTTGGTCTTTTCGTCCTCGAAGATCCAGGTCGAGCGAAGGGCGCCAATACGAGCAGTAATTTCGTCCCACACTACCATGTCAGGCTCCTTGTCGAAGCCCTTCAGAAGTGAAAGCAGGCCATCTGTCTTTTGGTATCCGGCAGCTGAGAGAGCGCCAGCATCTGCAATCATGCCTGCTCGGTCCTCGACTGTCAGCAAACCTGCCTTGGCGTTTTGACCAAGCTTCTGTAACCGTTCTGCAGGGTAGGATGTGCGGTAGATGCCAGAGTGGTCCGCGTTCAGCTTGTAGAAGTCGAGATCCGGGACCGTGAAGTCTGCCTCGCGCTTGTTCAACGTGAGCTCCTCATCAACGCCATTCTTTGTCCTCAGACCAAGGAACACTGGGTAAAGAGTCTGGTCCTCCTCAGGCTTCACGTCAGCCGTGCGTAGGAAGCGGTTCTGCTTGACGTGAATCTTGCTGTTCTTGGCGTCCTCAGTGACAGTCACCACAGGGAAGCCAATGTTCTTGGTCCAGATGTCGGCGATTCGCTCAACGTCCTTTCCGCTGGCATCGCTCAGAGCTGCCCAGAGATCGCCTGTTGTGGTGTTGCCATAAGCGTGCTTCTTCAAGTATCGCCTGATGCCTTCCATGAAGACATCTTCCCCAAGATGCTTCGACACCATGCGGATGACACAAGATCCTTTCGAGTAGGAGATGGCATCGAAGATCTGGTTGATCTCGTCTGCTCGCTTCACAGGTACTTCGATTGGGTGCGAGCTTCGCAGCGAGTCCAGGCCAAGGGCTGATTGGAGGTTATCCGTGACATACCCTTCCCACACTTTCCACTCTGGATAGAAGACATTGCAAGAGTACCAAGACATCCATGTCGCGAAACCCTCGTTGAGCCACAGACCGTCCCAGAAATCCATTGTTACGAGATTGCCGAACCATTGGTGAGCCAGCTCGTGTTGGACGACTTCTGCCACGCGCTGCTTGGTGGACGCGCTGACATGCTTCTCATCGAGGAGAAGATCGACAACACGGTATGTGACCAAGCCCCAGTTCTGTCAAAGTGTTAGCTGCACGCTCATGTAGCCAAAGTGGACGTGCGAGAGAAAGTCAGAACATACCTCCATAGCACCAGCGGCAAAATCGGGAATGGCAACCATGTCCATCTTCGGTAGCGGGAATTTGCTGTCGAACTCCTTCTCGTAGAAAGCAAGAGTCTGAGCGGCCAGCTTCAAGGAGAACTGGCCGTGCTCAATGTTCTTGTCCGGCGTGCAGAATACTCTCACAGGCACACGGAAGTCGTTCGTCTCCACCACCTGCAATTCTCCAACGATGAAGGCGAGCAGATATGTCGACATGAGAGGTGTCTTGTTGAAAGTGACTGCCTTCTTGCCGTTGTCCAGCTTTTTTGTACCCGACTCATCCATGTTGCTCAGACATGTCAACTTCTCGTCTGCAATCAGAGTAACGGTAAAAGTGGCCTTCAATGCAGGCTCGTCGAAGCACGGGAATGCCCGTCTGCAGTCTGTCGGCTCCATCTGCGTCGTGGCAATGTATTTGTCCTCGCCATTTGGTCCCTTGTAGGACGATCGATAAAAGCCAGCCATGTTGTCGTTCAGTGATCCGGTGAACTTGTGAATGAGCTTCGCCTTCTGCCCCGCAGGAATAGTTTGGTCAAAGTCGATCTTGGTGGTCTGACTGTCCTCATCGTGGGAGAGTGTAGGAGAAGATGTGATGGTCTGACCTCCTGCCTCAATCTTGGTTTCCTTGATGTCCAATTCCAATGCATTGACGGATATCGACTTGGTGTCCTCGACGACATCCAGCTCAATCTCGACTGTGCCTTCATACTTGAATGTCTCGAAATTGGGCTCGAGTGTGACGTTGTAGTGCAATGGCTTGACGTTCTTGGGCAGCACCTCACGGCCCTTGGAGATGTCCATGTTGGCATCGGCCGTGTCAGCTTCCTTGCGACACATGGCGGAGCGTCGACTGGAGCAGTATCGTTGGTAGGCGGTCGTGTGTCGAGGGAAGCGTTGGAAGCGCGAGGGAGAGCGGAGGACGGGCTCAGGCGGTGTGGAGTGGCGGAAGGGTAGCTGCGGCTGTATTCGAGATGCAGAAGCTGTGGATGCGGTCAGGTACGATCTCGTGGGCAGCAGCGAAGTGGGTAGGTGAGTCGAGTGGTTGGTGGGGGTCCTCAGGCCGACTGCGGCTTTACGTGCCGCCGAGCGGAGGGACATGCTGGGACTGTACAGGAGTAGTAATACAGGCAAGAATCAAGGAAGAATGAAAGGCAAACACTCCAAACACGTCTGCGGCATCGATAATTCACGATACGCGACGCCGATGCGATGAATGCTTGATGCGTGGCGGGATCCGTGCCCGATCTGAGCTTTGCCTCACCTCCGACAACGCCGCTCCTATCTCTCCGCCCACCACCTCCGTTCCTCATCCTTCTTCAGTATCCCGCCATACTGTGTTCATACCCACCATGCGTGAGCGTTCACGCAGGTAAAGACACAGAGTCCCGCGCACGCTGGCCAGCAAGATGATGAGATTGTGTACTCTGGCTGCTCAGATGGCCCGTTGAAACGCACCCTCCTGAGCATATCTTGCTTGTCTGGAGACATGAGAAGCTATACCATGCCTCGTCATGATAGAACAACGTGTCTGCCTGTCTACGTGTGACGGTGGCAATCATTGCTTGGCAGCTCAGCCGCGCCACTTCAGCTGCACCAAGAACTGACGCTAATGGCCCGCAGACCCAACCTTCGAGGCATTGCAGTAGCCCTCAGAAGCACGCTGTTGCACGATCTGCCGGCCTGTACTGCTCTCCGCAGCTCATTCCATCACAATGGAGCCTCTGAAAGACCCAGAAAATCATATCCGACTTCTGTGGCTCTACCCGGAAGGAGAAGATGACAACATCAGGCTCAAAATGAGCATCTTCGACCGTGCCGATACTCCAGAATACTATGCCATCTCGTATACCTGGGGTGCTTCAGACTCCTTGCAAGAAATCTTCATCGCCGACGAATCTCGCCTGGTTAGGCCCAATTGTCGCGATGCGCTATGGCAAGCTCGACTACACCACCCTGCATCCTGGATATGGATTGATTCACTCTGCGTGAATCAGGAAAATCTGACCGAAAAGGCCCACCAAGTGAAGACCATGGGGAAAGTTTTCACTTCTGCACGACGTGTGCTATGTTGCATCGGAATGGAAACGGATGACGTGGACACAATCCGATCGATATGGCCCGAATTCCTTCTAGAAGACATCGAAAAAGATCGCGTAGGGGACCGTGAATGGCAGGATGGGACAAAATCTTCAGTATTTCTGTACGAGCCTGCCACGGCTCTGGAATGCGTGGAACTTGAGATGAGAGGGGAGACTTCACATGATTATCCTCCTGTCGACGTATGGCAATTCCATGCGGCTTGCGACGACTTCGTCAATCGCCATTACTGGCAGCGCCTCTGGATACTGCAAGAGTACAAGCTGGCCAAAGAACGCAGTATCTTGTGTGGGGCGCAACGGATCTCAGAGAATTTTCTCAAGAATCTGTGCCAAAGAACGCGTTGCTGGCTGAACTTTAGCAGCATTGGCTGGGATTTCCCATTGGATGCTCTTCTAGCTGACGGGCATTCGTATCGCAAATTCGGAGATCTCGCACGCTTGCAATGTGCTGACGTTCGGGATCACATTTACGGCACGACTGCCCTCTTCGACTGGCGCGAGCATCAACAGAGTCTAGAGCCTGATTACACGCGATCAGGTGCATCGTTGGCAAGCGCAGTGATCAACCAGAGCGAAAACATTTATGACGCTTGGGACTTATGTAGAATGCTGGGTGTAGACTCACAACACGAGTTGGTTCAAGAACTCGTGCGATCGCATCAAATGCCGCATGTGGACAGCCGTCGGTCGGATCCAGCAGACTCAGCAGCTCTTCCGTGCCTTTTTCGCGGATACTTCTACATTATCCACAATGATCGGAAGGGCAGATTGATGATCTCTTTGTGGGGTCAACAAGACAGCGATCATCCGCATGATTCACGGAGGAGATGCTGTCTCAATGACCACAAACGCAACCTAAGGGATGACCGCCTGGCCTTGTCTAGAGAGATGAGAGAACACGGTTTTCAAGCTTGTCGAACTGAACTGCAGTCTCCCAATAGCATTCCACAAGTTCTGTATCGGGGGAGAAAGTCTGTCGGCCTTGTGTGTCACGATGCTCAACCAGGAGATCTGCTAATGCTTTGCGACATTCCTTCCAACGGCATGGGAACTTTCGGCCTAGCCCTACGCAAGGGCGAAGCCCCTGAGACGTACGGTATCGTTGGTCAGGGAATCCTCTATCGCGCTGTATTTGAAGACGCCAGCAATATGTACGATGCGGAAATCCGAGCATCGGGAAGCGATTTGGTCACGCTGTTTGCTCAAGATCTAGTCATCGATCGCGGCGCTGAGCATCAGCCGGCCTTCGATATCGATCGTCAAGCGCGATTGGATCGGCTCTGGACTAAAGTGCACGGGGAAGTAGTGCTAAAGTGGATCCAGAGGGACCGCGAGTTCAAAGCCATGATGAGTGAAGATTGGGAACAACATTCTTTCCCCAAGCGCCCTACCTCCGAGCCATCAGCAATTGAACGACCCACATTTACGATGCATGAGCAACCTAAGACTATTCCTCAATCGCCCCTTCGTGCATTGAAGACGAGACTCGCAAACTACAGGCAATCACCAGTCATCCCTAAGTTGAAGTACGGAGACGCAGTTCAACGGGATCCGCTTCCGATCGCGTCAGCTCTTGACATAACAGGCGAATCAGCTTCCGTTTCAAGTCTCCAAAGACTCGTGCTGCCAGCACCCTGCGCAAGAAACTGCAAAGTGCGACATCTTCACAATGTCTATCATCAGGACCATAAGATAAAGTGGCGAGAGCCGATTTGATATTCCCTGACACTGCAGATGTCGGGATCTTTAATTGAAGCTCTGCAGTCGTTGCAGCGAGAGTGCTCTACGAAGAAAGTGTAGTGCACACCCCGAGCTGTAACGAATTCAGCATTCGCATCGCACACTCCGAACATCAGTCTGTACCGTTCATTGAGCTTTTTCAGGCAGACATGAGAGATCAGGCTAGTCGATTGCTATGGTCAGGTAAGCCGGAGAATGTCACTGATATCGTGATCTCGACATCAATCGTGTGGGAACAGCGCCAACAGTTTCGAAGGCGCAAAGCACCAGGGCATATCAGCTGTGGCGCAGCAAAAGAACATGCTGTGGCTAATGTCTCACCTCCGAGTCGCCGCCCACCGACCCGAAACCGACTTTTCCTCTTTTCTTCGCGCTTTCGTTTCTCTTTCACCACTTCACCTCATCAACAGCGAAACCAAACCCATTTGCACAGGAACAACTTACACTGTGCATATCGTGCAGCCATCTTCACGATTTGAGATCTGCAACACAGCGAGCTGCTGTTCAAGCTCTTACACAGCAGATAATCCGTCCTCATCGGACATGACAGCTAATCATTTCCTTCTCCCGGCTTCACGAGACCATGAAAGCCAGACGTAAACTCTCAGCTTTTCAAAACCGCAATACAGTCCTCTCAGAAAGTTCTTCCTCTTCCATGAGCTTTTCTGGAGTTTTATCTCAAAATTTTCATTGCAAGAATGAATCTATCCACCTTGTTTGAGGTTCCCAGGACTACAATCATGATTGGGTTGCCATAGTTTGTGTGGAACAGAAGAAATCGTACTCTGTGCAGATGATGATGTTACCCTTTTGAGACAGGAAACTCTTTCAGATTGGAAGCAAGAAGCTCATTCATCACGAAATGAGCCCCTCCCTCGCACTTGGAAACCCAATCGGCGAGCAGCAACCGCTACTAACAACAGTCTTCCGCACCCTCGTCACAACAATAGTGCCATTCGTCGACGCGACGCGTCTCAACACAGCATTTTGTTAATCCCACGGGAATCTCCGGCTTTGGATCACACTATGTACCGATTCTGTCAGTCCGAAGCTCTATGTACACCATGAGTGATTTTGTAAACATCAAGGTCAATCACTCACATAATCTCCGTTGGGATCTTCGAAATCAGTGCATGGCGAGAAAGTCCAGTGCGTGAGCTCGGAGTTACAGCAATTGTCCGTCAACGTGGTGCAACAATGCACTTCCTCTGTGGGAAGAACCCCGAAAAAAGAAGAGGTCTCATACACACAGCATGATTGTTGCCATGGACACTTTGTGATTGCGATCAGCCAGTGAGCCCAAAGTCTTCTAGCAGGTAGGATTTACTTCGTTGCGCAGCCACTGGTCATCGGTGCAATCGCCGAGGAGAATGGCAGAACTCGGGTCAAAATTGTCGTCTGGTGGATCCACTTGCGCTCTGCTGAACGTGTAAAGTACAGCGAGCGCAGTGGCGAGTGTTGGAGCGGCGTACATGATTGTTGATGTTACTGTCCTTGGATAATGGCTGACGAGATATTGTGAACAACGAACAGATTAGTGCGCCTTCACAGTGTTAACATGCTCTGCATGTGCCCTGCTCAACACCCCGTTCACTAATCGCCCTAATAAATAACAGGCAATGGCCCCAGTCCCCAAGGGCGGCGATGGAGCGGGCTTATGGCCTGTCAAGAATAACGATCTCGAGCAGGTGGCAAGTGTGTTTGGTGGAAATCGATCCTACAGGACTGAGTACCCACTTGAGCTCGTTCTACACAGCGGATGAATATTCTAGCAATGCACGGGCGTTGCAAACTGTCCGTGGCAGAATATCTCGCGCACAATCTGTAGCGCCCTTTGAGCCCGATTGGCGGTTGGACAGTGTTGATCTTCTCGACAACCATTGCAGTCCCGCCAACGCTTCACTTGCTGCGATCTTGTAACGCTGTGTGGATCATGTGCTCGACACGAGCTGCGAGCTGCGTCCAAGCCGGGAAAGGAGTCGGGCGCTGTCGATTCTTTTGGTCTGATAACCAAACCCATCCGCTACGTCGCATGGAGAAACCCTCGCTTGGATAACTTATCTTTACAGCACCCAATGCTTCCCGGCTCACAGCAGAATTTGCCGTATTCTGAGACACAACATTGAGTCGCCACACCGCCGCACTGATGAGCGTCTTGGTCAGTACCAAGCCCAATCGCATGCATACATCGGTGATCAGGAAGACTACTTACGAAGGGCGGAGGATTTGGGTCATTTGGATCTGCATCCTCTGCCACGTCTTCGCTAGGTGAGCATTTGTGATCTCTATCGTGGTCACTACAGCAGCCCGGTTCGTCCGGAAAACAGCAGCGCCAGTCTAGAAGGACGTCTGAGTAAGTTCTTTGACAGCAGTACTGGTCTTCAGGACACTGGATGGAGGTCGCGATCAGAATAGGAACGTGTACTCGGATGTCTGGATCGAATCGAGACAAGTACTCACGTCATCCGTCGTGAAATAGTCGGTGGTGCACAACTGGCCTAACGCGTTCAATTCTGCGTCACAACAGCCATTCTCTATGCCGGTTACACAACAAATCAACTTCTCCTCCGAAAGTCTAACAGTCGCGGAGACATGGCAGCACGGGTAGCCAATTTCGCACTATGCTCCAAGATCAGTGTATGAGCTCTTCTGGAACAGAACTGAAACTTACAGGATGGTCTAGCCATTGATTGGCACGGCAATTTATGATGAACTCCTGGTCTGCAACTGCCTGCGCAAGAACTTCTGAATCCGACAGTGTACTCGCGTCTACTAGCTCATTTGGATCAACATCCTCCTCATTCTCGTTCCCTTGGGCGCCGGCCAGTGTTGCCAGTGCAGCGGTCAGGAAAAAGCCGACGTGCATGCTTCTAGAGTAGCGTGCATCGATCGTCGCGGATTTTGGTGGAGGAGGCACTAGTATAACCATGGCCGCATATTCCCACACAGCGATCCATGATATACTCTCTCACTCGACCTCGCGGGCTGAGATCCGTTTGGATCCCCTCTCCTCAACAAATGGCCACTCAACGTCGTCTTCGCCGCCAACTCCGCTTGCCCCGATCTTGGTAGCACTCTTGATGAGTGATAGAGCTCGCGCAGGAATTGACAGTTACGGCCGGACAGAACCATTGTCTGTGCGATGCATACCGATTCATACCCGCCCTGGGCACTCTGTTCCAGTCGAACGTATGACCCAGTTTCAAACAGTAGTGACTCCATCTGCACTCGTACGTCAGTGGAATCAATAGTGGACTATGTCATGAGGGCCAGACGTCGGAATAGTCGTCAGTCTGCCATCGACACTGGAAGAGCAGCACATGAAATAGCGACAAGGATTGCCAGTAATGATGGCCGAAGCATACTACAGAGTTCGAAGCAACGATGTGCTTCCGCTGTTCGTGGTTAGTACATCCAGTCTGTCACCTGTATCCAAGGATCAGACAGCAGGGTACGACTCGCTGTCTTGGCATTTACAACGCTTTTGCCAGCCGTCCCACGGCAGCTTGTTTGCAGGAGAGTCCCCGAAAATTCTCGGGCTCATATTTCCGAAATCGGCGTATGCAGATGACGGACTGTAGTGGTGAATGCCAAGATCGCCTACCTTGCTCTGATGGTTGGACTCATTTTATAAAAGCTTGTTTGACTGAAGATTTTGCTTAATCATGCAGATGCTACAAAGGCCTGGAAACGGGCGACTCAGGCGTTTCTTGGTAACTGGAAGAGGGTACTGCTGACCGGATTGCTCCAAAGAGATATTGTTCTAGACCTACAGCCCTGACTCGTTGACCTCCATCGTCCGTATCGGGCGACTCACATCCAGGGTGTCTTTACAGACTTCGGCACTGTCTGAGAATGCCATCATACACTGCGCCATGTCCACACCATCCGCCTGCGCGGGAAATCAACGTAAGCAAAGGTCAATGTACAAACGACGATACTGTAAAGACTCCTGTCTCAAGATTTACAGACAGTTATTGAACGCCACGATCGACCACATGAGTCCATTCCGTGTAATTCCATTCTGGTCTCGATTCGACCAGATCTGGGATTTCGCCGAAACAGTCACTTGAATCATGCAGCATGGAAGCTTGATCAACTCCCCCACAGGCACTTCACTCTTGTGGTTCTTTGCATTCAATCCGGAGGACGAGGGATATACCATGTTCACGAACGGTGCTAGCCAGACCGCACCAATGAGCTTGAGTCGCACGGCCTCGAGCCCTACTCCAAAGCCCCTCATCGTCCGCATTTGGCAATTCACGTTCACGATGGCGCCAAAGCTTTGACCCAATGAGCGGGTGTGCTAGAGCTGCATTTGTACCACATTTGTTGGCTGCGGGGCAGAAGCATGTTGACAGACTGTCCGTATTCCATTTTCTATCGACGACTGTCCCGAGTAAGTGCATCTCAAAGCTCGAGATGTGGAGGATGCGTACGCACGCGGCGGAGCAGGCTCTACGAATTGAAAGATGATCAGCAGGACATGAACAGCTATTTGTGGCTCGAGTGTTGGCACTACAACGGTACCAGAGCATCGAAGCGGCCGCAGCCCTTGTCTATCTGATCGCAAGTGGTATGTGCCAAGAAAGCTTGATACAACGTACAACGGCAAAACAGAAGAAGGCAGGGCAGTGGATTCTGCCGGGCCATCTAATCATGCAAGTCTGTCAGTATGGGATATCGCAGCCTATAGTACAGACACAGCAATGACTAAACAAAAATTGACTGCTTGACATATGCCAATGCTATAGAAATATCAGTCCTCGACTTCAACATTGGCACATGAAATTCTGCTCTTGTGAACTAAAGATGGAGCCACCAAACCTGATGATCTCAGCTGTCACCTCGGTCAGGGATCGGAGGACCATCGCAGATTGCGTTGGAAAACTTGATTGCACTGGCCACGCCGAGAAGTCACTTCTGTCGCCCCCAACTTTACTCAGCTGAATCCCGACACCAGCAAGACCGCCAGCTTCCGTCCATCACTTTCGAGGTATTCATGTAGTATTTGCACTGCGTCCGATCGTTAAGTCATCATGAAGGCGACAGTCGTTGCGCTTGCGTTTGCGACGCTCTTGAACGCATTGCCATTACCCCCGGAGACAGAATGGCTGGAAGACAGCGTCGAAGCGCGCGATATCACCGCAGAGGATGAGACCATCAAGCTCCCAGCTGTGAAGCACAGAAAGCGCCAATACCCATACTACTGGGATTTCCAAGACTACTGGGGCACGCCACCACCAGCAGCAGAACCGGCGGAATGGGGCTCGCTATATTGGCGTGGACCTACGGACAACCCATACGGTCGTTGCTTCACCGAAGACGCCAAGACACTCGGACTCGTGTGCTCTGGTGGTTCATACGAGGAGACTCATACTTCAGCTAACGGGTTCTTGACCGATACCGATAAGGGATTTTTCGTGTCTTTCTATACTGGACCTCCGAATCCCCTCGGTGGCTGGAATCCTTTCGCTCCAGCGAGCACCAACCGCGTGGGCACGGCTGTTGGAGGCGTTAGTCGCACAGGAGCAGTAGCTGGAGGAGGGATCTCTGGTGGTATTTCCGGCGGAGGGACAGTCAGACCTAGTGGAGGAGGAATATCTGGCGGCGGAACCACTGGCAGAACGATCACGACCGGCAAAACAGGTACTGGTACTCGAACCGATGTCGACAAGAACGTTAAAGGCTGTGTAGATCTAGTAAGTACTGGACGCAAAGTCCACAGTCACTTTTCAGTTTTACTGACGCTCTCTCATAGGGCATCGTTTCAGCAGGAGTCGGATGTTAAGGGCATGAGCGCACGAAAATGGCCCTCGGTTGATCAATGTCAAACACAAGACCCATTGCGGCGTGCGTGGCCTTGCCCAAGGCTGAGAAACAGTATTGAGCTGAACATTGCAGGGTCTCAGAGTTCCGGCCAGGGACGAGGGCGTCTGCACAAAGGGCGTTGGGCTTTCGCCAGGGCGGAAATTGAGCAGTCTTTCGAGTATGGTTGAGGCACTCAGGCATGAAACATCTCTTTTGTATTTTCAATGACGGACTTTTGACTTCATCCAACCAGAATTC
This sequence comes from Cercospora kikuchii, assembly GCF_019650295.1. Lineage (NCBI taxonomy): Eukaryota > Fungi > Ascomycota > Dothideomycetes > Mycosphaerellales > Mycosphaerellaceae > Cercospora > Cercospora kikuchii. Next base: position 510,857 of record NW_025408590.1, read on the forward strand.
GGTAGGTAGGCAGCTTCGATGTGTCTTATCCTTTGACAATGTTGTCCGTGTTGTCTTTGATCGCGGCCATGCGCGTCAACTCCAGAACCAGCGCGGTATTATTTGCCGACCAATTGGCGGCTTTTTGACGAACAAGATCATCATAAAAGTCCGTCGAAGTCCTGTCAGGATAATTCCACGCTCCTGAATAAGTTTCCACCTGCCGATATCGACGACCGGGTCCATTTCCGTACATGGACACGGAGGAGTTCGCTGTGATCCGTCGCGGATTACTGATCCAACTCGAACACGCTCGAGAGCGAGTCCTGGGCTGATGCCAAGATTTGAGGGGGTTCTCCGCTTCTCATGACACGAATCTTGCTGAAATTAGCCATTGGCTGGGTTGAGTTTGAAAAAGCGATCGTATTCCTCGTGATGCACGTTGCTTGGAAGGTGGCAAGTTGAGGCTGAAAGTAGTTGTTTAGCCCTCACCAATCTGGGTAATCCTTCTCCGTTCTGGACTGAGAACTGTCGTTCTGCGATGTCGATTTCGAGGTTTCAATGCACATTCATTGCAACTCCTGCAAAAGTCAAGGGCAAGGCTGAAGGCCATCCTGAGGCCCCTACAGTCGGCTGTGCCGCAGCCAGGACTTGATGAAGGTCTGGAAGTCTGCTAGAGTGTTGCTCAATTCGTAAGAGTTGCGCGATTCATACCTTGTGCGAAGGCGTAATGACAAAGAGAAGGTGAAGTCGAAACAGCGTCGGCATCAGCGGCCTCGGCCAAAGCTTGGCCGAAGAGCTGGCCGAACCGAGCGCTCGTCCACCCACTGCCTTATCATCATCGCAACGGCGGCAGCGTCAAGATGGCCATCAGACTATCCCTTGCCACGACGACTCGAATTCAGCTGAACGATGACACGAAATATTGCGATCAGAGAACCTGCAGGCCCCAAGCTGCAGCGCGTGGACGCAGATCTTCTGATACCAGGCAGAGGCGAACCCGTCAAACATGCCGCATTGATTTATGAACAAGATGAGACAGCAAGCGGCAAAGGGAAGATCCTCTTCGCAGGCACAAAGGACGAGGTTCCCTCAAAATATGCCAATGTCAAGGCGAGCTTGCATGTTCCTGTCCTGATGCCAGGAATGTGGGATTGCCATGTTCACGTACGCAGAAGTCAGCAACTTTATGTTCGTACTTTACTGACAGGCGAGCCAGCTCATCGGCCAAAAAGATCTGAATCTTGAGCAGATCGCTCTCATGTCCTGCTCCACAGCCGGCTTCCGAATCGCTCGTGACGCAGTAGCAACGCTCAATGCCGGCTTCACCAGCGTTCGCGAAGTCGGCGGCTACGGTATAGATATCAAGAATTCCATCGAAGAAGGCTGGATCCCGGGACCTCGAATCTACTCCGCGGGATCTATTCTCAGTCAGACAGCAGGCCATGGAGATTTGCATACCATGCCTTTGGAGCTAATGCATCATCGCATGACTGAAGGTTTTCCTCTTGCCCTGGCGGATGGTGTAGATGAGGCGATCAAGCAGACGAGGAAGCAGATTAGACGTGGTGCGAGTGTCATCAAGGTCTGTGCTACTGGTGGTGTCCTGAGTAGGATTGATAGTCCGAAAGCGGCGCAGTTCACGAATGCGGAGCTGGAGGCTATCGTTGGAGAAGCCAAGCGGACTAATATGATTGTAGCGGCGCATGCGCATGGAACGGAAGGAATTGTGAGCATCGGTGTCGTTTATTGAGAACATGTGCTAATCCTGTATTTTAGCTGGCAGCTTTGCATGCTGGTGTGAAAACGATCGAGCATGGAAGTTACCTGACAGAGGAGGCAATTGAGCTCATGCTTGAGAAGGTACGCCCCCCGATGGTGTAAAGGCAGTAGCAGCGACTGACTTTCATCAGGAAGCAATTCTTGTCCCCACCCGCTATGTCCAACAATATGGCATCGAGCATGCGGAACAAATGGCCCCAGAGAGCTATCAGAAGATGGCCGAGACGGTACATGCCAACAAGGAATCGTATCGAAAAGCCGTATGTGCCCGAACTTATACGACGAACGGGCGCTCGTCTCACAAAAACTGACATTCTCCTCAGATAAAAGCCGGTGTACGTATAGCTCTTGGTACAGATCTCGGTATCTCCAGTCACGGAGCCAAGTTCAATCACGGCACAAATGGCAAGGAATTCTATTACGCCGTCGAAGCAGGTCTGACGCCTCTGCAAGCGATCGAAGCTGGAACCGCGACTGCTCCTGCGACCTTGGGCCCCCAGGCGCCGAAGTCAGGTCAGCTTCGCGAAGGCTATGATGCAGACTTCATCGCTCTGGCGAAGAATCCTTTGGACGATATCGAGGTTTTGGCGCGAGCTGAAGAGGTGAAGTTTGTCTGGAAAGGTGGCAAGTTGGTCAAGCGCGATGGCGAAAAGATTGGAATCATCTGACTGGCGAGGCTGAATCCTCTTGACTACTTCCCGTATTTTCGCGACATTTGTGTCTGCGCTGCGACAGCTCTGTCGCTGGAGTATGGCGGATAAAGCGGGCTGAGTTTCTTGCCAAAAGCCTGGCTGAGCTTGAGCATAATTTAATTCGAAAACTTACAGTACCATCAGGGCAATATTGCCACCCCCGTTGCTATTGAGCAGAGTGACTGCGACAAGGGGACATGCTGTTTCTCCAGCGGAAACGAGGTGAAGAATGCCGCTCTTTGACACCCTTACGAGAATGTCGTCTTTCCCGGGACTGCCACAAGCTGGAACGATCGTCTAAGGCCGCAAATGAGTCACATCGATCCAGAGGGGTCCACGATAGCGATATGGACAACGTTCCTGGCATCGCGAAGCAAGATTTCAGCCATTAATCCATGCGATGCAGAGAACCACCACGTCACAGTGCTGCTGCCGACCGCCAGTTGAATTAGCCGAAGTAGGCCCAGCCCTGTTGGGCGCGCATCACGTGGGCTCGCGTAAAAAAGCTCGGCAATGTTTCAGGTAGGCGCTGCGTCACTCGCGCAACGCCAGCCTATCAACAATAACGTCTCACAAAGACTCGCAACCGCGCTACGACATGTCGCTCTTTGTTGGGCTGCTATTCTGGGCTATTGTCGAGGTCGACCGTCGACGAGACAATGAAATGGGGTCACGCTGGCCTGGCAGCGCCTGCTGTTCGTGGCAGTGGCATGGCGGCGAGGTAGTCTTCACCACCGTTTCCTCTTCCCTGCATTCACCATCTCCGCACCGACACTTCACTATTTCCTGTTTCTTCGCCCGACCGCTTTCCTTATCTTCCCTTCTTGTTCAAATCAGGCGCTGTGCGCTATACCAATAACTTGCTGGCAAGACCTTTTAATTATCACTTGCACGACAGACCTCGAAACAGCAGAACCAACCCGGAGCAGAACATATCACGAACAGTCCAGCACAGCAGATATCATGGCCCGCAACTTTCAGCCCTTCGCAATACTTCCGGTCCTGGTGATCGCGACAGCTTTTGTGTTGTCCTTCCTCTGCATCTTTGCTGGCAATAATCGTGGATTCATGGAAGACTACTATGTCTTCAACCTCAACACGACTCGCTTTGGCCAGAATGCGGTGCAGAAAATTGATAACAAGATCATGGGCCTGAATGTGACCCGAGTTCTCACCAAGCGCGATCTGGTAGAAGTCCCCATGATGATCGATGTCAACGTTGCGGCCCATGTCACTGCACCACCTGGAGCACATATCACACTGGCACCGAGAAACCCCGATGGGCTCGATGATTTCGTCGACGGCATCTCTGACGGCATCGCTTCGATCAAGAGCGACGCTGGAGAAGCTGTGGGCGATGCAATCACCTCTGCCAAAGACGGCATTCAAAGCAAAGCCACCGCCATTGCATCTGCAGTCGAATCAAAGGCCAGCTCAGTCGAAGGCATCGTCGTATCCAAAATCTCCTCTGCTGTCGCCTCTGTGCAGACCGCAGTCGTCGAACAGGTCAACGAAACGTACTCCGACTTCCTCGCCACTCTAGACCTCGACGGCTTTTACAGCATCCACCTCGTCACGACCTGTTCTGGCGAGTACAAGACCCCATCAGGCGTCAACATCACTGTCGGCGGCTCACCCTTGCCACCTAATGGAACCGAAAAGATCATCGAAGAGTGCAAAGACCACTCCGCTCTCAATCCGCTTAGCCTTGTCCGTGTCCTCTTCGAGATCGGCATCTTCTTCACTGGCCTCTGTCTTCTCGCATCAGGCTGGGCTGTAATTTCCTACTCGCGCAAGAAGGCAATCTTGAACGTCGTCCTCTGCGTTCCAGCACTAGGCTTCTTCGCTCTCGGCGCTGCCGCTACACACGGAATCGCAACCGCCGCCGCCGCAGTCATCAACGTCCTCGGCGACGACGTCGGTCTCAAAGCCAACGCAGGAAACAAACTCATCGCTCTTGTCTGGGCGACAACAATCCTGGTACTCATCTCTGCATGCCTCTGGACAATCCTGGCCTTCACAGGCGAGCATCTTCCCAATCTCAGACGCTCTCGTCGCTCAGGAGACATGAGCGAGAAGAATCCGGATGGCCTCCCACGGCACGAGTTGAACATTGTGCATCCTGGTGAGCCGGGCTATGAACGTGGTCCGACAGGGCATTCGGATGTTGCGGCTTGGGCGGCCGCGGGAGCGCATCGGGGTTACCAGCAGAATCCGCAGCAGTCGAATCAGCCGCAGAGCGAGCAGTCGAGAAAGTTTGCGAAGAAGAATAGCTGGTATGTGAGAGGGTAATGGGATGATGCGATATGGCTGCGATGTGATAATTGATTGATGAGCATTTGAGCGCGGATGGTGTTGCATAGCATAGTCTTCAGTGGCAGTCCACATACGATGATACCCCAAACATGCAATGATTCCTTGACCTAATAGCATTGTCTTGTCTACAACATTCTTTCTCTCTCTCTAAGCATTTATATTCAAAAATCTCGTGTTCCGTTCTCCCGGATATCATATCTGTCTGTACAATATAACAAAAGAAAACCCCCACCTTCCACTCCACCAAGTAAATCCTTAGATCTTGCTTCCGCCTGTAGTCCTCTTCGCCAAATTCCTCTCCGCACTAACCACAAAACAAACATGATGACTCAACGCCACAATCTCATCCTCCTCATCCCAAACCACAACCTCCAAATCATACCTCCCATTCTTAATCTGCTTCGCCTGCAACCTCGAAAACAAAAATTTCCTTCCCCCCTCCGGTAAAGCTTTCTTCACATCCAAATTCAACAGAACAGTAGGATACCAATACGGCGTGAATTTCTTCTTGGAATCACGCAGTTGAAGTCCAGCTTCGGATTCGATGAGTTTGGGGTCGTATTGATCGAAGCCGTCGAGGATATAAGTTTCGCAGAGTTGAGGAAACATGTCGACGAGGTAGCCGAGCTTTTCGTTTGTCCAGGCTTCGGTGGGGTCGCGGTGGCAGACCCATTGGTCGTAGATGTTTTGGGCTGGTTGGCCGGAGCGGGGGAAGAAGGAGCGGATTTGGTTGGTGGCTTTGCGGAAGTTGTGGTTGGGCCAGGTGGTGAGTTCGGACCAAGCGGGATCTTGGCCATTTTCGAGGGCGGTGAGGGAGGAGGTTAGCGGTAGGCGCTTGGGATGGGCTTGCCAGTTCGTGTGGAAGGTAAGGCCCATTTCTTTCGAGAGGTTCGTGTTGGTGCAGTAGCTGTGAAGTGTTCACGGGCGATGTCAGATAGGGAGGTTTTGGCTTTGCTTTCTCGTTCTTTTTCGGCGTGGGCTGCGAGGAGGTGCGAGAGCATGTCGAAGTCGACGGTGGAGTTGCGGCGCGATTCGGCCGGCGTGGTGTAGGTGGAGGTGACGGCCGTGGAGGAGTATGGGGAGGAAGAGTGTTGGGAAGTGCGGATGGACTTACCCAACAACTTCTTCACGCCCATCTTGAGTGAGTGAGACGTGGACGATAGAGGTTTGGCGGCCGAGCTTGACATCTTTGATGGTGAATGTCGCGGGGCCGACTTGTGTTCTTCGGAGGAAGTCTAAGTGAAGAGCAAGGGTATGTGGTTGGTCTTGCTTGGAAAGTGTGGTATCAAAATGCTTCTTGACTGCTTTCTGCGAGAACAAGAACAACGGGAATTGTCAGTCTTTAAGTATTGTTGAATGACTTCTGCACGTGTGTGGGTATGGGAGTGTAGACTTGCTTGGAGAGTCGAAGTTACGTAGCCGCCATGTGGAACTGTCCCCAACTATCAGCATATGACTGGGTACGGGCGAAGTAGGCCCGATGAGGCTCCCAGGCGGTTTCCGACTTCAGGCAGGGAGCGTGGAGAGTGGGCGGATTGCAATGGAAGAAGATTGGGCGGATACTTTGCGGATCTGCAGACTTGCGACATACCAGATCCTATACACCAATCGTCTACGAATTCGGCGCTGTAGGTATGGGAGTCGACCTGTTTCACTGCTGTCGCCCGCTCGAACGCCATCTTTGCGTCGCGTTGGTAGGTCCCTGTTATCTATGATCGTCTGACCAAGCGGAAGCTCCCGGTGAGGCAGTGAGGCGGCAGTCAGCGATGAAGAGTGGATGAGTATTCCAATGAGCAATAATGTCGTGTTCTGGGATGTTTTTGTGATCGCCTCGCTCAGTCGTCTGCTCCTGCCGAATGAGAGCCTCGGCAAACTTTCTGCCCTATCAGAGCATGAATTGTCCACGCCACGACTTTGACAAGAGCCACGCGCGCAGGTGGAAATTCTCGCCGGTCCCACGCATCCTATCGTCAACAACAAATCTGGAGACATCCTGTATCGATAGCGGAGGCCCGATGACCCTCCTCCGCCTCTCCCCGGATCTCCAGATGGGGCAATTCCGTGAAGATGGTACACAGCACGGGGAGGACGAGTTGTAGCGAGGTGGGACCGAAAGACGTGACGTTGAAACAGAGATCGTTTTGCAAAGACTTAGTATTGCGTCACGAATCTCTCGGCATGCAGTGCAAGAGTGCCTGCTGTGCCTGAGTACCTGCAGCTAATATAGGCTGTGTGCATCTCTGGTAGGTGGACCTTTATCAACTGGCCAAAAAGATGCAATAGGAAGGTATGAAGTAGGTGAGCTAGTTCTGAGGAATATGGGTCGAAGCTGAGACCGCTGGCTGCGGATAGTCTTGTCCGCCTCATTCTGCTTGTCAAATGGCGACTGACCTTTCAAATCCCAATTGACGAGGCGCTCTACCTTTGTAGCCCCTCTCCCCGCGTACGCCGTCGACCGTCTACTGGTTCAATTTGATATCATGGGAGGACCTGTCTCGCAGAAGCATTGGGGGCCGCGAGTCCTTCGGACGCAATCGGTTCCTCGCGCATGGCCTGCTTCAAGAGCTACCGCTTCACCTGCCATCTCGTGACCATCACCGCTCGCTGCCAGTAGCAGAACTCCAAATGCAGGCTCCAAAAGTTTGCTGGCGCGCCGAAAGAAGAGAAAGTCACTTTCTATTGCCTTCGTATCCTTCAAAAAGCTTCGACTGATCGCGCGTGATTCTGCAAGGCCCAGTGCTCTGCATGCCCTTCTTCGCATCATCATTGCAAATCTCGAAACCCGCGGGACTCCAGCCCATATAGATGGAGCCACTGACTGTGCCGTGTCTCAGATCGTGGTCCTTCAATGTGCAATGTGCCCATCGAGCGCCCTCCCTCGCAGCGGATCTGAACATGGGCATGCATGCCTGCAAGTATGGCGTGCGAGACTTCCCGCTGCGCTTCTTGCCGTCTTCGATGACAGAATCTTCGGCTCCAGTGCAGTTGAATCTTGAGTTGTTGATGCTGTGGTCGTAGTTGTCTACGCCTTGCAGAGGTTTCCAGTCGCCTTTCTTGAACATTGCTTGACGCTTGTAAGCTAGCTGAACAGCTTCCTGGTACATGTCAAGGCAGTGATTAAGACCGTCTGTGGACGCGTTGTGACCGCCTTGGGCGAAGCTGAAATGCAGCTTGGCAAAGACCGTCGTTGACCATACCGCGAGCGCCAGACCGAAGAGCTTGGAAATTTGCATCTTGTCGCTTGTGTGACCTGCAGTGTCGGTCCTGTACTGGGTGAGTTGTGATGGTGGTTTGAGTCGCTTTGGACGAGGGAAGAAATCGGCGGCAGTGCAAAATGTAATTGTGCTTCGTAGAAGATTGCTGGTGCGCTGGTGCCAAGTGGAATGATATTCTGGTTGGGTTCATTACTGTTACTTTGCGTACATACCGTGGGCAAAGCAGCCGTGTTATGCCGACAGTGGAAAGTTCTTCGGCCCATACACTCCGCGTCGAGAAGCCGATGGGTGCGATGGACCATCGGACGCCTATTACTACGCGAGCACTCTCACTTCCCGCTTGAAAACTTCACGCTTTTTGCGAGCGAGAAGGCTGACCGAATAGGGCTTCGAAGGGTATGGCATTCCCGTGGTCGCGGTCTGGAGAAAGCGCGCAATTTACACAATTTGACGGGTGCGTGAGCTGAGCCCGTATGATGCTGTCCGACTCCATGACGCCACCCGGGACAGTTTTCTTCGCGCAGGTTCGTGCAAGCTGCTATCGGAATGACTTCTACTGTACTTCGCTGCGTTGTCACTGACGGAAGGCTTCGTTCGGGAAATGGCTCGCATGTCTGCTCGCGATAAAAGTACCCGTAGGCGCCGTCGTCATTCTGGATACATCTGGCGAGAATCTGGAACACTCCGAGGACATCTATATGTGTCAACACCAGCAACTGCGAGGCGATACCTGGACAATGTCTGAAGCACGGGCCGAATTCATCGGGCGATCTGGGCCGAGACACACAAGGCGTCGCCGTGGCGGTCGCGGGACGCAACCTCGAAAATGCGCATCGCGGTGGACAGCATTACTGCTAGTGCTGGAGGCAGCGTGAAATTGGTCGTGGAAGTGGACGTGAAGGAGGAAGAAGTGTAAACAGCGGTGCTCAGCTGTCATTGACTGGGGAGGACGGGGATGTCGGCGCCGTGCTGAGGCCCCTGGGCGGCGATGAGGACGGGTGCATGCTAATCTAAATCTTATGCACGCCGCTCCTACGCTTGTTTCCGCATCATCTGTTGGCGGTTTGTGCTGCTGTCTTAGTCGAGCATCTCTTATTCACAGCATCTACCTACGAACGCCTAATCCTCCTCTTCAAGTCCTCGCTCCCCTCCACCTCCTCCTCCGACATCCCGCCGCCCAGCCCCCCACGACATAGGGGCCCTGCGATCACGCGCACCCTCAGTCGCACTCGCGTCCGCGTTGGAGGAGCACGAGGTCACGCCTGAGCTGTCAGCAACATGGCGAGCGCGATCACGAAACGGCAGCAGGCTCGCAACGAGCGCATGCTGCAGGACCTCCTGCGGACAGTGCCGGGGAACGACAAGTGCGCAGACTGCGCTGCGAAGAATCCAGGCTGGGCCAGCTGGAACTTGGGCATCTTCCTCTGTATGCGATGTGCTGCTCTGCACCGCAAGCTCGGCACACATGTCTCCAAGGTCAAATCACTGTCGATGGACAGCTGGAGCGTGGAGCAGGTGGAGAATATGAAGAAAGTGGGCAACGTGGCCAGCAATAAGACATACAACCCGCAGAATGTGAGACCGGAGATTCCTATTGACGTGGACGAGGTGGACTCGGCGTTAGAGAGACACATACGCCAAAAGTATGTCACGAAGGCCTTGAGTACTGGACGAGCACAACCTGCTGCGAGACAGAATACAGGGAGCACGGCTACAGATCTGGGATCTTGGAGCGAGGAGCCTCCCGAACTGCCTCCGAAGCCAACAAAACGGTTTGGCTTCTCTCTACGGTCTTCGAGTGCGGCGGTGCCCAAGCAGCGCGCGGATCGAATCACACCACCTCTCTCGCCTGCGTATAGTGGGGATCGCAATGACTTGCCGAGTCCGAAGAGGGGCAACAAACCAAGCCAGCTGTTTGGCATGAAGATCACTACAGTGGACAACAACTTCCAGGCGAAGCTGTCTCACATTCGAGATATGGGCTTTCCAGACAATTCAAAGAACACCGAGATATTGAAAAGCACAGGCGGAAATGTGGAGAAGGCTGTTGAAACATTGATAAGGTTAGGCGAGGGCACGAAGCCGTTGTCGAGGTCGGTAACACCCGGGCCACGAGCGTTGACACCGGTGTCGATGGGCAGTTCTGGGGCAAACGGCATCAGCATTGAAAAGAAGTCAAGTAACCCGTGGGAGGTCAGAGAATCTGCCGCGCCTCCCGCGGTCCCGGCACGCGCCTCTTCTGTTCCTCCTCAACCCACGGCGGCATCGGCATCATGGAATCCATTCTTGCAACCGCAATCGGCTGTGCAGCCTCAGACGTCGCTGGAGAACAGCTTTCAGAACATGTCTCTTTCCCAGCCAGCAACGCAGGCTAACTCACCTTGGCATACGGGGACCCAGCAGGCATATCAGCAGAGTCCAGCTGTAATGCAGGCCAACAATCCTTTCTTACAGCCACAATCAGCACAATCGCAACAGGCGGCTTCGCCCTGGGATCAGCCTTCTGCTTCATATCCGCCACCTGTACAGCAATCATATGCACAGCAACAAACATCACAGTTTGCAAACAATCCGTTCATGCAGCAAAGCGCTCAGCAACAGACTGCGAATGCGAATGACATCTGGGCTCAACAGGCTCCACAGCAGCAGCAATTCCCCCAGCAGCAAGCCAGTAACCCATGGCAACAGCAGAGCTTTACACAACAAGCTCCAATGGCATCGCCGCAGCCCATGTACGGGCAGCAAGCAGACTTTTTCTCTCAACCTCAGCCGCAACAGCAAATGCCGCAGCAGCAATCTTTGACACAACCTCCTGCTTCGAATCCATGGGCGCAGAAACTCGCTCAACACTCCGCACCCCAGCCTCAACAGCAGCCTCAAACCCAATTCGCTCAGCAACCACAACAAGAGCAGCCCTGGCAATACAACTCCCAACCACTTCTCAATGCTCAATATCAGCAATCCGTTCGCCAAGACAAGTCATCAATCCTGGCATTATACAACTATCCCCAACTCGCGCCTGCTCCGAGACAATTACAAACTCTACCTGAAGATGGCTCGGCTCCTCAGCAGACGTACGAGCAGCAACAACAACAGCAGGTCCCACAACGCAGTGCCACTATGCCGCCGAACCTGATGATGATGAACAGCGGGAATCCTTTCGGCGCCCAGCCCGTGCAGCAACAACCACAGCAGCAGCAGCAGCAGATGGCACCTCGACACGTGAGTAATGAGAGCAGGGACTTTCAGGGTTTCGCGGGCAATGGGAGGCACAGTCCGGATGCTTTTGCGGGCTTGGCTGCGAGGTATAGATGATGAATGTTTAATTCGTTTGTGAGGTGAAAGACTAAGAGGAGGAAAGAAACTCGCATCGCCTTTTAGCTTCTCTTTTGTCGCATATTGCCCGATCATGGGCCGGGCTTTGCCTTTCATTTTCTGTTTAAGCGAGGCGTTCCGGATGGTATGTATGGATGGATCGAGGTGATGGCATGTTTCTTTCTCGTCTCTATCGGGAGACAAATGTTTGTAGGGAAAAGATCACATAAGCGTGGGAATGAATGAGACGGACGCTGTGCTGTTTTACATGACAATTGTAGAAAAGTATTTTATTTATTGATATGGGCATTGAAGATTTTGTGTTGCTTTCCTGTTGTATTTCCGGGAGGAAGTCCACAGCATGTATCCTTGTATATACGAGGTTCTTTATTTTATGATGTGACGGGATGTGATGTGCCAGGGCTTGTTTCGTGGCGTCGTGGCTGGCACGTGTGAGTGACGGGCAGGTGGATGAGCGTGACATTCCGTTAGCGCCCGCTGCAGGGTAGCCAATGATGTGGTACTTGAACTTGGCGAAGTCGGTTCGACTTCCACTAGACCCTGCTTTGGTCTTGTCCATCTCCTACATCTACACTCCCTTTCAAATTGGCCGATATCTGGCTTCCTCTTTTGTCTCGAATAATAGTGTTCTGATCGCTTTTGCCTCAAGCTCGGGATGACTGGCTGCAAGCATTTTCGGTGCTCAGAGGCAGCTCTTGGGCAGCTCTCGCGATGCTGCAGTGAACGCTGCTAAGCGCAGTACTCATCATCGTCAAGATTCATATCTGTCGCTGCTGTTGCTCTTACTCCCTTAATCGTTGCACTTGTAGGCTGATAAGCGAGGAACGGGGCAAGTGGAGCAACACACGACTAGCGATGGGCTGAGATGCATACAGCCCTGCCCTACAGCTCGCGAGCGCTTCAGCTGCTGCAGCTGCGCCACGTACTACAGCAACAGGTCAGATACACATTTTTCGCTCTCAGTTCCTGCCTTTTTCTCACGAAGCTTTCATTTCTGAATTTGACCATGATCGAAGCTTAATGATTCGCAGTCCAACAGTGCTAGATCATATTGTCGACTATACGAATCTTTCCTTCATCGACTGTTCGCTCTCTGCCAAGATGGCCGAGATGATCGGTACAGCCGCCAGTGTGATTCAAGTTGCGGAAGCTGGATTCTCGTTGGCGACAACACTTTACAACTACGACAAGTCTGTCAAAAGCGCAGAGAAGGATGTCAAAAAGGTTGCAAGAGATGTGAAGCTCACGGCAAAGGTTCTGCAGAGGACCCACGAGCAATTGACGGGCGACGGGAACGGCAAAGTCTGTACGGTATGTGCTTCTCTGCGTATTGTCGCGATTGACACGACTAGATGCTTCAAACGAGGATCTGACATGCGTCGATGTAGCCAGAAGCGATCCATGATCTCGTGGATGTACTAGAGGGCTGTAAAGAGACGTTTCAGGAAGTCGATGTCGCGCTTACAAAGTCGATGAAAACCGGTGTCAATGGGACGATCACGATTTCGAAGACGGAGAAGATGAAGTGGCCTCTGCGCAGCAGTAAGTTGGACCTACTTCGTGCTAATCTGGAGAAGCTGAAAACGACGCTGCTGCTCATGCTGAGTGTGCTTGCGTACGGCGCCAAAGTCACGCAGGTCGCTGCAGCGGCGGACGTGCGAGTGGATGTTGAGCTCAAACTGGATAAACTGCAAATCGAAAGCTTGGTGGAGTCGAAAAACAGTGCTGAATTGCGATATGCGGAGTTGAAAAAGAGATTCGAAGACTTGGAGGTGCAGGTCGTCAATGGTCCCAATCCATCCGATTCTACCATCGCCAGTCGAGGCATAGAGAATACAATCACAGCATTTGCTCAACCCGGCGCCGACACTCTGCCAACTAGCCCTCGCAACGTTTCGAAGCCACCATTTGCTGGTTACCACGACGTAGTAGCCACAGCGCTGCATCATTGTGCTGAAACCGTTGGCTTCCTGACCGCTTCCATCGATGCTGCGGCCGAGAATTGGCGACACAAACGTAGGGTTGATATGTTTCTCATTGACAATTACCTTGAAGACACCGTTGAGGCGACCAGCCGTCTGCGACGCAAAATCTCGGAACTGGGAGCTATCAAGCCAGAGCCAAGGGACCAAGTGTCTTCGCGCATCCCAATAGTCACTTCAGCTACCCACCGGTCCAGACGAGAAGCCCCTAAGCACCACTCCAAGAGATCGGACAAGAAGGCCACGATGATGCTGGGAACCATAATTCCTGAGGACCGCGACCCTTATTTTCCCCCTTTCGATGAGGAATCCTTACAGCCTCCTCCGCCTCCTCCACCACAAGCCTCGGGCGGCCCACGGTTCGATTGGCCACCGCCGCCGCCTCCTCCTCCTCCGCCTGATAGCAATTACGACGATGCATTCGATCCATACCAACACCAGCATCAAGATTCTCTTGAGCCCTTACCTGTCTGCGAGAAACCATCTCAGCATGCAGCATATTCCGAGCGGCAGTCTCACAGAAACGGGCGGACTCCCACATTGGAAGAAGACAACTCTGAATCTGAAAGGCTCGGTTCTGATGAAGAGGCAGCAACAACGGAAGCAGAGGACCCCGATCCCGAAGACTCCGTGACACACTTCCTCCAGCGCTGGACCGGTTTGGTGGGATTGTAGTTAGACCCTTTGGCCCTGGACCAGAAAACATTGCAACAAATGGCCACAACGGCACTGCTGTAAGTCGGGGAAGCATCTGTCGAAAAGGTCCGATGTTGTATTTGCAATTGCGCAACATCTTCGACTTACATCCTTACCATTGTGGACGGGCGCAACAATGCGGCTTTCCCTGAGCGAAGTAGCAGCTTCTGCAAAGACCAAGAGCATTAGCTATCAGCTACCATGGACATCACGTTGCGCCAATGAGAGAACCAATATCGGGAACAAATTACGACGTGGAATGGCAGAGGCAATAGAGATATCTCATTCATCCATACTAAAGTCAGTCCTAGAGGGTACGCATCTACCAAATCCATCGTGGCAAGGCACAAGGACTCCACTTTCGCACTCTGAGATATCCTCTGCAAGTCATAAAGCCAGTCGAAAAGCTCAATACGCCATAAGTTATGCTCCAAATATGCCTCCTTCGCAAAATCTCATGATCATCGCAGCGTCCAGCGTCTCCGATATCTGCCGTCCGCGGTCGCGGGGCAATTTGTGTCGACGGTGCATCAAGAATGGCTGAAGAAGGACGCAAGCGCCGGGGAAAGATGCAAGAAGAGAGTCGTTGCTCGTTGCTACGTGTGTCGTTTCGTTTCGATCATTACAAGTCGTTTTCGTTTTCGGGGTGGGGAAGAGTCAAGATCTCTCAAGTACTGGGGTCGTGGCAGAGGGAGAAACTCGCAAGATGCTTCGTGATGGTAAGAGTCGTGATCGTGGAGCTTGCCAGTGCTGCAAGCGAGATGATTGAGTGGGAGTCGTTGAATGCGGAAGAGTTCACTCTACCATGTGCACGTCGTCTGCGGAAGCTTCCTGGCCAGTCTGGTTGACGAAAGTCCAGTCCCTGTCGGCAGCAGCAGACTCTGGAATCTGGCCGTTTTGGGTGACTTGACGACGATCGGCCGCGTTGAGGTGGTTGTGGAAGATGGAATTCTGGCGCGCTTGGTAGGCCTGGTACTGAACAATCTTGTTATCAGTCTCTGCGACTCGTGCGTGCGCCCACTCGAGGACCAGCAGACGCTCGCGACGCTCGAGAGCCAGCTGGAGGGCCATGTCCTGGGCTACTGGTTGGTGCGCGTGAGTTGGGTATGTGGTTGGTGGCAAGCCATTCGATGGCAGTGGTGGTGGTGGCAGGCCGTTTGGTGGCGCCATGGTGGCTGGGTACTGGTTTGGCCAGTTGGAAGGAACGACAGGAGTAGCGGCACGGTATGGAGGGCCAGGTTGGAAGGCCGGGATGTCGGTCTGCCTACCCCAGGAATCTCGAAGAGTGGTGCGCTGACCACCACCAGCGCGCGCTGTGCTGCGTGGAGGAAGAAACGGTGTCTCTCCTGATTCGACCTTGAGAGCCCGGTTGCCCATCTCACTCACTGCCATACTACCAGCTCGCGAATACCGATCGAAGTGTCCATGCTCCATGCTGCGCCGCATGTCCTCTTCAAAATCTCTCGGCTCAGTCGGCGACAGAGACTCATGCTCCCGCTTCACTTGCTCTCCATCTCTGTCTCCGGCAGGCTGAGGGAACAGATTGTCCATGGTCTTCTTGCCCAGACCCAACTTCTTGGCTGCCTCGAAGTCTCCATTGTGAGCCCTCTCCTTGAGGCGATTGGTGCGTCGCTGGGTAGCGACTCGGGCATTGTGCTTTCTCTCCTCAATTCGAGCGAGGAGTTCCGGGTCATCGATTGGCTGCATCGGGGAAATGGTGTGAATGCCACGAGCAGCCTTGTTGCGATTGAAGATCTCAGTCAGACGCTCGACGGACCAGCCGAGCTTGAGAGCAGCGTCCAAGTTGTCGTTCTCAGCGAGCATGCGGAGCTGCTTGATGGGCTTGGTACTGCGTTCGCCAAGAGAGCGGCCCCTAGCCGCTTTCTTACCCTTGGTGGAAGTGCGGCGGTGCTGAGGCTGTGGAGTGAGCGAGTCGACATCGATGGTATCATCTGCCGTGGCTCCTGGGATGACGGAGGTGTCCTTGCTCGAGGCGGTGCGAGTACTCTGACGAATTGAGACTGATGCGACTGGCGCGACTGGCGGGCTCGAGTTCGGTGTGGTGCAGTTCAACTTCGTTGGCGGAGCGTTGACGTGATCTTCGCCAAAAGGAGTCTTGTAGTTGGTGAACAGGCCGCTGTCGCTGTGAGGGAGAGTTTGGACATGAGCAGAGCGAGTGTCGGTGAAGTGGCGGAAGGGCTGCGAAGGAAGGGTGCCCCAGGAAGCGCCATCGATCTCCGGCGGCGTGAGTGTTGGTCGGCTCGTGGCCGTCATGGCTCTGGTATGCATCGTGAGGTGGTGGTGAATTGGCGCAGGAGTGAGCGTTGTCATGTGCGTGTGAGCGTGAATGGCGAGGGGGAGGGGGAAGTGGCACAAGATTGAAGAGAAAACGGTTGATGTGCGGACTCAAGCGTGAGAGGGCGTGTGAGACGGCATGTGAAGTTCGGTCAGAACTGTTGGCGTGCTCAGGCAGCCAGAGCAAGCACATGTGCAGCTGCAGCCAGAAACGCCGGTGGCGGTGTGCTGGATCCACTTTCCATTGACAAGTGAGGCAGCGGCGCGGTGAGGCGGAAGTGACAATGAGGGTGGTGCCATTGTGATGGATAGGCAGCGGCGACAATTGACTTGGGCAGGAACATCTTGAAGGTAGCCATTGTCAAGGGTTGAGCTCTCGAGAGCGATGGTGTTGAGCCTAGTGTCGTCGACCTTCACTTGTCTTCTCTTTACCAGCCCAGCGCTTCATAGATGCTCCAGCAAATCTCGCGATCCCATCTCTGCTCATCGATCTTGGCGACCTTCTCCTCAACTTCTCTCATCTCCGTGTCCTCTACTTCTGCACTCACTTCTTCATCTTTTTCCAGAAGTCCTTTCGACATATCCTCCGGCAGCGCCTCCTGAGTCTTGCTGCTCTCCATACTCTCCTCAGCTACATCTTCACTCACTCCACTTGCTCCGGCTCTCTTCTCCGCCTCTCTCTTCTTCCTCTCCCTCCGCCTCTTCCCATTCTCCCTCTGCCTCTCATACGAAGCCAGCGTACTCGCCCTCCCATTGGCCAGGTGCACTTTTCTCTTCTCGTAGCCCGCGCGGTCATTGGCCCGCCTTTCACTCAAAAGCTCTGAAGCCTCGAGAGATCCTTCACAGGCCTTCGCATCAAGTTAATGAGTGTATACTGGAGAGGAGGAGAAGCTGAGACTGACCAATTTGCGCAGCGTCTCTCGAGATGCTTTCTTGAGATCGATTGGGGGTGATGGAGAAAGTCTTGCTTGTTGATTCTCTTCCTGCTTGATGTCCACTTCGTCTGTGGGTGTGGAGACGGAGTCGCTCAGTGGCTCTTCTGGAAGCGGAGTCGGAGATCCATCGTACTCTTGTTAGATTTTCATATTGATAGGTTTGAAGTTCATTGTGCTGAGATGGTCGGCATTGAAATGCATGGGCTGCTCTGGATTGATAATGGAAACCTAGTGATGAGAAGGCAGATGCGTTGATGTAAAGAAAATACTGTAATGTGATGTGAGCTGCCTGTGTCAAAAGTGAAGTGCGTGGAAGCCAGGAGAACGATGCCGATTTGTAGACAAAAGCTGTGACATCGCATTCAATCGCCTTGCGTTGCTCTGTTCGCTGTGCTTCGTGGTAGCTGAAGTGTTTCCAACATGTCAGATTTGCCTCTGGTTGGCAGAGATGTATGTACGGAGGAAAGCATCCGAGATCGAGGTGATGAAACATTCGGCCGTCATCTCGAGCAGATCGGATGGAAAAGGACTTCCGCTTTCTGCTTGCTGTAGTCTATAATGGTCTGAACAGTATACACGGACATCACACCAGTGATCAGTGGTTCTATGCCGCTGCATACTCATGCCGCCTATTGTACAAGACTTTCCGGGTATATGCCTTTCCATCTCTCGTGACGCCAGTTCCAAGTCCAACGGTGAGTCGCAGTACTCACAACAAAGCGACCCAACCCAATCGGGAATAGTCAGACCTCTACTGATCCCAATGAATATCCGGCGCTCCTTGCGGCGGGAAGACATTCTGCGCATACTGTCCCTCGACATTTCCTACAGTAATCACATCAGCACACCACTCGAACCCCATCACAGAAATCACACTCACCCGGCGTCTTATAATTGCAAACAGTATAATACCCCTCCACACTACCGGCATTCGCCAAATACGGACAATACTGTGTCGCACACCCAACATTCGTCGTACTACACCAAACAATCTGTGTCATGTGGGCCCATTGTTCAAAGTAAGTGTAGTCAGGCTGCGGTTGGCCGTAGTAGTACGTGAAGTAAGGATATTCGCCATTGTACCAGAGTTCTGTGATGACGCCTGAGACATTGTAGGCTGGGATTCCGGCTGCGATGTTTTGGCCTGCTTGGCCGTAGTCGTATGCGCTATGGAGAGGTCAGTTGGAAGTTCTGAGGAAGGGGAGATGACGAGACGTACAGGTTGTGTCCGTATACGCAGGTTTCTGCGACGAGTTGTGCTGTGTAGGCTAGCGCGTCGTCCCAAACGAGGTCGTAGCACTGTTGGGATCGAGTCAATTCGGTACGAGCGCGCGGAATCTCCTGTTGCTATCCTACCATGTGATTGTTCCGGTGGTAGTTGTGGTGCTTCAAGCACTCATTGTTGTATTCCAGATATTCATAGCCCGGCTCGATCCAATTCGTAGACTCCTTCCTGTCTGCAGCTTCTTTGTTGCGCGCATAGATCTCCCTCTTCCTCAGCTTCTCCTCGTCTGTCCAATGATCCTCTTCAAGAGGATGTCGCGGGAAAACCTTGTGGTGTTTGTGTCCATGGTCCGAAGCAAATACTGTAAATGAGTGACACAGCAATGCTGTGGCGAGCACCAATGATCGCAACATGTCGCAATACGAAGTGGCTGAGTGGGAAGCCTGCAGTTGGTTGATCGAAAGGAGTGTATGCTGTAGTCAGCGTCTGGCGAAGGAGAGGAGGCGCTGCGCGGTAACGAGCACTGAGACAGTCCCATGTTAATATGCTCAACTCTTTGACTTTGGGTACGCTCGGGGATACCTTGGTGTGATGCTGTCTGTGACATGTGCCTTACCATGTCTATCCCTGTCAATCAGCAAACAGAACGGCCAAGGCCACTGAACTTACGACCCTTAACCTTGTAGACCTGGTCGAAAAGGGCAGCACAGGCGACAAAGGTCGAAATTAGGCGCACGAACAAAGATGTCGCTCATTGCTGGTGGGCGTTCGCATACCATTTGTTGAACAGCGTGTGTTGCTCGGTTACTTTGCAGAACATGTTTCAGTAATTGTGGTTCTTCGCATTGAGAGGGTGTTCGTCTCGAATGGATCGGCACCAGCATGTATGCCGGCTACGTAGTCCCATGGGTCAATCCGGGGAAGGCACTTGACCCATACCGGAAGCCGGGTAGGCAATGTCGTTGAGCTCCAGCCTGGACTTTGCTCAAGGGATTGACAGGAGCACATTTGGACTCCCGCAAGCCAAGATGGTCTCGGCAGAGTGTGTGATGTCCCCTCAAGCAACGGATTCTTGGGCAGAAATATCGCACACCGGTGATGTGAGCTGTGATGCTCTGCGCAGAGGATGCGAACACTGCGTCACTGAGCATGATCTGAAACTGTCTTCAAGTACAACCCGAGGTGTGTCCTCGGGGAAGCGCCAGCCTTGGACATGGTGAATGCAGGTGGTACGGATCTGTTCAATCAAGAGATTCGGTTGCACAAGGAAGCCCTTGCCTGTGACGTTCATCAGATGTTGGTTCCTGATGCGCACAGATGCAGGACGCACGACGACCGGCATGTCAGCATCGAGTCGGTGTCCCACATGCTGTAGAAAAGGCGGCACGTTCACTGAGGCAGATACCGCATGGAGACTACACGAATCAGCTGCCTGCCGCAAAAGACCATGACCAACCAAGTAGATGCCGTATGCTCTGTAGATGTCCCGAAGGTGTCTTGACATGCCGGTCATCAGGAAATCCTTTGCGCTTCTACAAGACCTCGGCATGCTCTCGCGATGTCCGCCCGCATGTCGACGCATGATCTGTGGTCATAGAGACTTGCACTTTGCATGCCGAGCAGTGATAGCATTGTTTCAGATCTTGATGGGTCCCTGGATGGCTGAGGTGAACTCTGACCACGTGGTTGTCATCGAGGTTCTGCCGCAGCTGCGCTCGCATTCAGTTGGCGGTCCACCTCACTATACGAGAGACGGAGTATGCTCGGACAGCAGATCGTGAGAAAGACAGCGAAATCGGCTTTGATGCGCCTCGTACGGCTCTTGCGCCTGCAACCGCAATGGAGCGCCAGGGTTTCCTGTATGGTAACTTCGCGCCGAAGCGGGAAACGTCCACAACTGGTCACGAGACTTTGCCTTCTTTTCAGTCAAGGATCTCTGCCGAATACGTTCGCAACGGACGCCAGGAGCATCAGCGGTGCGCGGGATGTATACATTGATGAGCGTGTGTGAGGACGATGGTGGAAGGAAAGTCGGTGGAGTAACGGGAATGGAGACTGAAACGGAAGGCGTTAACAAGTGCTGGGACAAAAAACAAGCTTTCCTCTCTCTGCTCTCTTGAATGCAATCGCCTCCAGGAACTTCATCAATCGTGCTTTCTCGCATCTTTTGGACGTATTGGCAATGAACTACCACAGGACGCACAATGCTTCCACCGAACATCTTTCTTCCACAGGACTTTGACCTCCTTGAAGCAGTGTCTCTTGTACGATGCATTGCACGGAAGAACGTGAAGATGCGCAAAGGAACAATGCCTACCAAGCTGTTATATGTGCGGTCCGCTCTGTTCAAGAGAGAAGTATATATGCGTGAGTATCTATCCTGCTACGGTACCGCAGAAGTGTACACTGCGCGTTCGTTCAACTTTGCAGGCCTACAACCTCGAAACACACCTTATCATTGAGCGACATCCTGGTCCCTGACTTCCGCTACCGCCGGATAGCGCTTATGTACTGACTCGGCGATCAGCTCATTGCTACCAAGTCCCGCACACCTCCTATTTTGAATGCACTTGACGTGAAGCTCGCCGCTATCCGTACGACCTGATCGTGAAAATTAAGGTTACAGGCCGAAGACAGTAGTCTGAAGCTACAGAGACATGACACGGCGCTCCAGCCGGGCCTCCAGAAGCCGGCTGATCAATGTCACGCCACGCGTATATACCAGAGACGGACTTATGGCGAGGAGTACCAGAAGATGAGAAACAGAGGTTACTGACTGAAAGCAGAGGCCCGCTTGCGCTGGCCGTGGTGTTTAGCTTCTATGGTGCCTCCGTCCTCATTGTCGCTCTGCGCATGTACACACGCATATGGATCACAAACCGGACCGGTCTCGACGACTGGCTTATGGTCGCAAGCATGGTGCGTTCAGCCTTTACCTTTTCCGTTGGCTTGGGCTTTACTGACTCCAAGTTCAGGCCTTTATGACGGCGGTAGTGGCCTTCGTTGCTTTCCGTAAGCAAGCCATGTCTCACAGTCGGCGGTTGCCTGACATTGATCGTAGAGGTACATTATGGAGACGGCCGACATATCGTGGCATTGACCACTTGGAATCTGAACAATATCGCAAGAGTGAGCTTCCAGATCCCTCTAGGTTCCGACCACTGACACTCATAGATGAATTATCCCGCATGCCTCCTTTGGACTATCGCCAACACAACCGCCAAGATATCAATATTGCTTCAACTGCTTCGCCTCTTGGTCTCACGCCTCGGGAAGATTTTGATCTGGTCTCTCGGCATCATCGCTACGTGCGCCAATATTGTCACGTTTATTATCACCTTGGTATCGTGCATACCTATACGAGCCTTGTGGACCCCAGAGCTGAACGCCACGGCTAAGTGCATCGATGCAGTACTGTAAGTCTCGAATCGTGAGGTTTGTATCTACGTGCTAACAGGCTCAGTTTTTGGAAAGTGCAGACCATTTGGGAGACTTGGACATGCTTTTGCATCATCGGTCTTCTGATCCCGCCTTTGTGGCAGCTTCGACTATCGCGTGGTCGGCGGATTGGTATCATCGTGCTGTTCAGCCTCAGTACATCGTGAGTTAGTATATCTCATGTTCATGCCGCACGCTCAAGTCTGACTAGAGTATAAGATCCTGTATCGCCAGCGTGATGCGAGGTGTAGTTCTGTTCGACTCCCAGTTTGTGACCGCGAATCAGATTCTGGACTCGGCGTGGACGTCAATTCTGGTACGATTGTCTGCATTACCGCGTGTGGTCTGATTCTCAAATTACTGACCAGCGGCGAAGTGCACTATATATGCGCAACTCGAGATCTTGCTAGGCGTCATCTGCGCCTCGCTTCCGGCGATACTGCCACTAGTCGCCAAATTGCTCTCGATCTTCTCGAGGAGTGGTCGTTTTCGCGAACCAAGTGGACCACGGCCAGTTGTTGTGAACGCAGCACCAAATGTACCCGCAGAGCCAAATGAAGTACATCTTCCGCGATTTGGCGTTCTGTCTTCGCCGAAGACGACAGAGATCACCCAGAGCGAACACCCTTTAGAGGAACGCTCTTTTTTTGCGACACGATTCTAAGCTCAGATCAGCTATAAAGTATTTGCTGCCTTCTCTGTCTGCTTGGAGCCGACCGGGAACGGTGCCAGACGATGCTCATTTAGAATCTGGTGGCACGGATGTTACAAGCGTAACGACGACGAGCATTGCGCAAACGAAAGAGCGACAATGAAATTGAATCCAACGGTAGAACGCTGACAAGCTATGACCAGTGGGCCGAGGGCGCTTGCTTCAATTGACCTCCTTGGAGCAGTTTCCTTTGTTCCCACAAGCCTGAGATGCATTGTATGGAAGAAGAAGAACAACACCGAAACGCACAAAGGAGTAATGGTCACAACGCTATTGTCCATGCCTGTCAGCTCTGTCCACAGAAAAAGTATATGTACTGGCACACACAAGTGTATTCATCATTCAGCACACTTCGAGTCCCAATCAGCTGAGCAGTCCTGCGGCCTCGGAAGACACTGACGACGTTTTGCGAACTACCGCCTGAGCCGGTCTCAGAAAAAGTTTCGTAATCTGTCTCCAGTAGATATCTCGAGTTCCAGAAACCATGAGACAACCGAATGGATGCAAGCCTGGTAGCTGCGTCAGACTGACCCGTGTCAAGCAAGGCAGAATCCGCACATTCTTGGTAAGATATCGAGCGAAGCTGACAGAAATCAGACAGCCAGCTGAAAGCAAGCCTGAGAATTCAACCAAGCTAAGTCGTGCCAAAACAGGACGCGTCAGTAGATCCCAGCGACAGATCATTCGCAGCGCAGACAAGCACGCCTTCCCAGCTCGCGAGATCGACCGCAATGGAGAGCAGATGCGATTCATTCGCTTTCGTGAATCGACTCTGCGACACTACGTTTATGAGGACCCGAACGGTGTGTACGAACTTGTGAGCAAATGGCATGAGCATCACTTCAAAGTGAATGCAATGCTTCAAGCACAAGAGAAGCTCAGACAAGAAGAGCAGCTCAAAGAACAAGAGGGGCTCTGGGAAGAAGCAAGGCTCAGGCAAGAAATAAAGCTCAAAGAAGAGGAGTGTCTCAAGGCTGAGAGACCGGTGACCACGAAGAGGGATGCCAGTATCCAGCCCAGGAAGCTTGAAGACTGGGAGACTGAACTGATAGCCCGGTTCAATCGTAACCTCGACAGCATTCCAGAGCAGCTTGAGGAAATTTATCGAACCTCTAGGTCCGAGGTGCAGAGCGAGGATCCGAATGACAAGCCTTGCACGCCCGCTGCGGCGTGCGAGAATCCAGCTGACGACTATTCTAGCACTGGTGCGACGGTCGAGATCTCAGCTGATACTGAAGCTAAATATAATGTCGTCGATGAAGAAACCTCAGCTGAGGAAACTGCCGATTGCGATATGACGGAAGAGGCAGCAGCCGACATGACTGCAAGCTGCGATGCCAAACCCACCAAAAGCTATGCTATGGAACAGCCTCCAATTGCTCCCGATGCCAAATGCCATGAAGGAAACGAGGCTCCCGCTGGCAAAGCAGCCAAACGCGATGCAGAAGGAAAGACCTTAGAAGACAAAACCGCGCGACGCGACAACGAGCCTGTTTGCACTGCGGCGACCGAGTCCCAAAATGATGTCAAACCTGCATACCAATCTGCAATCGAAACTCTCGAGCGAGACCATTCCCTCATGGAAGAACGAATCTTGCAACTAGAACGCAAAAAGCGCGAGCTTCTCGAGGAGCAGAAGGGCCTTCTCCAAGGTAACACGCGATTGTTCGAGACCATTCGCTCAGAAGCCAAGACGGTCAAGCAAGAACAAGAAGAATTGGAGAAGCAAGCAGCTTTGAAGAGGAAGGAAGCTGAAGCCATGGAGAAGAGGGTCAAAGAGTTCGAGAGCAAGGAGGATGATTTGGTGAACAGGCTTATCGGTCTGGACATTGGTGAGCAGTCTAAGGTTCCGAGACGAGATGCTGTGAAAGGTGACGAGCCTTTTGATGCTGCTGCGCTGGTCCCTGAAGTTTGCGATGTGAAGCCGACTGCTGAGAAGAAAGTGTGGCAACAGCCTACTGCCATGGAGGAGTCTGAAGAGTAGATGTGAGCCACTTTTTGACGATACAGTGCGGACGCAAGTCGAGCGTTGACCTTGAAATCGGGTATGAGGAACCACGATTTTGCTGAATAGAGTGACAGGTCAACAAGATGTAACATTTAGACAGAGGCTTTGAATGGGCGAACCATGCCATTTTTGCAAGATTTCATTCGTTTTCATATCTTTCTTTGTTGTTAAGACTCCAGTCGTGTAGTGGTACAAGTCCAACTCTTTGATCTTCTGCAAGATTTTGAGATGCTTTCAGTAAGCACGAAATGAAGCACGAGTTGACAGAGGTGAGGTGATGTTGGTGGCTAGGCAGGCGGGACGCGGCGCGGTTCCTTGCGGAGATCTGCGGAGAGCTGTGAGCTGTTTCGTGACATCACCTCATCAACGCGTTCATTTAGTCTACCAACGAATATACTACACTTCTTTGTTGTCAACTCCAAACCAGATGATGTGTTGAATGTTCACATACCAGTTATAACAGACTTTCACCTCTCTGATTCCGTAATCCGGATCGAAACACGCGTATAGTCGCGTTCCGGTGCTAAAACACGGGCAGTTTGCTTTTCAGTGGCAAACAAGCCACAAATCGCGATTTACCGTCAAGATGCCGACCACGAGAAGTCAGTCGAATGGTACAGCGAAGACTAGTAAAAATGCCTCACCCAATGCCACTGCCGGTACGAAACGCAAAGCCTCCACCACGAAGTCCACACCTGCGAAGAAGGCGAAGAACACGCCCACAAAACAAACGAAAATCGAGCCGGAGTCGGGAAATCTAGACGCCAATGTCGAAGACGAAGTCGAGGATGAACTTGTCACAATCAATCGCGCTCCTGTGCTAGAGCTTTGGGGAGCCTGCATCACCCAAACTCTCCACCCATCTCTCGCCTGGCCGACGTGCCTCAGCGTTGGCTCCGCCATCAGCACTCTCGCCGCCATCTCGAAAGGCCGCTCAGTAGGCAAGATCGATAAGCCTGACAGCTCCGAACAAGCAGCCAAGCAACAGAAGCGCGAAAAGGATCAGGCTGAGCTAGAAGAAGTCGACGTCATGAGCTTTCATCTCAAGCTGAAAGATGGGTTGGCTGTGGTTGGTGATCAGCCCAAGAAAGCGAAAGAGGACACTTTGAAGAAGAAATATGGAGGAGATGAGAACTACGATAAGGTCAGAAAGGCGATGCTGGAAGCGTTAAAAGGATGGAAGGGCAAAGAGGAAGAGCTGAGCAAGAGAGGATTTCACATGTATGAGGACTTCCGGCCCAGTGTCGCTCCCGGGCAGAAAGGCTGGGGTAGGAAAGGCGAGTTGAATTTGAAGAGGATTCGGGATACCGTGGGAGGCTGAGAACTGGTCACCACGCTGCTGCTACCCATCTGCAGGCAGGAGCCATTCCAGAAACATCACGGCGACACCACCTATGCCATGACTGCAACCATTCGCGCAGCATTGACCATGCTGGACGAGAACTCCCAAGTACTGACCGGGCGGTACCAAAACCGAGAAGTGTGAAGATGCTTCTTAATTTCAACGAGTGTATTTGCACCTCTCTGGATGTCTGTCAAAGCAACGCTATCGCAAATCAACAACTTTTGGGGGGTATCTCTCAAAACAACGGCAACGCCATACAAAGCATGTTCAGTCTCATCGCCACTCAATGTTCCGCCATTGCTCGAACGCTCAGCATTCTCTACACCCCATGCCATGCGATGCGCCCTCTCAAAGCTCAAGGAAATCCGAATCAAAGAAAATACACACCAGTTGACGGCAGCATCTCGCAAAGTCCAGCATCGTGTCAAGTTCGGCAGTTTGCTGCTGGCCGCCATGGCTCGTTGTGCTGTGGTGTGGTAGCATGCGGAGGCTGGCGGGAATGAAAGTCGTAAAGTGAAAGCGGTTGTCGTGAAGAAGATCGAATCGAATGGCGCTGTCGTGAAGCTCACTCAAGGGGATCACGGTCAGCGTGAAGCAGACAGTATGGATCCAGTATCGTTCAGCCATTGCGGCCAGTGCTGCAACGAGACGGCTCATGCTCAGGGTGCAGACAACATCGTGTGCTTTAGGGAAAGACGATAAGGCTCGGGGTCCTCACCAAGACCTTATTTGTATGTCCTGCTGAATTGTTCGAAGTCTGCCCTGCCACGGTCTCTGAAGTCGATTGCTGGTCTCTCATTCTGGCGCCGCGGCGGGTCCCGCTCATCCCAGTCATTACGATGGCCACGACGAGCAGAATCTGACTGTGCTGGTCGCCATCTATCACCTTTGGCTCGCTTTGGTTCCGGCTGAGGATCAGGAGAGCGCCTGTCGTAGCTCCCGGATCGCTTCTGACCACGCATCTGTGTATTGGCAAGATTCCGGTCGACACGCTCGAGTTCTTGGTTATACTCACCTGCACGAGTGTTACCACTTCGAACGCTCGCAAGACCTGCGACGTTGCGGGGACGACTGCGCGACGTTTCTGTCTCTGTGAGACGCACACCTGCGAAGTTCGTCGACTCGGGTACGAATGGCACGAAGCGGTTGTCTGTGCCATTGCGTCTGGGCGGCATGTTTGTGGTAGCTTGATCATGAGCCACTCGAACTCTGCGCATTTCTCCCTCGCGCGACCGCTTACTACGATCGAGCTCTTCGCTTCGCATCAGCGTACGCTTTGCTGTGCACTCAAATTCCCGGTGGGTGCCTCCGCACTTGAGGCAAATGTGCAAATCTTGCCACGGACATGAATGCTTGCGTTCGCATCCGCCACTGTTCCAAAGCTGGCAAATTGACTCACGACGGAATGTATCATGTGGCTTGACGACTACATCGTCCGCAGGAGCCCTCGGGTCTTGTCGTGCTCTTCGTGAGTCCAGGGCTTCGAGATATCCGTTCAAGAACCGAAAGTATTTGAATGGTCTGGGTTGTCCTCGCGCACGATATGCCGCGGCTTCTGCTGCTCTCACACTGGTCAAGTGGTCCCCAACTCGCCATGGAGAGCTCTCTCTCATCATATCAATGAACCGCACCAGGCTTTCGTTGGTGAAGCGTCCGCGCCCAAGTGCCATGATCTCGCTGAATGGCTTGTGCACAGAAACCAAGTTCAGTAGACCGTTGGCTTTACTTCCGAAACCGCGCGTGAACAGGACTTTGGGAGATCTTCCTGGCGCGGCATTTTTGTATGCATTCGCTGGCCAGTCATCGCCTTCGGCGGCCACCGACGCATAGAAGTGCCATCGTTGTCTCGATATCCCGTCGTATCCACGTCCGCCAACGGTCTCAAATAGATTGACTTCGTATCCTTCGTCATCAATCGAGCTGACGACTCCGGTGTAACATTTGCATATGGCTGGACCGAATGCAGACGTTGCAAATACTTTGTCTGTCATATCCCCGAACTCACGCATATTCTCGAACTTCACAACTCGGACAAACATGCCGACGCCGCCCTGTTCGACCCGCATTTTGTTGTGCGCGAAATCGTTCGACGCTTTGCAGTCCAAAGGCTTGCCATACGCGTCGACCAGTAGCTCTCCGTTTTGTCCTTTGGGCTGGACGTACTGCCCGTCCAAGTCGTGCAAACGTGGCAAATTCTTCTCGTCCGCCAGCAGTTTCGCTGCGCCGGCCGACATTGAGTTACACTCCACCAGAGCGAAAGACTGCGTATTCATGATGACGCTCAACCACGCCTCCTGCCATTCCACGCTGTAAATTGTCTCTGGGCTTAGTTCCTTCACCCAAGCGATGTCCTTAGGGTCCGGTTTGAAGCCTTTCCGGAGAACTCCACGCTCGATGGCACGATCCGCAACGGTCTGGGCCACATACTTGACCATGTCCGAGGTGCTTGCGAATCCTCCCCTGGCTGCCAGCCCGCGTACGGGTGGTATTGCGTCGTCCTCGGTCATGTTGTTGGTGTTTCGAGTCGGCCACTGCGTTCGAGTTGGCCTTCGTAAGAGTTTCTGTTGGACTCCTGCTGGCACGAAGGTGATATCAGAGGACCAGAAGGGGGCTGGCGACGGTTGCTCCGTTAGCTGTCGTCTTTACATGTTCGCAAGGAAGAATTGGGTTGGTGCACGATCTGACAACTTTTTCCGCTGGGTGTCCCGTCCGAAAACGGTGGATCAGGTTTAGTGTGCTTTGCAGGTGAATGGTCGGATGGACGGGCGGAGCAGGCCGGCCATTGGTGAACAGCTAGGACCGACGAATGTAGTGGCAAACAAATGCGACTGGCTAAGGCCTGGAATGAGCAGTACTTCGCATGCTGCTCCCAAGCGTTGTGAGGCTGGGTTCTGTGCTTGCTAGTTGTCATACAGAATCAATTCCAAACACGCGAAGCTTGAAGACCGCATAAGTCACCACACAAGTACGCCTTTGCCCACAGGTCATGATGTTCGTCACTGATACGCCAGCTTTGATTCGAACGTATGCACTGCCATGCGTTGGAATACCGGGGCCATATCAGATTCGTAATGATCTCGGGGGCGGGTCACCTATGTTGGAACAATAGGCGAATGGGCTCCGGGAATTGTATTGATTGAACACCAGCTGGTACTCACCGGCAGGCTGGCACGCGCCGTGACCCAAAAAGACATCGAGTAGAGGCATGACAAGGGTCTTGTTCTCGCGCGTGCATGGCGATGGAGCACAATATCGACCAGACGGGACGCTGGTATTCCCGTAGCCATCATCGATGTTTGACAAAGTCGTAAGAGTGCCCTGCAAGTCCGGCATGAGCTGTCGTTGATACATATTTGGAACAAAGACAGCTTTGTCGTTTTCCGTCGTCGCTTTTGCGCGCTTTGTTGGCCCTACGCACGATCAACCTGCTGCTCGTTGCTCCATCCGCAGAATCTTGAAACGCCGAAATGCTATTCTCCTACCGCATCCTCCTGAAGACCGCAATGAATACGAGCAACCTCGAGCAGTAAAGCCAAAGCCCAGCACACTGGACTTCAATTTCGCACGTCCAACGCTCTCGGACCGTATTACCTCAAAGTATTTGCCAAATTGAATGCAACGCACACTGAATTGAATGCTTGCAAGGCTCAGGTCGCAGAAAACGATGATAACTTCCGCGATCGTCAAGAACGTATGGATCTTGCACAAAGCAAAATCGACTGTGTAGAACACGATGAGAGATTCGACTTCTCCAACGTCCTTGAGGATGCTCAGGAAATCACCCGGCAGGAAACACCCCGGCACAAAGACGAACTAGCCACCATCACGCGCATTGAGACCCGAATCATTGATCTGGAAGGTGAACTTGCCATTTTGTGACGTGATATCGTTCAATATGCTCAAGATTACATGCGCAGATGCTTTGAGACGCAGTTCGAAGCTGAGTGGAGCATCGAATATCGTTCATGTATCGATCTCTATGCCATTAAGCCATGGTGGACCTGCATAAGTTCAATGAGGAACGGAGACGCAAGCTGCGGGCTATGAAGGTCGAGAGGGCATTTGCCCGGCATCAAAATGGAGAATCGGATCTAGAGGCCAGAGTTCAGAACCTGGAACGCATATTGCGACACGCACGAACTGCGCGAGACGAGATGGCTGACTATTTCATCAACTCGGCAGTCAAACCAATGCTCATCGCAAATGCTCTTGTCGAGCTGCCCGTGGAACTTTCCGGCAGGGCGCATAAAGTAGACGTTTCACAGGGATTGAAAAATACAAGTCCTGGACCTATGGAAGCACTAAGTCCTGAAGGGCTCTACATGGAGGCTCGGGATGAGCTCATCGAACTGGAGGAAACTCTTGAGAGGCATGAGTTGATTTGGCAAAAGATCGAGACAACGTGTTTGATGTTGTTCCCTCACCTGACGCGCGAGCATCTCACTGCCTACGTTCAAAGAAAATTGCAACCCGTTAGACCTGATCTCTTGGAGGCCCAGGAAAATTTTCGGAAAGCCACCGAGGAGCTGGCTCGGCTTGGGAGAGACATTCCTTCCATGATTGAGCTGTCGAGTCCTACCAGCACAAGGGGCTCCCAACGACACAATAGTAGCAGGGGGTCTGACAGCCAGTCGGAGGGCTCTCGGTACGAGCGCTGGCTCAGAAAGAGGAAGGCAGCTGTGAGAGTCAAGCGGGACTCAATCAATCGCTGGCAACTTTCGTCGAAGCCTGAAAATTACGCAATGCTCAGCGGCACGCCACCCCCAGATTCGGCTCTAGACGATTTACCCGCCAAAAGATCACGTCCGCCAACGCTTAGTCCCGAGCAGAGACCAAGGCCAGCCAAGAGGAGGAAATTGAAGGAATATACTGCTGCACAGAACGATATCAGGGCTGCATTCGCTGGTTCTGAGCCACGATATCTTCGCCACATGTTCCGTCTGCGTGAGGATCTTGAATTCAATCTGACAATCGTGAAAGGCTCTTCAGATTTAGCTATCGAAAGACAAGAGTCTGGGAATCGACGAGGTCTATGATTCGAAATGGTCACTTGACACCAGAACAGGTTCGAAAGAACATCTAACCTCGAATTGAACTCAGAAGGCAGGCGATAGACTGAACGTCTCAATGATTTACATGCCTCATCTCTTGAGTATTGCAATGTTCACGAAAAGCGGAATACGACCAAAAACTATAGTGGACCTCAAAGCGTTGACGTTGAACGAACGACAGCCGAAAATGCAGAACGATTCTTCGTTTGGAGAGTCAGGCGCAGTTGAATGCTTTGGCCGAGGTGAATTGTTACAGTGTCTCAGTTCACCAAGCTTCAACATGAATTCCTTCCAGCGACGCTTGTCACATATACACTCTGAGCCATCACCTTAAGGGATACCAGGGCCCTTGGGCACTTATACACAAAGGGATCTTTTCTTTGACACAACTCAGTGTGAGTCCCAAAGCAGCTTGCATCCTCTCTTTGTCTTGGAACAAGGTAAGAAGGTGCACCTCCTGGAGTTTCGCCACTGCCTCCACCACACAAATCTGGTACAATTCTGACATGTGGCGACTATGGCAGATTGGGAAGAGTGCTTGGCAATGGTTGTCTCCCGGACCAGCGAATCTGGAGGTCTCAGTGACGAACCCAGCACCTAAGCAGACTCCCGCATCCGCTTCAGCGACACCCTTTCGTCCCATCAATGCCCTCGGACCACATTACCTTGATCTTTGTGCAGAATTGTACCGAATGCATTCCGACATGGCAGTGGCCGACGCGCACGTGCGAGAACAAGAACTCGAGTTGCGGAGGAAGCAGAATTGGGTTACTATCGCTATATGTGACCGGCAACGGGCGCACCTGGATCAAAGGACCGACTACGCGGAGTACCTGGACCATTTGAACACGACCCAATCCTCGGCTGAGAAGGATATCGAAGAAGGTCGGGATTTCATTGCGATGGCTAATGAGGTAAAGAAAACTATGGATAAGAACGCAATGGAGACATGGAACAGTTTCTGGAAGCACGCCCAAAAATACATGAACCGTTGCCTCGACGTATCATTCTCGGAGCCTTGGTCAATCACGCACGAGCAATGCCTTATTCTGCGAAATGCACTGGATACCCACAAATTTCTCAGAAACCGTCAGCACGAGGTCCGCAGACGAAAGCTTGCTCGTGTTTGGACCCGGCATCAATCGGAGAAGCCTGACTCTGTAGTTGATATACAACAAATTGAGGAGGTAGTCCGGCTTGTAGAAGAAAAAGAGATCGAATTCCAAAAAGAGCTCGTGCAAGACGTCTTTGAGCCTTTGCTAAGGGCTACGGGCAGATTGAGCGACCAGTCCCCTCTGGATGGCTCCGATGGCCAGCAAGGAGGCAGTGATGTTCCGAGTCATGTCGATACAATGAGCCTGCCTCGTACGACAGATATGCCATACGAAGCAACAAGCTCCTACTCGCCGGTGCCGCAGACAGAGAGCCGCTCGCGAACTCCAAGCGATGGTTCGACTCGCCAGACAGAATTGCGCGATATGTACCAGCGCGCACTGGATTTGCTGGTGTATTTGCAAGGAGAGCTACGCCAGCACGAAATGAAGTGGCAGCGGCTTGAGCCAGAGCACCTGATAACCTTTCCCAGGTCATCGAAAACCCGTTTCACCCACTTGGTAAATTTCTTTGCAAAAAGTCTCAGGGTTGAACTGCAAGAAGCCGAGGACAACCTACAAGCTCTAGCGGACTGTCTGCATGAGCACGACATTACCATCCCACAAACGCTTTCGAGCTCAAGTTTGCAGCGGTCGCCATCACTCTCGGGTGGTGCTCAACGTCGCGTTGGTCGAAACTCTAGATCTCCCGCGCAGGGCAGAAAATTAACTTACCACGAGCGGCGCGGACTTGAACGCGTCAGTCGTTGGCGAACGTCTTTGAGACGCACCGAGTCGCCAACTTCGCCATTGACACCACGAGCAGATGGTGCCAACATCGCAGATGGGCCTTCTCCACCGCCGAGCACACCGATGACACCAAGTTCAGGCAGGAAAAGGAAGCTGCGTGAATATATTGAGATGCAAGAAGAGCTAAGGGATAAGGAAGACAAGATTGCCAAAACCACGATGACCGTCGCAGGAGGAAATAGATCGTCGCCAAGCGGCAGAACACGAAAATTGTAACATCTGGAAGTCTCAACTGGTGGCAAAGAGATCCGAAGTGTTCTCGACGTCCAATAAACATCAACCTCCACAATCTGCACTGTACATTAATCGTCAGAGATGCGAATTGCATAACGCACTTATCCCCGCAGCTCATTCACTTTTGGTACATTGGCATTTTGATCCTACTCACCGGAGAATGTAATCAATCTTTACATCATATGCCACACAGCTCACAGTGGGATGGCATCCAAATCTAGAACTTGAACAGTAAACGTAGCGAACGCATGGTCGTTCCTCGTGAGAGAAGAGCTATATATAGCTTGATGGCAGAAAGAATCCAGTATTGCCCTGCCGTCAATGTCTTCATAGCTGCGTGATTATCGAATATCTTCAAGTAGCCTTGTGTTGTCTCTTTTCGTTCTCGCTCTTGTCACTCTACCTGCCGGCGACTCCGCACTTGCTTCAACAACGCCTTCTTGTCCTTCACTTCGGGCAACAATATCAGATCTCTGCTTCTTCCTTGCGTTGTTCACATCCTCATTCTTCCTACTCAGAGCGGCATCGTGATCCACCATCTTCCTCTTCCGTCCCGAGCTTGAACGTGATGGCGAGTCTTGCAACGATTCATCCATCCCGGCACTTGATCCAATACCTGTCAGATCAACATCCGGGGGAGGTGTTGCTGCTGTTTTAGCATAGTCGCGGGGCTGATCCTGTGTTCTGCTCGCATCGAGCCTGTAATCGATCACTCTTGAGAGCCTCTGAGATCTTGGAACAACTTCAACTGCTCGATCCGACCTCTTATCGTCGTCCATGGCTGGCTGACTCGAGCCGGGGGCTGCTGGTGGTTGAATAAGCCCGCCTCCTGTTGGTGATCGCCGTGGTGGTGATCTCGAAAGACCTGTGAGTGGAATGCCGAGGTCTACCAGTTGTTGCCGATTGGCTAGCATTCTATTCTCTGCAAGTTCTGCATCCTCTCTCTCCGAGGAGACCATTCTATTGATGAGTTCCTCGAGCTTCTCTGGCGTGGCGTTACGGAATGCCAGGTAATAGCCCGGAGCGTTGCGTCGTTCGTATGCTATTGTTTGTGTGATAGTGGTTTGCAAATTTACGAGGTGAGTTTGCAATGCTCGATACTGGACCAGGAGCTGATCGCGCGAGGATGGTAACTCGTCTTCTGTGTTAAGGTCTCCCTCTGAGTCGCCCGTTTCCTGCGCTGAACGTTTGGACGGTGCTTCTGCATCGATGACGGCGGCTGTCGGAGCACCATCGATTGAGCCTGAGTCCTGCCCGTAAAGGTGTCTGTCACTCAGCCAGGGAACGAAGACGTTGTTGATGAGTTCCTGCTCTACCTCCGTCAAATGTCGACTTTGCATCTCCACAATATCTCTTAGCCTTTCTATAGATGCATCGATTGCCGTCATGTCGGCATCGAATCTGTCTTGTCGAGCGGTGCCCAACTCGTGCCTCAACGGCCCTGGTAGGATGCTAGGTACGAAAGGGACCGCTGTATCGATGTTTGGACGCTTCACCTTCATAAGAGCCCTCTTCACCCGTTGTTCGTTAAGATTCCGCCGACTCCGTTGCATATCTTCATGGAGTCGAAGGTTTCGGATCAACTTCAAGAGTGGTGAAAACGTCCGTATACACCAATCTGCGTCGAACGCCGCCTCGAAACATTCATCGGCAAAGGCTTGTGAAAGATGATAGACTTGCTGCCATGACTTGCGATAATCATGCTCCAGAGGTTGCAACTCACGAACGGCTTCGGCCTTTCGAGTATCAAAGTCCTCTCTGCGCTCCAAAGCCGCAACTATTTTCGCTTGGAGACTCTCCATGACTGAGGTGAAATCATCTCTCAGGTCCGTGGAGAGTAAAAGTTGATCGTTTGTACATCTGTCGTATTGAGTTTGCGCGGTGTGACGTTCTTCATCGCACTGTCGAATGCGATTCTTCAATTCAAGCATCACGGCATTGATGTTGCAGAGTTCCAGAACGACGTCAGTGAACTGATTCACGGTGCCGTCAGCCGCAGTAATGGGCGTTGTTTGTATTCTAGCATGTTCTCTGCATAAGATTTTGCCAGCATCACTCGTGATTGTAGATCGTCTGATGGCTTGTTGCAACGAACAGTATCTTCTCGAGTATGGCAATTCTGTGATCTGTTTCAAGACTTTCAGAGACATTTTGCAGTCTAGCATGCGCGAGAGATGATTTCATGACGCTCCGCCCTTTTTCTGCTCCTATCAACAAAGAAATTCAATTGCTTAATGCGGCTTAATTCCTTCCTTTTGCTGGGAAGGCTATTCTTTGTATGTTGCTGTACCGTGTGCACGGATCTGGACATCCTGAGCTACGACTATACCAGCTTCACAAGCCTGTCATATCAGCGCTTAGCGCATGGACGAAACACATGGCTCCCAAGGGCCGAGCCATGTGGCCGCGTAGCCAACACCTGGCTCCACATTCTCATTCACCTTTCACTCGTTCACCCGACGAAAATGTCTGTGCGTCGCCTCTATTTCGAGATCGGCTCAGAGTCCGATATACTCTTCGAGTTGGATAATTCATGCACTTCGCAGATGTCGCATTTGGGGTGCACAAGCTCTTCTGATTGATATCAAATCTTACAAGACTCCAACTTGCCAGGCACTCGCGGCTCTCACCCATCGGAAGTTGTCGAGCGCCGCCACGAAGATGTCAGGCCCTTGGGCAGGACAGCCCGATCCTCGCCACGCTCAATACCACGCTTCGAGTCCGCTTTCGCGTGCACGATCTGACGTGGAAGCTGCTTATCGAAAGGTTGTTAAGAAATGGCTTCCAACCAGCACGCAACAGGCAATGCCTTCGCCATCAACCGAGAAGAAGCCACTGAGCTACAGCGACTTGCTCGAACCTGATCGCTTCAATAATCTCATGGACTTGGCTGCAAGTTGCGACGAGAGTGATAAAGCACGCGACGTCATGACATTAATCACCAAGTCGGTCAGCCTCATTTTGAATGCTGTCAACACGAAGAATGATATCGACATGGAACCAGCCATTGCAAAGAGACGAAAGGAAAACAATCGCAAGCAAGGTCACGATATCGCCGCGTTGTATGAGGACCCGCGAGCCATGAGTGACGTCGAGGGAAACCGACAACGTATCAAAGCTGGGACGACTATTCGTGTCCGCAAAGTCGAGCGCATGCGTTCGCACATGATCGATTTCATGAGCAGAGAGTACGTCCCAAGCCCCGCAGGTCCAATCCACGAAGGTCTATACACGTGTTTGGCGATGGAGTTCGTGGGCGACTATGTCAGAGTACTCGTCTTCACTTCTAAGCAACAAACTGGCTTCAAGAGACTGTCTGATGACGAGTGCGATCGATACGTGCAAGTCGAACCAGAAGGCAGTGATTATCGCAAACACGATAAGTCTCAGACGGTGCTCTTCAGTAGAGGCGCGGATGAATACGCTGGCTCGATGCTGTGCTTGGCAGAATATCTCGTCCACTTGAGTGAGTACATCGCCATCGACTACATAACTCTCACGCCAGAGAGTCTCGTGCGTCTTCACAAGTTGATCGTTGATCATGAATACGTGACGAACAGCATGAAGCCATTCCTGAAGCACGCTGGCATAGCGGAAGATGTGAAGGATGCTGTTTTGCGGCTTGGTACTATTCCTGGACCTGGACAGAAACTCATCATGGAAGGCGGAATTGCAAAGCTTGTGTCATACACTTCTCGAACCGATAGCGCTGGGCCGACAGAAGGCGTCCGGCTTGCTCTGCCAGAGGGACCCGAGTCAGCGACTCCAGACGTTCGTAGTAGGCCGAGATCTGAACACCCAGGGCTGAGTATGAGTCTCGATAGCATGGCTCAGAAGAACAAGCGACCCCGCAATGCAGGTCCGCGTCGCACAAAACCCCGGTCGGATGCGATGACTTCAGGCGCCACGTACTGGGATCAAGACGCCCCCCCGAAAATGGCAACAGCTGGCAGAGGTGGGCAGGAGGCACAGTTGGGATACGGTGACGACGAAGGCAGCACATACTCGACTAAGCATCAGCGCTCCACCACGTCTGTCAGCGACTCGGCAGTCTTCAGCGTTGACCCAGCTTCGTCCATCGGCACGAGAGGCAAGCGACGGAAGCGGGGCTGAGTCATGGTCGCGAGTGTGTTGGGAAGAATATAGCAGCATGGGCTGCACGTCTTTGAGACATGTCGCCTATACTGCTCTTTCTCCGCTGGGGCGGAAGTGGTGGAGGACCATAACATGTTCACCTCAGCGAGTGGCGTACATCGAAGGCTGCTGCGAACATCGAGCTTGTGCATATGCAAGAAGTCTTGCTGGTACATTTGTCGGGAGATTTGATTCACAAAGGCTCGAATCTGCTGGGGATCAGTGTTTGCGAGCCCATAGCATGTCGGAGAACTGTCTGACAGTGCAGGCACCGCGGAGAGGAAGCCTATCCACCTGGGTCGGCACAAAAAGTTTACTGTAGTGCGTTTCAACGAAGAAAAAAAGAATTTTGGCAGATGTGCACTACTCTGTCGTCTCCCACTGTGTAGCTCGTTCCCTTGGCGAATATGCCATTGCTGATTGCGTGACCTTGGACATGTAGCCAGCCAGACCTGTCGAGCCGTTTCTTTCGTCATTGGTTGACCTGGAGTGTATGCCAAGGCCGCGTGAGTCAGCCGTCTCTTTCACTTTGTGCTCGTTCACTCGGCGTGTCCAGATCGTTCGTTGTACTTTAATCTGACCTTTCAACATCTCCACCTGCACTTGTATTGACATTGAGTCTAGTCGACACTCTACCGTTTCAAGACCTGGGCAACATCGAAACGCGACAAACAGAACAAACCGTTAGCGCCTGGAAGTGGACGGTGCGAATAGTTTGTCGAAGGACAATTTTTTGCTGCCGCAAGCAGTGGGGTATAACGACGATGGTGCCACACGAGTTCGACGAGATCCGTCGCACGGCATCGCAGAACAAGATACCGGACGAGACAGAGGCCACGCGCGAGGACCAAGCCGAGGAGATCCATGTCGAAGATGCCGAGAGAACCAAACATCTCGAAGCTGGAATTGACAATATTCTGGATCTGATCAGACCTGAAGACTCCGAGAATCCGCACATTCAGGAGAAGCTTAGAAAGCTTTTTGCCATATTTTCCTCAACCAGCGCGGGGCTGCAGGTCCCGAAGTTACCTACAACGTCGTCCAAGAAGATGACCGACGACATCCTGCGTCAACACGAGATCGAAGACCGAACTCGAGCCGCGGACAAGAATAAGCAGCCGAGCGAGAAGCGGAAGTACCAAAGCGTGCTGGAAATGATTGGGTATGAAGGTCTATCGCGAAAGAAGAAGCGTCAGGATCGGGATTCCGTCAAGATTGGTGGCCGGAAATGGAGCAGGGATGCATGCGTCGCAAAGTGGAATGCGATGAACGAGCCGATGGACGACTCAGCTCTCGATGAGAATTGGAGTGTGGCCGCCACCACTGGTAGGCGGACGCCCAAGCTGCCACGTCCGGAGACGCCAAAACTTCGGTCCATCGCATCCCGTGACATGAATGTTTCCTCTGCAGAGACCTTTGGCAGAGCGGATCGGGATGATGAGAGGAAGCAAGCTGAAGAGTGGGCCAAGAGATATCCCTAGGGAAGCACATTTTGGCCAAGCTTGATGGACTTGTGATGGGTAAAAAGTGCTGCAACACGATCCTCTAAAGGAGCGGTCGAGTGTTGCAGCGACAGCGGCCTGTGAGACGCATTCCGTGGGCATAGCTGCAACGAAACAGGCGCGCGACCAAAGATGGTATGGTCAAGCTCAGTCGAGAATTCAGGCAGCGGGTAAAGAATCTGCGCGTCCGAGAACCCCGAGGCATTATGTTTTTGCTCACACAATTGGCATAGATGCTTGCATGGCGATCAGGACTGTACCGCATGGCGGGGTGTTGAATGGCTCGTTGCTTACAACGAGCAAGGTCCGGACCCAGAGCAGGTACAGATGCGAAAACGCGAGCGACAGCAGGTGGTCGTTCAGTTTGAGCAAATGCAACGTCAAGTCGCACGTGGTCTGATTCCATTTTTGTTCTCGAATCTGCCCGTGACAAGCAGCAATGATGTTACAGCTTCGCCTTCCCCGTAACCTCTCCAATCCAGGCGTGTTTCCCCTCCTTGAAAAGCTCCATGAAAGGCGGTCGCTTCTCTCCATCGAGGTTGCCTACATTCATGGCCGCGAAGCCCTTGATCGCAGAGTTGGAGAGCCAAAGTGGCGAACCCTGTAACAGTGAGCATACAATCACAACCACCCAGAGGAGGCATTGAGAACATCAACACTTACACAATTCCCACAAAAATGCCTGAAAATCGTATTCCCACTCTTCGTCGCCGAATCCGCATACACTTTCAACACATTCTCTCCCTTCAACACTTTGATATCACTCTTCATCCATCGATGATTGTGCATGAATGCGCTGCCGCTGGCTTGGCGACAGTTATCGCAGTGGCAGAGCACAGCATTCTTGTCTTCACCAGTGATCTGTACTTGCACTGACTTGCAAAGACAAGTTGACGTCCTTGTGGCGATGACGGGAGGAGCTTTGGGTTTGTTGGACATCGTGCGTTTGGACGGGCGAGCAAAATAGGGTCTGAGAGGTACTTGCAAAACCGTTCTGTGCTTTGTGATTTTCAAGATGGCTCTGGTCATTGGAATTTGATCGTGGATGTTCTGAAAGGTGTTTGGAGACGGGCAAGAGGTGAGGTCGGAATGCTTGGCGCTTGGCGAGAGCCGAGGTAACCTTGTGCAGCGCCATCTGGTCCACTTCAGTTCCTACAGATAGGTTCGTTATTAGGCACTCTGGACCCATATTGTGATGGAAGCGCACATGACACGATGCTGAGCGTGAGAGCATGGCATAGTTGGTGGAGTTTAGCAGTTTCACTTGAGAGATGAAAGTCGCGGCGACACCATCTCAGAACTGGATGCCGACTGGCTTCTGTCGCGTCCCCAAACCTCATTGTGCCGCCGAGGACACTTTGTTTGACTGCATAGAGCTATGGTGAAAGTCGGAATTAGGTACCGGCCTCATTCGACGCTTCAAGAAATGAATTATTTTACCTCGCACCATCCAGCCTTCGATTCCCTCATCTCTTAAAATCCTTGCTGCTCCAACCAGTCATGAGCAGCTTTGAACGACTCTTGTGCAGTTCTGTGGTTGTTCATGGCGTGACCTGTGTTCGCAGTAATATGAGAGCCAAAAGCCTTGGCCTTAGGATATCCGTCTTTGACTCTCTCAGCGTAGCCATTGGAGCAGTCGCCTGGGACTCCGAGCAGGGTATCCAGCAATCCCACGCAGAAGATGGCGTCCTGATTTCCGTTCAGCACAAAGACTGAACCTTGATACTCGGGTGCAGGGAGTTGTCCAAGAGGTACAGTTGCGATCTCCGAAAGTGGGACTGCTTGTCGTCCTGCAAAGTCCTCGCTGAAGATATCTTCATCGTAGTCTCCGTAGTAGAACACTTTCTTTGCTCCCTCTTCGTTTGTGGCAAGGAGGTAACCCAAGTCATCGGATCCAAAGCGCTCAGGAGCTACGACGGCAGCTGGCAAGAAACCAGGCAAGAGTGCGAATCCAGTGGCGCCTTGAAGAGCATCCAGAGAGAATCCGGTAAACACGTATGTGTCCACATCCTCTGGGTGCTGCAACGCCAAAGCATTGCCTATGAGGGATCCGTACGAGTGGCCGGTGTAGACAATCTTGTCAAAGCTTTGCTGGACATCGGGCAGAGTTCCGGAGCGAGCCGCTTCGATAATAGCATGCAATGTCTCCGCCTCGAGCGGCGCTTGACATTGCGTCAAGCTCAGCGGCCGAGAAGAATTTCCAGTGCACAGCCTGTCGATCGAGAGGGTGGCATAGCCCTCGTTGGCAGCATATACAGCCCAAGAGTATTCATCTTGTCCAGCCTTCGTGCCGGGAGCTGCAAGACCGAACCAGTAGTCCCTGTCGTACTGGATGCCGTGGACCAAGATCTGCAAAGTCTTGTTTCGAGATTCGACTTTGGCAGACGGTTCGCAGTACCGTGCGGCGATGGAGTAGTTTCCAGATACAAGAGTAGATCCAAGTCCGGCCACAAGATCGTTCAAGACCGAGAGGCTCAAGAGGGACGACAAGTCGAGGGTTTCAGGCAGGTCTCTGTTGTTTGCAGAGACGTCCACCGGGATGTTGATCTCGCGGCATGAAAGGCCATCGCGGGCGATATGAGGGGCGGCACTAGCGGCCGCCGTAAAGGAAAGACAGAGAAGTTGGTTCAGTCGCATAGTGAAGATTGCGCTTGTTGATAAACGAATGTCCAGACTCAAAAAGAGTGTACGAGCAATGCCTCGAATGGGCACAGAATTGGCGCCTTGTAGTAAGTAGAACTGCCCCTGCAGTCAATCCGCCTACTCCGAGCAGCAGTCTGATCGTTCGCGTTCAAAGCGAGCCGATTAATGGTCCAATGAACTGCGTCTATTGCTGTATTGGCGAGAAGCACATGAAAGGAGCGACGTGAATTCCTATGGGAGGTGGGTACCACGACTACCGAGGCATTTTTCTAGTGCTTAGATTAGTGAAATTGTCTTACCTGTGAGGCATCGTTTTCGCGACGATCCAGGTGGAACGAAATTTGATGTCATTGTCAGTATATGATGAACTATTCTTTGCGCCATACCGACCGCGTGTCCGTTTCAACACAACTCTTAGGGCTCGTGTCTACTCAGCTGTGAGGCACTGAAGTTGATCGTATGCGCCTTGTTGCAGAGAGCAGATGCGAATTGCACCTTGGTCGTCCCGATATTGGCCCGGCAATTGGGCCTTCTCAATACGGTGTACCTTCAAGATCTGCAGTCATCAGCATCGGAACAAACGTTTCTGCTGATTGGCTTCTGTCAGCGGAGAGTCCGTCGAGTACATCTGATATTCGCTCCGTCGTCAGATGCAAGCCAACAGCTCATGGTCGCGCACTCAGATGGGCGCCGCCTTATTGTAGAAGAAGTTGCCAAGTGGTCCCGTCCCGACTTCATCCCTGCATGAGGAAAGAGAGCACGAGATTGCGAAGCACCATACTTGGAATAGCAAGAAATCCAGCTTTGTAAGAAAGACATGACTTGTCCTTGGGCTGGATCGTCTGACACCATCTATGCAATGTTCTGTCCAGTTAAACATCATCGGAAAAGAGGCTGCATATTGACAATATCGCACCGGGGCTTCAGCGGAATCCGTGTGCGGCGCCGGAAGCAAGAAGCTGTATAGCGTGCGAGGCTTAGACCGGCCCGTAGAAGACTTCGGACTCGCACAACACCTAGGCAGTCCACGCTTTAGCTGTGCAACAGCTTGGACTCCGATGCCGCGAGCCCCGAGAGAACTTGCGATAGGGCCTGAGGTGAACGCAGTCGATTTACCGTAAGTTATCTGGCTGGCATTGTCCTCGATGATAGATATTTGATGGGCTCCTTTGAGCTTCGGTGTCCTCAAGGCAATTGTGGCTTGCGGCCGGTTGCAAACATGCGAGCATAGCCTGCTGGTTCAATTGTTGGTGTTTGAGCTCGACGGACTTTTGCATTCGCTGCACCTCCCGCGTTCTCTGGAGTCGTAGTGAGATGGGTCTCAATGTTGGTTTTGATCAGAGAACACTGCTCGTGCTTTGTGGCTCCACTTTTTGATCAGTCAGCATCCACCACACCACCCCGGCCGCTTTCCCCACCTGCAAAACTCTGCCCTTGCGACGACAACAACGTCGCGCCGACGACACCTTTCCACTTACAGCCTCCTGCGCAGCTACTGGACGATGGCACGGCCACGAAGATCATGTGTCATTCATCGCTCTGCCTCCGCCACGATATGACCGGACTCCAGCGCACGCACCTTCAGCAACGGGTGCTCGCCCAGATGCCTCACTAACATGACAGCACCACGCCCCACGCGCTGCTACTCCACAGCTTTACGGCGAACACCTAGAAAATGCAAGAATTGGACACGATGGAGCTGGTGGTGACCTGGACGGGAATGGTGAAGAGATGGTCAATCTCCAAAGGGCGGGTCCGCAGCTGAGTGGCTGACGCTATGCAATGGCAGCGAAGAAGACACTGCACATTCGATAGACTCTGTTGTCTACGACGCCAAAGGACTTCAACACAATCGAGTCCATACGGCAGCCTCCGGAAGTGTTGGCGCGCCAGAAGTGCTATTGTGGGTCGTATGAATTCACTTTGCAAGACCGAGTGAAGTCTCCTCTTGCAAATCAAAGACTATCACAGCATTGAGGTTCGGAAGTGCTCCTCTTTGCTGCCCGAATGTGAGAAAGTCATGGCTGTCTGGCAGCATTCGGAAGTGCTTGCTGTCCCGGCCAGACGATACTCTCCGCCAGCCCAACCGCTCAAGATTCGGAAGTGCTTCTTGAGCGGAAATGCTGTCGCTCTGGCCGTATCAAAGACAAAGGCTTCACAGACTGTGTCCGAAAGTGTTCACACGTCGATAATGCCCAAGTCGATCTCACAATCTGGATGGATCTCCACCGTTCTACCGTCCTGCTGCACATGACTATCAGCGCCATGCAAACCCGAGAGCTGCAGCCGCTGTGCGCCTACTTGCATCGATGTCCGGAAGTGTTCATCGACGCTCGCAACGCGCGTTCTCGTCTGTTTGCACGCCATGTCGTTGGCGGCCAACTCTTCCGTACACAAGTATGGATCGACGGACACGTTGATGCACTGAAGACTATGTTCAACTTTATGCACGGAGGACTATGTTCAACTTTGCGCATCGCTCGCAAACGAGGATTACCATCTTGGTCACGCAACGACACTGCGCTGTACGAGTCACACCATCGTCCGGCCGGCCCGGCGACACAACTTGTCAAATTCTGCACCGGTCACGTGACCGAAATGCGCACCTCTGATCAGCGTAAATCCTCGAGATATGAGTGGGAGATGTCGGCGGGCCTGGGGCTTTCGAAAGTGATATGCGTCCCCCATGGGAATGCCCCATGCATCTCTACGCTTCGACCTCCCCAGCAAAGCGCCGCTGCTGGCTATTCGAAGCCTTCTCGACGTTGCTGTCCACGACCATGCCGCCGCACACCTCTCACACATGTCCACGACATCACCGACTGCTTGTAGCTGCTACGGTAGGTACATGTTGGATGCTTGATCGTGTTGACATTCACCCTTATCTACAGCACCCCCGCCTTCGGGTCAGGCGGTCAAACGATGGCATTTCCTTTACGTTGTCGCGATGGAACTGTTCCGGCCAG
Source organism: Cercospora kikuchii (assembly GCF_019650295.1). Taxonomy (NCBI): domain Eukaryota; kingdom Fungi; phylum Ascomycota; class Dothideomycetes; order Mycosphaerellales; family Mycosphaerellaceae; genus Cercospora; species Cercospora kikuchii. Next base: position 555,244 of record NW_025408590.1, read on the forward strand.
ACCAATGGCAAATCACGAAACTCTTTTTCTCAGATAATGCAAAGGCCGCAAGAATTCCGGCCACACAATACATATTCGCGCGCTCTCCCCAGATTTCACTCTCTTCCTTTCTTTCAACTTTCACATTCGAGCAGATTTGGCCGTTTGCTTTGTTCTGGTCATTCTTCGGAGACCTATTGCCAAGACCTCTGCACCTCTTCATACCTCGTCTCACACTTCACGAACACCATGAGCCCGTACCTCAGCAGCACTGCTGCGCAAGACGAGCCCAGAGTGTCTGACACTCGGGCTGTGTTCCCACATATCCATGATGATCCGGCCACGCTCTCCTCTTCGCTCGACCCATTCACCATCACTACACAGAATGGTAGCTATCCACCTTGAAGCAACTGGCATATACATACTGAACATGAACAGGCTTCCTTCCACTGCAGACACCACAGATTGAGCTTCCACCAGTCTTCGCTCCTCTACAGAAGCTGTGCGATGATATGCCAATTGAGAAGCTAGATGGCACCCCAGGTCTTCTCGCCACTTACCAACTCGGCTCTACCATTGACGAGCAGAAGGCACTGCCGGACCTCAACCATGAGATTGACAACCTGATTGCTGCGGATGGCAAGCCAGACCTCGTCGCCGTCTCAGCTGCCTTCCGAGACTACTCCTTCTTGGCATCAGCCTACCTCCTCGAGCCGTGCTGGGAGCAATGGAACAAGGACGGTACCTATGGCATGGGCCGACCTGTTCTACCAAAGGAGATTGCTGGGCCACTTGTGAAGTGTGCCAAGATGTGAGTTGAAATCATCCTCATGCTTTTACATCGTCACTAAACATGCGTACAGGCTTGATGTCCCAGCATTCTTGGCCTACGCTGCCGGCTATGCTCTATTCAACTACCGCTTCGTGAACGCCTCCATTGGTGCTTCAGAGTATAGCAACCTTCGTCTGATTCGTGCCTTCGAGAAAGGTCTTGACGCCTCTTCATCTGAGGCAGGCTTTATCCTCACCCACGTCGACATGGTCAAGCACACTGGTCCACTCGTCCAAGGTGCCGTGCAGCTCCTCGATGCCGTAGCAGCAGATACCGGCGTCTCAACAGTCGCCGATGCATTCGACCATCTTCTCAGCACAATGCGCGTGATCGAAGACTCCATGGAAGGAATGTGGAACCAAAGCAAGCCAAAGGACTACATCAGCTACCGCACCTTCATCTTCGGCATCACAGTAAGCCCTCCCTCCCTCCCTCTCTCTCACCCCTCATTCTAACACCACCTCACAGAACCAACCCTTCTTCCCCAACGGCGTAATCTACGAAGGCCACGCCGACAACCAACCACAATACTTCCGCGGCGAATCCGGCGCCAACGACGCCATCATCCCCCTCCTGGACCACCTCCTCCAAATCCCCATGCCCTCCAATCCCCTCACCAACATCCTCAAAGACTTCCGCTCCTACCGCCCCAAACCCCACCGCGAATTCCTCTCCTACGTCCTCTCCCGCTCCTCCGAACTCGGCGTCCAATCATACTGTCTCAAAGACCTCCAAACCCGCATCCTCTACCTCCGACTCCTCGAACATGTCCGATCGTTCCGTTGGAGACATTGGTTGTTTGCGAGGGAGTATATTATGCGACGCACGGCGCACCCTACGGCTACCGGTGGGAGTCCGATTGTGACGTGGTTGCCGAATCAGTTGTTTGCTGTTATGGAGTTGATGAGGGAGGTTTGGGAGGGGATTTCGAAGGAGGAGAGGGAGATGCAAGGGAAGGTTGTGAATGAGATGATGGAGAATGTTTATGATAGTTATGAGAAGTTGGATAAGGAGGTTGAGAGGTGGTGTCATGAACGCGGGTGGGATAGGAAGAAGATTGAGGTTAATGAGAAGAAGTAGACGTATCTCGACACGACTGGACTTTGCGCTGATGATGGGAGGGGGGTTTGGGCTTTGCTGTTTGAGCGGTATAGATCATTTGCCTTTATATGGATTCTGTTTCTCGAGTTCTTTTCGCTGTCGTCTTTTTCACTGAACGAGTCAAGTCCTCAGGTGTCCAATCCTGGGCAATTCTCGCTGTACTCGTCTGTGATGCTCGTGTATTTCGGCGGATCTGTCCAGATCAGGTCGAATCTGTCGCCAGGATACTTTGGCGCATTGTCGTCTCCCAGCTTCTCCACAATATCTGTCAGAGCGTCATGTTCCCAGCAGATCAAAACGTTGCCCGAGCCAGAAAAGTTGTTGACTTTGTCTTTGACGCATTTCGGGTCATCGCGGTCGCAGGAGTGGTCGATTTTGAGGCCCAGGTCGTCGGCAAGTGGTTTGACTGTGTCGTATGGGCGCTTTCGAGAGCCGTCTGGCTGAGTCAGTGAGTTGGCCGGGAAATGTACAGCGCGAGATTATGCACCTTTCTTGTAATCTTGTGTCAAGATTAAGTCGATGTCGTAGTTGGAGCTCGCGCCGAACACGTTGCGGAGACATTGAGCTCGTTGCATGCCTTGTGCATTGAGGCCATTGCCACTCGCGGGCTTCTCGCCGTGACGGATGAGGTAGACTGTTGGCTTTGCGAGGGCGATTGGCACGAGGGCCAGCAGTGAGAAGAAAGACTTCATTGTGAGGCAGGCTGAGCTGAATTCCCGAGTGAGCGATTTGTCCTGGAGGGATGCCAGATGCAATATATATACTTCAGCCTCGATGAGGTGAGGTGGGCGGGACGCCGCTCACCCTACATTGTGTCCCAAGCCATCTCGGCTGCTTGGGCACAAGAAGCATTGATCGCCATGCTTGTGTTCAAGAAGCTGCAGGAAAGTAGTGCAAGCTCGCATAAGTGGTTCATGACGCGGGATGATCGGCCAACACATGGCCGAGTCGCGCTGTCCCATTCGCCAAGCTTTGATCCCCTTCATTCCGATTGCGGCAGGTCATGCAGGACGACTGTAGCCAATGCCGGCGCAGATGTTCCAGAGTGCGCGGTCGGCCGCGCGTATGAATTCGAGCAGCTCTTCCGTATATACTCGCTCCAGCTTTTTCAAAGGTCCCACGCTGGCGGTCCTGCTTCACGCATCCGATGGTTTTCTGAGAAGTTCCGGTCGTCGCTGGTACCACAAGAAATCGTGTTTTGCACATTCATTGACTTCGACAATCAGCTCCTACTCGTCGATGAGAACATTACCAAGCATCACAAGATCGTTTACTGCGGGGACCGAATCTCAGGGCTCTAGGTAGACGTCCACGGCAATCATCTCCAAGAAAACCAGCCAGTCTTGCCAGTTCCAGGCCGTCGCAGGGGATGAGCCTCAGTGTTGAAAACATACTCGTCCAAGCTGATATGAGTAGGCTCGTCAAACAGCAAGTAAAAATACTTCAAGGTCTCCGCGGTCCAGAAACTCTCCATATTGTCCATCTTCGGCGCAGTCCTATTCGTTACATCCTCGATTGCAGCATGCGCGAATTGCGTACGAGTGTGCGCATGAATACTTCGGAACATCTCCCAGCCTTTTTCTTGCCAAGTGCTGTTTCCAGTAATTCGGTACATGAGGAATATGCTCTCAATCGCCTCCGGTCGCAAGTGGTACTTTGGATCGCGGATCGTGGAGAAGCCGGGAGGTATATGCATTTCCTTGATCAGCGTCGTGGCGTTCTTGCCCATGTTGTCGAAGATGGCAGAGTCTTTCACGACTGCATCATGCCAGGCCTTTTCATCCCATTTGCAGGGCTTGTCGGTAGGGCAAGGTACAAGTTGAGAGTTCTCGGGCATGATGAGGCAGGGAAATTGTCGGTATGCCCAGATACACCCGTCTGTGAGTTGTTCGCCGATTTCGATATGATGAGGGTTGGAGAAGAGCCGGCCTCCAAGCGCGAGCATTCCTCCAGTGTAGCACACCAGGTGCTGATACTCGGGCTGGAGCTCGATTTCTCCTCCCTCTTTGACACGAGTAGTGCCGGAAGCCAGGATCTCAGTCTTGTTGTCTTTGATCATTGGCCTGAAAATGACATGCTTGATTGCAGTGTCCATTGCGGCAAGGTACATGTTTGCGTACTGCGAAGATCCGCCAAGCAAAGCGAACATCTTCGGCAGGTATTCGTACATAGAATCCGAAAAGGCACCCAGTGAGTAGGTGTCGCCTGAAGCAAAGTCTGCTGCTCGGCCATTGACTTTCAGAGGCCACATTCCTGGAAGTGAAGATTTCTGCTGCTGCTCCTCGAAGATGTCTGTGATCCTCGCAACTGCATCGTACCATTTGGAATCGCCAGTGATCTGGGACAGGCGGGTGAACTCCAAGGACAATGATCCGATCTCTGCAAGAATGATGTCGTCGGGCGATTCTTGCTCTTTGCCTTCGCGCGCTGCGTGCAAGTCCCAACGCAAGATAGGCAGGCGGTTTGGAGTATCGAAAGCAGCGTAGATCATATCGGCAAGCTCGAGACTCTTATCGAGCAGTCGCCTGTCTCCAGAAAGGTCGTAAGCAGAAAGAAAACCACCCATGTAGCGAATTGTGGTCTCGAAGAGGTTGATAGTCTCCATGGTCGTCGCAGTGAAGTCAATAGCCGCGATGGCGTCAACAGCTTCATTGAATTCGGCCTTCATGCCCATGATCCATAAAGTGTCCAGGGAGTCGCACAGAGTGGCAGCCCAGCCGCCGTACGTAGTCTTGTTGCCTCCGGAAACAGGAGCCAGCTCGTCCATCAGCCAGGCGCGTCGTCGGTAAGCGTCCCAGGAACGCTCCATGGCGGACTTGATCTGAGTCAAGCGCTGTCTGGTCGTGGCAACCTCTTCTCTGGATGGAAATTGCTGTCGGAAGTCATACTGTATGTTTGGTATCTGGCCAGACAAGGATCCAGCTGCGGGAAGCACATGCTGATTCTGTGCAGGATATCGCTCCTTCCGCTTGCTCCAGCTGAATTTGTTTGGATCTGTGTTCTCCGGACGTCTGTATCGTCCAGCTGATGAAAATGCTGATGGCCTGAGATGTAAGACGAAGATAACAAACAGGATAACAGCCACGGCATAAGTGCCAACGCGGCTCCTGGAGAGGAACATGATCTGCAAATGAATGAAAGACCACACCGCCGCACTAGAAATGCCTGAGGTGATGGAGCATTAGCTTTTCGAGTTGAGGATGCTATCTTCACGAGCGCGAACTCGTCTCCTGAAGAGAACACGAGATGGATCTACGTCGGGCGGCATTGATTGGTGGGCTGATCGCCACATTCTTGGCGCGCTGCGCTGTTTCATTCTTATTAATGTCGACTGAACCTCGCCTGGAAAGTGAGTGTTCTTTGATCTTGACAGTGAGGTCATTCTTGATGGTATCGGTGAATTGTAAGACAGAGTTTGGTGTACGAGCGGAACAGGTGAAGTGGTTGAGAGGAGACGTGTCTGTGCGTGCGTGGATGATCCTGGCAAGCACGTTGGCCGCGTCACTTTCGCGTCGCTCCGTTGCCGCTTTCGATTGGAATTCCTCCTTCTCGACCTCACACTTGCACCCTCATCAACAGACATTCTCAATGGACGACGGCCGAACGAATGGAGCGAGAAGTGCTACACTCAGAATTCCATACTAGTGCACACGTGGGACAATGCGTTCTCACCGAAAATGCCCGCCGCTAATCGCCATGAGGCATAGCAGCAATTGCATCTTTCATGAGGTCTGCAACAGTCAAGCCTGTCTCATTGGACGTCAACTGCACCCGCTGGAGCTCAGTATGGAGTTCTGCCTTCATGCACCTTGCTTCTCATGCCTGCTGCCTGCTGGGCAATACCGATATCTGGTCCCTTGCGTACTGTGTGTAACAGAGGTTGGTATATGTAGACTGACTCCAGCAGCTGCTCATGCCATCGTGAGAGCATCGCACAATAGCTTACGACTACATTTGCATTACTCCTCACGAGGCTTACTGTTCTCTTGCTACATTGAGACATTCTCGCTCACCAGGTTGGCCACGGCCCTAGCTTCGGATCGAGCGATCGCTAGAAAGCAACTCCGTCAGCAAGAAAGGTACACAAGTCTCTGCTCTCGATCTGGCGCGCTGCAGAGAGTCTTCCCGAACATCACTACACACAATCAGAGATAAAGATGGAGCTTGCCACCAGCACTGGCTCTCAAGTCCTCAGCCAGCCTATTGCGCTCTCACATGCTCAAGCGGTCACACCCAAAACTTCACCAACCAGCATAGTCGTATCTTTTCGCGAGGAGATCTCGGAAGTTATAGCACCATGGCGCTACAGCACAGAGAAACCACCGTTTACTGTGGGCGAGATGGCAGTCTTCGCAATCATTCAAGATGGCAATGATAAACGGTGCTGGTCGACAAAAGGTGTGCATCGTCTGTCTGTCAAGAATGTGCAGGCATGGATACTCCGTACATTCAGCTATTATAACGAGCTTGCCATCAAGGCTGTTGCACATCATGCAATGAAGCAACGCCACTCTTCCTACTCCGTGACCCTGAAGGAGATCGTGGAGGGCTTCCCTGAAAACTTACGCGACTTCGATCTGCCTGTCTTCGTCAAGGCCTACGAGAGTCACCGCCACTGGGCCAACTGCAAATACAGCATCACCTCGAATGCCGCTCGTGTATACCTGAGACGCTGGCTCGAACCCGCACGACATGGCATCTTTCGCTTCCTCGACCTTGCTCCCGAGTTACGCAACAGGATCTACGAGGTGGTCCTGCGCTTTCCCGATGCAGGCATAAATCTTACCCGAACAGGACAACTTCAGATCTTTCGCTTAGATGACATGCAACGCAGCGCCTTGGACCCATACTGGGCGTCTGACAGCGACGTCTTCATAACGCACCACTCTCCCAGCGAGATCTTGGCGTTGTTGCGCACCTGCAAGAAAATTCACCGAGAGGCATCTTCTGTTTTCTATGGAGTCAACAGCTTCCGGTTTGAAACGCTGAAGTGTTTGCCTTCTGCACTCCTGGTCATGCCTCCGAGCACTCAGATGCAAGTGGTGAATCTCCACATCCGTCTGGAAACATCCGATGAGACATTCAATTACATGATCTTAGCGGGTCAATTGCTCGGTCAATTGTCCCCAAAACGACTGAAGTTCACCTTCGAACCCCGCCATTGGCTCTGCACATACGACCGGAAGCGAAGATCTGGACGTCACGATCTCCCACACGTTGACACCTTCGAGATGGTAGAAGAGTTGAAGCCCTTTATTGACTTGGCTCGTCGCGCGGAGGTGGTCGAAATCTTCGAGAAGCGTGATACCTTCTTCAAAGACTTCGTCGCGAGCCAGCTGGCTGTTCAGGCAACTTCGTCTTCCACTGTTCTAAAAGAGGGTGTATGGGAGCACTCTATCATTGGCGCGTGAGATATCTTCACGCCGCAGGCAGCTCATGGAGATGGTACGCTGTGGATCGCGCAAATGCATCACTTTAACCGCAGAATAGTGTCTTACGTTTCACCCTGGAAGACAAAACCACCAGCACGCCTTGTCTGTACACAGCGGCATCTTTCTGGCTATTGGCTTACACACATAACAGCAGGCTCTTTAGCGCACACATGCACAAAGCCACAAAAGGGTTACCGAATTCTTTTTCGATCGCTGCCCTCTTGCCCTTGCTTTTGGCTGATAGATCGGGCTCTCTGTGTTAAATCGTGCTTCCAGAAGTCGAGCGCGACGCTCCCTCTGTTTACGCAGCTGCTGTTTCCATCACTTTCCCTTCAAGTTTCACGGTCACTCGTTACTCGCTACCTCGGCCGCGCGTGCCGAAGGTAACATCTTTCTGTCATTCACCACACTTCAAATCTTGCTCTTCGACAGCCGACTCTTCGTACTTGCTGCTCTTTCTTGGTCGCACACAGTAGAGCCGAACATGGAGGACAACTCCAGTACCACTGCTTCAGATCCGCAAACGTCTGCAGCGCAACTCGAGGTCAAGTTCATGGAAAACACAACCAGCAATATTATGGAGCTTCGCGAGGAAATTTCGGACTTGATCACCCCATGGCTCGAAAGCGAAGAGAAGCCGCCGTTCACAACTGGTGAGCTGGCAGTCTTTGCGCTAGTCTACAGCGACTATCCGCTGGGAGCGGACGATATTCATTTCTGGATCCTGAACACCTTCACTTACTACGAAGATCGCGCACTCAAGGGCTTTGTACGCTGCACGAAGGGGCAGCACGGCAGTTGCAGCGGCGTTGTCGACCAATTTCCTCGCGCACTGCGCGAATTCGACCTGCCTGTTCACATAACCACGCGTGCAGATGATTACGAATATTGCATCGACACTGGCCCCGCGAGAGTGTACCTGAGACAGTGGCTCGAGCCCGCGCGGCAAGGCACATTTCGCTTCCTCGATCTGTCTGCCGAGTTGCGGAACAGGGTTTACGAGTTGTTGTTGAAAATATCTGACGACGAACTCAACCAGGACTTCCAGTTCAACTACACGTCCGAACTGCAGCTTCTTCGAGAGGAGTGGCTCCCACTGCAGCTTGCTGAGCAGGAGGTCGACGAGGGCGAAGAGGCCATAATCGACGATCCGTTCTACGGAAAACCGAATGACTTCATTCTGCACCTGGGACCTTCGAGCAAGCTCTTGGCATTGCTGTGTACCTGCAAGCAAATTCGTCGAGAGGCCTCTCCTATCTTCTATGGCGCTAATTCATTTCGCTTCGGTCCGGACAGCATGGAATCGGCATTGCAGGACTTGTCGTTAGACACCAAGAAGCAGATTCGAGCTCTCAACATCGCTCTCGATACGGGGAAATATCAGGCCGACTGTCTGGGTCTCGTAGGCAGGCGGTTGCAGCCACTAGCTCTAATGCACCTGAAACTGACGCTGGACCATCGGAACTGGTTTAACAATTACAACATGGACCGGCATAATCGATCGCGACAGCGGTCGCTTCCACTTGTTCGTACTTTCTCAGATGTGGATGAGTTGAAGCCATTTATTGACTTGGCTCGCCGTGCAAAGGAAGTCACGGTCTTTGAGATGAATCGCCGAGGCTTTGAAGACTTCATCAGAGGACAGCTGCGTCGAACACCCAGTCCGAGTGGGTCGGATGATTCCAAGGACAGTCCTATTGACCTTGATGATTGAGGGACCTCAAGTTCATGGCGTGTTTGAAAGACAGAGTCCAAATATGACGGCAGGGGTCATTCGGAACAGGGCATGAAGGCTGAGCAAGCACAGAAGCCACACAGCGGTCCCACTGCTGAGACCAACACACTTCATCTCATTGCTGGCGTGCAAATCCAGCGCGGAAATTGTACCGCAAATGTTGGCACAAGAGATGGCAAGGTGCACTGCTTGAGCTTCCGACACTGAAAGATAGTGCACAGAAATGCCTTTGGTGCTATCAAGACTTCGGTAGCACCGTATTGAGCTTTGTGCTCATGCATTGGCGTGAGCTACCGGCATAATTGATATAAGTTCAATCCCTATATGTCATGTCCTCAGATATTTCCCGATGTTGCTAAACTCCATGCCCGCTAATCATACACCCAACATGTCATATCATACCATTTTTCCTATCCATGCTTATCGCTCACACCATCATCCTCAACCCCTCACTTCGAAGGCCCATGCTTGAACGTGCTAAATCAAACCAAAATCAACTCAAAACTCCCCCACCAGTTACAACACCACTTCATGCCCGGTCGTGCTCAACCTCGCAATCAGTACCTAACATACCTATTCCAGAAGTTTGAGATGAAACCTCCTTTGGGCTGAATGTCTTGCAAACTCTCCCTTCGCTTTTGTGCAGCGCCTCCGTCTTCGCGTTTGTATTGTTGGAGGCCGGCGAACATGGTGCCGGAGCCTTTGCGGTGGCCGAAGTCCATGGAGCCGGACTTTTCGACTTTGTTTGGTGGAGACATTGTGGTGTTTTGTTTGGTGGTGTTTGGTTGAGAAAGATGTGCGCTGTGATGGCGTTTGTTGGAGCAGTTTCGATCTGGGTAGAGAAGAGAGCTGGAGTCTCAGGCATATATGTACACTCCACCCCCTCGAGATCGACTAGGATCATCTAGATCACAGACTCCAAGCTATATCTGGGTTTCACGCCGGCGGGAACGGGCATCGTCATGGAACACAACGGCAGAACCCATGTGGCTTGCGTGAGCGTACGTGGAGAGGCACGCTTTGTCCAACGAGGACGTCAGATCTGGAACTGTCGATTCAGACAAAGAGTGTGCGACTAAGATCGATCGTCCGCAGACTAAGGCTTTCATTGGCTGGAAGGCTAGAGCTAAGCTTCAGGTTAATGAGATCTGGTGAGATCTCAGGCGTGGAACGTCGGCGTCATATGCCGCTGCAGGAGCTTCAAGCTCTTTCGGCAAGGAATGCTTGCAGAATGCGTTGGAGAACTGCAGAGAAAGGGCCGAAGTGCACGAAATGGAAGATTCTGTTGGTTGTTCTGGTGAGTGGTGTGCGTGTGTGAGTTTGGGGGAGATTGGGATTGTGTGGTTCGTAGACGTCATTGATGTGGGTTTGGGGATCAACCACCTACGATGATGGCGGAGGTGGCCCCTTCTTCGTCGCTTTCACATGGCGATCTGCAACTCCGTGCGGAGAGCGTCATTGAAGCATTCGGCGTATCTAACGCATTGTACGTTTCGGGTTGCGTGACTGGTACGAGGATGCTTGAAGCTGTGACGAATAGACCCTCTTTTTTCTTTGTGCAGACCGATGGCATTAAGGCCATTGGTATCGCCGACGCCTGCCCTCGATAACTTATCGCCGACAGCTTTGCTAATGGCCCCTGAGATTGCAGCTCTTCAATGCAGCCGGGCATCCGCTTCGGCATCGGGACGTGGATAGGCGATTGTGGGAGTGCAATTCGAGGCCCATGCCAGTTCATCGCTCTCTGCGCAAGATGTGCAGGGACCCAGGCTGATGGGGAGCATCTTCGACGATGATAGCCCTGGACAGTCTCTGACGGAATTCTGGAAGATCATGCCACCACGAATGGGACAGCTGATCTCATCTGGCGAAGTGCACTCCGTATACTTGGCGGTATGAATCGTGCACCGCAGCCTCTATACTGGCTTGGCATTGAATCTTGACGGCTTCCAGACGCCTCGCGCCATCATCTCTCCAGCTTCCGATCATCCAGGACCACCGTCGCCCATGCTTTTGAGGGGAAATGAGTTACCATGGCACATAAGGACATGAACGAAAATGTACACGCATCGCCCAACAAGCTTGCCGCGCGGAGCAAATCGTCGACCGAGCCGCGTCTTCATCGGCACGGGTGACTGGACCAGAAGGACAGATCGCATGTCACCTTGCTGAATTCCTTGAAAACATGGCGCATCTGGAGAAGTATGGACGAACGGCCACAGTGGAACATGGATTCACAGAAGTAGATCAGGATACACAACACCCGCTGGCTAACATACACTTTGCGCAAGAAGATACTTCAATAAGCAAGAACTTCGCCTCTACCATCTCGCTACTCTGCCCATGGTCCAAGCGCCCCAGATGACAATTAAAAAAATGGCAAGGTCTGCTATCTGGCCGAAGATGATCAAGAGGAAGGCGAGAGCTTGTCGCGTTGCGATCGACCAACTCTCTGCACTGGTGTAAGCCATCGCGACGTCCACGATGAGGAACACGTTTCGCAACGCCCAAATCGGGACTGCGTAGAAAACCAGTCGAGCCAGAATGGGTCTTCCAGAGTTCTGAGATGAAGTCAGCACAGTCACTGCGCGATCCAATGGGCGAGTGACTTACAGATGGCGGTCCATTGGCGTTGACTTCTCGATATCTTCTGGCTACTTCCACGCTCACGCTCGTAGAAGCAGCGATGACTGTACACCTGAAAGCCGCGTACAATGCTCTCGATGTCGAGTCCGCTTGCAAGACAGAACTGTAGCCTTGCGCACTCTCTCTCACTGATATAGCTTGGCCCCACGAAGCCAGTCCGGTTCCCAGAATAGCAGCGAGGATGAACATGTTCCAGATCCAGTCGCGGAGCGAAGGTGCTCCGACGCCGAGTCCATTCGATGTTACATGGCTCGAATGCAACCATACCGCTGCTGTCAAGATTGTCGAGTACAGGATGAGAGCGAAGGCGTTGACAAAAGAGAGCCTGCTCGTCACTGTTGACGCTTGCGATGATTCCGAAGCCGACGGGTAGTAATATGCATATGCCGGAGTGATGTTGATCGGACTGGAAGCATCATACTGCAATGTAGTCGTTGCAGCCGCGACGCTGTACGCCAGGCAGAGGAGCGCCAACCCAGGGAGCAGAAACGCAAAAGTTCCCAATGGAGTGTGGCGTGGAGTATCCCGAGATACTCTGTCGTAGTTGCGGGTCCTCGATCGCAATCCGAAGGCTCGCACAGTGAGGAGGATCCCCACGACCAAGCAGATGAACGCCAGAGAGGCTGTCACTACGTCCAACGCAAGAAGGCCTTGCACTGCCGATGGCGCTCCAGTTATCGACATGGTGCGAGAATGGTGTGCAAAAACTCTTGCAGCTGAGCCATGTTCATGCTGAGCTCTTTTGAAAGTGCTGGAAGGGCTTTCTGCCAAGATTGAATCATAGACATGTCATCTGGGCTATCCGGCAGCTCGCTTGGCAATAGGCCCACTTGTTCACTAATGGCTGGATGACTTGCACTCCAGTTCGGCAGCAAGGGCACTACAACCAGCTTGGCGGCACTGACACGATTCAACTACAGGACAGCTTGCAGCAGACTCTGGACTTGATCTGCGATGCAGCTCGTGTTGCCTTGTACTGGAACGTCCTTGGTTCGGTGACTCCGAGGTTGTGTTCATGGACATTGCGACAAAGCTTTATGCGCGTTACTCCATGGTTACTGTACACTGCGGACTACAAGTATGCTACCACCTCTTTCGAGTCAGCATGCGCAGACAGCGGAAGGAGACTACACAGCACACCGTTGTCTCTCGCAGTGGCTACTGAGACTGCTTGATGCAATGATGATTGGTCAAAGCATACGCAACATATCCCATCGCGTACTCCGGCAATGCCACTTCGATGCGAGGTGCATAAGCCGGATGCAAGATGTCGTTCAGCGCATGACTGTTTTCTGGTGAACCAGGCTTCAGAGACTCATTTGACCAGAGGCAAGTCACCTCTCGCTTCAACATTTAAGCGAATGTGGCTTTGAGATCCAAAATAATCAATGAAAGCTGCTGTGCTGGCGTGTGAAGCTATCCTATCGATACCTTGCCTCCGGGATAGACGAGATGCAACACTTGCAGCATTGCTCTTCTATGAGTACACATGTCGTATTGGACTGGTCTATACAGTTCGGGCATACACTGGCCACACCGCAAATCGACAGCCGCATTGGAACCACAATTCTCTGATACCGGAGATCACACTAACGTTCCATTTCACATCCACCGCAGGCCTTCCCCTCACAAACGGCGTCGACCTGGCAATCACTGGACATCTTCGATCTCCCAAAGTATGTTCTTGGAATGGCCTCCGCTGTAAGTCCTCCAGATCCTGATCTTCGCGATGCGCTTGGCACCAAACAGATGAGCATGCTGGATCAACATCCAAGCAATGGCTCTTCCGACAGGACTGCCCACCAGTGCCTCGAAGCTTAGCCTGTCAGCCTCGCTGTCCCGATCAAGGACCGCAGCTTCGGCCCTGCTAACATTAGCTCAAGACAACTTTCGTTTCACTTAGATCATCTCACCACGGTCGAGCAAAGATGTCGCCCTTCTGGTCAACATTCCTTGCGTCGTAACCTTTACGTTGCAGCACGATATTCAGGATCTCCAACGTATCATCATTCGTGATCTGGTCACTGAAGTAGTACCGCAGGCCCTGCGGTCTGTGTCTATTTCGACGACATAGCTCGCCCCATTCGAGACTCACAACATCGCTCGACCGCTGCAGGTCGGGAATCGCCAACTCGGGATCATGGCGCCATGCATCACCGTATTCGTCGTTGCGACACTCCGTGGGGCTTGACTTGAACATTCCAGTTATGACGCCGTTTCTGGTATTGTATATCACTTTGTACACTGCATCGGTCGCCTGCGAGATCGAATTAGCTGAATGTGCATCGGCAGGGAAACATGAGCCTTACATCAGCGACTTGTCGGCCATTGAAGACCACCTGGTTTTGTTCCCACGACACTGCTTCATTGTCTCCCGTTGGATTCTGCGTCTTGCGCACGGAAGTGGATATTCCCAGGCTGCGAAAGACGTCCAGCACATACACATCTCCGTCAAGGTTCGTCATATCGGGATGCCATTCGCCAGGAGGATTTCTCTCCCAACCATTCAGTCTGAGGTCGTTGTAGTTGGTGAAGACACTTTGTGAGGTGCATTGTGCGATTTGTGCAGCAGTGAGCACGCCATCTGCCAGCATTCTTTGGTACAACCGTTGGAGACTTCCTTCTTCCATGTACTGCATCAGTCTACGGCCTCGGGCGGCCCACTCTTCGAAGCTCAGTCCTCCAGCTGGGATTCTTTTTGCAATTTGTGGAGAGGTGATCCGGGAGTTGAATGGGTGAGCGATCGCCTCATCGTCAAACAACAATAGATCGACGTCGGAAGTTGAGCCTGAGGTCTGAAAGTACCAAGCAGTAGTGAATATAAAGATGGCGAGCCAGATCCACCGCAGCAGCTGACGACTCGGCCCAGTCATCTTGACTGGCCAGCAATTGGCGAGCAAGTTTGATGTCGATACACGGTTTCCTGGTGCTGGTGGTTCTGAGCTGTGGTGCCTTGACTGGAAGTTCAGAAGTTAGAGATCTTGCTGGACGCTGATGAGCAGCAATGGGGGAAGGATGAGATCTGCTGGATGATATACTCGCTGCAGTCGCAATTTGGGTGCTCACACAGCCGGATCAGCATTACACTCCAGGTGACAGCCCCATCGATCATTCGTTATTTGCCTACGAGGAAGATGACTCCTGCAGCACTTCTTGTAGAAACGTGCCACATTTGCGCACCCGACATGGATGTCACACTACATGCGCTTTGCGAAGAAGTGCAATTCATCAAGTCACCATCTCGATCAATTTCCGCACGCAGGTCTGCACGCCACGGGGATGTCTTGTCCAAGTCGATCAACGATACCGGTGGTAGCCGAAGCGTGATGGACCTTACCTTCACCCTTCCACCGAGTAAAAAATCTCATTTATCCGTCCATCTCCGACGCTCCTCAACTGCTTCCTCTTCAGCCACCTCAGATTGCCCCTCGGCCACAACATTTCCCACACGACCATTGCTCCTTTCAGACTCGTCTCGTTCGATCGATCCAACCGGCCAGTCCTGCTCATCTCGGGACATCGAACCAACAGCCCAGGCTCCCGGATCATTCCCCTCTTCTCGATCTATTGCGAAAGGCACAAGCACATCTGCAACTCCAGCCCTCGCCCGATGAGCATCCCTCTCAGGATCTCGTTCCCCTGCCAGCGGATGTCTCGCTCGAATGTCGCTGTCGTCGCTCGCATATACCATTTCCTCTTCGAACTCTGGAATTTCTTCTTCTTCTTCTTCTTCTTCTTCTTCTTCTTCTTCTTCTTCTTCTTCTTCTTCTTCTTCTTCTTCTTCTTCTTCTTCTTCTTCTTCTTCTTCTTCTTCTTCTTCTTCTTCTTCTTCTTCTTCTTCTTCTTCTTCTTCTTCTTCTTCTTCTTCTTCTTCTTCTTCTTCTTCTTCTTCTTCTTCTTCTTCTTCTTCGTCCTCCTCCATTTCTTGGTCACCGTTGCGCTGTCGTCCAACATCGTACTGGTTCCCTTCCGGATCGAATAGTCTGGCTTGAAAGAGCATTTGACGGCAATGTGGGCATGTATTGATTCTCTGGAACGCTTGGAGGAGACAGGCGCTGCAGAAGACGTGGTTGCATGGAGTGCGGACTGGGTTCGTGAAATCGTTCATGCAGATGGGGCATTCGTCGGTCTCTTGTATGACTGGGGGTGTTGCGTTGGCTAAGCTCGCTTCAAACTCCTGCTGAGTTGGGAGTGCCATGATGGGTCTTCAAGTGGTGATCGAGTTGAATCCCGTCTGTTGAAGCGGCGTATAGGAAATGGTCATCAGTGTTTGCTCAAACTTTTGCCATGCTGGGACATCTGCGAGACATTTCTGGAGCGGGCGAGAAGCTCTCAGAGCAAACAAATATTCTTCAGATCTGGTCCGAACTGGGGGTATCCAGGTCCTGTGTCTCTCGCGAGACCATCTGAGGCTCGAATTGCTGCTTCTAGCATACGTCGGCTGGACGGCAACCGAATTTGTTGTGAAAGGAATGAAACCAGTCTGAGAGCAGGAGCAGTGCATCAGATGAAGCTGCACGCTGCATCTTTGAGTAGGCAGCAGTCATGGTGTAGTATCAAGCGCCAAACCTCATCAGGAACCAGAGCAAAGTCGTCGAGGGAGGGATCCCAAGTGATCTCTTGACTCTTTTGCACGGCCGATGACTGAAGTTATGGCCGCCCGAGTTTGAGCTTGAATGCATTGGAAGCTCAAGAAAACCGACGGACCGAATGTGGCAGATTTAATCGACTGGCATGTTGAAGCTGAGCTACGTACTGAGATCTGCTTCCTGGATGCAAGTTCATGAAGAACGAATAGGCGCAGACGTTGCAGATATGAGTTTGGCCTCAACCCTCACAACCGTGGCGGAGCTGACCCTGGTCTTGTACCACAGCAACAGACATCACTTTTTCCGAATGCGAGAGCTAAAGATTTCGCGCTAAGAAACTTTTGTTCTTCACTTGTACTTGTTGCTCAGGTCAACACAACGCATTCGCATCCGCGCCCTGCTCGCCGCAACAATGTCGCCCAACCCAGTCCCGCAGACAATTCCATGGACCCGCCCTGACGACCCTGACGATCCACATTGGGAGTTGGCGCCCGGCTGGGTGCCGCAGCACGACGATCGCGGCCAATGGTTCTATGTCTCTCTTGCTCCGCCTCATGAGCGCCGCACAGAGCCACCCAAGGCTCGGCCGATAGTGAACAAGCATGGACAGCTGAGACCCGAAGTGAAGTATGGCAAATCGTGGTGGGCCGATCCCGAAACGGACGACGAACCTCCTGTGTGGCGACCTGGGCATCGAAAGACGCCGACATCTGCTTTTGGCGGCGCTGAACGTTTCAGAGACCGCGGCAATATTGAATGGAGTCGTGCAGTAGCGCGGGTGCTCGAGACGCCGCCCGAGAAGACGCTGAAGAATGAAGAGTTTCCGTACTTCACGAACACTCGCCGCGAGACGCCGTCTTTCCCCGACGCAGAGAAAGCCACAACACGCTCACGCGCTATGCGACTAAACGTGCTCGAGCAATTGACCTTGCGGCCACAACTTTTCACGCATGAGCTGCGTACAGATGGCTCATTTGGACCAATACCAGCCAACCAAATCACGGTCACGGCCGAGACGTTGCGTCAGCAGGCTTGTCGACCATTGGAGTCGCCCACAGGCCCAATGCCACCACATCTCGTCCACGAAGAAAAGCTGCGACGTGAAGCTCTGGGCGAGCAGTTGCAAGAGGAGTTTCGCCTATTCATGAGGAAGGCGAAGAAGTCATACCAGCAGGCTGCACAACGTGCACTCGATCAACAGCAGCTTTGATCAAGTTCTTCTCCGTCTTTGCGAACAGCTTGGCTTCGCTGTTTTTGACGTGGTCCATTCACATGCACCATGTTTTCTGATGAATCCTGCAAGTACAGCTTAGGCTCTACTTGTAGCATTCATTCTGCTATGTAGTGATGAATGGCAGCAACTATCCATTCTCCATCTTTGCGTCCCACTTTCCTATCGTTCGTACGGTGCACGTTGACGACCACGTCTCGAATCCGTTTATCTTCGTGCCACAACCAGATCTCACCTCAAGATTCCAGTGAGGGAAAAGGAGCCATATATCCCGAGACCTCTAATGGGACCAGAACGAATACACACAGAATGAATGGGGAATGTTCTGCAACAATGGACCACCGGAATCACCAACACAAGCACAAATCGTGAGTCACGACCAGAAAAGCGGGTGTGGAGGGATATTCTTTTGTAGAACAAAACGCCATCTGACTTGAATGCTTTCATGTTGGCGAGCGCCTTCATTTCTTCATGGCCATACGTACGGGTCTCTCCAGCTCTCCGTCCCGCACGGCGCCATATCCTGTTCAAAATGCTGCACTCTCGGCCCCAGCCAGTGCGATATCGTCCCATTGGATGGCTTTCCCAGCCTGGGATCAGTTCGTGTCTTGCACTTTCTGGTCGCGCTCCCAAATGAGTATTGCTTACAATCAGGCTGCACTTCGCACTTGGTTCGGCATTCCTCGAGGCTGTTAGCATCAGCCACTTCCGTATCACTGAGATTGTCCCAATCTGCTTTCCCTTCCATCATCTGAGGCATCACAAAGTCCCTGAACACATCTTTGTTGAGTAATGTTTCAGTCTGTTCACGAGTCAGCTGAGCGATCATGAGACACAATGGTCGAAAACTGACCCGATCATGGCTTTTCGCCCACTCTTGTTCAAATTGCCAAAAATCGCGAATCATATGGGACGACATATGGTGGTACGATATGGTTGGATAGCACCATTCTCGAAGTTTGTCATCCATGACCGGCCGTCCATCCGCTCGAGCATACGGGAGCAAGCCAGGATAGTCCCCTTGGAAATGTGGCCAGAAGTTATGGAATTGCACTCCAGATCTCCGAGTGAATATACCTAGGACGCAGTCACCAGCCCAGTGTCCGTCGGTGAGCTGCTCGATCTCAGGTTTGTGAGACGCATAGTATGTTGCAACCGAGCTCAACGCTGGTTGTGACATGATGAACCCGGATCCTCCATGCGCGAACAGCTCGTCGGCGATGAACGACGGACTCCCAGCATAGATGGCCTTGGTGTGATCCAAACGAGACAAGTATTGTTGTAGCATAGTCCAGAGCAGGAACGTATCGGCCTCGATGAAGACATACCACTTGATGTCTGGATACTCGTGGAAAGTTCTGTTTACCATGGGCATGAACTTCCATTTGTCGAGCTTCCAACCTGCGTTCTCTTGGTTGCCGCCATTGTTACTGAAAGCCTCGGGAGCTCCGCTTAGCTCTGAAGCATCGAGCACTTGACGGCCACCTCTCTGTAAACGGCGGTATAACTCGAAATCTTTGTTGTTGTCTCGAATCTCCGGGCTCACCGAATCAAGCGCATCGTATATGTGTTCGCCGTGGTAGGTCTCCTCAAGATCAGAGAAAATCATATAATTTGGAACGCACCGCAACGTCGTCGATAAATGGACAGCGAATCTGTCCTCCATCTCTGTAGAGCCTGTCTTTATTACCACCAAGGTATCATTCGCAACTGGGAGATCCCAGCATTCAGGAAACTTCGAATCTTGTTCTTCGATGGCAGAATGGTCCAGCCTATTCTGCAGTCGTCCGATCGACCCAGAGCTCCAGAAAAGTAGGCAAAGTAGAAATAAGGCAAGTGCAATAATTCGCGTGCGAACAGGTCGAGCTCCTACTATTTGGCGTAGGTCGTCTGCCAAGTCGAATGTCTTCTCGGGAAAAGACAAATTTGTGCCTTTGAAATGGTGAGTTGTCATCCTGGCTCATCCGGAAATAAGTGGGAACGTCGAAAGTAGCCTTAATGGAGACAAAGGTGAGTTGGAGAATCCTGATGGACTTGAAGACTTCATCAAGTCTCGATAGATCGTCAACATGAATGCTCCCAAGACCTCGTAAGCGCCCGCTGCGGCGTAGCCACAAGGGTCGGCCAGCATCACAAATCCCATTATTGCTCCGGATGGCAGACTAGCGAGCTCTCTTGGCGGTTAACAAGACACGCGGATGAATCTCCGTGTGGCGCCCTACTGCCGTAGAAATACCGGACGCTGCCAAGGTGGTCCCGACCATGGAAGCGAACTGATTACATGATGCTTCTGAGTTGCTGATGAACAATATCGCTACTCGAGAGATACTTTGGCTGATGTCTCACGGCCATAGCGTCGGCCTGCTCGAGCACACACATCATTGTGTACCATCAAGAGATGTGTTGAACCCCGAGGTGGCGAAGGAGAAAAATATAACGAGCGTCGCATCATGCACGTGCGTGAGAGGCACAGCAGTTCGTGCCATGTGCTGGGTTGCTTGTGTTACGCGCGCGCGCAGCAGAAACAGCAGGGATCATATGCGCCCGCAAACTTCGCCCGTGGACTGTTGATTGG
Organism: Cercospora kikuchii; assembly: GCF_019650295.1. NCBI lineage: Eukaryota > Fungi > Ascomycota > Dothideomycetes > Mycosphaerellales > Mycosphaerellaceae > Cercospora > Cercospora kikuchii. The sequence continues at coordinate 575,364 of NW_025408590.1, forward strand.
GTGCAGATCTTGGCGAGCATTGTCTCGCGGATAGCTGTCTTCCAGTCTGAAAAAGAGCAACGTTATGTAAAGACGCAGGTATCGGACAGGTCGTGAAATCCTGTCACTGGAACTTTCAGTGGAGTGCTGTCCACCAGCTTCAAAGCGAGAATGACCGGCTATTATGCTCCAAAAGGAGACGGATTCGGAGCCAGCAACACGTGAGGAGCTGCTTTGTGGAGACCAGCAGACGTATAGAGACCAATTTGGAAGGACCGCGGCCTATGTATGGAGACGCTGTCTCAACGTGGAACTCGATATCCTTGCAGACTGAATTAGCCTCGAGACACAAGCTATTCTCAGAGGTCAGAAGAGATGCAACGACGGCCGAGCACCCACTGGAGCCTTATCACGAATGTGACTGCCGCGCTTACTGCCTTCGACTACGCTCCTCTGCGGCGTACCATGCTCTGTACAGCATTGGCGGCGCTTTGCGTGCTGGCGACTGCGCAATGTAGTCTCTCAATATGGACAGTGGGCTGCTATTACTGAATTTCGTCAGTATCACCTTTCCACCTGCCCGTTCGCCCCTACCTCAACAGCCACGACTTCCTCACCCAACGCAAGGTTCGAGACCCTCATGTTGCGCTTCCAGTACATCGCCTTCTGGCTAGCTACATGTGCTCGCCTCGGAGTCCAGCAAAGCCCAGGCGGAGCACTCGCTCCCTACGATGACCTCTCTGACACGCCAGTAACGGGGGATGTCCCGACTGGAAACTTTACGTATCCTGCCGGTCCTGTTCAAATCTATACTCTCGGGAAACCAATGACTGTTGCATGGAAAACAAGATATGCTGCGGTGAATCTTTATGTCCTTTTCAATGGGTCTGTGAATGGCCAAACGCAACTCGCTGGTGTGTGTAAGCTCAAGATCAACATTTGATGGAAGCTGACAGGTGCTAGTGAATCTCAGGGCCGAATCCTACCAGTGGACTGTCAGCTGTGGTAAAGGAGATTGCAGCACTCCATACTTCTTCCGCGCTGTCAACTCGGCAGGCACAAATGAAGAGCTGACGATAGGCGGGTTCACTTCTCGTCAGTTCTGGATCCAACCGTCGGATGATGAGAGCCGAACGTCGTCATCATCATCAAGCACAACATCGACTACAACCAGCACAGAGAGAGCATCGCCCACAACTTCTGTTACAAGCACAACTATTGCAGTACGAACGACTACTATGCCGACGACACAAGCAGTGGTACCAACACCAACATCAACTACTGAGACGAAGCCCACAAACACCTTAGCGATTGGTGCTGGGGTCGGTGTGGGTGGAGCAATCGCAATTCTTGCAGCAGGAGGTCTGTTGTTCTGGCTGCTTCGCAAGCGACGCATCAGGAAGCAACAGTGGGCATACAGTGTTGCTGATGCACAGCAATCAAACTCTTCACCGCCAGCACACCAGGAGAAACTCCCAGCATATCAAGTATACCCTCCTCAAGAACTATACTCTCGATCAGCGCCGCAAGAGATGCCGAGTTGACGACAGACAACAGTGTCTAGCCTGTGACAGACTCCTGCGGCGGGCAAGTAGTCAAAGATATGCCACCTTCAACCTCTTCAATCATTATCGCATTCTGGTCTTAAAGATACCACCCATGCATTGTTTGAAGTATCATACTCGAAAGCTCCATCTTTGCCAGCACATCTGGCACATTCTCAATGCCAAATCGCATGACCACTACAGCGATTTCCTCGTGATGCAAATGCACCGGACAACGCCATACGTTCTTCCCGCATTGATTCTGAACTTCTCTCCACCGGCTTTCCGCTGTATTTCTGTTGCACGCAGCTAATTCGCAGCTCATCTGCATCACAAAAAGTCCACGATATCTATCGTGAACTTGATCAAGCGGCGGCATAGTGGACGGAAATTCGAGCGATCAAGGCATCGATCTATACAGGCGTAGCAAAAGGTGTGCCAGCAATCGGTTGTGACGGGATCTTGTGGTGGCTGGAGACAGATCGAACACTCGTCTGGGGTTGATCGTTGCATTTTGAGGAGAGAGATCAAGCTTGTGGTCGATTGTGTAGCAGCTGTAGGACGGAAGTAGGAAGCTTGTCGGATTGTGAAACAGATGTCGAAGCTCAGACAGTATGAGCTAGGTGTTGTGGAGAAGGGAGTGCTAGAGAGACTTGAGGCGTGCTAAACGAGGTTTATTTATCGATCTAGTGAAAGTAGGAGAACGATCAATATGCGCTCCTGTCTCTCCCATGAGATTGAATGAGACCTGCTCAAGCATATTGAATCATGTCTTTGAGAGTGGTTCAAGACTGTAGTAAGACACTTAATCTTCCAGAATATCCCACTTGCAAGCGGTGTAGTACATCAAACTGCTGCGAGTTCCAGTCATAGCTCGATGTGCCAGCCGACTTGAGATGACGCAGGAACGATATTCGAGGCAAACGTGAAAGCAATATAATAGTTCGCATTCCACATCTGAAGTACAACTCAGCGCTGAACGGTATTGAGACGAAGCTCTAACAGAAATTAAACATACGTGATATCAGCCAAGAGTCAAATTGTCGCCATTACTGTCCCCTTTCTGCCAAAAGGGAGACTAGTGAAAAAGTGAAGGGTTCAACTGTCCTAGCAAATAGTCAGGAAGTCTTCTAAACACGCCTGCCAATCTGCCAATCAGGACGTCCTGGTCGCACAGTTATCCTCCAGACAATTCAGTTCATCTCCATAGCGGCCTCTGCAGATGACAGCTTGATACATTTGTCACAACGCAATACAGCATGCGGCTAGAGTAGAAAATCGTTGACCGGACTGGTTGCTTCATGTCGGCTCCTCCACGATTCAATCCCATTGCTCAGCTCCTAATACTTCGACATCAACCCCACTCGTTCAAATCATGCTTCGCAAATACGACACCGTAATCCAACTCTTATTCCCAAGCTCAAAATCCAAGCGGCGCCAATTGCGTCCGAGGAAAAGCCCATATCGTGACGTACTGCAGCCTCCTGCGACAAGCAGGACAGGACTCGCTGTGATCGATCCAGTGCCCAAGACATTCGAAACAGAAAGTGTGGCCGCAGTTTGTGGTAACGGGGAGCTGTAAGGCATCCATGCAGATTGGGCAGGTTTCTTCTTCAGCAATGAAAGCCATTCTCAAGACGTCGAGATCAAATCGGAAGATAGGCATGAAATGTGATCTGAAGTTGTTTGAAGAGGTGGTGGATTTGAGATTTGTGTGTCGTGGTCGCAGAAGGAGGTTTGGGGTCTGGTTGTTGCAGAGATCTGATAGACGACTGGAAGGGTGGGCCGCAGACCAGCTGCAGCTGTGATGGAAGCCTGTGTGCGGGACGAGGAATGGAGGATTGACTGGCTTGGAATAGCTGCTGGCGAACACCACGGCTTTATGCTTGTTTGAAGTGTTGTCTGTCTGTCATTGGTCTGAAACCCGATTCGGTCTGAGATCTATTTCGACAGTGAGTCAAGACTACTCTAGCAACGGCATAAGACACCGCAACATGTCTCTACTTCGAGCAGTGGTAGTCCGGCATGCGGTTCTATGTCTCACTCCGCTCAATGAGAATCGATTCGACCCAAGCTGGACCCGAAGTTTAAGAATAGTGCCAATCTGTTCAGATCGTGTCGCAGCCAGGATTGCTGATGACTCGCTGAGTACTGCAATCTGGTGAGATGTTTGCACGCGTTCACCGTGTTCTGTACTACTGATCAGACAGAGCATCGGGACGGGCAGAGCTTGCCAGTGGCTTGCGAGATGTGGCGGTGCCAGCTGGGGTCCAACGTTTGGAGTCGTGAGGACAAAACTGCTTCCGTGCTTTTTGTTCAGCGCGACCGAGCAGCGTTGCCGTAGCTGTTTGCTAACCCATCGGAGCTGCGCGTACTGGGCAACAATCTTTGCGTAATCTTGCCACGTGCGTCGTGCGATCCAGGCGACTCGTGATGCTCGTCACAGTTGTGGTGCGTGTGTTAAGAATTCAGCCCAACACCAGTGCGTGAGCTTTTCACTCTGAAAATGCTTCAAACTTCACAATTTCGGTCTTCAGATCCTCCAAATCCAGTAAAACGACCTGCCCAGTCTCTCCGAAGCTTGGCACAGTCATCAGCGTGACTTCTTGCCCTTGAGGCCCTTCAATAACTGTCGTCTCGAATTTCGGCTGATTGCCTACAAAATAAACATGCGGGCACTCCTTGATCACGAATCGGTCTCCGTCCTGGAATGGATAGCACGGCAGCGTGTCGGGCGCAGTCGGAGCGGACAGTCGCCATCGCAGCATTGCTTCCATCATCTCAAGTCTCTCTTCGCCGTCCACATACTTGAAGACATCATCCAGTGTTTGGCCTCCACCGCCGATGAATCGTAGGCCATCCAGATCGAACTCTGCAGGATTCGTGAGGGAGTCGAACCAGCTGCCAGCTGGCTCTTGGGGGTGTGACATGTACGGTCGACAGCGAGCGAACATGGCAGCATGAATGGGCTGCTGCGGCAGACTTGTCGATGTGGGATCTGTTGCGCCTGGGAGGAGAGTGACCGGGATCGACGGGAGGAGTGAAGCGATGTAGGAATCCAGGCGATCTGTAGGTGCGGCATTGTAGGCAGACGCATCGTAGCCATATGTGCGCTTTCCAGACTTCTTGGCTGCGATGACATCCTCTCGAGACGGGATGGGCTGTCCATGGGCAAGGGCGTTGCCTGCAATGATGAGGCGTGAAATTTGCGAAGCTCTTTCCTGGTCCTCGGGAGAGGTCGCTTCGCCGAGGAGAAACTCGGCCAGCAGGTCGAGTAGAAGAGTGTCTCCCTCATCACCACTGATCGACAGCCCAGAAACTATGGCGACTTTGCCGGCCTTCTCTCGCTTCTGGCTGACCTTCTTGCCTTTTACCGCCGCATCACCATCGTCTCTCTCCCAGCGTGCCGGCTGTCGTGGCAGATCTGGTACTCGCAAGTCCAACACTTCGAAGTCGCCATCCACGTTCTCTGTTCCCAACACAGCGACAATTGCTCCTGTCACAAGCAGCACATTACGCAGAAAGCTCCCCGTCAACTTCAGTCGTCCCGACTCATCCTCCAGCATCACTTGTCCCTCACCTCCATTATACTTCTCCCGCGGTGGAGGAGCAGCGATCCAATGCTCTTTTCCGATGTCGTCCAGGACGTTGGGCTTCAGAGGCATCTCCATGTAGATTGTGCCAACGACCCAGCACAAGTGTCCTTGCCGAACGTCCAGCACTCGGTCAACCCTTTTTGCCGCTTCGCCGGCGACCTCATAGTCGGAGAACGCGTCAGTAGCGAGCTGGACCAGCCCTGGTTTCAATTGAGCCAGCCTAGCAAAGTACATGTCGGCATATTGCTGCTGGTAATGTTTGCCATTGCCGCGGGGTAGTGTATATGTCGCGAGAGGGTTGTACGTGCATGCCGTGCGAGTGAGAGGATCGTGAGGCGCGTCCAGTGGCTTTTGTAGCAGCGTTGAGTCGCCAAAGTCTGTCATGGCGGGCATGATCTTGACTTGGGTGAAATGGAGCGCGTGTCGGGCGCGAAAGACGCGAAGTGAAGTGGGCGGAACGCATCGTGCACGTGACTCGGGTAATGGCCTCCGAAAGCCGATCTCGTAGCCGGACTGCTCGAGTCGGCCAATACTCCTGCAAGTTCTTCTACACGCAAGCAGTATCAGCGTAGACCTCAAATGCCTTGGGTGCCAAGGTCCACGTTGACAGTGAATCCTCTCACGGACGATCAATTCCGAGCAGAGGACGGTCTTTGACAAGATGTCCCTCGTAAAAGCTCACGGCCAGGAAATGGCGCAATACGCAACGCCGCCCTACCAATGACAATCTGGAGCAAGCTGTCTATCCTTAAAACCCATCCCTACCTGTGGAAACGTCTTTTGCTGCACAACTTCGTCCATCTCATCATGAGCAGCTACAACCAACGCCAGCTCCAGGCCTACTTCAAGCGCATTCATTTCTCACCAGACCGGTTCCCGCCACACTCACTGTCCTATGTTACCGCTTTGCTTCGACATCAGCTCGTACACGTACCTTTCGAGACACTGGAACTTCATTATTCCGTAGATCGCAGAATCTCCCTGGACCCAGAAGTCCTGTTCGACAAGATTGTGACTCACAGCCGCGGCGGCTATTGCTTGGAAAACAATGCATTCTTCGGCACCGTCTTGCGATCGCTGGGTTTCAGTGCATACGGTGTAGTCTGCCGTATCACCACAGCCACAGTCGGGTTGACAGACGGCGGCTGGAGAGCGATGTAAGTGTGCCCATCGTCTCTTCGGTACGCAACTAATACATCTTCCCAGGAGCCACATGGCCAACATCGTATTAGTCGAAGGCAGCAAGTATCTGGTTGACGTCGGCTTTGGTGCCGATGGCCCTACAACTCCGCTGCTTCTTCAGCATGGCAAAATTGTGGAAGGCCTACGTGGCCAAGACCTGCGGCTTGAGTTGAAGATCCTGCCACAGCACACTGATCCGAGTCAGAAAGTTTGGGTTTACTCTTTTCGTCATGGTAACGATGCTTGGAAGGAGATATACCATTTCTCGGACTCCGAATTCTTCCTAGCTGATTTCGATGTTCTCAATCATTACAATATGACCATTGGCCGCTTCACCAAACTCGTTGTAGCACAGTGCTTCGAAAGCGCTTCGGATCTGGGCGCAGAAGGTCGGCTTTCCGGGAGTGTGTTGCTCAGTCAAGATCGAGTCGAACGACGGATACCGGGACGTACTGCCGAAGTTTTGGAACGCTTCTCTTCCGAACACCAACGTTGTGCTGCCTTCACCAAATACTTTGTGTTGGCCTTGACACAGGAAGAGCAAGACGCTATCTGTGGGACTGATTCTGAGTTGAAGCCTGCAAAGTGAGGCATCGCAGCTGTAACTCGGAGTCGGTATTTGGACAATCTATTGCCGCCCCACATGCCACCAACGGGTATGGGAACGCTTGATCTGCGGCAGTTCAACCAGTCACACGTTGGAGCTGCAACGTGGGCCTCGCGACACCTTGCTTCGAGAGGACATCGGCTGAGAGAATACGAGGAAGATATTTTCCTTGGTCCAAGAAAGGGCAGGTGTGCGACCGACCAATGTTGCTGAGGGATTCTAACAGTATACTTGGAAGTAAGCCATTCACAGTGGAATGGTTGTGGTCAATACCTGGACCCGGCCAGAAAATGGGCATTGCTTTACACTTCGAAGAGCTGCAACTGTCGAGGTCTAGATGCGCTGATAACATGGAGCGTAGTCCCTGGCGCTGTCAGCGCCTGACTGCATGTGTTTGGGCCAGAATTAGTGCTCGGGTAATATCACCAAACAGCTTTGCTGGGCTACGACGGCCGCGAGCGGGCTACGGGCTCAAGATCGGCCACAGGCTCTTCGATGCCGCGACTTGGGTACAGATTGACAGTCACATCATGCAGCGTCGCTTTGCACCGCTTTGCGACTGTCCGTAGACAAGGTCCACAGAGTGATGTACGTGGAGACCTGCCTCTAGGGGGACGGCGAACAACCATTGAGCCTGTGTGCACGAGCCCAATTTGATGCAAGCTACAAGCAATAGCCTGTCAAATTACAGGACACGCAGCAGGCCAGCGTGTAGGGTTGCAAGGATCTGGCCTTCATCACCCTAGGCGCTCACATCGTCCGCACGGGTAAATCGGAGCTAAGGCTCGAAGCGTCACAGCATGAGCGCCCTGCATAATTCAGAGCAGGCGTCAAAAATGTATGAGCATGGTTTGATAGAACTCTATTGGAATACGAGCTACATGACGGCTTGAGGTCGAAGTAAGACTCTTGATGGCACCTCTGCTACTCCGGGTTTCGACGGCTTGACGCACGAAATGACTTTCGTTCGATATGCAAGCGGAAGTACGTCCACTCTGGTGGAAGCAGTCTTCTAGCTCGAAAGGTCGAGCATGGGCACGATAATTCCGAGAACTCGAAGCACGCGGTCCAATCTGAATGTCCAGTACAGTTCCAGCCATGCATCCACTTAGAGTCAGCAAGTCTGATCTACGCTTCCAACGTCGAGTTTCAAGATGCTGACGACAGTCTTACTCCACGTTTCTGACCATGACCATACATGAATGGCATGGGGTTTGCGATCATAACGATAAGTCACGTAGCTTGAGGACCTCGGGCTATTGTTGGACCATGATTCGACTTTGAATACGAAGCCCAACGTATGTGTTATCAAGAAACGATCCATGACTGTTGTAATGCAGAGTGACTCCAGCTATCAGCATGAAAGTCTGTTCTTGCTATAACAGTAGCCTGAGGCCTGGGATGACCTTGATCAGATATACGACAACACATTGGTATACTGAATGCAGCATCAGTATCTGTCGCGGAGTGAGACACTCCGCATGCAATGTCAACATCCAAAGCGCAAGCGAGAAACCGAAAGAGTCCGCGACAAGCGGTATATAACGCGCCATCTGTCACACTTGGAGCAGCATCAAACAAGCTCACAGCAACATCATCGTCACAGCAATCGCCTCCGACCTCAAACAAACCAAAAGTCAAGAAAAGCCCACAATGGCTCGTCTCTCCATCATCGTCGTCCTCCTCATGGGCGCCATCGGCGTCTTCGCCGACAATGGTATCGACCCGCACACGCCACACTGCTTGCCACCATCATGCTATAAATGTAGCAGCAAGGCACGGCTGGTGCAATGCAAGCAACCAGTTTGTCTGCCTGGAACATGTTGTAAGAATTGCCCAGATTCTGGCTCGCTCTTGGCCTGTGAAAAGCAGGTAAGTTAATCGAATTTCACAATCATAAACCGAAGCTTGCACAGCGAGGCTGACACAAAACTCTCCTCAATTGTTTTAGGAGCCACTCAAGTGTAAGACCTCGGCACTTAAGAGAGCGGCTGATGAAGAATTCGCCGCTGAGAATGCTTTGGATGACATCGAGGTCACCATGTAGAAGAGGGTAGAGGTGGTGTGGATTGGCACAAATTCACGCGGAGAGCTATCGACGGACATTCTCTACAGAGCGGTGGGGCCTGACTTGAACGGCGAGCAGCAACGGGAGTTGGAGGTGGATTGGAATACATGGACTTTCCTTAAGACCTAGATATGAGCTTCGTGCTCAAACTTCATGTGGACTGAAGATATCACTTTTCGAGTGGCAGTGCGAGTTCCTTGCAATGCTCCTTATTGATCGTGGCACGAAGGGCCGATGTTCTACGTGCAGATGTTCTAGCCTCCGACGAGCATGAATACCAATTTGGACAGGTTGTGACCTTTTGTGTTAACTCTGTGCCTAAGCCCCCTTCGATTCCCGAGCGAATATCGATCTTCCAACTCGGAGGACCAATATCTAACACGGAGGCTCAGAATCATGATTCTTGCGCTCGGATTACACACAGCCTCTTTGCCCACATAAGCCCCTCTTAAATTCATCTGAGTCTCTTCTGCTCACCATGGCTCTCCTATCCATGTACTCTGACCTGCAGCTCATTAAGCAAGTGCACCGATGAGAACAGCGCCCAAAATTCCGGCCACTGCAATTGCACGAGATCCAGCTCCCGTGTAGGTTAACGGCGTAGCCTTCAGCCCGCGATCACTCGAGGTAGTGGCAGCAGTCGAGGTAGTCCTGATGTTGATTGAGGCGCTAGTGGTCGAGGTGGTCTCAGAACTCTCGATACCAGTCGCGGTATCGCTCGTGGAGGATTCCATGGTGGTGGACAAGGAAGTTGCTGGATCCGATGTCATTGAATCCGGACGAGGATCAACTGCGGTAGTAGAGACTCGGCCGGACGCGGTGGCGGCGCAGGGGGCGGCGCTAGGCAGCGTGGTCACACCGTACGAGCCACACAGGAGGTAGGCGAAGCTAAGAACCTCTGCGCACGGTCTGAGTTACTTCCGGGCCGGCAGAATCGTGGAACGCGCCATTTTGGCCCGACTGGTCACGGCTCTCCGACACGCAGAATGAGAGATTCTCGATAAGCAGAGTATTGCTGCAAATACACACGATATCGACCTCGCTGCAGCCTCCAGAATCGGTGGCGCAGCCTTGCGCGCACTCTGGCAGGCTGGGGATCTCCTGAGCGAGAGCGAGAGTGACCCTCGCGAGGAGAGTGAAAGTTACCAGCGCCGACATGACAGGGCCATGTATACAAGCTGCTCTGCTATCAACAAAAGATAGAGCAAGATGCGCGCGACAAGTGCAGCAGTAAGTGCACTTATGCTGAAAGCACAGCTTGTCAATCGGGTCACCTACAAGGGTTGCCGACCTAGCGTGGATAGTAGATGAAAGTACGAATCGACACTCTACTCAAAGAAGGAGACATGGGTCGAGCAGCTAAGGGTACGGCCGTGAGGCGGTCAGTTTATCAACTCAGCCTTGCCGGTGCCTGCACGGCAGGTACTGTTATGCGAGACGTCCAACATCGACAAACCTAGATAGCAGCCTCCACCAATCTCTTGACACACTGGCTCTAAGACGTGCTAGCGCGAACTTGTAGACTTTCCACATCTCAGCCTGATCGGATCTGCAGGCCATCAGGCGATCACATTATCTCACAATCGATGCAGCAGTGCAGTCGGTTCTGCCTTGATTACGATGCGAAATTTTCGTGTCGGACGTCAACGCGCTGGAACACATTGGAGTAGCATTGGGCAGACTTAGTTCTACTGCCCTAAGTTTCGATGTTCGGGCCGAGAGCTCAAACGCCAAGACGTAGAAGATAGTCTAAGCGCCCTTGGCACTCTAGCGCTGCGTGCTGCGATACCACACCGCACGTGGATATACTTTTGGCTTCATGGCCCGCAAGCCACTGCAGCTGCATTCCATCGACTCGCCACCTGTTTTTACCTAATCTTCGCAGCGAAGACTTGGAGGAGTTGCGAGAACATGGACCTCATGTACCACGAAGCGGCTAGCAGTAGCCGCCAACAAGGCGACGAATGAATTCTGTCGTCAATTTTCCAACTTCGTGGGCGGCACGCACTTGCTCTGTAGCCTTTGTGAAACGACTGGCTGTCCTCGCGCCAACCTCAAACTCCGTGTCAAGTCATTCGCGCTGCACAGAAATTCTGGCCCGCTCCGGCACGCCAACCTGCAATAGCCGGGGCCAGCCTGCGAGACAACTGGATGTTTCCGCCCCAACTGGGAGCCTGCATTCAGGTCATCTGCAGATTGTTGGTCAGTTCTGACAAATCTCCCAACGGGAAGCTCCAGCCCACGACATAGTGCGTTGCGGGCGCGCTGCACTGCCTCTTCCATTTCCAGTACAGTGCCAGTTCCCTGGCTGCATTAATTGCGTGACCTTCGAGAATAGTTGTCGCTGGGGACGACTCGGTGCCCCCAGCTCTCAGCACTGAACCAAGTCTTATGGACATACAGACCATGATTGTTGACCAACAGCGAAGGGCAGCCCCAAAGTGGCTCTGCGTTATGCTCGCAACAGCCGTCGTCGCAACACCCGTCCAAGTTCCACCAGGAAGTCGCAATTATGGCCTCGATGGCCCCTGGACTTCTTTGAGAGTATTTGTGAGCCGAGACTACGAACGCGAAGCATACGATCCCAACAAGTACGACGCGTTCGATGTATTTCCTGGAGGTTGGCTCGCGAGCATACTGCCTACGGTTGTCATGTGTGATGGAAACCCAAACTGCGGCACCGGAGGCAGGTTCAGTCCAAACACAAGTATCCCTGAAGACCTGCAAACTGCTTTCGTCCCAGAGGTGCGCAGAGCCAATGGCGGTGGCAACATGGACATGAAAGGACCGATCAGGCCACACTCACTCGCGATCCCGGGTCCGAATGGGGCAAATGCGACACGAAATATCGTACCAAACTCGGGGATCGTTGCCCTCACATCCGGTAAATATGTCATCGGAGAGAACCAGTCAAACGGGCCACCTATTGAAGTAGGATACTTGACACTGGGCGGACGTGGGGCTTGGGGAATCACTGGTGTGGATCACTGGCCTCCAGGATCATGGCTGGCCAACCAAAGTGTCACCACGTCGAACAGCTTTGGATTGCACGTCGGATCGGCAGCTCTCAACTATTCAGCCTCTATGTACTATGGCGGTTACGATCGGGGCAGAACAATCGGCCCCATCGTCGAGTTCGGCAGGAGTGCAGCATATCTCCAGGACATAGTCATTGGTGTCGAAACAGGAGGGTCTCCTTTTTCTTTCAACGACACGAAAACAGGCCTCCTCCGGAATGGGCAGGGCGAGCAGAGTTCCATCCCAGTATCTTTCCAGCCCATCGAGTCTTACCTTGCGCTTCCACGGCCGACTTGCGAAAGGGTAGCAGCGCTACTGCCTGTGACATACGATTCGACTCTCAATCTCTACCTGTGGGATACCGAGGACGCGCGATACACGACCATCGTATCGTCGCCTGCATATCTTGGCTTTGTATTTTCACCCTCTGTGACTTCTTCGCAACGCGTCACCATCAAAGTGCCTTTTCGACTTCTCAATCTGACGCTGGACCCACTCTATTCCGGTCGAACGTCCGCGACTCCCTACTTTCCATGCCAACCTTGGGTCCCATCAGAGCAACTTACATCTGATGATGACTGGCCGACGGAGGGCACGTATGTTCTGGGCAAATCTTTCCTACAAGCAGCTTTCTTTGGCCGGAACTGGGAGAACAGCAAAGGGTGGATCGTGCAGGCTCCTGGTCCGGGCGTGATGCGAAACGGTCTCGCAGAAGATATTCGGGACATAAATCGCGATGATACTACTATTGATACCAACAGTGATCTCGGCCTTTTCGCCTCGTCCTGGTCGGATCACTGGACACCACTCGGCAATTCAACGAGTAATGATGGCAGCAACACTGACGACAACGATGCCGGCCTGTCGACAGGTGCAAAAGCTGGAATAGGCGCTGCTGTTGGGATAGCTGCTCTAGCTGCCATATCTGTGGCCTTGTTTTTCATTCGGAGACGACAGCCGGCATCCAGATCTCAAAGGTCTCAGGAGACTCGGGATGTCCAAGACATACAGATCCTGGATTCAGGCCACAAAGGCATAGATTACTACCCCATAGCCGCAGTCGAAGCTCCATCTTGGACAACAGGTCCTCGCGAATTGGCAGCTCACAGTGAGAGGCAGGAGTTAGCAGGTCAGAGTAGAAGGCAGGAGCTAGCTTAGCGTGCCACACCGATCCTGGTATCAATAGATAGAAATGCTCCCACGTGCTATTCTTGCATCGTTACTTCATCCCAAATGTTTGAATCTCGCCCAGCACCTCTTCTCTACTTGTGTATCTTTTGTCGCCTACTACGTGCTCAAGATCAATTTCAGAACCTTCCATGCCATCACCAACTTGTGTCACAGCTCACGCCCTTGAGAGGATTATCTGCTACTGCCAGACTCAACCGCTCTTGTTGGCAAGCCTTCATCTGGGTCCCATGGACGCTTACGAGCTTCATATCTGGCCTGGCTGGTGTGCAGGAACACTCTCGGCAAGCCGACTACCATAGTACCAAGCAGTGAAAAGGGCCTCGAGATTAGCTGGCTGACGCAGCGCTTCTGCTGCGGTCGCTCCTTCTGTGCCTCTGTCTCTTGTTGCATTGTTGGTCGCTGATATTTCAGCTTTTGACTGCCAGCCCCATGTTCTGCGATCGTGCTTTCGAAGTCGAGATCCTGCGCTCCAAGCCTTTCAAGCAGTAAAGTGAGATGCTGGTTCGCGGCCTTAAGATCTCGTAACTCATCGTCAACTCTCCCGCCATGCTCAAGTCGCTCGTATTCGCGTGCAGCTTGCTGCCTATCGACGTTCTTCAGCTCTCTGTGGAATTCATTCGTGGCGATCCAAAATTACCGAACGGGCACGGGGCGTAGAGAGTGAGCTAGCATATGCCGACTTGAGTTCCGAAGGCTTCATATGGCATTCTGAGCCATTGGAGTTGAACGACTACTTTTGGCCAGGACAAAACAAAGCAGTTTTCTATGTTGCTGTAACTCCTTCGTTCATGGAAGTCATGCTAGATGGCAGTTTTATCTATGGTCGACCATCACCATGCGCGATACGATCAAACACGAGTGAGGACGATGTGCAGAAATGCTTCAGCGGGTCGAAAGTGGATTCAAGTATGCTGTCAGTGCAGCATGCACAGCTCCACTTGAATTGAAAACCTACAGTTCGCCGACGGAGCGCAAGAAGTGCGCTTCGAGCTATTGAACGCATCGGAGCAGACGCTGGACACAATATAGCCTATCACCGGACTGCCGAAAGACGCTCCCGAGCTGTACAGTGACTCTTCGATACAAAGGCCATGCGACCATCTCGGTAATTATGGAAACCGTGGACCTCATAAGCATATCATGGCTATGTGCCGCTATGGCGAGACTTGCACACATAGGTGTAGCAGGCCAAATTTTTGCCTCTCTGCAGGTGTCTTTGACTTCACTGTGATACGCGACATGTCTCACACGGCGATCCTGCATGCCAACCTCGAATTGATCACCAGAAGTCTGGAATGGCAGTAAGATGCAGAGTCGGGCCGGCGTCTCACAATGAATTCAGCAATCGCTAGCACTAGTCTGGTGCAGTCGCCGGAGCTCGAGTGGATCGAAAATCTGGGCATTCTCGACGAAACGTGTTCGCCGTTGCAACAAATGCGGCCTCCATGGAACGACTCGGTCTACCGCGGCTTGACAAATCGGAGAAGCTCTCAGGGGAACTCACCATCACAACAGGCATCGGAACAACTCTTTCATCATATTACAATAAGTCTCATGAGCGAGCTGGAGCTGAAGTGAGTCCGGGCACATCTACCCGACCGACGAGAACACGCTGACGAGTGGGCTTTCTAGCTACAACGAGATCTGTGAATTCCGGCCAAACGGAACAGAAGTTACGCTCGCTACCAGAAACAACATCTATGTCTACACTCGACGAAAACTCTGGCTGGCCCACGGGATCTCCATCGGAGTCACGCTCTTGACCGTCTCATTCGGTCTGACAGCCATCTTCGCCAACAGAGCGCATTCCAGCCACGAGTTCTCTGCTTACTTGGGATTATCAAGAGATGCGTAGTTGAGCACAGCTATCAGTCATCAGGACCCGAATGGAAGAGATTCAATGCCGGCTTATGCTGGTCGTGCTGTGGTCAAATTTGGCCGGCGAGGTGATGTGGCGGATTACAAGGCTTTGCCTCGATCGTCGGATTTCGGAGGAAAAGTGAACACTGGAGATTAAGACTCATGGTTTAGATGAGGTTCGCAGACATCGACCTAGTTGAGAGATAATTTCAGTCCATTCATGCGTCTACGGGGAAGTGCAAGCCATGAGCCGATTCAAAACACTGACTTGATTGATTCTTTGCTCCATTATTACGGCTCCAACTGCTTAGCGGAGCTCATAAAAGATGTCACGAATAAGATGTACATCTGGTCGCGTCTGATCTCCGGTCTGGATAGCGTACAACAATAGACGACTCGAAAGGAGTTGCAGACGCGAAATCTAAGATGCCCTACAAGCAGAAACTTTGCTTTCGGAACACACTTGTGTATGTGGTCAGCCCGGAAATGGGAAAGTAGCAGTATCTTGTTGCGCAGGATTGACCAAGTTGCAAAAGCCCTACGCTTTCTGCTCCAGTCCCAATGGCAATAGCGATATTTCTCAAACCCGCTTGGCGTCCATTCGCTCGTACATGTTCTCGAGCTTCTTACGACTATACTGCGTTACTCCGTTCATGACCACTGTCCATTATTTGATTTCGCCAAACAAAGCCTACAGCTCGTTGACTGACTATCTGTATATCATGGTGGAGATGATTGTACAAAGGTAAGAGTAGATGACGGGCTAGTTGCCCTTGGTGATAGGGTACGCCCGGTGAACTGGACTGCGCCGTTCAGGTCGCTCCTCAAACTGTAATCAGGATGAGAGCACTAAAGTGCGGTCCCCAGAAGTAGAAGCGGATCGGTGTTCTTGGTTGGACCATACCAAACACCGGAAGGGACTCAGACTTACCGTGCGTGCATGCACTTCTTGCATCATCAAGTTTCCGGTGCTATTAGCTCTGGCTCAAGAAATTGGACGCTGCGAATAATCAATCCGAGATCCTGCAGTTTCTATTTTCAGGGGCGTGACCGCACCAACATGTCGGTGAACCTGACTCCTATCTATTCCAGCGACCTCTGTCTGCATATGTCCACGAGCTGACAGGAACACTGCGAGTCTGCTTCAGTCATGTGCTGCTGCCAAAATTGTGGTAATTGTATCCTGTTTCAAGTTTGTTTACATCCGCAATTTCTGCCCAGTCGGGCTACACATAGCTCATACCGCGTCTCGATCCTCCTCCAGTATCTTGTGCGACGCTAATCATTGGCTCTAGAGGGGACAGGAAGCGAAGTAGTCCAGATCGTTCTGCTATTTTGGGCTGTGCTCCCGTCTTACTATCTTGGGCAAACGCTAGCACGATGATGATAAAAGAAGGCCAGTGACCAAGTTGCGGACCAAAGGCGCAGCTACACATCGAAATAATGACGCCCAGCCGTCAAACTCATCCTGCTATTGATGATATGATAAAGCGATCGACATGTCACGTTAAGTGGGTGTACTCAAGACAGTCTCAAAATTGAGGCCTAATGATCAAGGCGCAACGCCCTCTGATTGATTTTGTAATCGGGGGAATCTCGAGATTGAAGCGACACACGTCGAGTGATCAGTGACAGCGCTTGAACAGCATCGCTTCGCGTGATCTCATTGGTCGCGCTCTTTATCGACTTCCGGGAAAGGCTGACGATGGTTACCGCCGGAGGCAGACCGAGCCAGCAGCCTTCCTCTGAGCTGATTGATTCGCAGTGACATCCCAGCTTACGCCTAAATGCTGCACTGCTGCATCGTCGATCGTTGAGCATTCGAACAGCATCGGAGCATGGCTCTCAATGCAATATCTGACGTCGTATACTGCCTGTCTATCACTCAGCTTTGCGAACCTTTTGTGGCTGAGGTCGCGTCCGAATGGTTGACGTGGAATGCTGTTGTCCAGAACTGTGCTCTTCGCTCTTGATCCTTCCACAGCCTTGCCGGGGCGCGGGGCATTGTCATGCAGAAGCGCAATCAAATGTTCTGGCTTGTAATATGCGCACGCGCACAATGTCACTCCTTGGCATACCATGCGAGTGTGTACTAGCACACATTGTAGACTTTCCACATCTCAGCCTGATGGGATCGGCGACTCGCATTCGCGTTTTCCTTCACCGCTGCGTCGATACAATGTGGTTTATTCAGCCACGTCGTTCATCGATTTGTGTTCGGTGTCGATTATCGTAGACTGGACAGCCCGCTTGGGTAGCATGGCACTGACCTAGTCCCAGGACCTAGTTTTGAGTTTCGAGGAGGATACGCTTGTGCCGTTGCATTAGTCCGGTCGCTCTTGGCGCATTAGATTAGCGCAGAATTTGACATCACGCGTGGGCTGTGGCTACATGCCCTCGCCAATGCAGCCTTGTCACACACTCCTTCTTGTCCAGACCTTGCTTGCGACGAAAACCCGAATTTCGGCGGAGCATATGTCCATTTTGCACGAACGAAATGCTTCCCTGCAGTATTCTTACTCTACAAACAAAAGTCGGGCTCGCGATCGATGGAATCCCATGCGCCATCGATCCATCATTTCCTAGCCTCGGCTTACCATTTTTTTTTAACAGATTGTGTTTGACTTTATCCTGCACTCTAGTTACTGATCTCGGGGAATGCAGCATCATGTTCCCTGCGTTTCCGACGAACCAGCATGAAGACGATCCCTCCCACCAACGCTATAGCACCAACCCCTCCTACAACGCCCCCTGCAATAGCTCCTGTGTTCGGAGTATCTTCCTGTTCACTACTTGATTCTGTCGGTGCAGCTGGTAGCGGTGGCAGTGGTTCAGACGAAGAGGGACGTGCGACAGAGCCAGTAGCTGTAGATACGGCAAATTCGGAGGTGTCTGTATCGCTTGTTGTTGATGTGCCCGTGATGCTCGCGAATCTTGTGATAGACACAATTGATGTCTGGATCGCTGTGCTCCGCAATGTCGTCTCAAAGGTGTCTGTGACACGGGGCCTCTGATTCAGGTTGATAGTCCTATCCGAAAGAAAGCACGCGTACCGCGTGTACGTTGTTCTGTCGGCCCAGGTTATGTACGAAGTCCCACAGAACGAATTACTTTTCCCACTAGCAGCAAGTCAGCACGTTGTCGATTTTTGTGTGATCGCGAGAACGAACCACAACAGCGTCTGGCTTGTCTGTATCGCATACGTCCCTTGATTATCATTCGTTGAATAATCCTCACAGGCCGTTTCAGGAGTACAGCCCGATTCAACTGTGCCACCGCTGCCCGTAGGACAGCAGGCCAGATGGCTATTGGCAAATCTTGAACGATAGCCAGTGCAAATATATGGACTGTCGAAATTGCCGTCAGTGAAGCCACAAGTCGTCCCCTGCGCTTGTCGGGCGAATAGGTTGCGCATGTCAACAGCGCCAAAAATCTCGCTGGATGGTGCCTGCGTTGGCTGTGGGTAGCATTCTTCTTTGACTGGACCAGCGTCCACAGTTTGCGTTGGAATCGATTGCAATTGGACAAGGGCTATGCCTTTTGCTGCCACAAGCAAGATAATCAGCCGTGAGGCGAACGACATCGTCTGGTAATGGGTGAATTGCTCTCAGACTAAGTCAAACGGAGATGTTAATATAGATGCGAAGGCTACACTGAAGTCATTCAGCCTTGATAAACCGCAGCACAGCTCAGGTAATGAGCCACCACGCTTAAGCTCAGCGGGTCGACCCACGCTTATTCCAAGTTCGAGACTGCAGATCGTAGAGCTACGTCCCGCGTGGCTGTGTGTGCACTAATCACGCTGCTGCAAGCGAATGACTCAATGGGCCGGCGGCCTCTTGTCTTCCACAGTCCGTGCTGTGTAATCGCCGCACTCTCTCAGAGGCTACCGTGTCCCGTGTCCTCACCACTGTCGCACTTCAAGACTACAGTATTGATATAGTTGATTCAGCGCTGATCCAACGGACCGCGACAATTTCGCACGCTCCCAGTCACAATGCTGGATCCTCTCACTGCGACGGCGGTCACAGGATTCGGAGCCGCTGCAGCATCGACACTGAAAACTGTGGAGAAGGTCTTCGAATTTATCGCGGTCGACCAAGCTGCCACGGATCTCCTAGAGACAACGCGGCAAATCAATACTCAGTTAGAGTATGGGAGAACACTGCGACGCCAGAAATCCATGCACCTGAGTAAAGATGAGAAGCATATGATCGATACCACCTTTGATGCCACCGAAAAAGCCGTCTACGGTGTCGCATGCCTGATCGAGCCTGCGAGAGTAGATATGCAGGTTTCCGGGGGTGAAGTGAGCTTTCCAACACGAATGCAATTCGTGTTCCGACATACTGCCCAGATACCCGTGAGCCTTGCAAAACTCGGAATCGCTGGGTCAAGCCTGAACATGGTTATCTCGCTACTCTCAAGCAAAGAATCGTCCTCAGCCGCCGTCAGGAACTCCAGCCAGCGGGACACTCATTCTCCTCCAACGTACCAGGAGAGTCAATGGCTTCACGCATCACGCCAGAAGATCCTTCGACGTCGCGCCAGCGCTATTGCAGAGAGAGTCACTCCAACATCAGGATCAAACAGAACTAGCTCTTACGCCAATAGTATAGCAGAGCTTCCTAACGAGACCATAAGTGTGAACCGTGAGAGGATGGTCGAGAATGATTTTGCGGGGTTGATTCCCATCGAGCTTTATGGAACGTCGGAAAGGCCGGGCGGCGTTACGCCTCTCGTAGAGAGCAATGGGAGATTGACAGGGGTTGCAAGGAGTCGTTCGTGGTTGGGATATCATCTCCATCCACGTTGACGTGATTTTTTCTTGTACTACAGAATGCCATCACCGTCGATTGCCAACACTCGATTCCACATACTGTCACCTCAGAGAGATTCCTCAACAGCTGTTATGAGGACCTGTGGCTTCTCAATAACCCGGCCCTGCTCGTCATTGACCTTGATCAACTCCGGAATGACCCTGACGCGACGAGAATTCATACTGTAGCGTCGCTCGGAGTGCTCCCATGATGTTTCGTACACACCACGCTGCTTGAACACCATCTCTGCTACGCCGACCGCGTTAGTCAGCAGTTCGACGAGGTGCTGCCGTGTTCTCATCTCGTCTTGGGATTTGTTCCGCCATGGTTCGAAGGCAGCGCTGAATGCCTCAGCCATGTCTGCTACTGCTTGTGTTTGCGATGGGTGGTAGCTTTGGCCTGCCTGTGGTTCGGACCTAAAATATGTTGTCAAGGCTTTCCACTTCGCATAAGCTTGTCGAATAGCTATTTGAAATCAGTAGAATCCCCATGTTAGTCTATGAATCACTTACCAATGGCTTGTGGGTTATTGCCGTTGACAGCTGACTGGTCGACCGCGACCATTGCAAATTCCGGTGGTAGTAAGGATGCCACTGAGCCACTGTCGAGTCCCGAGCTCTGTGTGATCATGTATGCCAGACAATGCTTAATGATGGACGAAGGTGATGCCGTTGCGTGCATCAATGTCGCAAGGTTCAACTTCAGATAAGGAGTTTGTAGCTTCGCCAGGACTGTGGTCTCATCGACTCCCAACTCAACCTGTGCGTTTGTGTAAAAGTTTTCCACATGCAGGTGCACCCCATCAAAGAGTTCCTTCACTGCACTTTGAATCGCACGATCGTCAAGATCCTGTGGAAGATACTGCTCCCATGCATGCACTGCCTTCGACTTCCCGTCGTCAGCTCGACGAGCTGCTCCAGCAGCTCCAAGGCCCAGGAGGCGACTATTTGACAGCCTTTGACGATCACTCGTTGCGCGGGATCTTCGTTTTCGCATCCAGATGAACATTCCAGCAAAAGTCAGCAGAAATGTTCCGATGATAGCGCCAACAAGTGCACCTGCCATTGCTGCACTTGAGATGCCTGAAGACTGGGGTCCTTTAGGCTGCGACGCTCCCAAAGCTGTCGTATTTGCTGTAGCAGAAGTGCTCAAAGTTCTTGTTTGGCTCTGCCCGCTGGAACTTTCCGCTTGAGCGAGGGCGCTCGAGTCCGGCGTCGTGGAAGCTGCTGCGCTGTGATCATCATACGGATTGGTCGCAGAAGTGTATGCTAGGCTTGTAGTGGCGGATACCGACGGTTCAGTCCTGACCTGGGTTGATACCGTGGTAAGCAGGTCTTCTACACGCGTGCTTGTCACGGGGTTGTCCAAGAACATAGCAGGTCCACGGGACTCTCTCTCTTCGGGCGGTATATACCCGCCGTTACCTTTATTTGCGTTCTGCACCGGACTCTCCGTCTCCTGCTGTTCTTCGACAGAGGTAGGACTCGGCGCATTCTCTTGATCCGTATTCTGTTCGTTGCCTGTGGTCGCACCCAAGCCTGCTCCGGGTCTGCTACCCTCTCCGTCGCCCGAGGTTTGGCCTTGATCCCCTGTGACAGAAGACATGTCGATCAGACGAACAATGTCGGAAAGGAAGCCCGTATCACTGGCCTCCTGTGTGGCCAGCCGTGAAGTGGTAGTTAAAGCGCTATATCAGCAGTTGCAGCTAGCAGCACACCTGTGTTCGTTGGGAATCAGGGCAGCGTGAGCGAAAGCGACACTAATCAACTGTGGAACACACGGAAGAGGCAGCACCTCTGATCGCAGCCTCCTTCGCTACTATCGCGCGTTGGTTGGACGCCGGGTGCACAGCCTTGCGCGGGCGCGTCCTGCGGCTAGTGTCACAACACTTGGCGATCGTCTACGATCGCTGCAAATAGCTCAGTCTCGGCGTGCATGTAACTAACGAAGCCACAAAGTCATGTCGGCGGGCGGCCTATGTGCATATGTAGCTCCACGAACTGGCGCTCCGAAGCCCATTAGCGCACGCTCATTGCGTGAGAGCCTCGCCGTCAAAACTCCATAGTGCACGCTCTCCACTCCTTAAACGAGAGCGCTCGCATTGAGTTCTGAGTCGCTGTGTGCCTTACAGCAATTTGCGCCCGTCGAACATGGCACCCACGGCCTGGGTGCCAGACGTTGTGGTCGGCATTGATTTTGGCATGACTTGCACAGGTATTTACCGAATGACCTGATGAATGACTGCGTTACCCTAACACGAATCCTACGACAGGCGTGGCATACTCAAGTGCTCCGGAATGGACTGACCCAAAGACCATCGTCCGCTGGCCTGGAAGGGCTACACATGAGACGCGAAACAAAGTCGACACTTGCATCGCATATGACGCCCGCTTCCAATCACTTCGGAGCTGGGGATTCGAGTGCAATGAGAATGACTTCGGAACCGATGTCAATAAGCTGTTCAAGCTGTTTCTAGATCCACGATTCATTGATGAGTCTGGATTTGCACCGGCATATAGCGAAGTCCAGCGTTGGTACGTGGATTATCTAAGCTGCTTGTATGCTTATGTCAAGAGCTACTTACAAGAGCGGATGGCTCGCTTTGCGTTGAAGAACGTGGAATGGGTCTTCTCGATCCCCACGACATGGAAAGATCCGAGTATGATCGCTGGAATAGAGAGTATGATCAGGGATGCTGGCTACGGCAAGGAGCTTCATCACAAGGTTGCTATCTCGTTGACCGAAGCCGAAGCTGCAGCAGTGTATGTGTCCAAGCAGTCAATGCAGAGAGGTGACATATTCCTGGTGTGCGATGCTGGTGGTGGGACAACGGACGTCAATGCGTTGAAAGTGACTGCAGCAGCGAGAGGGAAAACGCAGCTTGAACCCTTGCACTGGAACGAAGGTGCTTTCATCGGGTCCACGCTGATCGACTTCAAAGTTGAGAAGATATTGTCCGATCGGCTACGCATGATTCCACTGGAGCTTACTGACGATGTAGAATCCATCGTTAGAGATATGATACAGGGCAGGTTTCTGTCATACAAGTGTGCGTTCGGCAGTGGAGGCATGGACGTACCAAAGTTGACGTTCCCTGTGCCCGGCATGCAACCAAATCGTGACATACCTCATGCTGGAATAGAAAATTCCAGGTTGGTTCTGTTGAGGTATGTTGCACGAGTGCCCTTCTACCGGCCGAGCTGACAATCACGCAGCGACGAGCTCCGGCAAATATTCGATGAACAGATCGAGCGTATCTGCGAACTGATCGACTTGCAACTCAAAGCTGTCAAAGACGGCCACGATGCAGATAGCGTATCGTACCTGGTACTTTCTGGTGGACTTGGCAGCTCGCCTTATGTGCGTCGGAGGATAAGAGAACGTTATGAGCACTCTACGAAAACCCAATTCGACACAGCTCGAGGCATGGAGGTACTGTTAGCGAGTGATCCGTAAGTGAGGAATGGCGGGTCAGAAGGCAGATACTTACGATGCGTAGACAACTAGCAGTCGCTCATGGCCTTGTGATGGCAAGGACGCAGGCATTGCGCGGAGGTCCGGAAGTACTCTCGACTCGTAGATCTCCTGTCAGCTACGGAGTTCTCTGTCGGGAAGTCTATGATAGCAAAAAACATCAAGGAGAGGATGTTACCAAGGACGCGTTCGACAAGAAACGATATGCGGAAAAACAGGTGCACTGGTTCATAAAGCAGGTAGGTCGCCATTGTAAGCCCCCCGAAAGGATGATGTTCCTGACTGACAGTGGTTATTTAGGGCCAGACTGTTGACGTGAAAGATCCCCTTACCCAACGTTTCCGACATAAAACGCAATACGGGCGGCAGCATGACCCATGGCGCACCAAGATTGTAATGTCGGCCCTGCCACCTGCACAACTACCTAGGAGTGCTAAGCATCCAGGCGTGAAACAAGTCTGTGAGATCGAAACAGTGCTGGACTTATGCGATATGAGCCTGAAGAATGACAAATGGTACAATCTGCGGAAGATGTATCATTACGCAGAATTCGATGTGAAGCTCTTTGTGGGCACAGGCTTGCACTTTGAGATTTGGGGGCAGCAGGGCTGTAAGAGTAAAGGACACGAAGAGATTCAAGTCGATTGGGAGGCCATTGAATATGACCAGAAATCATTCGAGCGGAGGGATGGACGAAGGGACTTCGCATCGTCCATGATGCTTGCATGAACTTTAGGGTCATAAATTGCCCTTAGATAGCTGAAACACCTTCACGACTCAATTCCTCCGTCATATTCTCTTAATGATCGAGCAGTACGGCTCTTGAGAACTTCCTCCTGTCGTAGTCCATTCATAAACGTAAATCACAGCAGTATAAATGCTGAGGCCCACGAAATCCGGAGCACTGAGTCCGGCGGATCAGATATGCTCGTAACATACAGCTGAGCTTCGTGACTCGCAGTAGATCCTCACGAAGTGCATAGGACAGATATGTTGGAGTTCCAAATTCAAATCTACAGACTGGTCCGTGGCGGGATTAGGCATGCTAAGGAGCACTCACTCTGTCCTCAGATTGCGCTCTAGAGCACCCCACGATCTAAGAATTCATATGCGGCTCGTGGAGGTGACACGAGGTGCATTGCATCTGAGTGGATCAACAGGCTTGCCAGCCTCATTGTGTAGCGCGGATCGAGCCTCGAAATGGCGGTTCATAGGCTCAGCCTGAACTTTACCGCTGCCTTCGACACACAAAAGGTTAAGATCTGTCGTGGCTTTGTGTTCCCCGCTCGAATGATTGCTGCTGTAGGTTCAAAAGCAGTGTCTGGTGAGCGAAGATTGTGGCTGTGATTTGTGATCGTCAGACTTCAACAGCCTTGCGATGGGGCCCTGTGATCGGCGACTTCTAATTCGGCTTGGAGAGACGGGATGAAGGCACTTGGGCTCTTCCAGCCCCCTCAACTGTGCAATAGCAATCACCTTGGCACGCCATTTCATTGCGATTCCGAGAGTAGACAGTATATGCGGGGTCCGGACGCCATTTTTGTGACACTTTGGTTGTTCTTGCAGCTGCCAAGCAGGTGAGTGACCTGGTCAGGTCAAATGCAGAGCGCCGCCAACATGAAAGCCTTGCATCTGGCAAGGCTGAGTACCTCGTATTCTCGGGATAGATCGATCTTCGTTCCAGTGTAGGGAGCCACGTGGCGAGCCGTGTGATGCCATGCGAGGCCAGGCGAGCTAGGCCTCAAATTTGAGGTGGAGTAGCCGATACTAGACGTGCGGTGTCGAGCCACCAGAGGAAACTTAGCTCCATAGAGGTCGCCAAAGCCGCCAGGCTGAGAAAAAAAGCGAACTTTGGACAAGGCTGTGAATCCCAAAAGAGGTATTGGGTCTTGGCGGGTCTTGGCGTCCTTGGAGTAGTCCGGGCCTTCCAAATGGATAGAAGTGCATGATCTCAATTTGCTGTGCAGTCGCAGTCGATACGCTCTTTGCTCAGGCACGTGTGGCATATATGGTTCATTGGAAAGGATTCTGTCAACACCTTTGTCTCGATTGCTGATCGTGTCACTAATCCCCTTGTATTGGACGTTTCTTGTGATGCTCATCATGTTATTTGGTGCCTAGCTTGTCTCGACCCATAACTAGAAAAGCTTCGTCGTCTTCTTGTCACGAAATCTGAACTGACGCTTGTCGTTCTTTGTGCTAGAATGATGATGTCGCCTCCGACATCTCAAGGGCGTTCGTGAACTCATGACGTTTTGACTGAGCCCGTGATGGCTTGAGCAGGGCCAATATGATCAACGTAGCAGACTCAGCTAAGGAGTACAAAAATTGATCAGGGAGAGGAAGAGCACCGGCAATAGTTCAAAGCCTTTCCGCAGGCGAGGCTAAGTACCTCGTATTCCTCTAGAGACTGCTTTGGGACCTGCTGGTGTGGCGAGTCTTGTGATCCCATGCATGATCCGGCAGAACGACCAATGAATGGGGACGCTGGGCCGGAGGCTGGACTCCTGGCAAACTTGCAGTCTGGGGCCGTTGTTAACAAGCCACCACAACAAATGAAAGTCCATGAACCAAGCCTAAAGCCTTCAGGCGAAGAGAGATGTATCTTGAGCAAGGCTGGAGGATTGCAAAAGAGGCACCAAATCTTGGCGAGTCTGAGCATTGATGTTCAGGACAGTCAAGGTCTGCTTTTCTGGATGTTCACATGCGTAGAGTCGACCTGCTTGTTGTTCGAGACAGGACACGGTACTGGTTCTGTTAAAATATGTGGGGTAATGCACCGGTGCTGCAAATGGAGCACTGGACAGATTGGAAGCCTTGCTGCACGTCGGAGCCTTACTGCAGCCTTGGAGCATGGCACCTTGTGGCAACAGTGGGATGATTCGCCACATCATGAAAAAACGGACTCGTGCAAGTCTGGGCCACTCAAAATTTGCCAATGGGAAGCAAGAATGTGTCAGTATGTCATTGCAGTTAGACCGATCGAGCTTCCGCCTCCAAAGTTGGCGACAGTGTCGGTGGGCCCAAACTCCTGCTATGATGTCCCCCATTTCTAGTAGGTCCCCATCTCGTCTGTGATAGGCTCATTCTGAGCAGAGGACGATGTCATTTTGGTGAGCCCTCTGCTATTCGTTGTGCTTTCTATGGACGCTCACACACACAGATTGTGAATTGGGATAGATGATCATGCCTCGCCACTACTCTGATCTAGAGGTTGTTCGAGACGAAAGGCAGGGGTTGGAAGTTGACGATTCTAAGCAGGAAAAAATTGTTGTCCACGAATCTGAAGGGGACAAGATCTGGCTGGGACATCACCCTCACTGGACCGGCGATGCCAGGAGTTGTCACGAAACACTGAGTGTGGAGAAAGATGTGAGACGACAAAGTTGGTGGAGCAGGCCATGGAGTAAGACATTCAAGGTCGGGCTGGCCATTTTGGCACTTGTACTTGTCCCTGGAGCAATAGGAGGAGGTGTTGGAGGCCTTTTGGCATCGCGGAGCAAGAACAACAACCTAGAACAAGAGTAGGGCTCAACTGGGGACGGCCCGAATGCAATACCCGACGGTACTGCGCTGAGCAACGACGGAGCTGCCAACAACTCCTTGTCGACCACCATAGCACCAACGAGCACGACAAATCCAATCACGTATAGCACGATTGTGCTTCCTAAAGGCACATTCGTAAGAGACTGTCCTTCATCGAACAACAGTCTTTACACTATCGCAAGGGAAGACGAAGATCCCATACTGTTTCGGAAAATATGCGGCAAAGACTTCATAGGGTACGATTGGCGAAACTACCCCGACAGCATGATTTTCATCAATACTACTCTGGCGAGGAGTCTAGAAGAGTGCATCGGCTTGTGTCTCTCCGCCAATGATGAAAATCGAGTCGCAATCTCACGCGGTGAGAAGCAGGCATGTACTTCCGTATGCTGGAGGAATGGAATTCCAGCGGACGATCGTCCTTATCAATGTTTTGGCGGGCAGACCTTTAATGCTTCAGAGACCTTTGCGACACGGGACGAAGCTATCTGTGACGCAGCGGCTTGGATTATCCAGCGCTTGTTGTAGTTACCACAATGATTTCAAAGTTGTGATGGGAGCGGCGCCTAGCACGAACGGAGTGTGCCACCTCGCTTCGCCCTGGTCTATCGGTTGGAGTCGTTGCCCAGTTGATGGCGTTACACCACGCTCTTGCTTTGATTACTCCAATGGGGCTGGTAATTCATTCTGTTACGGCGGGTATATAAGAGCCACTGACGAACTCGCATTCAGTGCGAAACGCTGCGATAGTATTCAGTATTGCCCGTAAATAGAATGGGTTCTTAGACCGCCTTTGGCTTTCCTGAGTTCGACTTCGCTCAAGACTGTACTCTGCATCATGCCCAAACCAGCGCGTGACATATACACAGTTATTAGTTGTCGCTCACCAAACTCTGCATGCCCATCCTTACTTGGTTCAGTACATCATGCCGCTGTTCGCTTTGTTGATGAATTTCCCCACCGAGGAATCTAATGACTGCCGAAATCGAAGGTTGCCGCATCCGATACGTTTCGCATCATTGGCGGAGAGCGGACTCGATGTATAATTTAAGGATGGTTGTTGCACACGCGCTGTCCAATTGTTACAGAAGCCAAGTCATAGGTTTCCATGTTACTCACCTGTCTCCGGTCGTGGAATTCATCGTAAACATAGAACCATTTCTCACGGTTCCGACAATCCTTGGAGTCATCGACTCTATTTTCACAGGCGGGAGCTATATCCTCCTTTTGCTTTGCATCTGCATGTCTCCAAGGCTTTGGCAAAGGCCAATCTGAAAAGTGAAGGTACTTTGCCTCGCTATAGTGGTATTCCGGATCCCAAAGTTCTTCGCTCGACCCAAGATACGACCGATGGTCTTTGCTCCGAAACTCGCCTGTCAGAAGGTCGTAACGACGGTGTGGTATGATGATGCAATCTTTCCCATACAGATTATTGATCAATTCCATATCGTAATCACTGTTCTTGCGGTGCTTCAATGCATCGATCAGACGGTCCATCTGTAACACTGAGGGCTCGACAAGCACGACTTGCGACGACAGAGTAGACTCGTTCTCTAGCCAGTATGCTCGGGGCATTGCGACGGGAGCGGGAGGTAATAGGAATAATTCATCCATTGACTGTGCGATTTTGTGAGCGATCTCTCAGCACAAGTGAATACTCCTGCTGATACTGACCTGTAGTGCCGTTGCGTCCGAATCTAAGCTCAGCACACGCTTGTATTGTGTCTGATTGAAGGCCAACAATTTGGTGAAGCTTTCTGCCCAGGTCGGATCTCCCGCAGCACGCTGAACCTCGATCGGTTGCAGTTCCACGCTATATTCGTCTCGTGCTTTTGTCAGCAATTGGCCGCGATGCGTCGATGCATCGACATTCCAGTCGTGCGGGTACATCATGACACGAGACGCTTGACTGCCAAGTCGATGCAGCGACTCAAAGATCATGACTGAGTTGCGCAAGTAGTCCTCGTTCGTGACATATTGGCAATACGCGAATTGTGACCAGTCGAGTTCACCAGCTTCGATATGGCTTGGAGGGTCTTCTTGAGCGAACCGGTTGGAAAGGTCGAACAAAATAAGTACCAGTGTCAATACCAGGAGGCATTTCCAGATTATGCGTGAAGAAAGTGCAGCATGAAATCTGTGCAGTATTGACTTATGCGAGTGGTGTTGGTCTTCCGTAACACTTTCAGTCGCTGCCACAGATCTGTAACTCCATGTGCTTTCAGGGAACACGCTCGTAAATTTGCGTAAGGGTATATGGTCAGCGATGGTCTTCCATTGGGCTGCCATGGAACTGAGTTGTCGAGCAGGTAGGGGTGGTCTATGCCGGTTGATCCAGTCGCTTGGTATCGGAAGCTTCATGTAGATCTTGAGGCCTGCTTTCTACGGCTGACGGATTGTGAATAAACGGCACAGCAGCATATTGAACATCGTGATACCGTTATGGAAGACTTCACCGTCTGGACTCAACTGACCTCACCGAAAAGGCCGGCGACAAGACTTGATCTT
Source organism: Cercospora kikuchii (assembly GCF_019650295.1). Lineage (NCBI taxonomy): Eukaryota > Fungi > Ascomycota > Dothideomycetes > Mycosphaerellales > Mycosphaerellaceae > Cercospora > Cercospora kikuchii. The sequence continues at coordinate 604,757 of NW_025408590.1, forward strand.
GGTCCATCCACTTCCACCTCGCCAACTGAAACATAAGCTTTCGTTCTTGACAACCACGAATACGAAGTGTGGGTGTACACTATACAATCCGGCAGGGGAAACCATTCTAGCACGACCCATGTAGTCTGGTTGACTTGGCGTGCTGGCTTGGCCTGCTACTCATTGGAACTTCCTGCGCTGCGAGAATCCATTCGCAGAAAACTCGGTTTCAATGCGAAGTCCGCAAAGCTTCCGGCATGGCACGAGCGTGCGTAGCGATATTCCGCCCTAAGTTCAAATCAGAGAAATCGATTTGAGTTTGTGAGTGCTTGGCCACCAAAAGCGACACTCGTGAGATCAGTGCAATCCCAAGAATAATACTCATTGGCCTGCGACAACGAACGAGTCAAAGATATCGATTCTGAATCTTCTGGGTGTACCGCTATCGACAAATTCCTTCTATGCATTGGCCGATAGTTGCGAGGGCGATTCGCATAATGTGGATGATGCTCAGAAAGATACCATCAGACGGAGAACCTCCTGTCACCACCCAGTGGTCCGACAGCACAGATTTAAAAGTTCCAGGATTGCTCCAAGTCACTACTGTCCCAACGCCAGTCTTCGCCGTGCCGTAGCTTCCTCAACGTCAGCAATCCTGAGCCAGCCAAAGACCATTTCCCTGAAGGCCGCTAGACCTTGCTACTTGTGACGGCGGCAACATAGGTATGGAGCACCAGAAATTGCCCTACGTGATGCTTCTGGACGTCGAGAAATTGAGTCAGGTGATTATTATCCATTGCGCTCTAAAGGTGGCAGGAGCAGACAAGCTAGCGAGATCTCTACAATTTTCCAATGCCGGCTCGACCGTCACAGCTCAGCATAACATGCACTTGGTACAGAGAATCAGATCAGATGATCGGGCACAGGATATGATCAGAACGAGCCGGGATCGACACTCGTAAATCGTCTCCCAAATTACACTCGCCGCCAGCTGGTCGCATTCTGCCGTTGTTGATATTAAACACGCCCACAGCTCTCCCTTCTGCTTTGCAGTGCCGAGGCCGCACCTTCTTGTTTAGACGGAAGAATCACCGGAAATAACACCTGTGCTCATCGTAGGTGTCAGGATCCCTGAGTACTCGCTAAACACGATCGACGACCGTCTTGATTCCAAGCCGTTTCGGGACCACATTAAATAGAAAGATGCTGAGATGTGAGGAGCTCTCGCGTGGAACTCAGTGCTACAATCTTGAGCCGGCTGAGCATTTGCGCTGCCACGTGTAAAGCGCGATGACTATGCTTGCAATGTGTTTCCGCGGAGTTTCTGCGATTTGGGGCCAGACCAAGACTCTGCAGTGTCGGCCACCCGCAGTAGACATTTTCATAACATTCATGGACATGTCAATAGAATGCAGAATGTGCAACCTCCTGATCCATCTAGGTGCTTTCCCTGATGTGGACGTCTTTCTTTTCGATCATTCCGAGCCGGCATCGGTTCTCGTCACATATCGTCTAACCACCAAAAACGATCCAAGTTGAGGAGCCCATCGCCTGCAATGTATGCCGAGATCTGAGACGTACCCGAACTCTTGGCTGATACGCTAGAAGCCCCACTGCTCAGTGACCACTACAAACAAAGAAGGTTAGTGTGAAGATGTGCTTCTCATGCCGATGTCCTCCAACGGTGACCGGTGGAAAAAGTTGAGCTCCCACTTGTCTTCTCTTGCCACATCAACCCCATCATCGCGTGCTCGTGTTGGCGCTACGGCGTGGAGGACTGTGGCGACTGCTAGAGGATGGGCAGAAATAGAAGCTGGGATCTATCGGCCCATTTTACCTGGCTGTGTAAAGGAAAGCCTCGTACGAGGGCCCCCGCTCATGGTGCCTGATATGCACAGCCAAGCAGCGCTTGCCGAACTCTAGAGTTGCTATGAATATCCCAACTCAACATCCTTGAAGTTTCTGAGGTATTCGAAGGCGCCGGATCTGTTGGCCATGGCCCAACTTGGAGTGGCATGATCTGGATGAGAAATTCCGGACTCTCAAGTAAATGCTGCAGGAGGTCACGGCAATAAATTGTGTGCCTGACAGAGTTAGCCGCAAACGGCACTCATCCCTCTTTCATTCCACGATTCGCACGCTAAACTGTTCTTAGGCTCCAGGTACTGAGATTGTGAAGGGGTGGGCCGTTGACTTTCCCGTCGACTTTGTCTGAAAAGGTCTGCTACACGAATGCTGTCTGCTTGACCAGTGACGATCTGAGTGGAAACCAACAATGCTCTCTGTGCAACAATACTCCGACTTGACGGAAGGAGAGAGGAGGCTGAAGGACACTTTTGACCCCTCCTCCTGCATTTCCTCGCGCTCTGCACTGCGATCTCTCTGCACTCCATCTGACCGGACACTTAAGTCTTGACTGATTTCTTCGCGCTTCGCTTCCGGGCCAGACACCTAAGAGCCCAACAAGGACATAAGTCAGCAAAACTCAAGTACAATGTTGGATCACAACGCAAACGGAGAGCGGCATGAAAGGATATTACTCACCAACAACACAATACGATCGATAGAATGACCGGTACTCCAACTCCAACGCTGATGCCAATGATGGTCGTCTTGGGCAAGCCATTGATAGCATCTCTAATGTCATCTGCAGTTCCAGTTGCTGTTGCAACGTAAGGCACTGGGCTACCGGTCGTAGTTGGTAGATCGGCAGCATTTGTGCCGAAGGCTACGGTCGTAACGGCAGCTGCGACTCGCCTGGCATCAGTTCCCGGCCAAATAGAACTGGACAGAACGTCTGTATCGATTTCGGAATCGGCATCAAGCGTCACGGTCTTGGTAATGGTCGTTGAGGAGAGGGAGGTGCTCTGCAGTGACACGGGGCAGTTGATCAGCCCGGTCGAGCGACAGCCAATTGCAGTGTAAGTCGTCTCGTGTGTGAGAGACGTGACGACAGGTTCTTGCCGTTTGCCAAGGAGATCTCCCGTCTCGGTCGGCAGAGAAGTGATAGTGACATCGGCCGCAGACACAGAAGCGGGAGTACCAGAGATGACACAAGTTGATCCGAGTTCTGTAGTGTAGATCGCCTTGGTTGTGTTCGGTGATGGACCCCAACTTTTGTCGTTGATGGTAGCAGTTGCGCCTGCAGCAGCCCCCAGCGCGAGTTGATATGACTGGACCGCCGCGAACGCGCATTCTTCATCTTCCGGGACGTATGTGATATTGGTCTTGAACTCAGCTATGTTGGCAAAGATGCCAACTTCGACTCCGCATTCTGCCGATGGTATACTTGCGTTTGTGAAAGGAAGACCTGATCCTGGGAATTCAGGTGTTTCAAACTTAAACCCCGCATGGACACCGACTCGAAGCGCGGCCGTGAACACGACCCCTGCGGCCTTCACTTTGACGGGGAGGAATTCGAATTGACCTCCATTGCTGAGAAATATAAGCATGGGTCCTCATCTAGTGCGTCGAGTTTGCATGCACAACGATTGCCACCATCGATACTTACAAAGTAAGGTTAGAAGGATCGCTCCCGAACAGAGCTATGTCGATGGCAAAACCGTCATTGAGCTTCAGATGCAAGCCGCTCCCAATGACAATAGCCGCCTCCGCGGATAGGATCAGCTCCACGTCAAAGATGAGCCCAATTTCCAGATCGTCTGTGATAGACAGGCCAGCCGGGGATTGTGACTTGTACAACGGAATAGTGTATGTCGATCCGATAGATAGCGTTGTGTCAAGAAGCATATAAAGCTCCAATTCGTCAAATTGAAAACGCAAGTTCACATCCGGGATCGACTCCAGGTCGACGTCAAAGGTCATGTTCCAATCTGGGATCTTGAAATCGGTAACGTCGGTGTCACCTTCACTCACGAGTTGTTGCCATTGGTTCTTAAATTCCCCAGAAAGATCTTCAAAGTACTGCTCGACCGCCGCTGTAACATTATCGACTGTTTCGGAAGCCTCGGCTCTGACAACGCCTATCGCTTGACTGACGTTAAAGTCCTCGGAAATGGAAAGCCCGGCCGTGGCAACACCCTTCAAATAGCATGTGCGACAAACGACCTGGATGCCAAATGATGTCTCCAGTGAGGAGTCATTGGATCTTTTGACCTTCTCGCTCTCGAAAACGCCCTGCTCTTCGCCACTAGAATCAAGACATCAGCACAGTAGCATACACGTCAGACAAGATTGGTCGATACATTTGCAGAAGCACCGTTTCATCCCAGCTCGTGTCGAAAGTTGTGTTGCCCTCCCATTTGAGATTCTGTCCGGCCTCGGCTGCTCTGCGGAGCTCACGAGAGATGTCACGAATGACATGTGCATCTGGTCTTCCGTCTGGAGAGCGTACAACGACGCTCGACTCAAGAGGAGTCGCAGAGGCGAGTTGAAAGGTGCTCAATAAGCAGAAAGATAACTTGAAGAGTGATGCAAAGGCCATATTGTCGATGTTGTCGGTCCGGCAATGAGGAAGAAGGAGTATTCCGTTGCGTAGGACGAACCAACTCGCAAAAGGCTTACGATTGCTGACCCTGTATCATGGGCAACATGGTATTTTATACACCACCCAGTGCTCCAAGATCCAAGTGGGATTAGTGCGAACATTGGGGTTCACCAGCCTCCAAAGCATCTAGATCCAGCAAGACTGCCAGTGCTCAAGGGCTAACATTGTTGTGTTCCAGTCCACGCCTCCACAATTCGTCTGTCATGGCATGATCTCAAAGTTCGAACGTACCATACGCCCCTTGATCGACGTTACTGCATTTGCTTCGCCCAGCTGAAGCGGTGAGAAATTTGTCCGAATCAGTACAGGATGGGCGTCAGCCTCCCTGCGTGCAACAGAAGATAGTTAGATGGTATGGCTCAGCCTGACGCCAATGCACATGTGTTGAGGGGCAGCAGTGCCACGAAAACTCTACAGTCCCAATTCGTGCAACGCGATAGCATGTGGAGAAAGCGTATTGGCTCTGATATGCTCGTTCGCAATCAATGCAGGGCAATGCAGAAGACGCTTGATCCAAGCTGGTCTAACCATTGCAAGCGTATCTCCGTCGTTGCAGCAACGCTAGGTTTCATCGCTGGCCGGTATCATCCCATATGCGGATAGGATCGCATGAGTTGGGCCCAAGGCATCCGTGGAATGCAGTGGTGTGGGCTGCACCAGCTACCACACTTGCAGCAGCTGAGTGCGAAAGTTTCCGTGCGCAAGGCTGTGACAGCCTTGCGCGACAGCCATCGGACATTCCAATTTCTGATCAGGCTGAAGGATTTTGGCGAGAAGGGCCCAGCGAAGCTCGTGCACCATTGGAAACCGAATGCACTCCAGGAGCATGTATCTTGTTCATCATAGTCTTGCGAAAGATATTCCATTTTGAGCGGCCATATGCAATCTGTCACGGGTTACCCCGTCTTCTAGCTGAGGTCCAGGTGGCTGCATGCGCCCAGAGTTTCTGTGCCACGAGCTGCAAAGCAACGCCAGCAATCATTAGTATGTGGTTGGGGAAGGCTGAATGTGCTTCTCATGACCGGTGTAGACACGTGCTCGGTCGATGCTGTGCCCCACGTGGCGTGCTGCTGGACACTATTCTAGGTAACGTGATGAAGGCGCAGTGGAGGTCCTGAACTACTGCACTCCTGCAAGGCTTCGAAGTCAGAATGATGAGCCTGTGGCTAATTCCATCTCCTTCTACCAATACGAGATGCGACAGCCCATGCGGGGAGATGGCACCGCCAACGTATGTCGGACAAGGCTGAAGGATCGTGAAGTCGCATTGGGTCTTGGCAGGCCCAGCCACTTCCTGAGCGAATCGTCCAGGATCTTGGCATGTGCAGAGGGACCATTGCCCAAACCTGACTGCGGATAGTCATTTGCGGCTGTTGTAGTCTTCGGACTGACAGTTCGTAAGTCGAACACGCACATGAGCCATCGAGTACGCCAGCATGTGTTCAGTGCTTCTAGGACTTTCTTTTTGCCCTCCAAATGAATACCAATTGCTGCAGAGAATGTGCTGCACTGGCTGTCAGTTTACGACTCTGACGGCGAATCGATATGACGTCTCGAAGCCAGATCATGTCGCCTGAACGCTGGCACAATGGTGCCAAGAACCAGCGAGAGCGCCACCAGTCGTGCCTGCAACAGATCGTTCGACCTCCCGATGCTCCTTCGGAATGAGCATAACGCCAGAGCGAAAAGCAAGAGATTCCTCTAGCGCTGCGGGGCCATCGGTTCATTATGCCTGGCAAGTCAAGGCCAAGTGCTGCGGGGCTTCCTCCACTAATGAGCCCAGGAGATCTTGAAGACTTGTACTGTGTGATATTGCACAATCGTCAAGTACATCAATATCCGCAAAAATCGAGGTGTTATCCCCACGAATGATGTCGCTCGTCGACTTGCTCAATGGATGCCAGCACTTCGACCTTTGCATTGTAGACTGCAAGAGAGAGGTGCCCCTTGCACCATACGAATTCTGATCCTCGAAGTCTTCGCCAGTATGCATATCGTCTATCCCGCAAGCTCCTTGGGCAGTTGAATGCAAGCGCTACACAGGTGGGAACCATGCCAGCAGATCGAGCAGCGAGCGATGACGAATTTCAGAAGAGGTCTCGAGAAGTCGGCATTCTGAAGCAATATGTCGCGTCCTCGGTCCGTACGCTTTCAGCGCGTTCTCGAGCTTCAGATAATCCCTGCTTGCGCGGCGTCTTCTTGCTGCACGGCCGTTTGGGCTACAATCGCCGGTATTGCTTTCGTACTTGGACTGCAAACGTCCAGACCAACCTCACGTCTTCGATCCTTACCATCTGTCTTCTTCAGCAAGTTTAAAGGTTGATCACGCCCGTTCATTGAAGCTCACCAAAGCTGATCATGGCTGGGATGTCGGCTCGCAAGAACTCTGCCGCTCTTTGGGGCTCCGTCCGTCCCTCCTGCGAACAATCCAGCGATGCCGCCGCAAACAACACCTCCGCGCAGCTGGACATCCTTCAGCAGATGAAGAACTACGCCGACGCTGCTCGAGACGACCGTCTTGCAGCCGAAGCTGCCTTGAAGAAGATGACCAAGCTGGGCAATCAAGCTGCCGTCGACAGGAAGGCAATGGAGGACATCTGGCAAAAGATACAATACCACGAAGGCTACGCCGCCGCGTGCGCCGATCGGGCAGAGTACTCGCTGCAAGGTGCGGAATACCACGCTGGCCAGGTCTCCCACATGAGCGCGAGCGTTGCAGGACAGCTCATGACCTCGAACTCCAATGCCGACAGCGCAAGGAGCGCCGTCGCTGCTGCACAGCAGTCCTCTAGCAGCGCAGCACGGTCTGCAGCTGTTGCCGCTCAGTCTGCAGCTACGACTATCAAACTGGTGGAGGGACGCTATTGACTCCGCGACTGTTGATTGCTCTGCCAGAGATGGCGATGCGGGAAATAGTCATAAAAGCCGGATGTTCCGCACGATCGGCGTTATCTGCGTGCGCCTCTATCGTACGTTGTGCTGAATCTGAATTATGGAATGCTGTATTGTTGACAGCAGGGTACAGCTGGCCAAGTATGTCATCTATGTCTTAGTCAACTTATGTTCAAGACTTCGAAGATGTCGTTCGAGAGCCGTACATCCTGCCCTCCCACCCATGGCTCCAGCCCTAGGTGGATCTCTGAGCGCTCGTCATATCGGAACGTACGAGATCCGAGCAAATTGTTCTTGGGCAAGGCATTCGTGAGCATCGGGCAATTCTCAGATCGAGTGAGGTCAATTTTAAGAACCTCGCACTGTCTCGTACCAGTAATGCCTGATCCTCATTGACGTAAATCTGCGGGAACTCCGACGAATGCGTGCTTCAGTCCAGATTCGAGAGGTCGCCTTAGGATTATGTGCTAAGCAATGAGCATCTAGCCACCTGGGAATCGAAATTTTGAACAGAGAAACGTCCTGTGCAGGAAGAATTCATCAGTTTTGATGGAGACTCTTGAACTCATGAGAGACTCACCCGTCATCGCTCACAAACCTCGTGCAACTCGAGATTGTTTCAGTAGTGCGCAAGTTTGGCGCTGCGTGTCAGCCAGAAAGAGTCTCTCGGTGTCACAAAGCCGGCGTGGCAAGCGCCTTCAAGCTCCACCAATCCTTCGAGCGACAGAGGTATATCAGAGTCAGAACAAGCAGACTACATTCGCGCAAAAGACAGTGCAGCAAACCCAGGAGTGCAGAAAACAGTCGAACGAAACTCAACTTTGCTACCCGCGAGGAGGGTATCAATCTATCGCTATGACAACATATGATCAACAGTCTTGCTTCATCTTTTGTGAGATGCTCTCATGATAATGCAAATACAAAAGAAACATGAAATAGGGAAATATGCTTAAAACGCTCACACATCACCTTGTCCTCTCTCTACGCACTCCACGTCCTTTTCAGACTACAGTTCTCAATGATCCCGCTCATCCTCGGACATCTTTTCGCCACAGTCCCGCGGAAAGAATATTGAATCGCATGCTCAGGCTCCATGGACTCATCGGTGCCTTCCACATATCCAGTATTTGGCCCGCTGCAGGTAGTCGTCAGTTTGATATCGTCAGATTCGCGGTCCGCATCTTCCGCGAATGGGACGATGACAGAATTGCGTTTCATTTCGGTCGCGGCAGCGGGGTGTGACTTTCGCTTCTGCTTGTCGTCGTCAGAGGTTGCGCCGATGAGATCTTCGGGTCGGCGATAAGTGTCGGGCTTTAGTGAGAAGCGTTTACAGTTCAGAGGTTCTGGGTATGCGGAGGATGATGTCGAAGTGGGATAATTGACGGGCTGTGCGGAAGGATATGATCGCGTCTTGAAGGCGTAGTCGGCATGGACAGTGCGTTGGCGTCCGCCTGGGCCGGGATCAGAATCGGGTCGATCAACGCCTAGCATTCTTCGGGCCTTGTCGGTGGAGACAATGGTCACGGCACGGCCTTGGGAATCATGTCTGTACCGCCGAGGTTCGATGGGAGAGAGCGAGTCGTGAATGGAGTTGACGTCGGATGTTGAGGTTTGGAGATCGAGATGCCTCAGTGTTTCCTCAACGGTCGCACCAAGAATCTCATAAGCCTTGTTGCTTTCGACAGATATACTGCCTTCGTGTTGGCGTGCCAGACGCGAGGGACCAGGTTGAAGGTCGATTTGAGTGACGGAGCCAGAAGCATAGTGTTGCAGAGGGACGACCGAGTCGATGTGAGCCAGATGTTGCAGTTCGTTTGCATCAATGCCGAGGAGTTTGAGAGCCTTGTCCGACGAGTTCGAACCTATTGACGTCCAGGACGCATTCCGGCAATGCGAGTTTCTCAGCGGGTTCTTCTCTGGCACGCTCGGTGCGCTATACCAGGGAGATCGCAAAGACTGACTCGACTCGCCAGAAATGTCATTCCCCACCAATATCGATCCTCGTTCAGGCTCTTCCACTCGCTGGCGGGATCGCTTCTTGCTGCGCCTGCGGAGTTCTCGAGATTGTGTTGAGGTCGCTGAGCTAGATAACGAGCTCATAGACCTGCAGCTTCGCACCGTCCTCGAGGCCTAGCTATTGCGTTAGGTCAGTCCGCCGCGAAGCTCAAAAGCAAAGTCTTGGCGCGAACTTACAGTATCGGGCGTCATGCTTCGCCCAACGTGCTTGCCTTTGTGGAAAAGCTCCAGTCGCTCCACGTCCTTCTCCATCTGTTGTGCGTACTGCTCGAGCACTGTCTGGAATGTCTCGCCTCGCTTCGTCGTCAGGTCTCTTGCAGATTCAAACCCCTTGAGATACAGCTTGATGTCTTCGTTCGGTCGCATGGGCAGCACTGCAGAGTCATTGCGTTCCGTCTTGGTCGACCCTCGATGTGACTTCTTGGAGTGCGACTTGTGCATCGGTAACCCTTCGGAGCGGTGTTTCCGCTGTCGTTCGGCTTGCTGTTCATGTGCAGTCTCCAGCAGGGGGAGGATGATGGAATCCAAGTCTCGGTGCCATGGGTATTCCACCTCCACTTGCGTCTGTCCCCAAGTCCCAATGGGCACATCAAACTTGACTCGAGTACAATCCACCATTTTCGCCTCGCTGTACAGAGAAGAGGCTTTGATAGAACCAGGCGACATGAGAGAAGAGGTGTAGAGGAAGTCACAAATTAGTGTTGAAGAGTAGCGAAATATGCTTTATCAGCTCGTCCAGAGTTCCTGTCGGAACGCCTTATAGCTCTTGCTCGCCTCACGACATGGCTCCAAAAAAGCTTTTGACGCTCGTGTCGGGTAATTGGAAGCGCGTTCGTGTTAGTTGTCGCCGTTCGATGGCACAGTCCACGGGTTGGCATCTCAAATCTGACGCAGGGCTATTGGCTGGTTCAGTGCTCAGAATAGAGTCTGACTTCGGTCTAGCCGGGAGGTTATATTTAGGCCACAGCGACTGATCAGGCGTGAGGATGATGTCGCGAGCGGAGAAGCATGCTGGACAAAACCAGCGGGGTAGCGTTCTGGCTAGCTGTTCCATACACGACTTGACTGGATAGTACGTTCCACGATTCATGAACTGTATCGCGAGGTGCAATTGTGCAAGACCTGGCATTTAGCATTCTGGAAACAAAGGATAGGTGGTATTGTTTCCTGAACCAACAGTGGCGAAGCCCAGGATAGCTGGAGAAAGTGTCAATGCTCTATTGGGGCATGAGTAGGATGCTTGAACAGCCGGAAGTATATGCGGATTTCCAACATGGCCAGACCTGGGACGTTCATGAGGAGCTTTGCCAGGGTCAGAACACGGCATCGTTTCATCTCGACGTGTTTGTCTTCTCTTCTCGCCTTGGCATCTCACCTTCGCGAGACTTGCGAATCTTGGCCGGTGTATACCTCTCCAGCGTTCCGGAGATAAGTACAGCAGTCGCGGGATGGAAGTGCCGGAGGATAGAAATCGCGTCTTCACTCCGCAGTAAGCAGTGGCGAAGCTGAAAGATGGGGTGACATCTCTCGTGCGGAGTTTGACGGAAGACACGCCCACCTGCCTTCGAGTGTTATTTCTGGCAGAGGGCCGAAGCTGTGAGGTCAGTGTTTGCGAGGCATTTCAGGTTGGTTGGCCCTCGGGGAAACTGTCGAATTCTGGCAAAGCATTCGTCCACCGAGTGATCATTCATTCACCATGCCGAAGCGGGTACACCCATTAGCTGCCGTTGTGCCGAGCCCCATGAGAGATGCAGCTCGGCGAAGGACGTCACAGCAGTTCATCAACCCCGGTCCACTGCACTCCATCTGCTACAGCATTGAGATCGAACAAGCAATACACCGCTCTACACGCCTCTCCGGAGACAGCGCCCATGCGCCTCCGCCCCCGACACCGCTCCCGCTGAGGTCCCCTCTACCGTCATGCTTGCGCCAGCAGCATGTATCGCACCACCGATCCCCGCTTCCGTCGGCGCATCAACGACATCACCCATACCCTCGAATCGGCCAATGAGGCTACACAAAGCGGGATATACATCTTCGGCCAGAACTACATCAAGCCCTGTTTCGACAGCATAGGATCATGCTTCACGACATGCATCGACGCAAGTTGTCCAAGTTTGAATTTGAGCCAACGGGACCGCATCCGGCGACAGAGAGCTCGTGGCCACACTCGAGGGCGCGCGGAGCTGAGCTTCGACTTCTACGATGATTGGGATGAAGATGAGAATGACGGTTTGCTGGGCTGGGGAAATGATGAGTTCGACCGGTTGGTCGCAGGGAGTGGAGCGCATGGAGGGTATGGCGCGACGGATGCGCAACCCGCGAGACAGCGTGGGATGTCATATCCCAAAGCTCGAAGGAAAAGCATTGTGGAGGGAGAAGATCCGACAGTGATTCCTGGCAGCAGTGGTGGTTTCTTCAGAAGACTGTTCGGAGGTGGGAAGGATTTGAGATACAGACCCAGCGCTGCGGATCTGCAAGAGCATCCTGGCGCGAAGAAGAACAAAGTCCGGTTAGATCGCGAACGGACAGAAGGTGAGGCATTATTGGAGGACGACGAGCTAGGCGTAGGAAGGAGAGGCAAAGGTCGCGCAAGGAGTGGGACACAGGGCAGTCACAACACATCGAGCAGTTACAGCAGTCGAGGTGACATCTTCCCGAGCGACGAGGAAGATGATGCGATACCACTGGATGATGAATTCGCCATGGTTCTAGAGCGACGAGGGACAATGACAGGAATAGAGACAGAAAGCAGTTCCGGGAGAATTGTGCCACCTCCAAAGCGAGGCAAACGCCCTTCCGCTGGGAGTAGAACCTCTACAAGAACAGTCTCCTCTCGGAGCGCACGGAGCGAGCGTGGCAGTAGTCGGAAACGACGGAGCCGAACGAGCAGTTACGCTCGCACACCCAGTTCAGACGAGATCGTCGCCGAAGAGGCAGTGGAGGACAGCGTGCAAGAGCGGACGCCATCATACGCGGACCTCAAGCGGCAGGAAGCCCAAATTGCCGAAGAAGAAGAGGCAGAAATCACGCGAAGACGGGAATCGGCATTGCGACTTGCAGAAGAACGTGGGCTGGCTCCAGAAGAGAATCTGAGTAGCAAAGAAGCTACGCCGAGGAGCGTGACGCCTGCTGTGCCGGATATCCCCACTGTCCCAGAGGAGACCGTACCAGAAAACGGCGAAGAAGATGCGCAAGCAGAGCGAGATTCGCATACTTGAGACGAAGATCAGCGAGCGACTATGGAAGAGGAGAATTGACGCGTTCGAGCGAGGCGTTGTTGGCATATTTCTTTTTTGGAGCCTCTCCTCGGAGGAAGATTCATTGTGCACATATTATCATCCAGAACGAATATCCTGTACCAGAGCATCACGACGCATGATACAGATCATTGGAGGGAGAACGCGAGTCACAGTTTTGGAACTGCCAAGTGCAGTAGGCGACCAGATGATAACGATAGGGCATTGCTGTTGGTCTTTTTCGCATAAGCTTTTGGAGATACCCAGGATGAAAACATACTTTTTGAAGAGCGCAACCATGTTTCCATCTTTATCCACGTCGAATTATTTGAACATGCTTCGTCGATTTGTTTCGAGAATCGAACGATGCTGTGTGATAGGCGCGAGCATGGCTCTACAGTAATTTCCATCTGTTTTCGTTGAGCACAATGAACTGATTCTGTACTTCCGACAGCTCACTTCTCCAACGTCAATGCGGACCACGCTAATGCAATCAACAGTACTGCCATGACCATGACCAATGACTTGCCAACATCAAGTCAACTCCGGCCTGTGCCTGGTAAAACTACCTTTCCCACACCCATCCATCCCTCTCTCGCACTCTCTCTCAGCTTCGACGCCAAGACGTCCAATTTCTCTTTCCCGAACAACTCAACTACAACCTTCTGGACTTCATCGTCCCCTCCACTGATCAGTTCCGCGAACCCGACATTCGATTTTCCGCCAATCGATACAGAAACTTCCGTCGCATGCTCTTGCAGATCTCTTACACCCTTCATCGTCGCGTCGCGGATTGCCTTGAACTCATCCGTGAAGAGCGAAGGTGTCTCGGCTGCCAACTTGCAAGTTTGAAGAAGGATGAGGAGAGTGTCGAGGTATGTATAATGTGCTTGAAGACCTTGAGCGAGAGGTGATGGGGTAGAGCAGAGAGATTCGATGTCGAGACGTTTTAGTTGAGTGCTGATGTCATTGAGCGCATCCGAAGAAGGCGGCTGTGGATCGCCGGATTTCAGTGTGGCCAGGACGGGAAGGATAGAGAGGATGAGGTATGCCGAGAGCGTCTCAGCAGGGGTGAGTTCGGACTGGGATTCGAGCGAGGTGCAGACGGCTTCGATGAGTTTCGAAGTATCCATTTCAAGAAGGAGAGGGATCTGTTTGGAGGCGAGCGACCATGCTTGGTCTGCCGCAAGATTGTAGAGGAGCCAGGCCTGCTTGGGGAATGCCTCGATGCTGCCAGAAGAGGTGGCATAAAGCGCCTTTTCCACGCTGTAGCCAAAATCAAATGCTGCATTGAAGTCTCGATTGTCCTTGAGATTGGTCCAAGCATCGAGCACGCGAGGGCCAATCTCGCTAGTGCTCTTGCCGTAGCCTTTCCCTGACAAACGAGCCGTTCGACGATGCTCGAGGAGCGTGACTCTTCGCATGAGACTGTGCCGGATCTCTTCCCGCAACCCATTCAACTCGAAGATCATTCCGGTCTGGTTGTGTTCCAGAACAGCTGCCTCAGTCTCAAAGAGCTTGTTTTCGTGCCGGGGAGGAACTTGAAGAGCTTTGTTCGTTCGCTCGTGTGGCTCAAAGTAGTCGCCGGATGGAAGTTGCGTCCGGAAAGGATGTGTTGTGCTGATGCGAGTGAACAGCGTATGTCCAACAGTGTCGAACTGGACCTCCTTGATGCTGAGCGAATCAAAGAGACGCATTGCCTCAGTGCCAAGACCAAGTCGCATATAGAGATATACCAGAATCAGTCGAGCCTCGTGCACATGCGGCTCGAAAGTGAGCAATTGTTCTGTCAGGAAGATTGACTGAAGCAGATGAGTCTGGTCATTGGTATCTGCGTAAAGCCTGACGAGTCCAGATACAGCGAGGAAACATGGATCTGCAGCGCTGCGCTTGCGATGACCCAAATCCAGCTTGGCGGTGGCAGTGTGGAGCAGCCGAATGGCATCAACTACGAAGGCGTTTAGTACCGATGCAGCTGCATCTTCATCGACGATCTTCTCAAGCTGCGATTTCAGTGATTCAGATGTGGCCTCCAGCCATTCTCTCGAGCTTTGCTTTTCAGCATCTGGGGCAGCTGGTTTTTGCGCAGAAGCTGAAAAACCCATCAGCACATCAGCTTCCTCGCAGTGAATCACAGCCGCTCACTCACCATCTGTCGATTGCCGATGCAACTGTAGCGCTTCATACACCTGCTTACTCTCTCGAAATGCCTGTCGATCTCGTATACTCTCAAGATCCTTTTCACTCCCCTGAACTGCGAAGATCTGTCCCGCAACTCTGCAATCCAGTTTCGGGTCCGCGTCGAATTTCTCACTCACAGCTTTCCTAGCCAAACCAAGTGCAAGTTTCGACTGCAAGTCATCTTTGCTCTTTGACAGCAATTGCGTATAAGCCGCATGGGCCATATAGATCGCGCGATTCTTGGGCTGGAATTGCTTCAGCTGAATCAACGTCTGCTGCACATCCTGTATCCGGTTGTCGTAGATGGCCCGCTGATAACGGACTGTCAAGAGTTCGGATCTGTATGTGACATTGGTATTGGCTTTGAAGGCATTCTCCCAGAGTTTGGCGATTGTCGGTCCCGCACTAAGAGGTTGAGGATATGTGTTTTTGAATGTGTCGGTTACCGCGATTTCGATGGAAACAAGCTCGTTCAAGTCCTGTATTGCTGGCTGTGTTGCGACCAACTGATCTAGTATGCGTGGACCTTCGGGAGAACTGGGCTGAGATGTGCAAAGTAGTTGCAACTTGGTGACGAGCAGGCTGACATCTTTTGGGTTCTTGGACAAGAGCTGGTCGCAGCGAGCAATTCCTTCCTTGAACTTTCCGTTCTTGGCATACTCTTCGTAGGTTGGATAGCGCGCCATGCTGGAGGAGTTTGACGAGGTCACCGGCGCATTGTTCTTGTAGTTCCGTATCCAGCCCCGCACCTCGTGTGTGTTAGCGGATGGAGTATTGATCAAGTCGATGTGGCTTGCGTCGAAACGGATTTAAGGCTGATGTCGTCGGTTGAACCCTGTTCCCTGTCGGGCTTGGCGCGCATGTGCTGGACCCTTGGCCTGGGAAAGGACACCTTCGCGTTCATGTACCACTTCGTGTAGCTACTCCTCCAACGAAACTCCCCATATCCAACAATACCGCCGTCGAGACGCGACTCAGCTCAACTTAGAATCGGATCGATTCAGTACCACAAGTGCCCTGAGCTTCCTCTGGACACGAATCGAAAGCACACGACACAATGGTAGATCTCCCACGTCCGCCTCGATATCGCGACTTGAACGCTGTGGTGTGTATGAAGGCAATGACCAAATGCTGATTGTACTCGCGCATTACAGGCGCAAACACCGCAACAACGACGCGCCAACGCCGCATATGCGGCACGCGAGCAAAAGAAAATGGGAGCTCCCACCGAGATCCGCGAGACATTGAACGCTGCGAGCCAGAAAGCGAAGCAAAAGGTGGAGAAGGCACCTATTAGCAAGGGGTGGTTATGTAAGTCGGTCAAACTGGTGGAGGGGAAGAAGAAAGCGACTGGCTTTCGAACTGGTGAGACTGGACAATTGCAGGGCATTGAGCTGACAATACTGGCGTAGATCTCATGCTCTTCGTTGTATGCGGAGGATTGATCTTTGAGCTTCTGCGATTGATCTTCAGCTACTTCTAGTCGCGATCCGCGAGCTGTTCGTTTGCTGGATCAAGTTCAGGATGTCACGATCATATGCGAGCCGAACACTTCCTCTACACGATACTATGGCATTGGCTTTCTACAATCGCACAGTCTAGCGAAAAGCGATGACATGTCTTGAAAGGTACAAAATGGGACCTGCAGCTCTGCACGTCGGTTTACGCATAGCGTACGGAGTTTGGGAACTGGCAGAACGCGGAAGAGTACTTTGGTACATCGAGAGTCGAAAGCGCTCATTGGAAGAGAGCGTTTCTGGAAAGGAAAAGGCAGTATGGGCAACATCAGATACGTCGAAGCAGAACGGCTCAAGCCCAGGCGGCAAATCAATCCCGCTCTGCGCTTTGCGTGGCTCGGTAAATGCACTGCTAATGCTTACCCCCATTGGTCCCACAAATCCGGCCTCACCCTCTCCAGAATGGTATCAGTCGGAACAAGCGTATCGTCTCCAAAGGCTTCGTTGAAACGTTTGACGCATGCCGCCCGACGTTGCAGGTGTCCTTTTCGAGACGATATGCCGTCATTCCCGCCAAAGTCAATTTTAATCTCCGGCTTCACAAAGATCGGCGGTGTTCGCGTGTGGTGGGCGTGCAAAAACGACATGAATATGTCTTCGCAATTGTCGTCTGTGCGAAAATGTCAGCCGGATCTCTGAAACGTCGCGGCTCGAAATTCGGCCAACTTACGCTCCTCGACATATTCCCGCAGCGACTTCATCACGGCATCGTTTGCCCAATAACCCTTCATCCAGTCGGTGTGGTAGAAGGCGGCTTTTGTCAGCACCATGTGGTATTCCTTATGAGGCTGGTCGTAGATGACCTGCTGCCCTTTCCTCCGTACTTCTCGAGCGATGAAACCCAGCATGCGCTGTCGTCCCTTGTTCTGGTCTTTCCAGGCCTGATACCCGTATTCTACGTCTTCCGGCTTGAATATCATATCATCGTCGACCGAGAACACGCAATTCGTTTTGACATGCTCAGTCGGGTGGAATCGCTGATTGAGCGAGTTGATGTGCCTTTGCTCGAGTACAACCGGGACGCGGTACGTGTCTAACGTTCCAAGGAAAGATGGCGGCGGATCGTTCTCAATATCGTTCCATAGAAGGACGATCTTTCGGAGGCTGCTCAAATTGCCATTCGCGTAGTTGTCGAGAAACTGCGGTAAAGTTTCGAGTCGCCGGTATGTGGGTGAGACGATACTTTAACCATACTTTGTAAGTATCACGTATTCATGCAAGGTGCTTTCTCTGAAGCTACTCACGTAAATCCATCCTCCTCTGCCGGTTTCTCTTTTCCTAGAACGCCTTCCAAACCATCACCCTCGTGGCTCAGGCCCAGCACCTGCAGCGGATGTCTTATCGCGCTGGGATCGTGCCGCAGCCAACCCGCCAGAAGCAGTAAGGTCAGCAAAGCGAGTGGACAAGCGAAAAGTAGGGCTCGCCGCTCCCATATTGTCGAGATGGGCATCATGACATGCCACGTTTACAGCCGGCGACATTGCAGCGTTTGCGAAGGGAGAAAGATGTAATGATTCTTCTGATCCCGGCGATGTAATGACTATTCGCCCCGGGTGGTCCGGTGCTTGGCCGGGCATTATCATAAGCGCTTGGTTTCGTGCCAGTTGCGTTTGATGACGCGGTCGATAAAAGACGCGAGGCGTGGCATAGCTAGATCAAGATATAGCATTGCAATCATCTCACGAAGGTTCATCAAACGTCTTGCACGCTGTGCAAGTCTGAATCATTTGATGGTTTTGCAGTGTTTGTTCAGCTTGTATACATCGGAAAGAACGAAGAGAGAGAGAAGTGGAGACCAAGATGAATACAAGGCACCCCTGAAGCTTTGCCGAGAAACCACGTGCATTGAGCGGAAATGGAAAGCAACAAGCACATTTCAATATGAACTCTCGCAACTGCGACATACTCATTCGGAGAAATGGTCATCAATGGTCTGATTTACACTTCTACGTTGCATCTGGCGAGCAATTGATAACCTTATCTGCAGCACGACCGAATGAAGAATGGCAGACGCGGAGCCACAAGCCGCACCCAAGCGCCCCATCCCTGTATCAAGAGCCAGCATGACGATGACGTGTTGCAAAACAGTAACATTTCCATGACGAGACGGTCTGCTATATACAGTCAAGGCGTCAGCATGATCTTCGGCTCTGAGCAGGATGTGGTACCAAGCAAAAGCGGATTTGACGGCCACGCCAATGTCCCGGGAGCGTCCTGTCTTCGTCTCTCAGATGCTTCACCTATTTTGTCAAAGAATGCGTCAGATTTCTCCGTGCAGCAAGGACTGGCGCCAGACCACTCTCCTTATTCTTGGCCATATCAATGCTCTGGATAATGAGCAAAAAAGACAACAGTCCGAGCACGAGCTGCACCAAGTCTCTCCCACGTGCAAACCAGGACGAAGTCCAAAACCCCTCCTGCTACTGCACTACAGCTTTGTAAGTCGCGCTTCGTCGAACGCATCGGCGTTTGGAAACGGAGCGGATCTCCGCAAGAACACGCAGCTACCCCAGGTACAAATATCCACCTCCACATTTCCCCGCGCGACACCCACATTCTAGTCCACTTTTCCGGATCTCGCTATGCTTTCAAGCACAGGTCGCTTCCTCGTTCTGAGATGGTTCAAGTCGATCTCAGCATGGCCAAGCGCTTGTCTCGCAATGGCACATACCTCAATTGCCGGTCGTGCTAGCCGAGCCTCTCGCCAGTGAGGTCGCGATGATTGAGATGCCTGATTGAGCCACAATAGGCGATTGAAGAGGATCCGTGAACAGGCACAGGGATAACTCCATTGCTCGGTCGGTATTTGGACAGCTGAACTTCCCACCCGGTGCTGCAACATCGCGGAACCCACGAGACGTTGGCACAGATAAATAACAATGCATTTTGTTGCCTTCGACTACCACGTCAGGCCTGCGGATCACCCATCATGAGGATACCGACTTACACCAGTATCAGTCTGGCAACTGCCGCCTATGCCTCACCTCTCTCTCCAAGCAAGAAGATCAACATTCCAGCATCTCCACCCAAGGATGCGAAACGGCCTCTGGAGCACTTCGTATCCTACTCGATCGAATTCTCCTCGCTGGCTGATTTTGCAGGCAACCTGTCTAATCCGAACAACTACTCCTACAACTTGCTGGAGAATGTTGCAAAATATGCAGGGAGCAAGCCTTTGATCCGAGTGGGCGGCAACACTCAAGACTTGACCATTTTCAACGCTTCCCAAGAGGCTGCAGTCGTGCAAGTCTTCAATCCTGCCAATCCGGACTATCCTGCAAATCAGACGATTGGTTCAGCTTGGTTCGAATCATATCAGACATGGCCGGGCTACCACTTCAGCCACGGCTTCAACTTAGGAGAAGACTCTCCTGAGGCCCGTCAGGCGTTGCTTGACTCCGTTCCCTATGCTTGCAAGGCGTTGGAAGGACGCCTCTACGCCTGGGAACTCGGTAATGAGCCAGATCTGTTTATCGCACCCATAACATCGGACCCTCCGCGCGATCCTGACTACAATGAGGAAGACTATGTTGCAGAATGGCTGGAATGGAGTCGCAGGATCCGCGAGGAAGTGCAAAGTGCCTGTCCAGCGTTGAGCACTGATGAGCAGTACAAGTTTTTGGCTCCTTCTTTTGCGGGTGCACCGGCTCTCTCCAATCTCAGTGTTGCCAAAACCTTTTCTGCTGGATTGAATGAGGACAACACTGTCGGGATCATTGCCCAACATAAGTGAGTCCAGACAAAGTATCATCTGACAAGCGATGCTAATATCTGCCCGCACAGATACATTGGTGCTCGTGGCGATCCAGGCATCACGCTACAGGGTACTCTCATGAACCACACCAATAACAAACGTGCTGTTGGTCAGCTGGCAGCAGTTTCGGCTTCCATTCACGATATCCCGGACCAAAGCCTTGTGCCCAAGAATGCTCCAATTATCCTCGGCGAAGGCAACTCGCTTGCCAGACAAGGTATCGGCGGCGTGTCTAACTCTTTCGGCGCTGCGCTTTGGGGCTTCGATTACGCCCTCACGCTCATCACTGGCGGCCTGGAAAGATGGCATATGCATCAAGGTACCAACTACAGATATCAACCATGGCAGCCTATTGAAACGAGAAATACCACAAGAGGGACTAAAGCACCATACTACGGCAACATTGCCACTGCGGCCTTCCTCGGCGATCTGACCAAGGCACGTCCACAAATTGTCGACCTCAATCTACCTGGGGACTTCCAGTCGGCCTTTGCTTCTTACGTGGATGGCGACTTGGCCAAGATCGCAGTCGTCAATCTGCAGTCATACAATACCTCAAACGACAACGAATACAAGACACCAGGCAAGCGACCTGGTACAACTTACTCTTTCAAGGTGCCTCGCAAGTACCGCTCGGCTTCGCTGCAGCGTCTCACAGCGAATGGAAGCGATGCAATCACTGGCGTGACGTTTGACGGATTTAGCTACGCCTACGAATTGGACGAAGGACGACCAGTGCGTCTGAACAATGTGACTTGTGGTGAGGAAGCGAAAGTCAAGCGCGGTCAGGTCATTGTTGAAGTGCCTGACAGTAGCGCTGTCATCTTGAATATTGAGTAGCGAACAGCTACAATGCGTTGTCGAAACTTGTAGAGAACTAAACAGCAAGGCATGCAGCTACATTCGTGATGATTGGAGTTCTGTCGTACTAGTCATGAGCGTGACAGCAATACAAAGAGTTACTTCAAGTATCGCAGCCTGCTAACCAGCG
Organism: Cercospora kikuchii; assembly: GCF_019650295.1. Taxonomy (NCBI): domain Eukaryota; kingdom Fungi; phylum Ascomycota; class Dothideomycetes; order Mycosphaerellales; family Mycosphaerellaceae; genus Cercospora; species Cercospora kikuchii. Next base: position 625,833 of record NW_025408590.1, read on the forward strand.
ACATGCTTTGAATCGGAAATGACATCGCTACCAGACATACTGTCCGCCCTTTTCCGTTCGAGCTGCAGGAATGCAGAAAATTGCCATTACTCGTCGTGTCGCTTTCCGAAATTAGTATAGACGAAAGTCTCCGTGGACCATTGCCCGATAGCATCCGCTCCAACGTCGCGTGCCACCGGCCCTAATAGAGCAATACAAGAGCTAATAAGATCCACATGACTTTATGTACGAGGATCGCGAACGTCCTGAGAAGCTATACCTTGAGATTCTGTATCGGCAATCGAAGAGCCTACGCCTGCAGCTGCGTTCCGCTCTGCAATCGCCTCCTTATCTTCATAACGCTTTCCGAGAGCGGTATAGGGGGACTTCTCCGAGGACCGTGGGTCTCTAGCATCCGCTTTGACATCGCGTGCCATAGCACCTAACAAACGAGAGATGTATGTTAACGCCGGACTTGGCATGACAATGCTCATCGTAGCTGCTTACGGACGGGTTCTGGACGTTTAATAGGCCCGGCCGCAACCAGGCCTACAAGCATAATGGCGGCGAGTCTGAGTTGCATTTTTGCCCGTGAGTTAATGCGAAATGAGGTCTCGGCGAAGATAGATAGCTACACGTTTTGTTCCGCCGCTCCAGCACTCTCGAATTATATGCCTCAGCACTCTAGTATGAACAGCAACGTTGACTAAACCAACACAAGAAGCTAGCACGACATGTTGGCTACAAAGTTCTCCACACCAAGCTCGAACTTCAGCTCTTCCTCTCTCGGTATTACAATGTTGCTTGTCGCCTTGTCATCTTTGCCGTGAGTGGCCAGCAGGACACAGAGTATCAGAGCGAAGTGAAGTCTGAGGCCAGGTATATCCTCGATCTAGACGCTCTCCGCCCCACTCTGATTAGTAGCTACCGTGCTCGAAGCACAATGAATTCGGAGCAAGATTACTCATATTTGCCTTTAGAGAGCGCGAGCTTAATGTGCACCCTAGCTGCGATTCCACGCCCGCAGCATTGAGGATGGATTCGCATGCCTCGCAAAAAATTCTGCAAGGCTTATTAGTCCAGCTTCAGTCATTGCAAAGGCTCCCCTGATTTTGGGCGTTCCAGACCTGCCATGGGCCATGGCCGCTTGATAAACGACTTTTCCTTGCTCAGAAGGCAAATTTAGCTTAAGAAGGGCTGCAAAGCAGATCATGGAAATGCTTGATGGCACCATTCATCGCCTGCCTGTGACACTACATGTAGCGGGAGACCCTCGTGGAACACAGTCGTGAGCGTACATGGGGCGGCGAATGTGATACGAAAGGTAAGAGAATCTTCTATTCCATATCAATGCTACTTTTGGCATATCAGAGAAACGCTCACTGGGCCAAAAGCGCAGAGTCATCGACGCACAGAATGTATTCCTCCCTCGACCAAGCTCGAAATTTTGAGGACTTAGCAGAAGAGCATGACGCCTTCATTCTAACGGATGACTTTTTGAATGGTTCCACGATCACCACCACGCTACCGGGACGTCGGAGATCAACCAAACCTCTTTGGGCACTCGCATGGCTACTCAGCATCATCACGACATCCGCTCTCACTTCTCGGTATGCCAGGCCATCGCTCCAGCAACAAATGCAGAATCTCGAATGGTACTGTAAGTCTCTTGGGTCCAGCACCCGTTCGCGAATGTAGAAAGTGTTGAGGAAAAAGTCCCAACACTCTTTTAGCACCGCTGTGGAAATACATCGACATGCACCTTGAGCACGTCAAAGTCGACGGCGAGTTTTGGTGGAATTCAAGCAATGTCTGGCGCCAAGATCCTTCGCCGGAGGTCGACGCTGCGTGGAGCAAACTTCACGGAGGCGTGCATAACCGCGTCCTGGTATCCAAAGAAGATTGGATCAAGAGTGGGTTTGATGTTGAAAAAGGGGCGAAGTGGATTGGGGATCCGACAGGGAATACTTATATCGCGGTAGGTGGTCAGATCTTTCGTTCGTTCACCAGAGGTGCTCTACCCAGCTAATTAGATCTCTGCTCCTTTTCGACACAGGAGGTCAATATCTTGCACGTAATGCATTGCGTCAATGTCATGCGTGAAGCTGCGTTTCTGGACTACTACTGGTGCGTATCTGTCCCCATTGTGTAAGACGACGGTGACGACAACGGCCCCCGAGCTGAAAACCAACGACGGCACTCACTCCACGTCAGGTACGTCCGACCTATTGACCCCTCTTACTGGACCCACTACTACCACTGCCTGGATATGGTCCGACAAGAAATCATGTGCTCCGCTTCTCTCGATCTCGCCCGTAAGTAAAATTACCCTAAAACGGAGTCCTCTTGCTCCACTACTCATTCCATACCTCTGACAAAAGCTTCTCTCTGTCTTAGCTATGTACTGGACCGACTACATGCCTTTCGCCACAATCGAATTCTCCATCGACCGGAAATGCCGGCGCTGGGACGACATCATGGACTTTGTGAAAGCACACGAGATGAGCGATGAGGATGTACATCGACAGTCGACGGAGATGACTCGACCCGAAGGTGCACCGTATCTCAAAACGAGTGAGTGGGGTTGGAATAACACGAGGGCGTTTCTTGGTGAGTGTGTTGTAAACACCTGCTGCTCACCACTCTTTTGCAGCCCCCTTCCCTCTCTTTTTTTCCCTGCCTTTTGTCTTTGAGCTCCATTGCCGGCGATGGTTTCCCGATACTTCGCGTCCAATCTTGCTAATTATATTGCCTCCAACTGCGCAGAATGGAGAAAGCTAGACCGAAATAAAGACTGGGTGTACGTGGACATGGGCGATTGGGGACGGACGCACTGGGACGGCATGCCCGAGGTGAAACCGAATCCGAAGTGAGTTTTGCACAATATCCTATGTAGAGGTTGAAACAATCTGGAAGAATGTCTGATTGCTAATCGGCTCGACATTGCATATAGATGGCGCGATCCAAAGTTAGGACCTGCGCAACTTGGTCCTTGGCCTAAGCAGCAGCAGCATAGTGTTGCCGAGTAGGGACCAGAGTCCAAGTTTCATATTCGACTCTACGATAGTGAAGTTTGTCAGCTTAGATTGCAAAGAGAATACCAAGCGTATCAAGGAGGGCAAGCGACTTACTGATGGGATGATTCAGAAGTAGAAAAGAGTGTCAAGAAGAGCAGCAAGAAGAAGCCGAAAAGGCAGAACGGGAAGACTCTTCTAATAACGATGTACAACCCGCATTGTCGACGACCTGGAAAGCTTCAAACAAGCGTACTGTTAAACAGAAGGATCTGGACAGCGAAATCGAGCTGCCGTCGCCGAAGAAGCCAAAGCATACTTCCACCAAGTCAGCGAAGCGTACCATCAAGCAACAAGACTCGGATTTCTGATGGGTAGAGCGCGCGTCCATTATGCCCACCGCGCAATTACAGCTAATGCGAAGCATACACAACGGCTATGAGAAAAATACATCAATTGTCATGTCATCAGAGACAACAATAGTTCTTGTGGAAATGATGTCACACTCTGCGGCCGCACATGACACAAGGATCGTTGGGGGCAAAAAAGTAGTAGGCGTTACCTCCAAGCTGACTCGGATCGTGCATAGCTAGACCGATGAACTAAACGCGACAAAGTGAAGGATGTTACTGAACTCTGATACTCCTGTGCAGGAATGCGGCGATATGCTTCACGGCTTGGAGGACAGTCTGAGTATCGTCATAAAAGTCGTAGTGCATTGCATTCATCCAGATGGATTCTTTGGGTCCAGTCAGCAGATCATAGACTTTTGAGGCTTGTGTAGGGAAGGCGGCCCTCTCGGAATGAATCATCAGAGTTGGGGCCTTTACGTGGGCTGCCTTTGCGACAGGATCGAATGCTAGCCACGGCTCCCATCCCATGACGGAAAACGAGTTGCGCCATTCGCGAATGCCGCCACCTCGTGACTGATCCATATAGTAAGAGTCGCTGGAGTTCTTGCTGGCTGCAACTTCCGTATCCGAGTACGCTCTGATCATTTCAATCTCACCGGTTCTCTGAAAGCGCTCACGAGCCTGACGGCCGGACCTTTGGCGGCTTTCAACCCCGTCTGCTCCAAATAGTGTCGAAAGCAACGTGGCTTCCGGGAAAAACCCAGCAACACTCACCAGAGCACGCACTCGAGTATCTTCTGCGGCTGTGTAGAGAATGTTGCCTCCAGATGTGCACACGCCGAGTAGCGCCGTTCCCGCAACATCGGCCCGTCCTGACAAAAAGCTCACTGCCGAGGACAAATCCGCAGCCTTCTGTACAGGACTCTCCATTTGACGCTCAGCACCACTGCTCTGCCCCCAGTTGGTATAGTTAATGGCCATGGCGATGATGCCGTCCTGTGCTAGTTGGCTGGCATATGTTCCACTCATCTGCTCCTTTACCGACGCCATGGAACCACCAACCACGACTGAAGGGTATTTGTTGTCGCCATGATAATCCTTTGGTAGGTATAGATGCGCGGTGATTGAACCATTGCTCCCGTTCGGAAAACTGACGATTTTCGGCGCCGGTCCGTCAGTGGCATAGATTCTTGGTGCCATAGCAATTCCAGATGTAAGTTCTTGCCTAGCAGAGGAGAGAATTGGCCAAAGGAGTGCAGACGTATAACGATAGGTCATCGACAATGTTACACCGCATGTAGTGAAATATCGTACGGTGTCGCAGGACGATGCCAATTTGTGGAAGCGCCATCAACTCATAAGGCGGAGTTACTGCTTAGGTCCGTAGCAGGATGAGCGCTATCTCCGAATGATCCGTGGAAACGATCACTAATCTATGGAACAGATTGTGCAACGAAGAGACTTGGAAAGTAAGTCAATCTTGGCTGCAACTCAATCACACTTCGGGGTGTCCTTGTAAAAGTTTGGGAAAATTTCTTTGATGTGTGTTCTCCATCAACCGCTTGGCATTCATTAGATTAATGCTTAGTGCATTTATATAGACGAAGGTTGTACTACGAGGCGTAATAGGATAGAGTGTAGCTGTTGCTTATTGAACAGTCCTCTAGAAGATATACTACGATATCCTGTATAGTAAGCTTCTTCAATGACTCGGCGTTCGACCTGAAAGTAGGAATCTGCTATCACGTGGTAGATGCATTGTCTGTGGGCGGGAAATTGCTGGGTGTCTCGATATGAGTTTTCGCAACGACAGAAATGTTGCTGCACCATGTATCAAGAAATGTCACTGACCCATGTCGATTTTCGATGCTAGCTTGCTCGGTAAAGTATTTTGACCAGTGAGTGAGATACCCATGGTCGTTAACAATGAGAGGACAGGATGCTTTTACTTGGGAACGACGAGCAGAATTACCCAGAGCTAAGAACGGCAGTTCCTTGTCGATGCCACTCGTCCCATTTTGACCAATGTCGACCAGTAGCATCGGTGATGGCAGGTTCAAGTGCTTGGACGATACTCCACGCCGCGCATATCATGGCTAGGCAAGCGCTTTGGCTAACGATCGCAAAGGACAGCACAGTCTGTCCAGTAAATGACTTGAAACGCATACCAGACACATGTGACATGTACGTATCGCTGCAGCCAAGACTCTGCTTCAAGAAGAAACAGACGGCTGCAGGAACTAGAGCGGCAGCTGTGGGCTCATGCTCCATTCTAGGGACATTGGGAGTTGGCTCCGACCTGACGCGGCGAGACCAACTGCTAAGAGACCGGCCGTAGACCAGTGACAGCGACGCTGAGATCTATGACCGATCGCGAACATAGGTCAACAGGAGAGGAAAAATGGTGAGACGATGGTGAATCCTCCAACAGAAGAAGGCGACATCGACGCGTCACCGAGACAGTTAGGATCTCAAAGAGCATTGAGATACTAGGGCAAAAGAAGAGGAAAGGATTGGAACCACTGGAATCGACGTCGCGCATCACATAGCAGTAGCTGCGGCCAACAGTATACAATAGTACATATGTAAATGCTGCCACAGCCACGTAACTTCGATCATAAAGCAAATGCAGTGAGCAGGAGGGCGAGCCATAGGAATTGAGGAACGGCTCAGACAAGCTAATGCTGCTTATCAAACAAGTGCATATTCGATCTTTAAGTTAACCGTTTCGTTCTAAGATACTCATAATCGTCTAAAGATGCTCGAACACTTTCCTCTATGCGTGCTGCCAGGTCTGCTCCAAATTCTAACATCCATTTCTCTACTTCCTCATCAATCTGCAAGCCCGTCCCGGTCATCCCCGTTGTGTTGATGATGCCTGATGATGCGTTGAGTGTATCAGTCATGCGACGCTTCAAGGGGTCGCAAATGTTGATCTCTTCGTCCGTTCTCTTGTCCCATGTGAACTGCAGCGCTGATGCATCGAGCCCTACTAGTTCACTGTATTTCTTCACAATTGCCGGCTGTGACATTATGTCTTCGGCGTCGAGTACGACAGGGAACGATCTATCATCCCCGGCCTTGTTCTCCGTAAACCAGTCGTATAGCTGTCGTGACCAACGCAATGAGCACTCTGTCGTGATGATCATTTCCTCTCCGCCCATATCTCTGCCTGCGCGAACATACGAAGGAATCATGAGGGCAGGATGGCGGATGAGAAAAGTCGGGCAAAGCGTCTGCAGAAAGGCGTCGGAAAATATGGAAATGTTAGACGAAGATGCGTCTCCTCCAGGATACGAAAGTCCACACTTGCCAGCAGTCAGTCGCTGCGCATCGAAATCGTTTCCCTGGAAGGAGGATTGGCTAATTGAAACCGGATCGACAACCCAGATCGCGTGCTCTTTAATGAAAACACATTTGCCTTGCTGCTCAGCTGTGTCGATATGTTGGGTCATTGCTTCGACAGCTTTTTGAAAAGCTTTCTGAACGACGCTTGTCTCCTGCGCAGTCCACGTTTTGACATCGTTTGACAGGTTCATGTCAAAAATCTTCTCTTGCACATCGAAGAAGAAGTAGCCGCCATCTCTCCCACCAGCGAGAATGTCTGGTTGATTCTCAAGGTTCAATATGCGAACGAGCAGATTTGAAGCGCTCCGAGGTATCGAGAATAGGAAATTTCGTTTTTGCATTCTCAAAGGCGCACAAGGGCTGCTGGTGGAGATAGCGAATCGCGGCTGGTTTGTGAAAAGAAGAGACCTATTATTTGTTCTTTGGAAGCTTCGCTCAGCTCCTCCTGACACGTCATCTCAACAACCGTCTTACTTTTGTGTTTACTTGAGATGACCTAATGGATTGCCAGCAGCGCCGATCTCTCTTGGAGTTATTGAAGCTTCCCGGTGCTGCACGCACTTGGGCCACAGAATTCCCAACGCTATTTTGGGCTGCATATCATCGCTTCTTGGTTGCCAATTTCGGCAAATGCAGACTTTCACCATTGGCTGCGAGAGTCCCGATTCCGCGCACCATCGACGCCGTTCTCGTTCTGCTTCTGCAGGTACTCCTCTTCTCGGGCGCTGATCTTCTCGTTGAGCAAATCTTTGATCCAATGGAGCTGTGAACGCTGCACCAAGCGTTGCACCAAGCCCGCGACTGCAACTTTCATGTGAATTTGTTGCGGTATCGTGCAGTTCTTACCAGCCCATAAGCATGCTTCCTGGCAGATTCCTTCATCGCCTGGACCCTCTCAACTACCTTTACGCACTTCGAACCTCCTTCAGTCATGTCTCTATTCCCGGCCTTGATCCATCACACTACTGCCGTTCATGGGTCAGGTTCTGCAACGATAAACTTGAAAAACGCGAAAAAAATCCCAGCTTTCTGTACTACGCACAATGTCTCAGCGCCTGAATTGCTCCAATTGACCTGGGCGATTGTGTTGCACTGCTTTACGGCTGCAGATCGAGTCGCTTTCAGACACTTAAATCTCTGCAAAAATGAAAGTCATGATGAGCTGAAGAGTGTTATCCGAAAGGTGACTTTCGAAAACTCGGAACTGTTGGAAAGTGCAGTCCAGTTGGACATTCTGAGAGACACTTTGGGACAGCATATCAGGTGACATAGGTCATGTGACGCTAGGTCACATGACTAAGCTGATGCCCTATCTCAGGAGTGAGATGCAACCTGTAACTAACTAACACAATCAACTCGGTTGGTTCCTACCTATCGCCTCTACTTCTACTGCGCTATACGCCTTACGATCCGACCTGCCGACTACACAACTCGACAGGAACCAGTAATAACATTACTGCGAAAATTTGAGACGATCTCACCTGAGCGTGAATGCCAACTCAGCTCCATCAATACTGCTTTGTTTGTCAGCCTACAAGACGATGCATGTTCATTCGATGGCCGGGATGAGGGGACAGTGAGTGAATTCCCATTCCAGACAAGGAAGCTGTGCTTAATTACAAGACTGACTGTTGGTGATCAGACCAAGATCACCTTGCAATTTCAAGTCAATCCTCAAAATGTGGTGCATTGTGGTCTTATACATTATGATTTCCATTGGTTGTCGAGTGAACAAGCCAATCACCTTGCAGCAACATTCGACCATGCCTTGGGTACCATTATTGAGCACCCAGGATCGACCGCCGAACAGCTTGATCTAATCAGCAGCAAAGACACTGAAAACATCTTGTCTTGGACAGGCTCTCTCCCACCAAAAACGGAACGTTGCGTCCATCACCTCATCACTCGACGGAGCAAGGATCAGCCGGAATACCCAGCTATTTCGGCATGGGATGGAAACGTCACATACACAGAGCTGGATGATATGTCATCGCGCTTGGCCAAGCACTTGTCCTGTATGGGCGTTCAGCCGAAGCAAAAGGTTCCACTAATGTTCGAAAAATCGAAATGGGCGATTATTGCAATGCTCGCTGTCATGAAGACTGGCGCCGCCTTCTTCTTCCTTGACCCCTCCTACCCCAAGACCCGACTTAGAACAATCGTGCAAACCACTCATGCAAATGTCATTGTTTCTTCAGCGGCGCAAAGACAAGTAGCGGGCTCGTTGGTGGATCAAGTTGTTTGCGTGGACGGCACTCAAGATTCCTGGTCAACCACCCACAACACTTCAACCTGGACTTTCGAAGGAAGCTGTCCGACAGATCCATTGTACATTGTCTTCACCAGCGGATCCACGGGAACGCCCAAAGGTGTTCTGATTGAGCATTCTGCATTTGCAACACGAGCCAACGTTGCGGGCCCATTATTGCGACTTAATGAGAGACCAAGGGTGCTACAGTTCTCCTCTTTTGTCTTTAGCGCTGCTCATACCGATATCCTCACTGCACTCATCTGGGGAGCGTGTTTATGCGTGCCATCCGAACTGGAGCGCAAGAACAACCTTTCATCTTTCATGTCGTCTTACGACATCTCATGGGCTGCTCTTACTCCAACCAGTCTGAAGGTTCTAAAACCCTCGGACGTGCCATCCTTGAGATTTCTTGCACTTCAAGGAGAGGCAATTCAGCCCTCATGTCTCAAGAAATGGGCCTCACATGCGCAGATCGTGTCCCTGTATGGGCTCAGTGAGGGTATGGGTGCTACTATCCTGCAACCGCAGCTTACAAGTCATATGAATCCTCTCAACATTGGGCATCCTGTCGCGGGCAGGGTGTGGCTGACACACATCAACGATCACGACAAGTTGGTCCCTGTTGGAGCCGTTGGTGAAATCGTACTCGAAGGGCCTGCTTTAGCGAGAGGCTACATCGCAGCTTCTAAGAATGATAACGTCAGGTTCCTGACGTCTGCAGCATGGTTTCGTGCATATGGAAAGCTCGATCAAACTCATCTCTACAAAACAGGGGATCTCGGAAGATACGATGCAGTCGACGGTACGATCGTCTATGTCGGAAGGAAGGACATAACGCAGATAAAAGTCCATGGTCAGATGGTCGATTTGCAAGAGGTTGAAATAAGACTCAAAGAAGTCTTACGAGACATGCAACCCGAGCCGGCGCAGGCGTTAGTCACGGTGGTGCTCCTCGCTGGAGAGGCAACACCAAGGATATTGGCATGCATCGAGATACCTAAGGCTACATGCTGCGATGGGACTGACCTGACCTGTCCGCCCCAGCTTATTCCTCTGTCGTGGAGGCACTTGAAAGAAAGACTGGCCACTTTGTTGCCGGCCTTTATGATCCCTTTCACCTTCATACCGATCACGCACATACCGCAGACCCTTACAGGCAAACGCGATAATAAGGGCATTCAAGAAAGGCTCATGAAATTGAGCCTCGTCGACCTTCAAGCTTACAATCTCGTAGACGGAAACTACGAAGCGCCAATTGGGAGATTGGAGATCGAATTACGGTCATTATGGGAACGCGCTTTAGGTCAGAAAGACATTGCAGTAGGCCGGCAGAGCAATTTCTTTCAGCTTGGCGGCGATTCCGTTGCGGCCATGGTACTAGCCGGCCTGGCCCGAGGCCATGGAATGCGTCTTTTGGTTGAGAATATCTTACAGAATCCGGTCCTTTGCGACCAGGCCAAGCTTATATCTTCCAGCGGGGCTTTGGTCGACCGGAGTCATGGTGCACTGGACTCGATACCTGCATTTTCGTTGGTTACAGACGAGACTCACAAAGCGATTCTGGACATAATGCTGCAGCAGCACGGACTTACCGCTGATCAGATCGAGGACTGTTATCCCTGTACAGCGATTGGGGAAGCAATGGCCGTTGAGACCCTGAAATCCGCACAAGCTTTCGTTTCGCAGACTATATTTCGCCTTCACGAAGACACATGTGAGGAGAAATACTTTGCGGCGTGGGAGATGGTCATGGAATGTAACCCAAGTCTTCGTGCCAGAATAATACAGACTAGTCAAGGCATGTTCCAGGCGATTATTCAATCACATGATTTGAGCTGGACCAAGAGTGATGAGCTGGACAAATACCTGGTGGAGGACAAGTCGGTGGAAATGAACATCAGCAGCCCTTTGGTCCGATTCGCATTCATCAAGAATGGTTCAGAGGCCCCATACTGCGTACTAACTATGCATCACGCTATCTTTGACCTCTGGTCCTTGAGACTAGTTGTGAAACAGGTGGCCGATGTCTACAATGGTTTCGATATACCTACCACGCCATTTTCTCCTTTCATTCAGTACATCACGCAGAGACGACCGGAGTCCAAGGCTTTCTGGACATCGAGGCTCAGAGGCTGTGAAGCCACGACATTCCCGAGGATTCCACCTGGAATTGGCAAGCCTTCGCCCCGACATCTCACCGAAACAATTGACATCGCGGATAGCAATGGACATTTCCTGCATGTGACATTATCGAACCTTGCTCGAGCGGCTTGGGCGATCACTATTTCACACTTCTTAGGCGCCGAGGAAATATGTTTCGGTGCAGTGGTCAATGGACGAGGGGCTGATTGGGCGGGAGTCGATCGAATGACAGGTCCTACGCTTGCTACAGTTCCGGTTCGGATGCTGCTACCCCGGTCAGCCGTCATTCATGACATCGTAGAGAAATTTCAAAAAGATGCCATCGAGGCTATTCCATACGAACAGCTCGGACTGGCCGAAATTACCCAGCTGGGCGATGGTGCCCATGCGGCTTGCTCTTTCCAATCTCTCCTTGTCGTCCAGGCTCGGACTGAGATTGAGCCTTCTCATCTAATGCAATCGATTGGAGACATGAGGCTTGAACAACTCAAAGCCTTCGGAACGTATGCGATGACCTTGGTCTGTCAGACGCACGAAGAAGGGAGATCTCTCGACGTGCAAATCTTGTTTGATGATAGAATCATCTCAGGATCGTACGCTCGAGGATGTCTCGAGCACTTCGCTCACGTTTTCGCCTCCATCACATCGCATCCAGATACAACGATTGGTTCCGTACCTTCCATAACGAAGCAGGATCTCGCAAAATTACAGTGCTGGAATGGCTCCATAGCAAAAGCGGAGCATCGCCGGATACACGATTTTGTGCTGAAACACTGCAACCTTCGCCCCGCTGCTGAAGCTGTCTATGCCTGGGACGGATCTTATACTTACCATGATCTTTGGACGAGGTCCTGCGAGTTGGCGCATGTACTGATCGATAGAGGAGTGACTGCGTCGGATATTGTCCCTATATGCATGACGAGGAGCAAGCTGGTGCCTGTTGCAATGCTTGCAGCAGGAATAGCAGGCGCATCGTTTACACTGCTAGACATCTCACATCCAATGGCACGGATCCATACGCTGCTTAAGCTCATTGATGCAAAGTTGGTGGTTTCGAAATCTTCTTGCTCGAAGATGGACGCACTTCAAGAAATCGTCCCAGTCATCGACTGTAGTCTTGACGTGAGCGCGCTTAGGGCAATGTCGCCCGTGTCTCAGGATGCGACTGCGTGCATGTATGTTGCCTGGACGTCAGGCTCGTCAGGGACACCCAAGGGAGCGATGGTATCCCATCAGTCTTTCATCGCCGCTGCTTCCTCGTACTTGAGACCATTCCGACTCGATCGAGGATCTAGGTTTCTCCAGCTATCATCTCACGCCTTTGACGGAAGCATACTAGAGGAATTCGCCACACTCATGGCGGGCGGCTGTATTTGCATTCCATCCGAGCACGATCAGCAAAACCTGCTCACTGCCACGATCAACGAGTTACGCATCAGCCATCTTCTAATTCCGCCCACACGAGCCCGACTGCTGCAGCCGCGAGATTTGCCATCACTGAAGACTGTGATTTTGGGTGGGGAGGCGGTAAATAGAAAGGATATCCGTACGTGGAAGGATAGCTGTCATCTGGTCATTGCATATGGACCTGCGGAGTGCTCCATTGTGTCAACAGTCCAAGAATCCCCTGAGGAGGAGGATGAGATGTCTATCGGTAATGCGGTCAGCGGAGCGTGCTGGATCGTTGATCCCAGTGATCACAATATCCTTATGCCCATTGGCGCCATTGGAGAGCTCGTCATTGAAGGACTCAATGTAGGCCTGGGGTACTTGCATGATTCCATTAAAACACGGACCAGTTTCGTCGAATATCCTAAATGGCTTCAACAGCTACGAAAAGGCACAAAGACGCGGGTGTATAAGACTGGAGATCTTGTGCAGTACTACTCAAATGATCGTATGCGATACATCGGCCGGAAAGACGAGCAGAGAAAGTTGAATGGGATGCGCATCGAATTGGCTGAGGTTGAAAAATCACTTTACGAAGAGATTCTAGATTCTACCATTGTGCGAAACATTGTGGTTGAATTTATTGAGCCTTCGGTCGAAGACGGGAGACCCATCATGGCTGCTTTTATGGAACTTGATCCAGATGCGACAAATTCGAGGCTATTGAATGGGAACTTGCCGCACCTGTTGAGACCATCTGAGGACTTTCAATCGCTTTGTTCGGGCGTACGCTCGAGACTAATGGGGCGGCTGCCCAGACATCTTGTCCCGGCAGTGTTTCTTCCCTTATGTTCCATGCCTCGAACAGAGTCGCAGAAAGTCAGTAGGAGGAAGTTGAAGGATATCTGTTCTCTACTCTCGGAGAGCGAGTGGAGCTTTTACACCCGCTTGACCACTCGCGAGGTCTATCGTCCATCCACGGAAAAGGAGATCCTTTTGCACGAACTCGTTACGAAAGTCCTTAGGATTGGGGATTTCGAGATGAGCGATATATTCACCCAGCTAGGCGGAGATTCCATTGCAGCTATGCGACTGAGTGCGTTGGCGCGTGAGCACTCTCAGCTGTTGACAGTTGCTGAGATCCTCTCCAATGCTCGACTCTTCAAGCTTGCGGCCAATATGCAAGACATTCACAAGGAGCAAGACAAATTGCCACATTTTGGCTTGCTCGGAATTAGCGAACACAAGAATCTACTCGCTCAAGCCAGCCAGGCCTGCAGCATATCACAAGAGGATGTTGAGGACGTGTACCCATGTACATCATTCCAAGAGCAAATCTTCGAGTACAGCGTCGCGAAGCCTGGGTCATATGTGGGATTTTTCGAGTATCAACTATCAGAGACAGCTGATATCAGCCGCTGGAAAGCAGCATGGCGTGCTGTCTACGACGCAAACCCGATATTGCGGACTCGAATTTTCACATCAGGTGGAAGGACTTTCCAAGTAGTCCTGCGAAGCGACTTTCATTGGACTACTATCGATGCAGCCAACGTTCTAGAAACACCACGAGTCAGCTTTGGGACTCCCCTATCATACCTCAGAGTCGTGAAGTCCCCAAAAGATGTCACAACGCTCGTTTTCGTCGTACACCATGCGTTGTATGATGGTTGGGCGCTGCCTGTGATATCGCATCAAGTGGAGTCTGCATTCCTCGGTCACAAATTACTCGTACGTCAATTCTCGCTGTTTGTGAAATACGTCCAAGATCTGGATCGCTCGGCGGCAGCGGAATACTGGCGAGCGAACCTCGAAGGCTTTGGCGCAAAGCATTTCCCAGTACTTCCGTGTCACGACTACATACCAGACCCGGCGGCTGAAATGGATATTACGATCCCTGTAAAGTCGTTCTCTATCGCCAAAGCTTCCGCAGTGAAGCTTGCCTGGGCCATTGTTATCGCGCATCACTCGCAATCAGACGATGTTGTCTTTCTGAATTGCTCCTGGGGACGGGATGCTCAGGTCTACGACATCACCAAGATCGTTGGACCGACATTGTCTGAGTATCCGTTCCGGTTCTCGATCACGCCCAGCTCTACGATCGATGATGCAATGCAGCTCGTGGACAAGCAAGCTCAACGAGTACTACCATTCCAGAACGTCGGGTTGCGGAGTATTTCTCGGTTCAGTGACGATGCTGCTGCGGCTTGCCGCAGTTCAAACTCTCTGGTCATCCACCCACCTGCTGGCACATCTGTATCGAACAAATGGCTGGAGTACAAAGGACCTCGGAAACCTGAAGGACAGGCAATCGAAGCTCTGGGTATCATCTTGGAGTGCTCATTGTCTGAGTTGTCGATTGGAGCACATCTTGAGTATGATGAGCGTCTGATTCCACATGAGCAAGCGAAACAGATATTGGCTGATCTTGAGCACGTTTTGAAATCGATAGAGCAGTGTGCTACTCGCGGTCTCACTTTGGTTGTAGATTTACTCACGAAATAGTGTCCATATATGCGACAACCATGTCTGGGGTGGAGCGAGTGTTGGACTCGTTGCATGGACTGCTCGGCACTGGAGAGACAGTGCGCCGAAAATGTCTTGATTCTGTTGCAGAAGTGCAGAGGCAACTCGGGTGCCTGAGGCTTCACTTTCCGCGTGTCGAGCACGATTTTCGTGGCGTACAGTCTTGCGTAGGCTGCTTGCTCTCTGTGGAGCTGGATCGGCCTGGATGCAGTAGCGTGCGGTGAATCGGACGGAACTCAAATGTCGTTGGCTCTGCGTTCTGGATCCGATCTCGTCCAAGCTCGCTGGTCAAGATGGGCGCCTGGCGTGTCGCGTGGCTGGCTGACGACCAGCGACCGCTCGACCACGTCCGCAAGTCAGTTCGGCACCGGCCACGAGTGACACCGTCGTGATGCGCGGTGCCGTCCACATCAGCCAGCCACATTCTCACAGCACTCACACTCCTGTCACCAGCGACGGGCAGTGGACGAGAGTGGAGCTGATATGGAGGCGTGGCCTAGAATGTGACTTTCATCTAACAACAGTCCAAAGCGGTTAGCGGCGCCAGAAGCACGGGCAGTGCGAAAAGCTTGTTGAGACCGCCACATGTCTCAGTCACGACCGGCGTCTTTCCAATGGTAGCATGGCAGCACGAGCACCTCGGACGCGGTGCATCGAACGCATCAAAACGGTCCACCGCTCGATTTCTCACCAATCTGTTTGCATCGCTTGAAGAAGCAGCGCGACAGTCCAAGTTGCACGAAGAGTCGTGGGAGAAATTGGTGGCGCATAGCTCTGTTCACGCGGCGAATCCTTGCAACATCTCCTAGTTGTGGAATCGCCTGCAGCGGAATACCAGACACCTGTAACTTTCCGAAGAACCATTGTCTCGACTCTGCGCGTTCCGACAGATGTGACCTCTTCGTTCCTATCCCAGACAGGAAACAACATTGGAAGTCTTCTCCCACATGACTGCTCTCGTGGCCTTGGGCTTGGGACGCAGACTTCCGAAGCAGTACACACTCGCCCCTGCGAACGACGCTGTCGCCTCGCGCGGTTGGGCGCCATCGATTGTCGCGTTCTCCCCACAAGCGCGTAGCTCCAAGTACTCACGTTGCTCGCAGGCTCGTCTCACTTGCCGGATGACGATGAAATCCTGCTCGAAACACTCTGGACGCGGAATATCAATATGACGGCGCTCTCGCATTCGGCTCCTATTTGGATTCAGGGAACAAAGCCTCATGCGCGGGGAAACCTACAAGCCACGGCAGCACCACGACACGGCAGACCAGTAGACCAGACTATGGAGACGGCGACGCCGCAGGCCCGCGGGCGTCTCATTTTCTTGCCGCGTCGGGCTGACGCGTGGACTATTGCGAATAGACTCAAGGCTACTTCACCCTTGCAGATAGCGTCCTTCGTTGTCGCTCCAAGCTGAGGAATGGTAAGGTATACATACGCAGAGTGGTCGCTCTGCACCGCGAGCCGCTTGTCCTTGGTCGTCAAGACTCGCCGCATCCATCTTGTCAATATCAAGCTCATCTTCATGATGCATTCTCTCTTTGCATCCAGGCTCATCGCTCTCCTCGCTGCGGTTCCCGGTATCGCCGCATACGTTTGTTCTGACTTTGGGTGTAATGGCATTGCAAACTACATCAACGCTCAATGCGGCGTCGACCCGAATGATGCTTCGCTCCATGGCGATTTCGCACAATTTTGTCTGTGTCAACCTGCGAATCTGGCTCTGGCCGTTACATACACCGGCCTCAATCAAGCCGGTAAGTCATTCTTCGGAAGGTAATTTTCGCTCAGTCTCGCCGCATATTGACCCTACTGCCATGGAACAGTTACTACAGAGTCGTCCACTACCAGTGTGACATCCACGTCAGTCGTGACGTCAGTCATCTTCGCGTTCACGGGAACAAACAGGAATATCCAATCAGGAAGTCCGGTTACCCTGAACCTCAATCTCGGTGGACAGGTATATCCCGCGTTGAGCTACACGTATTCGCCAGTGACGTCTAACTATTACACCGATACGACGGCCACGGTGCCCACAACCACTAGTTCGGTCACGAGTAAGTACACAACCTCTTCCAAATTCTGGTTGGCATAGGCCTTCTTAGCTAATGCCATGGCTGCAGCCACTACTACCACTGCTACGGTGACCTCCACCACGACTATAGCACAAATTACCAGCACACAGCTTTGTACGACAGGTACGATCACGGTCACCGGAGATACATCAACCACGACCACCACATCGACCATCACGCCTACGGTGAAGACCAAGAAAAAGATACGGGTCAGTATCACTACTGTGCGCGCTTCCTGTATCGGCAAACCCACCGGAAGACCTTACTACCCCCGGAATCTTCCAAACGAATACCCTCCCGGTTTGGCCAAGCGACAGTCTCCCGTCAACGCAGGGGTCGTGGAAATCCCCTGGTGTCCTCTATATCTCGGCAACCCTCAGCCAACTACCTACACCACGGCCACAGTATTCACCACGACCACCGCGACTACGACAGACACATCTACTGATATTGCCACGACAACTGAGACCGCCACTGAGACACCCACACCACTCACTACGACTGTCTGCAGCGACGTTGACGCTACTGAGACAACCACTCCAACCACAACCGCAACTGCTTTCACAACAGCCCCGCAGAGCACGACGACTCTCACACGGACATACGTCTATACTGTCACCGTCTACCCCCGATATCCCAAACCGTGCTCCACTCCGCGTCCCAAATATCCCAACGGATCAGGTTGCAAGCTTACTAAGCCCAAGAAGAAGAAGCACAACTAGTTCTTTGATAGATCGAATGAAGCGGGCCAATTCTGTTTGGAGTCAGGCAGTCGTTGTAATTCATACTCATGTAGCGCGTCGTTCCCCATTTCAGAACAGTCTTGTGTAATGAAAACTTCTTCTTCTTCTTCTTCTTCTTCTTTTGTGCTTTTCGACATCTCGTTTAGTAGGAAGATCGAAGAGACTCGCAATAAGCCCTCGTGAGATTGTTGGCCCGCAGGTTTTGGCGACGGATTTGATCCTTCGTACCGAATCAGGATCGGATCTTACGTTGTCCATGCTGGTGGAGCTCAGCTTGCATCTTTGGACATGATATTCAGGTTTTCGTTTGGATTAACCTTGGCGATTCTATTGATTTGAGGCTCGAAGTTGGACAGCTCTCTCGGGATAGATTATTAGATTTAGAGCCTTTACGTTAGGTACCGTTAAGATAGGGTCGAATACTAGCTACGGCTCCTACTCTATAATAGAGAAGGAGTCGCGATATTCGAGTAGCTGAGATTCTTGCTAGTTACAATTGCTATATCGGAGTTTGCTCTAGTAGTTTTAGTTTTTCCGATTGTCGGAAAGAGCTTACGAGCTTAACGGCCGGAATTTTTGGCTGCTTTCAACCCTATCTGCTCTAGATAGCGTTAACAGCAACGCTTGTCAAAGCACGTACCCTAGTATTTTCTGCGGCTGTATGGAGTATGTTGCCTCCAGATGTGCGCACTCCGAGTTGCGCCGTTCCCTTAACGTTAGCCCGTTCTGCTATAAAGTTCGATACCGAGGACAGGACCATAGCCTTCTGTTTAGGATCTTCCACTTGTCGCTGGAACCCGCTGCATTCTCCCCAGTTAGTATAGTCAGTAGCCATGGCGATGATGTCGTTTTGTGCTAGTTGAGTGGCATATGTTCCACTTATCTGTTCCTTTACCGATGCCATGGAACTATACGCGCCGAGTAGGAGCTTCTGAGCACTCACGCGCCTTCTTTATACTATCGGCAATTCTTCTCTCACTATCTTGCTTATCCTTTGATACAATCTTCCCCTATACGCTACGCTCTCTACAGAGGCATACAATTCAACTTTCGACGTTTCGATACTATATCTCAAGGAGTGAAGGTACTTGCGAGCCGAAACTCTGCACAGTAGCGTATGACACTACTTACTTCTAAATTGGTGCCACAGCTTCGACACTCAGCTTGGCCTGCTTTTCCGCAGTAGGGTGCGTGAGATCTTCAATCTTCTCCTGCACTGTCTGACGCCTATTGAAGAGGTCAGTGGAGAAACGCAAAACGAAGTTGGGCACACGGGGACGCACTCTTGTCGATCGTGCAGGTATTTGACAACCCAGGTCATAGCAATACAGCATACGGCGGATACTGCACTAAAAGGATATCCTTTGGGAAACCTCGGTGCTTCCACTGTCGGAAGCGTGAGAAGTGGCGTCCACACGGTAGTTGACTGCGCGATGGTGTTCATTGCGATGAGAGCGAAGGAGCGTTCATCCGCATCGTGCTTCAAAATGTCGTTAGCCCAGCCGTAAAGTACCGAAGACATCGAGTTGGTGGCTGATAGTGTGTTGAAAGCGAACCACTTTGCGGACTCTGGGACATGCCATATCGAAAGGATGGTCAACCCAATGAAGTTCCAGATGTGTGCGAGTGTGATAGCGCCCGCTCGAGTCAGGAACAAGTCTGCGCCAAAGCAAATAAAGAGCACGTAGAAAATGCCCAGGGCCGGGGCAGTTGTGCTGAGGTTATTGATTTTAGCAGTTGAAAAGCGCTTGAGGCTCTTCAGCCATAAGATGTAAGCTCCGGCAGAGCTACTGGTCCCCGCATTCCAGAAGAAGATGTCCCAGATGATCAGGATGTATATCCGCCAGCTAGTAAAGATGCGCTTGAACTTCTGCCAGCTGAAGCCGGTCGGAAGCTGGTGACCCTCTTTTTCCAGACGCTTTCTGGCGAGCTGCACTTCCTCCTTGGTGAGAAATGGCGACTTGCATTTGTCGGGTGTGCCAGGCAGCACAAAGAAGCCGATAATACCTAGGGGGATGGTGATGCCGGCGTTGATGATGAACATCCACCTCCAGCCCGCAAGGCCATGTACTCCATCGAGATTGTTCACAGCGGCAGCTTGCAACAAACCAGCCGTCAAGGTCCCCAGGTAGAGGCCGACGTAAAATACGCCACCTCTACGACTGATCTCGTCGCCGCGATACCAGGAACCGAAGATATAATGGACCTGCGACGAACTTGTCAGAGCTCCATCGGAACCCAGAGTTAGTCTTTGTTATACACACGCCAGGGAAAAAAGCTGCCTCTGCAGCAGCGTCAGCTATCGTCACGACTGTTGCTCGCATAACACATACCGAAAAGACCCACAAGAAAGCGATATGCCATCATCTCGCTGTAGCTATTGGCACGGTACTGGACGAGCGTGAAGATTCCCCATCCCACATCGAGTCCCGGGATGACGTACTTCATAGGTAGCTTGGTGAAGAGGATCGCAAAGGGCAGTTGGCCGACAACGGCGCCGAGACTGTACATTGTCTGGAAGTGGACCAGCTCGTTGCCATGGAATCCCAGATCCGCAGACATTCCTGAAACGTACGCATTGTCTATACATTGGTCAGCGATGGCCCCACGCGCAGGTACGGAGAGTGGTAAGTCGTAACTGATCTGGGGAACAGATGTCAGCAAAGTGTTCTCACGGCAATGCCATCACCACGCGCATACATTGGCCTGGTCCAGATATTTGCACCAGTACAGCACAAAAGCGTAGAGCGTGATGAGAATGTCCAACTTGCAGATCAAGAGGCGTTCCTCTCTGCTGTCGTCCGGATGGAACCACGGCTTGAAGAAGCGGCCCATGTTTGCCTGCCGAGCGTGCTGTTGGACTTGGTGGTGCTGGCAGAATAATTCCAAAGGCGAGTCTCACTCTCATCGCAGCGGCAACATTCCGGTATATGTAGTGCGTACAGACCCTTCAGATGTCCGAGTTTGAACGCCGATTGCACCATTGTGATAACAGCGAAGAGGCGCCGGGAGGAAGTGCAGGTGCGAGGTCCACAGCCAGGAGCAGTACGGCACATGCTGATAGAACGCGTGAGTTGACGTGCGTTTGTACTTCTCGCTTGACTGGGCGATGTGGTGCAGCATCCATGCATGGCAACAGAAGTGGATTGCATGGCACCATAGCTTGGCACCTTAGCTTGACGTTCTCGACATTGCACACTCCTGAGGGCGCCGCGCGAAAGCCGACGCCGACATCTCGCCTCTTGCGCTATCGTGCAACGTGGATGCATCACGACCGGCTATTGCCACTTGGCGAATGAGGCAATGCGCTATCGGGCAACGGACAAAGGGCTGCGTCTTCACCCTTTGGCAGGGAGCCGGAGACTTGCTTCTTCTTTGAAGTTCAACTTTGGTCCCAAGATCGGTCCCATCCAGGCCCTGAAGCAGACATAAATCCTTGGAGCAGCGCTGGAGATGCGCAAAGTAGGAGCAGATATGGGAGACCCTTAATTTTGTTGTGTATACCAAGATTCCGTTGTGCAGCAAAGCTTACGACAGGGAGCTTTCAGCGCCACGAGTCACGACACGATGGCTGTGTATACCCAGAAGCCTCCGGGTTCGGGTCAAATGATCCAGAAGGGAAGCACAGTGTCCAGAAGAGCTCTTTCAGCCGCGCCCATGCTTGCAGCTGTTTCTACTATTCCTTGCTTGCCACTCCATGCGCCACGTTGATGCACATATTGCTTGTCGTGCCACATGGAACACACCGCAGTGAATAAAAAGTGGACATCCAGTGTACGGACCCAGTCATGCCGCGACATGCTCCGCAATCTCCGGCATAGAGCGGCGGTGGGTCCGATCAGGACCCGGTTGTTAACCACTTACTCATGAGTATGTGAAGGTGCGCCATGAACGACATTTGAATAAGCCTTGTTATTGAACACCTTGCCATCGACGTAGTTGATCATTTCCGTGAGCGAAGGCGATCTCGCCCCTTCCCGCCAAATTGCATCCCTTTCCGCATCACCTCTCGAAGATTGGCTCCCGGGCAGCCCGCAGGCTTGGCGGCCGGAAGATTCGTTACGGAATCCACAGCGTAGATTCCTCTCTCTTCATCGAACTTATTGAATACCACCACGATCCTCAGTGTATGCGTCGTTCGCCGGTGACAGAGGCGCTTCTCACCATGCTAATCGCTCCTGAGCCTCAATTAATTCCCGATATTCTCGACCAAGCCTCCAGCGACCCCCGAGCATGCTCAAACTCTGCTGGGCTACATCAAAATTCCAAGCAGCCGAGTGATCTCCGCTCTCCTCACGAATCCACAAACAACTCATGGCAGTCCCATAAAGTGTGTCAAATGCCAGGGGACTCACGAGTGCCAAAGTGTCGCTCTGTTGTCCTTTGATGCGTTGCAGCGCGATATGAAGGTTCGTCAACATTGTCAAAGTATCTCTCGCGCAAGACTGGACCACTGCAAAGGCATGTGTTTGCAGTGCAAGTTCTTCCTCGGATTTGGCTCGCGTGGAAGTTTGATAGCCAGGGTCAGGCGTCATTTGCTCTGGGCAACAAAATTTATCAAGAAGGCTGTATAGTGCCGAGCGAGTGAGACACCAAGACGCAATCGTTGTGATCCAGCTGATCGGATCTGCTGAGCTGCAATCCGGTGGTGATGGATCTTTTCCTCCGTGCAACTCGTCAGCCATTTCTCGTATTTGGTGGAGATATTGGGTGGGGCCGTCTCGGGCGCGACGCTGTAGGTCAGCGACGCGCGCGAGGAGAGTGGCAGACCTGCAAAGACGCTGAAACGGTGATTTGGCGGTGTGATTCATGGAGGAGACTGGGTATCGGACTGCGGCAGACGTGTTGCCATTGTTCTACAAAGTGAGAACTGTCAATTCCGTACGGGCATATCATGTCGAAGGGGTTTCTGATCTGCTCACCCACACATCATCCGGTACTGGGAGGCAATCTGAGTCGGTGGGTGTATCAAAAGAACATCTTCGCCTACTTCCCACTGCGGCGGCTTGGTCAAGGATGAAGATAGCCCACCAGGCGCGACGTCTCTCTTCGAGACTGGTCCAGGTGCCCTAGATGTACAAACATGTAAGCTGGTGATGCTCGAAGATAACTATTGAATACGGAAGAGGTGTGTTAGCGCCTTTTATTTTACGTACTGGGCCTTCAATGATCTGCAGGATGTCTCCTGAAGTGGTTAAGCCCAGCGCATCCGCATACTTGGCACAAGCACCGATGCTCATCCACGCCGAAGGATATAGGCCATGACTGTATTCGTAAAGCGCAAGCAAGATCATGGCCTGCAGACACAATAATGAGAGGTTTCCCGATGACTGCAGAGGCACGAGGAATCTTTTCGCAACATGATAAATCTGAGGCAATTCAGCTGCTTCAAAGGGAGTTGCCATGAGCTTGATAGTAAGCATGAGCATAGCAAGTGCTGGTCCACCCGACTGCACCGCTGTGCCCAAGTCGAATCGCTTCTTGGATATGAAAGGAAACCAGAGGTGCACAGTGGCGAAAAATCGCTCACAGGCTTCCACAGCCGAAAGTCCGCGGTTGAGGACATGGAGGACGTCCTACATACGCAAGCCTACTTAGCGATGTTCCAGCATCATTCGGCAGAGCGAGATGGTCTCGGGGAACGAACCAGGGGAATTTCGATTGTGGCTGGGGGCAAACGTCCCTGCATACGCCGGAAACAATCAATATCCAAGAACATGGCCCGCGGAAAAGATTTCTGCTCGGCAGATGCTTTATTGTAGTCCCAGGACCGCTCGGAGTCGTCTAGGTAGGTCGAAGTGGAAAGAGCCGTCGCAGACTGTGGAGTCGAGGCGGGCGCATGAGGGTTCGTTAACGAGTCGGTATTTCTGTCGTGGTAGAAACAGAAATTCGAGGTTCGAGAACACAGCTCGCACCTCGGCAGCGCGCGATCGCATTTGCGTTTTTTGGATTTGCATGAGAGACATGCACTCTGAGCGAGAGGTTGCAAATTTTCGGCCATGAGGCGTGGGCAATGAATCTAGACCGTAGTGTAGACATGGTGAAGGTGGAAGTTCACTTCCGACTCTCGCTGGACGCGCCAATGCCCGCTAGCGTCGGCAGTCAGCGGGCTAAAGCGCTCTAGCGTCCGCTAGCGTCCGCTAGCGCCCGCCAACATTTATAGCAGACGTGCTCCGCAGACGGGATCCCAAGTGCAACACAGATGACTTGTACGATCCCGTGGCGTGTTCCACGAGTTATATAACGTGTTTGTTGACGCGTCCGAACATGTCAAACAGACGATCAGTCAGTTGCTCCCGCCCTTACAATCTTACCCGGGACAGGAAACCTGCTCTCGATATTGTACAGATTCTTTACGTTGCAGCCATGGACATGATTCCTCGATCAACCACCTTCTGCCCCGCGCCGGCGACGATTACGGAACAAAATCTGGAAGATCAAACGGGCAAAGTGTTCATTGTGACTGGAGCAACGGGTGGTATTGGAGAGGGTGTTGCCAACATTCTCTATCACCGCAACGGAACTGTCTACTTGGCCGCACGATCCGAATCGAAGGTCAATGATACTATCCTCCGGATCCGTAAAGAACACCAAAACTCCACAGGCAAGCTTGTGTTTCTGAAGCTTGTGCTTGACGATCTGACCACGATCAAATCATCTGCTGAGGAGTTCCTGTCCAAGGAATCTCGTCTTGATGTTTTGTTCAACAATGCCGGAGTCATGATACCTCCAACGGGCTCGAAGACCAAGCAGGGCTACGAACTCCAGTATGGTGTGAATAACCTTGCGCATTTTCTCCTGACCCATTTCTTGCGCCCTGTACTCGCTACGACTGCGAAGATCGCAGAGCCGTACAGTGTGCGCGTTATATGGGTCTCATCGAGCGCGGCTGACGGCGCTCCACGCCCGGCCATCGATTTCAAAAACATGGACTATGCGAAAGAGGAAGGCATGTGGGCCAAGTGTAGTCGCAGCAAGGCCGCCAGCGTTATCCACTCCGCCGAGTTCGCTCGTCGCGAGCAGCGTGCAGGAAGCGGCATTCTCAGTCTGGTGAGCGTCGTTCAACTACTTGATTGACCGGACTATAGTTGACCATCAGGCGGTAGGCGTTGAATCCAGGAAATTTTGTAACCAATCTGCAACAAAATATGCCCAAGATCCAACTCGCCATGTTTGTAAGTCGTAAACACGTCCATCGAATGCAGAATGTACCAGCTGACATTGGCACAGAAGATGATTGCACATCCGCCAATCAATGGTGCATACACGGAACTTTTCGCCGCATTCGATAAGTCCATCACGAGTGCCAACAATGGTGGTTGGGGTACGCATTGTTTTCAAATCTGATGTCAGTGCTAATGTGCTGACTCAACTTTTTAGTTTCTCCCTTTGGAAAGATTGAGAAGCCGCGAGCGGATCTTGTAGCCGAGGAAATTGGGCGCAAGCTTTGGACGTGGTCTGAGGAACAGACAAGGCCTTATCTCTAGGGATTAGCTTGTTCTATGATATTATCGACCAAGATATTCTATGTCAAAGTTAGATAGAAGATTTCATGACTTAGCGCGGCATGCTGGGATCACTTATAGCGTACATTTCTTCGCTAGGATATAAGCTTGATCTGTGTTTTTGTGTGCACCTGGGGTAGAAGTAGATATTAATAGTAAAAACTAAGATCTAACTGCAGGCCAAGTCTTGCGAATTTTGGCTTCCTAGCAAGTTAGGCTGGATGCTAATAGCTAATCTATACGTAAAGAGGCGTCAAACATCGTTCGTGATTTGCTGAAGGCTGCTCCGGGCTTTATCTGACCTCGAGGAAAAGCTTGCTTTCTTCGGGGCATAAGAAGATGCATTCCATTGCATTGTCCCTAGCCTGCCGGCAGAATAGAGATTAGTTGCGAGCCTCACCTTCGTCGTTTGCGTACCAAGCACGCCTGTCGCTCGCCGCTGCGGAGCTCGCCGTGGAGATATCTTGGCTGTCCGTACTGCCTCCTAGAGCAGACGAAGTTTCGTAGCCGGCACCACGTACAGATGTATCTCCTCGCCGGCCAGGTGATTGTGACGGCACCACCGGCCCTCAGCCAGCTGGCCACGCTTGACGGGTGGTACTTCCTTTAGTAGCAGATAGCAGATAGAACAACAACTACACACCACCTTACTACTCACAGCTTTCTCGTTCCGGACGTAACACTGGCCCACTGTTACGCCCTGTTTTATGGACCGTAACAGATACCAGGAAATATCCCTTGCTAATGAATGAGTGTGAATAGATCCTCCTAAGCTAGGGCTAGCTATCGCGACCGGCTACCTCTTTCCTTCTAAGAGCGCTTCAACGTTTCAATCTCCAGACATTCGATAGTAGCCTATTGTACAAAAGTTAGCTTAAGCTTCGGACTCCTTGACACTGGGAAGATTACGAGCTTTCCTCCTGCATCTCAACTACCAGTTGGACCGATTTTGGTCTCCCCGGTGTCGACTACCCTGCATGATCGCAGCCCACAAAGTCACAACCTCCTGTCCGCTCATTGTAACGTTCGCACGCATCACAAGCGTGTCCGCTCCATGATCCTGAGATGCCGATGTTGGGAATGGCAGAGTTTTCCTCTTGAGTATCAATGGGGGTAGCTGTGGCCAGTACAGCGAAAAGAGCCAAGAGCATAGGAAAATGCATTGTAAGATGTTTTGATAGCGGAGGAGTTGTAGTTGTGTAATTGTACGCGATTTGTGCTGTTTTGCTTGTTGAAACGAGCTACGTCGAAAAGAGAGATGTTCAATATATATACACGGATGGTCGCCTGAGATCTTGACATGCCCCACTGACTTATCTTTGCGGACGGAAATAGTCGCATTGGCCTTGACACAGGATACTCCCTGATTCACGCTTATGCCAACAGGTCGCAATGATGTTTGTCAAGATGTAAGCTACGGGGGATGGAATTTGGAGTTGGCTTTCTTCCCGTCTAGAGAACTGAATGCCAGGATTAAAAATCGGACCAATGTCGAGCCATCGAGCTACCGATAGTCCGATGATCACGGCTGTGCCTGGTTTTATGAGCGAAGCTTGCTGGTCTAGCCTTCTTTTCCATAGGCGACCGTTCCCTTGTTACGTGGCATCCATATTACGAATGCGCTGCTTGCAGACTTTTACGGGGCTGGGATAGATACTAGATGTATCGAACCGAGGACAGCCTTGCGTAGCAAAGAACGCTCTATAACGAACCCGACAACCGTTAGAGGCACTTGTTCAAGGCCATAAATGGGCTGTTTGTTGGCAATTAGAAGATGCGGAGCAATGGACGTGAGCCTAGCACACAGCGGTCGTGCTCTTGCGGTCCCTCGTTAAGGGCATGTCTTATCGCCAAAGTCTAACGCATGCTGAAGGTACGAAATTAGCACAAATTCGAGCTGATGTCGTTGAAACCCAAACAGAGCCCTAAAATGGTCGGATCGTTTCGACGAATTGCCTGAATAGAGATATGCCAAGCATAGTCCCCAGTTACTATGTCGCTGAGAATCTTGCGAAGCTTTAGTACCTCTTGCCATATCTCGACAGCGCAGGCAATTGGCCAAGTAAGCAGCTGGCGATTGTACGAAAGTGGGGAATCGATAAAGAAGCCGGAGGAAGACGTTCATTGCCATATGCCTGTAGGAAAGCACGAAGTCCTCGTGCTCCTCATGGTTCACAGCTCATGTTGGCCGAATGATGCCAGACTAAATTCGTTAAAGACAACGAGCTTGTGTGGCGCTAGAAAATCAATTGCAATCAAAAGTCGGGCTTTCCATCTTCTTTTTCACGATGCAGTCTGAAGCGAGTTTTTCCCTGTTGTTAGTAGCGCTTGCGTTCGCGGGCATAATGTCCGCGGCTGCGTTTGACGTAGAGCGCCACGACTGTGAGAATCAATAGTTGTATTTCATGCCTGCCCGAGCATTGTGGTCTACTGTTATCAGTGATATGCTGGGGTCGCGAGACAAGACAGGGTCGGCTAGGGTGGAACAGCGTTTGGTACAAGGTATGCATGTTGTCTGCATGCTTTACTCTCTGTCGTCTCCACTTTGAACATGGGTCCCGATAACTTCGACCAGCCTTCCTGGGTGCATACGACTACTACGAGTTGTTCGCCATGTGCCCCGGCTGAAACTATTTGAACCACGATAATCCAACAACCTTTCAAGTCTCCGACAAGGAGCCTCCTGATCTTTGTGATCGACTGTGAACTGGCATTGAGTGAGATGGAGCGATCTAAACTCAGTGAGGTCGGGATCGTATCGTGCGCCAGCCAAGCCCTTATCATCGGGGTCCGCCGGATGTTCAATCGTGGTCGCAAGCGTGTGGGACAACCCTATTGCGCACGGTCATACAACTGGTAAAGAGTTTGAGATCAAGGTGTGTCAAAGCGCTTAGGTGTTCGAGCAGGTCCGTTCTGAACCTCCATATCGCTGCTTCTACTCTTTGATAACACTTGAAAGTGCAATCAGCCGCGAACCTTCCGTATAATGATGTCTATCCTCGCTTGAATCCAGAAACTCTTTGAGCCTTTCTGCCACTACAGTCAGGCCCTGATTGTGAATGATATCGAATTTGGCACTGGTCCGTTGGCAGATCATAGTAACGAACAATCGCATTGCGCGATCGAGATCGACGAGACGAGAATCAATGCCGCGCTCGAACGATGAGCGTTGCAGCGCCCACGGTCGTTCGGCTGCCTTTTTTAATCTAATGTATCCAGACGGGCCAACAAACAACGGGGTCAATCTTCCTCCGAGCCGTGAGGCACGCATGCAAATCGCGGTGAGCTGCAGTAACAGCTACGTGCTGAAAACATATTCCTTTCGTTGCTGTCGGGTCTGACCGCTTTAGTATGACCCTAGCTGTTGAATCATGAACGTACGTTCATTTCACATTCAAATGTGAATTGGACGTGGATACAGGGCTGTGGAAAATATTGAACATTCGCGGCTATGCTCCGGCGCACAAGACTTGCTTGTCTCGAGCTGCGACTGCAGGTCATGTCCGTAGAGGGAACTTTGAATTCTGAACCTTGTGCCTGTTGCAACAACAACCTTATAAGCGCCCAGAGCATCTGCTCTTCCATGCGAACTTTCACCCCTGCTTTTCCCTCAAGAAGAGATTTTGCTGCCAAGAGCAAGACAAGTAGGGCACAAACCCCACGGCCTGGTACCCTGTGAGGTAGACGTTCGGTAGAGATGCTCATGAGACGCTCTCCCTTGACCCTGCAACCTGCCGTGAGAAAGGCATAGCGCTGTCCCGCCTACTGATAGTTGGTGTTAGTGGAGAGCTGCATGCTCAGCGCAGTCAAGAAATGTTTACCACAGCGGAGATTATGCGCACCCTAAGTGCCGTAGTCCACTCGTGCCTTGTCTCTCAGCCGCTCACCCAATTGAACTTCATTGCATACTGTCTTGATATCTTGCTAACACTGGCTATGTGGTAGAAGAATGCAGACCGTTCCTGAATTTGGGCTGGGAGCCGACGCTGTCAAGTCATCGAAATCAAGGTCGTTGTTGATGCGAACGCTCGCCATCGAACGGTAACGGAAGTCAGATGAGTAGACTGCCGGAGAGCCGCGTTTCGCAGGGCAACACCAACCAACCAATCAACGGAGCAACGAACCAACGTACGTTCTAAGCGTCTTCGCTGAACACCTACCCTGCGAACTTCGACGGCGTTCCTTACGTGCCCTACCTGTTATTTCTTTGGCAGAAAGCTTGCTTCTTCAGGTTAGCCAGCTTCGAGAAAGGCTTCCTGGGCGAGCTTGTCCGTACCCTATCGGCTATATCCTGGAAACCAGAATTGCCGCTTGGGGTAAGACCAGACACGGGATACGACACGGGTGGCCATGCCTCTAATTAATTCATTAGGTTCTTGTACTTACACGTCCATCCAGCACTGGGATTCCACAATGGCAGCAAGTACAGCAATCACGATACTATACTCAGCTCAGCATCTTTCTCCACCGCGACGTTGCTCTATCTGCACAGAATCACCACTACATTCCCAAGTTGTAGCCACACGGAGTCAACATGAATCTGTTCACTTTCAAAGCCACTCACAATGCGACTACTCCAGCAGACATACGGTCACCAATCAATTCAGGCGCGATGGAAGCATTGATTGATCAGCCGGGACCATCAAAGTGACGACAATTGCTGCGGACTGGTCGCAAATCTATCCGGTCTCCTGAATCTCAACGACCCGAAAGCCGTGCAAGCAGGCCTTAAGAATCGCAAAGAGCCCATCAAGATCTACGCCATGTCATTCATCATCCCACGCGAGGCTTCTTCCCGGTGGTCACTGGTGTCTCGCGGCGTTTCGTCAATGAGCCGGCCAGTGTCGGAGTTGGTTGGACGCTGTGAAACTACGCCATGATCGATCAGATGAAGCCTCACCAAAGCACACTAGAAATCATCGAAGCCGAGTGAGTTCCACTGAATGCGATCTTTATGACACATCTGCACATGGACCATGTGTCCGGCTTGCCCGATATTCCAAAGGAGACTCCGATCAACGTGGGGCCACATGGGGCCGAGTCAACCCTTCTGCTTACCGTGTTCAGCCAAGGCACCACCGACAACCTATCACATGAGCGACGACCACTCCGAGAATTCAATATTCCGAAAGACGCCGATGGCAAGTTCAAGGGAGTTATCGACATCTTCGGCGACGGCACGTACTCTGCTATTTTGACGCCTGGACACACTGCCGGCCATCTGGCCTCCGTCGGTCGCACGCCATCTGGTCCCGTGCTCATGACCGGCGACGTGTGCCACGCACGGTGGGGATCGGAGAATGGCGTCGAGCCTGGCAGTTCCCTCGCCGAACGTGATCCAAGCCGCGAGAGTCTACTCGGGCTGGAGGCGTTGAGCGATCGTCATCCTGACATGGTGGTCAAACTCGGGCACCAAGCTTGAACCGAAACCCACCTTCTTCACAGCTTTTGTACATACCATAGTATGCTTCATAGACCACGGTACCGCATGTGACTGCGGGTGTTTGTCGCTTGCTTCCAACTCGCTGAGATTCCACTGTCCGCTATACCATAAGCGACCACTTCCCCACACGAATGCCATTGCTTCCCGTCTCCTCCTAAGGCCGTGCAGCTCTCGTCAATCCGGCCTCGCGTGACGAAAAGCGATCCTGCCGGCTACATCGACCTCGGATCTCCCAGGCCTCCAGCAATGGATTATCTTCACTGCCAAGCATAGTTCTGCAGAACAGCGCCGAGAAAAGTTTTTCCCCTCGCCAAGTCATTTACCCGGATCATAACACCCTCCGGAACTTGTCTCCTAGTTGTGCATTAGCGAGTTCGCGGGTATACTCTTAGCAAATATCTGTAGGTGTATCTCTAGCAATTAGTGGCACGGTAATACTGAGTTTATCCGTGGTCATAACACCCACCGGAGTTTGTACAGCATCCAAGCGTTGGCAACACTGAACATATAATCTGAGTGATCAAGTCAAGGATTGATGGCCAAAGAAGATTGAATAACGAAACATCACAAACTAGGTCGACAACGCAACCATGATCTCGTCCGCAACGATCTTTACAGCCCTCTCTGTGCTCCTGAGCGATGTGGAAGCCGGCGTTGTGCCTGCAATTCAGGCTCGGGCGGCGTTGAACATAGCCACAGTGTCGTTGACTAACAACACCGGCACTCCCAACCACCTTGCATCCGGAATCATATTCGGTGTCCCAGACGATGACACCCAGATCCCTGCCAACATGTACACCGACTGGAAATATAACTTCGGTCGTGGGGGCGGCTGCGCACTGCCATCCCCTCGATCTGGATGGGTGAATGGCACCACTGAATATGAGGTTTGTGAACGCGAAGAAGTGTCGCAGTGGACGATGGCTGATGGACAGTCATCATAGAATCGGTTCCAGCAAACACTGGGAAACTATCGCAGCGCGCAAAAGTACGGCGCTAAGTTTATCTGCTTATTCGAATGCATGTACGGGCAGTGGGATGTAGAAAATGGTCCGTATCCTGGCGACAATGGAGACTGGGCCTCCTGGGACGAAATGACGCAGGTCTTTATTTCCGACTTGAAGAAGAATAACGTCGACCTGAGTGACTTCATCGTCGAGATCATCAACGAATCTGATGGCCCTTGGTACTGGAAGCGCTCGCAAGAGCAGGCATTTGAGATGTGGGGACGGTCGTACAAGGCGCTTCGATCGGCCTTTGGCTCTTTACTCGTTATTCAAGGTCCATCAACATCAGCTGAGCCCAGCTTGGGCAACAATTGGTGGACTGGCTTTGCCGAGTACGTCAAGACCAATGACGTTGTGCCCGACACTTGGACCTGGCACATGGAGACTGGGGGCGGAAACATGCTAGAGACTACGGATAACCTGCACAAGCTTCTTGATTACTATAGCCTGCCCTACAATAACGTCAACATCAATGAGTACGCCGTGGCAGCCGAGCAGGTACCAACCGCCGGAGCCTGGTGGATCGCACAGCTCGAACGTGTCAACATCCCTGGCCTCCGCGGTAACTGGCAAAGCGTTCCCAATCTATACGACTATCTCGCCAATCTGGTCTCTAAGCCCAATGCACCTAACGCGTCCCCCACGGCATCCGACTACTATCCAGTAGGCGAATACCAAGTCTACAAGTACTACGCCCAGAACATGACTGGCAACCGCCTGGGCACGATGCCTTCTGGCGACATGGCCCTGGATGTGTACGCCACTCAAGACACTGCCACACGTAAGGTCAAAGTTCTTTCTGGTGTCCGCCTGCAGACTGGTACGTGGACGATTGAGGTGAGCCCAGTCTCCGCGTTGGGCCTGCCGCCCAGTGGAAGCGTGACTATAGAGTGCCGGCAGTTCGATAACAACGGTCCCTGGGGCGCTGTGAACAGCGTCGGGAGCTGTGGCACGTACTACGATAGCGACTATGCCAACGATATGATCTCGATTACGCTGTATCAAAATGACAAGCAGACCGCTTATGCGTGGGAGATCTCATACTGAGCGAGTGTGTGATGAGATTGGGGGTTAGCAACCACCGTTGCGAATGCGTTGGAAATCGTAGTGGAGGCAACGCGTTCTTGTTCTTCCGGGAGAGGCAGCGCGTCAAAGTGATAGAGGGTCTTGAGAAGCTCGGGCATTTCTGAAGGGCGGAGGCAGCAAAACTCAAGGTAGCACGAGAATACTAAATGGAGACCTTGATCAACATCTGTGTGGCCACGAGTGCTACCGAATTTCTGAATGGGTCGTTAGCTGCACCTCGCTTATACACCGCAATTTTGGATTTAGTGTCCTCACGCACTCTCGAAATGATGCAGGTTCCATGGTCACGATTTCCTGATTGCGCAGTGTGAGCGCGCTGTAAGAGCTGTCTGATGTTTTTGCATAGGCAACACGGGTAGGAGTTCATGCGGAAAACTTCCAAGAAGATAATGATTGGACCTTGCATCTTCTCAGAATCAAATCTAGTTTCCGTCTCTCCTAACTGAGTCGTTGCGATAGTGGAGTCATAACTGCTGGCAATCACACCTGCTCGCTGGTACTGGCCTGTGGCTCCAACAATCTGATGCTCCCCTCGGCATCATGAAAAATCTCCCTCACCTTTATACACCTCAGCTGTGTCAGTTTCGATAAGCTGCTGTCATGATAATACAGATACCACTTGCCCCGAAACTGTACGATGGAATGGTGTGTTGTCCAACCCTCCACCGGCTCAAGGATTCTTCCTCGATACCTGAATGGCCCAAATGGCGAGTCCCCAACTGCATAGACAAGGAAATGCGTCGTACCGGTCGAATAGGAGAAGTAGTATCTACCACCATATTTATGCATCCAGGCAGCTTCAAAGAAACGTTTGTCAGGATTGGTGGAAAGGATAGGCTGGTCGTTCTCGTCGAAGATTGCGAGCTCCTGCACCTTGCTAGAGAAGCATCGCATGTCTGGGCCGAGCTTTGCAACGCGTGGAAAGAGCGCCGGAATTCCGGGGCCCAGCGGCTCGCCATCATGGTATTTGTCCCAGGAAAACGATCCTGATGACCAACACTGTAACTGTCCGCCATGGATACCGCCGAAGTAAAGGTAGGCTTCACCATCGTCATCCACGAAAGAAGCAGGATCAATGCTGTAGCTGCCAGCTATAGGTTCAGGGTCGGGTACGAAAGGTCCTTCAGGCCTATAGCTTACAGCTACTCCGATCCTGAAGATTTCGTCCTTGTCTCGGGCCGGAAAGTAGAGGTAGTATTTGCCGTTACACTCTGCTGCATCTGGAGCCCATAGTTGACGCTTTGCCCAAGGGATGTCTTGGAGTCGGAGGACTACGCCGTGGTCGGTGATGGGATCCTGAGGACTCGTGGAAGAGAAGACGTGGTAGTCTTGCATGTCGAAGTGATCACCATTAAAGTTCTCTGGCTTGTCGTTTTCCACATCGTGAGAGGGGTAGATGTAAATTCGGTCGTTGAAGACGTGGGCACTCGGATCGGCGGTGTATAGGTGTGTTATCAGTGGCTGGGGGTCCATTGTGAATGGTAACTTGTGGAAGTGAAGAAAGATGGTCGTGCAATATTTCGATCGCTCAAGTCTTGCGCTTTCCAGAGCGTCCAACACCAGATCCTGCGTATACAGTCTTTTCGCAGCAAGTAGTTTCGGTACTTGCTCCTAGACAAATAGCCTGAAAT
Source organism: Cercospora kikuchii (assembly GCF_019650295.1). Taxonomy (NCBI): domain Eukaryota; kingdom Fungi; phylum Ascomycota; class Dothideomycetes; order Mycosphaerellales; family Mycosphaerellaceae; genus Cercospora; species Cercospora kikuchii. The sequence continues at coordinate 660,322 of NW_025408590.1, forward strand.
GTCGCGGCGAGGTTAGAAGACCTAAGCTAGGTTCATTTAGCCAGCATGTGGACCTATAGCCTATAGAGGCATGATCAAAGCTCTTGACGATCGTACCAAAAGAAGACGTCGTGGCTGGAGTGGCTTGAAGTCAGGCTGCAGTGCACCGGTGGGGCCGGAGGGTGTATCGCGTTCGCGTAACACTGCAGATCAACACATGAACTAAGTGCCACTGTGACAACAAGGCCGTCTTATCCAAACTCAGACCACTTATCGCTGCACCCGAGCCGGTATTGTCAACACCAACCCTGTCAAACTGGAGATGGAACAGAAGAAGGACTCGGCTGTCGAGCATATTGAACTGCAAGACGACCATGGCGACAGACGGGGCGTCTCCGCCGAACAACATATGACACTGATGCAAGGCGTCAAGAGATATCCCTGGTCCGTCTTCTGGTCTGTCATGGTGTCTTTGATCATCGTCATGGAAGGCTACGACATTGTGCTTTTTGGAGGGCTACTTGCCCAACCCGCGTTCAGACAAAGATACGGGATGTACTACGAGAAGTCTGGCTGGCAGATCGATGGCCCATGGCAGGTCGGCCTCCAGAATGCTACAACAGTCGGCACGATCTTTGGCGCATTGGCAAACGGATACCTGACAGATCGATTCGGGTATCGAAGAACAGTCATTGGTGCTTTAGTCTTCATGACGGGCACCATCGCCCTCCAGGTCTTTGCCACATCACTGGGAATGCTCGCAGCTGGCAATCTACTTTGCGGTCTACCTTGGGGTCTTTTTTCAATCCTCGCACCCGCCTACGCCTCCGAGATCTGCCCTACCGTCCTTCGTGGCTATCTAGCCAACTTTACTTGTTTCTGCTGGGCATTTGGCATGCTCATCTCCTCCGGAGTACAGCGAACACTTGCCAATTGTTCAGATGAATGGGCTTATCGGATCCCTTTCGCGATACAATGGGTCTGGCCGGTTCCTCTCATCTGTCTGCTCTGGTTCGCACCAGAGTCCCCGTGGATCTTAGTCCGCGCTGGAAAGCAGGAGGAGGCACAGAGAATGGTCAAGCGGCTAGCTGTCAAGTCAGAGCAGGTGGATGCTAGCGCCACGGTCGCAATGATGGAGCACACCACGGAGACTGAAATCAAGCTGGAGTCAGGTACTTCTTACCTGGACTGCTTTCGCGGAATCAATTTGCGTCGTACTGAAATTTGCTGCATGACATTCATGTGTCAGTACCTGGACAGCACGGTGATCACTGGCAACGCTGTTTACTTCTTCACGCAAGCTGGGATGGGTCCTACCGTTGCTTACAATCTATCCCTAGGATCGCTGGCGCTTTCTTGCGCTGGCGTCGTCGTCTCCTGGTTTCTTATCTATCATTTCGGCCGACGGACACTCTACTTCCTCTCATTATGCTGCTCTCTGGCTGGTCTCTTAGCTGTAGGAACAGCAGCCTCTATCAGCTCAAGCACTACGAGCAGCTACGTGCAGGCTGGGATCGTTCTGTGCTCCGTGTTGATTCGATTCGCTACGACTGGACCAATCTGTTACGCCATCATCACTGAGATGCCGGCCGTCAGCATTCGAAGTAAAACATTGTCGTTGGCCCGAATTTCCTACTATCTTGCCCAGATCGTGGTCTCGACAGCTCAAGCTTACCTTATCAACCCCACTGAGCTGAACCTGAAGGGCAAGACAGCGTTTGTGTGGTCAGGCACATGTGCTCTCATTGCCCTTTGGGCGTTTTATCGTTTGCCAGAAACCAAGGTACATGTCGTCAAGACTAAAAACTCTGCGCAGTGTTGCTGACTTGCCAACAGGACCGTTTGTTTGAGGAGATTGACCTTCTGTTCTCGCAAAAGATCAGCGCTCGAAAATTCCGTACCACCAAGGTTGATGTATTCCAGCGGGACGCCATCATCGCAGGAAAAGAAGCCGTAGTCTGACAAATGCCTTGGTTAGCAGACGGTCAAATTTCTAGGACTAGTCCTTGCTGCTGGACTAGAAATATTACTCCAAAATTGCATATTGCCACGGTACAGGAACCCTCGTGCTCTAGCTACGTTGCGTGGGCTGAATCTTTTCTTATACAGCCATCGTGAACTCTAGCCTAACACTGTTGATCTACTACTGTTTATCCTATTCGAGTCCACCCGTATTGACCCCTGCATCGGCAAAAGCAGTGTCTTCTCCGCAGCCGCGAGCTCGAAGGAAACGCTTTCGAGCGAACATTGCTGCGCCGAGGCCACACCCTCCACCAAATGCGTAAATATTCTACACATTTCGGAGAGTCGCAGCACAGGCGTCTTTCACGAGTGTGCCGTATCAGAGGCAGTGTCTTGACGACCAACACACTCGATGCGGCGTTTGCAGCCGACTGCTCCTTCGCTGGTCGTACCTTTACCTTGCGCAGAATGTCTGAGGCAAACTCTCCCTCGAATTGAGGAACGCGCATCATCGATGGAAGTAGTTGTCGTTCTTTCGGGATCTCCAGGCTAATATCTATAATCACGGCCACGGAAAACACATTAATCGTTACAACATCAGACAACGATAATTCTTTGCAGCCTATCATCTCCTTCGGAAAGATAGGAAGATCTGACTCTACATAGTCTGCTCTGCTGATCGACTAAAAGCTTAGTAACATTGGAAAAAGCTTACAGTTCTACGCTTTCCTAGAAGTAGAGGCTTTCTTCTCTGGGTCTATTAGGCTAGGTAAGGAATTCTAGACCTAACTTCGACTTTTCTTTGCAAAAGCCAAACGTACCACTGTTGAACACCGGCAAGAAAAGCTGTCCCATACTAGACAGAAAAAAACACGACTGTTGGCGCGTAGCATCGCGGGCGTGTTCGAGACTGCGCTTCCCCGGCTTGGCCAATTTTGCACGAAACAACACGATTTCAAGCAGACACATTTCACAGTAAGCTTCATCCATGATCCAGGGTCGACCCTGAAGCCAATATCGACCAAAAGAGAAAATTTGTTGCATTGCATCGTCCGTGAATCGAACACGGGGCCCGTCGATTTTCATTTGATTCAATTGAATTGAATGGCAACGACGGATTTTACCACTAAACCAACGATGCTGGTTGAGGGTTGAGTCTCGCTTGATGTAAGGCCTCGATGGAATTTGAATATATGAAAGCTGTATTTTGTGCCGACGATGAGCCGTGGCGATGCCAATCATGCTCACGAGGTTCCTTTCCTGTTGGCGGTAACCATGGAATTCACTCGTGCCAAAGCCGTCCGCCGGGGCCATTTATCTTGAGATTTGTCTGTTCGCCACAGCAGCCATGGCAGACACAAAGCGTTGTCAAGAATCGACGTCTTTCCCAAATGTTTCCAGTGTGCCGAGGGTGGAGTTGCCAAGTCCTTGCTCTGATTGGTTGGTTCCAAACTGTCTCCTCCCGTGAGGCGATGCCATCTGATGATGCTGATCGCGCAGTGGCGTGGGGTTCAGGAGCCGTCCCTTTTCGAAGGAATATGCATTGATCTGCGAGCGCGCGCTTCGTGCGAACTCGGATCTGACGCGACTGGATCTGACAGCACATTTCCTGCGCCGCGCAGCACGAACGCATGTGTGACCGCCCAACACGCTGTTCCATCTCGCGCAGTCCGCCAAAAGTGTCCCGGAGCTTCCAGCATGCCTGACATGCAGTGGCGCAAGGCTGACAGCTAATCAAGCCGAGAGGACGCAAAGCCGATGCCAAATGGTGGTATCTATCGCCCGGAGGGCTTGGAGTTGCGTTTCATCGTTGCATCTCTCGCCGTATGAGTATATCGCAGCTCCTGTCCACGACTTGCGGTATGCATCCAGACTTCCTAGCTGCCAACATGATGGATCTTCAAGCTAGCAAAGCCAATGAGGTTCACGTCTCATGCGGGAGCCAACTCAATTCCACCAGGACCTATCACGTTGCTATAAACACAAGCCACCGTCTGCACGCAGATGCGGTCCGCTCGGGGCCAGGCCGACAAGTCTGAGAACTGGTTTGGTGTTAGGATCTGAAAAGACCCCTGCGCATGTGATCATGTCTGCAGACGTTATAACATTTATCTCTGGAGGAGATCTCGTCGTTGACCTTAGGCACGACCCCAAGGTTCTATTCGGAGCTGTTTCGAAGCTGCCGGTTAGGGAAGTCCCTGCCCTGATGCAGTCCGGCGCTGTTCTATATTATATAATTGGGCAGTCTTCAGCAAGCCTGTCAGCTAGGGGCTCAGCGGTGCAGCGAGAGGCCCGCAGCTATTGCATTCAATCACTGGCTTCACGTGCTTCGCATTCAGCGTGTTCGTTGGCTTTCGCGTGGCGGCGTTTCCTTTCAGCTTGATATGTGCATGGAGTCTGGCCCTGAGTGCATCGCACAATGTACATGCTCTCTTCTTCACTTCCTGCTACTTTCGACGATACCGCCAAGGAACTGCGATACCAATGCCACATTTCGCGATGTCTTTGCCAAGGCGAGGAGCGTTGTCTACGAGCTTCATATCGGCATGACTTTCACATCTGTCATCGCTCCAGGCGAATGACGAGAGCAAACTTGTCCCACCCACAGCAGCTCTGGGGCCAGAAGCGCCTTGCTTGGTCTGGTTCCGCAATCCCACAGAGAGGAGAGGTGGGTGATGTGACGACCAAAGTATAGAAATCCGCCAAACCTTCAAGTGCAAGCCGTGTGGAATTGGCTAGCCGTTTTCGCCATGGCCTGCCCCGAGCAGTTCATCCTGCCATAAACCCCTCACAACGTCTTGGTCGGCCGGAAAATGGATCCAATGCAGCGACATGTCGCTCTAGAAAGTCCACACGATTGCACGCGAGCTTATCGAAACGATCACTCTGCTTTTGCCACGCAAGCATCGCTGCCATTCCTGCGCATGCAGAGAGACCTGAGAGGTGGGCCCTGTCTACGGCAGAGCGATGCGGTACAGGCAAGAGTCCCTCCTGGCAACGACAGCGACACTTCGACACGAACCTTGGGAAGCTACAGGTGTGGACAGCTACAACTCGGCGAGCTGTCGTCTTGCTTGGCTTCACGTCTGTACCTCAATGTGGCGTCTTTTGCTTTATTGGATACAGCCATGCTTGCAGCATTCGGGAAGGTCGCGCCAGAAAATCTCCGTTTCGGGACGCGGACTAGTGAACACTATGCGTGACCACTTTTCTAGGCTTGAAGATGACCAAATCATCTGTAGTCGCGAGACCTGATACACATAAGCGAGAGAATGCATACCAGGCTCCCGTTGCCCGTCACTTCTTGTTTCTCATCTCATCATCACTATCATACCACTCTCATGGCTTCCCATGGGCCATCGGTGCTGCTTTGCAGCCTGATACTCATTACATTCTCCGTGGCATCCCGCGACACTGTCAAGGAAAGTGTCAAGTGCTCGTCGAAGACACCGAAAGCTGCCTGCAGAAGCACATTCCTGGAAGACGAATCATTACAAAACTTACCATACCAAAAAGACGACAATCTGCAAGTCCAAGCCGACCTTGACCTCCGTAACCACAGTCACCACAACGCTTGATGCCAACATCATAACAAGCTTCACAACGACCACAACAGGGTCTACAATCACAGTGACGATTCCGACTTCTGCTGGATACCAGCCGATCCTCGATACACTTCCCGACTCAGAAATCGTGGCACCGGCAGCCAAGCAAAAGCGCAAAAATAGTGCCGAAGAAGTGAATGACATTGAGAAGAGGCATGGTGGACAAGTCGCGTACTGCACATGCCACAAACCCATCACCAAAACGACCACCCGAACATATACACGATGCTCCACTCAAACCAAGCTCGTCACGTCTACCGTAACGATAACTCCCACAGCCAGCACGACCACGTCCACCATCTCCGAGCAGCCCACTCGCACGGTATACATACACAGCTTGCGACCCGGCCAATCGCAATATCGCCAACCGATTCGAAGGGATTCGTATCCGCCAAGCAAGAGCGGACGATGCCTCATCATTAGCTAAGCTCTTCACGGCCGCCAGCGCGCAAGATTGTTGCAACGAAACGCGGAGCCGTACGGGCTTGTCGCATTGGGCATTCTACGGCAACAACGAGCAATGCGCAGTATTCCAGTTCTCGGATTGTAGGGCGCAAGCAGACCGTACAAGTTTTGTTTCACTTGATGGTAACGGCAGGACTTCAGTCGGGAATGGGCCGTGTGGGTCGTATAATAAGAGGGAATGAAGCGGGACAGCACACGGATCGTCGTAATCTAATGCTTTGATACAGAGCACGACAAAAACACCAGCCTCTTATGGTCAAAGCAGCATTGCAGGTGCGCAGAATACGCATTGCTCGCTACACATTATCTCCTATGTCTCTCATGACATGTCTACAGCGTTTCGATCATGATTCGGAAAATTCCCTCGTACGAGTCTACGACGAATTCGCAGCTGCTTGCATGAACGTGAGTCAAGACTTTGGCAATGTCGAACGTTTGCTTGATCGTGTCAAAGACAGCGGCGAAAGAGATGCGTGGACGAAGCATCAACTACCTGCAACGATGAGTAACTTTGCAAAGAAGCCCTGCAAATCTCTACACGATCGAAAGCCATAATGCCGACGCCAGACATCGAACTTTGTGGTGCAATCCATTAGCAGCAGGATACAAGATCTATCCGGACTGCACGCTCTAGGAAATTCCAGCTTTGTGCCGATGCGACCTATCTCTGCTGATGTTGCCCACAGGATGGCCTTGATCGATACGACAAGTAACACACTCTCCAGCTCAGAACCTCGAACAATATCTCAAGCGATGTTCTCGTCTAAAAGCTATTCATGGAATAGTCCTGTCATCAATAGCATCAGCCTTGAAGTCTATAGCATACACAACTCTGGACTTCTTTTCGGTGCCGTCTCTAAGTGGCCGGACAGAATAGTTTTGTCCCGGATCCTCCATGTTCCATAATTAGGCACCCTTCATCCAAGTTTGTCAGTGGGCGGCTTACCGGTGTAGCGAGGGGCTCGGAGCTGCTGTATCCACGGTGGACAAAAGCCCAATCGGCATTGTTTTGGGCCACATCGTACTTTGGTCCGAAACAGCTCTTCTTGGCCTTCGAGTCCAATCGGCCGATGACCACTCCGATTCTCCGCCTGGATCACGCACCGCCGCGAACAGCATGTCTAGGCGATATGCTGTGAAAGGCCTTGCTGTCTACATATCGTTTCCTTCAGCTCTTTTGTGATATGTCTACAGCGTGGCCACAAACCATGGAAGACGAGCCTCCTAACACAAACTTCCCTTACACGCCATTATGCCCTGGTGATCACGACTGTATACGATTGCTGATAATTTTTCCCAAACCTGTGGAATATGTCGATAATACGAGCCCGATAAGATGCCCTCTGACGAATGTCCATATTTGCAAATGCCATCTGGCCCCGGGCATTCCAGAGGAAGCACTTCTGTCTCGAGCCCCGAGTGTCAACTTTCATGCGCAAGTCACAAATCGTCCGACTGAAATATGGAGAACGCCACACGCCTTGGGTCTGGTGAGAGATTCGAAAGCCGGCCGGATTCGAAAGAATACAAACGGCAAGCCGTGGCTCGTGGAAAAGCGAGAGCCCGCTGTAAAGGCAACACTCCCCCCTGCAGCGATTCTCGCAAATCTAGTAGGTCACCCGGAAGATCATGGTGGTGGAAGGACAATAGCTTGGAGCATAAGTGACGACGACGATTACGACGACGACGCAGCGGGGTTCTCGAAGCTAAGCAATCGAGTACGCCGCAGGCTCAAGAAATTTTTGTGCCGTTGGCTGGCAGCGAAGCGACGAGTTCAACCCCCAACACCGCTTCAAAGGCAGGCATGTGGACCGAAATTTTCCTGGGGAAACTATGTGGCACTCTCGTATGAGTGGGGAGACGGCCCTACGGAGCAGATCTTCATCGAGCACTGCTCTGCTGGAGGTCACCGAGACGGCGAGTTGCCATTCGTCATCCACAAAAACTTGCACGCAGCATTGCGTAGACTCCGTGTGATGCCTCAATTCGGCCATGGCTGCCGTTTCTGGGCTGACTCAATATGCATCACTCAGAACGATGCTGGAGAAAAGCATGCGCAGATGAAAATCATGAGCTCAATCTATCAACGAGCCGGCAACATCCTCGTTTGGCTTGGCGAAGGAGACACCAAGCTATACCAATCGCTCGATGTTGTGCAAGAGTGTGGGCGGATTTACCGGACGGAGTTTCAAGAGGCTTACGACGGTGGAGATCCAAATCCAGCTTTTCTGCACCAGCAAGGCCCAGCTGTGGACCCGAAGATTGCAATGGAGAGGATCATGTCGTTGGCACGCACCACGGATCGAGACATCATTCTCACTGACAAGGATACAACCCTGCTAAACGTTTTCTTTTCGCTCACATACTGGCGCCGACTTTGGATGATCCAAGAACTGGTGATGGGTAAGGCAGATATGGCTGTGGTTCTTGGCGAGCGGGTGACTGAATGGCGTTACATTCGTGATACCGCATTCGTGCTCGCCGTCGTTAAAGACATGTTCACTCATGAGAGCATCGCGGACTACCGAATGGACTTTGCTGTACGGAATACTATCGTGCACATTGCAAAATTCGCACAGCTGGAGATCGATACGCATCGGAGACGAATCCAGCCGACTCTTGATCTGAATGCCGTTATGCCATTCACCACACACCTACGCAGCGGCCCAAAAGCAGGCCCACAACGAGGCGATGTTCTTTGGCAGGTCTTTAGAGTAATATCGTACGCGAGATGTACCTATCCTGAAGATCGCGTTTTCGGCATCTTGGCTTTGCCGTGTCTGCCCAACCTTGGAACCGAACATGGTTCGAAAGAAGCCCTCGTACAAGTCTATGGCGATTTTGCAACTGCTTGCATGAACGTAGATCAAGATCCTTTGGGCTTTTTCTGCCTTATTGATGGCGTAGGAAACGAACCCCACAAAAATCGGAAAAGGAATGATGGCATGGAGGACATTGACCAAGAGAAGCTACCTTCGTGGATACCAAACCTATCGTCAGAGAGAGAGACTGGAATCATCGAGGGCACGTTTCGAGCAGGATACCCTCCGGACTACGAATGGAATCTTCTGGCAGAGGATGGATGGGAGGATGTAGATGCGCGACCTCAAATTACGTTGGGTGTAGATCGGACACTGCACATCAGTGGATTCGTTATAGACGCCGTGGATGGTCTGGGTGATATCACATGGTCAGGTACGGAGACAGACTCAGACTATGAGGATCCTGGGATCGTTCCCGACCTTATCCAGCCAACAAGGTCTCCTCCATGGTGTGCAGAACTCATCAGCCACCAAGCAGCGATCTTTGCCTGCCTCATTGCTGGAACGGACGAGAATGGGGCAAGGCTTTCCCGTGGACAAGAGAATGCTGACTTGCTCGATTCTTTCGTCGTCAATCGGGCATTCGCGGACCTATCATATTACTTTGTTGAGGCAAATTGGAACTTGAGAATAGGTGGCGTGCCTATAAAGGACTACTTCTTCAACCCAGAAGACACCGGCGCTGTGCCAGACATGATGAGCCGCGACACATCGGCCTTGAGACAAACCGTCACTACTCGTACGAAGAGAAAAAGGCTCATGCTTACAGAGCGGGGGTTCCTGGGTCTTGTACCGAACAGTGTTGCTGCTGGAGATGTCGTAATCATTCTGAAGGGTCATGGACGACCAGTGATCGCCACGGAAGTGCTGGAAGATGATGGATCTAAAACATATCGCCTGAAGGGTGAAGCTTATATTGCGGGAATGATGATGGGGGAGATGATGGAACTTGAGTATCGCAAAACGTGAGAAGAACTGGCATTTGTCTAGCGAGGACGTTTCGGTATGAAGTAGGCCGATGAGTGAGTGGAAGTCATTGGTACTGCAATGGTGCTCAATTGACCCTGAATTGTTACAATCGACTTTGACATCAAGCCAGTACTGCGCATCAATCTCTGCTCTGAGGCTCCCACCTGAGCATTTCCCAACCGAGCCCGTTTTCCATCATTTCTGGGCGCCATCTCCATACGCCAATAGACCGAAACCCAAGCTTTTTGTACACTTCAGAGCCTGCAGGGGTAGCACATAGCTCTATCGCTAGCCCTTCATTGGTCGCTTTCTGAAGACCTCTACTGATCAATGATTGAGCTATGCCTTGGTGCTGATAGTCGGGGTGCACTGCGATGTCCATGATGCCGTAAGTGTCACTTTCATTAGTCTTGTAATCTTCCACGTAAGACTTGGATGACGGGTCCGCGCAGGTGCGAGCCATACGGTAACATTCGTGGCTAAGCACATTGAATCGCAGAGGTCGACCATGAATTGGACAGTGTTGGAGTTCCGGATCTGAGAGGCGATACCTTGCGAACAGTCAGTACCGGCCGACCAGGGCTTGTTCTCTGCTAAACCTACCTTCGATATTGTGGAATACTGATCTTTTGCTCTTGACAGTCTCAGGGCCTTCGACGCCCTCTTCTGCAAAATCTTTGTACCAAATGCAAACTCCTATGATCTTTTCATCTTCTCCAGACCCTATTACTGCTACTTCAAAGCAGGAAGTAGCATCAGCAAAAGCATGACGAACGATACTTGCTTTGGTCGATAAATATCGCCGTGGATATTTCCGGCGATGAAGAAACATGTAGGCATCTTGCTCGTCGTCGATGTATGCAGCAGCGAGAATGCTCGCTATGGCATCTATCTCCGGGTCTTCTGCACGGCGGATATCAATCATTGAGATCATGGGAGAGAAGGTTCTTGCAGTCACTTTGAAGCTTGAAACTAATCCATACTTTTATACCCGGATGGATGTGATATATGGAGTCTGGCAAAGATGCTAGCCCAGCAGTCGGAATAACCGTTTCGTACCCAAATGCACCGTCGAACACTTTGCATCGTATCCTTCGATCTTCTGACTCAGAAGTATGCTGGCTACGACACTTGCCGTCTCAAACGGGATGTACAATGCGATCCGATGTATGTCCGACTGATGGTAGTCCGGTCTTCAAGCATGGAAGGCGGGTGAGTCTTACATGTGAGTCATGATACCTAAAATTGTTCTCTTCGTCCTTGCAGCTCCCATGCCCGGCGAAGGGTCTGGAAAAGACTGAGACACATGAAAACTCGCCAAGCCATCAGTGAAATACTCCTCCACTTCGCCTGGAGACCGCAAGGACATCCGAAAACCAGCCCGCAGCCCAACACACTGGATCGATGGCAACGGGTCTTGCCTGCGGCAACATTGCTTGGAGAGATTTTGTGATCAGGAGCAGTGTGATGGAGGCACATTGCGTATGCGCTCAGGGTGTCTGTCCACATCTTGCACTCCAGTGACGGGATGAATAATGTATAGTAGCAGCAAGGGTTCGAGGATTGTCGTCGCTGTCCTGAGAAACACGTAGACATCTTGCCTAGCATTAATAGATGTATTAGCGAGAGGAACCGGCTTTGAAATGTCCCATCTCTCCGCGTCGCGAATGTTGATCATTGGTACAACGCGAGAGGTCCTCAAGTCACTCACAGTCGGAACTGATGTACATTTCCGAATTGTGATCAAAGCAAACCCCAGGGATGCAGCAAATTTGCTGCGCCACAGAACGCTTTAGATTCGTGCCCAACATGATGTTGAGACATCATGGAATGCTTTCAATGTTGTTGTCGGGCACTCCACTTTCGATCGTTGTCGTTAAGAGGTCGCCTGTATTACGCAGGCCTTAATGCGCCCGAGCCTTCTCTCAGCTATCAAGCACGAGGCGCCCATAGTGGGAGCTGGGTCTGCCAACGCCACCTTTAGGCTCTTGTTGACTTATCGTGAGCCTTTTTTCAGGCTGCAAAACTGGCATCAAGTAATCTTTTCGCGGTGTTCACTCCGTTCTATCTGCCAACAGCCTTGCCAATCTCCTGATCACGGAAAAACATCATTCATCATTGATCCGGAAACACAGGCAACTCTCGCTTGCTTCCAATACTTCAGTCGAATGCAATTCATCCTCATTCTCCTCCGCAACAATCGTCAAATCATCTCTAGTGGCCGCACGTACATCGACGTCATCACTTTCACCTTGATCCTTCTTTCCCAATAGACCGCCCTTGGGAACGTACTGGTCGACAGAGAGTTTTGGTTTCCACCATCCTTTGGTGGCGATGAGATGTAATTGGTAAGCGAAGACGATATCTTGCTCCGTGCGAGATGAATAGTGATGCTCGGATGCCCTCTCGGCACCAATCTCAACACCAGCAGAAACCTCTGGAGTGATGGGTACACTGATTCCTACTTCACCTGACAGTGAACGATTTTGCTCTTGAGACCATTGTAGACCTTGAGCAATCTTCACTCCAGTGATCATATACACCGGCTGTCGTCCCAATAGGCCAGAATTCATTGCTGCTCTGACTGCTGGCTCCTGAGCACGAAAAGCGGCGTATTCGCTTCCAGGATGCTGTCGCAATGTGATTGTCTCGAGAGACGCTATAGTATAAGTTGCTCGAACATCTCGTCCTATTTTCGCGGACAACTTTGCGTTGGCGCCTTCTAGGAACTGGGCCCAGACACCACTGGAGAAACCACGTCTGGAAGAGTCACTCAATGCAGCCTCGAATTCGGTGTGTGTCACTGTTTCGAGCGTCTCCTTACACTCACTCAATGGCTTCAAAGGTCGGCATGGGTCGGCTACAATCGTGCCGATAGCCAAGGCGTCGCCAGGATGTGTGGTGAGGTTGGGTGCGAGAATGTAGGTCCTAGTCGCCATGGTCTGTGGAAGAGATAGCAACCACCCCCAGTGTCAGAAATGCTCTTTCGAAGTGGGTTGAGCTGCGGCTGAGGAGGCTGCATCGCACGTCACCCGAGTTGCATCTTCCACAGTAAAGACCAATAATCGTTCGCTACGGCAAGCTGCATCCTGCACAGCTTCCTCGTGAGCAGAAGCTTTGTTGATGAATACCCCGCACCACTGCATTGCGTGTTGCAGCTAGCGGTTCAAAGCAGTATATACTCAAATATCTTCTTCCTGTCAATGTAGGATCTGTTGCAAAAGCCAGCTGCGCTCAAATACCAGGATCTCTCATTTATCTTTCGAGCCATGTGTTCGATGCAGAACATCTTGTTCATGCCATGTCGTGTTCGCAGCTGCTCGAGTGTCGTGACTGTCCTCGGCATGTTGTTCGTTGATTCGAGCTCAATGACAGGGTCGCACATCTTCGCGGCGTCCAATACCAAAGCGCTGATCGCTGCTGCGACTGGCGCCGCGAATGAGGTTCCTTCAAGACACTCGATTGTCGCCTGGGACTCTTGAAATGCGCCAGGCATGTCAACTCCGAGAGTGCCAATAACGTCAGCCCCTCCAAAATTGGGTGGCGCGTTGAATCCGACAAACTCTCCTTCGTGTGTTGTGGCTCTGACGGCAGTGACAAATTCGTGGGTCGCGGGAAACATTTCCCCTTGGTCGCCGCCGGAATTGGATGCCGCGGCATAGAACAGGATAGCGTCCTTCCTTATGCTGATCGCATTGGAGATCGCTCTCGAAATAGCACGAGATTCTCTCTCTTGAGGCCAACCGAAAGACATGGACACGACGTTAGCTTCCATGTCATTCACTGCCCATTCCAAGGCCTACGTTATTTCGATCAGTTTGTATACGACTTTCTGCCGAGGATAGACAGACCTTGACGATATTCTCGTACGACTTGTCAAAATCTGCGTCGTTTTTTGCAACTCTGGCAACGCAGACATCAGCCGATGGAGCAACTGTCATGAGAGTCGCCAAAACATGGGTTCCATGTCCGTCTTCGTCCAAAGGAGTGGCAGAGGCGTCCACGAAATCCTTCCAGCGATTCTTCAGCCGGTTCTGGCGTGGTCGTGTCATGAAGAGATTTTCAGGGTCATAGCCAGTGTCCAGAATGGCAATCTTGGTGCGTATGGTGCCCGAGCTGCGATAGAAGGCGTGGATTTCCTTGTTGAGAAGAGACGACGCTAAACGGCTGAGCCATTGTTGCGAATGAGAACTGCTCGCGGTTCAGTTAGTACTAACGCGATACGGAACCACTGAACTTCTGACCTTGCTGCATTCTGATTCTCCGCTGGCCTTCGCTGTAAGAACAGCTGAGATGGTGGGACAGATTCCTCCTTCACCTGCCACGTTGCTCGACTTTTGTCGACTCCCACAAGTTTCCCTACCATTTCCAGTGGCGAGACAATATGCTTCCATAGTAGTGCCTTTCTCTCCAAAATGTCGGCTTCTTTTGTGTTGAATACATCACCTCTGAGGGAAGCTAGAACCGCTTCTCGAATCTTTTCCCGCACGTGTTCCGACTTGATTTGGAGCGACGGCCATGATGGCCTCTCCACGATGCCACGGCAAAAAAGCAATTCGTCATTGAATCTGGCCTGCCAACATAGATTATGATCTTCATCCATCGAATAGTCGTCATTGAAGATGTTTGTGAGGACCACTCCCAATGCAAGTATTCTAGGTGCCCAATGGACCGAGCCCTTGTGGAGAATGAACTCAAGCTCTGTCTCTTGTGGTGTTTGTGTTTGGGTTGTGTGCGCGACAGGCAGTTGGACGAAAGAGTACACCGGACTAATCATGCCCAAGTCTTCTTTCCTTCTTCTCTTGTTTTGAGACTCCTGAACGAAGTGTATAGAGTCCGCCGTCCAACGACCATTGATGAATTCGGTATCGTATAATTGCCAAAGTGTTCTGGCGATGCTGTGTGCAAGAAAGATCTTGCCGTCGTCAGAAAGACTGTACGACTGCAGTGCTCTGGAGAGCTGAATCTCAGGCCTGTTTAAGAGGATTTGCTCCGCTTCGATGACATCCTGTAGGTCATACAGGCCTTCCGCCGTGACACGAATCTGGTGGCGCACTGCACCACGGGGAAGTAAGAGAAGCTGGCAGAAATCGGAACCGTCGAGCAAGAGACGAGCATGGACGGGTACAGCAGCGTCTTCACATTGGACAGGTCGTTGTGATCCACTCGTAGGCTGCGGCCCAGGTCGTGCCCTCGCTCTTGGACGAGCTCTCTTGGCTGTGCAGAATCTCACGCAAGTCCAATGGCTCACATGTTCCTTCAAGTGACATTCAGCAAGCTGATACACGGTATCAACTGCGATGTCGTCGCTATCCAACAAGCTTTGGGGAGTCAGTCTGAGGTACAAGTTGTGCACACATTGCTGTCTTGGGAGACCGTGACCTTCGTCGCATCGACACTCGATGTACTTCACCAATGCAGCAGAGAGGTTGGCGTAGACACTTGCTGGGATCTCCTCTGGAGCAATCTGCTGTGGTGTGAATTTGTCAAGTGATTTTTGCCGACGGGGAAGCAGAGAATCAAGGTTCCTGCAGAGCGTTCTTCTTCCAACCTCGTCCCGAGCGATATGCTTGAGCGAGTACGCGACTTTGTTGAGATCTATTTTACCTTCGCAGAGTAGATAGAGTTTTGGAAAATCCCCTTTTGGATCGCAAGAGCGTCCTGACAGAGGAATGTAGGTTCTGTGAGGCCACTGCAACGTCAATTTTCTGCACGAGTATTATCGTAGAATATTTCACTTACACTGCACACCTTTTCGAGATCTCTCAAAACCTTCAGCACATGCTTCGATGACGGCGATGACTATCCAGGGGTCGGACGGTCCAATACTTCAACGATGCTGAAGAGCCGGGTGGCGATATCTATCAATTTTGGAGACTCGGCCGCGTTGCAAGCTTTGTGGGCGAGATCCCTGGCCGCAGTGCTGAGTGCCCGCGTAGCATCGCACGCGAACTCGAGCGCGACGGTGTCCATGGGGAATACATGTGTGTAGCAATATTGTCAGTCGTCCAAGGGGAGCTTGTTGCGGCTGACTTGGAACCACTGTCCACATGACGTGATCCGTGCCCCATTTAGACTAGACTTTCGGCGTTCAGCCTTTCGATCCTTCCCCACCACATTCACTCCACGTCTCATAAGCACCATTTTGATCTTAATCTATACTGTCCAGTATGAAACCGCAGCTAGCAGAAAAGCTAGAGCTCTGCCAGATATCGATCACATACCTGCACACAACCAAGCTTTGAGTGCCGCCACGGACTTCTGCCCTCACCGAGGCTTGTCCGCCTGGGCGATGGAACAGAATCACGGAGCATCAGATGCGTTACAGGTAGCTGCGCGGCAATGTCTGCGAGCTATCGAAGCTATTCAGGACGACCCACTACTCGCACAGCAGCAATGGGCGCGCCACCGTCTCATCGATTTTAATCTGTGGGCCGATGGGATTGGCATCTTTGCCAGCCGCAGAAACGCTCTCCAGCATCGCCTGCGCTACCATCAGGACGCTGCACAAATGCTGCTCTCCGTGCTTGAGAGTCTCACCGGAGTCTTTGAGCGTCTTCTGACGCTAGCAAATCTGCGAATCGACAACTCTCCTGACACCAGCGACTCCACATCTGCCCTCGATGGCACTGGCTCGCCGTTGTCGCTATCTCCTTGGTCATCGGATGCAGAGGCGGATGATTCTGACGAAAGTACTGACGATTGGCCCGCCGTTGAGGGCTTACATGCTCTCAATGAGTGTTGCCAGGATGCTGAGAACCTTTTGCGCCGGCTCATCGATTTTGCGAATCTGGTCAGAAGCGCAGGCGTATCGTCCCGAATCATGAAAGCAGATTTGACCTTCGATCTGCGCTTTCATCAGGATCTTGAGGAGTATCTGGCTTTCGTGCTTAGGCTTCAGAACTTCCAGACGTCTGGCAGCAACACTGAGGGCTTCCTGAGGACGAATGCTGCCCTTGCTATCACTTCTGTGAAAACAAGCGACATCAGACCAGATCAAAGTGTCCTGATACTTGCCAATTTGCGGCGTCGACATCGCTTTACATATGCTTGGAAGAGAGCCGACATGCTGGCAGCTCCCAATCGTGGCAACCCAATCCCTTTGATTGCACAAAGAGTAACTGCTCAGAAACCTACCCGCCCAAAGGAGGAGCTGGCAGAGATGCCTTCTACGAGCAAATCTCTTCCAATGCCTTTGGATGTAGTCAAGGGTATTCCCAGTCAACCTTCCGCTTCAGCAATAGCGACTTTGAACTTGGATTCACTGGAGACTTTGACGAATAGCCAAGAGCACACGGGGCTTTACGCCCCAAGTGTATCACAGTTCTCCGTCTCTCAGGACAAGCTAGTCTATCCTAAACCACCAAAGATAAGTGAAGAGCATGCCTTCAAGTGTCCTTGTTGCTGTCAGGTTCTGCCTAAAAGAATGGGCGCTAATGATAGAAATTGGAGGTACGTAAGGACGGTCTAGCGAAGCTTTGTTTGAGTTGATTGAGCCCCCAGGAAGCATCTGGCTCAAGATGTGTATCCCTACAATTGTCCCATTGTCAGCTGTACGGCAGACACGACATTCTTTGTCAAGAAGAAAGACTGGCAGAGACATCTCGAGACCCACCACCGAACACTTTCTTACTGGAGATGTCCGTTCTGCAGCGATGAGTCCCACCACGTTACCACCACGAGTCTACAAAAGCATCTTCAGGCTCTGCATACCGATCTCTTCGACAACAATAGAATTGATGTTCTGCTCGAGGTCTCACAACGGACAGATGTTGACCTCCCCGTCCAATGCGCCGTCTGCAACATTAGTCGAGGACCTCCCTCAGAAACCAGTGCCTACATGAATCATCTAGCTGAACATTTGCATGAGTTTTCACTGCTTTCTCTGCCCTGGAACGATATGATGCCCGCTCGAGATGTGGAGCCAGAACTAGCTCCGGCGGCGGCTATGAGTCGTTAGCTTAGCGATGAGCGCTATCACGTTACGACCCAAGAGATTGTAGCAGCCGGCGAAGTGCAAGTCTTTGACGATCCTATATCTGACATCCCGAGGTATCTGACAATTCCTATCGAGGAGTATTTCGATCCAGCAGACCGAACCGAAGATCAAGAATCCATAGCAGAGGAAGACGCCAAAATGCGAGCAGATCAACTTCAAGAAATCGCAGCTTGGCTATCGCCGCCGGATATGGAAATGGCGTATACCAACGCGATCGTGCTGCACGAGTCACCTACTGGGCAATGGTTTCTTAAATCGGATCGATACCTGGATTGGAAACTTGGAGTGACACACCACTTGTGGTTGAATGGCAAGGCTGGATGTGGCAAGACCACCTTGTGTTCGCTCGCTATCCGAGATATCAGAGCGTACTGTCAAGATCGTCCTGGTAACGGTTATGCTTTCTTCTATATCAGTTTCTCCAACGATGCCACTTTCGGTAAAATAAGTCTGCTTCGCTCTTTGATCGTGCAGCTAGGTGGGACGGGAAGAGCCTTATCGGTGCTCCTACAGCTTTACGACAACCCTAGACGAAGCCCTCCAGGAGAAGCAGAGCTCGAGTATATTCTAAGTGGTTGTTTCGAAGCATACGATCAGATATACCTCTGCATTGATGCTCTGGATGAATGTCCAGAAGACTCTAATCTACTGCACAATATGATAGAATACCTCCAGAGACTGTCGCAGACAAGGGAGAACGTGAAATTTCTACTTACAAGTCGCGACCTGCCGCATATCCGGAGCGCGATGAATCGACTTGGGGTAGAGTCGGTAAACATTTCGACACAGGCTACTGACGAAGACATTCGTCAGTACGTTATCACGATGCTTTCGCAGGATCCAATACTATCACGTTTAGATGAAGAGACAAAAGCACCGATTGAACAGACGATTTACCAAAAGGCAGATGGAATGTAAGCAGATCTCGCCCCGGTCGCTACCACTTTGACTGACGTCTGGTTGTTCCATAGGTTTCGATGGGCGCACTGCCAGTTGGGCGAACTCAAGAAACTGAAATCGCTAAAGCCTAGTCATGTCAGAAAAGCACTTTATTATCTTCCAGCTACTCTCGATGAGACGTCCGAGCGAATGCTGAGTGCAATTCCTGAATACGCCGCCAGTGACGCATTGGCGATGCTTCGATGGCTCGCGTACGCTCAAACTCCCGTACACCTTCCGGAGCTTGCAGAGGTTGTTATAGTCGATTTTGCGACAGACCCAGGACTAGTACTGACGGACCAACGTCCAGGGTTGGAAGACGCGCTAGAGATACTGTCGGGACTGGTTGTCGTAGAATGTGCCGCTTCGAAACCCAAAGGCGGCGGCAATGCACTGACTGAGATGAGCGTCAAGTTCGAAGACGGAAAATACATCCATGCCGATGATGTCCAGTCAAGTACAATATATGCTTCCGATTTATCGATCCACACGGATTCGACTTACAAAGGTGACATCGTCCGACTGGCACACTACTCTGTGTTAGAATTCTTGGAGTCGGAGCGCTTGCTCGCTGGAGATGGGCGAGCCTTTCACCTTGACACTGCTGGAGAACACAGAATCATCGCTCAGAGCTGTATAATCTACCTTATGCACTACAGTGAGAGCAGCGCGAAAACGGCTACATCAGAAGATCTTGTCCACTTTCCACTACTCGAGTATTCAGCACGATATTGGTCCTACCATGCATCTCGTGCGCAGCCCGGCCAGCCTATTGGCGAGATGAGATTACTTACCTCACCGGCAATGAGGGACTGGCTCCTCGTTTTTCAACCGGACGCACCGTGGAGAGATTATGTTGAACCTCTTGAAAGTATTGGGTCAGGTCTCTATTACGCAAGCTTTCTAGGCCTCCTCGCAGTAGTAGGAGATCTTCTGGCGCACGGTGCAGACGTCAATGCTCGAGGAGGGCATTATGACAATGCCCTCCAAGCAGCATCTGCCAATGGCCACGTGGAAATAGTGGATGTGCTATTACATCATGGAGCAGATGTGAACGCTGAAGGTGGATATCACGACAACGCCCTCCAAGCAGCAGCTGCCAATGGCCACGCCTATGTGGTCGAGGCGTTGTTGCGTTGTGGAGCGGATGCCAACGGCAATGAAGGTCTTCATAGCACTGCGCTGAAAGTAGCAGCCGGTAATGGCTACCACGCCATTGTTCAGATGTTGTTGAAGCGAGGAGCGAATGCCAATGCTTATTCCGAGGGAACCGATACTACCCCACTGCACGCCGCATCACGGAGCGGACAGGAGCAAGTAGTGCGTCTTCTTCTCGACGCTGGAGCTGACCTCAATTTCAGCGGAAGAATTGGCATGGATGAGCGCTTACAGACCCCGCTACAACTGGCAGCATTGGAAGGCCAAGAGAAGATAGTGCAGCTGCTGTTGGAAGCCGGAGCGGATGTGTACGCTCGGCGAGGAACTTCTGACACCGCGCTACATTTAGCCATGGCCGCAGGGCATGAGACCATTGTGCAGATGTTGAAGACTGCGGGAGCAGGAGCGTAATATCTTTCGACAACCAGCATGCCATCATCTCCTACCTGGTATGGAAAACAGTACCTGCGCCGTAGCAGTCTGGCATCAGTATTCTGACAACAATCAACTACGTTGGAAAACACAAACTGTTTGCCAATGCACGCACGGCAGATACCATATCCTCATACACCCACCACAAGAATGACTCTTTGTAGTGGTGTCAAGAAGTACACGGAATTCGTAAAGGGACCGCTTTGGTGGCGACAGCGGGCAGACACTTTTGGAATCGAGATCATGCTTTGCTACGAGCTGGCGCCGGAGAGTAGGTGCTTTCGTTGGGAGCTCGATCACCTCCAAATGTATTCATGTCAGCTTTGCACGAGGTGACAGTATTGTGCCACTCGCTCCCCGAAGGTGCGTGGTTCAGCTCTGTGTTCCAGGTGCAAGAGAATGATCCACTTCTGAGGGTTTGCGAAGACTGCAAGGAGTGCTCAGACTTCGAATGATTGTGAACATAAGTTGTATCTAGACGTTGAAGTGTAGATATTGCAAGTGAGCTCGGGAACCTCTCCTGGCGAGACTAGGAGGGCACAGGCAAACCCTTCGCGCGAAGTGACCTACTTGTCAAGCTGTATGAGCACTCGTTGCAGACTATGTGCTAGATGATCGTCGTAACACGACACTGAAACGATCCGAATACATCCAATCGTGCATGCAGCACAGGAAAGGTGCATACATCCTGTCTGCGCAACGTGTCACCCGTTGCACTCTTTGGAGCCCTCGCCTCGTTCTTCAGCACAATGCCTGCGAGTCCTCATCTGAGTCATTTGAACTGATACAGCTGACGCCGTACAAATGGCGGCTCCCGCTCATGCAGACGTTCCGCTCGTGGTCCTCGTCCGCCAGCCAGTTTCGTCCAAGCGTACCTCAGCCAGCCCATTGCCGCGCTGGTGTCTTTTTGCATGCATTGGCGCAAAGACAAAAATCCACCTTGACCTGGTGAAAGTTTACAAAATGAAGCAAGTGAAGACGAAAGGTCCTAATATGCGGCGTTGTTCTACGGCAGCCCCGATCTCCGCCTCGTGAAAAGCCACGTAGCGGCTTGCAGCTTCACGCTGGTATGTGGAAGCCATCGCGCTTGCTTCCGTATTGGGCAAGTTCGGCAGGGACACGATAGCTCATTAGGCCATGGCACGCCGCAAACCAGAGACCGGCCTCACGCCCGCCCGGTAAAGAGTTGGAATGTGGAATGGCAATGAATGCAGCTCAAGCCTACGGCAGGTTGGTGCCATTATTTGGCAGCGTCTAATCTGTTGGATTATCCACCGTTCGAAGCCACAATCAATAATAGCAGGGGAGCCTTGCCCGCCGGATCAAGAAATCTTCCCAAAACGCGTTGCCCATTGAGTCGAAGACGTGGAGATGACTGGGCTTGCTGGAAGTCTTGACCGAACATTCTAGGTCCCGCCACGTGAGAACGCCTCTTCCCAAATCCAACTAGCTGGCTTACAAGCGCTTCCGAAAGCTCTCGTGCGCCACACATAGCACAGTATCCGAGAATGGAAATCGGATCATGCGTGTATTATATTATATGCATGGAACTAAGTCCCTTGGACGGATACCGGAAGCCACTTTCCACGTGGTACTCCATCAATGGAATGGGTACAGAGGCTTGCATACTGTCTATGCACTATGCAAGCCCTTCCCGTTGAAACCAGGAAGCGAATTGTTGAAGAAGCTAGAAAGGTACAACGCATATGTGGCAAGCTCTAGCCGGGGATGGCGTGGTCGTTCAGCCAGCCACGATTTTCTTGTCGGGTCCGAAAACGTTGGATCGGGACCCGGGACCCTTGTTGCTGGGAGCATCGCTTGATCTTGCTCATCTGCTCAGCGCCAGCGGAGTTCACCGTTGAGCCACGTGGTATGCGTTCACCTTAGCCGCAAGAACGCTTCCTTCTGAGCGACAGGAATCACCATCTCCAGTACGAGGGTTTTTGCAATGATTGATCATTATAGTCTAAGTCTAATCGTTGAAATCTGTCGCCATTCGACCATCATGATCCCCATCAAACGTACTCCTTCGCAATTCTTACCAACATCTTCATATTGTTCTGATCCTGGTAAGTGAACCGCGTGAAAGTCTGCTTGTGCAAACACACAACATTCGACTTGCGTACATGCCACGTAATTCCCTCTTTCTCATGCTTGCCAGTCTCCGGAGGCTCCGTCATGTATCCATCGAATCGCGGATAGATCTCCAAACTGGCGTCGTGTTCTTTCGAGCGAGCGAGCCAGCCATTGAACCAGAAAGGCATACCCTCGTCGTCGAAGTGAAGGAGTTGTGACGAGCAGACTGTATCCTCACCTTGTTCCTTGGGTTTCTTCTTCTTTTTCTTGGGGGCTTTATCATTTGGTGGCTCTTGGCCGCTGCCTACAGGTTTTGGTTCTTCGTCCTCGTCGTCGTCGTCTTCTTCCACGGGAGCTTTCTCGCCCTCAGCGGGTTCGAGTGGACCGGGTGTTCCCATGGTCCCAGCAACGCTGTCGTGAAAGCTGTAACCCAGGTCGCCGGCCATTTCCCAGCTTAGCCAGAAGGTCTCTTTATCTCCGTATACCATTTCGTAAACGCCCTTCTTCCCGATCTTTTTGTCTCCATCTCGATCCGGTCCATTCATTCGCGTAGTGAGCAGGAGAGCGACGAAATGCTTCCATTTATCGATTACAACGACTCCGGAATCTTGCATATGCCCGCTCTCACCAGTCCACATTCTGTTCTTTTTGATATTCGCGGAATGAGGTCTCGGCAGAATCGATTTGATCCAATCCCGACGATTCTCAGGCATAAGATTGCGGTCTTTGAAGAACAAAGCTCCGGTTTCGACATACCCGGGGCTGTGGAAAAGCAGGTCAGGAGTTTGAAGGAAGAGAGCGTCAGCATCGATAAAGATCACTTCTCGGAAGGAAGACATCAGAATGGCGAAAGGTTTTGCTGCCCAGCCTGGTGAATGTTAGAGACTCCCGCGATTTTGGTGGAGTTGGAGAGAAAGAAAGAAAGAAAGAAAGAAAGAAAGAAAGAACAGGACTGCGTACCTCTCAACGTCCACCCCTCGTCTCTAATCATCTGTGCGATATTCCGTGTCGTGACACCCTCAATCTCCTCTAATTTATCCCTATTCTCTTCCCGGATATCCTGGTCTCCCAAGTACAATACTTCCACAGGAAGCATACATCCCAGCTCGCGAATGCCTCTGATCGAAGTCATGATATACCGCACCTGCTTATCCCCGCCCGTGAAAACAATACCTTTACCACCCTGGTAAAAGCTGGTATGCAGTGACATATGATCACTGTAATACGGCATCGTCCAGGGAAACAGCAACTCGGCCAGCGAAGTAAAATACGCGCGAAAGGTGTCGTACACATGAATTGCATCCTTCCGAGAAGCTCGTGACAGCGTTTTGGATTTGCTGAGACGATTGATCACATCCTGGGATTGGACGGCCGAAGTTCCATCTTCGTGTAAATGTAAGTCTTCCCATGCTTCGAAGGCTTCTTTGAACATTCGGACGCGGATCGTCAGTGCGTGAAGGAGTGTTGGTCCGCCAACTTCTGGGAGAGGAGAGAGTAAATCTTCCATGAAATCATCGCTGGGGAGCAAAGCTTCCAGGTCGCGAACTTTGTCTGCGATGTCTTCTCCGGAGCGTTCTTTTGTTTTCTTCAATGGTTGTTGTTCCTGCCGTGGAGGGGGACCACCTCTTCGTTGTCCAGGGTATTGCGGTCGGCCTCGGAACATTCGCGGTTGTTCTTCCAACTCAGGCTCATTGTGTTTTGCGTCAAGTCTCGCCGGTCCGTCTGACAACTCATACTCGCTGCGCCTTGCATCGAGCGTAGATGACCCGTCTGGCGATTCATATTCCTCGTTCCTCGCACCTGCTATTGACGATCCATCTGCAGCATCTGCAAATTCGTCAGGAACGCTTGATGAGCCCTTCCCATATTTGCTGACGACCTCTGTGTCTTTAATTCCTGGTCCAGCCAGTGATTGCACAATGGCGCGTGCCGTAGACGGGAAAAAGACAAGACAGATGCATATGGAAACGCCAAATATGAAGACCAAACGCTGCAGCAGAATTCGACGCTTCCGTCTTGAGAAACAGACGACCGTCGACATCTTCGAGATGACTCGCAAGCTGTATCCGATTGGAAAAGAAAATTGTCGAATGGCCAAAACACGCGAAACAGAAATAATGCCCAGCCAATGATGCGTGCCCCTCACGCCCAAGTGTCATCAGAGACGCGTTTGTGAGTTCTCGAGGAAGACGCGTAGCAGAGGAGGGGAAAAGGAAACAGCCGCTCCAAATCGTTGCTTCCTTCTCACTCTGCGACCCAAACAAAAAAAAACCTCACCTCATCAGAACCAAAGCAACCCAGCTCCAGCTCCAGCTCCAGCTCATCCAGCTCCGCCCGGCCCTGCATATCCCCAACTGGCCCATGCTCCTGCTTCCACAGTAGCAGTAGTCCCCAAACCCAAACGCCTCAACCGCAGCGCATCTGATACTTGGCAATCGAAAGCGAGATCACAAAAGAAGTGGCTGGCTACCGCCAAGAAACACCTGCATGTCTCGGCCCTTCCAAAAATCGTCAAAGTGATAAGCGAGGACGAGAAAAGGTTTTGTGGCGTTCCACAAGTGGAAATCCAAATCTGCTACAAAGAGAAGTGACCCAGAAAACTCTATTTCCTAAAAGAGTTGGAGGACCAGCAGATTCGATGTGCAAAGGGAGAGCTGATCTCGCCCGTTGTGCGTCTCAACGGTGCCCTTCGGTTTGAGTTTTTGTGACGATGGCGTTTTCGCCGACGTTGCAGAAAGGGCGACAAGAACGGTTGACGGTTGATGGTGCGCATCGTGTCTCGGCTCAGTCATCAGCGTTTCCGGGTCTCTTCAGGCCCCCGGATTTTTGTAATGTTTTGGAGGACCCATGGTTTCCTTTTCGAAGGCCGATGGTGACCGTTTGATGGTTCCCTGTTTGCTCAGGTTCAAGTTTCGACTTCACTTGATCAATCAGCGTGTTTCCTCTGTATAGACCCATCACGTTCGTACTATCTCTGTCGCATTCCGTACATTATTGAATCACCAGAAAGAACAGTGCAAATGGCCATGATACAGTGCAACAGCAGTGATGGAAAGTAAAAAAAGTCCTTTAGATTCGATACAGAAGCAATGGATGACATTGCTATATATGATGAATCTACATTTTCAAGAAAATACCAAAAAAGCTTCCCATTGTCCCATCCATTCTAAGATTATTTCTTCGTCGAATCGTTACTGTCTGATCTCGGTCGTTGCGAGAATCAGTGCAGAAGCCGTCACGCTTGCTAGCAGCAGAATAGAAAAAGACCAAATTCCTCCCCATCTTTCATTCTTTCCAAAACGATTGCAGCCATGCAAATGATAATGACAGAACAATGCGGTCATGATTTCCTCATGCTTCGAGGATCAGTGACTGTAAAAATGACAATACGAGATCACTGGTCCTCTGGCAAGTATGGAATGCCTTCAGTGATGTTGGCCACACGGATATTCCAGTCGTGGATCTGGGAGATAGCGGGCATGGCAGCACCACGAGCGTTGAGCGTTCGCTTGCGACCACGGGGCGTGCGAGGGTCGACGTAGCTACTCGTGCATCCGTTGTAAGTGATACAGACGGGCGAGCCGTAGAAGCGGGCATAGAAGCCTCCAGCGCAGAACTCGTTCACACCGCATTGGACACTAGATGTGCAGCGGCGGATGGGGTCGGACGCTCGAGGGTTGGGGTCGCAGACTCGATTTCCACCAGAGCCGGATTCAAAATCGCAGTAGCACTCGCTCGAGCAGCCTCCGGCGCCCGGCACGTTAGTCTCTTCCCGAACGGATGGATTACAGAATGGGCTAGAAATTTTCGTCAGCACGCAATTCATTACAGCGCAAACAGGCAGGTCTTACGTGGCGGATGGGCCGACAGTTGTAGTGGTGGTGGTGGTGGTGGTAGTGGTGGTTGTTGCTGTTGTTGTCGTCGTGGTAGTGGTGTCGGCGGTGGTGGTAGTTGTCGTTGTTGTCTCGTCTGCGGTAGTGGTAGTGGTAGTGGTGGTGGTGGTCTCGTCAGCGGTGGTGGTAGTAGTGGTAGTCTCATCCGCCGTCGTAGTAGTAGTAGTCTCAGCCGTAGTGGTGGTGGTGGTGGTGGTTGTAGTCTCATCGGCGGTAGTTGTAGTGGTAGTGGTAGTCTCATCCGCCGTCGTGGTGGTGGTAGTCTCAGCCGCCGTAGTGGTGGTGGTAGTCTCAGCCGTGGTGGTGGTGGTGGTGGTCGTAGTAGTGGTAGGGCTGCATACTGGTGGGGGATTTTGTGGTGGAGTACAGTCGCCGATAAAGTTGCCAGTGGACACATCAGTGCCTGTGCTGTCGGTGACGATAAATTCGCTGCGGGCCTGGGTGCCACCATTGGACCACAAGTAGGTGAACGCGAGGGCCTGGCCTTGTACGAGTGTACCTGCTTCATAAGACAGCTTTTGGTTCGGCAGCACAAATTGGCGATTCGCGCGAATATCTGCGTTCGCCTCGGTTGGGTTGGCCGCACTGCCGCCAAACCAAGCGCGTTCGAAATTGTCCACATTGGCTGCAGTGACGGAGAATGTGTAGAAACCCGAGTTGGGTGCTACGAAGTAGCCTCGTACGAGGATGGACTGGTTTGGAACATTGATTGAGGTAGGTCCTTGTTGCCTCGACAATGTCACGACACCTTCAGTAGTGGGATCGGTGTTACCTGGCCAGCCTACGTTGAGCCAGTTCAGGTCAGTCAAGCCTGATCCACCTGGAATTGAGCTTGATGCTTTGCAGAGGGCAATGTCGGCATTGTAGTTGCTTGGATTGGAGTCGACGAAGTCGTTTTGTTCAAGAACGACATAATTCGCGCCACCACCATTAGCGGAATACAGGATTTCCCTGGTTGGGTCAGAGACACAGGTTGGAAGACCGGCCACAGTAGTCGTAGTAGTAGTTGTCGTTGTCGTCTCATCGGCGGTAGTGGTGGTTGTCGTTGTGGTCTCGTCGGCGGTAGTAGTAGTTGTTGTTGTAGTCTCGTCCGCCGTCGTCGTAGTAGTAGTCGTTGTCGTCTCATCGGCGGTAGTAGTGGTTGTCGTTGTCGTCTCGTCGGCGGTAGTAGTAGTCGTTGTAGTCTCGTCGGCGGTAGTAGTGGTTGTGGTTGTCGTCTCATCGGCGGTAGTAGTGGTTGTCGTTGTCGTCTCATCGGCGGTAGTAGTAGTTGTTGTTGTAGTCTCGTCCGCCGTCGTCGTAGTAGTAGTCGTTGTCGTCTCATCGGCGGTAGTAGTGGTTGTCGTTGTAGTCTCATCGGCGGTAGTAGTAGTTGTTGTTGTAGTCTCGTCGGCGGTAGTAGTAGTAGTAGTCGTTGTCTCATCCGCAGTCGTAGTAGTAGTAGTAGTAGTGGTCTCGTCGGCAGTAGTTGTGGTGGTAGTAGTCGTAGTAGTTGTGGACGTGTCTGGGTTGCAATCTCCAATGAAGCGTCCCGAGGAGACATCGCCAGCTGAAGCACCCACAATTCCAAGGAAACTCTGCGCCTGGCTGCCACCATTGGACCAGAGATATGCGATCTCGAGGAGTTGATTCCCGATCAGAGGCTTTGTGATGGTATCAACCGTCGTGCTTCCCGGGCTGTCGAACGTAATCTTCAGGTCTGCATTTGCCTCTGTTGGGTTGGCCGTGTTGATAGGACCGATCCACAACCGCGCAAAGTTATCGTCCTTGTTGGCAGCAAGTGTGAAGGTATAGGTATCAGTGACGGGTGGTATGAAGTAACCTCGGACGTACACGGACTTTGTGCTGAGGTCGATCTGGTTGATGGGCGGGTTGGATTGAAGATTCACGATGCCGTTGCTTCCAAGAGGCCAGTTGGCGCTGATCCATGCCAGATTATTCAGTCCCACGCCGCTCTGGATGACAGTCTGCGCGAGCGCGGTATCGGCAGAGTAAGACTCCCGGCTTGGAGACTGGTCGCTGAATACAGTCTGATCGAGAATCTGGAAGTTGGCTCCGACGGGAGTGTACGACATGGGAACGACTGGAATGCCGAGAGTGACACAAGTTGGTCCGGCACCGGCGGTGGTCGTGGTAGTAGTAGTAGTAGTCTCGTCCGCGGTGGTCGTGGTGGTAGTAGTAGTCTCGTCTGCGGTAGTAGTGGTGGTAGTAGTAGTCTCGTCCGCGGTCGTGGTGGTGGTGGTAGTCTCGTCTGCGGTCGTGGTGGTAGTAGTAGTCTCGTCTGCAGTCGTGGTGGTGGTGGTAGTCTCGTCCGCAGTCGTGGTAGTAGTTGTTGTCTCGTCTGCAGTTGTAGTTGTAGTGGTAGTAGTCTCGTCCGCAGTCGTGGTAGTAGTTGTTGTCTCGTCTGCAGTAGTAGTGGTAGTAGTAGTCTCGTCTGCAGTAGTAGTGGTGGTAGTAGTAGTCTCGTCTGCGGTTGTAGTGGTGGTAGTAGTAGTCTCGTCCGCGGTCGTGGTGGTAGTAGTAGTCTCGTCCGCGGTCGTGGTGGTAGTAGTGGCCTCGTCTGCAGTCGTAGTGGTAGTAGTAGTAGTGTCCGCGGGAGTGGTGGTGGTAGTGGTTGTGGTGGCCACAGGAGTCGTTGTGGTAGTTGTGGTGGTCACAGGAGGCGTTGTGGTGGTAGTGGTAGCCGCCGAGGTAGTTGTGGTGGTTGTTGTGGTTCCAAGGGGAGGGTAGGGATTAGGCTCCTCGGTGCATCTCCTGTACTGGAAGCACTGCTCAAAGTCGTAGTAGATGCGGTTGGCGGTGGCGACCTCACGGAAACCCATCTGGTTCACACGTCGCGAGAACAGCAGACAACGGTTGTTCTGCGAATTGTAGGCGAACGACACACAGTTCCTGCTCGGATAACATGCGTAGTAGCAGTCCCGGAAATCATTCGAGTCCGATCGGAAGGTTGAGAATGCTTCGAAACCAGGCGTATTTCCTCTGACACCGCACACGGCGTTGCGTGGAGGATTATTCCTTCGAAGTGGGCAACCAGGAGCATCTGCTCTGACCTTGAGAGTAGTATCCCTGGTCACGAGCTCCGAGAATTCCAGGTCAGCGTCTTGGACGGGGCTGCCCAGTGCGAGTGGGAGGGCAAGAAGCCCTGCCAGCACAGATCCGAACTTCATGATGGCGTTCGGGTGGTCTTCCCTGTCGACGGTTGGGCGGGCGAGGGAGTGGGTGGGTGAAGAAAGGAAAAGCGATACGTAGGGCAGATGAATCTTAAGTACTGGATCGTGCCATATCGAGCATCACGACATGGCGGTATCATGCCAATGTGCTGTGCTCCCGGCGGCCTACCCGAGTCTACTGGAGGCTGATCAGTGCTGCGAGGGCTGAGCACGGCACAGATGGCTTCCCAATGCTCGACGATAGTCTCGACCAAGCGCCACACGTGCCGCATCGCTTGTGCGTCGTCCACAGAGGGACGGAGCCCGTCGAATCAGTCGGTCCGTGGCGCTGTGACTTGTGCTCGGCATGATAATTCGAGAGCTTCATGCTTGACTCGGCTACCGGAGTCGCGGCAGTCATTGAGATCGTCCAGCGACTGTATCCGGCCTAGTCTGGCGTCACGCATCTTCAGCAGATATGCCTGCTTGGGGATGGCGGCGGGCACTCGCTGCAGGCGGCGAGTCTCGAGCCCAAAGAGGTCGGGCAGGTCGTGGTACGGGACCGGCGCAGTCGACGGTGGCATGCACGTGTTGTTGCTGCCGTGGTTCCGCAGCAGCTGGGAGCAGGGCAGAGCTTCTTCGTTTGCACGTGGGCGACTTGTCCGGGCAGCGATGGCGGATGCGTGGCGTGGTCGGTGGAAAATGCGTTGGCAACGGTAGGCAGGCCGCAGCAGAGGCGCGCAGAGAGAGTCGCGCCTGCTTAGCGCCCGCATGTGCAGCGATCCGATTTCCTCTTTCGGCGGCGCGACAAGTAGGCAGGCTCGATACAGCGAGATGAGTCTTCTGCACTGCTCTCGGCGCGTTGAGCGATCTGCACACGGGCGCTGCTGCTGGGGATGCTGATCTTGCCACGCCCGCCGCGATGCTGATGAAGATGGATGCTCCTCGGCGTCGTGACTCCCGGCGACGGTGGGAGCTCTTGCGCGACTGCTCCATGCTGCTCTCGGCGGCGCCATGGCGCGCTGGAGCCATGAGGAGGAAGGCCGGCCTGGTTTGCTGCCACGAGGACCGGTTTGCTTGCCACGAGGCATGCTTTCGGGGCTGCCGTAGTCGTGACGCCTTCGCCTTCACCTGCGCGCGCACGACGCGCCAGGAGACAGGGCTGAGGAGAGGGGCGGAAGCGAGATCGAGCACGTCCGCCACTGCCTGTCGCCAGTACGGATATGGAAAGGTTCGCGCTGATGAAGGGGCTGCGATGATGCGTGCAAGGCCAAGATAGCCGACGCTGGGGCAAGCTTTGCCATGAGCGCCACCGCGACGCGCCGACCGAAACGGGAAGTGCATGTACACTTTCCACCACTTCCCGCGCTAATGGAGCTGCGCTGAACCTTCTTCCATCTGCTCGACCGCCCAACGAGGACTTTCGCTTGTCCTTGGCGCTGCACCGCATCACTCGCGGGCTAGAGCAGGCCGGAAGAGGCAATGCTTCTTGGATCCCAATGTCGCTTATCGTTGGTGACGATTCATTCGCGGCGTCTTCTCCAGTCGCGATGGCATGAGAGGCGTGCAGTGTCGGCGGTGCTCGCAATGGGCACTCGATCGTCGAGTTGCCGCTCGCTGCAGTGCAGCGCGTCCGCCGCTCCGAGACACGGCATGTCTCGGTCGAGCGAGATCAACGGTGGAACAGCTCATGCTCCCCTCTCTCTTCCACAATGGGCAATGAGTGGCAGAAGCGGAGCGGGGAGTCGATTGGTGAGGTCCAGAGCTCTCATCACCCACGTGGCTGCCGAGTCGCAAGCCCGTCCCAAGTCCAGCTTTCTGTCGGCCGCTGCAGCGCCGGGCCGGGCCCGGCGGGGCGGGGCGAGGCAGACTCGCTTCGCCCGATCGGGCTGCGCCGCTCGCCGAATGCATTTCTGCAGAGCCGCACTCCACGGCGAATCACCGCCCTGCGCCGCAAGCATCCCACGCCTCCGCTTCACGCCACACCACGCGCGGAGCTGCTGCAAACGCCCTCCGCTCTCTGCGGCCCTGCTCCAGCGTGTCTGTCTGCACTTGTCTCCGCCGGACGCGTGGTCGAGAGCCTTCGCTTCCGCCTGCAACGAGTCGAATGACGAGAGACGGCCAGCCAGCCTCCACAGCACCACGGCTCTCCATTGCGCGCGCATGACGCCAGCGCCGAGTGATCGACCCACCGTCGTGCCACTATCTCGTCGACAAGATGGCGCGGAGCTGCAGAGCAACCAAACTCTTGCCTCAGTCCCCTTCCTGGCCATGCGAACTGGACCGGGAGGGGAAATGCATGCAAAGTTCCCAACAAAATCCCTTCCATTGCTGGCGTCATTCCCCCTCCTGCGTGATGGAGATGAGCTGCTCGGAAGCTGGCATTGGCATTGGAGTGGCGCCGATGCCGATGCCTCTGATCCTGCTCGCAGGGAACCCATCAACGCCAATGGAGACGGCGAATGGGACGAACGGTATGTGGCATGTGTTGCCCATTCGACTGTGCCAAGGCAGACAGCAAGCCGTGACGCTGTGAGAGCCGTCTCAGTGCAACCACTCGCGCAACATCTCTCTCGGCGGCCACAGAGGTACGGCGGTGAGCATGTTCTGCACGGAGCCATCCGTCACTGTTTTGCTGCTGATACACAGCTGCCACGAAATGAACTTTCCCGACCCCCTTTTCGCTTAGTTGGACTCCATACGCGAATCCGAAGCTGCGCGGCGGGACACAAAAGGTTCGGCCTTAACTAGTGGCGCAGATCAATCCGGCTGTCTGCCAAGTCGTCCCGAGCTGGCCACGCTTCCAGGACCGCTGCAGGAGTGGTGCATCTCGACGCGCCACAGTGCTCACGCTTGGTGTGAGGAGTCGGCTTGTCACCACCCCAGAACCCAGACCCAGGCGCATGGGATAAGGCCTACGTGCTAGCGCGAGAGCCTGACGGGACGCTCCATCGTCACTGCTACCACTCACATGTTCATGCTCCGTTCCAAAAATTTCTCCTACAGCAGACGACTGTCAATCCCGACGCCTTGAACCACCTCCACGATGGGAGAGTGGGATGACGCGAAGATGCTCGCTGCCCCTTCACCATCGTCAGGCTTGCAAGTGGTTTTCAACCAGTTGAGTGGACGAGTATGGAACCCTCGCCGACGCATCGTCCGCACGGCAGTATGTGTGACACTATTCGCGCTTGGCTGCGCATGGCACTGGAGCTCTCAGGTGTGTATAGTATTGAAACAAGAACCTTGATCGTACCATCTCGGATCCTGACTCCCCCAGGCGCACTCCATTCAGGACTATTTCGCGCCGACGCCTGCATGGTCATCCAACAACGTGACGGGCTTTGTGAACATGGGAGCAATGCAAACGCATCAGAATTGCAACGAGATCGAACACGTGGGGGAAATAGGCGTACAGGACAGCCTGCACGTCGACGACGACCTCGTTGCGATTGCCAAAAGTCTCGACGACCATCCGCTGGTGGACTACGGCGATGCAAAGAATACACACACAGTCGAAGAGCTCGTTGCCAAGACTTGGCTCCGAATGGCTCAGTCGAGCGTGTGGCTCGAAAAGTACCAAGTCTACCTAACGGTCACGCGCGTGCTGTTCTACAACAAGGGCGTCCGGCATTGGCCCGTCATCAGCTTCATTCGTGGTCAAATTCACGATCGGCATTGGAAGGAGCTCAAAGGATATGTTCTGCGCTGGGAAGACGAGCGCATCGTCTTTCCACGCATTTTTGACATACCCACTCCCTACCATTTCGGTGGTATTTTCTACGGGCCTGAAGACCCACGGATCATCATCGAGGAACATCCGGATGCGGAGCCTGTCATCATCTTCAACATGATGAACGATCTCGACAATTCGAAGCGTCGCAGCATGTATGTTTATCGGCCATTCTCGAACAAGGCCACCATACTTGCGCCGCGCGGAAGGGACCCCGGGGTGGTTGAGAAAAACTGGATGCCCTTCTTCTACAAAAGCCAAAACGAGGAAGAGCGCAAGATTCCCGGCCCGAATCGCTACTTGCACTTTGTGTACTTGTTTTCGCCTCTCATCATTGTCAAATGTCGCCTACAGTATGGCTATTGCGACGACGTCTACCATCAGGACATTCCGCAGCAGCACAGGATCGAGCACAAGGACACCATTTACAACGACACCAAAGCCTCCCTGCGAGGAGGCACAAACTTCGTCCCGGTGACTCTCGCCGATGGGAAACAGTCTTTTGTCGGATTCCCGCGAACCCACGTCGATGGAACGTGTAAAGACGGGTATTATCGTCCCGAACTCGCCGTTTTGTCCGCCACCGCAGACAACCAATTCCATCTGGACTATCTCTCTGGCCCCATGGATTTTGGCGCAGCCGTTATTCACGCTACCCCGGACCAATGCTTCACGGGCAGAATCTTGATCGCCAACAGTATCGCCAAGTGGGACAAAACGGAAGCAGATGATACCATGACCGTGTCTGTGAGCGTGGACGATTACACGACCGAAGTCGTCAGACTCAAAGGCATCTATTCCATGCTACGAACTTTACCCGGAGTCTCTGCGAATCATACGCACGAAATTTCAGAAGAACATGATAACCTGGCGGTATCTGTCCCCGGATACGATGTGCATGGGTGCTGTGTCGAATCGGCGATTCGGGGTGCTGAGATTGCGTATACACTTAGCAAACAGAAACCGATCCATGATGCGGAGAAAGCTGCGGAGAGGAAGAAGAAGGAAGAGGAGGAAGAGAAGAAGAAGGAGGAGGAGCAGAAGCAGAAAGAGGAGGAAGAGAAGAAGCGGAAAGAGGAGGAAGAGAAGAAGCGGAAAGAGGATGAAGAGAAGAAGCGAAAAGAGGAGGAAGAGAAGAAGCGAAAGGAGGAGGAAGAGAAGAAACAGAAAGAAGAGGCCAGAAGAAGAAGAAGACGAAGCGAAAAGAGGAAGACGTGGACACAATCCATTCGAGTTGACGAGAATACCATGAACATTTCGCAATAGCACTTAGACTTTGAGATTTCGAATTGAGCGTACTAGCACTGATATAGACTCTGAAAACTTTCCATCCAATTCGCCGTTTCCTGTCTGTGTGTGTGTGTGTGTGCCGTCTCCGTGTGTGTGCCACAGGCGGCGGCGGTGGCCCTCGCTGTTCCCCAATTCTAAAGTCCATCGCGCGACGGCTCAAAGAAACGTGCAGTGCGATGCAAGTAAAGCTGTTCCGAATCGTCTGTGACAACGAGCCATTTCGGTTGCATCGTGCGCGGACAGCGATATACTACTCGAGACCAACTCCGGAGACATATCTGCTTGGACTTTTGTTGATGATGTGAGCGGCCATGTTTACCAATCTTGCATTCGTGTGAGGGCTCGGGAAATATCATTGCTGTGTTCATACTTTGTTCCGGCGTCTCCTCAATCTCCCGCCTCGCAAAGCAAAGCTACGAAAGGGTAGAAAAACGAAGCTGATGATGATGATGATGATGATGATGATGACGATGCTGCTTATAATCGACATCGTCAGAACAGATATCCTTACTATCTATGTCCATAGTGGATCAATCCACCACCGCTCTTCGCACAGGTTGCAGGTTTCCTGATCCACATCCATTGTTCATCACAAATATACACTGTGCCAGTTGAAAAAAAAAACAAAAAAGGGACCTCCCCCAAACGAGTCAAGTCGATGAGCTGATGAACCTGTTTTCCTCTCTCGCCATCAGATGGTATTCTGCAGGAGGAACTGCCGAATGCGGTAAACGGACGGAAGACGGAGAAGTGGGGAGGGGCCTTCGCTTAAAAATCTATCCAGGAGGGGGCTTATCGTGCACAGGGCTGGCTGCTCTCTCTTTATCCCTGATGAGTGAGATTGTGGCTGCGGGACTGATTCGGGCCCGCCACTCGACCGGCGTTGGGGTTTCCGGCTCGTGTTAGGGCGGGAGGAGCTGTCTTCATGCACAGATCCTTGCCCGGTGCCACTTTTTGATCACTGTAGAGAGTTGAGGGACCAACAGCAGAAGCGACGGGAGAGACTTTCACGCTCATCAGTAGGAAAAGCGTGGGCTGGCATGAAGAGCCCAGTATTCAACGTGACTTGTCCCAAGCCCATGGAGCGCATCTCCTTCGGCCACAGTTTATTGTTGACCAATTTTTTCTTGAAATGTGAAAGGGTCGTATAATTCATCGTCTCATGAATTCGTTAAATACAAGGTGACGACTGTTTCGCCAACTAGGCAAGAACCACTGCATTTCTTTGGCTTCTTGCTCTCATTCCCTCTTGGCCTTGTCCTCTACACGCTGTTGTAATTTCTTCGCATCTGCAGCCTTTCTGGCCTCCTTTTCCAGTTCGAGCTGGTGCCAATGTTTGTGATAGTCCTGGTCTATGGTGCTGCCCCACGCTACCATTTCCAGCAGAGTGTCCCGGAACTCTTGTGGTAGTGGCGCCCACCGCTCAGAGTGCCGCATTCTGCACGAGTTCCACTCGGGCTGGTATGCAAGAGCTTGAGTAGCAAGATCTGCGCGAACTTGCTTGTCTACTTTTGTGGAGTAGTCGAAATCTGGGGACAGTTTGAGCACCTTTTTGGTACGACGGAGGGCATCAGGGATGGTTTCTCCAAGATACCAGTGCGTCCAGTGCGCGAAGCCATGGTCGCGGCCCTTCATATTGTTGAGAATCCCACCGTTGGCGATCCACGGCTGTTTTCCATCCCAGGTCGAGTGTACCATGTGTTCGGTACAGTCTATCTGCGTGCCGGGGTCGATGGCAGAGTGACTGAGCTCGTCCGGAGCCATACCAAATCTGGCTGAAGCCCAGGGATGGAAATGGAAAGGGAGCTGACTGAGCTCCCCTGCAATCCAATATGTCTCCTTGTCGCCATGGAAGTAATTATAGATCTCTGGTTTGCCACCAGATTTCGCATTCATCCATGCTGTGAATAACATCATGATATAGTTGCGAGGTCGGGACTTGTCGAACATGACGACGCACGAGTCCTGACCCTCTGTCACAAAATCGCCAGCCCACAGGAACGATTCCCGAGTGAGGAATGCCGAAGGCCCGTGTCCGGCTTTTTCTAATTGTGCAGATAGCCACTTGTTCCGCTCTCCAACCGGTTTCCGCCTCCCGTCGCCCCACCACTTGGAGCGATCGTGAAAGTAGAGGGAGCCAAACTCTTTTAGAGAAGGGTGTGTTTCGAAGGCATCGTCAGGCTTGGCGAAGAAGGTTGCATCCGCGTCCAGCAAGATGACTTGTGCATGTCTCGAACCCAGTATCGCGAAAGGCTTGGCTGACCAGCCTTGTAGTCCGACCAGGTCCTGGTCAAAGTGTTTGGTCAAGTCGACAGCTTCAATGTCGACTCCGTCTACGAGATTGAAGAGATACTCGCGCCATGCGGGCGACAGATCGTTTTCACCGAGATATGCCAACTCGATTGGCAACGTGCTCTTATGGACTTTTCGCAAGGTGACGATGGCCACGGCAACGTTGTAGACATAATTGTTTCCAACCGGAATGACAATCCCCGTAGAGAGGCTGTCGCGCGAACCGCCAACATTCTTCCATGGGTAGTACTCGATCTTCTCGGGGTGCCAGAAGGGAAAGAGCTTCTGGACCGCCGCATTCAACAGGCTTGAAGTCTCGGAGGTCGAGCCCGTGTGTTCCTCGGCAATGTCTGCCATCACGGATACCATGCGGCCCTTCAGGCCGAAATCGAGGCTATCCGTGAATTTTTCCATCTCAGCAGTAATGTCATGGCTAGGCGGGTGGTCCGCTATTGTTTCTTGCTGTCGGCTTTCGAATGGTTGGCTATGATCGAGCAGGCCGAAGTGTACAAGGCAAAAGACGACGAGAGCGGCAGCGATGAGGCCATAGTAGCCGCGAATGGCCGCCCGCGCTGTCCTCGCCTTAGTCCCGCCTGACCAGGCCATCGAAGTTGGCTGGTCAGTGAAGAAGGCGTCGAAATGTCGACGAGATGGATGTCATATGGCTGTCTGGAGGGAGTGTTCATGCGATGATGATGTAAGTCAACATGTTCGACAACTTTTCGCTTGCATTCCGCCGCCCCTACCAAGCTGGACTCGTGCAGCGGGTTTGCAAGCCACATCCGGACATCGCCGCGTGTTGAAAGATTAAAGTCTGCCACGTTCGTTCTGGAACAAGGACACAATCATTTGTGTGCTGTCTCTTCAACGCTCCAGGCCAGATATAGCACCATCGCTTCAACATCCGCTTTGGGTCGCCGGACACATGACAGAGTTCGCGCTACTTCAGCCATTATGCAGGGTGAGCGTCTGGCCCGACATGCTCGTTCGTCCGTCCGGTTCCCGGCTCCCCAGCTGCGATATGCAGATCGTGATGGAGGACAGCCACCTCAGGACGACGCAATTAACGGATCGACTCCATACCGCCATGACATGACGCAAGCAATGGAACAGGCTGTTGCCAGAGTCATTGCGAAACGCAAGCGCCTCGGATTTTGTGGAACACCGACCACAGCTTTAGTGGTGCATGTAGGAGAGAGAGACAGTCTGAACAGGAGCAATGAATGCCTGAGCTGGTGTTTCGAAGCTCCAAGTTGTTGTCCGGTGTTGGCTGGTGAATTCCCGCCGACCGGGCTTTGTTCAGCAGCACCCAACACAGCAAGTTAACGCCTCATTGAATTATTTGCTCATCTACCAAATGTAATATCTCTCGTCGCACGCCTTGCTTTCTACCCAGCAAATAGATGGTCCTTCATGCGTCGTGCCAAGTCGACGCATTTCACGTCGACTCTCCGGAATCCTTCCCCAGCCCAAATGACGAGGAATGTCATAACGAGATAGCCGGGAAGCACGTACCAGATTTCCTCGTCTTTGGTTCCGAACAACTGCTGTTGCCACGGCACAAAATATCGCTCCCACACGATCCAACGGACGGTGTTGTGCATAGCGTACATACCGAACGATAGCTCGCCGATGAATTGGGAGAACGGCGTCAAAAGCGGTGCTCGCAGCAGCGACGAATGCTCCAATGCGTAGCACAAGCACATTGCCCCGATCGATAACGGCCATTCGATGATGTCGCCCTCCGAGTCCTTGTAAGTGGGTGGCATAAGCGAAGCCGCTACGTTGTAGGGGAATGGTGACTCCGTGTTGATGTACTCTGGACCAGCTGGAGCACAAAGGAAAACTATGCCGACGTAAGCAAGAATGAAGTAGGGTAGCTGCCGAAGCAGTGTAGATGTGAGCGGCGAAGTAGGTGATTTCTCTCCTTGCTTCTGGGAGAACTGAGCCCAGCCAGGCCAAGTGGACTGGTCAACGGCTGTATGGGATCCTACATCGATCTCAGGCAAGTCGTAGTCTGGTCTCCCGGAGACAGCAGGGTTGCGTTCATCATGCATGCTCGATGGCAACACTGTCGATTCGGCTTGTTCCTTGTGCGCTCGTCCAAGCCGGCGATCTGCCAGCCACATGCCGAATAGAAACAATCCAGCGTAGGCAGTTTGGTACCAGAAACATGCTGCGCTGGTCGCCAGCGTAACAATGCCCCGCTTTCGAGCGTTCATCTTGCACACCGCAGCGCAAAACAGGAACAAGAACATGCTGCCCCGGAATTCAATCGGGATGGTCCACATCTGAGGAAGATAGTTGCCGCCAAGTATTCCGGAAACCCACGAGGTCGAGACGTGGGCAAATGGATCCATCATTTTCATGGTGTCCCAGATCCAATTCCGGAAATTCCCAAGATGTGTCGGCTGCAAGACTTCCGGAGGCTCTGACTTGTAGGCAATGCCGGTCGAGAAGCACACCATGGCTATGAAAGTGGCGAAGATGGAGGGAAGATATAATCGGACATAACGGCGAACGACGGAAGAAGCCAGAGAGTCCAACACCTTGTCAGACTGGTTGCTGTGCATGTAACCCAGCATCGAGTAACTCAAGGCGAATCCTGAGATGATGAAAAAGACGTCGATCATGCCGTGACCCTGATAGAGAACCTTGAAAGCCGAAATCTGCATAAACGGACGCTTCCATGATCGCCAAAAAAAAACCGTATGACCATTGTAGACTATCCATGCGGCGTACCCTCGGAGCGCATCCAAGTAGGCTGTCGGATGGAGTTCGCCAGTGTCTTTTGTTGGTCTGAGGGAGCGAGGAAAAGCTGTAGCGATGAGCGAGAGAGAAGTGTTGACGACACGCATCAATTTGAAAAGACCCATCCCTGTCATGGACTTTGCTGTTGATGCGTCCATGACTTAGGCCTTGGTTGTAGTGAACGATGTTCCAGGCCGTGTATGTGCGAGTGGTGAACAAATAGCGACGTCCGGTCGCAGAGACGATGCTGGTGATGACTGCGTGCAAGCCGCCTCCTCTGTACTGTTCCCGTCAGGGCCGGCGGACACCACGGATCGGAGGGCTGGGCGTTGCCGCGGCTCTGCATACATATTCCTCTTTGGTAGTGTTGGAGTTCCACGGTGTATTTAAATTTGGCCTCGCGAACACGTGGTTGTGCACCTATATACACTGGTATATACAGCTGGGGACATAACTTAGAGTGGTTTAGCTTGCGCTTCGTACTAAAGGGTTCTGGGTTAAGGGTCGCGAGCTATAAATATTCAGCCTGGCAAGCTAGTTACGCTAGTGCTCTTATACGGAGTCACCGTATGGCCACACCTACTAACAAAAGACCAATTATCTACCTTGACCTGTCCGGAGGTCCTTACAGGTGACAACCTATATATAAATGCGATATGAATACTACAAAGTACAGATCTGCGGCCTCTAGAGGTCGGGAAGGCAGGTTAGCGAATACTAAGGGTTATCTAGCTAGGTCCTGTAGGTACGTCAGAAGACACGATTTGGGGACGATCTACGCTAATACGAGTCTCGAATCGTGTACGTAAGACCCTCGGCTGAACGGCTGCGTATACGGTATATTACACGGTATAGGTAGCGTACACCGCTTGTGGGCAACATCACTACTCTCTGGTACAGAGTGTGAGAGGAGACTCAAGGCGAAGTGTATTCTGGACGCGGGGGAAATGAGAAAGCGGCGCTTGGTTGCACTATTTGTGGTCTGGCTCTCACTACTACTGTCGGCGAGAAGCCTAAGTCTCTCCCCGACCATCGACATCACGTGGTCAGCTGGAATCGCCGACCCGAGTGCAAGTTGCGCCACCCGCGGGTGCTTAATGCAGGAATTTGGGCTTCTGTTTTAGCGAGATGAACGCCACTTCTCTCTTGCCACAGCTGATTTTCTTGTTGGCAATGCAGACGGGACGCATGGGGAATGGCGTGCGGCCTGAAATTATGCGAGATACTGAGATCCAGCTTGGGACTACCTTCTACGGGCTTTGGCAAGCGTTCTCCTCCAGGACAAACTTGGGATGACTGGAACAAAGACTGCACAAGGTGCTGCTAAAGCGATCGTGGACAAATCCGTACGGCCCCTGGTACGTGCATACGGCTTTCCATCATGATTCATGAAGCCTCGTGCTTCGACAGATAGTGATCAGCACAACTCCTTCATAGAGGGATCCCTGCGTTCGTACTATTGTACGCTTTGTTCTGTCGCAGCCGCAATGGTCCAATTCCAGAGCAGCAATTCCGCAGCTTTCTGTCAGTGCTGTTGGCAATGCATCATATCGTTCGTATGGCTCGTCAGGATGTACTTGTATGGGAGCTGCCGGCAAATCCGTAGACGGGTGTTCTCCGCCTGCCCGTTCTGTGGCACAAAGGGCGTGCAAGAGCCCGACTCACCTGCACACAGACAATCCAATGTTTACCCTCCAGCTTTTGCGACTTGCACATGAAGACGACGAACTGGTAGCTGCAAGACAACTTTTCGACACCACAGCTTGGCATTGCGGTGAGCCAGTCTCCAGAGCGCTGATTGGCGGCTTCGGACGCTGGACTTCTCCGCGCATCTTCACATGTCCGCTAACTACCGAGTCGCTCGAACGTTCCAGAGATACTCGAGGCCTATACGTGACGGACAGCAACATGGAATTTGTGGGATACGCTGACTTCGCGATGTCTCTCGCAAACTTGACTCCGCAGCTGCATCGCTTGTCGAGACAGAGCGCCTTGGCAACGCGATATAAGGCTGAGATATCAGGATCGAATGCGCACTGGAGAGCGCATTGCCGCGGCCGGCACCTTGCAGGTCATGAGCCGTAGAGGAGCGCTGGAGAGACCTGGGTGTACGGTGATACGGCCATTGTTGTTTCAACCACGCGTAGTATGGTGGCTTCTCAAAGGACTCAAGCACAAAACCAGCTTCCGCTTCAGATTATGGGGTGCCAGGAACATGTGGGAAAATCTTGGCGACGAAAGTGTTGACTTCAGCGACAGCCAACGATTCATCCGACTCAGGATCCTTCTTGTTCTTGTTCTTGGGAGGTGGTGGGAATTGCTAGAGCTCCATCTTGACGTGCTTGCCCTTCGCTGTTATCAGATCGTTCACGTAATTGTATACTTGGTGGTCCTCGGGCTTCCAGGCCTCCTCTGAGCGCGAGCGCTGCTTGATATTGTATTGGCCTCTCATAGGCTTACCGCCGTCACACTCGAATGTCAAGGTGTACACGCAACGAGGGCCGCGGGGTTCATACTCGAGTCGAAAGTCCTTCAAAGCGCCTTTGCCAGTGAATGGAATGTCCTAGATAGCTTTGCATGGCACACGCTCGCCGACAGTCCAAGGCAGCTGTACCCGCACTGCTAGTGCTACTCTCATGTATACGAGAGAGCATGTCATCTTCAGGATATTGACCAATCTCTACTACTCGATCTTCGGAAGGAAGGTGTGATCAATGACGAAGCGAGCAGGAAGATCGGGGTCTACGACCTTGATGTGATTGCTGAGCTCCTTTGCATCAGAGTTTGCTGGCACAGAAAGGACAACCATGATGGTGTCTGCTGTCACGGGCAGATCCTCCCAGGTCTGCGTCTCCTCGTTTCAGTTCTTGTGGAAGTCCTTGATCAGGGCCAGATGGGAATAGTACTCATGCGACTGCAGGGCGTTTGAGTTGGACTCATGGGCAGGGTTGATGAGATCTTGAATGCGAGCGAGAACGACGAAGTCGTTCTTGTCCGCGAAGTTGACTGGCGTGAATGCGGCGTACTGTGCGTTGTACCCCTCATTGTCGATGTCAGCCGACAACTCGAAGCCGCCTGCCGTGAGCGTGAAGCTGGTGAAGACTTCGCCCAAGCCGGGGGACTTGTGTTTGAGGACGACAGCTTTGCCGCTGTGTTGCATGGAATAGCAGACGTCAACGCAGAAGGTCTCTTCGTCTTCTGACTTCTCCTTGCGCAGGATGACCTTGTCTTATCTGCCTTACGCTGACATCGGTGATTCTGGCAGCGTTGACGAGCTCCATCGTGTTGGACTTCAAGAAGCTGAGATCGAGAGCCATGGCTAAGTCTGCCAGAGCCTTGATGTCTTCAAGGGTGGGGTGTTCTTGATAGTCAGCCTGGATGCTGAACGAGCCATTCTCTCCGTCGACCGCGCGCACGAGAAAGATCTCGAGGCCGTCTTCAGAAGCGGTGAGGCTTTGTCCGAAGATTGGAGACTCAGGCACGATGGCTTGCGAGGAAGGGCGCAGATTGGTGCGTTGGTTCTTGGGTGTGTGCAGTGGGCGAGGGGCCTAGTACGTCGGGAGCGGCGGTGTAGGGATTGCCGTGGACTTACAAGTCGCGTAGGCGAAGGGTGGGCAGCAACAGTGGGCTACTGAAGGAAGGGGAATTGAATTGGGGGCTACCACATACGGACGTAGCTTGCGATTTGAGCATATAGCTGCGTGCGCTTCGAGCAATCGATCGATCTCAATCGCAGAGTGCCAGTAGGAAGAGGGCCTGCAGGCTCTCAGTTGTCCGAGATGGTGCGCATGAGCAGCGCAACTTTATGGAAGACTACCGGCTGTGCGACAAACACAGCCTGGTTTGCTTTTTAGTCACAGTACCCTCCATGTTGATGATGTCCTCATTGTCTCTCCGCGTGTCAAGTTGGAGGAACAAGCGAATGGTGCCTTCGAGCACTCACTACATTGAACTTCAATGACCTGGACCAACAGCTCATGAAACTCCTTCCAGCACATCCAGACATCTCAAGATGACTTTCGCATACTGCCAACGAGTTCTTCTCCCAAAGACAGTCCGGGCCCATGTAATCGCCATCTTCGGTTCTCTGTCGGGGATACCAATAACTTCCATGACACCTTCTGAAGCTTGCTGCAAGCACTGCCATGCCAACAAAAAGACTCGATAGGCGAACAACAACACCCATGGCGGATCTCCGGCTCGCTCGGACGCTGTGTCCAGGTAGCTCAAGAACCAGTCAAAATGCGGCTGTATCGTATGCAAGATATCTGCGCTGAAAGTCAGGCTGCGTGATGCCGCAAGGTAGGTTGAATGTTCCAATGCAGCATCAATACTGGAGTGTACCACGCCGTCAGTGTGTGAAAGGGACCAGATGCGGAGGTCTATCATGGCCATTTCCCACGTCGCTCTGAAGCTGATGTTGTCTGCGATACTGGAAATCTCTGTGCCATTGGTGGACTCATTGTAGGGCGAAATAGTGTGTAGAGAGGCTTTGAGTGGCTCCACTCGGTCCATGCTGACACAGCCGGTTATCGAAGACCACCCGGAAACCTCACGAATACTTGACAATGCAAAGTGTGCGAAGCTCGTCAGGCCGAACGGGTCGGAGGCTGCGATGATGTGCTCTGCCGGACAGTCGCTCGCGAATATCTGGCGCACGGCGTCTGCGTACGTGGGACAGGAGCTTGATGTCGGTCGACGAGTTAGTCGGCGATAGGCCCACTGAGCGGACGTGGGAGCTGTCCAGTCGTGTGTCGAACAAGGTAGATCATGTTTGATCTCAAGATGGGAGAGCAGGCGAGGAACGGAAAGCAAGTGGTACCACAGAGCGTCCATTTGATGCACGGCAAGAATGGTGCGCTTACACGATTCCGCAAAGGCGAAGTGCTCCCACACGGCTTCAAGGTCTTCGGCCATGGTTTCATCTTGTTGTGGCCTGGCTTGTAGAAGCCGGTGAGAGCGAGCTAATGTGATCAATCGAGTATGCAACCTAAATCCAGTTGCAGAGTGGCGTCCGCAGAGGTAAAGCACCGCGCAGATCTCGAGTAGGAAAAGACTTTGCGCCAGGACAAGGGCATCTTTCGCATTGCTAACTTCGACATCGCTAATGGAGTCCACAAGAGCGACTGCTCGTTCGTAATAGTGCATGGCGGTATTCGCTACCGAGATGGTCTTT
Source organism: Cercospora kikuchii (assembly GCF_019650295.1). Classification (NCBI taxonomy): domain Eukaryota; kingdom Fungi; phylum Ascomycota; class Dothideomycetes; order Mycosphaerellales; family Mycosphaerellaceae; genus Cercospora; species Cercospora kikuchii. Next base: position 705,015 of record NW_025408590.1, read on the forward strand.
TCGCTGTATTGAAATCCGATTGATAACATAGCAAGAAGTAAGAACTCTGGCACAGCCGCAGGATCGAACGTGGCCTGGTGAATTATTGGCAAAGACGGCGCAAAAATGTTGAAATAGAGCTCAATGCCACGTTTCGTGTGGGTTTCTAGCGAAGTCCAGTCTTGCTGAATATGCATATTCTCGGATCTTGCCCGGCTCTGCGTGCCATAGTCGAGCAAAGCTCCCGATGGAGCTTCGTACGAGCCTTGATTACTTGACATGGAAAAGGAGCCATCGTGTGAAGACCAGGAGTGACCGCCAGGCGTCTCATCGAGTAGTACCTCGTCCTCATCACGAGATCCTGCACCAGTACTGTCGTGGATCTGACATGCCTGCCAGTCTCTGCCTCGATCTTCGGGAGATCCGAATCCCAATATGCTGTCTGGCGGGCTGTGGGGAGGCAGTGTTCCCTCTGGTGACACAACAGTAACGTCTCGAAGCACTTGCCGTGTTATCGAGGCGCCTGCATTCGCCAGCTCAGGATGCTTTCTCTTCATGTGGCGATGCTGGAGATCACGCCGCGAGAAAGTCGTTTCGCATATAGGACACGCGATGGCTCTGCCAGGACGTGGCGGCCCATGTAGCGCTGCGTGCCGTTTGAGGTTCTCATGTCGGGTGAATCGTCTCTCGCAGATGCTGCATCCGAATGGCTGATTGCTTGTGGGGTTGTTCGGAGGCATGGCGGCCTAGGTTGGAAGGACTTCGTAGGCAGATGCCATTGCCTGAGCATCGACCTCCGCATCAAATGGAGTGCCCGGCGGCATCTGACGGCCCCAGAGAGTCCATTGGCATTACATAGTGTGCCTATCGTGATGGCCGCTGGCCGTGTGAGATACTTATCTTCGTCGGCAATGGGAGAATCAGGGAAGGCGGCGCCAAGCCTCGCAGGGATTCTCCGCTCGCCTCCTGCTCCCCGCTCTGCTCTTTTGCATCAACTTCGGCAGAGGCATCATTGAGAACGGGGGGACTCCCCGAAAACTGCAAGTTGGTCATACCATTGTGAATGTGCGCCGAAGCAGGCTGCCATATATGGCCAGTCTCCAGCTCGCGTCTACAAATAAGGAAGCATCGACCTTACGAAGCACGGGACGACCATGATTCTGGGCAGCTACGCCAGAGTGATAAGTGGGCATCAAGCCATAAGTACTGAAGACACGATTTATACTGCGTCGATTTCACCGCCTCTGGATACTCCTACACCGGAAGCACTACTCTGACGCCCATGTAGTCTCGCTGCTGCATCAGCTTACCATTGACCAGCACCTGATCTGCCCCAATCCGGTTGCGAACCGTATCAGTCGGATCTGTTGCAGTTGCGATCTGTATTTCTCGCCATTCTCGGTTTGTTGGTACCTCCATTCCCATGGCTCTTCTTCTGGCGAATTCCTTGTATACGCCTTGCTCCTCCACACAACCTTCTCGCTGGATGAGTGGTGATGCTGGGAGAAAATTGGTCAGCACGCATTTGTACAGAAATGCTGAGGTCAGACTTACTCGCAGCCGGTGTCATGCGCAGGTCGCCCACAGAGCTGTTGAACAGTACCAAAGAAAGTCGCTCTTCGTGCTGCTGGTCAGCTGGCGGCGAGAACACTCGATGACGCGTGGCCTTGAAGTGGCCGCCAGATACGATCTCCAGAGTATCGCCAATGTTGACGACCAGAGCTCCAGGCTTATAAGGCACGTAGTGCCACTGCTCATCGCGACCCCAGATCTGCAGACATGAGATTGGAACAGAGAACAGCAAGGTTGTCAGGCCGAAATCGGTATGGCCATGCATGCGAAGTCCTTTCGAAGCCTCCTTCGTCGTTTTCTCTACTGGTCGAAAGAGTGCATGTCGGAAGTAGCCCTCACCAGTTGGGCTCCCGTGCGACTGCACATTCTCCCACAGGTAATCATCCGGAAGCTCCAGCACGCGCGAGAACAATGTCAGCAATCTGCGGTTGACTGACTTGGTCAAGTATTCGCAGAAAGCGGTGATCTCGTCCATGAATGGGTGCAAGCACTTTGGCACGCGGTCAAGATTGTCCCAGTCATCCTTGTACCAATTGAATTGCTCAATACCATCTGGCATTGCTCGATGACGCTAACGACAATATCAGCGACCGATCATCACCCGTACATGCAAGACTTCCGCTCACCTTAAACCCATACGGATGCTTGTATCCCGACCATCGGCCAGTATCCGGATCGAACAGCAATTTTTCCTTATCTTCTTCTGTGATGTTGTGGTACAGATATTGTGCAAGCGCAAACTGACGATGAAGCTGCTCTAGTGATACGCCATAGTTCTCCAGAAACAGGAAACCATCATCTCGAATGGCTTTCTTGACTTGCTGGACAAGACCTTCGACTACTGTAGGATCTTCGGAGTCGAGAAGAGACAAGTCAATAGAGCTTAGCTCTGCAAATCGCTCCTTCTGCTGTGTCGCTGGAGGTGGGATCCAGTCCGGAACGAAAGGTTTGCCAGTTTGTGTTGAGGAAGGAGGGCTGAATGGAGCTGTTGGCGCCATTCTCGACGTGATTAATAATCTGGTTCTTTGAATAGGTTGCAGGTATGTCTGATGGATTGCGAACAGTAGCAATAATCAGTTCTGACAATCTGTTATATGCTTGCCTTCATCTCTGAGCTTCTGGTTGCTGACAGCTGCAGTAGAGCCGAATGTTGCCATATCGCCATTCCTGTCTGACATCTTGCCGACTTTGCTGGATCGACAAACATCTTCCAACGACTGATCGCGTATCTGGAGCTGATGCTTCTTGGTGCTCCTCCGAACTGCTATCAGTGCCAATGTGAGCTCCTCACTGCTCCTCCGGGAGGAGCTCCTCCCATCTGGTCCCAAAAGTGGGCCCGCTGAGCGTTACACCTCCACAAGGACGATCTCCATGCCAGTGAACATCATCCAATCTAGTCGAGGGCGCAGCTGATGGGGCTCCTTATCTGCATCGATTGTGAATGGTGGTCGCGGTATTCGCTCACGCAGCACCGAAAACCGGAGTCCTAGGCTCGACCGAGCTACAAAACTTCCTGTCGTTCAAGAAAACACCTTCATACCTGCTCGAACTCAACTCAACATCTCCCACTCACACAATCATCTGCGCTCAACACATCACACGCGCACAAAAAGCAGTAATCATGTCTCGCCAACTAATCTCGAGCGAAAAGTTCCCGCCCAAGCCACACAATTGTAAGCAGCACGTCGATGCCCAACCGATATCATTTCGGAGCACACGAAAGAGATCGACTTGATGTTAATATTCCTCAGCCCCAGCGACAAAAATCCCCGGCCTCGTCTTCTGCGCCGGCCAAACAGCCACAGGCGAAATCAAACAAGCAACTGTACGCTCAAGCCCCTCCAATCCTCACCAAAACTCCTCACCCCTCACCAACCTCTAACACTTTGACCACCAGCGCACCGTCCTCCAAAACCTCAAAGAAGTCCTCGAACTCTCCGGATCCTCACTAGAACAAGTCGTAAAGTACAATGTCTACTTGGCAGATATGAAAGATTTCGCGGCGATGAATGAGGTGTATATTGAATTTCTTCCGAAGCCGATGCCTTCGAGGTCGTGTTTGCAGGCTTTGCCGCCGGGAGAGGGAACCGTGATTGAGATTGAGTGTATTGCGCAGGCGTAGAAGAGAATGTTATACATAGTGGGCTGAAGACATTGTTCAGGAATGAGCGTCATATGGCAATTAGCGGATGTGTATTTTGAGCTCTTCAAAAGTGAGGTAGATGTGCCTGTATCTCAACAACGATCTTTGATGGGAGGTTTCGATAAAATTTAGATCAGTTGGCAGTGAGAACAATATTCATTGAGAGTTAAGGCATGTTTCCTAACAATTACATTCAAGAAACTTCCGATGCTGCGAGAGATTGCTTTTGCATGTTTTGACAAGACGACCTGCGAGCTAGATTCAGATGCCTCGCCAACTCTCTTCGACATCGGTTTGAGGAGTAGCACAGCATCGTGGCTCTCATGACCAGACTCTGGTGTGCACTCTATGAGCCTGAATGCAGGCTTAGCGTCCAGGTGATACTATTGCATGAATGGGACGAAACACTTGATCTGGAAGCAATGTGCATGAATGGCTTCCACGAGTAAATGCTGGCGTTCACTCGACAAGTCTTGATGTAGGCATGACGCCCACTGACAACACTCCATGAACGCAACGAAACACTTGATCCGGAGACCGTGCCCTTCATGTGCAACGTCTCGCAGGAAATACTTAATATAATAGCAAGGCCATCTCATCAGTCAATTTTTACACGAGATTAAACCTTTGTCTGCTTGTATACTCTCTCCTACGATCTAGCAGTCACCAGTTCACTAATATACCAATTCTGAATCGCCTTCGTATCACCCGTCATAGCCACAGTATCATATTTCCCCCTCGCCTCTTTCGCTGTAACACCATTATTCACCATTCGTCCCGCCCATTTCCCATGTCTCCTCGCCGCACTGACAATCTTCTCAATCGCTTTCACAAATTCCGGTTCATCTCCTCGTGCAGGCACATATCCCAGCAAAGCTTGCGCAAGATCATTAGGTCCGATGAAAATGAGGTCTACGCCTGGAGTAGCAGCGATCGCGTCGACATTCTCTAGTCCCTCGCGAGTTTCGATTTGAATCATTGTAATAATTGTTTCGTTTGCGGATTTCATGTACTCCGGCGTCGCGAGACCATGGCCGATAGCAGGGAACGCCGAACCCTGACCTCGAATTCCTTGTGGCGGGAATTTTGAGGATGCTACGACTTGGGCTGCTTCTTCTGCGGTGTTGATTTGTGGGACCATGATACCGTGTGCTCCTGTGTCAAGAGCTCGCTTGATTATATCGTGAGCTGGACCGCGAATTCGAATGATGGGTGATACGCCGAGTGCGGAAATTGCTGCTACGGAATTGTGCATGGCGTCGTCGCCGATGTGGCCGTGTTCGCAGTCGATGATGATGCCGTCGAGGTCTGTGAGGGCTACGATTTGGGCCATGCGGACTGAGGGGATTGCCATGAATGTCATGACAGGATATTCTCCGGATTTGAGCTTGTTGAGTAGTCGAAGGCGATCATTTTGGACTTTTGTGGTGAGTGGTGTTGCAAATTCTGGCGAAGGCGGGGATATGCTGCCCATGTTGTTGAGAGGTATTGTGAGCTTTTTGCCTGAGAGTCTGCTGTTTGGAAGAATACACCAGAGAAAGATGAGGATATGCTGGGGACAATTCCTTGTAGATAGAGGTGGGAAAGCGCTTGGAAAGAGAACAGTACTCAAGATGTACTGCCTAGAGACATTGACTTCCTCGCCGATGTCGAAATCACAGAGCGGAGCGTTTGACCTTACCGGACCAATCGCGCTGTCTACATGACGATGACCGCATCGTTCCTCCGAACGCACGCTGCGTACGGAGCTCAGGCTGCTGCGTACCTTGCATGATGCGTTGCTGAAAGTAGTGTGGAGAAGACCGGCAACTGCAGGTTTGGAGGAGGAGGAGGAGTTGGGCGGAGCTCCTCCCAAATTTGACAGGGATCCTATCTTTCGGGCCGGGACATTGCCGTGAGCGTCGGCCTTCATACTCCTCCTCAACTTCACTTACCATCGACAAGCATTGGTGGAGCCCCGCAGGAGGACGATCGGCTTCCCAGAAGTGCTCGCTATGCGCCCTTATCATCAAGAAATGAGGAGTCGCGCAAGCCAGAAGATATTGGGAACGGCTAGAGTGTAGTCGCAAGCCTCGTCCTATCCGAGAATCCGTATCGCGGAGTAGGTAATGTATTGATAAGTGATAGTCATATAAGGTTCACCAAGTGTGTGTTGTATAGAATGCGAGTGAGGTATTTCTGCCTCTGCTCGAGATACTTCTCTTCGCTCCACGAACAGTCATGGCCAGTGTCATCTCTTCTCCGACCGACAAGGGGCCCGGTCATCCAGTCAGTACCGGAGGCTTCGACACAGACAAGAAGTCCCAGCTTGAGGAGGGCGAGGACAATGCCAGTGCGGTCGGCGTTGGCATGTGGAAAGATCTTAGCCACTTGCCCAACCCTCGCGAGCCAGCAGCAGTCCATAATCTCAGTCATGAGGAGAACGCACGTCTCAACCGAAAACTGGTCCGCAAGATGGATCTCATCATCTTGCCAACAATCGGAATCCTATACATCCTCAACTACATCGATCGTCAAAACCTCTCCGCTGCCAAACTGCAAGGCATCATGGACGACCTACGCATGAACGAGCAACAATTCGCCACGGCAATCTCCATCCTGTTCGCCGGATACCTGCCTTTCCAGATCCCGAGTAACCTGATCATCACCAAGATTTCGAGACCAGGGTTGTACATCTGCTCCGCGGCAGTGATTTGGGGTGCGATCTCGGCGGCGACTTCTGCTGTTCAGACATATGGCCAGCTCCTCGCAGTCCGTTGTGTGCTTGGAATTGTGGAAGCGGTCTTCTTCCCGGGAGCGATTTATTATCTCTCTGCGTGGTACACGAAGAAAGAGCTGGGCAAGCGTCTTGCTGGGCTGTATATTGCGCAGCAGGTGGGAAATGCTTTCGGCGGGTTGTTTGCTGCAGCTATTCTCCAGCTTGATGGCACGCATGGGATTGCAGGTTGGCGGTGGCTGTTTATCATCGAGTAAGTCATTCGACTATCTCTGGCTGCTTGGCCTGATGCTGACTGCCCTCACCTCCAGAGGATCTGCGACTGTAGGGATTGGTCTCATCTTCGCGTTCATCATGCCCGAATTCCCGCACAATTGTCGCATGCTGTCCACAACCGAGAGAGAACTGGCGGTCTGGCGAATCGAATCCGAAGCAGGAGCAGCAGAAGGTACAGAGAACGAGAGTGTTCTGAAAGGCTTCGCCGCCGCGCTGTCGGATCCCAAGTTGATCCTGCTCATCCTCTGCAACATGTTCTCCCAAGGCCAAGGCTCCATCGCAAACTACTTTCCGTCTCTGGTAGCTTCGCTCGGCTACTCGCGAACAATCAGCTTGCTTTTGACGGCACCACCATACATCCTTGCTGGCTTCGTGTATTACGGCATCTCTTTCTTCTCGGACAGGAAGAACACTGTGTACCCGATCATCCTGGTGTGCATCGCCATCGCCACTGTCATGTACATCATTCCGATGTCGACTCAGAACATCGGAGTTCGATACTTTGCGATGATGATACTGCCATTCGCTTCGGTTGGACCCCAAATTCTGCTCTTCAAGACCATCAACCTGCATCTAGCACGACCAGTGTCGAAACGTGCTGCTGCTTCTGCTCTGGTCAATGCAATCGGTGGGACCTCCAACATCTGGTCATCCTACCTGTACTACGCACCTCCACAGTTCTATGCGGCTTTTGGAGCGCTGATGGGTTGCGCTCTACTTTTTGCAATCACGATCAGCATCTACCGCTGGCTTGTGCTTCGTGAGAATAAGCGTCTTGATTCTGAAAAGCCTGAGCTGATCGCCAAGGTCATGAAAGGAGGTGTCACGCAGGAGATGGTGGGGTTGAGATGGAGGTATGAGATGTTCTAGCCCCAGTAAGCGTGATACGAATTCGGATGCATCTTTGAGATGATGAGCTTTGCTGGACTCAAAGCTCATCTCAAGCTTCGCGACCAAGTCTCAGTACCATCCCTCTCATTCGTATTGTCTCGTCTCATTGCAATGCTGGCTTGACCTGTCAATTGCGACTAATGGTGCCGCTCGTCGTGGCAGCTCGCATCTTCTTGTGCAGAGCTTCTTCACGTCTGTTGCCTTGTCTGCGATCAGCTGGTTAGGGGAGCCAAGATAGGGCGTGTGTCTCTGTAGTCCCGAACGCCAAGACGATGAATGTCGGCGTGACTGTGGGAGATGAAAGACGACAGGAGACGGAAGACAAAGGTTCGCCGGGCAAGACGAGCGGTACAAGATCACCGAGGACAGGCTCGCAAAAATGTTTATCCGGCACCGACCATGCGTCATCCTCCAGGAAGGTTGAGAAGGAGAGTGGTGATGTTCCACGACAATCTCCAAACACCTCAACATCAGCACACACAAGGACATCGGCATGGCACGGCAGTAACACCTGTACAGTATGGATGAGGGGAGAAACCCCGGCGGAAGTGTTGGACCCCAGGAATCGTGCACGTCGTCGGCACATGCGTGCCTCTCTACTCATCTTCACTCATCTTTTGGTGACTGAACGCACTTGATTACAATATCACAGCTCTGCAAAACCGTATATCCAAAGCTGTAGCGGTCGATCGTGGCCGCCAGCTACCAGGTGCCGTCGAGACAAGCGCCGTCGGACATACGAAGCGGCCGCTCGGATTACGAAGCACATCCGCAGCCCTCACCCACATTGTGCCGCTGACTACACGACCAAGCCTCGACAAAAGGAGTGCCAAGAGCTGCTGCTGACGACCAAGATTGCCAAATACCGACACTAGCACGTTTATGCACAGCGCATCACTTTACACAGTCCACTAATGCACTGCATAGACCTCTAATGCATACATAAGGCTGTGTATATCTTCGGATCTGCGCCATAAGCGAGCCAGTGATGAGTCTTTGACTTCTCACGCTGCTTCGTCTCAGCATGGTACCCATGGCACGCCATCTGCCAAGCCAGACGGTAACGACTTTCGTCGACCTCGATCCGCAAAACAAGTCACCGCGGGTTCGTTGAGCTGTTTATATGCACTGATTGTTCGTCAGCCCGATGACACCTTGGCCTATTCGGTGTTAGTCCCCATAGGCTGCTCAACGAGGTGAGCGATTTTGAGCATGGCTGCCTAGTGTGCTACGAGAAGTGCAACCTGGCTCCTTCCTATACGCTGCCAGCGACCGGATCGGCCACCTGAAACCTTTCCGACTCCGTGTCCGTTCCCCTGCACGTAGACCATGCCGTACAATGGTAGCACGTCCACAGCACCATGCTGATTAACTCACGGGAGATCGATGTTCGCGGTCTCCGTTCTCAGACAGCGGACGACCGGGGATGGTCAACATGCTATACAAAAGTCTCCGTCCTGCACGTCCAGCAAGCCTGTACAAACCCGTGGACACCCTTTGCTCGGTGGCTAACCTCAAGACTCGTTGTGGGAGGAACGCCGTTGTCCTTACAGCAGCATCATGAGTCAAGGATCAACAATGGCGGTGGAGGAGAAGAAGACGGACAGCGACGATGGCATCAGCCTGACCGAGCAGGACGAGCTGGACATCATCCGTCAACACGACTATCTGGAGCTAGAAGATGCAAAGACCTTGACCCGTTTGGCCTCGCTAGCCAAGCAGCAGTCGATTGGTGCTCTCAGCAATTCAGCATCACAGTCCAATCCAAATGCACTAGATCGATATGCGACCTTGCAAGGGCTGCAACCCGACGACGATGTTTTCGACCCCAGCAGCGACAAGTTCGACCTCTACAAATGGATTCGATGGAACACGAAGATGACAAACGAAGAAGGCATCAAGGTCAAGCGTACAGGAGTAGCTTTCCGCAATGTGAACGTGCGAGGCACTGGGCCGGCTTTGAACATCCAGTCCACTGTCGGAAGCTTACTGACGGCACCATTTCGTGCGGGCGATATGTGGAGGTCAAGAAAGAAGGTGCCTCGACATATCCTCAAAGACTTCAATGGCCTGGTTAAGAGTGGCGAACTTCTCGTCGTTCTGGGACGCCCCGGAGCAGGCTGTAGTACCCTTTTGAAGACTCTGACAGGAGAGATGCATGGACTGCAAGTCGATCACGATACGGTCGTTCATTACAACGGCATTGAGCAGAGTCGAATGATGAAGGAGTTCAAGGGTGAAGTGATCTACAATCAAGAAGTGGACAAGCACTTTCCTCACCTGACGGTATGGTTCCTGCGTCGAGCGTTGTTCACGACCACTGCTGATGTCGTATCGTCGTGATAGGTCGGCCAAACCCTCGAACACGCCGCTGCTATGCGAATGCCGCAAAACCGCCCATACCAAGGCTCACGGCAAGATGCCGTCGAGCATGTCACCAAAGTCATTATGGCTGTGTAAGTGCTCGTAATGCAGTAACGATGACCCAGCTCTGAACTTCTCGAACCAGATATGGCTTGAGCCATACATACAACACCAAGGTCGGCAACGACTTTATTCGAGGCGTGTCAGGTGGCGAGCGAAAACGTGTCAGCATAGCAGAAATGGCACTGGCCAAGCCTGCCGTTGCAGCCTGGGTGAGTGCCACAGCTCCGCGTTCTGTCTATTGCGACACCGGCTGACCATATGTAGGACAATTCAACGCGAGGTCTCGACTCAGCCACTGCGCTCAAATTCGTGAAAGCGCTTCGAGTCAACGCCGACCTCGACGGCTCAGCGCACATTGTTGCAATCTACCAAGCCAGCCAGCCAATCTACGATGTCTTCGACAAAGCTGTAGTGCTATATGAAGGGCGTCAAGTATTCTTTGGCAAGGCTAAAGACGGCAAGGCCTACTTCGAACGCATGGGCTGGTACTGTCCTCCTCGACAGACTGCGGGAGACTTCTTGACAAGTGTCACGAACCCGGGCGAGAGACAGCCACGTGCTGGGTACCACAGCAAGGTCCCACGTACGCCGGATGAGTTTGAAGCATACTGGAAGAACAGCCCCGAATACCAGGAGTTGCAGCGCGAGATCGCCGAGTACGAGCAGGAGAAACCTATTGGAAACGAAGCTGAGCTGCAGGACTTCCGTGAATTCAAGTCTGGTGTCCAGTCAAGGCACACGCGCAAATCGTCGCCGTACACGGTCAGTGTGCCGATGCAGATCAAACTGAACACCAAACGTGCCTTTCAGCGCATCATAGGCGATCCGCCGGCTACAGTGGCGCCAATCATCATGAATGTCATCATGGTAAGTAAAATCTCAGAGATTCACCAAGTGGCTGAAACTGACTGCCCTGCAGGCTCTTCTCATCGGTAGCATCTACTTCGGAACACCAAACGACACAGCATCTTTCTCGGCCAAAGGAGCAACACTATTCTTCGCCATTTTGATTTGCGTCTTCTCAGCCATCAACGAGGTCAATGCTTTATACGAACAGCGACCTATCGTGGAGAAACACAAATCCTACGCATTCTATCACCCAGCTACTGAAGCAATCGCAGGAGTTGTGATTGATATCATACCCAAGTTCCTGCTTGGGACGGCCTTCAATCTGGTAATCTACTTCCTCTCGGGACTGAGGGCTGAACCGGGCAACTTCTTTCTCTACTTCCTCATCACTTACATGGCAACCTTCACAATGGCAGCGCTTTTTCGATCGATCGCCGCGCTTTCATCTACAGTATCTCAAGCCATGACATTTTGCGGAGTTCTTCTCCTGGCTGTCGGAGTGTACACCGGATTCATTCTCCCGACACAGTATATGGGTGACTGGTTCGCATGGATTCGCTGGATCAATCCAGTATTTTACAGCTTCGAAATACTGGTAGCCAACGAGTTCCACGGCAGGGAGTTCGATTGCGCGGTCTTCGTCCCGAACTACGCGAACATGACTGGCGACACTTTTGTCTGCTCCAGCCAGGGTGCAGTCGCGGGAGAATTGACAGTGCAAGGTGACGTTTTCATCGATGCCGCTTTTGGGTACACATACGACAACGTCTGGCGCAACTTTGGAATTCTCATCGCATTCCTGGTCGGATTCTTGTCGCTTTACTTTACCATTGTTGAACTCAATTCGACCACTGCATCGAAGGCGGAAGTCCTCGTGTTCCGTCGTGGGCGTGTGCCAGGCTACTTGAAGGATGCCGAGAACAAGAAGGTCTCCGACGTCGAGACTGGCGAGCAAGACAGAGCGAGACCTATCAAAGAGCTCAGCACCGAAGACGAGAAGAGCAATGATAGCGCGAGCGATATTCAGATCACTGCGCAAACGGACATGTTCACATGGCGAAATGTTACCTACGACATTGAGATCAAAGGCGAGCCTCGACGCTTGCTTGACGACATTAGCGGATACGTCAAGCCTGGGACACTGACCGCTTTGATGGGTACTTCTGGTGCGGGAAAGACGACTCTACTGGACGTAAGTTTGACTTCAAATGGCACGACTAAGCGCTTTGACTAACACGCATGTGATGACAGGTGCTCGCCCAACGTGTAAGCATGGGTGTCATTACTGGCTCCATGTTCGTCAACGGCGCGCCTCTCGATGCCAGCTTTCAGCGGAAAACAGGGTATGTGCAACAACAGGATTTGCATCTAGACACAGCAACAGTGAGAGAATCGCTTCGCTTTTCTGCGCTTCTTCGACAGCCAGAAAGTGTATCAAAGGAAGAGAAATTCGCATACGTGGAACAGATCATCAAACTTCTGAATATGGAGGACTTCGCCGAGGCCGTGGTTGGTGTGCCTGGTGAGGGACTCAACGTTGAGCAGCGCAAGTTGCTCACCATTGGCGTGGAGTAAGTCGACCCATCTCTGGAAGCGGAATTTGCATGCTGACTGGCTTCTCCATAGGCTGGCTGCGAAACCAAAATTGCTTCTCTTCCTCGACGAACCGACCAGCGGACTTGACTCTCAAAGCGCATGGGCAATTTGCTCCCTCCTGCGAAAGTTGGCCGACAACGGACAAGCGGTCTTGTGCACCATCCATCAGCCCAGTGCTACGCTCTTCGCCGAATTCGATCGACTTCTCTTCCTTCGAAAAGGCGGACAAACCGTGTACTTCGGCGAGATCGGGCAAGACTACAAGACACTGCTTGATTACTTCACCAAGAACGGAGCTAGGGCTTGCGATCCAGAAGAGAACCCTGCGGAATACATGCTTGACATTGTTGGCGACGAGAAAGCAGACTGGGTATCCACATGGAGGAAGAGCCCGGAAGCCGAAAGACTTCAGGACGAGATCGAGGAAATCCATCAAACGCAACGACAATCGACTCCTTCTGGAAATGATGACCACGATTCGGCGCAGTCTGAGTTCGCCATGCCACTGTCGTTCCAAATCGCTGAAGTGACAAGACGAGTGTTCCAGCAGTACTGGCGGATGCCGGGCTACATCATCGCAAAGGTCGCCCTAGGATTCGGATCAGGCCTTTTCATCGGATTCTCGTTCTACGACGCCCAAACCTCGCTACAAGGCATGCAGAACGTCCTCTACGCTGTCTTTATGGTCGTCTGTATCTTCACCAACATCACGAACCAGGTCATGCCTCTCTTCGTCACGCAACGAGCCTTGTACGAGGTCCGCGAACGTCCAAGTAAGGCATATAGCTGGAAAGCTTTCCTCCTGGCGAATATCATTGTCGAAGTCCCGTGGCAAATCCTTTCTGGAATCTTCACCTGGACAGTCTTCTACTACCCCGTCGTCGGCGCCGGCCAAACAGCAGAACGCCAAATCCTGGTCCTTCTCCTCTTCATCGCATTCTTCATCTACGCCTCGGTCTTCTCGCAAATGTGCATCGTCGTCATGCCAGACGCTTTGACAGCAAGTGCGATTGTCGTCCTGCTGTTTTCGATGATGATCATTTTCTGCGGTGTCATGCAGCCTCCAAGCCAGTTGCCAGGCTTTTGGATGTTCATGTACCGGACGTCGCCGATGACTTACCTCATCTCCTCCATCGCCATTACAATGCTTCACCAACGTCCGATCGAATGCTCTTCGAGCGAAGTCAATGTCTTTCAACCTCCAGCTGGGCAGACTTGTGGCGAGTATTTGGCAGACTACATGACCACCGCGAACGGAGTGCTACAGAATCCTCAAGCGACGAGCGACTGCGGATACTGTTCTCTAACCACCGCCGATCAGTACCTCTCGAATGCTGGAATCGAATGGGGGAACCGATGGCGAGATTTTGGACTTGTGTATGTCTTGTCTTTCCTCTCTCACCTTTCTATTATGAACTTCGAAGCTGACTTCTGATTCTTTTCACAGATGGGTCTACATTATTGCCAGCGTCGCCATCACGGTCTCGCTGTACTATGTCTTCAGAGTTTTGCCTGTGCAGAGAAAGAGAAGAACGCAGAACGTCTCGCAGGGAGAGACGAAGGAGAAGAAATGAAAAGCCTTTTGGGTATAATGAACAAGTAATGAGATGATAGATTATAGAGATTTTGTATCAACAAAGGTGTGCTGATGCATCCAATGCGCTGCCGAGCATTTCCCCATGCTATGTTGACATTCGGACGAGGCAGTTCCCACTTTCAGAGCACGGCGATCTCGCGACAGTGTCATCAGCTTCCAACTTCCAGACGGCTTCCAGGTCACCATTGGCACTGAATTGATAAATGGCGTCCAACCGGAGAGGCCTCCTTAGCCGGGTTGCGGAGCACAACGCCACGAACAACGCAACATCCTTGTCTCTGCACAGACTCTTCGCTTGGCTCACCTCACTTCCTCAATCTCAAGGCCCGCGAAACATTTCTGCACGCTTCCGATGACTTTGCGGAAATCTTGAGATTGGTGCGCGGAAAGATGCATATTCATGCCCACCTCTCAAGACCATCGGCAGCCCGCAGTCCCCCAAGCGAACTGTCGAACCTGGCGCAAGATCCATTTTCCTCTTTCGTCGCGAGCTGACACTGTCTCTTTGGCGTCCAGAAAAGTCGCGGCTCGGAAAGCTCGTCGATCAGCACATCGCTCAACGCTTGCCGCAGCAATTTCGTCAGGCTGAAGTGGAGAGAGGTCTGGATCAGAATCAAGCCACACAACCTGCAGAGCATGCCAGGCTCGATACTGCCTCAAACGTGATGCGAGCACCGCCGCCATCGCGAGAAACATTCGCGCTTTCTCGTCTCTGGTCTGGGTCTAGATGACTCTACTTCTCGCTTCTCACTTCTCCTTTGAGATCGTGAGGAGATGAAAGCGCTAGGAACTTGCCATCCTGGCAATTGTGTGCTATGTTCTCGATTCATACGATCGCCACCGATCTGATGTGGCTTGACAGGTCCAACCGACTTATCTGACACCTTCACTAGACGGGGCCTGACCTGATCAGTGCGTTGCAATTGTCGATGAACTCATTCTTCATCGGCTATTGGCATTACAGCGCGCCTCACGGGCACTCAAACTTCTTCTGCTGTGACCCAACACGGCCATCCTCCATATTCCCTAACATTCTCTGAATCATGGGTCGGCAATAGACCGAGTCCGTGCCACTGATGCTCAGAACCGACTCACATGTCATGGCCTAGGTCAAGCAGTAATCTGGTCGAGGCAAGGACTAGACAAGGTCCAGGCCTCCGGTATTCACCTCAAATTTTTTTGCAAAAGGCCACACGAAGCCGCAAGTAGACGTCGACAACCTTGGTCGGACCACACGGCGAGAGATCAAGCATCAATGCCATGGATCTTCGGATACTTCTATGGCGATGGCTTGCGTTTCTTGCTGTCTGGCAATATGTAGTCCAGCCTGGTCAGGCCGACAATCTTGCAACTATTACACCGTGTCCACACTGCAGCACATCTATTGCACCCAAGCCTGTTACGATCACTGCTCAATACCACATGGTTTCAACCTGCGAGCCATCTGCTACGACAATTTTCCATTACTTTGCGAAGCGGCACAAGACAGGCACCACTTCCACGATCAAGACTGTTCCCTCGTGCAGCACATATGCTTGGGTGTCTACGACGATTCCTGTCTATGTGAATGAGATGAAGACATCAGCTGTGATAACTACAACAAACCAGCCGGTGATTTTCAGCGAATTGCACTACACCGAGGCGCGTACCACGACGACTACTACTCTCCAGCGCCATCTATCAAGAATTGGAATCGGTTTCAACGGCACAAATCTGAATAGTACATATCACAACCAGTTGCGCCCGATCACTTCAATCAAGGTCACACTCTCTACGATCAACATCAAGAAATTCTGCGGGTACGACTCTATCGGCCCATTGGCCATTTCAGGCTATGGAGGAAGCGGGCTTTGTATGGAATGTGGACCAGATGTCAACAACGCTCTCACGCAGCGACTTACAGTCATTTCTTGCTCGAATCGGCATTGCACAACTTTCAACGAGACCTGGATCTCATCACCCACCACATACACTGCGAGTGGCAAAACTCATACCGTCACCACGACAAAGGCTTACTGTCCGAGCGCTATTCACGAGACGGCAAGGCCCGGAAATACGCACCTGCTCTCTGCACCATCGAGCACTCATTCGCTTACGGACATACCTACGGCAGAGCCATCCAAATTCTCTCAGAGAACTGCTTCCCACTCGAATTTCTCGACCACTGCAAGCACGAGCTTTGCAACTTCTACACGTTCATTAATCAATTCTTCACCAACGAGATGCATTACTACCACTACGAGCGACGACGAGCCGGAGCCAACAGAAGGGTATGGTGGTGGCGAAGCTGATCCATCTGCTGACCCATCGGGCGATCCATCTGGCAATGTGGAATCCGAGCATCCAGCGCCTACTGCTTACCATCATCATCGAACTCATTCTTACAAGATATTCGAACGACACGGTCTTGAGCAGCCGCGAGGACATGTCATGAAGCGTGGTGGTCTTCTATTCTGGGGCTTGTGACACGTTCTGGAGCTGCACGTCTTCAACGACTCAGGATCGTTTTTGGTGATGGCACAATCACAGGTCGATGAGGATGCTTTCACTTAAATTATAATTTTCTCTTCTGTTGATATTTTGCATAATCATTTCTACTTACTGCAGCTGGACTTGACCAGTACCAGGGCCACCAGGTGGTAGGTCTAGAGGAGAAAAGAGCGATCCTGGTCGTCTGACCGAGTGGCAAACTCTTGCGCCAAGTATGCCAGAGCCCTTCGTGAGCCAAAGTGTCTCATTTATCAGTTCACTGTTTTCAACTCCTGGCCTGTGCCGCACAAGCCACAAAGCCACAGGTTTAAAGAAGTTGGACGCTTCCAGCGGCTTCGCGCATCAGCCTTATGGCGCTCGACAGGGGGCCCTACAAGCCCGAGACATGCAAGCTCCGGCCCGCAACAATTACGCTGTGTAGCATTTGCTCGATCCAGCCTTCGATACGACCCGGCGATGCATCTGAATATTGCAAGGTGAAACATGGCGCTCTGCGATGGCATGAATGGCATTGACTCCTGGAAAATCTTGTTAGGAGCTCATGTTACCATTACCAAGGCCAACGAGATCGCCCAATGGGTTTTTTATGGACCTCGAGGACACGTCGCCGAGTAGATGTTACACGATGCTTGACTCTTTTTCCGGCTATCGCGCTATTATCTCTACTGTGGTCGACATCAAGATTGGCATCGCTGGCCTGGGATGGTGGTGTCTCTATCGAGGAATTGCCGAAGGACTTGTTTGCCCCAGAAGAAGCTATCAGTGATAACGCAGAGGTGCGCATTAAACACAAGGCAGGACTATCGATGCAAGCCGATCACAAGGCGGGCCAAAAACGAGATAGCAAGAACTTCGCGAGCCGCCCCATCAGCTTATCGATTGAAGCGGATCCGAGATCATTGAATGCTCCAGACACTCACGGATTCCCATCATATGCAAGATATGCTGCTCTTGTGGAGATGGCCGACACACTGCCGGATATCGTTTATGTTCCCTTCGAAGATGCTGTCCAGAACGATACTCTGGACGGATGGGAAGCGGAATGGGTTGTCAACGGGACGTACGATGTCAGCAAATGGGGTCTTTTGAGGGAGCCTCGCATAGACTTCGTCTACACCTGGGTCAATGGCTCTGATCAGGCCTTCAAAGACACAATGCGGCCTTACGAGCTAAATTCAACGCTCAACGATGACGATGGCACGTGGCTTGGCAGGCACGGCGAGAATCGCTATCGAGATTGGAATGAGTTGAAATATTCGATCCGGAGCGTCGAGAAACATGCACCCTTTCGAAATAAGATTCAGCTCTTGGTCAACTCGTTGATTGACAATAATGCTTCTGGAGTTCCAATCAGGCAAGTTCCCACATGGCTGGACGAAGGCAAGCTTGGTGGCATTTTGGACGTCCTCACACAGGAAGACTTCTTTGGCGAAGAGAAACGAGGATGTCTGCCAACATTCAACTCTCTTAGTATTGAGAACGAGTTGCACAACACGAAATCCGGTGTCGACAGACTATTCGCTTTGTCCGACGACATGCTTCTCGGTCGACTGCATGCCGCCTCAGACATATGCTCACCTCTGTACGGTCCGCTCTATGCTTTCAAGACCAATGGCTACAACACGTTGCATGCGCCAACCGAAGCAGATGCCAAAAGATTCGGCGAGAAACCCTGGCTGATCTATACATCGTGGTTGTTGAACAAGCGATTCGGCTCTCGAAAGCGAAAAGGGCAGGCACACTTCGGACACTCACTATCCCGCAAGCTCCATCGAGAAGCTATGCTGTCTTTTCCCAAACCTGAGCTACAAAGTGCATGCAGTAGATTTCAAGGTGACTTTGGTTTCCAGCTTTACAGTTGGTATGCAAGCTTTCACTACACGATCGAAAGGCATCGTGAGGTAGTGCTGTGGAGTTACTTGATGCATCGATCGGACCAGGATCGCAACGGGTATCTATCATGGGAAGAACGAGCACATGTCATCAAAGATCTCCAAGACGGGCTGCAGAACATGGGAGGCTCATACCGCATGCGGCATTTCTATCACCTCCCAGAGACACTGGAGACAGCTGGCCTCGATCCTCCCAAGGTCAATCTCGACATCTTGTGGACCTCCATGGACGGCCCTCTTGCCATCAAAGACGTAGATTGTCTAAGCTTCAACGTGGATGACTGTCTTGCGCCTGGTTTCTCCGCAGAGGACAACACGAGGAGTTCTTCCAATGCACCAGTCCTCTTGACTGCCGCGATTCTCGATCGTGTTGCGCGTCAGCAGCCCGACTGTGGTGACTGCTTGATCAAAATCTTAATTCATCGGCAGCGCAAAGGGTTCGGGCCTATGATGCCCACATCTACGCAATCGAAAGCGTTCGACATCGTGGTCAAGGCATTAATACGATATCAATATGTCATTCATGAGCCAGATGCGCTGTTTGTCATGGTTACCGACGCTGAACAGGTGGAAACTACGTTGATTAAGAGACTATTGACCAAGAAGAAACAAGTTGGCCAGCTATGCTTGAATGATGATGTGTCTACACAGAATCCTACAGAGTTGCAAGACCTTGTAAAGGCAATGACTAAGCTCTTTGAAGGCCTCTGTCCCAGTCCGAGCCGATTCGAGAAATCGTGAGCATATATCTCCACTGTAAGATAGCCGCATGTTACGCAAAACAGAGCGAAGTGGTCTATCAGTCAATCGATCAATCGCAGCTTCAGCAAATGTCCTGCTTTCACGGGCTGAGAAAGTCTTCTCGTCAACATCAGACGGTATCGTCCGATGTTATAGCCACTTGCACAGTAGTGTGGGACTGACTACTCTCCGTCTTCTGCACTTCTCTATGTGGCTTGCGACTATGACGATGCGGACCTCGGAAAAATGCCAGAACCAGCGTAGGAGACTCTTCTGTTGCTTCGATAAGACAGGATCTCAGACACATGCAGGGTTCCGAAATACGATCGCCAAAAGGCGGCTGTATTTGCAACAAGATTCAAATGAACTCAGCCATCCGAAGGCATGATCTACTGCAAGGTGGTCAGGGCTATGATGGCGCACAGGACGTGATAAACAGCTTACAGTTGCTGCCTCAAACCTGGGCCATATGAAAATTCGATTGCAATTATTGCGATGCTTTCCGCAAACATTTTGGGAAACCTAAGCTCACCAATCGTAGGGCCCTCTTGACCTCTTTCGTTGGACGTCCTCGTCAACAGATCGCGAAGATGGTTCAACGAGCAACACTGCTCATGTTGTTGGCCCTTTTCGTGATCTACACCTCGGTGGAATACTTAACGACGCGACAAGTACTTTCTCGCTGCATTGAACTCAAAGATCATAGTGAGACACAAGTACTTCCAGCAACACCTACTCCTAGTCTCCCGGCAACCAGTTCTTCGACTGAAGCTCGTCCGGAATCTGGCTCGACAATGCAAAATGACGCACAGCTTACGATGATCGAAGGGCACGAAACGAAAGAGCCCAGAGTCACATCGAAAATTGGCAAAGTGATGGTTGTCTACGGGACATTAGCTGAATTAGATATCAGCAAGCGTGTGATAGAAGGCCATAGACAGCATGCGTCTCTCCAAGGTCATCCCTTTCAGCTCTTCGAACGACAAATATTGGACGGCCTGTGGACTAAACATGCATGGCTTCTAAGTGTCTTGCTGACCGAGTTGCGCAAGCCAGAGGAAAGTCGATTGCAGTGGCTGCACTTCTGCGATGCAGATGTCGTCCTTATGAACCAACACGTACCTCTGGATATTTTCCTGCCGCCCAAGAACTTCAATCACATCAATTTGCTGATTTCGAACGATCACAATGGCCTTAATACAGGAGCTTTTTTTCTTCGAGTGCACGAATGGGGTGTGCGACTTTTGATCGATGTGCTTGCATTGCGCTCTTATCGCCCAGAAGCAAAGCTAAAATACTCAGAACAATCGGCAACTGAGATTCTGCTCGAGACTGTAGGCGATTCTTCCATTCAATACAGTTCTAAAAAATTCACGCTAACGGAAACCACAGGAGAAATACAAGAACAGCACAGCATTCGTGCCGCAGAGATGGTTCAATGCTTATCGAGGGCCACGCGAAGGAGACAAGTTGATTCGAGGAGCAACGGTCCCTCCGAACACAATCAAAGAAGGCGATCTACAATTGCACTTTGCAGGGAAGAAGAAGAACAAGGCGCATGTTTCTGAATGGCTGGACTACGCAGCTAACAGGTCTTCTGTGTGGGCTCGTCAGCTCAAAGACACGACCTTGCCAGCGGAGGTTGCGTTATTTTGGAAACTTGAGAGGGAGAGACTTTCGTGGGATCAGCCAGTGGTGTCCGAGGCGAAGGATTAGGCAATTGGAGGAGAGAAGGGGACAATGTCTACCTGGGCCTAGAAAGAGGAGTTTGAGAGTGATGAAACGAGTGGCATGGACTTTGACGGAAAAATGGAAACCTTGAGCCTGGAACACTTTGAAGCGTAGTTCTCGGTGACGAGCCAAGAGTCGACAAACAACGCATTCAACATTGACCTTTGCAAGTGTCGACAGATCAACATTCGTGCAATTTTCTGGTTCGACCAAAGTATATCATGGGCGGGCTAAACAGCATTCGATAAGCGGCACACTATGGTTAGGCAGGGTTTCTTCGTGGCAATGCCTCAGCAACGCCGGGCCTGCACTCAGCCTAGGCTTTGGAGCGGCTCGTGATTCTGTGATGCCCATGCGGGGACGTCAGCCTGCAACCAATGAGCTATATCGAGACCAGGAACGCTGCATGTACCCGCGGGCTGCGAGCGTTCGTAATCATCGCTCTTGGCCATTTCGACTGCTTCGGTGCTCGCAAGTCGAATTAATATTGCTGCCGTCGGGTGGCTGCATATATCAATACGAAGCTGCAAGTACGCGAGCAGAGTGTTGACACATTACAGCAGGCGTGTTATTTGAAGACGACATGATCAATGAATATGTGCAAGTGGACCAGAGTCAACGCCGTGGCTTGCATGTCCCGTCGATGCAGCAATAAGCCCTGATCAATCTCAATCAGGAGTGAGACGCTTCCTCAAAAGTGGCGCAGCACCATAGACCATGTTTGTCTACGTGGGCGTAGAGAGCCCGCGTCACCGTGCGAGGGCTCAACTGAGCAGATTTTCTGGCATCGATTGAACACACGCTGCGGCATGCCAAGTTGATGATCAATACTGCCCCATCCAACACTAAAGAACTTAATGCGAATTTGACCTGAAGGACAACTCAGCCATGGCGATCGACCTTACACGCATCCGGCGAATTCAGAGCAAAGCAAGAAAGTTGGCCATCGTTCTGCTGTTCTTCACTGCCATATGCCTCCTCATCACGTCGTCCACCCAGAGCTTCCCACCACTCCCGCGTTCCATTGCTCTGCATGCAACGGATGGGAGAACGAACACACTCGGACCCACAGCCGAACCAATATGCCGGTACTCACAACTGACATCAACACTCTTCACTCCACGACCTCGAAATATGCCCATGCAACTTCATTCACTGAAGGTGCCGAGAAAGAAGAGGACGACAAGTACCTAATATGCACACGAATGCTCACATATCAACTTCTGCATGACCCGGCAACACGTACCGAGAGATCGATTCCGTTCATCATGCTCGTCCCTCCAAGCGTCTCACATTCAAAACGACATCGACTCCAAAACGAAGGCACCACAGTGGTCGAAGTGCCTGCAACGAACTTCTCATGGATGAAGCCAGGTCGCGATCGATGGGCCCATGTTATGGACAAACTCAATGTGTACAAGCTGGTCCAGTTTGAAAAGGTGTTGCTTCTCGACTCAGACATTGTCATTTTCAAACGACTGGACGACATTTTCGAATCGCCTACGACGGAAATCCGCACCAACCTTGGTAACAGCTCCAACGTCAAGGATGATGAAGGACCGCAGCCTCAAAGATATCTCATGGCAGGTGACACCTCACCAGAATAGGGCATTAAACATTCTTGGCCTGCGAAGAGGAGAGCTTCACCAATCAATGCCGGCTTCGTGGTTGTCCATCCTTCTGAAGAGATGTACGAGTACAACGTGCGGATCGCGTCGATAGAGGAAGATTCTCCAGCAGCGCCCCAGAGCAGAATCTTTGGAACTACATACATCGACCAGATGGCGATATGCCGTGGAACCGTATCGAACACACATGGGTCATGAACAGTCCCAAGCATGAGGACTACAAGAATGGGATCGCCGCAGTACATGAGAAATGATTTCGGAGGAGTCAGGAGGACCCGGCTTTGAAAGAGGAGTTGCAGAAGAGTCGTTGGAAGATGGAAGGCTTTTGGGCTAGGGGGCCTCTGGATCAAGTCTAGCGAGCTCTTTTGATCGCTTCTACCTTCAAAAGCAAGGTCGTCTGTACCTAGAGATAGTCCAAGTTCGCGGTCTCTGTGGTGCGTGATGCCAGACCTGCAGTTGGACAATTTATGCAAGCCAGCTCGAGCACGGCTCAAAGTGGCGCTCAATAGCTTGTACCGTGGTCTCTTTCATACAGCGGTTTGCTTCCTGACGAAAACGCTCGAGGTTTACTTCCGGAAACCGAATATTTCGCTTTTGCAGATAGACAGAGACGTGCATATTATTTATGTCTATGCATCAAAATTGATCGCCCGCTGTTTCTAATCAGTCCATTGATACAGGTGAGCTGCAAAACAGAACGGAATGGGAATGTCGACTTTCAATGTTTCCACAGAACACCGCACAAGCTCCTCCACCCGATCCCAATCAACCCAGGGAAGCGAGCAGGTTTGCCTCTGTTCCGAAACGCATGGCAGAAGAAGCACGCGTCGCAAACCCATAGAATTCCTGGACGTGAAGTACTTCTCGTCTCAGCGTCATTGAGCAGAGAAGAAACGGAACACATCGTCTTGCTGGAGAGGCATGCGCGTATGGATGAGCTGGGAGAAATCGAATGGACCGCAAGTCAGAGCTTACTTGACGAACAAGAAATGTTGTACAACTGCTCTCGAAGACCAAAGTGGAAGCAGTGCCTGCCTCTGCATCTTTTAGCGGCCTCAAATCCCCCAATCTATCGACAATCGCTTGTGCGCTTTCGCGAGTACCCTCCAGGGCAGGTCGTTCGTCGACTGGAGCCAGACGAGCGATCGCGAATCTACGAGCGGAAGTTGATTCGACACTTCCTGAAAACTAAGCATGACGCGTGATTTGCGTCCCCGCCATTCGAGATCACCGACGATTTGGTTATGAAGGTGAACAGCGACAAGGTAGAAGTATGGAAAATGGGCGAGCGAGAAAACAAGCCTTTATTTTATCGTGAAGAAGGAGCCGAGTCTATTGGGTAACAATGAGTCGCAATACACATCCAATACAATTAAATGTGGCACGGCTTGCCATCGTACTGTACTGAAGCGTGAAGTCTGTATATGTTGCAGCACTCAGATTCACTCCCAAGTTTAGGCCAGGCTGTTCTTGACCACAGAGACACTGCCACTAGAACAAACTCTTCCTGCGGATCGTGGAATGACTCGATCATGCCATGTTCGAAAATTCGGGGCGAAATGTATCAGTCTTTATCCGTCTATAGATTTTGGTGTAGTGTTAACGATCCACTGTGCAGCCACTCCTGGTTAGGGATGCACCACTGCCGGCCCGGATGAGACGAGTTGAGCTAGATTGTAGCTTAAATTTTCTGGGGGTATCATACGGTATACGGAGTGTTCCATCTATCAAGTCTTTTTCTATTCTCTATCATCAGTAGGTTCTCCTGCCACAGCAGTGATGTACAGCGCAGAGTCCCGATTTGTGCGGTTGGACGCGCTTTCTGGCTTTGGAGTCGACCACGGGCTCGCATTGGCCTGTTCTTTCCGACGTTCCAATAAGGCTTTAGGCGAATTGTAGATCGAGAGGCTCGAGCCACCACCGAGTCGATCATGTGAATATTGCTCCCGTTCTGGAGGCTACAACTCTGGCCACTCTTGCACTAGGCGTTCATCCTCGATCATGAATCTCGGAGACCCACTCGCGCGGGCTTCCAGTGCACTTCACCAGGAACGGACTTGGAAGCTTCAACTTTCCTACACCTCTTGAATGTTCTCCACAGAGCAAGCAAGAAAGGAGTCTCGTCCCGATGGTAAGAGTTTCCGAGAACGCCTTGAATGGCTTTGGTTGCTTCTCCGGCGTGATAGAATGGTATGGAGCTAGGCAAATTAGTTCGACTTCATCAAATGTGCAGCAAATGTCTTCGACTTACGTGAACAGGTGGTGTACAACGTGATGCTCGATGATTCCGTGGAAGATGTAGCGGCCAATGAATCCGAACTCGCGATCAACAGTCGACAGAGCACCTTTCGTGTACGTCCAGGTGGAATCCTCGAAATGAGGCACATCCGGGTGCGTGTGGTGAAGGAACGTAATTGCCACCAACCAGTGGTTTACCCAGAGATATGGCACACCGTAAAGCAGAAACACAGTCGACCAGCTGGTCACGTCGGCGATCAGCTTCAATCCGAAGACAACAGCAGCCAAGCCAAAGGTGGACAGGCCAACGAAGAATCGCTGTGAAGGAGTCCAGATACAGGCGGAAGGGTTCAGAAGATTCGTATCGCCTAGTCTGTTCTCTGGGGCCCGAGGAGTCGATTTGCTGCCGCCGCTGGCATAGGTCAGAATGTATGCCTGCCAGCCGAGAAGCTGGTGAAGAAGAAGAGTGCCAGCTGTGAAAAGAGGCGCATCCTCAGCAAGATGGAGCATGGCAGCTATTTTCTCTGAAATCGTTGGATCCGTTCCTCGAGAAGGCACGAACGCGGTGTCCTTCTCCATGTGGTTGGTGTACCGATGGTGGCGTGCGTGGGCATACTTCCAGGAGAAGTACGGAACTCCCAGAACGGTGTGGAGTACGAAGCCTACGGAGTCATTGGCCCAATTTGAGGTGAATAGAGCACCATGTCCACATTCATGTGCAAGAATCCAGATGCCTGAGATCGTAGTGAGCACTGCACCGCTTCAAAGCTGCACGATTGAACATACCTGTGAACATGAGCCCTTGAAGATAGCCATAGCCCGCCCAAACGAGAGAGCGCAGCCACCAATCTTCTACTCGTGCTGTGATGGCAAAAACACCTAAAACCAGACCGCTCGAGAGAGTCAAATCAAGAGCGATGTGAGCGCAGGTCCTGGTGACCGATGGCTGAAAGCATTTCGCCGGTATCGCGTCCTTGATCGTCTTCAGCGAGATCTCCTTCGGTTTCGTAGCCATTTTCGCGTCAGAATTGGCCACTCCAGGTGGGTGTCGTTCTCACTCTCGACTGCGCTTTCAACTTTTTATTCCTGTGCTCGGTGCCCGGCGATCATGACGGCGGCGGCCCCTATGACGGGTCTGCCGTCTACCGCCTTCGTGTGCGTGCTGGGCGAGTGCCTGCTCTCAACACGATCGGCACTGGCATAGCGCTGTTTGTTGAAGCACAGATCTCGCCCTTAGTCCTCACCTTATTCGTGCACTGCGGGTTCGCAGAAGTCGTACCGGCGCCAACTGCTACATTCCCGATAGCGACAGACGCCAACAGACGGCATCCTCACATTTTCGCGCGCTATTCTTCGACACCGCATCCCCCGTCAGGAGGGGCCTGGAGAATGGTCTGCGTCGCCATCACTTCGGTACTTGGTCCCCACACCGCAATGGCGGCTCGGTTACACCCAGAGTTCTAGGTCTGCCAAAACGTGGTCGTCTCGAAGGCGATGCACTCTAGTCTGTAACGTGCGAGGAGACGTGCCATGAGTGGTCGCGCATCGCACCATAACATCCGAGATCTGCGGTCCAAGGAGAAATTTTGTCGGCCCAAGGTCCGCCATGGCAGAAATTCCGCCCACGCGATCGAAAACTCTGAAACAGGCCGGGATTTTTTCGAGCCAATTTGAACCCTGGTTCCACTGAGCCGGCGAACGAGCAAGGGAGGGACAGGGGACGAAAAAGACCCTGATTGTTAGCCGCATCTCCTTTGGGCCTAGAAAACCTCACCTGCGTCTCTGCAGAATGAGTGCATCGATAATTCCTGATGATCCACTCGCGAGAGCAAAGTCGTGATTGCAAGCAGAGGCTGTGGGACGTCAAGACGAGAAGCAGCTCTGGGCAGCATCTTTTGCACCTGAGCGAAGTTCTGGGACTGCAAAGGAAGGACCACTTGGCATGGACGGGCAGCAGATGTGGCTGTTTTCGCACCTCTTGGCTAACCACGATAGATTGGATGCTCGTCATCAGGCTGAGATTGAGTCTGTGATTGGGAAGACTGACACGACTGAGATCATTGAGCAGATATTACATACCTGCTTACTGTACCACCACGAACGGCGATTCGAACATTTCTCAGGCTACACATCACATCCACGTCCCGGAGAGTGGCGAGCCTCATTTTTCCTGGCTGCTTTGCTCCAGACCGCACCCATCTGGTCCAATGGAGCGTGTCATGACAAGCACAAGATCCCAATTAGTCGTAAGAGGCCAATACATCCGCGACTTGCACCTTGAAATTCAAGCTGCCATCTATCGCCACTACAAGATCACAGACAAGTAACGAACTCATGACAGCTGGCATCGCTCTTGCGTATCATGGCATCTGGTTATACTTTGCCTTGATCATATCCGCTGCCTGTAATTCATCCAGTCAGCTGTGCCCAGCACATGGCCCACTTCAAATCCATACCTTCTCTGCAACAGCATAGACTGTCGAAGATGTATGTGCGGCGGGTATCAGCGGCATGATGGAGGCATCAATAACGCGCAGTCCTTCCACGCCATACACTCTCAGCTCAGGATCCACAACTCCGCCAAGCTCGCGCGGCATCATTGCCATGGTCCCCACTGGATGCTGCCATGAACTCTGAGTCTTATTGCGCAACAACTCAACAATCTGCTCATCACTCTCAGCATCAGCTTCAGCATCTGGTATTGTAGCACCAATCTCCTGCATTGGTCCGGAGCGAATGAACTCCTTGTTCTTGCGGAAGATCGCCACCATGATATCGATGTCCGAAGGATGCATGAATGTGCCGAAGTCGATAACAGGATCATCCTCAGGATCCGTAGAATTGATCAAGATGGATCCACGACTCAGCGGCTTGAGTTGCACTAACGCCAAACCTGATCCTCCGGTATGGGCACTCTCTTGGACGGCCGTCCTTGGTGAACCATAATACTTCAGAAGTATTTCTTGTTGCGCCTTATAGCCGCGAAGCACCGAATCGCTTGCTCCTCGAGGCACACATTGAGTGACGTCGACTTCCTTGGCGGCATCGATGATCGCTTCGTGCTGCCGAGTTACATTTGGCAATGGGAGGAACGCCACGTCGCATCCTCCAGTAGCCGGTAGGGTATAAGCACCTTGCTTTGCCTCGGTGTACAGCTTCCACTGCTCTTGGACGAAGTCAGGATGCGAGGCATTTGCCGAGAACAGCCAATCTGGCGTAGGCCCGGACCAGCCAGTGAGATTGAGTTGCGTAATGTACGAAGGTTGATCTTGGAAATTGTAGCCGACTCCAGGCAAGTCTTCCACGATTGGTATACCAAGATCAGAGAGCAACTTCTCGCACCCTACGCCTGAGAGAAGCGCCAGCTGCGGAGTACGTTGCGCGCCTGCTGCAAGCAAGACCTCTCGAGATGCTCGGACCTGTCGAGTCGTGCGAACTCCGTCTCTCGCAAAGTA
This sequence comes from Cercospora kikuchii, assembly GCF_019650295.1. Taxonomy (NCBI): domain Eukaryota; kingdom Fungi; phylum Ascomycota; class Dothideomycetes; order Mycosphaerellales; family Mycosphaerellaceae; genus Cercospora; species Cercospora kikuchii. The sequence goes on from NW_025408590.1 coordinate 733,236, forward strand.
CTAACAGTCTCTCAGCAATGTCTACTCAGCTGGCCGATATCGATCTCACCCCCACCCCACTTGCTCGCTTTCCGTCGAAGATGACCTTGCTCACACGCTGTCCAGTCAACAGATGTAGGTTAGGTCTGTGGTCAGCGATCGGCTTGTAATAAGCAGCGCTTGCCGAGCTTCGTGTCATACTGTCGTGTCTTACAGATAAGCTGGAATGGAAAACCCCAACGGCGAGACCATCGTCAGGCTGAGGATTCCTCTTGACACCTATACTTTCCCAGGCTCGATAGAAATAATCGATGATAGCGAAGGAGTAAGGCGGATAACTCGTTCCAACAGGACCATCCACTCCATGAGCACTTATATCGGCCGGTATCTGATATTGTGCTGCGATCTCAGGAGTTGCTGGCGTAAAGCTCTCGCTCTGGAAAGACGTCAGCCCGCTGCTCCGACGTACTCGAGTACAATCTCATGCCTTCTTGAAATACGGAAGAAGGTCATTCCAACTCCAGCCTGGATTTCCCAATTCCTCCCAAGAATTATAGTCCTCAGCTGATCCACGATTGAAGAACATGGCATTCACGACGGTGCCACCGCCAACGACTTGTCCAGTATGTAGAATGCCTGTTCGATTGTTCAATCCAGGCTGAGGAACACTGGTGTACGTTCGCCAGTATTTATCTGCAGGCTTGATGCCTGGCACTAAAGCGTCTGGTCCGCCGTCGTCACTGTGACTGTCAATTTGATGGTCCCACAGTATGGATTCGACGGGCAAGATACAGGTATCCATATTCGATCACCAAGACATTGACTGCATGAATAATATCAACAGTGCACTTCCGCATGACCGATATGGAGGATTTGCTCACCATTAGGGTCCTCTGTCAATCGATTCGCGACAACAAGGCCACTCGTACCACCTCCGGCTATGATATAGTCATAGCTAGGCCTCAGATCCTCAGCACCATGAAGGGCTCCGGAGTTTGCGCTACTGATAGTGAGACCGAAAAGACTCAAGTACAATAGGAAGACCCACGCCATAGTGGTGATTATCCTTGTAGAGACAGACTCATGCAGATGAAAGCATCACGAACATGATGAGATAGTAGTGCAAGACGGATGCGTTCGAAAGATCATTGCTCAGACCATCAACAGCGGGCTTCGCACATAGGGTATCAAGACTCGCCTCTCGGGAGTAGCTGTGCCCTTTCTAAATCGAACCCGGAACCGGATCCTTACACAGCCGCACGATTAAAGTGACAAGCTTTTGAGCTTGTTGAAGCTTGAGTTGGTACAGAAAGCTGGAGTTCTATCACACAATTTGAGCTGCACGGAGAAACCGGCGGACTGGCAACGGACGAGTCATGGATTCTATAGACTGCTGCGAGAGCGCTTCAGCTCGTCGCTTGCTGCATTATGATGAATCTGTGCCACCGGAGCCATAGACTTGTTATTTTCCAAGCAGATACGCGATTGTTTAGCAGCGGAAGTGTGAATCTAACAAGTTGTTCTAAGAACCACGATCCGCAACGAGCTACGAAACATCATTCCGACCCCAGCCATTCTAGTAAAAGCACAGCAACCCGCTCGATCATTAAAAAAAAAGGCCTTCAGCTCACTTGAAGTAAGCCTCCGCAACAAGAGTCTGCCAACTTCCATTAAACCCATCCTGCGGCCTCCCAAACCTTGTCCCATTCGGAAGTCTCATAGCATAATTCGTACTCGGACCAGCACACAACCCGTACAACTGCAAGTTGCTCGGCGTCTGCTCAATAACATTAACGTTCGCCTGCACATTATTGTCTCCAAAATTCCAGCTCGCACTAGCGTAGCTGACAATATTGCTTCCGCCTTTGAACCACTGATTCATCGTCATGCGGCAGACAGCAGGAGCATTATTGCAGTGATCCCAGCTGGGGTCAGAGCTTGTAGGAGTGAAAGGTCCTGGTGGAGGGTCGCTTGGAGCGCCGGAGCCGTCTTGGGAATTGCCTTCTTGGTAGTTGGTTTCGGATTGGAGCATAGAGACGAAGACGTTGGAGGCTTTGTTGTAGCCCAAGTTGTAGTACCACCAGTGTTCGCTACCTAGACCAGTGAGCCATGTTCCTTTGGTGGCTTCGACGAGGACACCGCCTTTGCCAGCAGTGTTTGTGCCGACGTTGGCGTGATCGACGGCGTGATCGGCGACCCAGACCCAAGCATTGTTGATATAAGCTGAAGACGAAGACGAAAGGTGAAGACCAAGGTATGCAGCAGCACAATTGTTTTTGCCACCACAGCTCAGTCCAGTGTTGAGTGTTCCACCTAGAGTGATGAGAGAGTTGTGAATGACAACATCGCCTGGAGCACCAGCCATGTTGACCTGAACAAGAATTGCACCAGGAAGTCGCTCGCCAGCATTAACGTGGATGTCATGGATCTCAGCTGTTCCCGTAGATCCTGGAGCACCAACTTGCACAACCGGTCGAGGATTACTCTCATCTTTGAAGTTGCTGCCAACTCCTTGAATGGTAGACCAGCCGTTGCCAAAGAGAATCGTTCCAGGTGGGATTGTAAGTGTTTGGTCGACACGATATACACCGAATGGCAAGTATGCGATCTTGCCAGCGGAAGCAGCTTTGTTCAGACCACTCTGTAGACCTGGTCCATCGATGTTGTTGGCATCTCCACGGACGGTGAAGCCTCCATTCTGAGTGGAGTCTTTCAGGTTGAGAACATCGGCTGAGGTCTTGTCTGTGTGCTGGTTTGGTGTTACCGAAGCATACCTCCCATTTACCAGCAAGGACGAGGGACGACGATCCGCTGATGGCTTGTTGTCGGTCTTGTGGACAGGGTTGGCGCCATATGTGTTGCCGTAGACATAGTGACCAACTTGCTGGGTACCTCCGACGATAGTCTTGCCATCGAGAGTGGCCATGGCATTATTGTTGTCCCGACTGACATTCTCGAGCATGAAATTGGCATTACCAGTTGTTTGAAGGAGAGTTCCAGAGTTTGTGATAGTCGCATCAACAATAGACAGCCAAGGAGATCCATTCGTTTGCTTGACGCAAACGCCGACAGTATCGAATGAAGGGTTCAAAACATTGATAGCGAAGCCGCCAGCCACCTCAATAGCATTAGTGGTCTTGTCGAACTTCAAGTTCTTGAGCGTGACCTGTTGGTTTCGGATCCGTACACCGGTGGTACCATAACTGAAGCCCACGTCTGCGACTTGGACAGTCGATCCTTGACCGACATAAAGACCGGTGTGTTTCTGTGGAGGCATGTTGATCTGAACGTTTACCAAGGCGCAGTTCTGCGCTACGCCCCATTCGAGTGCGATCAAGTCTGAGTTGCCAGTCGCTTGTGTTGTGTCGATGATGACGTTCTTGATGACTCTCGAGAAGCGAAGCTCTCCGTGGCCACCATTGTCATTGGGATCAGTGATGCCAGAGCCACCTTGAATGACATAGGGATCGCCGAAGCCTGATGAGGCCTTCAAGATAGGAGGATTCGCGGCGTCGCCAATGAGAATGGTGTCGCCTGTGAGGGCAAGCTTGCGATTTAGAACATAAGTTCCGGGTGCGATGTACACAACTCTCGGCAAAGCGGCGAGGTAGTCATTGTAGATGATGTTTCCTGGATCTTGATCACCCAGTGCCGATGGTCGTTGGTTGCCGTTGGGTCCGTCGGAGAGAATGGCGTTGTAGAGATCGTTCACATTGCTGGCGGACTTGTACACTGGATAGTTGTAGTCGCCTACACCAGGAGCATAGTCGCGGACAGCACCAGTGGTGTGATCGATGTTTGCATACCACCAGTTGGATGATGCTGCAGCGGCTAAGCGTGATGTATTTGCGGACGTATGAGCAGTCGAATTGCTAAGCGATGGGACGGGATTTTGACGGGGAAAGACAAGTGGAGAAGCATGTGATAGCCCAGCTAGGGGCAGAACAAAAGATAGAAGATGCATACTGCTGTGGGTGAAGTGATAGGAGAGAGCTGTGATGGTCTTTGAGCAGAAGGGGCGAAGTTGTTGTCTTTTGTATTGTTCTTGAACGACATGCTGTCATGAATGCTCCTCCATCAGTTGTGCCCGATGAACAATGCTGTACGACGTAAAGCATGGCACGCCTCACGAGATGGCAATGTAGCGATGTCACCCTCCTGTATGGCTCAGAATCAGCGCAGGGTTACCGAAGCAGAATGATGCGACTTGTGCTAACTGCTCTGAGAAGGAGTTTCAATCACGAAATGATGACTGACATCTCAAGTTGAACCGTCCTGCAAGAATGGAGCGCATGGTATGCAAATCTTTTCCGTATCGTGAAGGTAGTATGTAGACGTTTCGTTGGAGCAGCGTAGAGCATCAGGCGTCCCAGATCTTCGCGGTCACTGCATTGGCATGCTTGTACTATTGCTTGTCAATAGAGCATAAAAGGTGCGACTGTAATGTCCGTCAATCAAGATGAAGTGAATGCAGTGGCACGCCTGACGGGACAGATGCTGCCTTGATAGAAGGCCACCAATCTGAACAACTTAGCCTAGAGCTAGTCTAGAGTGCTTGGTCAGAGGTGAAATTTGCTTGTCCCCTGAACTGTGACCCTGAATTGGAAGGAACAAATCGGATCTGGATCGTTAAGCATGCTAAGCTTTCCACCGACGATCACTTCTGGGATCGGCATCCCGCTCCTATAGTGTCCTACGTAGCGTGAACAAGTGCTGGGGCTAGGACAAGATCGACATCCTCTTTCTGCTATGGCCGATGCATGGTCGACACGTTGTTCACGAACGTCAGACAAGAACTTCGGAATCATCGGTACCTTCCAACAGAGGACGATCGAAACCATGGCATACCTCAACGACTTCGTGACAGTATATTGACTGCGTGACTACTATCACAAAACGCAGCGCGAAGCGATCCGTCCACCACCAGATGAGGAACGACCACTGACGCTTCATTGGCATCGAGAGCGGTTCACTGCAGGCCTCAAACGCTAGCACAGCGCCACTGTCACCATCGATATGCATGAACTTTGTAAGCGGCGAAGGATTCGCTCCTGCAAATGATTGTCGCAGAGCACAACTAGGAGCACGAAACCATCGGCACGCACCAAATTCCGGGTTCCAGTTGACGGGCCATGGATCGTACGTGGACGCATGTCTTCATCTGTGAACGGGTCGCCTTACACAGACGATCTTCAAGAGAAATATTGGCTGCTCGCCTAACGATAGCGATGTAACCTCAACGATTGTAACAATCAGTCTTGGGCGATCAACAATGGCTACTGTCCAAGTTCAAAGGACCGGTCACATAACAACTTCGGGCATACATAAGAAAGGACATTCTCCCGTCACCAGCATGAGCATCTCAGTCACTCTCGGCCATCGATACCTTCAACATGTTGTTCAAGACTGCTCTTCTTGCCCTCGCCGCACAAGGTGCCTTCGCTGAGATCGTTGCATACTGGGCAAGATTTCCCTTCCTCTCTTCACATATCATTCAAAGCTGACCATGACAGGGCAACGGAGGCTACACCGAAGCCGACGGCAACCTGGCAGACTGGTGCAAAGACAAAGAGCACATCGACATCCTCGTCCTAGCCTTCCTCACCAACTTCGGCCATGGTCAATACCCCAACGGCAACCTTGGCTATTGTCAAATCAATCCCGATGGCACCAGCAGCGGCTGCGAACAACTTGAACAAGACATCGCGACCTGCCAACAACTAGGCAAGAAAATCTTCATCAGCATGCCAGGCTCAGAAGGAGATTTTGGTTTGAACAGCAAAGGCGACGCAGAAGGAGTCGCATACTCTCTGTGGAACTCCTACGGAGCACCAAATGCAGTCCAAGACAAGAGCAAAAGACCTCTCGGCAACGTGAGGATCGATGGCTGGGACATTGACATCGAATCCAACCCCTACGACGAAGACGGAAAGGGATACCTTGGCGCAATGCTTAACAAGCTCCGCAGCTACTTCGAAGCTGATACCGCTCACAAATACTACATTGGCGGAGCACCTCAATGCTACCTCAACCATGATCAAGGAAAGAACATGGACTTGAACATGGGCAACTCGATCAATCAAGCCAAGTACGATTATCTCTGGATTCAATTTTACAACAATGAATGTGCTGCAACTCATGCATATGATGGCTCCAACCAATTCAATTTGAACGAATGGCCAGGCGTCATTGCAAATGGTGCTTCCAAGAATGCAAAGCTTTACGTTGGCATCCCGGGCAACAAGGCAGAAGCTCCTGAGTACGTTCCTACTGCTCATCTTGCGGATGTCTACAATGCTGCCAAGGGTGTGGAGGGGTTCGCTGGTTTCATGGTCTACGAGGTGGGCGATACCAAGTCTGTCGTCGTCAAGAATGGCTGCGATTACTTTGGTCAGATCTATTCTGTTCTCACGACGGGGCATTTGTGCTAGGCTCTTTCTCAGCCCGGCCTGCATTTTCTGGGGTTTCGAAGCGATTTCTTTTTGCGAATGAAGTTGGACTGATTTTCGTTACAGATTTTCGTAGGCATCGAATATCCATTATAGTCAGCATACATCTCTTATGACTTCAGCGCCATCTTCTGCATCTCCAACTCTGTCTTGAGCATCTCCACTGGCTTCTTGTGACCCATTACAGCGATATCTCCTTCTGACCACTGTTTTTTCATTCTGAAAGTCTTGGCTTTCCAAAGGCCACTGGCATTATCTTTGACAACATCGAAATAGTATTGGCCTCCGGTTGTGAAACGGTGCGAATCTGGCAGTCTGTGTTAGCATGCCTAGCATGGTGATTTACGCTTCCACTTACCAGGGTGCATGCCCATTCCACCTGGCCAATGCCAAGCAACATATAAACAAGTCATGCTGGCCTCTGTGCCATTCTCTTCGATGTGTACTCGTACATTGCTGACCATGTGTGTTGTATCGAGGCGAACAATGTTGTAATAGTAGCATTCCTTGTGGATGGCCTCGAGACCATGGACTTTCTTGCCGCTGAGATCCCAGAACGCGTCTGTAGTGAAAGCCGAATCGAAGAGTTCCACGTCGTTGGTGTCCATTCCGAGGCAGAATCGAGAGAGCGTATCCGCAACGGCTTCTCGGTCACTCAGTGCAGGCGAGAGCTTGGCAGGAAGAGCCATCTGTGGCTCTGCTGGAGGTGAGATTGAACCCATGATGAACAATAATGTAGCAGTCAGTTGCTTTGATGTTAGTGTTTGCCCCAAATGTCATGAGTTCTTGAGGTCGCGGCAACTTTTGTTTATACATTCTCATATCCCGTGGCGGGAAAGCTGCAAAGCCGGGGTTCCTTTCATTGACCGAGATACAAAATCGTCAGATCCCCAGTACCACCTACTGTACATTGAGAGCCGACCGCCCATCACTTGAGCTGGGGCTTCAGCTACGCATTTGGGCAGGCACCGTCGGAGGACCAGCGGTTATCGTACATACCCCCATGCTTGCTTCAAGCCTATCGCAGTTTCGAGGGTTTCGTCCTGCCTGGCGGGAGACGAGCGGTCGACCTGAGATCTTTGTGTCGGGACATGGAAACCTTGTGTGAAGCTGGAGAAGATGTGCAGCCCCATCTCATCCTCGGCCGCTCGGAGATTGTGTAAAGGAGGAACGGGCCGTACGGCACGCTCTCCCGCTTTTGCACATGCTCGAGATCCAACTCGGGAGTCGATTCTCTACACTCCATCTCACACAAACTGCGAGGACATACAAGAGAACAACACTTCATGCGAGTTTTTTTCGTGCTCAGCACTGAATGTCTTAGAGAGGACCGGCCATACTTCGTGCCTATGTTTCACAAAATGCAGCTGCTGCTGTCCACGTCAACAGCCCTCGGGTTTGAACTCCAAACTCTGTCTCGAAGGATGTCCGAAACCCCGAGTGACGCGCAACACGCAGTACCGATGACTTAACAGCAAAACTCAGTTGATCCTTGGTAGTAGCATCAATGGAATTCTGGACTTCTCAGCTCATCTTGTACCTCTCTCTCACACTTGCATTCGTGTACTCACTCAGCAGTGACCAAACCAGTGCCATGCCTCCAACTGCCAAGCAATTAATCCTGATCACAGGAGCCAACCAAGGCCTAGGATACTATGCCACTCAACAGCTAGCCGCCACTGGCAAATACCACATCTTGATGGGAAGTCGAGACCTCAAGAAAGCCGACAAAGCCATCAACGACCTCGTGGCCGATAAGTCGTACAACGTATCAAAATCCGACATCACTCCTCTCCAAATCGACGTCACGAACGATGAATCGATAGCCGGTGCCGCAAACCAAGTAAAGCAGAATTTCGGCAGCCTCGACATGCTTCTCAATAATGCAGGAATTGCTACAAGCCAAGCCGCGACTTCGAACCAATCATTACGAGAAGTCTATCACGAGCAATTCGACGTGAACGTATACGGTGCTGCGGCCGTGACGGAAGCCTTCCTTCCTCTCCTTCAACGAGGCTCCGGCAAACGAATCGCTTTCACGTCTACAGGCTTGAGTTCTTTGGCGAAAGCAGCCGATGGCACCCAACCCGTGGAAAAGTTCCCGATCTATCGAACAACCAAAACAGCTCTCAATATGGTCATGCTGTATTACGCAAAGACTTTGGAAACGGAAGGCTTTGTTGTGAGTGGTCCGGCTCCCGGCTTTTGCGCTACGAACTTAAACGGCCATGCTGGCAAGAAGGATCCCAGAGAGGGCGCGGCAATGCTGGTGAAAGCATTGGTCGCTCCCAAACAGGAAATTCATGGGCATGTTTTCAGTGATGCAGGCGTAGAGCCGTGGTGAATCCCCACACAGCCAGCGTACCGCAAAAAGGTAAAGATTCTGGTGCGTCGAGAGTCGGAGCTCGGCGAAGTCTGGATGCGTGAGTCGAGATTATGAGGAAGGATCCTACAAACCGCGATGCAAAGTCGCTGCATATGTAGCGAGGCCGGCGTTCGGGCTTACCCAAGCAAGAGCTATCTGGTGGAACCTCTCACTTCAGTGAACGAGCTGACAACGGTGAGCAAATCTACAAAAACTGGCGCAGAGATCGTCTTGCAATTGCGGGAGCCGCAGCGCATCAACGAAAGACTCATGGCCGAATCTTGCGCCAACACGCTCGAGCCTCAGTCGCATGGCGCACGGGCAGGCTATTATATCTTGGGACCCAATCATCACTGGGTGTCAAGCATTGGTCATCGAAAGACACATATCTGCGAGTGTCCGCACCACATTTCAGTAGCTCAACAGATTGTTCGAAATTCTTCCTCTCCACTCAACTTCTCCATGTACAGTGACACACACACATCTCCCTCCATCCCACCCCTCATCAAAGCCCACAATTCGCAACCCCCAACCCCCTCTCCCTCGCAACCCCCAACCACTCCACATCCTCCATCCTCCCACCCATACTTACAACCCTCCTCTGCTCCTCCCTAACCTCCACAAGCAACTGCCTCGTCCTAGCCGTATTCTGTCCAATTCCATTGCCCTCAAATTCTCTTATAAGCTCAATCGCTCGAACTTTGGACGCATCGATATTACTCGCCACTCCAGCGATGAAAATTGCAAATACAGAGTTCCTCCTCTCGACTTGACCGTTTTCGATTTGTTGGTTTGTTAGGGTGAGAATAGCATTGATGCGTCGTTCGGTGTCTTGTGGAATGTCCATGTGTGTTGCGGTGGGGATGGGGCGCTGGCCGCGGAACATGCTCGTGCGGGAGTAGATGATCATGGCGTGGTAGAGGAGGAGTGCGCTTTCGAAGACTGTTTTGGCGCGGTCGGGGAGCTCGCCGATTGTGTTTGGATGTGTAGACTCAGAAGCGAGTTGTGGTGGTACCGCATGTTGCCAGAAGGCTAAAAGATCGTTTTGTGCCTGCGCAGCGATCGCAGTCCAGTGAGCGAGTCGACCAGGTGATAGCAGAGCGGCTTGCTGGTCGTTTATCATTCCTGCTCGACAATTCTGAGCTCTTTGAGCTATGATCGCAGCGCGAAGGAGGACGCCTTCATTGAGGCGAAGAATTGCTGAAAATAGCTGCTCATCGTGGGGGCTGAGCTGTGGAGTGTGCCCTATTGTGAGGGACGGCACCTGTTGACTGATATGCGGCAGCATATTGTTCTGGATGATCGTGCGCAGAAATTCGCAAGTACCACTGCCCATCAAACAAGCATAGATATCAAGCTCACAAATATTCCAGATTGTATATGCGTGCAACTCTTGCCCTCTGTGATGGTGATGCCGTTGAACCGCGATCCGTTGCAGTTGGGTCAGGTGCTTTGCCCACATATCAGATCCAAGGTCGTCAGACTGCATCGGCACACAGATATCGTAGACGAAGAGCAGATAATGTCTAAAGAAGACGCCATCTGATAGGAGGTCATTCGCCATACTGGAAGCAGAAGAGGCTGCGAGCGCCTGATGATAATTCTGCATGGCTTCCTCCAGCGATGAGTGACCACTGTATGCCAGATTCAGCGCACTGATTGCACACAATGCGTGTCGTAGAGGCGGAAACTTCGCAGCTTCACGCTCGAGAACATCGGTCGTTGACCCTTGCGACGCAATACCGCGCATCGCTTCAGATTGTGGATGAACGAGCCTGGGAACAATGTATCGTCGAAAGTGGGTTATCAACTCCTCATATTCTCTTATACTTGCCGTTGCTGCTGTCGAAGTCGCGCTAGGCGTATATGGCGGACTTGTAATCGAAAGAGCTTGGATCGATTCAGAGAAGTCCTCTCTTGAGCTGCGCACCGGTGGCGTAACTTCTGACGATGAATCCTCGAACCGATCCAAAATCACCATATTGGGATCTGGTGGCAGTGTCGCAGCTCGCCTTGGCGAACTTCGGGGGCTACTCCTTCCGCCTCGACATGAATGAGTACTCGTTCTTCGTCGATTGCTCGATCCATGAGATGCGGACGCTGCATATTCTGGCAGATCGTGAAAGCTCTCTGGTGTGACGATGACACCAAAAGTGCCTGGCTGGTGAGACTCAGCTTTTCGTTCCCGGTCTTCTTCTGACTTGAGCTCAGAAAAGGCAGGAAGATCGTCTCTTTGGTAATATGAGGAAGGAGATAGTGACGTAGGCGTGGCAGGATCCCAGACCGCATTGCCTTCCGTCTTCACATTGCTGAATCTCTTTTGAGTATTTGTCGTAGCATCGGTGAAGTTCCATCGGAAGTTCCAGTCGCATTTGCGATTCAGTCGCGTGCATTGTCCACATCGTGGATCTAAACACAGATCGATGGTCAGCACGAGGATCGAAAACGTCCAATCCACCGACGCCGATTCGCGACGGCATTCTGTTTTGTCCTTGCTCGTGTTCGCAGATCTGCGAACATGCCAAAGGAAAGTACGACTTACGAGCTTCGTCGCATTTCACTTTGCGACTCCGACACGTCCAGCAACCAGCCCTCGATCGATGCGAGAGGCGAGCAGTACGTGCTTTCGTAGTAGAAGGAACCGAAGGTCGTTTCTCCTTCGAAGAAGACAAAGCATCACTAGGAGCCAGCGGCGGCAGTTGAGGTCGTGGTGGTTGTTGTTGTTTCGAAGGGCCAGACGTGGCCTGCTGTCGGCCGGGTTGCATCCTCTTACTCGCTTGCCAGCACAACAACGGCCGATCAAGAGGGTCTCTCCGAACTGTGGTCAACGTAGCCGATGAAGCGTCCAAGGATTGTATGAGAGCTGTCACTGCGCGCAAAAGTCAGCTCTAGCAGCTCAGAATGTCTCAGAATGTCTGCGCTTACTGGGTATACGAGCATTTCAGAGCCTGCGCTTGGGATAGTTGCGAGCACTGCGAGCGCATCGCTCATATATATGAACTCAAATTGAGTAGCATGGCTGCGGCGAGTTGTCCGATCAGTGTCGACGAGCGTCCGACTGGTAGTAACACTCGGACGACGACCACATCGCTCGGCGGCACACTTTGTGGACGGAAACAACTGCAGCCACGTTCGAGAAAAGAGCAAAAGGCGAGCCTCGGGATCGCGCCCGATTCTGCTCTGTCAATCGACTCACACGCTTGCTACACGTCGTTCGAGGAGGAAGGGGCTCCCGAAAGCGCGCTGCAAGTATCAGCCTCATAGTCGTAGTCAACGGCTGAGGACCTGGGCTGATGGTAGTGGCTGCCACGTGCTGCCACATAGTGCCACTGGGACGGAACCGAATGGCACAACCAGTGCTGTCTCGGGATGTGAAGGCGACTCGAAGAATGGTAAGCTACTGAGCTGCTACTGTTTCTTTGAAGAGCCTAGCGCAGGGTGGCCGGAAGCTTGCTTGAAGAAGATCATTGGAAGCTGGCCTTATCATGATCACAGTCCATGTGTGTTAAGCGAGCGAGGAAGCCATGGCCACCAGCGTGCAGCATGTGTAGTCACGCCAAGATCCTGCAAGCCCGGTGGGTGAGTGTGGCCGGTGGCAGAGAGGAGACGTTAGGGCTCCGGCTGAGGGCTGGTGCTTTGTTCCGCCCTTGCATGTCTCCCAGCACTGCGCGAATATTCGAAAGCTTGTGCGACCATCCATGGAGCATATTGGACCATAGGTGGAGTTGTACATAGCCTGACAATACAAATTCTCCGCATACGGTCTACACTCCGTGCAGAGCATGGCAGTGAAACTGGAACCGCCTTGCCGGTCACAGTCCTAGCTCGTGCATCGTGGCGTGCAGTTGCCAATAGGAGCGTGTCCGTGGCCCCGATGCAGCGTCCTTGACGCTGCACGAGCACGCTGGCGGAGGAAGGAGTCCGCCTCCAGCTTCTGCATCACTCATCATCAGTCGTTCGGTGTCAACATGGCGGTTTTTCCGTGTCGTTTCGGTCGCGATGGCGTCACGAGAGTCATGCAGGCGACGCGCAAGACACATGGCATTACCGTAGGCTTGTGTCCCATTGGGCAGCGATGTTCTGGTATCGAGGTGTTGTGGCGAAAAGGACGTCTCGGTCCAGACCCAATCGAGCGAGCTCTTGCGCCATGTGGCTTTCTTGGCTTGCTTGAAATTCTGGAACAAACTGGTATCCTCCACGAATGCGAGGCGAATAAACCATTTGCTGCTCGTAGCCTGGAAGCGTTGTCAACAAAGCTCATCTCAAACCTCGAACCGCCTTTCAGGGTGGGTAGGCTGGCGTCACGATGAAGTGCTAGCTAGTCTATGAATAATGCCCTATGTATGGCTGCAGGAAGGCTGCAGTCTAGCTCCGGGACCACATTCCCACGTGTTGGCCATGCGCGCGGTCGTACAGACAGCGCCTCATAACGCCTCGCAGCCTTTCCATGCAGATTCTAGAACCTGTCGAACTTCATTCGACGGCTCCTCCGCCATGGTCGCACGGATTCCTTCCCCCAACTGGGCCGAAATCGTGGGACAGGTGGTCACAGACGCCAGCACCGCATGCGCCCTCGCCAAGCGAATAGCCTGAATCGATATCGAAGGGCCGAATAGCAGCGTCTTCAGGTCTGCGATGGCTGTGGCATCCAGCTCAAACTTTCGCTCTTCCCTCCGGACCCGCTCGAACATGCTTTGCAGGCTTTCGAAAAGGCTTCGCAGGGTACGCGCACTCGTGGCAGTCTTCGCAGCAGCCACTTCGTGTAGACCACGAGACGCCTTGTGCTCCAATTCTGTTCCGGATGATGCACGAGGATTGATGGAAGCGAAGATGGCTTCGATAGCACCCGCCGTGGTGATTTCCTTGCTTGATGGACGTCAGCGGGGGAATAATGGGGGTTTGGAGAAACACGTACATTTCGTCCGCTTTGCGGCCTCCATCCGCTCCATCGATCTCCATAGCATCTTCGTCTGGGGTCTCGCTTAACAATGGAGTAGCAACTTCCAAGACCGCCTCGCTCAGGTCTACATCAGTCCGTGCAAGTGCGACCTTTGCGAGTGCACCTATGGAGTGCTGGCGATAACCCACATTCTGACGTTTGGCTTCTCTGATCGCAATCTAAGGGCACCATACTGTCAGCAGAGAATGACTAAGAGCAAAACATCAGCACCAACTCACCTTGACGATGGCGTTTCGAACCACTTCATTCTCAGAGTAATACACCTGCGCCGACTCGACGAATTTGACAAAAGCCGAGAGCACATCCTCCTTGCCATCCCAAGTCTTGCCCGAAAGAGCTTTCTCGATAGCTGGCCACAAGGCAGCACCAGTGGCTGCAGACAGCTGCGACTCACCGGCGCACGCAGTCTTGGTAGCTTCAGCTACCGTGCGAGCGGCCGTATGCTTCAAGTGCCACTGTGGAGAGTCCAAATGTGCCGTGCATAGGTCCAATATCTCTTTCAGGTATAGCTGCGCAGCTCGCGATCCACCAGCAGCCTCCTCCCAAGTGTCTTTGAAAGGTGTGCGCACTTGCTCGTTGGAATCATGCTTGCCTACAAAGACGAAAGGTAGAGCTGATGTGGCGAAAGCATTGAACTTGTCGCTAGCATTCTTTGCAAAAGCGAGCATCAACTCTCCAGAAGCGATGCTGCGCCGTGGCGTTGACGAAGCTCGGTCCCCTTCTGAGTCAAAGTATAATTTGCTTGCGAAACTGATGTAGCGCAGGATTTGCTTGTCGGAAGCTCCACGCGCCACATACCCGGCAGCGGCGGCATACGAGCTTGAGACGGTGTCGTTGCGATCGATGATTAGTCGCTCCAACAGCTTGAGCGTGTCATCCGCATAAGGTCGGAATAGCAACATACGCCTCGTCGCCAGTGATACGAGCACCCGACTAGACCCGACCTTCGAAGGCAGCCCCACTGAGCTCTTCATGGCACTCTCAAGCTTAGGCTGAAGTTGGCGCATCGTCTCCTCGTCCAGCAGATCCAGACAACGCTCAATAGCTTCCATCAACGGACTGCTGCGTACGCTAGACAGGCGCATGTCGTCAATTTTCTGCTCAGTAAGGTTGTACTTTGAAGCATTCATGTGCACATAGTTCACTGCTTCGGGTTCAAGAGAACTTAGCAGACCGATCAGTCTCTCGACCAACTCCGGTATGAAAAGCCGTAACGTCGCTCCATTGGCCTTCTTGATGATTTCCAGAAGAGTGTGCACAGAGAACATTTGTGTCTCCTTCGCGCTCGACTCCATGCCAGACGGCGATAACAGAAAAGGTAACACGTGCTTCAACATGGCTGAGGCATTTTTTGTGGAGCTGTGATCGGCCTCGAGAGCTCTGGTGAGTACTCCGGTCAGTGTTCTCGCGAGCGAAGCGGCGGCCGCGCGGACAGATTCCTTGATGTCGTCCAGCACTTTGAAGCACTGCGTCCAGATACGCTCAAGATAGCTCTCGTACTGCTCCAGCGGCCGTCCTTGGACGAGATCTGCGACCGCAGCGCAGCATGCTTGCCGTACCCGCCATTCTTTACCTAGAATACTCACCAAGAGATCGTCCATGATAGCATCAAAGTGTTTGGTGATGGTGGCCGCAGAGTCAGGCACAAGCGCTGTCCAAATCTCATTCATGGAGCGCTGCACACCGCTGTTGGGGTCGAAACGATATCGAAACAGCTTTGGATACAGCTTTGGGTTGTCGGCCAGGTATCCGTCGACACTGGAGTCAGAAAGGACGCGACTGAGACCAAATCGGCCAAAGGCAGCTCTGCTGGACCAGATTGCATTCGAAGATGCCATAGACATGAACTTGTATACCAAGCTCGAGTCTCCCACTTCCGATGCAAGACTCATGATATCCTTGTAGGTGGAGACTGAGCCGTCTCCAGTAGGTAGCTGTCCGGGTTCGAACAGCTGAGTGTCAGCGGCGACGTTGCCAGCAAGTTGCTGCTTGTCCGATGAGAAGGAAGACACCAGCTCGCGCACGAGGTCGTCCTTGAGGATCCGATCGCCCTTTTCATACACCAGCCCCAAACCTCTCGATGCGGTTTCCTGGACAAGTTCATCTCTGTCGGCAAGACATCTTCGGAACGCAGTCTGACATTCGGCGAGTCGATTTTGCAATCGCTCGCCACAGAATTGCACCAGACACAACAGCCACATGACTGCAGCCTTCTTCAAAGCCGGTTTGGTATTCGCGCAATCGGCCAGCACTCTATCGACAAGCTTTCCGAGCGTGTGTTGTCTTGTCTGGCCTAGCTGCGGCACTGGGTCGACGTCGACGTCGAGCTTCGTGGCAAGAGCAGTTGAGTTCCAGCCGCTCGCCACATAAGTCAATGCTTCGCCGACTGTGAAATGCACTTCCGACTGTCGGACCTCGTGGAGTTTGTGCAAGCTGTCCTGGATCTTCTGCAGGTCATCGCCATCTTCTGGCACGATCATCGATAGCTGTCCAAGGCAAAGAACCGCCGGCTCATTGCCATCTTTCGCTTTCGAGTACAATTTGTCCGACACTTTGCCAATCGAAGAGTACTCGCCCACCAATTCAGCTGTAAGACAGTTGAACATGCATAGCTGCCCAATCGTCACAAAGGTTGCTTCTTGGAGCAAGTCATCTCTTGCATTCTCGAAGATGCCAAACAGGGTAGTGAGGAATCGACCAAAATCGGGGAGGTCGGCTGTCGATCGACCACGACAAGAAGCCCGGCTGTAATAATACCCAAGGCTGACGAGGGCGCCGTGTGTGGCACTTAGGCTAGTACCGACAGCTGTCTGCCACGAACCCGCAACATCTAGCAGATCGTTCAGAACTGCCGTAGAGTTGAAATTCTGGTGAGACGCCAGAATCCCAAAGGCGTGAGCGGCGGCCATGCGACGCGTGTGGTTGTTCGACTTCAACACTTGCTGAAGCTCAGTCACGCGGCCAACGTGTTTCTGAACCAATGCATTTGGGCTGAACGAGAGCAATTCGACGAGATGCCCATGTTCTCCCGTTGTAGACTTTAGAGCTGTGCACTCAAATAGCGCCGAAAGCACAACATCTATCATGAGTGCATCACTCATAGTCAGTGCTGAGACCTTGCTCTTGATTGCTTGCCGTGCAGGCAGATCCGATTCTGCCATTGCATCTAGTCGACGCTCCCATTCGCTATCAAGATTGAGCGGTATTTGAGCTTCTCTCAATGCTTCTTGAATGAGCATCCGTCTGGCGAAAGCTGTGAGTCCAAGATATGAAGACTCGTATACCTCTCTCGATCTTCGAGCTATGACACCCGCTTCATCGCTCGTAATCTTGGTTTGCACGACGAAGAACTCCTGGACGACTGCCTTGAATCCTGGGAACTTCGTCTCTGCGGATTCGATTCCTTCGCTTGTGCCGTTCAGCATGCGATGCCAGTAAGGACTGAGACCTCGTTCGCCTTCTTCCCGGACTTCGGGGCGATCGGACGTTGCACCCATCGCGAGCGCATCGATCCAGCGCCCTTTGACTGAAGAATAGGGCAAACATCGATTTGCAAATCTTACTGCCACGTATCGGGTGCTGCGGAGTCGGGAGGAAGCCTCGAGATTTGCGGACTGATTCATCTGATCAATCAGGAGCTCTTCCAGGACTTGCTGCTCATGCGTCTGTAACGGAAAGCGATGCATTCCTCCGAGGATTGTTGAAAGAGACTCTTCTATGCTGACGATGATCGAATTGCCAGAGGCATCGCGCGCTAACGAGTCGAAGAGCCATCGCAGCAAATCCAAGGAAGGATGCTCATCTTCAATGAGCAGGCTCTTGGGACCAGATTTTGAGAGAAGCCCGATGACTTCGTACGCATATGCACGCGATGTCAAGTCTTCACTCGGTCCAATTTTGGGCCAGCCCTGATTCTCGACGAAGTCCCGCAACTTGGTTACAATAGGGATGGCAACTGTCTGCAAAGTCGATTTGTCGCCGAATCTTGCCACAAAAGTGATGTAGGCGAAAATCGCGGCCCTCAATTTGAGAGTCTCCCGGCTGATGTTTATGTTTTGTACTGGTCCATTGGACATGACGACATCTTCACCATCTGAGGTAGTCGACAGGCCATCATGGACCAATTTGATGATCTGGCTGTCGAAGGTGGTACTTTTGGTGGACTTGGCGAAAAAGTTCAGGATCTTGATTCGCAGAGGTGCACGCACTCTTGGTGCAGTGCCTTTGCCGAAATACAAATCATAGAGCGTATTGATTAAAGCCTCGTCTTCCAGGTCTGTAGCAGGAAGAGCTCGCTTCAATATATCATCGCCAACATCACTAATCGATGAAGCTGGATCGGCCGAGGCGAACAACGCTGGGAGGAAACGATCGCTGTCGTTGAACAAGCCACTCGCAAGTAGTTTGGAAGTCATAGTCTTGGTCTGGAGTAGGTTGAGACCACCGGCAGATGGATTCCACTCATCCTTGCCATTCACGCTCAAGAAAGCATAGTCTTCTGTAGTCAGACCTGGACATGTTGCAGTGCTGTTCCCCGCGGACTTTTGTGGCGTGAAAAGTATCAATTTGCCCAGATGCCCTGCTAGATATGCAGCATCCTCATCAGACACTGACAAATTGGACCTCAATTCAAGGTCCTCTTTACTACCTCGAGCAGGTATCACGATGGATGGCAATATCCGCAAAAGCAGATAAAAGATCTGGGAGCCATGCTGTCCGGTCTTCGATATGCCGCTCGCAACAACAGGAAGTAAATCTGCCTTGTCGGCGTTGGACAGTCGGACAACGCCCTGTTGAATGTAAAGAAGATCGAAGTGGCGAATGAGAGAGCTTTCTTGCTCTTTGAATTGCTTAACAAGCGCAGCGACTGGCAATTGAATGGACTTCGGCTGTATGCGAGTATTGACGTGCTGGCATATGGTGATGACCTTCTTCCTCACGCTTTCGTGAGGCGAGGCGAGCTTGAGCAGCAGTGGTGCCAGGTAAGTCTTCAGAATCGTTTCGAGCTTGGCATCGGTATCCGTGAGAGCTATCTTCAGCTCGACCTTGCCGACGAGCGACAACTCACGTTGCTCGTCTGTAGAAGCCATGGTGAAGGCAAGTTGGACCTAGTGGATGATGGTTCCCGATATCATGGTGTTCTGGGGGGCGTTTGTGTTCTTGAGCCAAACGCCTTGAGGCAAAGTTCGGAGTGCAGGCGAAAGCGAATGGCTAAGGCAAGACTTAGTGTATTGAAAATACAGTGCCAGTGGAAACTCCCAGAAACGCCACAGGTGGATGCAGATGATGGTGTCGTAAACAGACGGCAGCCTCGAACTTGTCATCTGAGTGAGCACGGTGGAGATCATTCGACTCTCTGATTGGCCGTTGCCATCGGATTCCGGCCCGGCTCCTGCTGTCGCCTCTCACCTTCACGTCTCGAACGAGACGCACGTCGACCTCTGTCTATCATCAACCTCATCGTGATATATATCTCGGCTTCGGACACTCTGACAAAACCACATACGGCATGTTTGACAACTGTCCATAAGTTCAGGACTCGCCGATGCACGACCGCAACAAGTAAGCTGGTACCTTAAAACGCATATGTTCTGACGACGCCCATCGAACAGTCGCTGTCGTGGAGATGGCTTCTCCTACTACGACTGCTTACCAGACCGAGAAACTTCACCGCCGGAGATCTTGTTGACTTAATGCGTGGACTGAAGTGATTTTTACCATAATCCTCATCCCTTTGGCGATAAGCCCCTCGCTCTAGATTCTGGACTGGAATGCCACGAGCTTCACGTCTTGAAGATGCCACTCTTCCACTTCCACTCTACTGTCCCGACTGCAATAACCATGCTACAATGACTGCTGCTAATCCGAAGACTGTCGGTCTTTGCATCTTCCTATTCCTGACCTCATCGCTCATCACTCTCACCTTGAAATCCAGTCACCCCAATCACCGCTGGCTCCCCCCGCGACCCAAAGGCGCGGCACCATACTCACAGCAAGTCGTCCTCCAAACGCACAAAGTCGCCTACGCAACCTTCCTCGCCGGCAGCACAAGTGGCGATCGTCGAGAAACGGACGAGGAATCCGCAGCAATAAACGACGCAGATGATGGCTACTATCTAGGCGCTCGCGTGCTAGCCTACCAACTCCTCCACTCCAAATCCGCCGGAACAAACAACAGCATTCCCTTCCTCGTAGTCTGCACCCGCGACGTCTCCAAACGCAAACGCGACCGCCTCAAAAAAGACGGCGCAACAATCGTCCTCGTAGAAAAACTCAAAAAAGACTGGGTCCAAGCCGCCGACCCTCGCTGGGCCGACGTCCTCTCCAAACTCCGCCTCTTCCAACTCACCGACTACGACAAAATCCTCTTCATCGACGCCGATACCCTCGTCACCGCACCCCTCGATGGCGTCTTCTTCGACGAATCCACTCTCACCCAAGGCACCAAAGCCCTCCCTCAAGCCATCAAAGAAGATGAAGCCGAACTCCCTCGCACTTACATGTTCGCCACGCACAGCGATTTCTGGGGCTACGATCACCCATACCCTCCACCCACTGATCTCAGCTACCTCAACTGCGGTTTCTTCATTTTCACACCCTCTCTCAAACTCTTTGACTATTACATGAGTCTCCTGCAACTCCAGGGGCGTTTCGATCCTAGCTTTCCGGAGCAGAATCTACTCAATTATGCGCATCGACAAGATGGAAATATGCCGTGGAAGCCGTTGTGGTATGGATGGAATGTCAATTGGCCCACGGCGAATGATTGGAGAGGTGGGGCGAGGAGTTTTCATGCTAAGTATTGGGATGGTGATCCGAGTCATGATCCGATTCTGAAGGCGATTTGGAAGGAGCAGAGGGCGGAGATGCAAGGGTTTTATCGTGGGAGGGATGGGGAGTCAGCGAGTCTGGGAGGGTAGGCTGGTAGATCATGGAGGGTATCGTCGTTTGGCGTGCTTCTTTTGTTTGACAGGGTTTGCAGAGACTGGCTCGGTCGTGTACGAGAGGAGCGTGGTCTGGCGGTATTCGAACATCTTCTATTTCGTATGAGTGTCTTGATGCAGTGGCCTAGGGCAAGATTTTCAGCAGCTCAGCTTCATGTCTCGTCCGTCTGATTCTCCGTTGTGTTGTCTGTGCGTGAAAAGCTCCACTGGAACATTTCGCGAGCGAGCCTTGTCACTTATCGTTCTTGGACCTCGAGCGGGAAGTCCACTGTGTTTGAATCTTGCAACGCTCAATTACGATCGAGATGCCACTATACAGATATCAAAAGCACCAACCGAAACCTCGCAGCTAGCTCTGTCGTCTTTACCAGATGACTTCGCACGTCCCACACCCCACTTCAACTGAGGTATACTCCAACTCATCAACACCTTAACCTCTTCCTTTCATATCTATCCCAGGCTCTTAACCTTACCGTCCAACCTTCTCCTCCACCTTCCCAACCAACTCCTTCGCCTTCTCCTGCGCCTGCCCCACAACACCCTCAGCCTTATTCAAACCCTCTTTCGCCTTGGCCTCAAAATTCTTTTCCCGGCCACCCATATACCACCAGTTGATAAACCTGTAAGCCTGCGTCGATTGTGCGCTGAAGTTGACCAAGTGGCAGCCGAAGAGGAGGTAGTTCTTCGGTGTGACGGCGAGGGAGTAGCGCATGAAAACGGCGGAGTAGCCGCAGAGGGCGGCGGTCATGCGGCCGGAGATACTATAGCGGGAAGAAAGGAGTTAGTTTGGACTTGTGAGAGACATGTGTGAGAAGACGGAAGTGGTTGTGAGGACGTACATTTCAGGATCCTTTTGCGTGTCCATGACTGCGGCGAGAGGAATACCAAAGTTACTCGCGGGACCCCAGAAATCTGTTGCGCATGATCATGTCAGCTTCCGTACTCTTTATACTCACTCGCACATGCAGTGCAATGTATAGCAAGCGCCTGGCAGTCACGTACGTGTTGAGCAGAGGTAATCCGACACCGGGTTTGACCGGATTTTGGCGTTGATGGCCTTGATTGCGGCGGCCATGGCTGCTGGCTTGCTTCCTTTGCCGGATGTGTGTTGTCGAATGGGACAGTCGAGCGAGTGTGCTAGTGTCGTCGGCGGCGCGCGAGGGTGCTGGTTTTTGGAGCTGTCGTAGTGCGCAACTCAATGGCTGGCTGACGGAGCTGGAAGAGTTGAGGTCGGCTTGTTATCCCCGCTTCCAAGTCCGCTCTTCCGAAGGGTCAGTGCGGGAGTTCACTTCACTCTCACTTCATTCCGAGTTCGAGCGAACCATGCTAATTCATTGTTCGCCATTTGCTGGTTGCAATAACACCTGAGGCACAAGAGAGGAATACATGGGAGACGCATATGGCGATTGTGGAGAATTACGAACAGGCAAGAGAGTTGAATTAGTACTCATAAGTATCATCTGCCCATCATACATGTAGCCGCTGTGTCGACAAGAATTGCATCAAAGTTCTAATCATGTACACATTAACATTCCGCGCCCTCGGCCCGCCCTCATGCCTCCGCCTCGTACTCAAAATTTCGCGTGGGCTCATGCCTCTGATCGCAATCATAGCTTCTTCACTAGTCGACAGACCTCCATTGTCTGAAATGCCACTGGCTCATGAGCAAGAGAGGCACAATTCCCACCGCTGCATAACACCCGAGGGGAACATCAAAGGACATTGGCTCATCGCAGGTCTTGTACAAAATTCTTCCACGGCGAAGTAAGGGTTCATGTTTGGGCGCACGCGCCATCGCCGCACACTGAGATGTGCGTACTTCCATGCTTCCAGGCGTGCTTGCCGCAAGCAGGTTTGCGACATGCCAGCCCGCCTTCTGTCTCCGGGACTGAGTGTTTCAGTAAAGATTCGGATCCTGACCAATCGAGCAGTCGTTGCTAATAGATAGCCTCTCCATAAATCTGCTCCTACTAGCGGACGGGGTCAAGGTGACCCTGCTAGCTGACGGAGCCAACGTGGTCCTGCTCTCCGATGGCGTCAACGTAGTCCTGCTCGAATCACGCTCCAACTAATAGCGTTCGCGAGGACCATTCCCGTGTACGTCGAGCATGTCGTCGAAAATGGCCGAAGGAGCTCTTTGGCCAGGCAGGTCGCTTTGGCTCTGGCCAACTGCGAGACTACTGCTGCTGGGATGCGTGTAGAGGTGGCTGCCTCTGCCTCCGCCGTACCCATCTCTGCTGGGCGGTCCTCGAGATGCCGTGCGAAGACCTGCCCGAGAGTCACCATGGAAGTTTGTTGTTGATCGGGATCCGGGAAGGGTAGGATTTGGTGACCCAGGTGGCGAAGGCGAAGCACCTCCAATGTGACTGTTGCGCGCATACGGAGCCAAATGTGAGCCGCCAATCACTGTGCTATTACGGCCACCTGCTGGAGCATCCGCCGAGGGCGACGCGTAGTAACCCGCGGGCAAGAATGCAGAGCTGCGGTTGTTGTCCACAGTGTAGGAGCTTGCACGATTGGAAGCCTGTGCCGTCGGAGAGAAGAACAAACCAGCTGGTGGCGCGGAAGAATGTCTGTGTGAATCATCGTGCTTGCCCGGCTTCTGTGTTTTGCCATTGGCAGTCAAATGGTCCAGTGACATACTACTGCCAGCCTCGTACTCCTTGTAGTAGGCACTTTTGGTGCTGTATCCTTGACTGCCACCCCAGGCGCCATGTTTCTCGCCACGGATAGATGCCAATGCGGCACGCTTGACAGATCTGTTGATGCTCCAGGCGACAAGACCTCGCCAAGCCAACACGCAAGCGCCGAGGAAAGCCAGTACTGCACCAACTGCAATGAACACGGTACCCTCTGGCATGGACGACTTTTGCATGAATGGCGCGTTGGCAGTGTAGGGTACGCCAATTTCAGGAACACCAGCACCAGCAATGGTTGGGAGACCGGTCAGACGGAAAGTCGCCGGAGCAGTGTTTGTGGTAGCATCCGGGAAGGTCGCTGTCGTGGGCGCCTGTGTGGCTCCACTCGTGGTCTCCGTGCTGTCACCTGTTGTTGTCGCATCTCCTGTCGATTCTGCGGTAGACTCGGCCGTGGTCTCTGCGGTGTTCTCAGCGGTGGTCTGGTCGCCAGTGGATTCGGGGGTAGCGCTGGCAGTGTTCTCGGTGGGCGTGACATCGTTGGTGTTCGTGGCGGTTTCGAGATTCGGGAGGTCTTGTTGAGCGTATACGGCGACAACTGAGAGGCAGAGCAGCAGCGCGATGAGGCGCATCAACCGGGAAGACGTGGCCATGATGTCGGCGGTGTCAAGCAGCAATCACGGTAGCACAGCGGGAGTAGTGGGAGGGCCCTGCAGAGCGCAGGCGGCGGTGTCCTGCTGGTATATGATGTGCTCCCAGGTGGCTGTCGTTCTGGTAACGCTGTGGCAGGGATGTGAACCACTCGCTCAGCCTCTCTCGATTGCTCCAACCGTCTCCTCCGCTCGGTGGCAACGGGTAAGAATGCGGCGACAAGGTCGACGGTGTGTATCGCGGAGTGCCTGTGAGCGACAGACGGGCGCGTGAACGAGTGTGTCCCAAACGAGCGGAAAGTGTGTTGCGTGTGCAGAGTCGTTGTGCGACCAGATGTGGGAAGGGGCGTTGGGGAGGCGACAGGGATGGGCAAGCACGGCGCCAGGAATAGCGAACACTACCGGCAGCACCCGCCGCTAGTGATACAGAATTTCTGGAGGGCGTCATTCTCGACTGCATTTCTTGTCGCATACAACCATGGGAGTGCAGAAGAAGACGCGCAAGTTCGCGGCAGTCAAGCGCGTGATCGGCCAGCGTGATGCGCGGCTGAAGAAGAACATCGTCGCCGAGGAAGCGAAGCAGAAAGAGAAGACGAAGGGCAAAGATGAATTGATACGAGAGATGTATGTGAATGCGACAAGATGTCTGCGAGGTGCTCTTACTGACGATGCTCTGCAGACCACAAGTGCCCTCGTCCATGTTCTTTCAGCACAACACCGCCCTCACGCCGCCCTACTCTGTTCTCGTCGATACGAATTTCCTCAGTCACACAGTTCATCACAAGCTGCCACTTCTTCCGACGTAAGTACAGCCCTCGTCGCAAAAGGAAGATGCAGGAGACCTGACTACTTGCTAGGCTTATGGACACACTATACGCTTCGTGCACCCCTATAATTACGTCCTGCGTAATGGCCGAGTTGGAGAAGTTGGGACCAAAATACCGAATCGCCTTGCAGATTGCTCGGGACGAGCGATGGGAGAGATTGCAATGTGACCACAAAGGCACATATGCTGACGATTGTGAGTTGTCACTTCTACACCTTTCCTGATTCTTAGGGACACATTGGCTTGGGGGATTGCCTAGGATGTGAGCTTTACTAACGACTCTCTGTAGGCATCGTTACTCGTGTTAGCACGCAGCGTGTATATCTGGTGGCCACGAACGATCGCGACTTGAAGAGACGCATTCGTAAAATTCCAGGCGTGCCGATCATATCATGCAAGAGGGGAGGATACGCTGTGGAGAGGCTGCCGGATGCGCCTGATGCTGGAGGACGAGGCATGGGCAAGGGAATATGATGAGTGGCAGGACACCGCACTGGCGCTCGCAGGAACAACACAAAATTGTACGCATTACTGGGTGTCGATTTAGCGAGGCGTTGGAGGGGTATTGCATTTGAGACAGCGGGTAAAGCTGCTACGATATGAGCACGAAAAGCTCTGGGCATCGGTTTTTGCCAAGCACGAGATACAGTTCATGCACGTCCATTTGCCTTCACTGGGCGACAGTGGTCGGTGTGCTTCAATGTGACACAGCATTTGAGACTTCGAAGGTTTGATCACCTGGATAGAAGAGCAAGTTAGCTTCCAGGACAATAAGCTATCCACTGGAACTGGCTGCCAAATCGTGGAATTTTTACTTCCGTTCAATCGACATCGATGGTCCGTCCACCCATCAGATTAGGCATCAGGCAATCTGGTCTTTTCATGCCGCTATCTGTCAGCCTATCTGTCTAGCTTCACTTCGTGTCCTGCGGCCGTACTCCGGACAGTTGCTAAGACGGATCAAATGAAAATCCGTATCTGATTACGAAATGCCGCTTCGTCAGCAGCGACTGCTGTAGGCTGTAGCTTTTGTGCAATGTCGTCACAGCATGTTGCAATTTCGAATGCTACGCGTTCATGAGACTTGCCAAGTGAACGCTGAGCTGGCACGACCGCAGTATCGCAGCTGCAGCGCCACCGAACAAGCAGCAGTATGCAAGTCCCGCGCAGATGCAGTATCAGAGCATCCACAGACGTGGGATCCCACTGCACGCTGCACAGGTGAACCCCTTCCCCATTCTCTCGCAGCAGATCGCAGCCACACTTTTCCACCAACCACACCGCCTCATCTTGACACGCTGATCGGAGACGCGTGCACTCCATACCATATTGCCTGTTTGGGAAAACCGGAGAGTGGAGGGCGCAGCGCTTTTGAAACAGAACGAAGCCAAGCCCTACCGGACACCGACGCTTTCCCATTCCATTTCCCCCGTTACTCCTCCACTCCATCAAGCAGAGTCTGGAACAGGCGCCGTGCCCCGAACCGTCGCACCCCTCGCCTTCCGCTAACCCCGAGCGCAGGCAGGAGCAAAAAGTCCGTCAGGTCAAGCACGCACGCAAGAAGATCGGTGTGCATTAGCCCCCTTGGCCACAACTCTTGAACAGCAGCAAACAGTGGGTAAAAGTGGGCAAGTCCAAGCAGAGCGAGCTCCTGACTGGTGTGGGAGCACATCCGCGCTGCGACGGTTGCCAGGAAGATGTTCTGGGCAAGGCTCGGCCTGATCTTAGACTGACCAGCATTCCCCAGCACTGCCGCTGCATTTCTCCAGAGCCAAGCCCAAACGTTTAAATCCCCCGTTCACAGATTCCAACCGTCAATGGTCACATGGTCGATGACGAAGCAGAGATTTGCCCTGTCGCCTTCCCATTTCTGTGTGTTGTGCTGAGACGATGCTTCACTCGGCGTTATCAAACCTCCGCTTGGCGTGCTGCTCCCCGTTGCAGCGATGCATCCCACTTTCTTAGTGCCCCAGGTCTGTCTGGCACAGACTGGAGAGAGGAGGCGTGTATCTGGTCAGAGCTATAAGAGAGCTTTCCCTCTTTCCTTTGTGTGATTCCTTTATCATCCCAGCACTACCTCACAACTTGAACAGTGAACATCTACCAAAGACACAGAAATCGGAACATTACCGCAACCAACTTTTACAACTCATTCACCACCAACAACAATGTCTGGTCTCTGGAACAAGGAACGCCCAAGCGACAACGAGGTCAAAGCAGCACAACAAGCTGCTACCCTCGATAGAATGCGAAGAGGTCTCATCCCAGGCACCTGGCTCCAATTGTCCGCTGCCGTCCCTCAAGAGAAGACATCCCCTCTCGCTCTCACGCCAAAAGACATCCTGCCATCTCCAGCCATGAGCGCCGGCAAGAACGAGCAAGCCGTCGCCGACCTCGTCCTCGATGACGGAGGATTTCTAAGCAACCACGCTCCGGCTTCCCGCTCCTCTTCCATCAGCAGCGCCGCCTCAGTCAGCACCAGGTCCCCAGTTTTCAAGCCAGTGCCCACCGTCTGCGAGCGTGAGACGATCGGTCTTGCTCGCTTCCGCGGCGATTGAACGTCAACTTCTCCAACCCAACCACAATCGATTTCAAGGTGTGGATAAGCTGATCGACCTTTGTTATTCGCCATATGACCGATCGCATTCGAAACATTGTCATCATCATCAGGCCTTTCGACGCCGTCTTGGCTCCGGCTTCCGGCTTATGCTTATCCCACCACAACAACAAGAAACACCAAGAATAAGAACAACACATCATCCGCTGCTTCCGCCATCACTTCGCCCACTTCATGATACGAATTACCAAGAGCACGGGCAACTCTTGTGATGACGAAAGCTGTTTTTTCTTGTCGGATACTAAGAGGCGGAAGTGGGGTGAGGGTCATTATATCGAAAGATGGACCAGAAGAGGGACATGCACAGTGGTATGCATATTTTTGAGTAGCATAGTACGAAATTGAACGTCTCTGTCCCATTCTCGCACACATCGAGCCTTTCGGTTCTTCGCCAGCAGACCCCTGTCTTGCAATGGGCGGTCTCAGCTCCTGATATCTGCTCCAAATACTGGGTAGTTCTTACTCATGAGCCCGAACGCTTCGCCCGGAGTCCAGTCACAAATCTGCTGACCATGCCTGCAAGTGCGATAAACCCGAACATTCGAATCCAACATAGACTGATCTGCGGCATCCACTGTGCTCTCTTCCTCCACAGCGGAGCAGGCCATCGTTTAGACACACCGAGAGACTGCCCCTGCAACACTTGCTTTTTCGCCGCTTCAAGATCAAAAGTATCCACAGCAGCCTGCCGTTTCGCGACTTCTTCATGCGTAGTGATTTCGACACCCATCACTGAGAGCACAGCACTCGGCCAAGACGATCCATGAGCTTTTTCGTAAAAGTTGTCAGACATGTGCTTCGCATTTACGAAACCCTCGCCACTTTCATGCCCGAGGATATGCGTTCCCTTGACGTGCTGCATGATGGCCAGAGTGATAATAACGACAGTTTCGTGGTCCAAACCATAGTCCGGAAAAAAGATTGATAGAAGCTCTCTTTCTTGTTGCTTGACCAGGCCCATCAACGCAAAGATCCGATCTCGTTTGTCCAGGCATTCGCAGTTGTAGAATTCGAGCGACCAGTCCAGCAGAGACAAATCTTCGAGCCAGCCATCACGCTTTTCATATAGCATACTAAGGTAAGCCCGTGCTCCACCTCTGATGAACCCGATGTACAATTTGTACATGCTGGTTATTTGTGCCATGGCTTCTTCGGCCAGCATATCCATTCGTTCCCCTTCGCGATTGATCCAGAAGAAATGAACGTTTCGCGCTAGGATAAATTCTTGTATTGTCCATATTCGATCCCAGTAATCCGAGCTCAGAAAGCCATTGAGTCCGACCCAGTCGCGGTGGCGTTGTCGTTCTTCTTGTCGTTTTTCCTCTGTCCACTGTGGCAAATCACGAGGAACATCGCCGAACAATTGGCCCATCCAGACGATCACTATAGCAGCCTCGGAGTAAATCCGGTCCATCATTGAAACTTGCTGGTTACGCTCGGTAATGTTACTCTGATCGATGCAGAGCGCGTCAATCCAAATATATTTCCAGTGCTGCGCAGGGCCGTACTCCCAAAATTCGAGAGTCAAGTTGTAGAAAAAGTCGTAGAGGTTCTTGCGCACGAGCACTGACTGGCCGTTCAGGTAGATCTCGTGTGTCGGGATATCTGTTCCCCATACGTAAGACAACGCAGCGTATTTTGGCTGTGCATCCACCTCTATTACATGCGAAGAAAACGAGGGCCGCTGGTCTGGACCTTCAAAGCCGTTCATCTGCAGGAGGCGAACCTTGGTCTTGGGTAGCACCAAGGACACAGTGGTCGTTCTCGACATCGCGGAGCTCGCAAACGAGATGCTCTGTACTCGCGTTGGCTACGGCCAAGAGGCGAAACAGAAGCTCACCTCCGGGTCCACGACTTCGATACTGCGTTTACTGCCAGAGGGATCTCAGTATGTCTTTGCCACCCGTGACTCTGCCTCCTGTGGCGTAGTTGAGCTATCCTGTGCAATGAAGGAAGAAGAAAGAACCAGTAAGGTTACAAGAGATACAGAAGCGCTAGTGTACCCGGACTTCCCTTTGGCTGTCCACAACTAGATTGGACGCTTGCCAGAACACAATCGATATCCAGATAGGCCAAAACATAAGAGAGTATCGGTTCTGAGCGCCTTGGTTCATTTGTCAGCTCCAAAGCCACTATTGTAGGCAGCATCTGTACAGCCACGCGACCAGCAGTGTTCGTTACCTCCGCATGCACAAACTCCGATTGTAGTGTGGTGAGAGAGAGGGACCATGACGTGTCACATGCATTGCTCATCTGGTGCGAATCCTTCGGAAGCAGCTCGAAGCTGATGCAGATCACATCTAGGATCTATCTTGAGGAGGCAAGGATTCTTGAGCTTATCTATGCGGGCGGCAGCACCATGTCTTTGCCATTGCTCTCTGTGACGTCCAGACCTACCAGGAACCGGCTGACCATGTTGTAACCTCCGATGGTGATGGTCAGCTCCATGACCTGCTGATCTGTGTACCGCTCCTTGATCTTGGCGAATAGACCGTCCTCGACCTTGATGTTTCTCGTGCTCTGCTCTGTAAAGGCCAGCACGTCTCTCTCCTCTTCACTGAGGACCGACTCGTTACGGACGTCGCTCTTGAGAACCACCTCCAGCTTCTCCCGCTTGCCGCCTGCTTTCAAATAGATGGGAGCATGTGCAGTCCACTCGTATGTTGCGGAGTTCAGCACAGCGATGTAGCAGATGGCCAATTCTGCCAGCTCTAATGGAAACGAAGACTTCGTACGAATGGCTCCCAGCAATGAATTGTAGCCATCTGCAATCGCCGGATTGTGGAGGAGAGCAAGATCGAGGGGAATCAGAGGTCGTGGTTTCCGGCGTTCGGCGATGCGATGGTATATTGCTTTGGTCTCCTCGGTGGCATTCGCGGGCGGTTCGGAGGGAGCGTATGGAATGCGCATTGTGGTGGCAGTGGTGGCGTGAAGAGCTCGCGCTGTTGTATGCTTCTTTGAAGTGTGTCGACTGAATGCTCGAAGATGGTGCCGGAGATGGAGTGAAGACATGGGGATTACTTCTCTTCTGCTATGGAAGAGCTCTTACCATGATCGGCTGTACAGCTCGGCAATGCTGCTCTCGTCATTCCGAGATTGTGAACAGTTGGATCTGCTCGGTCCGGCCAAGAATACTGCCATACCGTGTGCTTCCATCTGCCTTGCCCTCCCCTCGTACCGCTACGAAGAGGAATGATGGCACGATGTATGCAGAACACAGCAGAGCAATGTTCGTTTGACGAATGGCATCAAGCATCGCACCAGAAATCAGACGAGGCACCACAACAAAAGAGGCAATGACGCACGGCCCGCCGCTAATGCAGGTGGTTCCCGCGCGGATCCCTGTCAAAATGTTGAAACCGTACGATGGAGAAGGCGGCGACTTCTAATCATTTAGTGACCATTGGCCACGCATTTCAAGGCCAGCACCACCATGCTTTGAACACCACCCTTCCACCACAACACCACCGCCCATCACCGCCATGGGGCTCCTCCAGGACGTCGCCGTCGCCTTCGACAATCACTTTGGCCAGACAGCGACATGGAAACTCGTACTGCTGGCCTCCACCACCTTCTTCCTCCTATCCGTCGCCGTCAACGTTCTGCGACAACTTCTCTTCCGCCAGCCCAAGAATGAACCGCCAGTCGTCTTCCACTTCGTACCCATCATCGGCAGCACCATCTCCTACGGCATCGACCCGTACAAATTCTTCTTCTCCTGCCGCGAAAAATATGGCGACGTCTTCACCTTCATCCTGCTCGGCAAGAAGACCACCGTATGCCTGGGCACCAAGGGCAACGACTTCATTCTGAACGGCAAGCTGCGCGATGTCAATGCCGAGGAGATCTACAGCCCTCTTACCACGCCCGTATTTGGCAAGGACGTCGTCTACGATTGCCCCAATTCAAAACTGATGGAGCAGAAGAAGTTTGTCAAGTTCGGCCTGACCAGCGCCGCTCTGCAGTCTTATGTCAAGTTGATCACCGAAGAGACGCGTCAATTCTTCTCTAAGGACAACTCACATAAGCGATTCGCTTCGACCAGCGGCACTTTCAACCTCCCGCCTGCTTTCGCCGAGCTCACCATTTACACTGCTAGCCGATCGCTCCAAGGCAAGGAAGTTCGCAGCAAATTCGATTCGACCTTCGCCGAGCTGTACCACTACCTCGATATGGGTTTCACCCCGATCAACTTCATGTTGCCATGGGCGCCGCTGCCACAAAACAGAAGGCGCGACTACGCTCAGAAAAAGATGACCGAAACATACATGTCCATCATCAAGCAGAGACGCGAGGCTGGCGACAAGACTTCAGAGAATGGAGAGGAAGATATGATCAAAAATTTGATGTCATGCACATACAAGGATGGCACGCCTGTTCCTGACCGGGAGGTGGCACACATGATGATTGCACTGCTTATGGCTGGACAACATTCGTCTTCTTCCACATCTTCCTGGATCTTCCTGCGCCTTGCCACGCGACCAGACATTCAGGACGAGCTTGTGCAGGAACAGAGGGATGTGCTCGGTGTGAACGAGGACGGCAGCATCAAGGAGCTCACATACGAGAGCCTCTCCAAGCTCACTCTGCTCAGCCAAGTTGTCAAGGAGACTCTGCGCATCCACGCACCCATCCACTCCATTCTCCGCAAAGTCAAATCCCCAATGCCTGTAGAAGGCACCCCATATGTCATTCCAACGACTCACTCTCTTCTCGCAGCACCAGGCGCCACAAGCCGAATGGACGAGCACTTCCCAGAACCATTGTTGTGGGAGCCTCACCGATGGGACGAGTCACCCGACGAGCAGTACGCCCATCTCGTGCCGAGCATGGTCAAGGAAGCTGTCGCAGAGGAGAAGGAAGATTACGGCTACGGTCTGGTCAGCAAAGGAGCTGCTTCGCCCTATCTGCCATTTGGTGCTGGGCGTCACCGATGTATCGGCGAGCAGTTCGCGTATGTGCAATTGCAAACAATCACGGCCACTGTAGTTCGGGACTTCAAGTTCTACAATCCGGATGGAAGCAAGAAGGTCGTCGAAACCGATTACAGTAGTCTTTTCTCGAGACCTTTGGCCCCCGCTGTTGTGAAGTGGGAGAGGAGAGAGAAGAAGTAACTCGTGTCAGAATAGTTTAATGTCTTGTACCCAGTGAAACAGAAAGCATCCAGTATTGAAGCATTTACATCATTCTTGTCGCGACAAGTACAATCTCTTTCTCTGTCTGCAAGGGCTATGTGTCCGTGGCTCAACTGCACATTCTGCTTTCTCGCCGCGGCCTAGATCATGCGCCTGTTCCGCTTCGCGGGACGGAGTGCCTTGGACACGCCCCTCAAAGCAGAGATACCTTGAGCGGAGCAGGTGATATTTGAGCCCACAGGCAAAGTACGCAGTGCTCACATGGTTCCAAATTCTGCTGGCCCTCGGAAGTGCATCCAGTATCGAAACATGTTTATCTACTGTCTAACGTGAACTCTCTTAGGGCTTTGGACTTTCCTCAGCACAACTCCCAGCTCGATGTCACAATTTGAATCGGTTATTCTTCGCCGGTACAGTCCTTCTCAAGCGAAGTGACGAAAGAAGGATTTGTCTGTCTCCAGCGGCGGACGCAAACAAATGTCTGAATCACCTCTGTCAGCTTGGATCTTTGCTGATTGATAGAGCGAGCTCACTGTGATGCCTATCGAGACTCGATGACTCTATTCGCAGCGGCTATCCTTCGCCAATATAAGGACCTCTCGGCCTGAGCAGCCCGATCATCCTTGCGCTGCTTCTTCTGCCTCGCGCGGCGCACGCGAACAAATGTCTGAATTATCTCTGTCGGCATGGATCTTCGCTGTTTGACAGAGCGAATTCACTGTGATACATATCGACACTGGATGAACACCACAGCCGTTGCTGCGATGGCCAGGGCGAAGAACTCCGGATCTTGATGGACTGTGTCCATTTGCTCGGTGCTATTGTGTCGATGACAGTCAGTCAATGGCAGGTGAATGACGACCGGATTTTTGGGGACTGGTACTTGGTGTTTGCCATTGGAATAGAGATTGAAGTCAGGATCGAGACCGTGTACTCCTTCATCCGGCCGAAAAATTCGAATGTTCCTTTCGATCCTCGTATCTCCGTCTTTTGTAGCGTGGACAAGGCATTCTGTCTGCCAAAGAGATAGAGATCGAGATGATAAGCTTGAGATGTGTGGTGTTTGTGTGAGATGGGTGCTTCTGCGAGTGCGACGTGCAAGTATACGCACAGGACTGGATATCACGACCCAGATTGAAAAAAGCAGAACTCAGAGGCAGCGACACAGGCGGCCATCGCTCTAGCCAACTACAAGTCCTTAGTTCCCTCATGTTGCTCGGCCAGAACCGAGTTGTGGACAGTAAAACGGAAATGCGCACACAATGACAGTGGTTGACCCTCTCGCCGTAATTTTGATTGTGCGCCTATCTCGCTTCGCGGGACAGAGTGCCATAGTTACGCTGTGTAAGGCAGAGATACAAGGAGCGGGGACGGGAACCACTGGAGTTCTTGAGGACAAAGTGCGCAGTGCTCACATGGGTTCCTTCTTGCTGTCTCTCGGAAGGCATCCAGTATTGAAGCATTTTTCTCGTTCTTGTCGTGACAAGTTCTATCCTCTATCTGCAAATGTCGCTGTCGTCTCAACTATAACGCACATTACCATGGCATTCCCTATACACATCATGCTCGGCCGTCAAACACATAAATCTGGGGATCTCTCAGCTCCCCATCTACAAATCCTCCTTTCCCTCCTCTCCTTTCTCACCCTTTCCCAACGCAAACAAAATTATCTTTTGGTAGCCCTCCACGGCATCCTCCAAGTCCTGGACTGTCAACTCCTCATTCGCACTGTGCGCGACCAGAATCGATCCCGGTCCATACAAGTACCGTTTCTGATCTTTGACGGTCTTCTTCAACCACGGAATGTCGGTGCCATAGTTCACAGTGATAACATCGAATCCTGGGACATCGTGGTCGATATCAATTGGTCCGTAACCTTCTCCTGTAAAATCAATATCGATGATATCGGAGAATTTGAGGTCATCATCGTCTTCGAGGTACGAAGAGACTGCATCGTGGACTGCAATTGTGATTTCTTTCTTGATCAATTCGGGACTTCCTTCTGCGATTCGGACTGCGATGTTCGCAGAGGCATCTTGCGCAATGACATTCGCAGCTACGCCTCCTTCGATGCGGCCGAGATTGAAAGTCGTGGTGCCATATTTGTCACTTTTGGGGAGCTTGTCGCCCAATTGCATTATGGCAGAAAGCGCGCTCACAAGAACCTCGTTGGCGGAGCGGCCGAGCCAGGGATATCCGCTATGGCCGGATTTGCCCTTCGTGGTGAGGTGCACGGAGAGAATGCCTTTGTGGCCTGAGACGAGCTTGAGTTCGGTGGGTTCGCCGAAGATGATGGTCTTGGGCGTAAGAGAGAGTTGGTTTGCGTCCTTCATGCCTTCGCCACCGACTTCTTCGCCAACGACGTAGAGAACTCCCACATCATCGCGGGAGATTTTGGAGGTGGCGAGGAGCTCATTCACGGCGATGATCTGCGTTGCGACGCTTCCTTTGGCGTCTACTGAGCCACGGCCGAAGATTGTCGTGTTGTGCTTGTGCTTGGTAGATTTGTATGGAAGGAAGGGAGGCACCTGACGTCCTTCTTAGCATCTGCATGAATTGGGCCTTATCGTAGCTGCAAGGCATACCGTGTCAATGTGGCTGCTTAGCACGACTGGCGGGTCTCTGTTGTGGCCTGGCCAAGCAAATACATTGAATCTTTCCGGGTCCTTGGAAACGTATTGCCGCTCTGCATGATAGCCTTGGTTCACGAGACTCTCATAGAGCCAATCGCCGACGGCCTTCTCGTTGCCCGAAATGGATTCGATCTCGACCAATGCTTTGTGGAAATCGACGAGATCTGAAGCGAGAAGTAGCTTGTCTTCAGGTGCGGGCAGAATTGAAGCCACGGATGGCGATGCAGCGACCAGCGCCGAAAGCAATTGGGCGAGTCTCATTGTGTTGCTCAGCAGCTGTTTCAGACGGGCAGAGACACGATGTATCGTGCAGGCGGCGCGCGGGCAAAGCAGGTACGACGACGGCTTGGCGCGACTAGCGCGCGTCCCCAGTCGAGTCGGACAGGGAAGCGAGTGGATTGGAGAGCTTGTTGATTGATACATAAACACCACATCCCGGCGCTTGACAACTGCCACCGGATCCAACAATCCAGCTGGCGCACCTGGTTGTTGCTGCCACCACCCACTCACCCAGATTCCCATAAAACCGGGTCATACCTCGCCGCTCCTACCTGCCCTTCTCGCCGCATGCTGGTCATTCGGCGGCAGTGACGAGCTTCGCGTACAGCATCCACTGAGCCACCCCAGAGGCTCTTGCTCCGCAGCAGCACGACTCCCACCAGCTCTTCTACTCTTAATATCGAGACCACGCGATTCGGCGCCTGGTGATCACTGAAACGGGCATGCGCATCACAGCATCTTCCTACTAAATCCAACACGTCGTCCGGCTGCCATTGACGCGACCCCACGAGGCACGCTACGCTACTATGGCCGCTACACAGAACGCCGATCCCGAGACACTGTACACCAAACAAGCATGCATTGGCGGAGGCAGCTTCGGAAAGGTCTACAAGGGCGTCGACAAGCGCACGGGGCAGTCGGTGGCTATCAAGATTATCGATGTTGAGAATGCCGACGATGAGGTGGACGACATCATTCAAGAGATATCGATTCTGTCGGGCCTGAACTCGCCCTATGTCACCAGGTATTATGGCTCGTACCTCAAGGGCTCTGATCTGTGGATCATCATGGAATTCTGCTCGGGAGGCAGTTGCGGGGACATGCTGAAGCCAGGAGTCTTGCCCGAAGACTACATCTGTATCATAATCCGGGAACTACTGCTGGGGCTGGAGTACTTGCACAATGACGGGAAACTGCATCGCGATATCAAGGCTGCCAACATTCTGTTGGGCGCGAATGGGCAGGTCAAATTGGCGGACTTTGGCGTTTCGGGACAATTGACTGCGACGATGACGAAGAAGAATACCTTCGTGGGCACACCGTTTTGGATGGCACCGGAAGTAATCAAGCAGTCTGGATACGATCACAAGGCCGACATCTGGTCGTTGGGCATTACTGCGTTGGAGCTGGCACTCGGCGAGCCACCTTACAGCGACATCCACCCCATGAAAGTTCTATTTTTGATACCCAAGAACCCAGCGCCGATCTTGGAGGGGAACTTCAGCAGGGATTTCAAAGACTTCGTCTGGCGATGCTTACGAAAAGAGCCCCGAGAACGGCCAAGCGCACGAGAACTTCTCAAACACCCATGGATACGAAAAGCGAAGCGCACAGCATATCTGACAGAGCTGATCGAACGACACGAGCGATGGCAAGCTACCCACCGGGATGACAAGGACAATGAAGAGGACGATTACATCGAAAATTCTCCATCACGGCCAGAGGATGAGGACCTCTGGGACTTTGGCACAGTTCGTCCTGCTGGCAGGCGTGGCAACGCAGGGACGGCACTACGGCCAGTGAACGAATCTGGCATGAATTCGAGAAGGTCCCACGCACCGAACTCACCCACCAGACGGACTGTATCGAACAAAGAGAACATCGATGGCGACAGTGTAGAACAGCGGGAGCCGGGCAATAACTTGCGAGGTGCAATGCTGCCGCCACCGCTGCCCAAGACACCGTCGCCTACCAAAAAATCGGCCCTGCCGCCACCATCTCCTGGGCCTGCCACCAAGGTACCTCTACCGGCGTCACCCACAAGGAAAGCGGTCGCAACAGCACAGCAGACGCCTCCTCGTACGCCTCGTCAAGAACCCGCCTACTCGTCACCAAAGCCGCCTGTCACGCCTGCCACCCCACGACTTCTGAACGATGACTTTCTGCAGCAGAGTATAGCAAGCGACATGTCTCAATACATGAAGGGTCTGGCCATCAAGGATGATGAGTCCGCTACGCAGCAGGCAGCACCATCGACGCCTCTGACGGACAACTCGGCAACCCCTGTGGAGTATGCACAACCAAGAGTGCCTTCGAGTGAAAGCAAAGCAGTCAACGAGCTATATCAGAAGCCGCTGCCGAGCTTTGCACCACCTGTTCCGACGAAGTCGCAACCGAAGTCGGTGGATGATACCAGCGATTCTCGTCGTTCCTCCATCGATTCCGCGTACCAGACGTCTACCGACCAATCGGGTGGTGACTCACAGGAGCAGCAAATTACAGCCTTGAACTCTGTGGTGATCCCAGCACTAGAAGCAGCGCTCCACCGTCGCTCATATCAACTCTCCTTGCAGCAAAGAAAACATAACGCTTCACAGGCCAGCAGATCGAACGGGACCGGCGCTCAGACTGCCCTGTCCGCGGAGGACTTGCAACTCAAACGCCAAGCGCATGAGCAAATACGAAAGTGTATGAGTAAAGTCGCACGCCTGTTCAAAGATATCGATCACTTGGACAGCGCATCGCCTGTTGGCATGGGCGATGGCGTGGAGGGACTGTTGGAAGGATTTTTGGAAGAAGTTTTGTGTCGCGTTGAAGCGGAAGATGCTTGAGACCAGTTCAGGCTATCTTATCATTTGTTGTATAGAGGCGCGCTGCTGAGTGCTGCATTCGTCTTTGCTTTTTTTTGTTCTACGCTTGATGAATTGTATGATTCTGCATGGAAGGTGGTAGATTCTTCTGCTGATTGACCGAGTAGGTAGATTCGTGATGGAATAATCCGATACTGTTGCGTGGTCAACTGTCTTGGTATTTTATTCGTCTTGTTCTCCCGCGCGTTCCGTGGCTCGCACCATTTTTCTGGTTTTCCGGCCGCTATTCGCAATCCGATGAGCGGTCAGCAACTAACTAGTCTGTCCAGGGTCTTGATGGAGAATGCAGCAGTAATTATCCCATCTCGTATCGCGCGAAATACAAAAAGTTCCACGCCTACCTCGCTGCTACCATCAATCTTTCTGTGAATTTCGGCTCCCCTTTCTCGACAATCACTTCAGGGAGTTCCCGAGTGTACTTGCAACAGAAAAGCGCAGCACCGGCATCATGAAGCTACTCATCTTCACTCTTGTTGGGCTGTTCGCAGCTCATTCTGCTTATGCAGAAAATTGGGTAACATTGCGCTTCCTTTCCATTTCCTTTTCCATTTTCAAATTCTATCACTAAGGGATTGATACTGATCGCGGAATTCTCTGCAGTGGCTTTGCTATAAACGTGATGGGGGACCTGCTCCGAATGGGTATTGCTCGAATAAGGGCTCACCCGTGGATAATAGTAATGGGTTTGCGTGTACTTCGGTGAGTCTTTTGGGCAATGCAGTGCAGATGTGCGGATTTGATTGACGTTTTGGATAGGATCACGCGTGTGTAGATGAGGAAAATGGGTGTGTGCCGAAGGCGTGGCAGGATCCGGCAGATGGGGCGTGGTATGCGCATTGTAGTTAAAAGAGCGTTTGGGGAGGGCTGCTGGGAGAGCGGGTTCGGTTGTCTTGCGATGTGGATGGATGATGGATAGGAGTTTGGCTCGAGTGCGTATGGCTGACTCTCTCTAAGGAGACGACACGGCTTGTGATTAACATTTCAGTATGTATAATCCAGTGCAATGGCAAATGCTGAGACCATGGCGATAAGGGGAAAGAGCTTGTTCATCACTGCTAGACTCCAACCTAAGAGGCTGGTGAGTAGTCGTGCTATGTTCGAGGCAAGCTAGTTGCGGTCACTTTGCGATCTCTCTCGCGAGGTTGACTCCGCAATTAACTCGCTTGTCGAGACTGAGCGCCTTGGCTACGCTTCACAAGATGGAGACAAGAGTATCAAAAGTGAACACTCGACTTTCCCGGGCAGAGGGCGGTCAGGGCCGTAATCCTAGTCTCTGTTTTGCTTTCCGATGGTGGGGAGGCAAATCAGTACAGCCGACGTGTTCGGAAACGCCTTTTTAACGTGCTCTTAGCAAATGAGGAACATGCTATTGCCTTGCATTTGATCACATCTAGGCTCCATCTGCGAAGAGTGAGGTGAGGTCTACCAGATCCTACGATTAGTGATCGTGAGCGCATGGGTGTCCAGGATGGAACAAGTGCATGGGACGGAAGCGTGAATTGGATGTACTTCCGCTTCTCAAAGGGCAGGCAGCAATTGAGCCACTTGTGTTATGTGTCTGGTATGCTGTCTTCTCTGCTTGGCCAACTCTTCAGATCCAGGAGTTTGTGCCTTGCGCTCTATCACTCAATCTCAGTCGGCCGACATTCGCCTCCTCTGAGCGTTCAGCGCTTAGCTGATTCAGGGTGCACTATACTGTAGATGCAGCAGACGATTTTCCCATCTTGTCCCACATTAGCGGTATAAGAGGGAAATAAGTCCCTGCCTCGATAGCATCCTTCCTCCCATTCGGCTTTTGCTAATGGTAGCGGTAGAGTGAGATGGTGGTTCCAGAGACGCCGCGCGCACTCCGCCATTCCCTCGAGCCATTGTCTGCCCAGGACAATCAAAATCTACTTCGGCTCCGCTTGCTGAGCTCAGATCTTCCAGGATGTCCGGGCACTCATCGAACTTGTCTACAAGAACCTCTGTTCTGTGGCTCTTGCCCGCTCCGATGAGCATCGTAGCCAGAGCAATTCGCATCACTTGCTTGCACGCCTTCGCACGGCAGCGCTGGACAGAAGCAGCCATGTAACCAACGCTAACATGCAAGAGCCTTAACGTGGTCGGCTCAAAGTACCAAAGTACCAGGATAACTGATCTAAGAAAATGCCTCTGAGTTCCAGAGGCACGAGCATTGCGTTCGGTGGCTGCTAGATCTTTTGTGTCCGCGAATCTCCTGTGGCGCCAATCCACTCTGAATCCCCGCCGGCCTGTGAATGTCATGCACAGATTTGTTACGTAGTCTTGCACTTTGTCTTCGCTCTGATCGACGCACCACGAGTGCAGGTTTGACGTTTTGCGGCCAGTTGGTAACGAGATTGATGATATCTAGGAAAGGTGGCAGGCTTAGCCAGGCCCAAGTGGCAGTGGTGAAAAGCTGCGGCACGTCCATTGCATAAGTCAACTCCGGTAGTTCTGCGCCAAGTCGCATGAGAATGCTGTGGTACACATGTACTGCCCGTGGGCGCTCTATCAGGACATCGAAGGCCCGATCCCGGTCCCTCACGAGTCACGACCCTCCCATGCGAGGTCACATCTTCTTTCTCCAAGCGCTTCTGTGTAGTCCTTCACCGCCCTCCAATGGGAGGCCACATCTTCTTTCTGCGAGCGCTTCTGTGCAGTCCTTCACGGCACTCCAATGCGAGGCCACATCTTCCTCTCCAAAGCGCGTCTGCTTCGCGCGGCGTATGCACAAGAAATATCTATGCATACCTCTTAGCACAGCTCTGTCACAATTCATGGAGTCAAGCCAAGCGAAGCCAACTTACACCAATGCATACGAAAATAAATACCAAAATAGGAGTCCTCACCGCAAACCCAAAGCCTACAGGGTGGTCTTCCATGAAACATCGAAACTTGTTTGTGATGTGATGGAGGTATCGATGTTGTCTGAGTGAGTGGATGCTTTTGCGAATGCAATGTGTGTGTGTGTGTGTGTGTGGATGTACGGTACATGTACCGGTTAAGCACGAGATGATTAACAGCTTCTGTTCGGACGGACGTCGTCACCGACACCCAGTCGACACCAGAGTCAAGAAGGCACTCTCGACTGCAACTGAGTAGGTACTACTCATACATGTAGTCCGCACTTGCTCAAAATGTATAGTCCGTGCGTGCCCCATTTTAATCGTGCAGGCGCAAGCTACAACCAATGCCTTCCTGCAGATATACGCTTTCTGATCTCCAATCCCATCTTCCCGGCAAAGCTCAACCATCGTAGACTTTCTTGCTGTCGGGCTCGCACGGCACATGCTTATCGAAGCAGGCTTCGTAGCCGAGAGGCGAGTATGCGACATGTCTGTAAACCATATTTAACCGGCCTTTATGCACCCTGCACTGGAACCAAGTCGTAGCGGTATGTGCCGCTTGGACAAGAGAGTCCTCGCATGTCTGGAACCCCGCCAAGCTCGGATAACGACTCATGTCGAAATCGAGAAGGGCGTTGCCGTACTGCCACCAGCTGCCTCCGCACTCATAGCCTGTAATGCGATTCTCTTTTGTAATGAATATAGTAGTTAGCATCGGTCGTCTTTTGTTTGGCTATTAGGAGCATTTAATTACTCTGCGGATTTTGCTCTAGGTCTGCTCGTATCTGGTCAACGCATTTGATGAGCTCTGTAGAGTTTGCTCCGTGGTTCTCCGATTGCCAGACTTTCTTCTTGAGTTTCCGTGCCGATGCAGAGGTGGCTAGTATAGCAAGAGTAACGAGTCCTGTCAACTTCATATTGGGCGATGTCGGTTTGGGTAATGTCAGGGGGATTGATGTCGGTTTGTACACAAAGCACAAGAAGAAGTACTAGGGAGGGGAAGTCTTGTTATCCGGCAAAGCTTTTCGGACAGGTGACAGGTGATCCAGCACAGCCTGTCTTTATAATCTTATGTGTTTGCAGTACCATAGCTCTCACGAAACCCAAATCCGATCAGTATAGCGCTACCCCCACAAAATAGGCTAGTTCAGGGAGGGTGGCAATTGGATCATACTGCGACGTAGGTGGATCAATTTTCGTAGCAGGGACGCGTCGTTGCCCTTGTTTGTTCCGAAGTTGTTTACATCTTTGGCGATTAGAGATTCTACGCCCCTCACCGGTCTTTGCCGTCCAGGAACTGGGAGATAGAATAGTAGAGGGCTTCACGGCTCGGCTTCGGTACGTTGCGCGGCATTGAACGCGTCTTGAGTGTCCGATTACGTCCATCGCTTGTATGCCAAGAGAAGAATCGAGGCTAGGCTATCCTTCGTGATGAGCTGAGCTTGTTAATTCATATTTCATGCTGTGGACCAGCCTCCACAAAGTCTTGGCTGTGCAGCTCAGCCATCGTCCGGTCCCTACAGTCACTCGAGCTTGTTCAGGCATGTTGCGAGATGTGCCTACCGCGATTGAAGCGATACTCATAAAAGGCGTGCCTGCTGATCTCCCGCCGGCCAGAGATTGGTGATCACGGGCGTTGGAAGGTATGCTTGTCCTAGCAGATTGTCCGCGTTGCATTTCGTGAGGCTGTCGTTGTAAACACTTGCCCTGAAGAAGGGGTAAATACCGACGAGGCGAGGTTACTTACTACCTCAGCGATGTCGATGTGCTGAGTTTGAAGGTGGGAAAGGAAGTATTGATGCAGTGCCTGAATCCATACTTTCGGTGTACACAGAGTCAGTTATTGGGGTGAGGAGATCAGTGAACGAACTCACGCGCCGCTTCGAAAGAAAGCACAAGGTCGCGCGGTTATCTTCCCACGAATCTCACGGAACTGTGTCTGCTGTGATGTTGGAGAAGGAAATGACGCAGTGGTCCGAAGAAAGACGTGCGCCTTATCATCGGAGAACACAAGCCGCCGCCGAATGGCGCTATGCCGATGACGCGCTAGCGTTGTTGAAGCACATATGTACTTCGACCTCTCCTTTTGGTTGCTGTTCGTCCAGCGACACAGAATCGGAACCGACATTTCGTATCCTGCCTGAAGACCTCGAGCACCCTTCTGGTTTTCGCATCTCGGCATCATTCGGTGCATCTGGGCATTCTGTGTAAAGAAGTCCGCCACGCGTGAAGCAAGTCGTTCGGAAACAATTGCGATAATGGCCACAGCAACCGTCTTCGGATCCACAGGTGCCGTCGGTGGCCAGATCCTGAGTACCCTGCTGGGCAATGCTGCGTTTGGCTCGGTCAAGACGATATCGCGACGAGTGCCTCAGGAACAATCACCCAAGCTCGAAGCAATCGAGGAGAGCGATTCATCAAAGTGGGGAGAGCGAATTTCAAGTCTCAACCCCAAGCCAGATATCATCTTCAATGCCGTTGGCACCACCAAGGCCGCCGCCGGGGGAATAGAGAACCAGAAGAAGATTGACCAGGACCTATGCATAGAAATCGCGAAAGCTGCCAAAGAGGCTGGCGTGAAGACATATGTTTTCATCTCCAGTGCAGGCACAAGAGGCTTCTTGAGTGGCTACGTGCCATACTCGAAGATGAAAGTCGCAGTTGAAGATGCTGTGAAAGAATTAGACTTCGAGCAGGCAATCATTCTCCGACCCGGTATGATCCTGGCACGCGAAAAGCCCAAAGCTCCGCTCGCAGAGAAGGTTGTGAGCAGTTTGCATATGATCAGTCCAGCATTTCAGGATAAGATAGGTATGCGACAGTACTACCAAGATTGCCGGTTGCGCGAGGTACTAATATCTCGACAGGCCAAGATCAAAAGATCATTGGTAGAGCTGCTGTTGCGGCCGCCAAGCTTGCGCAGGAAGGAAAAGCGCCTTCGAAGTATTGGGTTTTGGAGCAAGCAGATGTGGTCAAATATGGGCGAGATGAGTGGAAAGAGTGAACGCAGTACAATTTGCACCCTCAAAAGTCTACCATACGATAGACTCTCGTAACGTGTCAAAGCAGCTTTCACTTCCGCTGGTTCCGCAACTGCACCCAAAGCGGAAATGGTCGACAGCATTGAGTGAATGTACCACGGTATTGGCTGAACCTGGCTCCGCACGAGCTACGATACTGCGAGGACACAAGATCGTGCGAGCTCGGAAATGCCGTCTCCCTCGCATATCAGAATCTTCCTGCTTCAACACTTCCATTCTGTTCTTTGCCTCACAGATCACCATTGTTCAAGATGAACAATGCCGCCGACATGCAATATCCTGGGCGTACCAAGGTCTGTAATTATGGTTATCGTCCGAGAGTAGCTCAGAGATTCCGTCTGTGTCTGAGCTCTCGAGGTGACCTCGGCGAAAAAGTAATTGCAATGACTATAGGTCAGAAATGGGGAAAGGAGCACGTGAAAGCGTACGACTTCACCTTGGACTCC
Organism: Cercospora kikuchii; assembly: GCF_019650295.1. NCBI lineage: Eukaryota > Fungi > Ascomycota > Dothideomycetes > Mycosphaerellales > Mycosphaerellaceae > Cercospora > Cercospora kikuchii. Next base: position 777,636 of record NW_025408590.1, read on the forward strand.
CAGAGCATCCGAGCAATCCACTCGTCTGCCATTTCCAAGCTTCAGACAACAAACCCTACTGCCATGCATCCAGGAGGTCAAGCAGCAGTAAGAACCAACACGCAAATCATCAGAAGCAAAGCCCAAGCGCAGCAAAACCCATCAAAGCTCCTGCAAACATCCCGCAGCGCAACTCCGAAGCTCATTTCGTCGCTCAAGAACCCCTTCATGATTTTGTCGCAAATCTCTCGAGTCAGCTCGCATTGTGCTGCTGCATTGACAAGCACGTCGAGCATTACGTTGTATTCAGTGTCATCAAGTGCCGCGAGTCCAACAGGAGCGACCATGATGTCGTGCTCTGACGGGCGGCGCGAATGGATCCGTGGTGGTGGGGCACTGGTCGGCAGCGTATCTTTAGAGCCAGCCGGAGCGATCGCGAGGTCGGATTCCAGTTGGTCAAGCGGGTAGGCGCCAGGAGGTGACGAATTGGTGGGCGGCGTATCTTCGTTGCTGGCACTTCCATCGTTGACGATTTGCGACGGGCGACTACTCGTGTCGGCGCGATCAGTAGGCCCGGCAATGCGCGTGTCGGCGCTCAACTAAGATCATTAGCCATCTGTAGAAATGCGTTGTCGAGTCACTACTTACTGCGAACCCCAGTGCAACCCCGATTGGGATCTCCTGGGCTTCTTCGTTCGGGGACTCACTCCGAGTTGAGCTGGAGTTTGGAGCCATGTCGAAGCAATCTTCTTCCAGGATCGTTTCCATTGTGATGGTGGAGTCAGATCAGAATGTCAGTAACAAAATGTCAGTGGAGTGTACTGAATATGTAGTAAGTGAGTGAGTCTTGGCGTCGAAGTGAATGAGATCTGTCTTAGACGTTCACTGGCAAATGTGATTGTCTTACAGGCGCAGAGCCGTTGTCTCTGGCATTCCTTCCATGCTCCTCGCGGATTGGGCCTATGCCGCCTCGTGATGCCTACACGATCGCTGTATGCCAAGCTCATAGTTATGTCTTACACTGTTATATCACAACACCCGTGGTGGCATTGATACCGCCTGTATGGTATCGCCTGCACTGCGCATGCAGTTGCAGAATCCTGTATTGGCTACCCTCTGCAGTCCGCTTTTCTCCCATTGAACAATAATTCCACATCAATGACTCATCGTGCTCCTCTTCTTCGCTCTCCGTCTTTTGATTATCATCATGCCCGTTCGTGTCTTCGCCCTGCTGAGATACCCATGCCTTCTTTTCCGCACAACGTGCGATGGGTTATATGTGTTGCGTTTCGCGCCCCGGACTTGCGATATTGACAGGCCAGTCAATGATGTGGGCTGCGCGAAGGTTGTTGACTCGACTGTGGACGCTGGTAGACTCGGTCGTGTGGGTGTGAGCGCTGGCCGCGTAGGCGTTGTGGTGAGAAGGGAGAGAGATCTAGAGGAGATCAGTAGCTGCGAAGGTCTGAAGATCCTGGATCGCGCACCTCCGTTGTGCTGATTGAGAAGAGATGCGCAGAGCGCTTGTCGTCGCTCTTATGCAGCGTGAGCAAAGCATTGTGATGGTGGTGTCTGGGCCCGGCTCCTGTAGTTCGACGTAGCGATGTGAGGTAGACGCTGCGGAGCTCGGGAATGTTATGCCAAGAACTGCTCGAAGCCAGACTTCAGCGCTTCTCTCCTCGTCTTCTCTAGCGGACAGCAAAACGGCGACCGAGAAATGTCCACACTAGTTTGTGGCCTCACCTCGCCACTTTGATTCCGCTTCCGCCTCGCCGCACGAGGCAGAGTGCTTCAGCTACTTCTGCTCAGCACAAGGCAGAGATGCGAGAATTGAAAGGACGTTTGCAATTGCCGGGCAGAGTGTCCCCGGCGTACTGGCCTTAAGATTCTTTTCTGCTTTCCAACGGCAGCTCCCCTCTGGTCTCCTCTCCGCAAGCTGAGAAGTCACGCCACCACTAAGAGTAGTCCAAAAACAAAGAATGGTAGTCGAATCACTCACGCATACTGTATGCGATCACGGCTTAGCCGACGCAAGCAACATGCTCAGTAAACAAGACGCCGCCACGCGGAAAGCTTCGCTGCCTCCGAAAGGCTGAGATCTGTGCACGTGGACCCTACCAAATGGACCATTGCGAATGCGAGCACCGCAACCCCGAAGCTGCGAAGCATATCCTACTCTATACCGAAAGAGCAAGCCAGACTACTCGAGCTCCCGCATTAGCTTTGCAACCCTCGAAATCCTGCAACACTCCAGAGTTGCGGGCTTGCCGAATGCTCACAGCGAGCTGATAGTTGTCTCAGGTACCTGCTGCTTCTAGACCTCGAGATTCGATGAGCTGTATCGAGCACGAGCTGTGATTTAAACGCACCATCTAGTGGCGCAAACCCTGGCGTAGACGAGGGACTCGGGCCTTGTAGACATGAAGCCATACAGGTCGGTTTGTTTGTGAGGACTGGAGCGATCTCGCTCACATTGGCTGCCATATGGAGCGGTACGGCGTCTCCGTTGTCTTGGACATGCTTGCTGAGATGTAACTTCAGAGATGCCAACTGCATTGTCGTTTCCAAAGCTCTTGGGCTGAGAATACGCATCAAAGTTGTCTCGCACCACCCAACCACTAATCGGATCAAGCTCTGTTGTTATCGATCTTCGTGCGTTCGGTCAGGCCACCGCAAACTTAGACTGGAAGAGATGCAAAGAAAAAGCCATTATGTATTGACGGTATCCTCCTCGTTCATTGTACAGCAACGAGAGCATGAAGACCTTCACAACATATTTTTGGTAGATCGTCCATTATCTGTACTCCCTCACCATGTCAAGCTCAACGAACGCTTCAGCCATCGCACAACAGTTGAAGCCACCTCCACTCGAAGGGATCAATCTCAGCTTCCTCCTACCTGGCCGGGTCTGTTTGTTCCTAGAAGCTGATGTTAAAGGGCCCGTCTCGCAATTTGTCGTTGAAAACTATGCCGAGAACGACCGTCAACGCCTTGAACCCGGTATTCGCGATACTTTAACTTGGGTGGCCTGGAACTTGCCTGTCGGCATGGTTGTTACGTTATTTGACAACCTCACCAACGATTCGAACAGGCGCGTCGGGGATCTGAGTTCATTGGGTGCAACGATCGATCTGGTCGGAACAGGATTGCCAGAATGCACCGACCTGAGAAAGAGTAACATGAACGACATGGTATCTGGCTTCTTCTGGCGCAACGTCGACCTGGACCTGGGGGCGCTGGAGATGTTCCAGGATCCTAGATTCGGTGGTGTCAGACAGTGCCTCTTTCTGAGCGAGTGGGACAGAGATACAACCTACAATATCAATGACTGGTTCATGAACGATAGTGCGTCCTCCCTACGATGGACCACCTTATCTGACAGAGCCTCGGTGACTCTGTTCGACGACGTGGGCGGAGGCGGACAGCGATATTCCAACGTGATGGGCTGGGCACAAGGGAAACAGATAGAAAACTGCGATGCTATCGACTTCAACGAAAAAGTGAGCTCCTTCAGTTGGAGCGCGATCAATCCCAAGAAGGAGATTATCGACGACATCATACTCCCATTGCAAGGCGGTGGCCAGGAGACAAATCAGGCACATATGAGTCAACGGAACAACACTGACCTGGAACAAGGATTTAAGGCCGTTCTCAAGAAGACCATCACGAATAGCCTAACCATTGGCACGACTGACACTCAAAATTTCGGTATTTCAAGCTCCATCAAAAGCACTGTCAGCGCCGGCGTGCCAGGCGTCGCAGATTTCAGCGCAGAGTATTCGTTGTCAGTCTCATACAACTATGAGAAAAGCGAATCCACCGAGAAGAAGAAGGAAGAAAGTCTCGAAATCTCGGTAGAACAAGATCTCAAAGCAGCTCCTCACGGAACCACAACGGCGTCGCTTTTGGTCACTTTCAGCAATGTCCAGGCCGGGACCGTGCAGACCACGGCAACGCGCTGGTACGAGAAACCTGTCGCTGGCAGTGTCCGTGATCGTGAAAACAAGAATTGGTACAAGCGCAAGGAGACTGCCAATATCTCGATCAGTGGCGGTGTTGCTAGCTCGGTAAGTGTAACCAGATAAGACATCAGACGAGGCATACCTGCTGACCGTGCCATGATTGCTTGTAGTGGAAAATGGGCATCGATTTTCAGCCACACGGAAAGAGCGGCGCTTAAAGTTGTGGATGCTGGTCTCTCTGTGCGTGATGATCAGCTGCATTGTATCTCATCAGCATGATTTTTTTAGCTGTTGTCTTTTATAAATTGTCGTAGTCACCTATTTACGTATTGCACTGCAAGTGAAGTCGCCGAGCAGGGACGTGTGCGAGTCGCGTCGTTTCCAGCAGCAACTTTTGTGGGGAAATCCTTGCACATGCGAAAGGGACCAGCGGACAAGCTCTCACTGACGACACGTATTGCTGTCTTGCTCCAACATCCCGTCGCTCTTTTTATAATTCTCACCTCCCACCACTCATTCCGCATGTAGGGAGCAAACAACACCTTCCAAAACCACAAAATCACGAAAGAACGAGAGAGGTTGCCCCTCAACATGGACTTCCTCCGCCGCCTCGGCGCGGCCATCGACCAAGACTACATCCCCTGGAAAACGCTCATCATCACCTTCTCCGTCGCCGAATACGCCCTCGAGTCGTACCTCACTTACCGTCAATACCAAATCCTCAAATCCCAGCGCATCCCCGCCCAGCTCAAAAACGAAATCGATCAGAAAACCCACGACAAGTCCCAAGCCTACGGCCGCGCTAAAGCGCAATTCGGAGTCGTTAATGGCGCCTTCAATCAGCTCAAGAACCTCGCTCTCATCACATATGACTTCTACCCCGCGTGGTGGGCTGTCAGCGGATTGTTGGTGAACAAGTTCTTCCCAGCGAGGTTTGGAGGAGAGATCACAAGGTCCTTGGTTTTCGCTTTCTCGTATTCGTGGGTTGAGACAATTATTGGGTTGCCGTTCAGCTGGTATCATCATTTCGTGCTTGAGGAGAAGTTCGGATTCAATAAGCAGACGGTTGGACTATGGGTTACGGACATGATCAAGGGGCAGGCACTGAGTCTGGCCTTCGGAATACCGATTGGTGCTGCGTTCTTCAAGATTATTCAGAAGACGGGTGACAACGTACGTTTTTCTAATCGTGGGAAAGGAGACCTACTTCGTGTGCTGATCTTGCATCTAGTTCTTCCTCTACATCTGGGTCTTCATGCTCCTCGTCCAACTCCTCGCAATCACAATCTACCCCAGCGTAATCGTTCCGCTGTTCAACAAACTCACTCCTCTTCCAGCCGGCGACCTCAAAGACCGCGTCGAAGCGCTCGCAGCGAAGCTCAAATTTCCACTCGGCAAACTCCAGGTTATCGATGGCTCGAAACGCAGCAGCCACAGCAATGCATACTTCACTGGTCTCCCTGGTCTACAAAAGCAGATTGTCCTCTACGATACTTTGATTGAGAAGAGCACGACATTAGAAATTGAGGCTGTTTTGGCGCATGAGCTCGGACACTGGAAGATGGGTCACACTGCGAAGTTGCTAGGTATCAGCTCGTTCCACTTGTTCTACATCTTCGCGCTCTTCAGCGTGTTCATCAAGAACAACAGTCTATACAGGGCATTTGGTTTCGAGACGGAGAGGCCGATTCTCATTGGATTCCTGCTCTTTAACGAAGTGCTGAGCCCGACGGATTCGCTGGTCAAGTTTGGAATGAATGCACTAACGAGAAAGTTTGAGTTCGAGGCTGGTAAGCTTTTGTTCTCTAACAACATTGATTGCTGCTATCAATTCTAACACTTCAACAGACGCTTTCTCCTTCGAGCTTGGCTATGCGAGTGAACTTGCCGCAGCTTTAATCAAGCTGCAAAAGCAGAACTTGAGCTCCATGGACGCGGACTGGATGTATTCCGCTTTTCATTACTCACACCCAATCCTGACTGAGCGATTGAAGGCTATCGGTTGGACGAGCGAGAAGAGGATCTCGCCCGAGGATGTGAAGATTGGTGGAAAGGAAACTGCTGAGGAGGTGGCCCAGACCGCAAACGGCGAGAAAAAGGAGTTGTAGGCGGACAAGCAGCGGCAGGGGTTGATGCCATGAAACAGAGCGATTGCAGTACCGGCTCAGTATGGCACGTTGTCCAGCTTGCCTTGGAAAATGTAGTCGCTCCGAGCGCCGTGGTAGGCTTGAGGATTCTTCTTGGTCCTCTTGCAGTCGCCTTTCTCGGCTCTGTAGGCGCGCTTGTAACATTGATTACACACAAGGACCCAGGTCTTGCCGCCTTGCAGTGCGCCTCGAAAACAACTTGATTCGGTGCTCCCACATTGTACGCACTCTTGCACCATAACAGATTTTCTTGGCCTCAGTGGCAGCCCTTTGTTGCCATGCTGGTTCCTCCCCAATCCGAACATCTGGAGTTCCTCGCCGCCTTGTGCCGCAGCTGCCGCAGCTTCTCTTTGCTCGCGTCTCCGACGCTTGGTAGCAAGATACCATTCTTCCTGCTTTCGATCGCGTTGCTTATGTGCATCGAGGTCCACTTCGGACGTTGGCACTAGGCTGCGGCTCGGCTGTCCTGCGGCATTTCGTGATGACCGCTGTTCTGCTGTTTCAACTTTGCGCTTATGAGACATGTTTTCTTCCGCCTCGCCATCGCGCAGAACGAGCTCGTTCACTTGAGCAGCTTCATCATTGCCTGTGATTGCCTGCCGTAACTGCTCGTGAACCGGATCTTGCCCAATTCTCGTATCGATATAGTTGCGACTTTCGGGCCATGATTTTCTCCAACGCTTGTTGTAGCGAGTCTGATAGCAGTTGCTGCATGTTAGAACCCAAGTACCATGAATCGTAGTGCCCCAATACCAATGCCGGTCGTTGTTCTCGCCACAGTCGCTACACTTTTTTACCATTGTCTCCTTGTTCGGCCGCAGTGCGCGGTCGCCAGCGAATTCAAGAGCGGGTAGAGCACCATATCTGTTGGACACGAAGGCAGCTGATTCCCAAGCGCCCTCTCGCTCTTTGCCTGCCAACCGCCCTTCTAGCGATCTGCCTCGTCGAGCCTCATTACGAGCCGTTCTCTGCCCTTCAGTTGGGCCCTTCCGCTGCAGTTTGTGGCCGCCTTGGCCAAGTCCATGGGCGTTGGCAGTTGGAAGTCTGTACGCCTTCTTCGCAGCTTTCCGCGCAGCTTTCTCTTCTGATGTCTCACCTTTGCGCTTCTTCGGCACGACAATGCTGCCAGAGTGATCGCCAGCCAGGTCGACCACTCCGCGATTCTGCAAAGCGTTGCTGCCAGAGTCCTCTCTGATGCGCGTCGTGTTCACCATTTGCAGGCTCACAGCCATTTCAGCAGCTTTGCGAGCAGCCTTATCCCCTCTGGTCTCATTCTTCCGCTTCTTCGGCACCATAATGTTCCCGCTGCTGTCCAATACGAAAGCCACCTTGTGATCGCGTTCCCGTACAGGCTTACCAAAGTCCCCGATTGCAAGATCTGGCCGCGTCTGCACGATGATCTTGGCGGCCTTACGCATAGCTTTGTCATGGAAACTCTCGTCTTTCTGCTTCTTGGGTACGATGATGACGCCGTACCATCCACGTCCAATAGTGTCAGTAGTTTCCATATCCCTGACACATCGTGCGATTTGGCGTTGTAGTCGCTGGTTGTAGTCAGGTTTGCTGGGACTGGGCGACTCCTAATCACTCAACTCAGCAGAGCCTGCTTGCTCACTACTCTGCATACTCGCCTTGGCTTTAGCGGCCATTTTCTCGTGGCGTTTAGCCTTCTTAGCGGCTTTGCGTGCAGCCTTCTCCTCTGCAGTGCGCGCTTGCTTCGGTACTGAAACCTCTCCGTCTGAGTCGTGCGTGACTATCGCAGGTGGCGGGATGTTCTGCTTGGAATTGAAGCCACCATCACGCTCACCAACCTCGCCTTCGAGGATCTCTTGCTCTCGCTCGTAAGACTCCTTCGATTGTGCATCCGGATCGTTGTCCAGGTCGGTAACGTCGGTTTCCTTCTTCTTGCGCTTCCCCGCTCGCTCTCCATCTGCCTGCTCTTGCTGTCTGCGCTTTTTCTTTGCTTCCTTTCGAGCCTTCTTCTCCGCGGCCGTCAAGTCCTTGCCAGATTTGCCAGTTAGGTCAATTTCATCCTCCACGTAGTGAGACTCGGCTTTGGCAATGGTCTCATCCACCGCAAAATCATCGCCAATCTGGTTGGGATCACTAGTGGTGATTCCATGCTGAATAGCTTCATCGCCGAATTTTGCGACAAGCTCTTCTCTGCTCTCGGGCATCAGGCTGACGCCTCGCATGCCAGTCTCAATGCGCTTCAGATGATGTATGGCCCAACCGCCGTTCGGTCCTCCTTTTGAGCCCCATCGCACTCCCTCAGTCGCTAGCCACGCGTCCGGATGTAAATGTGGTCTTGTCTTAGTGCGCTCGAGGAATTTCGCGAGAATTGGCTGAGCATCTTTCACTGACAGCTGCGTCGTCTTTTGAATTTTCATGGGCGGGTATGAGTTGCATTTGACCTGCGGTGGATTCGACATCGCTGCGGATCGCCTTGCGTGGTTATTGACATTGGCATCGAAGTCGCGAAGTGCAGTTCGAAGCTCGAGAAATTTTAGTGGGTCCCCCGCACGGACCAGCTGCGAACTTTGGAGCACAAACGAAGGAAGCAAAGGAGACTTATTATGTTGTGAGCGCAGCACGATATTCGAACTCAAATCAAGGCTTCCGATGTACTCATGCTGCTTGATGTGGGGGGTGTTGCCTGATAAGGTGCAACACTTGACAAGCGTTGAAGCTCACTCTTCATCAGCCAATGGCCCAGGAAGACCTTCTAGTCCGCAGCTGCTCTATCCCGGTGTGAAGGCACCATCAGCCACAGACCGATGACTGCAGAAGCAGCCGAAACATTGATGGCTCATTAGTACGTTGCGAGATCTAGCTGACGAGCTGATGAGATGGCTACAGCAAGCACCAAAGTATGAATGTGATTCGCCTATGCACTCCAGAGCTCTTTTGGGGCGTGCTGCATAGCTGCCGAGTCAAATACGAAGCTGCACTCTGCACAGCTGAAGTTCGATGACCAGACGCGCGTGGCACGACTACTACGGCGCATCGTAACTGCTTTTGTGCAAGACCTCCTACGGCCTACACCCAAATTCCGGTTGAACCGCGAGGAGAGCAAATTTTACGGTCATCGAAAGCTGACATGGAATTTTCAGAGTAGCTGGGGGCCGCATGTGGCCTCTTGCCCGATCGACTGTTACTAACTGCTGACTTCTTTTCATCTCGAAGCATCTCAATGGTCCGGCCTGAGGCAGTACGGCGTCACTAGTCCGATGCCGAATGGGAAGGTTTCGCCGTTTCCCAGACTGCCGGTAGTCGAGCTTCTGCCGAGAACAAGTGAGTGGGGACCACGTGGAGTCCTGGAAATCACGCTGCTCGTTCTGTTCGCGCGGAATCACATGGCTACAGGATGCATGTCGTTTCCCGCCAAACAGGACACTTCACCAGGGACCAGGACTCCATCTCCGCATCTCCCCGCGATATACGGAAAGCAAATCCTTCTGGTAAACAACCACGCACGATATGGAAGTCGGGTCGTGTTTCTCCCCCACCTTGGCCGCCGCCGCAAAGCCTCTTTATGACGCTGTGAATACAAGCAAATATGACGCCTGCCATTCGCCGCCAAGTCCCGTGCTTTTCCACCGCAAAACCGCCGACTCGCGTCCAATGCCTGTTCAGCTCCGCCAGCCTCCATGTGGGGACTCCACCTTGCCTGCAGGCCAGGAACATCGTCCACTAATATGGCCAGAGCGCTCTTTTGGGTTCTTTCCTTCACGGCGCCTCTCCGTCGCGAGGCCTTACTCTGGGCGGCAATGACGAGACGCTCGGCAGTATCTCGATATCGGACCGTAAAGTGCAGCGTGATGACACGAAATAGTATAGCCCCAAGTGCTTGTTCTGCACTCCACTATTTGGACCAAGGTCAGACATTATCGACGGCGTGCATACAAGTGGGGTAGATCTGGAGATCGCAAAAAAGACATAAGTAAGAACAGGCCCGACCTCGTTCAGAAAACTTTCCTGAATGTCCGGGTCCTACGTTTCCACCATGTTGTTCAAGAGCATTATCCCAGCGGCAGCTGTGTTTGCCCGACAAGCTGCTGCGCAAGCAGCTGGCACGTCAAATACGGCAACGGGACTACCAGATGTCTTCCCCAATGCCACGGCGACTTATTTCGCGCCTGGCGTGCCTACAGATGCACCGGTTCCAGGAAACTACACGAGTTATCTGAGACCAAGAGTGCATTTCACTCCTCCTCGCTACTTCATGAATGGTGGGTTTTGATGCTTTCGTGGCTAGATGCCGAAGCTGATCAATCTTAGACCCCAACGGAATGCATCGATCACCAGACGGGACATGGCACTTGTACTATCAATACAACCCTATCACGCCAGTCGCTGGCAACCAGCATTGGGGCCATGCTACTTCGCAGGATCTGTATACTTGGACGAACCAGAAGATCCCATTCTTTCCTCCAAACGACTATACTGTGAGTGTTATAATCCCGAAGAAGCATGAGCAATCGGCTAACCTCGCTTAGTACCTGTTCAGTGGTTCTGCCGTAGTCGATACCAACAACACCTCAGGCTTCTTCCCCGATCAAGACAATGGAGTAGTTGCTATCTACACCGCAGCCGAATACCCCAACGGCCAGCAGGGCGTTCAGTATCAGGCCATTGCCTACAGTAGAGATGGAGGATATTCTTTCGAGGCTTACGAGGGTAACCCAGTTCTCAACCTCAACCTCACGCAATTCCGTGATCCACATGTGATCTGGCACGCTGCCACCTCCCGTTGGGTGATGACTGTTGCCTTTGCTACAGAATTCGTCATCGGCATCTACACCTCGTCCGATCTGAAGGAATGGGAATTCGCCTCCAACTTCACCAGCCACGGCTATCTTGGCGTGCAGTACGAATGCCCCAACCTTGTGCAGGTGCCTATGCGTGGACAAGACGAGCCTGTGTGGTTCCTTCTCATCTCCATCAACCCCGGTGGACCTCGTGGTGGCAGCGTATCTCAATACTTCCCTGGCGAGTTCAACGGAACGCACTTCGTTCCTTTCGATGGCGCAACACGCCTGACCGACTTTGGCAAGGACAACTATGCTGCACAGTTCTTCTATGGAACAGAAGCTGGTCAAGCACCTATTGCATTGGGCTGGGCATCAAACTGGCAGTACACTTCTCTTGTCCCGACTGGTCTGATTGAGAATGGCCAATTCCGCTCTGCCATGACTGTGCCTCGCACTTTCGAGCTCGCAAACATTTCCATGCGCGGTTACGACTTAGTCTCTGCACCTTACAACATCGAAGCTGTGCTCGACAATGAACTGGCATACAACTCCTCCCTGGGCAATGGCTCTGTCATCTCGTACTTTGCTGACAAGGTCGAGAGCGGCGCCATCTACTTGGAAGCCAACATCACGGGTCTGACCTCCACCACTCGTCGCGGCACTGCCAACTTCACCATCTCCTCTTCGGTGACCGGAGAATACATCCGTGGCGGAATCAAGGTGGCTGGTGAGCCTGGCATCTGGATCGATCGTGGAAACCTTTTGGGTTTCAGCGAGAACCCATACTTCTCCGACAAGTTCTCCGAGGAAGGAACCTTCGTTGCCGATGATGGAAGCTGGGACCTCAAGGTTGTGTACGACAACTCCATCATTGAGGTGTTCCTGAACGGAGCCCAGGCTGTCGGAACTCTCTCCGTCTTCCCAAGCAGGCAGCTGGACACTGTGGCAGTGTTCGTTGGTGGTATTCCAGCAAATGCCAGCAGCAGCGTGGGCATCTGGGGACTGAAAGATACCTGGGCCCCGCAAGCGGATGGTAACGGCACAGTGCAAGGCAATGTGACCCAGTCCAGCGGCTACGTGAGCCAGAGGTCTTTGTTCGGAGAGCAGTAGACAGACTATACGTGCCTTAGGGATGAGGGACGCCTTCAATGAGTAATGTAAAGCAATGTACCTTATATAAAACAGCGCAAATGCACATGATACAACCTCACAACAGTGTTGACTTGATGATGATGCCTCCCGGCGCCCGCGTGCCTGTTCCACAGTGAGAGTGACACAGTTGTCTCATTGCACAGTAGCCGAGCAAAGGAACGTGCGATCCCAGCACGACGGAACGTGAAGATTGCTCCACCCGATCTGATGTTCACTTGTCCGTATCTGCCAAGTCGTGCACACAATCGCGTTGATGGGGCAGCGAGGCGGAGGTGAATGGGTTGTCAGTCGCCAAGCAGACGGTAGAAAGACGGGCGGCGTTTGATTGAGTTCAGAGTTCACGTCGGCTCACCTCTCACCAGCCACGCTCGTCACGCTTCTGGAACCCGCAACAGAGACCCGCTTCTGCACAATCAACCGCCCGCTGGCCATTGTCGACCGCTACAGCAAACCGCGACACGCATTGCGCGCAAACGTCGCCATCTTCACTTTCCGCTTGCTCCTTCGCCATCGCGCTCTCCTTCGGCTCAGAACATTCGGCGAACAAGCACCGAGGCGCCCACCATGACCGACGCTCGTAAGTGCTCTCCCTCCGCGATCACAGGCGCATGCCTTGCGCTTCAACCATGCGCTGCACTCCTGTAGACACTCATCCATACCCGTGGAATATTTCTGGCTAACCAAAATGTCTTCACAGTACCTCTCGAACAGCAAGCGGCCTACAGCGCCATCATTGACAATGTCTTGGCCAACTCCGACCTCAATACTATTTCCGCCAAACGCATACGAAAAGAGCTCCAAGAGCAAGTCGGTCATGATCTTTCTAGCCAGAAGGTAGGGTTTCGGGCCCGCGAGATGGGGAGGATGCGCTGACAGCGATTCTAGCAAGCCATCACCGAACTGATTATGAACCGCTTCGACAAGGCACAAGAGAAACAGAGGCTGGATGGTGGCTATAGCGAGCCCGCTCCTACTGCCAACGGCAACGGGCAACGCGACGCGAGCGAGAGCAATGGCTACGCAGACTCCCCATCGGCCTCGAATAAGCGCAAAGCGGATAGCGAGGAGTTGAGTGACGTGGAGGACTCTCCGGCCCCAAAGAAAGTCAAGAAGGAGAAGAAAGCCGAGACAGATGAGGAGATGGCGAGGAGACTGGCTGTGGAACTCAACGCGCAATCAGCGCGTTCGACGCGTGGTGGAGGCGCAAAGCGGAAAGCGCCCGCGGCGAAGACGAAGAAGCCCAAGAAGAAGAGTTCGGCCAAGGTCAATAGCGACGACGATAGTGCTGTCGAGAGCGGAGACAAGCCGGTGAAGGAGAAGAAGGGTGGCTTTCACGTAAGCAGGGTCAGAAGTGAAATCGTACGTCCGTTGCCCACTAACGTCTTCACAGAAACCCATGGCACTTTCAGAGCCACTCGCAGCCATGCTGGGCGAAACTCAGCTCTCACGTCCGCAAACGGTGAAGCAGATCTGGGCCTATGTCAAGGCGCGAGACATGCAAGACCCCAACGACAAGCGCCAAATCGTGTGCGACGACAAAATGCGAGCAGTCTTCAAAGCCGACAAAGTGCACATGTTCACCATGAACAAGCTGCTCGCAAGTCACCTATACCCAGTGGATGAGGTGACTGTCTAGACATTCCACAAACACATATCAGCGATTTCGGCTACTTTCGACAACGATCAAACAGCGAGCAGGATCCAAGAAAGCGACACGACATGACCATTTTTTACACCGGAGGCAAAAAAGAGAGGGCCGCATGGCAAGCGAAGGAGTTTTCACTGATACTGGTTTCTGTTGCTTAACTGACTGATGATCTTTTCATTTTCCTCGCTCTGTACTTATGGAGGGCGTTTTGCATCTGGAAAGAAAAGGTAGTCAACTCAGGAGATGGGACGACGATGCGCATTTGTTTCTTTGCTGCTGCTCGCCGGAACACGCGCCGCGCGGGTTTCCTAAACGCGACACTGAGAACTCATGCTCTCAAATACGCGCGGAGCTTTCTACATAGCGCAGCATAGAATATTCTACGAGAACAGAGTTTCAAACAAGATCTTTCTCCATCTTTCAGGCTAGATGCGCACACCCTTGTACTCTGCAAGCAGCACTCTCAAGATCCATCATGTCAAACACACGCAGAGGTCATATACAAGCCAGTATAGTACATTTTACGAGAACAGAATTCCAAACAGAATCTTCCAATACATTCTGAAACACACATCTAGCAGTCTATTCTACGCTATCATCCTTCCCTCTTCTCCTTTACATTCTGCACACACATATACCAGTCTGTTCATTCTATCATGTCTCCCTCCCATCCTCATCCCCATCTCCCTCGGCCTTGCGCAAGATACTCAGCCAGTCTCTCCGCATTCTTCCTCTGATACTCATGCACCAGACCCTCAACATACCCCCTTTCCTCTGCCTCCTTCTGCTCACGATTAGCCCTCTCTTTCTCAGCTGCCAAAACCTCCTCAGACTCTTCCTTCAAAAACATGAGAGTTGCTGCTGCACGCATGGTCTGGTAATCGACTCCCGCGACCGAGGTGGGAAGCGTCCAAGCGCAGGTCTCTTTTCTTGGTGGGTTGCTTCCTGGGACGATGTTCTTGTCTGGAATTTGCGGCGTGATTGGGACTTCGGTTCCACGGCCTTTGCCTTTGCCAGAGTAGGTGCCTCTGGCGGGACGAAGTGCAGAGTTGTCTGGTTGGAGGATTGCGGCATTGTCGTCGAAGGCGCGCCTTCCTTTTGGTGTTCTTTTTGGGCGAGGTGAAGGTTCCATGGTGGTGGTGTTTTGTGTGGGCATTGATGCGTTTTCCATTCTTTGGGTTATTGGTCCTTCAGCTCCCATAGTTTCTGGCTTGAGTCGAATGTTCGATGGAGAGAGGTGACGAGGGAAGGGCGGGTGTAGCATATATAGTTGCTGTGCCATGATTGAATGGTTCTGCCAAAGTAGAAAGTTAAGGACATGGGGTTTGAGGACATACTGCCCTAAGGTATGTTCGAGGCCACATTTGGAAAATTTAGATGATCACTTCTCTGTTCTTTGGTCGTAAGCACTGTAACTCCCAAATGTTATGAGCGGATGCATCTTTTGTGGCCTCATCACTGCGGTCTCCTCTTTCCGGCGGTTCGGCGCTTCGTTATCATCCTCAGCTTCTGCTACACCAATGTTGTCGCTGAGCTGCTTGTAAGCGACCAGTCAGGACGTGGCGCGCAAACAGTCCAACGCATCGCGGTAGGCAAATGATGGCGACGTGGTATCGGAACGTCCGCTGAAGCAGTGTGTGGCGGTGATGCGTTGTATACGTCCAGGAAAGCAGTCGTATCGAGCCTGCACACACCGATCATGTTTCCTCCTCTTTCTCTTGCGCATCTTTGATGTCAAGACTCTCCGCATATTGCATCCTATCGAATTGACAGAAACCGACACCGCAACGAAGGTCATGCAGCCCTGGCCTGGCTCCCGCGGATCCTACTCAGGTTCCAGATCGACTCCGTATCGTGGGCCCCCGGGCTACGATTACATGGGTCGCAACGAAGTCCTGGCGTGGAATACTCGCGTCGATGCTATGCGACGCCATGGCTCTCAGGAAGCCCCGGGATATTATTGGTCATATGGTGGTGGATGGGGTGGTCCAGCTGGAAACGTGTGGATGGATGCCGCCATGGATCAATTCATGGACATGCAGCAACCTCGCTTAGAGATGTATCCAGGAGGTTACTTCTAGGCTGCGATCCGACAGCTGGCTGCGTATCAGCTTAGGTCCATAGTGTATTGACTTGCCATGTTCACACAAAGACGTAGCTGCATTTGAGTCTTGGCCGGATAGCGAATGTCGTTGTATAGAGTCGCTTCCTCGCAGGCGGTCTATGCTTGAACTTCCTGCTGTTGCTTCCGTATACAGCAGCTCTTCGGGAACTCTAGCAGCTTTCGAGTCTCGTGATCTGCAGGCAGTGTTTGCTCAAGATACAGACATATCGCCTGACACTCGAACATACATCTTCGGCCAAGCCACCACACATCGTACGGCATGAGCTTTGCATACCACCATGCAAGCAAGAGTAGTGCTGCAGGATCCTTTGCCTCGAGCAGATGTCGAAACTCGGACTCCATGTGACCAATGAAAGCCAAGAACCACATGATTGTCGAATGAGTGGGGTCAATCGGCAGCAAGCGCGTGATGATGGAAGCTGCTTCTCGGTATGGGTCCTTGACTGTGCCATCAGGTATTGCGTTGTCGAGGTTATACAGCTTTGTTACGTATGGAAAAAGTAGGTCAAGACCAGGATCCATCGCGCGATGATATGCTACCTGGTCTTTCTTCATCTCGAGCTCTAGCACGGGATGGAATGCACTGGTTTCCCGCAGAGGGTTGACCATTTTCCAAACTTGTTTCTTCCCATCGCTCATTTTGAGCCAGTCCAGATCTCCAGCCTCTGGACTTCGAAGCGGCCAGGACTGCCGTGCTGAGGTTGCTTCACTGCTGCCAAACGAGATCGCACCCAGGATAGCCGCAGTGGCCCAAAGCGCATCTTTCTCTTCTTCACTATGGCATTCTTTGATAAGTGCGTCGCCAAACAATGCCACCGCGTGGTAGCCGTGATATGCTTCCGCGCGAGATTGTTCGGCCTGAAAGGGTTCTTGTTCATATCTGGCGTGCAGCAACGTGAAATTCAATACTGCGTGCATGGCATACGCGAACCGTGTTGCTGCCAAGGTCATCACTCTTTGGTACACAACGACCGACTCCTTGGTTCCTATGGTAAGGACCGATTCATCGTGAAACTTACGCAGTAGGCCCAGGTGTGATTTGTCGAGACGCATAAACTCGGGCGACTTTGCGCATCGATCCACGTGGAGGTGCAGAGGGGCGTCTACCAGCTGGTTGACCAATTTCTCGACGTCAAGTTTATTGTCTGGAGTTGGAACTGGAGGCTGCTCCATCCAGGGCGAAACATGGGTCTGGAAGCTCTGCGCACCCTGGAACTGCATCTCCAACGTCTTGTCTCCATATTTGCAGGTCAGACCGTATGACTGACATCGTTGACAGCTGGGTTTCGTCTCGTCGCACTGAGAGCAAGTATCAATAGGATCGGGGCAACGGGAACTGCACTGATTGCAAACCATATACCTTTATGCTACGCAGCTTACAATTTCCACAGCCTTGCCGGCTTTTGGTGTGAGCCCTACGCTTCCGATTGTCCGGGCCCACGACCATGTTCGCGTTCCGTTGATGACAGATGACAGGAGATGTCGTCTGGCTGCCTCACTCGAGGCTACCTTGGCAAGTTCAGCACGTGCCGCGACCAGCTTGGCAAACCTGGCTTTTTCACGCCTCAACCAGAACCAATGACACGAAACGTAATAGCATCAGCAACGCCGGTGGTAAGCGCTTCGTTTTCATGTGCCACATGATAACACTTGGACCACCGACTAGACCCCTAAGTGCAGGCGTACGCCGTGCTGTCCTCTATAAGCAGGACGAGCCCTCCAGCACATCGCTATGAGCAGGACCAGGCGAACCTTGTGCCGGCGGTGGGGCCCGGACTATCATCGAGCCTTCTCGCGGGGCAAATGATCTGGCGGGCGGTCAACCCATTCGGAGGCGGAGGCTCGCGTGCCAGCGACCCTTGGAATGCCAGGAAAGTATATATCTCGACTGTCCTCTTTCTTTGTTCACTTTACGCATTCACGTCTCCACACAATCATTTCACCTAGGACATTTTGCTACCACTACTCGTTACCATAGGTACAATTAGAACACGACTCACGATACCTGCGATCAACATGGCGCCAATGGCTATCAACGATATGCTGAACGACAGCAAGACCAACGGCGCGCTGAACGCCAAAGCAGCCACTTTCACACCCTCGAGCGACGCTTCTGCCTACCACGCTGCGTCGTCACAGCAGGCAATCGACTCAGAGAGCCGGTTCGCGGCACACAACTACCACCCGTTGCCCATAGTCTTCGCAAGAGCAAAGGGCGTTTCAGTATGGGATCCTGAGGGAAAGCACTACCTCGACTTCCTCTCCGCCTACTCAGCAGTCAACCAAGGACACTGCCACCCCAAGCTCATTCAGGCGCTCACAGACCAGGCGAGCCGTCTGACGCTCTCCAGCAGAGCGTTCTACAACGATGTGTTCCCAAAGTTCGCGGAAAAGGTCACCAAGATGACGGGCTTCGACATGGTGCTGCCCATGAACACTGGTGCTGAGGCTGTAGAGACTGCAGTCAAGGTTGCACGAAAATGGGGCTACAAGGTGAAGGGCATTCCGAAAGACAAGGCACTGGTCTTCAGCGTGCAGGACAACTTTCACGGTAGGACATTTGCTGCAATCACAATGTCTTCGGATCCAGAGAGCCGAGACAACTATGGGCCATATCTGCCAGGCATTGGGTCTGTCTGCCCAGTCACGAACGAGCCAATTCCGTTTGGAGACGCAGATGCGCTGGAGCGAGTACTGGAGAAGCATGGCAAGGAGACTGCTGCATTCTTGGTCGAGCCTATCCAAGGAGAGGCTGGCATCGTGGTTCCAGACGAGAGCTACCTTCAAAGAGTGCGGGAACTCTGCACGAAGCACAATGTACTCCTGATTTGCGACGAGATCCAGACCGGAATTGCGCGAACAGGACGTCTTTTGTGCCACGAGTGGAGCGGTATCAAGCCAGATCTAGTCTTGCTCGGCAAGGCGATCAGCGGAGGCATGTACCCAGTCTCAGCGGTTCTCGGTTCGAAAGAGGTGCTTCTCACCATCGAACCTGGCACTCACGGCAGCACATACGGAGGCAATCCACTTGGCAGTGCTGTTGCTATCAAGGCATTGGAGATTGTGGAGGAGGAGCATCTCACAGAGCGAGCCGAAAAGCTCGGCCACATCTTCCGGGACGGTATCGCTCAGATCATGAAGAAGAATTCCATGATCCAACTGGTGCGAGGCAAGGGTCTGCTCAACGCCATAGTGATAGATGAGTCGAAGACAGGAGGCAAGACTGCGTATCAGCTGTGCTTGCTCATGAAGGAGAAGGGCCTATTGGTAAGTGGTGCCTCAACTCACGCTTTGTACATTGTACTGACTAGCACTAGGCCAAGCCAACGCATGAGAACATCATCCGACTTGCTCCACCTCTCGTCATCACCGAAGACGAGCTGAAGAGCGCGCTGCAGATCCTCGAAGACGCGGTCAACGAGCTGCCTACATGGGAGGCAGACAAGAAGCTCAAGCACGTCCCAGAGAGCGAGAAGAATGTGCACATTGGCATTGAGAACTGAGTGGCACAGCATCATGACATTTTCAACAACATGTGGTATGACTTGTTTACGATACATACGCTTCGATACCCTGGGTGGTGTGCTCGCATATTGCGGCTTTGACTAGAATTAGACCTAGATACCCCCGATTCGCCGCGAGCGGCATGAATTCATTGGCTTTACGATACGCAGTGTGCGCCCAGACTGTATTCAACTCCCCCATCATTCTCAGAGGCAGCTGAGCCTCAAGCGGCGACTACCCGTTCACGCGTTCACGGGGCCGTCTAGATTGCATATCTGGATCGAACGATGAAGGCAATATGGAGAACTCGGATAGGCGAATGTTAGCCTGCGAAGGCGTTTGTGTGAAGTGCAGCTGAATCGTGGCACCCCGGTCGTGATTGCTCTCATTGCAAGCTCGCCGCCAGCAACCGCGCCGCCACCCACTCCACAAATCATTGACAACCACAGAACAGCCTTGAGGAAGTCTTCCCCTCTGCCATGCAATGCGCCGCTCCCTAACGCATCAACAGATACGCCGCGCACTGTCGGCACAATGGCAGACAGGGAAGCGCTATCGCCTTCTCCGCCAGCAGTTTTCTGGACGCAGAGCCACGTCTCTGGAGCGAGCGCGCTTGAAGACGCCGAGAGCGATTGGGATTTAGCGCAGGTCGTCTTTAAAGGCCGCAGTAGAGGCAAGGACACGCGGGCAGAAGGAGCTGGCACCCAGGCGCGAAGACTGCTACTCGAGGACTCCACAGATCCATTACCAGGCCACCAGCTTGAAGTGCACTCTTGCCCTTCACAACCAAGCACACCAGAAACGAGAGTCTTCGGCATCTACAAGCTCGCAGAACGCATCTTCACAAACATGTCGCCGGAAGACCTGCTTCTCAACGCTACGAGAGTGTGCAAGCAATGGCATGCCGTGATCTCCTTGTCGCTTGATCTACAGCGGAAGCTCTTCTTCATCCCAGAGGAGGGCCAGTGGGCACAACACGTGAAATCGGTCCTGCGCAAGGGCTATTTCGTCGAAGAGAACGACGACTCGAAGCGCATCGAAGTCACCATCAATCTCTTCATGACTTCGCGCCTGCGGAAGGATCTTGAAGCGCTCGAGGGATACGAGACTACGAAACGCGGCGCGAGCACCGCGCACGTCAATCTGCCAAAGCAGCGCAAGAAGGCACTTCTTCGTGAAGGGGCGAGCTATTGTCGCATGCTCGCTTGCCAGCCGCCGCTCGTTTCCGTGCACTTCCTCGAGGCCGAGAATGAGCGTGATGAGTTGGATCGTATGTACGATGCTTGGGAGGTTGCGAAGCAGGAAGAGGGGGTTTTGATTTGGGATACAATTCTGCGTCAGGAGCTGAGGTATCGCTACAAGCGGAAGCCAGTGGAGTTGGAAGCTTTCAAGAAACACCAGTGTGCGTCCATGGCCTGAAAGGCTATGTGATTGATCAGGCCTAGGGAAAGACATGAGCTTGATACTGTAAATACGGCTTGTGTCGATTCAGTGCGGAAGGCTGCGGCCGCCGACTACATCTGCATGGTGTTTGATCGGCCGCAATGCCCGCCCGGAATGAGGGAGAGTCTTTATGTTTGCCATGCAAACAGCTGGAGCTTATATGCCGCTTGAGCCGACTTGCAAGGGCGAGGATATGGCCATCAGACAATCCAATATATTGGGTGCACCTTATTCCGTGATAAGCCAGAAGCCACATAAGGTTGTTGTTTGTGCATTTGAGCTCGAAGAAGGTGATGGATCGAATCTTACAAATCATCCAGCGAATGTAGCGGGTTTGCATGTGAAACGTCTGAGCTCTTCATTGGCACGGCAAGGATGTCCCTGTTGGCTGTCTTCTCGCCCACCACAATGTAACTTGCCAACTCGTGCAACCCACATTGGAACCGCGACCAACTGTTCGACTTCTGAGAGAGTGAGCACCATGGTATGGTCCTCGCTTCGAGTGAGCAGTGCGCATCAACTGAGTGGCGTGCAGACATCTAATCCGACCTTTCTCAAGCGCAAGGCATCTGCCGCAGCGCTCGAACTCTCTGCGAAGCGTGCTGGCCCCGGAGACGCAATGAGTAGCGCCTCGAACACCTCAGCAGCTGAACTCGACCCGGAGCATAAGCGTACAGATGTCGCGACGTCCAGTGCCGGCGGAGCGGGAGATCGGAATGGAGCTCAGCGGATGTTCAACATTGTTGAGCTGCTGGAAAGTGTCTTGCTCGAATTATCCTTCAAAGACCTACTCATCACCATGCCTCAGGTGTGCAAGCACTTCAAGAATGTCATCGACAACTCAGCCTCGATCCAGCAAGCGCTCTTCTTCCAGCCGCTGCCCGGACCAGAGGTGCACTTCTTCAGAGGAACAGGTCCAGAGGCAGATTACGATGGCTTCTTCGCCGTGGAGGAGCACGCACCGAAGCGTGTTCATGTCGCGAGCAACCCACTATTCGGCAGCGCTGAACAGTGGCTCCTACGCAATATTCAATACGGCCATGCTCGTTATTTCGTTGCTGGACAGTCGCAGATCCAGGCGTTCGAGCGACCTGAAGCTAGCTGGAGGAGGATGCTTGGCTCGCAGCCACCAGTGAAAGCCCTCGTGTTTGGATCTGCCGCTGGCAAAGATCACGAGTTCGTCGTGAAGAAGGACGACTGGCTGCGTGTGGAGGACTACATCCTCCCAAAAGAGCAGTTCTCGAAGCTGAGTTGCAGGTTTTGGTCAGAAGAAAGCCGTTTCTGTAAGTGGGAGGTTCATCGTCCGAGCCAGGTGAAGAGGGTCGAATATCACGTTGTCGAGTGCGTGGCATGCGGAAGAGTTGGACATACGTCGGAAAACTGCAAGGTTCATATCGGCTCGAGTCCTCCAGTGGTTTTCAGGCCGATGAACTGTGGTGGAACCCTTTCTCATCTTGTGCTGTAGGGGAGCAGCATGATCTCCCTTGCAAGTGTTTCACCTGGTCCCGCGGATTGGTAGACAACAGCCTGAGATCGAGTCGTGCATAGCACATGCTTGAGCGCGACCCAAAATGGCCCAGCGCCTCTCCTTAATAACCAGTCGCCTCGCCAAGATGTAGAACTTCTGTTCAAAGCGTATTCTCCCGCCTCTCCACCCCCTCGTCGCATTCCCGCCGCCCGCGCCGCCGTCCTCCCTACCCCGCGGCAGCTCAGCCACAAATTTAATAGTTATAACGGACTTCAAATCTTACACTGCCACGTACGCCACAACAGTCGGGGACAAAATCACGCTTTGCCTAGCTGCTAAGATCGTGAGCCCCAACGACGAGATTAGTACTATGACGGCTTGCTTACCCGACTCCGGCACGAGGGCATTCGAATCCAAAGGATTAGTCTTCCACCCAGGACTGTCACTGTTTCCATTGATCAGTAAAAGAGATCCTGCGAGCTCCGACTGGGAAGACCTCGGAGGTGTACGTTTTTTTTGTCATTTCTTTTGCTTTTGGAATGGACTTGTGCGAACCAGCTTGTGCGCGCGGTGTGCGACGTATGCAATTATTGTTTGTTGGTCTTTTTGCTCTTGTTTTGATGGACGGCGTGCCAAGACATATGTGAGGCAATGGCTGATTTGCCTGCTGATTTGACGCCGAGCTCAATGAATGTCGTTCAAATATAGCATCGGTTTGCTGAGCCAGTGCGCCCGACTGTCGCTCTGTTCGATTCCGCTGTGTGGCTTCGTTTTGACATCCGCGCGATGCACCAATTATTCTCCGTTACAATTGAAAGGTCTTACCACAACAGGTGTCCGGGCCTGTCCCATCGCGTCGCACCTCCTCGCTGTCGTTTTGTCTCTGAGGAAGAGGTCCGTATCAACTTCTTGCGATATGCCATGTTCGCGAGAGAGTATGGCTACATCATTGTGTCCTCTGTGGTGGTCTTGCTGTACGCGAACATGCCATCACTTGAAGGCCTAGGGCTGGTCGGTGCTGCAATAGCATGACATGAGACGGAGGCAGCCGATCATTGGCTCGTGCAGAACGTCTTGAATATCAGAGAGTGTACAGACATGAGGTGTGGTTGGGAAGAAGGTGACCCCCATGCCGAGAAAATCGTAGCGCGGTGGG
Source organism: Cercospora kikuchii (assembly GCF_019650295.1). NCBI lineage: Eukaryota > Fungi > Ascomycota > Dothideomycetes > Mycosphaerellales > Mycosphaerellaceae > Cercospora > Cercospora kikuchii. The sequence continues at coordinate 800,971 of NW_025408590.1, forward strand.
ACTATTGATCGCTTGTGGGACTGCGACCATATGATCCTTGCACCTCACCTCGCAGCTCTCGGTGCTACACCCCGAGCGACAATCACAGCTTCCTTTTCTGCACGGGTATGTCTCCACCTGTCTCGTCTACCGATCTTGGTCGCTGGGCACTTTCAACTGTGAAGGCGCAATGATAAGGATTTTGATTGTCTCCCGAACATCAGTGCACGAGTCCCAGCCTCAAGCGGGGTGCAGCTAAGCCAAAGTCGCGTCGAGACTTCCAGAGGCGTCGCGGCCTCGTGTCCAGGACCATTCAGTGCCGCGTACTCGCGAATGCAAGCGGTATAGCTTAAACGATGAGTATGATAGCTACCAATAGGACATGCTGCACGGTTGCTGTATAGAAGATCTCCGAGGTTTCGTGGCTTCCCATTGACATATCCGCTCACAACTCGCACTTTTTGTTTGCTCCCTGGCGGCTTCCCAGCAAGCACATCCTTCTCCAGAAATTCAGAAGCTTCCAAGGTTCCTAGCTGTCAAGGTCATTAGCTTCAGCCCACAAGGCGCCTGAGACCTTGCCGACATACACTTCACCTCCAGTAGAAACTATCAACATTGGACTTTTCAACAGAACTACAACGCGATCACATCAAGCATGATGCAGCTCATATACAGCACCCTCGCACTCGCTCTGCTGAATGTCGCGGTGCACGCGAACCCAGCGCCAGCAGCTCTTGTCCCAAACCTCAGGCGACAAGAAGCCCCAATGACAATGGCCACTGGCGCTACAAGCAGCGCGATCACGACGGCGTCAGAGTCGCAGGTCACAGACGTATACACTGGAGTCTTCACCGCGGGCGCGAATGGTGTATATGGCATAACCTCACAATCTGGTGCGCAACCAAGCTTCCGCCACTTTGAACCGAGCTGACTCAATTGTGTAGGCTACGTCCAAATTGCCGGCTACTCACTCACCGCAGAAGGCGCAGGCGCATTGGTTGGAGGGCTCCGTGTCTCGGTCGCGAGCGAAGGTGAAGTCGTCGTCGGAGGGACCACGGTGCCATTGGAGCAGTACACGCTATCTTCCTCAACCTCTGAGCAAACGCGTACAACCCAGCCAACAATGACGAGCGAGACTGCCAGCGGATCCGAGACGACTGAGAGTGCGGCCACTACCAGTTCGGGCGCCGCAGATACTGTTGGAGTCGGGTTCGCTGGAGTGGCTATCCTAGGTGGACTGGGCGCATTGTTCTTATGATGGCAGCCCTTTCGGCTGCATGCGGACACCGACTTTTGGGTCTTGAGCGGTTTTGCAATTTGCTTTGCGACGGAGCGTTCCGATACCCTTCTGCGAGACGAAAATTACGAAGCCATGACAACGCACTATGAACAGAATACGAACAGCGTAGTCAGTAGAACAGTGATTGATTAGCAGTACGAGTTATCAGGTGAAGCGTCTGCGAGTTCTTTGCATTGCAGTGTCATACTATACCTAGCTCGTCGTCAATTCTGCCCCTGATGCTAGATTTCTTCCGAGGACCGCAGCGGCGGTCGAGAACGTTCGACCCCCCGGCTGCTCTCCACCGTCTGCTAGTGTTTGTGATGCATGGGTCTACTGCCATGGCTGACCAACAGCGTGGTCTGTCCAAATTCTGCAGCAGCCTCGAATGCGACGCGAGAAGTAACCCAGGTCTTCATCGTGTCTTGTCTCAATATTTTCTCCAGTCCTTCTCCCGTTTTCCACGTTCTACCTGCCAAAACCGCCTGGTCCAGGAGGGAAACCTCTACCACCCGGCGGAGGCTGAAACCCAGGTGGCGCAAAGCCTGGAGGTCCTCCCGGTGGGAAGCCAGCAGGTGGTGCAAACCCAGGACCGCCTCTGCCGGGAAATCCACCTGGAGGTCCAAACCCAGCACCAGGGAAACCCGGGCCACCAACACCCGCCGCAGGGCCCTGCAATCCAATACCAGCTCCTCTGCCTGCAGGCTTAGCGATTCCTGGGCCTGCCTGTACAACTCCTGCAGCTGGTCCTCCGCCGGGTGCGCTCTGTCCGAGTCGTGCAGAAGGGTCGGCGGGTGGTGGTCCGTCGACGGAGCAGGACACGATGTTGGCGCCTCGTACGATGGCCAAGCCGAGAGAGCGTTTCTCTTCGGATTCGATCGTTTGTGCGCCTGTTGACGCGCCTGGGGCGCCGCCTTGCTTGGTCTTCCTCTTGACCTTTCGGAATTCTTCGCAATCGGCGAGGACGAGGTTCATGTGCTACTGATCGTCAGCACAGATTCTCCTGTCTTTCCACAGCTCCATTTACCTTGTCGAAAGCAAGCATTTGTCCAACTAGCTGCCGTCCATCATTCGTCGTTGCGCGCATTCGGTAGTTGATCTGATTTGCATGTAAGTGAGACATTCTGGTCGCGGGATTGAGGAGTACTCACGAAGCCTTGCTATTCATCATATCAGCGAGCTGTCTCTGTCAACGCAGGACTCCTTTTGAAGTGGAGTAAATGGGTCGAGACTCACCATCTTGCCCTGCTTCTGGGTTGACGCCATCTTGGCGGTAATGCGCGCCTAAGCACGACTTCGATCCTGGTCGGAAGTTCCCAGCGAGTCCACGCGTGTATTCGGATATGAAGTTGTAGTCGGACGTGGGAGCGAAGATGTGCGGATGTCGCATGTGCCTGACCGCGCAGCAGCCAAAGTTCTTTGCTGCGCTCGGCTAGTGCCGACGTTAGCGGCGCCAAGCGCCCACTTTGAATCAGCACCCTCACTTTTGCGCTGCGAAGCGACCTCGACTGCTCTGCTTCAGCACCTGCTCGTACTAACACAACACAACCAGGACGTGACCAGCCGTCTCACTAGCACAATGGTGAGTGTCGCCAACACCATGCGCGCCTCTCTACGACTGCACCCGATCTGCTTCTCTTGAAACATGATCTGAAAAGCGTCTGTCGATGCGAAAATGGTGTACGGTACGGGAGAGGAAGTGCATTGGCTAACCATTCCATCGCGGATTGCAGGCAAAGGGCGAATCTTCCACACAGCAGGCCGATGGCTCCGCCGTCAAGACCCAGGGCGGCAGCGACAAGTCCGCCAACCCCATGCGTGAGCTCCGCATCCAAAAGCTCGTCCTCAACATCTCCGTCGGCGAGTCTGGTGACAGACTTACTCGTGCCGCCAAGGTGCTCGAGCAGCTGAGCGGTCAGACTCCAGTCTACAGTGCGTACACTCCTGGCCGCCATCAATGCGGTTCTGCCAAAGTTTTGCACCGAGCAATCTCGATTAACAGGTCAATACAGGCAAGGCCCGCTACACCGTCCGTACCTTCGGTATCCGTCGTAACGAAAAGATTGCCGTCCACGTCACCGTCCGTGGACCAAAGGCCGAGGAGATCCTCGAGCGTGGCCTCAAGGTCAAGGAGTACGAGCTCCGCAAGCGCAACTTCTCCGAGACTGGCAACTTCGGCTTCGGTATCTCCGAGCACATCGACTTGGGTATCAAGTACGACCCAGCGATCGGTATTTACGGAATGGACTTCTACTGCTGCATGTGCGTATACTCTGAGCAAAAAACTTCGAATAGCAGAATGGCTACTGACGAAGCCTGAACAGGACCCGCCCTGGTGAGCGTGTCTCCAAGCGTCGCCGAGCGAAGGCTAGAATCGGTGCCTCCCACCGCATCACCCGCGACGAGACTGTCAAGTGGTACAAGAACCGCTTCGAGGGTATTGTGCGATAAATGCATTCTGCGAAAGAGACGGCTTGAGAAATCAGCCTACGAAATCTCAATGAAAAGCATGGGAACTTGGCGCAAATGAGCACGGCTGCTGGTGGTTTGAGTAGATACCCAGACATAAGATTATGGCCTATCGGAGCTCTTCTCAAGCATGAGCAAGATCAATTCAATGGAGGCTTCACCACTGCGTGACTTTGCCGCTTAACCATTCGATCGCTGCCTCATTGCGTCTTTCATTTGTCCTGTCTCTTACCTCACTTCGCGTTACACTTGCATCCGCCGTCTACGCGTCTCGCCTCTCATGTCAACCCTGCCGATGAAGTACATTTGGAGTAGCATCAGCAAGCACGGCTTGTCAAGCCTAGCATGTGCTCACAGATGTGGGCAGACCTGGTAATGCGCTTGAGTGCATTCATTCTTTGGAGCATTTGTTCTCATATATCGGGATCTATGTGCATCTTGAACTTCTTGTTCGCACGATCTGGAGCCCGACTCTCAAATTGATGCCCATATAGCTCAAAGACCAACGGCTTCATCCTGTCCTTCTCCTCCGCCTCAACTCCACCTTTCTCCTCGAATGGTACCTCAAACCGAAAGACCGTGTGCTCTTTCGGGACAGTCTTCAACTCATTCCTCGCTGTGATGATCTCAAACGTAAACCTCGTATCCTTCACCACAATCCCCTTCAATCCCACTCTACTTGGACACCTGCTTCTGACAATCTCCATCATCGCACCATGATAGTCAGCCGTGACAAGCATGGGTCCAGCTCCATTAGGCTCAACATGCGTCTTTCCATCTTTCAACCCCAGAATTTCGCGCATGTAATCGCACCACATACGATGCAGCGGCTCGTAAATAGCATACTTTCGCTGATCTTTCGGGATGTCGTAGATACCGAGTGCGCGTTTCTGCTTCGCAGAGAGCGGTTTGGGCTTCTTGGATTTTCGCTTCGCTTTCTCTTTCTGATGCCGTTCGTACTGTCGTTTTGCTCGCGCGTTGACACTTGGATCTGGTGAAGTTGGGCGAAGCAAGAGCGGGATCTTTTTGACTTTGTCGCTGAAGATCTTGCTCGCGATTTCGGGTTCGTGTGCACGAGACAGGAGCTCGTGGGCGATGTGATCAGTTGGCTGGACAGCCATGACGGGGAAATGTTGTTCACATGTCTGCTACCTGAGTGGGAGATTTTGGGCGAGCGAAAGTGTGAGGTGCATCAAAAAGTGCTGCTGAGTCATCCATGCGCTTTTCCCAGATGCCAAGGAGCTGCTGTCTCCTGCCCGTTGCGGTGTGAGCAAAGACAACGACAGAAGTACAAGATCACGAGATTTGTGAACTCATCAACAGATCACTAGTAGTCGGATCGATCAATCGAGTCCTCGCTGGAAGCAGCTTCACCTCGCTGTCCGTATCCTGATCAGGCGTAGCTCACATCGGATTCGCGACCTCTGCACCACAGACGAGATTCGAAGGATTGAACATTTGCCAACTTCGACTTCGCATAGTCAGCACGGCCATAGTGGCCCTCCGAAAGGCCGAAACGTTACGCTCACTTTCATTTTGTTTGGACAGAAAGCGTTCTGTACTGGCATCAGGTCGTTTGACTTCATCTAGCCCCGCTTCCAAGCCGGACATTGTGTGGCGTACTTCCTATGTCATGGAAGGTTAAGTTGCATGGATAGTGCGGTCTCATGCTCTCAGGTACAACGGAAGGTGCCAATCAGGAATTGCCTTATTATATAACTCCGTTCGATTGTAGCATTTGCCTAGAGCTCAATGCTTAGACACCTTCGGCCGTTATTACGAACTGCCGACAGACAAGTCGAGACGAACCTCATCAGAACCATGGCCACCGCAAATACCGTCCAGCTTCAATCTACGACCCAGCCGCAATTCTCACTTGAACACATCCAGCAAGCATCCACGAAGAAGGCAAGCGAGCTTCTGCAAGAGAATCACGAGAAGCATCATATTTTCTTCAATACAGATGGCTTCCATAATCACATTGCTCACCAACTCCTTACAATATGGTCACTAAACGCGAGTCCAGAGGATATTCAACGGGGATATGACACAAACAGAAGCTATCAAAGACCGGCTAAAAAGCCACAGACTACCATCGTAAAAGAGCTCCACGATCCGAAGAAGTTCATCGGCTATCTTGGACCAGATAAGTACTACAATGACTTCCTCGAATTCTTCCAAGAGGAAATCGACAAGAAAGGATGGCAGGATGTTCTGCAAGAGTACGTTTTTGCCGGCGACGAGCGAGCAGAGACTATGTTGGTCAGAATGTACGCCGGATTCTTGCACCCTATCATCCATCTTGGATTTGGGATCGAGTTCGAGCAGCCAGCCATCATCGCCGAAGCTCTCGCTCAAGCATGTTGCCACGATGAATGGATAGGGAAAGCACTCTTGCCAGCCGAGAAAGCCACAAAGCAGAACGGAAACGACAAGAGCATCGTTGAACTGCTCGACGAACTCCGCTCAAACAAGGAGATTTTCGATGCGCCATATTGGTGAGCAGCATATGCCTTGAAGCAGTACTGTAGAAACTGACATCTTCCAGGTCCGATCGTAACAAGATCCGCGACGGCCTCCTCGCCCGCTCGCCCCAGCCGCTCATAGATATCATCTCCCAAGTTCGCATCAAACCCTCCGACCTCGAAAGCAAGACAGCCGAAATGACCAATGCTGCAATCCTCTACACAGCAGGCGCCCAAAGACCCAACAAGACTGTCAAGTTCGACTTCTACTTCATGCACTGCGTCAACGCCTCGATTTTCTGGCCAACTTTCAATCGTCAAACGTGGTTGTCCGAAGCAACCAAGGTCCGACTCCTCGAATGGAAGATCCGATTGGATTTGATCATGTACGCCTCCCGAAAGTCGCCAGAGATTAGGTTGAATGAAATTCGGGAGTACACGCCGAGAAAGTCGTCAGACTGGGACGAAGTCTTTGCGAGAGCTTGTAAATTCGATGATGATGGGCATGCGTCGAAATTGGTGCGTGCTGTGGCGAATGCAGAGAAAGTATCGAAGCCTTTTGAGGGAAAGAAAGGTTTTATGTTGGAAGGCGATGACTGGTTGAAGATTGCTCATATGGTAATTGACTCGGTCGAAATCCAAGGAGACACTTGGATCAGAAGTGCGGGCTTTGATGAGGCGTGGGAGCAGGTGCCTGAGAGAAAGGGTGCAAGATTGTAATTGTACCGCAGTACGGGTTCGAACAGTCATCTCGATCTCTCTGCTCCATTGCAGCAAGCTATGCCACCGCTGGCTCGCTTTATAGTTCTTTCTTCCTACTGTTCGCTTTCGGGATTATCTCATGTGTATCCTTTCCATCAATTTTCGCGCCCCTCACCAGAGAGTGGCAGCTGACATCCTGGGAAAGGTGAAGAAACAAGTCGAGTCGGATATCTTTTTAAACGAGTATCATGAACGCTAAACTGAGCAGAACTGAACTGAAAGAGAGCTGAGTTTGCACTCGCTCCATTGCGGCTCTTTCCTAGCCCTCGTACTTCCCTATACGCCACTCATGCACCGTGTGTAGGAATCATCCAGTATCCTCAGATACGTGATCGCAGTAATGACTCATGAAAATTCAAACCCAGAATGATCGGTTGATGATGCTTTTCCAAGACGCGCTCACATGAAGTCGCCACTAAATTGCGTTAGCCCGATGTACCCAATTCCAAGGATCGGGTTATACATACTCGTCAAGTCCATCGTCGTCGTAAGCATACGTGTCCGCTGCGCGTGAGGTGTCCCTAGCTGCATTCAACGTCGTTTTGGTCTTCGCTGCCTTGGTCTTCTTGCCGCCCTTCTCAGCAGCCTTCTCTTCCTTCAGCTTCTCGTTGCTGACGGCCGTCAGACCACTCGCGACCTTCTTCACTTGCTCGCTGTTCATCTCCTTGACAATCTGCTTCGAGAACTCCTTCATGAAGAGCTCGTACTGAGGCTTTTTCGCAATGTTGTTGAAAAGAGGCACCAAAGTCTCGCGGAGTGTGGCAAAGTCCTTCGCGCTGGATGGGTTGAACAGCTTCAAGCTCGAAAGATCGATCGCGCTCGTCGGGTCCTCAGAGTCGGCTTGCACAGTGATGGCCTTGTTCGTGCCGCGCTTAGCTGGGCCGCTACCTCCACCACCAAACAGGTCTTCGGCATTCTTGAGATCGCTCTCCATCTCCTGAGCCCGTAGTCGTGCGCGTCGCGAAGCCTCGTCTTCCTCCTCGCTGCTCTCGCCATCTTCGGCTTCTGCGCGCTCTCTTCGCCGCTGCTCGCGAAGCTCCTCCAGACGTTGCGCCTTGGACTTCTTCTCTGCCTTGGCCGCCGCGTCGGCCTTTGCCTTCGCTTCCGCGGCCTTTTTCGCCTTTTCGCGTTCTTCTTCGCTGTCCTCAGCAGCGTCCCATGACTCTAGCACATCCTCTTCCTCTTCGTCATCGAATTTGCCGCGGCGCGCGACAGTCGGGGGTGGTGGCGAGGATGCGGGCGTGCTATCGGTCTCTTCATCGTCCCACGACGTTTTGGAGGGCGCCATGATTGCGATTGTTCTTCGCGGGCAGTCGTCTTTGTCGTTGCAAAATTGTGTGTCAAGCTCGTTCCAAGGTGTACTGAATAGCGGCGACGCTGGTTGCGAGTGACCAGGTGGCAGTCAAATTTGTAGGCAAGTGGTACGAGAAAAGGAGGGCAGATGTCTGGGTCGGGAGAAATGTCTACCAGGCGTTGGTGGGGGGCTGTGGGCACCTGCAGGATGACATCCGATTCTTTGTTGGGCAGCGATCACCGCGCGCTAAGACTTTTGAGTCACCATCACATGCATCAAAATAGCACCACTACGGAAATGCAAGGAAAACTTGCAGAATTGCACATGTACAGTTTGTTGGCAAGAACTACTCCTGCATCGTCGAGTACCTGGTATCATCCATCGACACACGTATCACCGCCAAGACTGTCTCAAGTCCCGAAAGCTAAACTCGAGTCGGCGGGATATGCGTGGCCCGTGCTGGCAATTCTTTGCGAGGCCACAGTAGTATTGAACACACTCCTGGCTGATTATCCCCTTATGCCGTTTTTCCATTGGTGCTCCTCAGCCCAGTGTCTCTTCTGTGATCCTATGCAAATCGAAGACATCAGGATCCATACTGTCCAACTCAAGCAAATCCAGGCCGTCCACGTCCCCGTCTCCCAGCAGCTTCTTCGCACGCCTGCCATAAATCTCCCATGTGCCCTTCTGCGGCAGACTCATACGCCTCCAATGCTCATGAACCACGCTCGCCACTGTCTGGTCTACCTCAGGTGGACGAAGACGCTTCCATACATGCGGATATGCATAGTAATAGAACAAAACCATCCCCGTCGCGTCGAACAGATCTGCTACCTGTCGAAGCCTGGCAGCTTGCTGTTTGCCTTCTAAAGCTCGGATTTCCTTGTAGTTGGCGTGGGCAAAATTGCCGTACATCATTCGAGGTTCATAGTCGAAGCGGTCTGAGAGTACGTCTAGCAGCTGGCTGCTCTCTGTCTGACCTGCGGCGAACGTGATCGATGTTGTGCACAGCAAGACAGCCTTCTCGAGATCGACCTGGGGAAGCGTTTGGTCGAGAAGCGGCATGTCGTCGCCAGTACCAGTTGGGAAAGTCGCCGAATGGAGGAATTCAGTCTGATCCTCAACTTGCTCATCTTCCTCTCTATCGTCTTCGGTAGCTTGATCGGCCATGCTGCTCTTGATGTCGTCTTGTGTAAGATCAGTGACCATGTTCTCGTCCTTCACCCAATGCTTTCCCTCTTCGCGGAACTCCTCCGGCACTTCCTGCTTCGTATACTCCGCCACAGCCATCTCTGCAAACCGGCGATACTCATACCATTCATCACTGTACCCAGCATCCCTCAAGCAATCTTCTACCTTCAGCGTGCCTTGCTTAAGCGCCAGACGCAGCTCCGTGACCTTCTGCGTCCAGAAGAAAGACTGCTCCGGCGACATGAGAAACCAAATTTGAGCCGCTGTCTTGTGGTGCAGCCTCTTGCTTCGGCCAGTGGCGCGCAGATCGTCACGTCGATGCTGAAGTACAGGTTCGACGTGGTGAACAAACATGTTCTGCGCATTGCCTGAGAATTTTCGAACAGCTCTGTCGATTTCGCGCTGTCGAGCTGCGGACGGAAAGGCCTTGTACTTTGAGATATCCAGCACTGGCAGGGGCTGGTATCATTGATCCACTGCTGGAGTAGCCGCTTGCGGAGTGGAAATGATTGCGGGCGCGAGCGTTTGATTTGGGTCATCGGAAGAAGCTCCAGATTTCTCTTGGTGTTCCGAGTTGTCATCGGGCAGATCGATAGAAGAAGGCAGATCACCTCCTGACTCCTGCGGTGGATCAGTCATCGCGAGATGCGCAGACTGCCATGTGACCAGTATCTGGGAGCTAAGTGAGAGTGGTTGAATCAACTTCAGTTGAGAACGCGGGGTACAGAAAGGGAAGGAACGCAAGAATCTGAAGCAGAAAAACTGCTCTGCTTACCACAGCGCTTTTATGGGTATCTCAAAGTCGCAAGCTGCGTGCTCTCTATGCCGTTTACGCCGCGCGATGTCTTCCGCAGCGTCATGTTTCGCGCCATCACATCTCGCGACGGATTCTCATTTCTCGTACCCAGCCCATCCTTTCCAAACGCCACGCTCATGCTTTTGCGATCAGAGACGAAATCCGAGTCTCAGCGCCCATCAACTAGTCGTATCATGAATCCACCATGTCTTGCGCACGATGCTCTTACAAATCTCCACCAGCGCCAGCAATCTTCTTCAACTCCATTTCTTTCGTGAATTCCTGGTCGAGTTGACCGAGTTCTTTAACGAGGTCCTGACACGCAGTGACAACTGCCTCCTTGGGTGTGATCTCACCGTCCGTCTGCACGCGGAGTTTGAACGTCGCGAAGAGTGGATGGGGTACTTGGTAGCCTGCGAAGAGGACGTGGTCGGCTTTGGCGAGCTTTGCGCGGAGCAGGTTGCCTAGAGTGTGGTCTTCTTTGTTGAAAGTGAACATGGAGGCATTTGGGACGCCTGAAGTATCGATGTTAGTAACTACACCTTATGTCCCGTAGCGGAGATGTACTTACGAGTCTCCTGCTCAACCTCGACCTTCTTCTCGCCCTCACCAAGGAGAAAGGATTCGTATCTGTCTGGAGTGTCAACAGTTGTATCAATTAGGCTCCCCACATGTTGCAATTTGCTGGCATCGAGCCCAAAGGCAGTACGATTCTTTTTGGAATCATAGCCCAAGTTCGGGTTCTGACCGCCTGTGAGGACGGGAGATGTGCGATCCGTCATGATTGCTGTCTCTTTCTGCCTTCCTTGCGACTCGAGCTACAACTGTTGTGCTGTACGTACCTGTCTGGTGCGTTCATCTTCGCAACTTATATGGGCTGCGCGCTGGCACAACGGTTTGCTCGAAAGTCAAGTGCAGTGAACGGTAGAGAGAGAACTCGAAGTTGGACGAAGTCGCGAGTGCGGGCGATGCGTAGACGCGTGTGAATTCGAGAGCGAGTCGAATGTTTCTTCTGAACAAAGCGAAGCTTGAACGGCCCTGCGTAGGCAAAAGCTAGTGTGTGAATGGTTTACCGGCAAGTGGAGCGAGAGTGAATGGAGACCGTGCAGGTGATGGAGGTCGCGATGCTTTGTCGCGTGCAGATCCGAAACCGAGGATTCCCTGCTTGCGGACACCCATCACTTTGCGATTTCTCTCATAAACTGGATTCCGCAGATGCCGCGCTTGTCAACACAGAGCGCCTTAGCTACGCTTCACAATGCGGAGATACGAGTTTCGAAAGGGCACTCGAGCTCTGCGGGTAGTTTTTGCTTTCCGGCAGTAGGACGCAGTCGAGTCCGGAGAAAGCTGAGTTCGACGTCAGCCAATCTGATGAGCAACACCCAAGCTGAGCATGCTCGGCCGATGTCGCAGTCGCGGCTCATATATATAATAGCTGCCCTCATAGATCAGTGAGTAACAAACATACATTACGCAAGCCCGTAAATCGTCAAGATGGACCAGCTCAAGAAAGACTACCCGTGGACAAAGGCGCCTTTGGTCTGTGTCGCACCAATGAGGTTGATCGCCTTGGCAAGTCTGGCAACAGAAGTCTCTCGAGCAGGAGGTCTAGGATTTATAGGAGCCGGAAGTGATGCTTCAAATTTGGAATCAATACTAGAAGAGGCCAAGCAGCAGATAACCGGGGCACAGGTATTGAAAGAGGTCAACGATGTTATGCCTATTGGAATTGGCTTCTTATTATGGGCTGGCGAGGAGCTATTGAACGAAGCATTGCCATTGCTTGCTAAGTATAAACCAGCTGCGGTGTGGTTGTTTGCACCACGACAGGTTGGCGACTTTGAAGAATGGACGAGAGAGATCAGACGAGTGACGGATGGCAAGACGAAGATTTGGATCCAGGTCGGCCAAGTTGCGGAGGCGTTCGACGTGACGACGATTTGTGAGCCGGATGTTCTCGTCGTACAAGGACAAGATGCTGGTGGGCATGGACTGGAACAAGCCTCTGGCCTTGTACCGCTTGTGCCAGAAGTGGATGATGCTATCACCGGCCTGGCGCATACCAAAGGCATCAAGAAGCCTACCATCATCGCCACTGGTGGCATCATGGACGGTCGTGGAGCAGCCGCTGCCATCGCTCTCGGTGCCAGTGGAGTCACATTGGGCACACGATACTTATCTGCTCCCGAGGCAAACATCGCCAAAGGGTATCGAGACGCCGTCTTCAGTGCTTCCGATGGTGGTGTCTGGACCAAGCGCGTCAAACTCTACGACACTCTTCGCGGTACTCGAGATTGGCCAGAGCGCTACGGCGGCAGAGGCGTTCTCAACGAGACATGGTTCGATTCGGAGAATGGCCTGAGCATTGAAGAGAACCAGAAATTATATGATGAGGCCATGAAGAAGGGCGATGAGGGCTGGGGCGCAAAAGCTCGTCTCGCAACATATGCTGGCGCTGGCGTTGGTCTAGCAAAGAGTGTCAAGTCAGCTGCAAGGATTACAGAAGAGGTTCGCGATGATGCGAAAAAGGTATTGAAGCATGCCGCTGCGGTAGCTGCCATTTAGCCACGGTGTGGTGTAAACATACCTTTCTCTGGAGAAACGGACGCCTCCTAGCTCACGAGGGTGGCTATGAGCAGAATGTCCGCAAGAACGATCGCGAGAGACCAATTCTTTCTCCAAGAAGGCAACGGGGTTCTCTGCCTCTAAGACTACCAAACAAGCAAAACATCGTCGCATAAGGCTGACTGAGAGACGATAGTGGTAAAAGTAATCGGTATAGCACAGATGTAGCATACAGACCAAAGCAGCGTCAAGCGGTCTAATATACAGCAACCAATCCAGTTTTTTGCCTCTTCTCTGTAGAGGCCACCCGCATACACTCTCGCCCAAATCGCAAGTCGTGACCTAGGCAGCGAACCCTTCGTTACCTTGGTCGCTTACTTGCCGATAGAGCAAGATCATCCTCCACACCTCAACCGCGCTCAAAATCTCTAAAAGCCCCTGTATCCGCCATTAGGTTGTCCGTTGGCAATGGGTCCCTGAGTGAGCATGAGCCTCGACTGTCCAAGAATTGGGCCAGTATCTTCTTTCGGTGCGTTGGCCTTTTCTCGCTCCTTTCTCTCCTCGTTATCCCGCTGCAGTTCTGCTATCGTGGCAGCTTGTTGCGAGAAGTAGTTGATCATGAATGGCATCGTGAAGTCGGTGAGACCATAGCGCCATGAGATCTCCATGACGGTATGCAGAGGGATGAGGTCGTAGCATGCGTAGAGCATGCCAACATAGCATTCCTTGCTGCCAATGTCGACGAACTATGTAATGTTAGCAGGTGCTTGCCATGGGCAACCGGAGGGGTACTCACATATCGCAGCAGCTCTTCCACAACTTCGGACTTGCCCGAAATCGCCGCTGTCTCGATGGCATCCTTGTAGAGCTTGTCTTGCTTCGACAAAGCTATCGACTTGTCCCATCGCTTGTTCTTGCGGTAGATGTTGGCAGCGATCTGTCTGAAAAACACCAGCTCGTGCTTCTCTAGACGTTGGGCCAAGGCCACAGCCTCATAGTTATCGAAGTTGTTGACACTGTCACGCAGCTGCTTGTAGTCCTCTTCCTCAATTAACAAGTCGTTGATGGCGTCGTTAACAGCGCGCTTATTCTGCGGCTGCACGTTGAGCAGGAACGGCTTGATCAAGGGGATGTTGTCGGACTTCTCAAACATCTTCACAACCCGGTTGACGTCAATGCGGGGGGTCAAGACTTGCAGTAGATCCGTGATGAGCGACGGTTGCTCTTGCAGGTAGAAGTTGAGAGCTTTGTAGTAGATCTCGAGGTTCGAGACCTTGACGATTGTCTCTTTGAAGGACTGGTGCTCCCAGGCATCGGCGGCGCGCTCCATCATGGCAAGAGCAGCGTTGTCGAACTCGTCGTAGTGGCTATAAAGGAAGACCAATTCCGGCCATAGGTGGGCCAGTTCGACCGCGCGAATCATCTTCGGGATATTGATTCTCCCCCTAACCATTGTTAGCAGATGTTGGCATTTTGGAAGCAGGCTCTTAGGGACTGTACGAACCAAAATAATCTGAGGTGCTCCATCACTCTCTCGGGATGGTACTTGGCGAGAGCCTCTCCAAGACTTGTAAAGAGACCCATGTGAGCTAAAGTACGTTAGTGAATGTCAACGAAGATACGTTAGAATTTTTCATTTACCTCTCTCCAGACCCAGGCCAGCTTCGAGCAAGCTGATGAGCTCGTCAAAGTAGCCCTCACGCTCATACTGCCGCACCAGATCGTTGAGCTCCTCTGCGTGGATGATAAGGTTGAGACCGCAGATCTGTGCCAGACGGAATTCCTTCTTGGCAACGCATGCCTCGTTGACTTGCTTCCAGACCTTGACGCTGTTCGCCTTGCGAGCAGACTCCACAGCGGCTTGGTAGTCCTCCAAGTGGACGAGGGTCGTAGCGAGCTTGGCCCAGTTGGAGATAGACGTGAAGAAGATCTTGGCAGCCTCGTGGTAGCCTTCAGCGTATGCCTTGTCACCTGACTCCTCGATGTTGGCGACGTTCGATGATCGGAGGAACTCCTCCAGGGCAGGAAGATCGTTCAGTCTAGCGAAGGCGAAGGCGAGAGCAGTGTCGACAGGTGGTTCGCGGAGAGTCTTGCGAGCCATGCGCAGATACTTGACGAGATCTTCGTCCTTGCCGGCGTGGGTGGCGATCTCGATGACCTCTTGGTAGTTTGAAGGATCTTGAGCGCGGATGTACGACTCGACAGCGTCTGAGATGCGCAGTCCATCGAGCTGGGCCTTGGCAACCTTGCTCCAAACCTCAGGAAGGTCGACCTGGTCGGCATACTCCTGAGCACGGTCGATGCTGACAACGTGGTCAACGAGGACGTTGGCAGCTTCAGCGTGGTTGTTGGCCTTCTTGTGAATCAAGAACGCCTCCTCGTACATGCCGACTTCGATACATTGCTGAGCAATGTCATCTGGACTGTACGCATCGAGCTGCTGGATGTAGTTGGCGACACGACCACGATCCGACTTGGCTGCGGTGAGCATGAGCAGATTCTGAAGGTTAGCATTGTCCGAGAAAGTGGTGGGCTCCAGAATAATTTTCTCGAGTAGCTCAATGAGCTCCACAGGCATGTCAGCATCGATGAAAGCCTTAACTGCGATACTGACTCGCTCCGGATCGGTAGACTGTTGTATGATGTTAGTTGATGCTCGTAGACGTGGTAGGCGTGCACTTACCTCAGGCACTGCGACAGAGATGACTTGGTCAACGAGCGAACGACGGTGGATGTTGTTGTCGGACAAAACATATGACCAGATTTCCGAGTCAGCGCGCTCCAAGAGGTAGCGAGCCTCTGCTCTGAACATGGCGTTCTCGTTACAGATAGAGATCAGCTCCAAGTCGTTCTGGCCCTTAGAGTATGCGATGAAGGCAAGGTTTGGATCACGCTTCTCGCAGTACTTGCCGACCACCAAAGTGTCGTATTGGTCGTTTGTCTTCAAGAACTTTTCGGGATCGTTGTTCGAATCGATGTAGATCTTGGCCAGAGCGTTATAAACAGCCTGTTGCTGGTTGCCAGCAGCCAAGCTCTGCTCGAGGAATGGCAGCAGGAGCTTCAAGCGGTTGCGAGACTCAACCTCTGACACGAGCTCGTCGATCGGGATCGATGCAGGCGATACGGAGTTGAGAAGGCCCTTGATGATGTTCTCGTCGCAGTCGACGTCAAGAAGGCCACCGATGACGCCTGGAGTCCGGGCAGGGTTGACGCGCTGGACGTAGACCTCGATAGACTTGAATTGCTGGTTCTTGTAGAGGTACAGAACCAAGTCATGCACGAAGTTGAAACGATCGCAAACAATGATGAGAGGGAGTTGCTCAGTGAGTTGGGCTTCCTTGAGGAAGTTCTTCACCTTCTCAGGATCATATGCGTTCGACTCACGACAGACACGCTCAACCTCTTGCAGCTGTCCCATGGTGGTCGCGGCTTCGATGTACTTGAACGTAACCTCCTTGTCTTCTGCCAGGTTGACAATGCCACCCAAGTAGAAGTACAGACCTTCTGCAGTACGGTACTTCTCGAGGAGGTCGATGATTCGGGTAGGGCCGAAAAGATCGCTGTACTTCTTGGAGATGTTGATGACTGCTTGCAAATTCTGGCGGATGTTGACCTTGAGCATTTCGTCCATGCACTCCATTGCGAGATCGACGGTCAGGCGACCAAAGTAGTTGATGAGCCAGTCCTCTGGAATCTTGTCAGTCTGCACAATGCATCGCTTGATGGATGCAGGGTCCTCGTAGTGCTCGAGAGCTCTCGTCAGGAGACCAGCGCCCTCGCACAGCGACGCAATGCGCGCCTTGTCGTAATGCGAGAACATCTCATTGCCAAGAATAGCATCTGCGACCTGTGGAGCATTCTGCAGATTCATCTCCAGAAGTCGTGTCTGCAAGTGTCCTTGCTCAGGTAGGTTGGCAGACAGAGCATCCAGAAGGAATGCCGTGGCCTGCTGCACCATGCCTTGGGCTTGGAAGATGTCAAGAACACGATCAACGTCAAGCAGCGAAGGGTCCTCGCGAGCAATGCTTGTAGCGAATTCGGCAGCCTTGTCAGGGTTGACACGCGCCACATGCTGGATTAAGGCGTTGAAGTCTGGTGTGTAGCCAGCTTCGCGAGAGTATGGCAGAATTTGTTCAAAGTTGCCAGACTCGGCCATTGCAGCGATGACCTTCTGGGATGCGCCGGCTTCTTGGTAGATTTGCTGAGCAAGTGCAACATCGTGAAGGCGGACGAGATCACCGAGCTGCTCAGAGCACCCGAGCTTACCCTCCTTCATCCACTTCTCGAGCAAGTGCTTGCGGCTTTGCTGCAAAACAGGTCGTGCCAGCTCAAGAGTCTCGTGCTGGTTCAGCTTGCCCTTGTCCAGCAGCATGCCAAAATATTGCAGGATGACTGAAAGTTGTCCTTGCTGTTGCGGTACGGCCTTGAATCGCTCGATCGTCTGCGGCGTGCGGAGGAAGCCTTGCGGCGAGTTCGCGGCAGTCTTGGCGGCATTCTGGTAATCGCCCATAGAAAGAAGCTGGTCAAACCGCTGCTGGTATAGCGAATCGGCGCCTGGGAGACCGGCTCTTGACGCCAACTTGTATGCGAGTTCTGCGTTCTCAGGATTTTGCAAGAGGTAGTTGATGATCGTCGTCTCGTCCACGCTCACTGAAAGCACTTGTCCCTTCCTGTTTACGCCAACAATGCCAGCCCCCTCGCTGTCGCCTGCGGTCGTGAAGATCGTGTCGCTCGAAATGCGGTTCATGAAGATCGTGGTACCGGTCTCGAGGTCGAACAAGTGGATGAAGCCGTACTTGGTCACCAGGTAGATAACCTTGTACTTCGAAGAGACCTGCATCGCTACAGGGAAGTCGTTCGTGGCCTCGGCGGGAAAGTAGATGTCGACTGCGCGCTTGGTGAAGGTGGGGTTGGTCGCCTGGTGGTCAACTTCAACGATGTGCAGTTTGGCACCAGTCGCCGACCGGTTCGCAAATGTGAAGAGCTTTGTATCAGCCGGCGCATCCTCTAATCTCAAAGTGCCAAATGCAGCAGCATGACCCTCGATGGCCTGACTTATGCCTCTGTCCTTGGAGTAGAGTTGCATTGCGCCAACCACGCGTCCCTGTTGCTGCGAAATGCCGACCACGACCATCCACTTCTCGTCATCGCTGACGCGGTAGTTGATGATCTGACAACCGGACAGATTCTGATTGCGCTCAAACACCTTGGCCGGGCTGACCTGGGCTGGGTCGAAGATGTTCCAATGATAAACGCTGGTGTCCGTAACCAATCCCAACGTGGTATCACTGAACCACTTCCAGAACACAACATCTTCCGCCATAGTCGCGCTCTTGATCTTGCTCTTCTGCGCCAGGTCGAAGATCTGTAGCGTCTTCCCTCCGGCTTTGAGCGCAATGATCTCCTTATTCCAGTGCATGATGGCGCTGTCGGCCTTGATGGGCCGCTTCATCACGGAGTTGCCATTCTTGAGGTTGATGATGATCACCTCAGGTTGTGCAGCTTCATTGACCTTCTGCCGCACGCAAACGAAGTTGTCGGATTCGAGCGTACATGAGTTGAAGCCTATTGACGCCGGCTGATTGTGCCCATTAGCATATTGTCTGATGGAACGCGCGCATCCTTGACTGTCATACCTCGATGCCGACGGCAGTCAGCTGCAGCTGCTCGGTGAACTTGATGGGCAGCGGCGCCATGTTGTGTGTTTGCAGCTGATTGTCTCGCGGCGCCGCAGCGCTCGGTGATTATGCGGCGTGAGGCGCGCAAAAGGGAAATACACGCTCTGCAATGGATCGTCCAGAATTGAAGGAGCGAATGAAGGTCGTGACGGCGTTATTAGTGGTGATGGTGGGTGTTGGCGGGTAAAGGAGTCTGGAGTCGTGCTCTCTATTGACTTTCGAGGTGCCAGCTGGACAGGCCAAACAGGCGTCTGCATTGACCTCTGGGAGCAGCCGAACGCCACGTGCGGGATGACATATCACTTCTCAACAGCCTGCATCTGCACTTCACAAAGCAAGAGACTGCACATGAACAAGACAACGACGACGGACTCGAGGTGTTCAGCCTGCCTGTGCTACCGTAAGGATCTGGAGAAGCGTACACGCTCACGAGAAGGCTGGTGCTCGCACTACCGTGACAAAGAAGACTTCTGCACACTGGTTGCTGATTTCTGGATGCAACCAAGATGCAGATAACCATCGCGATATTCTAAACCACAGCTGCGTTCTCGCAGCATACCGAAGCTGATTTTGTGAGACTTGATGGCTAGGTTAATTCTGCTCGGACATTGACACAGTCGCACTGCTCGCAACAGTCTTGCCATCGTGGAGGCTGATGAGAACCATGGGTGACGGACATCGTCAAAGAGCGGACGAGAGTCTGCAATACTGCCGATAGCCCTGGGAGTTTCACGAATCGAGAGTATGCAGGCGAATTCAGGCAGTCATTGGTTATGGAAAGTCCAACACTTCTAATCTGCGGGCTTGTCGTTTCAGTGCCTGGTCCCGAACAAGAGTTGGTGTAGAGCTATGCCCAGTTCTTGCAAATTGAAGAGGGAGCTCAGAATATGAGTGCCAGCTCGTTTGTCCGATAATAGAATGCACAGGGGCTTCTTCCAACGTCAGGGGCCGGCAGAATCTCGGCGAAGTAAAGATGCTACAGTATGGGAATTGTCTGGATCCAATGGCTTACTCTTCATCTTGAACATCATGAGCTGTGATTTCCGGAGACAGTCTTGCTGCGAAGACCGGCGGATCAGCGCTGCTGTGAAATTTCTTTTCTGCTTCAGCATAGGCCACACTCGCCGCAAAGCGCCAACATCCTTGCTGCACAGTTCTGACACTACGTCGGCTTCACGTCCAAGAACCACTGCGATCTAGCTTTTCCAAGTACGTGGTGGCGTCCGTCGCGAGATGGGTAGCCACAGACATTGGCCTGCGATGTTTTGTGGAGAGCGACAGTGAACTCGCC
This sequence comes from Cercospora kikuchii, assembly GCF_019650295.1. Lineage (NCBI taxonomy): Eukaryota > Fungi > Ascomycota > Dothideomycetes > Mycosphaerellales > Mycosphaerellaceae > Cercospora > Cercospora kikuchii. Next base: position 820,740 of record NW_025408590.1, read on the forward strand.
CTTGAACGTTGAACTTTCCTTCCCTGATGTCGCTAGGTACTTCAAGTCTTCAACGCATCACTTATCGTTAATAAGCCAATGCGGATGATCCTCTACTTTATTAGACAAGTTCGGCGTGTGTAGGTGACTTGCAAAAGTAGCTGGCCCGGAACCACTGGAGACCTTCTTGAAGGTGGGATTGAAGTTCGAGCAACGTTCTCGGCATGCAAGTCGGCTTGTGCTGAACAGTGAGTGTACTGGTTGGCGCCTCGAGTAATGGCGATTAGTCAGAGGTGGATCACGATGTTGGAAACAGCGACATGCTTTGATGGACGTGTGGACAGAGCAGACGAAGGTGTTTTCCTCAGGCCGTGTCGGAATTGGATTCTTCGAGTGAAGTACTGACTTTGCTTGTGATGCCTTGCTAACGAAGTGAGTTAAGGAACGGCAAATGAGCTCCACATTTGAAACAACCCCGCTGTCGTTCTCCTTTGGACACAGGCTGTATAGTGCATTGAAGTTGACGTACGCCAACGCCGGGAGAAGCTCCCCTAAATTGTTGTGTGACGAACGGTCGATGTCGCGTGACTTGAGAAACGGCCAGAGCTGATCCCTACCCTGCACAGCCCATTGCGCTCAGGCAGACGATGGGAGGGTCGTTGTGGTGGCCACGTTTCTCTGCAACGCTGCCGCGGGTGTGGTGAGCCGACCATACGAAAGGGCGCAAAATTTCGTGCTGAATGCAGCAGGCATCAAGCTGGCAACCACGTCGACAGCGACGTTGTTTTGAGCAGCGATTCGGCCAAGTGAGCGAGTTGAGGAGGTGAAACGCGAGTCCCTACTCCTCCACACGCGCCACAGCTCAAGCCACGGAAGTCCCGCCCGCTTGTTTTCCAACCCTTCGCACCTGCGCTTGCTCTTCAAACAAACACCACCGGATCACTCACCACCACCTCCCCACCGCCGCTGCACTCGATCCACCACCGCCGGATCCCCACCCCACCCATCCCTGACCACACCGCCGACATGGCCACTGAGGTATGTTCGATCCTTCCCCGCCGCCCAGGCAGATTAGGAGGAGCAGGCATTGCGCGACCTTCGCCTCGCCTCAACAAACCCCCTCAACACGCCATACTCCTGCGGTTGACTCTTTGCTGACTTGTGATTGCTACAGCGCGAGAGGTACCGTCTTGAACGATGTCGCGTCTGCTTCCGAGCCCCTCACTGACACCCTCCGCAGCAAGACGTTCCTCGCACGACTGTGCGAGCAGGCTGAGCGCTATGATGGTACGTCATCCCTCCGCCAGCGGTCACGGGGAGGCAGTTGCTAACAGTGCGCGCAGAGATGGTCGAGTACATGAAGGTATGCCAGACAAAGCGTGATGGAGAAGTTATTGACAGAAACTGATGGGTTTGATAGGAAGTCGCAAAGGTACACAGCTTTTCGATAAGCTATCGATGCAGCTTCTGCACAAGAGACTGCAAAGACCAGCTCCCCGCAACGACGACGAACGATCACTGACACCTGACGCAGCTCGGCGGTGAGCTTACAGTCGACGAGCGCAACCTTCTGTCCGTGGCCTACAAGAACGTGGTCGGCACGCGCCGCGCGTCCTGGAGAATCATCTCAAGCATCGAGCAGAAGGAGGAGGCCAAGGGCTCAGACAAGCACGTCGGCATCATCCGCGACTACCGCCAGAAGATCGAGACCGAGCTCGAGAAGGTCTGCCAAGATGTTCTCGACGTGCTCGACGATTCCCTCATCCCCAAGGCCGAGACCGGCGAGAGCAAAGTCTTCTATCACAAGATGTGCGTATACCACAGCATCGGAGCAGCCAATGCTCGATCATGAGAAGTCGATGGCTGACAGCAGGACAACAGGAAGGGTGATTACCACCGCTACCTCGCCGAGTTTGCCTCTGGCGAGAAGCGCAAGACCGCTGCCACTGCTGCTCACGAGGCTTACAAGGTATGACTCCATTGTGTAACCATGGCTGCGCACGACAGCGACTGACGCGTGTCCTAGAACGCCACCGATGTCGCCCAGACCGAGCTCACTCCAACACACCCAATCCGCCTGGGTCTTGCCCTGAACTTCTCGGTCTTCTACTACGAGATCTTGAACTCGCCCGACCGCGCATGCCACCTCGCCAAGCAGGCCTTCGACGATGCCATTGCCGAGCTCGACTCGTTGTCCGAGGAGTCCTACCGCGACAGCACCCTCATCATGCAACTTCTGCGTGACAACCTTACCCTCTGGACCTCATCCGATGGTGGCGAGCCAGAGGCTGCTGCTGGCGAGACCAAGGCCGAGGAGAAGGCACCTGAGCCAGCTGCCGAACCTCCGACTGAGGAGGCCAAGCCTGCTGCTTAAGTCTGCTTTCGTCTTTTACCAGTCATCAGCGAGGTGCGCTTCATTTGGCGTTGGAGTGCGGGAGCGAGGACGAAGGATGCATCTTTCTCATCACCTCCTTGACAGGTGGAATAAGAGACTAGCATGCGATGAATCAGAACGGTGAAGAAGAATTGCAACAAGACACCAGCGAAATCGACCCTGATGCCTGCGGCTCATGGATCTGAGAAGCGGAGACAAATGCAGTTTGCTTTCCTGATCACGCCCTGAAAACCCCCCATATTGCGTTTATTGCGAGCGGCTCGGCGGTACTCAATGTTTACCCATGAGTGCCTGTGTTTTTCGACTCTTATTGGCGATGTATGTGTTTCTTACGACGGCGCCCCTTGCACTGAATCATGGCCTCATCGGCATGACGTTGCATGCGAGTTGCCACGGAGGATGAGCATTCCACTCAACTCTACTGACGGTCTCTACCCAAGCTAGCATATTAGGCAAGCGATGATATCACACCAAAAACATTAAACAAATGTCCATGTGCCTTTCCGATGTCCTCGATCTTTGATGAGAGCTATGTAGCTGGTGCGAGCACCGCATCTTCAAGCTATTGACGCAGAATTTGGTCGTGCTTACCTCGCGCAGCTCTCGCTTTGGTCAGTGATAAGACAAACCGTGGATCAGACCAAACTTCGACGAGAGCATTTGGAGCTGCGAAAGCGAATCTTGTTCCTCAGTCCGCCGTGTTAATTGTCAGAGCAGACAAGATTGCTAGCAGAGCGACGTATACGGATTTTCGTCAACCTGAACACAATGCCTTCAATATCGTCTCTGCCATCGAGCAGTCCCTCGCGTAAGTGCACGCCTACCCCGTAGTCATAGCCGCTCATGAGACCTCGTTGCAGGATGACTGACCAGAAGGCAACGCAGCCGCTGCGAGCAGCGATGACAAGACGGAGAAACCAGAATACGTCACTACGAACGGTCATCGCGTCGCGACACCTGTCAAGAATATCAATGGCGAAGCAAAGACCGTCACCCAGCCTTCAGAGCGACCACAGATCATTGGTTGGAGCTTTGAGGATCAGAACGGAAAGCTTCGACTAGAGTATGCTTCGGCTGAGCACGAACGGAGGTTTCGGGCGAGCGAGTGAGGTTCAGTGGGAAGTGTGCGGATGTCAGCGGATCTTTGATGGCGTCAGGACAGGGAGGAGTTGGTAGATCAATGGGTAGGGGGAAGTAAGTTTCGAGAGGAAACAAGCTTCGAGATTAATGCAGACATGCAAGATCCTTCTCATCGCCCAAGACAACTTTGAGGTCGTCCCAGGCAGATATGAAAGAATAAAAGAGTGAATGTCCGTCAGTGATTAGTCCTCCAACCGCCACTTGAAAGTAAGGCAGAGAAGGGTGGAGTAGACGAGGGCCTGCTAAGATCCCCTCCAAGTTAATGGAGTTCTTCTTCCACTGATTGAGATGAAGTAGCTTGGAGGCTATGTATCTGAGCCGGAAAGCAGGCAAATCGTGGTGTGTAGTAATGTCCCCCAGTAGCGAAAGAGCCATGAAGAATCTCGTTGATAGAGTGGCTTGCCTTGTGGTAGCGCTGCATTATCAAACGAATCTCCGCAGCTCGCGAACATCGACTTGAAGTGTCTGCTCGAGGGCAATGTCTTGAAAAGTCTTTTGACACGCGCAGGTGACAGCGCGATGTTAAGATCTCATCATGAAAGCACCAGCTAGCTGGAGGATGAAAGTCGTTCAGCCGTTCTCTGCGCACCGGAAAGAAACTCACACCCAAAGGTGTAATCTTCACTTCGATAACAGTCAAAGAAGTCCCAATGACCTGAGCATCAAGCATTTTGCCGCAGATTGCAGCCTTGAAAACTGGAGACGCTGCACGAGGCAGCCTTGAAAGACCTCGAAGATGCCGCGCGAGGCAGCCCTGAAAAACAAGATGCTGCGCGAGGCACCCCTGAAGAACAAGATGCTACACGAGGCAGCCTTGAAAGAACTCGAAGATGCTGCGCGAGGCAGCCCTGAAGAACAAGACGGTGCACAAGGCAGCCCTGAAGAACAAGATGCTGCACGAGGGAGCCTTGAAAAAGCTCGAGGATGCTGCGCGAGGCAGCTCTGAAGAACAAGACGCTGCACAAGACAGCCTTGAAAGAACCCAGAATTGTGCGCGAAGCACCTCCCTGGTAGGAGTAGAGAGACAACTGCTTGAAGCAGGCTCGTAATGATTGAGATCGCTCAAAGAGCTGGCTCGAAATGTAATGAGACAACTGCATGAAGCAGGCTCGAATGATGAAGAGACAACTGCATGAAGCAGGCTCGAATGATGAAGAGACAACTGCACGAAGCAGGCTCGAAGTATGGAGAGGCAACTGCATGAAGCAGGCTCGTAAATTCGCAAGATTATTGCGTGAAGTAGACTCATTGCGAGTAAGCGGTACTGCGTAGAGCAGACCTCATGAAACACTGGACGCTGCACTGGGCAGGATGTGATGAACACTGGTAACTGCACGAGACAGCCTTCAAAGATATCAAAGAATCTTGAGAGCAACAGAGTAAACTGCGCACACAGTGTCCTCAACATCCTGCAGAATGGCAGGTAGCATTGGTGTTGAAGTGAAGGCCGAGTTCTTGGACGTGTTGACAGAGGCTTCAGGACGGCGCTTCCTGTGAGCAACTTCATCGGTCTCTGGAAGTGAGTAGAATGGGCGAGGTATGCTTGGGAAGTCCGTCGAATCGGATCATCGCGCTGACGCGGAGGTGGAGGTCGCAGGAAGAGCGCATACAAGGGCGCAGAGGCAGTGAGAGAATGTGCATGAGCGAGAAGAATGTTGCGTGAAGAAGATGAAGTGGCCGGAGAGTTGCAGAAAAGAAGAAGAGAGCAGTGAGACTCCGGAAATTTGAACTCGCTGCAACAAGAGCCGCTTGCAGGGCAAGAACGCACCGCACCGACCCGACATTGCTTGGCACCGTTGGAGCCTCGTCAAAGTCGGCTTCAACTCGCAAGAACCTTCCTTCCTTTCTTCTTTACACACATTCATACCTAGAACGCATAATCAACCATCAGATCTGATTCTCCGTGGACTGGCTGGTCATATTGGCGTACTTGAATAAACTCGAAGCGTCTTTAGGCCTTCCCGCCGAGCTCATTGGTAACTCTTTGCGTCGTGGTTGGAAGGTCACCTGCGTTTTTGCTTCACATTTCTACACGTTAGCACGGTTGGGCTTAGAATGTGCGGATTGCATTGGCTTTGAAGAGACGTGCATGCGCAATTCGCTATGCATTTCGCGATGCTACAACTCGGGCACTGGGCCCTCTGTAGCACCTTCGGCGTGAGAACCTAGTTTCAACGGCCATATCATGGCTACGAAGTACATGGACTAGCGCTGCCGGCGGATTCAAGAGCACAGAATGCTCAGCGTCCATGAAATGGGAAGATCACTCGTTACTGCGCAGGCAGCTGCACTGATCGTCCTGCTCCACGCGCCTCGATTCGTGCCTCATGTAGCCCACTCATCTGCCAAAAACACATGAACACTTGAGAATCGTTCCTTTTGATTTGGACTCAGAGCCCGAAGCTGGTGTAAATTGCGCGATTCGCGTCGCATTTCTGAAGACTTTCGCTGCTTTCAGTGAACTCAGTCACTGCATACATGCCGATGCCAAAGCCATAACGCCAGGTGCTGCCGCTACCCGCTGAAAGTGTCCTCAATTCATGACAGCCATCGTCCCCATCTCCAGGCTTTGTTCCAACTTCGCAACCCTTTCGTCCATCTTTCCGCGCTTATCTCAGCCTGCGGGCCTCACGCTCGGATTCGAGGAGGCAGAGGATGTCGTCCTCACGGACTGCCGCGACAGTCAGTATCTTGTCCCTGTTTCCTGCAGTGCTGCACATGTTGTCCTTACCTGGGCCCTTGACGTTGCGGATGATGCTACGGGTGGTATCGTCCATGAACTCGACGCGGACCTGGGTCACACCACCACGAGAGCCTGCACTCTTGTCAGATTTCCGTTCTTTCGTCCTCTCTTTCATGCTCCATCTCTCGAGTATCGCATACCGGTACGGCCGAGGACACGGGTGACCTTGACGAGCTTGACTGGGACCCTGCGCGCAATCCGTCAGTATTGGTGTCCTTTTGTCCTCTTCCTGCGCCCCCTTGGAGCGACTGACTTTGCGGAATCCATCTTTGCAGTTGTGTGATCGGGTGGAGAAGTTTTCGGTGGTGGTTTGGCGTGATCGTGCTGCGAGATGGTCGGTCTGCTGGGAGTATCACTGTGCTAGTGTGGGCTTTGCCAGACGTAAATTTGAAGACTTGGCAGAGGCACTAAAATTCAAATCGGGTAAGCTTTCTGGCCTCAGGCACCCCGCCCGCTGACACTGAAGCTGTTGCAACATTTTTGTTGAATCGCCATTGGAGCTTGAAAGGCTATTCGAAGATCTCCAATCATTTGCTCCATTTCGTGCTCGCCGAAAAGCATTCGGACATCGTCATTTGCTGCTCGTTGTCGTCGCAGCTATCAGCAAACGGTCAAGCCGTTGTGTGCTGAGTTGAAGAGCCAACAATCGGCGCACGTGGGATTAGAGATCCGTTGACTCACTCCCGCTTCCCATTGAACGGTGTCCGGTGTCCTGCAGAAACAACGCAGCGCGACAGCTTGCAGCAAATAGCCTCAGCCAGACCGTCAGCGAGACCGCCTCTCATCCTGTTGTGCTAGCACTGCGCTTATCCTGTGTGCGACTTTGTACCCACTTTTTACAACTTTCTTTTACTATGGATCTCGTCAACCAGTACGTCTCTTTCCACTTCACTTTCATACATACTCCAAAATCATGGGCGTCCAGCAAGAGAATCCGCGAGAGAACATGGAGAGGCGGTTCAGCCGCTCTCTGCCAACATTGACTAATACAATTGCCAGCCTCAATGATCGACTGCTATTTGCCGTGCCAAAGAAAGGCCGGCTGAATCAACAATGTCTGGACCTACTAGCTGGTTCAGATATCCAATTCCACAGACACAACAGGCTGGACATTGCCCTTGTCAAGAACCACCCTGTCGCTCTGGTCTTCCTTCCAGCTGCGGATATCCCAACTTTCGTCGGAGAAGGCCGAGTGGATCTGGGAATTACCGGACGAGACACTGTTGCCGAACATGAAGCTGTCGTGCCTGGAACGGAAAGCCACGGAATTGAGGAAATCATGGACCTCGAATTCGGACGCTGCAAACTTCAAGTTCAAGTGCCTGAGAAAGGTGACATCGAGACACCGGAACAGCTCGTTGGCCGAAATGTTGTCACGAGCTTTACTGGTCTGACAGAGGAGTACTTCCGACAACTCGAGAACAGGGGCACGCAAACCAACGGCAACGGCGAGAAGACCAAGCTGAAGACCAACGTCAAGTTCGTCGGCGGCAGTGTGGAAGCTGCTTGCGCCTTGGGCGTCGCAGACGGAATCGTTGATCTGGTGGAGTCTGGCGAGACCATGAGGGCTGCTGGGCTCAAAGCAATCGCAACAGTCGTGGAATCTACTGCAGTTCTCATCCGATCAAGACAGCCTTCAGACCCGAAGCTCGTCGAGATCATCGCCAACAGAATTCGCGGTGTCATCACAGCACAGAAATATGTGCTCTGCACGTACAACGTGGAGCGCAAGAACCTGGACCAGGCGAGGAAAATTACGCCTGGCAGGAGAGCGCCGACTGTCAACTCGCTGGAGGAAGACGGCTGGGTCGCCGTGCAGGCGATGGTGTTGAGGAAAGACATCGCCAACGTGATGGACGCTTTGCAGAGTGTCGGTGGGACAGACATCTTGGTGACGAAGCTTGAGAATTCTAGAACTACATAGATTCGTACTACAGAGGGATGTGTAATGAAAAGGCGATAGTGCCTGGCTTCTCGCTCGGCCTGTCGAGCAGAAATGGAATCGACAACATTGATGAGTCTCTCTGACACCGATCAGGGTTTTGCCAGTCTCAAGTCCGTGCAACGAGCGTCTCAGACTCGAGTTCTTTGTGGTATCCAGCGCGCCGCTGTTCTTTGCGTGTTCAAGCCGCGCTGCGATGTAGACAGTGCTTGCTATACGGGACGTAGTGCGCCTTAGAACGCCGCACAGGCACAGAGCAGCCCGCAGGAGCTGGTTGGCGAGTGCGTGGAACTTGCTGCTTGCGTATCATAGATCCAAGCGCCGTCGCATGTCGGGATAGGTCCGTCGATAGCTATCGAAGTTGTGTGATCATTTCTGGTCTTTCTTACTGCTGAAAAATGGGGTTTGGTCTGACCAAGCACGGCCGAGTGGGAGGCAGCAAGGTAGCGTCGGTGGCAGGCGAGATTCATTGCGTCTTCACGGCGACATTTTCGGGTCTGTGACCGTCAGACATTTCAGCGTTGTGGTTACGCTATGCTTGTGGGCCTCTCCGTCCCGTGTAATGCCGAAATGGGTGTCGGATGGATCAGCGGGAAGCGCAAGTCAAGCAACACGCTTGTGCGACAGTGTGGTGGTGATGAAGTCGTCCGTGGGCGTGATCGATGGGATCAGGACGTTGTGGAATGGGTGCGCAGCGCTATTGTCTGTAGGAGCCACGATAACCCCTTTCCCTTCGGCGTGCTGACGGCATGGAGACAGGTGTCGCAGAAGTCTCTGTACGGTCGGCGTCTTCTGTGTCCCTGCGCTCAACCTGCGTGTCTTGATTTGGGCGTAGGATCACGCCGTTTGGTGCGCTGAAGCCGTTCTCGTATCTTTGGGGCCTTTGTGTCTGGATTTGCTGTGGGGCAGATGGTCCACCTTGCTGCGGTACGTACTGCGAGACTCGCCGCTGTCCATACGGCGGAATTTGCTGCGCTTCATACAACGGGCCTTGCTGGATGGGCTCAGGACCAGCTGTCGCATTTAAGTCTCGATCATCGATGGCCGTCGCATACGGATAGATGGACGGCAGAGTGCTTGGACCGGCACTGCCGACTATGTTGTCGGCCACGGATCGATCGTTGCCCCAAGTAGCGCGGGCAGAGGGTCGCTGACGGTTGAGAGCCTGCTGGTCGTTCCAAATCTCTGCTTCGTTGTTAGCGGAGATGTCACCACATGTTGCGACACTTACGTACGCTGCGTTCGAGCCTGGTGAAGAAGGTAGCGTTCCATAGCAAGTCGCTCGGCATCTGGGTTGGGCGAGGTGCCGTTGGCTGGGAGAGGGGTAGGGCGGCGGCAGCGGGGGCAACTTCTCAAGCCTGCAGAGACATGTTGACCGCACGATGGGCAAAACGAAGCCGCCATATTTGTTTCGATTGTGTTCGTCGGGATGTCCGCAGGAGTTGTGGTGCGTGTGGGCTGGGTGAAGGAGGGCAAACAGGAGCTCGACGTCCGACCAGGAAGCCACTCTTATGGGTTGACGCTACGTGATGGCTCGGGTCCCTGTTGTACAGACTAGCAAGCCCGGCATGGCACGCGCGATCAAGGCGTCAAACTGAATACTACACGAGCCCAACCGCAGTTGAAGCTCGTGCTCCCAGTACGGGCTGTGCGACGTCTGGCTCACATCCCATACCCGGTCCGTGCAGAGGGCGACAGACAGCGATCAGAGCACAGCCCATCGCTCCCGGCGAGTCGACTCGGAGTGACTGACGTAGGTTTCGTCCATCGCAATCGTGAAACTTCACCGCTATGTTGCACTGTAGAGTGGCAAAGATGCAGTGCCTGAGGCGTGTAACCTCACTTGGCAGACGAGCCAGGCTCTTTTTCGTTGCATCGCATCTGGGCCAGCATGTTTTGTCACAGCTGCAGGGCCAGTTGTGTGGTTGTCGACATGTTATTCACCTCGTGGCAGCCACTTGGATATCTTTGCTATGCAGGTCTTTGAGCCTTCGCGGCACTGGCAGGTAGCGCCCGTAACAACCAGATCTTGAGTAATGCAGCCTGACTCGGGAGCGTGGAGCGTGAGGCCGCTGCTGCGGCGGGAGGATTGGTGAGGCGAGTGATTCGAGCTTGCCAGACGGGAGGGCGGGATGGATCACGTGGACATGTAATCAATCTTGTGTCGGTGAGTGAGGGATGCGAGGGTCGACGTGATAGGTGAACAGTACGAGTGTGTCGTGTCTCCAATGGGGAGAGCAGGAGCAAAAAGGCAGCGTGCCGCAGCGCGAGCTGAGCCTAGTATTTGACTGCCGCAGGCCACTCCCATATTGGTCTGCTAAATCCCAACCTCTCACACCATCATTTTTCATCTTGCATCAATGGCGCATTCCAGCTGCACACATGCCACGCACACGCGGGAGAGCGCGGGGTCTTTTCTTTCGCTTCAGCCTTGCAGCCGAGGAGGGAGTAGGCGAGCTCACTTCGCATGAACCATCTGCGCCCATACAACCAGGAAGATCCGCAGGCTCATGTACGTGAGCTTAACGCGACGGCAGCGCTGTCTCCGTGTCAGCCTTGCGCGGCGCTTACTTATTGAATTTGAATACAGTCGCCTGCCTGCTTCCGGTCTGCGGGAGTATCACGCGTTGCTGAAGGCTAAGAGCCAGAAGTCTTTGGGCTTGCATCGCCTTCACGTCTTCAACAGGTGATGTCCTGTCATACCATATGCTGTGACTGCCGCCGATTGGACTGGAGGAAGCTGCAGGCGCGCGAATGCATGCTGCTGAATGGTGCACAGGTACATCCGGTCTTGATCCTCTGCCGGCATAACTTGACTCTAGGCCGGGCCAATCGATGAGAAGATATGCGTCTTGACTTAGGTCGCTGCAGTTGACGGCAAATGATCGCAAACAAGGCTTGTTGAGGTGCCTGGAAATGCGATTCGAATGAGGACTTGTTGTGGACCTCGGAGCATGGCGAAAGTCGACGCGATGCGGCGCGACGTGCACACCTCGCCTAGGGGTCAGTAGGCCAGAAGGAGCCCACGCGGAGATAAAGAAGGCGCACGACATCCACCCACTGGAACATTTTGCATCACGGAAGCCTCGAGTGTCGAACAGAGAAATCATGGCCAAGCAACATCTGGAGCTGGAAGTTGCGCCAAAGGATTCTCCGAAAGACTTCAGCCGGGCCAGGCACGTCTCCATGGCTGGACTGCGCTTGGGTCATCTCGATGCTGTCTCCATATTGTCTCTGAGAAGCGTATACTGGCTCATCGCGGCATAGTCGTACATCAAACTTGGTAGTAGCGGAGTGATATGGGAAGGTGAAGTTGTTGTCTTAGTGCACGGACAAGGATGCTGCGAATTCAATGATGCGACACGAATCGTTCATGTTCTTGGCACAGTACAAAGCATCGGCACTGAGCTCTTACCTCAATCCCAGGTCTCCAAGAATTGGGGCAGCTAGATATGGACACCTAGTCAGATGTGCATTGGTCCACGCCCACGAAAGTCACGAAGAAGGCCCGTATTTGTAATTCAACGTGGTTTGACAAACTGGATGACGCTGTCCGAGGGGCATCTTCTATGACCTAAAGAAGAGCTCTGCTGCCAGACTGAAACGCGTAGCCATGATGATGGAAAGCTCTAGCCCACGTTATCCAAAGACCCTCTGACGCAATTCAGCTTCTATTCGAACTTCACCTCGCAAAACAACATTGAATCCTTTCAGACAATCACTATCAACCTCGAATCTAACATCAGCCACAATGTCCTCAAGCATCAAGCCCCTCATCCTGCACGCCCATGGCACCGGACCAAATCCTTTCAAGGTCGCCGCAGTCCTGGAGTCATTGAACATTCCATACGAAGTCAAGCTCTGGCAATTCGGTGATGCTGCAAACGGAGTGAAAGGTGCACAATTCACTAAAATCAATGAGAATGGCCGTGTTCCCGCCCTGGAGGACCCAAATACTGGTGTTACAAGCTGGGAATCTGGTGCTGTGATGAACTATATCCGACGCGTGTACGACAAGCAAAACAAACTTGGCCCAAGATCAAGCTCGGAGCAAGATATCGTAGACTTCGAGAAGTGGGAATACTTCTTGTTGTCAACATTGGGACCTATGATGGGTATGTAGTACGCCGTTGTCAGGTAAACTGGAACACATTGCTGACACTTCATGCACAGGCCAAGTTAACTGGTTCCGCCACTACCACTCTTCCAAAAACGACGACGCACTGAAGCGTTACGAAGAGCAAGCATACCGCTGCTTCGGTGTCCTCGACGGCCAGCTCAAGAAACACGGCGGACCTTTCATCCTCCCAGGAAACTCAGTCTCCGCCGTAGACTTCCATTTCTACCCATGGGTCTACCAACACAGCTTCGCAGGATTGAGCATGGACTCTTATCCAAATGTGAAGAAGTGGTTAGAGCAAGTTTCTGCTTTGCCGGAAATCAAGGCAGCGTATGAGAAGATTCCAAAGGGGAAGGAGGTTTAGAGAGAAGTAAATAGATCAAAAGCAGCAATAGAAACTTGCAAGTCAGCACTGAACAACGTGTCTCTGCTCCCCATCAAACCCCACAAACTCCAAGCCTCTCCAACCACCTCACCATAGACCACCAACCACCTTCGGAGACATCTGCGCAAACCCCTCTCTTCCAATAAGAAAACAACTCACACATGCTGACCCGTCCCCATCTCGTGCTCACTCCGCATTCTCTCGTAAATTACCTTTTCGGGCCAATGTATCCCGAGACCAACGTCTGACCCATGCTCGGCAGAGCCACAGATGCTTGTCTTGCACACATTGCTCGCACGAGGTCGGACAAAGGGAACTGCTATGCAACAGATCGAGACACAGAATAACAACTTCAATCGTTTGCTTATTTCCATGTCGTTGTTACGTAAATGGTAAGCAAGCTTTTAGAGCTTTCACTAAACGAACAACCGCAATAGCCGTACAGTAGCCGTAGCCGTAGCTATGGCCGGGATGTCTCAAGAAATGACCATGATGGTATGAGTGATGGGGGTTGCACTGTGGTGGCTGAGACTGGGGTAATCTTTGTGGAAAGACTGGTTGCATACATCGTGAACCAAACGCCGACCATAGCGCGGATGGTAGTAAAGGTATCATCATCAAATGCGTTGCTTCATTTAGAATCATAGAAGCAAGACTATGCTTTGGCGATCTTGCATATCAGGTCAGCACTGTCAACAGAGTCGCCCTCCTTGACGCTGAGTTCTTCAATCTTGCCAGAGTGAGGCGATGAGATGACCATTTCCTGTGATTGTCAGCATTGCCACACGTCCATGAATGCATGTGATAACTTACCATCTTCATTGCCGACAAGATGGCAATTGGATCACCCTTCTTGATCTCTCCGCCGTCCTTGACACGGATTTCAACGACCATACCGCTCATTGGCGCTCCGACTTGGCTGCTGTCGCCAGAGTCGGCCTTTGGTCGGCTGGTGTTCTCCACTGCAGCGTGCTTGTCTTGAACAGTTACCTGTCTCATCTCGCCGTTGACCTCGAAGAAGACCTCACGTTGACCAGTCTGGTCGCTAAGTGGACCCGTGGCCAAGAGCTTGAGAATGAGAACCTTGCCCTTCTCAAGCTCGACGTGGAATTCCTCGCCAATCTCTGGCTTGTTGAGGAAGTATCTCGTCGGCAGGACTGACAGGTCACCGAACTGCGATGTCCACTTCTTGTAGTCCTCGAAGACCTTCGGATACATGACGTAGCTGGCCACATCGGTCTCTGAGCAGCCGCCATACTTCTCCTTCAGTGTCTCACGGACCTTGTCGAAGTTGACTGGATCAAGGTAGAGGCCTGGTCGCTTGTCCATCTTTCTGCGATCACGGAGAGCCTTGGATCGGAGTGGTTCTGGGAAGCCCCCGTAAGGCTGACCCATCAATCCCTCAAAGAACTCAAGAACCGAAGATGGGAAGTCAAGCTCCTCAGCCTTCTCGTGCACATCATCGTAGGTCAAGTTGTTCGCGACCATGAACTGTGCAAGGTCACCAACGACCTTGGAAGTGGGTGTGACTTTGACGATATCGCCAAGAATATCGTTGGCTTGTTCGTAGGCCTTCTTGGTTTGTGCCCACCGCTCGCCAAGACCTTGTTGTGCAGCTTGGAAGATCAAGTTGGTAAGCTGACCTCCAGGAATTTCGTGCTCGTAGACTTCCGGATCCGGCCCAGTCAACCAAGCTTCGAATGGCGAGTACAGCATGCGGACCTGTGCCCAATACGAATCGATTGCTCGCAGGTGGACTGGGTTCAGTCCAGACTCAAATTCGCTGCCCTCGAGAGAAGCAACAATGGCACCAATGCTTGGCTGAGAGGTGGTGCCAGACATGCTGTCGGTCGCAGCGTCAACGGCATCAGCACCGGCCTGGGCGCAGGCGACCATAGACGCCACACCAGTACCAGCTGAGTCGTGAGTGTGGACGTGAATCGGAAGATCTGGGTACTTCTTGCGGATGGTGCCAATAAGCAGAGTGGCGGCCTTTGGCTTCAACACACCAGCCATATCCTTGATACCTGTATATCTGCAATCAGCAGGTGTTGACCGAAACGCGATCGATAAAGAACGGTCGTCACTCCGCGGACAATGAGGGGCCGCTGCTCATCAACCTGGCTCCAGGTACAATTTCGCCGCAGAGATTGTTCGAGGCACGACCACCTTCATCAATAATTTCAAGCTTGAGAACGACTTACCGAGAATGTGGGCGCCCATGCCAACAATCTTGTCCACGCAGTTCATGTAGTACTCAAGATTGTACTTCTTCTCTGGGTTCAACACTGTAATCATTCGGTCAGCATGCGTGGTGAACGTGATTCTGTCTCAGTGGGAAGCCTTACTATCGCCGGAGTAGCAGACGGTACCCTCTGCAACACCACCGGCCTTGAGGACTGCCTTGACACCAACCTCGAGCTGGTTCATGTCGTTGAGCGCGTCGAAGACACGGAAAATGTCCATGCCGTTCTTCTTTGCCTGCTCACAGAAGTGGTAGATGGCGTTGTCTGGCAGAGAAGAATAAGCCACACCGTTAGCACCACGGAGCAGCATCTGGAAAGGAATGTTCGGCACAGCCTTTCGCATCTTCCTCAAACGGTCCCATGGGTCTTCGTAAAGGAAACGCATGGCCACGTCGAAAGTGGCACCACCCCAGCACTCCAATGCCCAAGCGTTGCTAAGAGCATAGCTGGTCTCCTTTGCGATGTTGAGCAGGTCGACCGTTCGCATTCTCGTCGCAAGGAGAGACTGGTGAGCGTCACGCCATGTAGTATCCATGATCAAGCAGCCCTTGTTCTGCCTGACGGCCTTTGCAAAGGCTTCTGGACCTTGCTCTGTGATGATGTTCCTCCAACCCTTCTGGCATGGCCCGTCGAGCTCTAGTGGCTTGCCATCGTCGCCTGCCAATGTTGGGATGATAGCATCGCCCTTGAATTTTGACTCGCCAATTTGTCCAATGACTTGAGGGCCGTTGACAATGATCTCTCCAAGGTAGCCAAGGAGCTTTTGCGCACGGTTTTGGCTGCCAATGAGGTTGAACAGCTCTGGGGTATCGTCAATGAATGTCGTCCAGCAAGTACCGTCGATGAAGGTTGGATGCGTGAGGAGCGAGGCAAGGAAAGGAATGTTCGTCTTGAGACCGCGAATACGGAACTCGACCAATGCACGAAGCACCTTTCTGCGAGCGATCTCGTATCTGCGATTGTGGTCAGTAGTTGTCTCAGCCAGTCTCCAAGGCTAAAATGTTGCGCATTTCCAAGCAGGTGGCCTCTGAGCCACTCGATTCCGCAGAGAAAAGATGAGGAGTAGTCTGCTGAACTTACGTTGAGCCGTGGCAAGAGCACTTGACCAACATAGAGTCGTAGTATGGAGTGATGACAGCTCCGGAGAAGCCGTTTCCACCATCAAGTCTGGACACCAAAATCAGCTCAAATCACTCAAGATTCGTAGTTCAAGGTACTTGCCGCACCCCGTTGCCACCAGCCGAACGGATGAGAGGTTGTCAGTACTCTTTCTAAAATGTGTTTGGCGGTAGGAAACTTACTAGACTTCGATCTTTCCAGTATCCGGTTTGAAGCCCTCAGATGGGTCCTCAGTGGTGATACGACATTGAATAGCAAAGCCTCGTGTCGAGATTCTGTCCTGAGTAAGGCCAAGCTGTGCGAGTGATGCTCCTGCGGCAATTTGGATTTGTGCAGCAACGATGTCGATACCCGTGATTTCCTCGGTAATGGTGTGCTCGACTTGGATACGCGGGTTGATTTCAATGAAGTAGTGGCGGTTCTCTTGATCAACCAGGAATTCAGCAGTACCTGCGTTGCGGTAGTTTGCCGATTTGGCGAGTCTGACTGCATCGTTCAGGATGGCATCGCGGGTCTCCTGTGGCAAGTCCTTAGCGGGTGCCAATTCGACGACCTTTTGATGACGACGCTGCACGGAGCAGTCACGCTCGTAAAGGTGCACAACGTTTCCATAGTTGTCTCCCAGGAGCTGCACCTCGATGTGCTTTGGTCGGTACAGGAAACGCTCAATGAAGACTGTGCCGTTGCCGAAGGCGGATTTAGCTTCCGAGGTAGCACGCTCAAAAGAGTCCTTCAGATCTTCTTGCTTCCAAACAACACGCATACCACGGCCACCACCGCCGAAAGCCGCCTTGATAATGATTGGGAAGCCATACTCGTCGGTGAACTCCTTCGCGGCCTCGAACTTGGCCACAGGTCCCTCGGTACCGGGTACAGTCGGAACATCAGCTTTCGCAGCGAGGGTTCGTGCAGAGACCTTGTCACCGAGGTCGTTGATGGTCTTTGGTTCAGGACCGACCCAAATAATGCCTGCGGCTTCAACAGCCTTTGCGAACTCGTAGTTCTCACTGAGGAAACCATAGCCAGGATGGATCTATGCACCAAGTCAGACAAGGCCAGATTTGAAATGCAAGGCACACGCTGAGGCTTTGCCCGCACATCACTGAGATCATATCTGCATCCACAATCGTATCCGC
Source organism: Cercospora kikuchii (assembly GCF_019650295.1). Taxonomy (NCBI): domain Eukaryota; kingdom Fungi; phylum Ascomycota; class Dothideomycetes; order Mycosphaerellales; family Mycosphaerellaceae; genus Cercospora; species Cercospora kikuchii. The sequence continues at coordinate 837,945 of NW_025408590.1, forward strand.
TCCGCATCAAGACTTACCATGTTGACGCCATGTTCCTTCGCAATCTTGATGATCGCGTCTCCAGCCAGATAGGCTCCCACAGGTGTGAATTCTCCTCGCTTTCCAATGACATATGCCTCGTCAGCCTTTTGTCTGTGCATCGAGAGGCGGTCCTCATGACTGTAGACTGCGACTGTCTGCAGAGACAGCTCGTGTGCGGTACGGAAGATACGAATGGGGATTTCTCCTCTGTTGGCGACCAGAATTTTGTTCAGTTGCATAATAGAAGAGTTTGCCCGCAGCCGTTGGTGAACGGTGTTCTTTTGGTGGTGTGTCTCGCCATGAGGATCCTGAGTGCCGTAGTCTCCATCCTCAATGGCAGACTCATCGCGGGCGTTAGAGTCAGACATGGTGGGCGAGTAGCTAGCTCGATCTCGCGATTGAGACCGTTCTTGCTGCTGCTGTTGCTACTCTGGGTGCAATATGAGTTGAGTAAGGCGGGAGACGAGCTTCTTCAGCTCGTGACTCTTGCGAGAGGAGTGCAGAAGAAAAGTTGGCCCGCTGGTCAAAAGAATGGCTCTCGACGCTCTGGGAGCTCGGCGAGCTATGACGGTGGGGAATGCGCGCACGGATGACCGAATACGGTGACAGGTCCTCGGGTCTCACGATAAGGCTGGCTGTTAATCCCGGCGGCTGTCTCCCTCAGACGCCAGACCAGATCTGCGAACGTGAATCGATTGTCTAAGGGCGGACGGTGGTTGGAGTCGGCGGCACGTTCAGAGTGGGACGGCGAGATTTGTATTGTGCCCACGCGTGTGAGCTCTGGCAGCAGACGGCCTGGAGCAGAGGCCACGTCAACGCCGACAACAGGGACGAGGGGGCATTTTCCAGGCGTGGTTACCTTGGAGACACCTCCTCACTCGCGCACGACTTGCTTTTGATCGTGCACACCTTGGCCCGAGCCTGACCGCACTCGACCGCCCTCGCCGCCAAGGCGTGCCCGGAAGTGGTCGAGCAAGCCGGTGCTTTTCGCAGCAGGAGCAGTCATGCGAGCACACTGCGGAAGCCTCTTCCGCTTGACCGCCGCAGCACGCATGCAGGTACGCAGGCGGTGCACCCACGCACGCTGCTCATCAACTGCTCCCGCTACGCTGTGCTCCAAACAGCGTGCGTGAGGGGGCCAGGGGCGACGCGTTACTCGAGACGCCTTGGTGCTCGATCATCGTGTCACGGTCGGACAGGAGCTCCTCAGCTCCCACGCACCCAGTCCGCGCCTTGTCGCAGTACATGGGGGCATGCCACCACTCTCGCTGCGAGGTTCGACGACCGCCGAGAGCCGGGTGCATCAGATTGGGGCAGATCTCGTCTCATCGACGAGCAGATTTGGGGGCGACTTTCCAGCGTAGCTGCGCCACTGGAGTCAAGCCAGCCACATCTCCCGATTCTGTGACCATCACAAGCATAGATGAAACGTTCCGTGGGTTCGACGTGGCCGCCAAGCAGGAACATCATGATATCGAGTCCGGACGAGCATTGGCGTTGACGCATATCCGTAGCCAAGCGCTGTTGAAACATCGCGAGGTTGACGCTATTCGCTGTTGAACATGCAAGCATCGTCTCCTTCCAGCACGAGTCGGATGCGTATAACCTTGTCTCGACTTCAGTCGGCCCTATCATGGCCCAAACTTGCAGCAGCGTGGACAGATAAGAGAATGAAAGAAAAGAAAAGTGAGCACCTCAACTGAGAGGAAGTGATCTGGTGAACCCCAATCTCGTCCATCTATCGCAATACTTACTGCAGCAGTGCCAATATGTCGATAATGCAAAGATAAGTACGAATACTAATGTCCCGCCACTCATGCCACACCGGCCTTACCTCAAGACTCTTGCCTTTGACACTCTTTTCTTCGAAGACGAAATCGGACAGGTGACACCATTGCGCCGGGTCAGCAAGCCGCTTTGATCAAACGACAATGATTTCCACTTTACAGCTTACCATCGCCACGAGCCGCTTTGTCGTAGTTCATCGATAGCAGAAGATATCGAAGATTCGCAGAGAGCGACTTCACACTACAACACGAGTCAGCATAGATCCCCTCAACACTTTGCAGAAGCAAAGAGATGACCCAACTTTACTGGCCAAAGATAAGAACAACCAGTTGTCCACGCCACACTTGCAATCGTGCGCTGGCGAAGCAAACGTGGGGAAGTCGTTGCATCATCTTGCTCGTAGTGAAAAGTCGACATCCCATGCGAGGAACAGCACTTTAAAGATCGCAAAAATGCTTGTCATTGGGAGGCCGATCGTTGGTGAGAAAACCAGAATGGCGCTGCTATCGAATCGAGCTTGAACTCCAGTTTGCCATAGGTAAAGTGTTGGTAATGATTGGCAAGCTGTAGCAGACGCCGATTTCCGAGTTGTCAGAGAATCGCACATAGAGCAGGATTTGATAACTGTGTGTAATCTTGCAAAATTGAGTATTGAGAAACAGTGGTGCTCGCCATCTTCATTTCACTCATGCATGCATCTGTACAGTTAGCTGAAAGTCGCTCAAGTCATGATATGCCCTATGCCATGCCCTCCGTCCGCTATGCAGTAGAAGTCCCAGAACGCCACGCTAAACACATCGCATCACCTCCCAAATTGCCACGCAATCTCTCAAACATTTCCAAAACGACAGAACACGCTCTCAAATCACGCCATCACATGTCTCCTCGGGTCTGGTAGCTCGCCATAAACATTCATGCCAATGCGTCTCCCACAAGCATCTCCTTCAATAAATCTGCTGCGGGACCATCAAGAGCTGCATTGAGCTCTTTGAGACCGACAGTACTCGCAACTCGCCTCTCCTCTGTCAGCGCAGGACCAGAGAATCCATTCTTCTTTGGTCGGCCGGGAGTTCTGGAAGGAGTAATCGGGACTGCGAAGCTCCCGCTCTTCCCTCCATCCACTGCGTTCACCAATGACAAAGTCTCCAGCCCAGCAACAACGTCGCGGAACTCCACGGATGACAGCGCGTGGAACAAATTCTCGCGCTTGCAGAGAGTCGAGTATGCATCGTACAGTTGCTTGATGCTTGGTGCAGAAGTGTTCGACTTCGATGGAGTCGCGAACATGGTGCGATCGACTTGCGTCTCCCTCTTCTTTCTCTCGAGCGCTGCAAGGGCACAGAGAACAGCCTTTTGTTGTAGGTTCAGCGTGCTGAGACGCTGAGTAGCACCATTCGAGAAAGCCTGTGCTGTGACTTTCGCCATGTGTGCAATTGTGGCCTTCGGTGCTGTTTCAACCGTGTGTTCAATTGTAGCCTTCTTGGACGGCGACACAACCGGAGAAGAGAGATTGATGTTGTCCATGAGCGGTGTTTTCGAGGGGCTGAGCTCGAGTGCCGCAGCTTTGTCGCGAGTCTCAATGTCGATCAAATCGATTGCACGTTTGCAAATGTCGAAGGCTTTACGTAGATCGCCAGTCTGAGCCGCGACCTTTTTCGCGCAAAATTGAATTGCAGCTGGATGCAGGAACGGCACGGCCGTAGACTCTGCCGAGGCTAGACTCTTGAGTTTCGAGGTGATGACTTCGGCGATCTGCGCTGCGGTGTAAGGCATGAATGGCAGAAGCTCGGGCTTGAGGTTTCGTGCCTTCAGTCTAGGAAGGAAGCGGTCAGTCAGATCCAGCGCGTTCGCTATCCCAATCAAAATCAGGCGTGATGTTGGTTGCATCGACCATTCGAAGAGGCTGTAGAGCAGCTCGAGATCCAGATCCACCAAGATGTCAACCTCGTCAAGTACCACCAAATATTTCTTCTTGTCCTTTGCCTTTCCGCGCACAAACACCGACTTGAGGTATTCAAAGCCCGCATTTTCTCGGAGACTCAAGTCCTCGGAGAGCTTTTGACTGAGATCTTTCGTACTTCGTACGCTCATGCAGTTTATCACTGAAACCGGCACGCCGCTATCTTTCGTCTGTTCCTCGATGATCTCATTCAGAAGCGCGCTCTTGCCCGTTCCCGGAGGACCAGATACATATAGACATCCTGTGGACTTAGACGCGATCGCGGTTGACACAAAGTTCGACAGCTCTTGGCGCTCATTGTCGCGTCCCACAAGCTTGCCAGGATTAGAGCATCGTGCGAAGAGCTGGCGCGCCTGATTGTAGATGGATGCGCGCGAAGGCGTGACTGGTGTTCTTGCTGATTGTGGAGTCGCTTTGCTTGCAAGCACCCTGTGTCGCGGTGTGATGGGCACCTTCTTCGAGAGCGCGTCGCGATGTCTCGGCGTTTGTGGTGTGTTTTCCTTGTCTTGATCGGCCTTGCCATCTTGATACACACTCTTACCAACCCGGAAGTGCGCGCTGACTGTCGCAGGAGAGCGCGCTACACGATCTGTATCTTTCGCAGGCGCGACTCTCGCAGCCCGACGCGTCTTCTTCGTGGGCGGCTCCAACGCGTCCAGGTCCATCTCGTCTTCGCTATTGCTGACATGCTGTCGCTTTGGCGCGAAGACGTTCGCATCCTCCTCGTTTGGTCCATTGACGGCTAGCCGTCGCTTTGTTCGTGTCGCTACGATTGTGCTGTCTGCATGCGCGCCATTAGCCAATGTACTTTCCCGCGCTTTTGCTGATGTCGTCGCACCTGCTGCTGCTATTGTTGCCGCACTTCGAGTGCGCTTGCCGAGAATGGAGGACGGCATGCTTGCAGCTTCTCTGTATCAAGATTCTGAAGCTGGGAAGTCGCGAGGGCAGAGATGTATGGAAGGTGTGGTACTGGAGAAACAGCAATGGAATGGTGGGTCGCAGTTACTTGCCGCGCGACGCGTGAATCCACTTCCGACATTCAGCCGACGACGCGTTTTTCGCGTCCGCCAAGGCTATTCCCCTCCAGCCATCTTCGTGATCCTGTTCCATCGAGATCGATTGTTACTGTGTCTCACATGCTTCATCAATCTCTCCTACTCAGCTCCTCTCGAAATCCTTCGTCGTCCAGCTCGCGATAGATCAGCTCGTTCGCCTTTTCCCAGCCCTTCTGTCTCCGCAGGATCATGACATCTGGGAGCCAACGTAGCTCCAACTCGCCAAAATAGTTGGGCTCATCGACAGTGCGGACAAACCCCACACTCTCAAACAACCTAATGCTACCTACATTTGTCTGATTGATCTTTACTCGAAGAAAGGCAAGCTGAGGAGTAAGTGCAAGCCGGCCTGAGTCGCTTGAAACACTGCCTGCGTGCATTTCGCCTTCTTCGAGTCCGTTATTTTGTGTTGATGAAGTCGCTGGCTTTTCGGCATATTCTTGAGCGATCAAACTCCAATTCGTCAAAATGTAATCCAAGAACGTGAGCAACGCTGCTCTCCCATAGCCTTTCTGCTGAAGCTCTTTGCGAGCAACCATCAGTTCCACCTCGCCAACTATGCTCCCGCCCAAGGCTGCGACGTCTTCCTCCATTTCTTCGGAGTCAGGTGGAAAGAGGAACAGGTTAATGTCGCCAATCATGCGATCTTCTGCATCGTCAACCTTTGCCCTGGCAACTGTGATACGCGCTGCCTCAGTGGGCGAAACGCTTGACTCCAGAGGTTTACAGACGATGAACGTTAGTTTGTCGCGGTCGTTGCGCCATGAGCGCTGCATGGCATATTCTTCTTCCATGCTCAGGGGTTCCGAAGCCGTGGCCTCTTGGAGCTCTGGGTCTTGCATCCATTCGTGATAAGTTGGGACATGGTTCTCGCTGTAAGGTACCAGAAGTATTGAGCCTGTAGCGAGGGCTACATATGTTTTCAGTCGCAGTTATCGGTCAAGAAATGGTCACCAAAGCTTACCTGTGTGCTCGTTGACTCTCATCTTGCCCTCACGTCAGACGTTTGAGAATAGTATGCGTGCTTTGAAACACGAAGCTGGCGTCTGGTAGGACAACAAATCTGCATTTGCCCAAGGCACTTTCGGCTCACGTCCTGCGAGCTTGTCCAGCTCGTGACTGTGGTCAGCGATATGGACATGCAAACTAGCAGACTAAATAAATCCCAATTACGCAAGCTTGACGTTATCCTGCGACACCAGGACCAAGCGAAGATAGCAATCGCAGACCTAAGCCATCGCTGCCACGTTTTGAGGTCTTCGTTGGCCAGTATGCGTCAATCTGCTGCTCAAGGCAACGAGTTAGGAAAAGCGTAACAGGGAGCAAAGAATGTGTGCTGGTCGGTGCCAAACGGTCCGACATCGGGCATGAAGTGCCATAAACGTTGTGCTCCTGATTTGTGCCGATTCTCAACTTGTACTATAGAGTCGTGCAAGCTTGCAATGGAAGTCCATTGAGCACCATGCGCGAGCTTCAGAAGAAACGTTGTTCGTGAGAATGAGCTCCCGCATCGCACAGTAGCACCATGGCTGCGCAGGGACTGAGGGGCTCGCGGAGGTTGCCACGACCGGTACCGTGTACTGCTGGTGCTGACAGCAGCTTTGGCGAAGATGTGGCTTGATCCAAGATTGATGAACTGGCGTTATGCCTGAGAGCACAACTTGAATATGACCTGACTCGTCGACCATGCTGATGATGGTGATAGAGAAACTGCGACTCAGCGAACTGAGTCTAACCAAACGCCAAGCCGCGAGCCCTGCTCCTCCTGTCATCATTGACTTTGGCGACATAACCTCGCATCATGCCTGCAGTGACTTCAGAAGATGATCAACGGCATCGTCGAGTGCCTTGTCACAGGCGGCACTGGCTTCCTAGGTCGAAATGTCGTGCGGACTCTGCTTGAGAAGCATCCAAAATGGAGGATCACAGTAATGGACCTCCACCCTCCGGACGACGACATTCGAAAACGCATCGCTGAGTGGAAGTATGTCAACATCATATCCACGGAGAGCGTCCGAAATGCTTTTCAAGACTACCACCCGGACATTGTGATGCATTCTGCAGGCATAGTACCAGCCCGAGATCTCCGGTACAGCACCAACAGCAAGCAATGGGAGAAAGTGAAAGCCATCAACTATCAAGGCACGATAAACGTCCTCAATGCGACGTTGGAAACCGGTTGTCGCAAATTCGTCTACACCAGCAGTTGTACTACGGTCATCGACGACCTCGACCATGACTACCACAATATGAACGAGAGCATGCCACTCGGTCTGGCAACCCTGCACTACGGCAAATCCAAAGCGATGGCTGAGCAGTATGTGCTCTCCTCACAACACGCAGCCGAAGGCTTGAAAGCTTGTGCATTGCGACCCTGCACCATCATCGGGCCCGAAGACCTTGCTGTGATCAGTATTATTCACGATCTCATCGCAAAGGGGGAGACCTACTTCGTCGTTGGCGACGGGCACAACCTTTATGATTTCGTATATATCGACAACGCAGTCAAAGCCCACGTTCTCGCGATCGAAAATCTACTCACGACAGAAACAGCTGCAGGACATGCATTCTTCATCTCGAACCAGGAACCAGTATATTTCTGGGATTTCTTCTTAGCTATCTGGGCACAATTCGGCCATGTGCCGCGTTTTCGAATTTTCATACCCTTGTGGCTGGCATGGACTGTGGCATTCCTTCTGGAAATCATCACGTTTTTCACAGGTGGAGCAGTCACGCTTGATACTGGCAGCGTCAAGGATGGAGTGAGGACGCAATACTCCGATAATTCAAAGGCGATCGAGATTCTGGGCTACAAGCCAGATGTTGGTATATCGGAAGGCGTGCGACTTTGGTGCGACGACTACAAGAAGTATCTCGCAAGGCAATCATCTGGGAAGCATAAGTTGGCAAAGACGTGATAAGTTAGAGCGACGAAGTTTGAGCCAGAATATCCATGTCTCTATTCCCCATCGCGCTCCATCGACTGCCATTGCCTTGGGTGCAGCGATCGTCAGAAATTGCGATCCGTAATTTCTCCATTTTCGAGAGCAGAGTAGGTTGGAAGATGTGTGCTGAGCGTTCAGTGGCCTGCGCGATTTCGCGTGAAAATATTGCTCCGCGAGGTAGGCTGAGTTCAGTGTACAAGGTGTATGTGATGAAGCTGAGCTCCGCGGTATTTTACATGACGTACAGCGTCTTCCTTCTGATAGCATTTCCCCTGGCGCGTCGCGCGCTCTGCTTGCTCGTGTCGACTAATCTGGACTCTGGTCACTCGTCGCCAACAAATGCAGGCTTACGCCGAGCGTAATGTATCCCACGTCCTTCCGCACTTCCAGTAGGGCGTTTCAAACTCCAGCAAAGCGTGCGCTCGCAATTTTGTGCAATGCATAACTCATAGCTTTCTCAATCGCATCAAGCCACCGACCATCTATTTCGGCCACTTCTTCCATCCTCTTCCATGCCCTCTCTCCTTCCAGTGCACAATCATAGCATTCATACCCTCCATCGCCTTTCTCCTCTCCTCCAGCTTGCTCCTCAATTGTCTCTCCCACAGCTTACCCTTCACCCTCTTGCCCTCTCCTGTCCCTTGCACCGCCAGGCCACGCTCAATCCGCTTCTGAGCTTTCACTTCAGGATGTTTGGGCGCAATGGGCATCAGAGGCATTACATGGTATCTATCGGCCAATTTGTAAAGCTCTGCCTGCCGTCGTAGACTGTAGGCTGGGCCGTGCCAGATTCCGGTTCGTGGGTTCTTGAATGGTAGGAAAGGGTTGTGAGATCTTTTATCCGTGACACCAGTCGCGGAATCGGTCATGGACGTTTGTGATAGTGATTCTGTCACTGCGGCGACATTCGGATCTGCTGATGAAGTGTTCGAGGTCGTTTGTACTGCCGCGGAGGTCGCTGTTACTGCGCGGAGTTGTGGTGGAGGGTATTTCGCGAAGAAGTTCAGTAATCTGGAAGGCAGTTGTGCCGCAGACATGTTGGCCATCTCCCTTGAAGCGTTCATCTTGCCAGACGCTGCGGAGAGCGATGGGGCAATGCGTGAAGGAGATGCGGACATGAAAGTGAAGACAGACCATCGGGAGTTGTGCGTGCGGGAACATCCGCTTTGTGCATGCGAGCTTGTGCATGAAGCTCCATCGCGTCTACGCCAGCTTGAGTTGCCTTGAACTGCCATCGAGCGGTCGACCATTCAACACTGCTGCATATCCACCACATCTCCGCCGCCGACACCGAACACTTCTCTCCGACATCTTCGATACACAGAACTCCGAAGATCACGACGACTTAGCTACCTCCAACTCCATCGCCTGGAGCTCCATATCCACCAAACGGCGTCATGTCTTCGCCGTTCAGCATCAGTCAGTCGCATCAACATTACTGCCCCTCGTGCATCCACTGACAAGATAATATAGATGGCGGTGCCTGCGTTGCCATGGTCGGCAAAGACTGCGTAGCCATCGCTTGCGATCTGCGTCTCGGTCTCCAAGCGCTCACAGTCTCCAACAACTTCCCCAAGATCTTCCCCTTCGGATCATCAACCTACCTCGGTCTCACAGGCCTCGCCACAGATGTCAGCACAGTATCGGAGCTGTTCCGCTACAAAGTGAACATGTACAGACTAAGAGAAGAGAGAGACATCAGCCCGCGGACGTTTGCCAACTTGGTGTCAAGTTCGTTGTATGAGAGGCGATTTGGGCCATGGTTCGTGTCACCTGTTGTGGCCGGCATTGATCAGAAGACGGGGAAGCCGTTCATCTGCGGGTGAGTGATATGCCGCAAGAGTACACGATGCGAGTGGTTAAGTATACTGACGTTTCCTACCAGATTCGATTCGATCGGCTGTATCGACTTCGCGAAGGACTTCATCGTTTCCGGCACTGCATCAGACCAGCTCTTCGGTACATGCGAAGGTCTCTGGGAGCCCGATCTCGAGCCTGAGGACCTCTTCGAGACTATGTCGCAGGCATTGCTGAGTGCTGTCGACCGTGATGCGCTCTCCGGCTGGGGTGCTCATGTGTACATCATTGAGAAGGACAAGGTCACGAAGCGATTGTTGAAGGGACGACAAGATTAAATGAGCATTATGGATCTGCCCGGCATGGTCAAGCGCATTCAGAAGAGCAGCGAAGCTTGATATGGCCACATCGCAGAACAAGCAGCCCGGAGCCTGCGTCACGCCCATGTATGATAGCAAGAATCTTGCATATGGAGAAGCGGCATGCGACATAGAAGCGTTGCGATAGCTCTGCCCTGCGCTGCGCGATAGCTCGCACGAATGACAATGATACAACATAATGATTCATCCGGCTCCATGGTTCGATGCTTTGTGGGAAGAATTGTCGAACAATCAAGTATGCTTGAGGATGAGCGTACTCACCAGCAGTTAGGTCGATCAAGCCATGATCGCTCTGAATACTCTCGACCCCGAAACTTGAGCCGCAGCACTACATGAAAGCGATACACACAGCGGACACGCTCGACAGCTTCCGGCTTAATCTCGATCGCCATTTCACGTGCGCTCGTGTACAGGGTTGAGCCAATCTTAGCGTTCCTCCGCTGACAAGGGCGTTTCCGACGCGTCGCGAACTCTCGATGCCACGACAACAGTCGTGTCTTACTTGCCTACATTTCATCTAAATGTCGGAGGCCGAACAGCTCTGTCTCGTTTTGAAGTGGGCGTACCTTGACAGTCTTGACTGTTATTGATTAATTGTACAACCAGCTTGACGAAGCTGAACTAAAAGCGTCGGTTGCTAGAAGGCTCACCTTCGGTGTGTACGCCAATGCCTTGTTGCTCGCTTGCACGTATTTCTCTAATGGCTAGCAGACTCGTACTTTTCCACAATGTCTCACGCGAGCAATGACGGCGATGGCTCAGAACAACGAGAATCATCTGTTGCTTCCAGCACTTCGTTGGACAACTTGGAAGAACATCAAAACTATCGCGAGGTAGCAAGTCCAATCCCGGAGCCAACAACAGTCGTTCAAGCCATCCACGGTTCCACTCAGGACCGAGTTTACACTCTGCTCCTGGAAATTGTTACCACCATCCCAGCTGCAAAAGCCCTAGCAGAAGAGCGGCTTCTCCTCCCCATCGAAGCAAAAGACAGGTCCGTAGCAGAAGCAGAAGCAGAAGCGTCAACACAAGAAAAGCAACCAATTACATCTCTGAAACGCAAAGCTTATGAAATATGCAAAAATTGCAATGCAGAGTATCAAGTGAACGACAATCGCAAGGGCGATTGTGTATATCACGACGGTACGAAAATGACTTCCGCTTCTTTTCACCTTTGCTCAGCCAGCACTAACGTAAAATCTCTAGGCAACAAAGAGGTCAATGACGACGCTGATACCTGGGCCGACCACGATGAGAATGTCCACGGGCACCCCGAAGATTTAATGAGTGATTCCACATACGAAGAGGGTTTTATCTGGGATTGTTGTGATGAAACCGGCTCTGCAGATGGCTGTGTCGTATCGAAACATGAGCCCAAAGAGAGTCAGGATTCGAATAAGGCGAGAAAGATCTTGCAGCCGATTTCGAGGAACGTTGTGCACGGTATCGTTAATGGTACTGCCGCGGAGGGTGCGTTCCGAGGGCCGGGTGGGAGAGCTGTGATGTGATCACAGTGGAGACAAACATTTGCTGTAATCTAGGCTTTGGGAGCCGCTTCCCATGACTACTTACGTTCAAATGTGTATTGATATATAGGAGGAACAATTCTTGAAGCACAAGATCTCGATCACCTCCACGTTCTCACACGTGCTTTTGATTGAGGCCACTGACGTACTTATGCGTACAAAGCTCGCAAAAGTGGTTCGTAAATAGAGTTCGGATCGTCTTCTCTTGGACAAAACGACAGAACCAATGGTTCATGTAAAAACTGTCGATCGCCTCGGCATGCACAGCATGTGCGTTGCGGGCACTGATGTACAAAATGACTTCTCTGTCCTGCTTGCTTTGACATAGCAGCAAGCGACAACACAGCAACACAAGTCTTCCAGAAATCAACACAGCCAACATGCGTCTCCTCAACCTTCTTCTCCTGGCACCACTGGCGATCGCCGCCCCACTCCAAAAACGAGCAACAGCACAAGACGTCAACAACGACATCACAGGCATTGACACCGCAGTCCGCCAACTCACAGCAGCTGTCCAAGCCTACCAAGGCGGGATCGAAGAATCCTCGCCAATTTTTGACGCTGCACTTGCAGTCCACGCCATCAACCGAAAAGGTTTCGCAGACGCCAACGCTGCTCCACGGTTCACCTCCGCAGAATCCAAAGTAATCGTCGACAATGTCAGCAATAGCGTGGGTGTGAGCATTCCTGCCGGCGTGGAAGTAATCAAGGCGAAGAAGCCATTGTTCGATGAGGCGCAGCTTTCTAGTCTGGTGAAGGCGACGATTGATTTGTTGAAGTTCGACCATGAGACGTTCAGTTTGGCTGTTGGTGCAAAGTTGAGCCTTGATCAGGTTTTGCCAGGGGGTGCGGCCGCTGGAAAGATCGATCTTGTGTTGCAGGGCGCTTCGCTGTTTTACACTCTACCATAATCCTCGCTTGTCGACGAACGAGCTGCGAAATTGAAGAGGTGCTGTTGTCCTTGCTCGTAGTCCTTCCAGCCGAATGCTTGCCAATCTGCATGAGACTGCCACCCCTCGAAGCAGTCCCGTAAAGGCATCTATTGTCTCTGAATGCCGCGGAGGCTCCGAGCTGGCCAGCTGGGCCTGGGTGAGGTTATGTCGCAAAAAACTGTTCGAAATGCCACTACCTCCCTCAAGGACTCTGGGTCATGCTTTTTACAGTCTCACTGTCGTCATTCAGACTCCTTGTAATGCTTGCAGCGCTGCTGTGAACCGCGCGTTGTATGGGTGATCGCCACCTCTGAAATCTCCCATCAGTCTACTCAAACCGTCGAGCAGCTGTCTGATTGTAATCTCACTGCCAGCCGGGACGAAGCTCCCAGGTATCACATCATTCTCGATAGGTGTGATGGCCAGGTCCAAATGTAAGCTCGCTGAAGTGTTCATCGCAACGATAACGCCCATAGCCATATCGAACACCTTCTCCATGATCCCCACTCCATGAACCTCCATCGAAGCCAGAGCCAGCTTCTGGCAGTAGCTCAGCAAGGCATGAGCGATGTGACAAGCAAATTCGAGTCGCAATTCCCAGTGGTCCGACTGCTCTCGCAGTAGCTGATGAGACAGGCATAGGTTCCACAGCCGGTTCAACGTCCAGAATTGAGTGACGGAGATATCTGCTTGCTGGCTCTCGAGCAGCTGTAGAAGCGGCAATGGGTTGACAGTCGGCGCAAACAAGATGTTACCAGATATACACGCCTCGCGCGCTCTTCTTTGAGCTCGGAACATTTGCAGCGCTCTGCGGCGATCGAAGGTCTCGCATGATCCGTCGCTAAATCGACAAAATCCGTTCCAGCAATCCGTGACGCTCTCATCGATGGCGTCGAACGTGTCCATGAGGTACAATAAGCCTGTCATGCCCACCGAGTCTGACTGGTCCTGAAAGATGAGCGACGCTATGTACTCGCTTGTCACGTTGGGATCAAAAGCCTGCATGAATCGAGCTGTAATACCAGGCTGACCGCGGAAGCTAATTGCGTGGTTCTGCTGCAGCGCATACGCGCGTTCAGTGACAGAAAGCACCAAATACGTTCGCAGCCACTGTTCTTTGGCTTCCGGTGTGAGGCCGTTATATGATTCGGGCAAGTGGAGGCGCAACGAGTATGCAAGGTCGACTGCCTCTCTCAATCGGTGACGGGCTGCCTTATGCTGATTATTGCCAAAGAGACAAGCGAAGAGGAAGAAGCTGGTCAGTATCATCTCCATTGTTGGATTTTCGCCGAAGTCCGCCGCAACTCGCATCTTGACACATTCTTCCATGAGCATGCGAGCCTGAACAGATCGTGAAGGCATCGAAGCCCTTTCATGAATTTGTACAGGTTGAGTCATGGCAAAGGCACACATGCTGAGTAGCATGGCTCCGTATTGTGGTTCGATGCGGTGTTTGCGTAGCAGCATGTCGGAGTAAATATTCGTCCTGTTTAATATCGGTATAGTCGGGTGTAAGCGTTTGAAGTAGACATCGATCCAAGGTAGTAAGGTCGTCTCATTCACTTTAGCAGGCCAAACATCCGCGGCTTCAGCGAGAGGTGGCAATTCCTGTTCCAAAATAGCAACGAATGGATCTGCAGTGCCTGAGGGCGACTCTGCAGGGAGACTTGGGAATATGAAACCGTTCGGACTAGTCATCATGCCATCTCCAGTAGAAGCACGGCCGGAGTGTTCGGATGGCGCCGAGCGTGGAGCTCCTGCTTGTTGTTGTTGATAGTCGACATCTGCAAAGCCCCTAGGACTGTAGCCGACAGAGCCCTGAGAAGGAGTCGTTGCAGACCAGGGCATCGAATCGTTAGTGTAGCCATTTTCGGCGGGATGGCCTTTGCTATCGAACTGTGCTGTGGAGACGCGGAAGAGATCACTCATTGGGGGGCTTTGCAGCGGTCGCACAACTTCGTGATCGCCGGTAGACATGCTCCTCTGGTGCAACTGGATTTCTGAAATTCGCTTTCCTGCCGGGCCACGCTTCTTCCTCGCTCGATCGTAGGTGCATGTGAAGCCTTTGGCAGCACAAGTCAGGCACGGCTTGGTCATGTCGCAGCGGACCTTTCTGCTTTTGCACTGATCGCACGCGCGATCTGCCGACGTCTTCGGCCGGTTGCTGTTGAGATTGCCATCGGCGGCGTCGAGGATGGTGAACATGATAGCGCATGCATGTTTGGAGCAAGACGCAAGGGCTGGGTGGGGAGCGGAGAAGAGTGATCATCAGACTGCGGAGAAGCAGAAAGTCTGTGCCACATGGCTTGACAGGGATCGCATGTCCGATTGCCGTCCTTTAGCGAGTGGCTTCTGTTTATGCTGGAAGTCTTCATCAACAATAAACACTGACGGAGCCATCTCACCCAACATCGATCGAGGAACCCAGTATTGTCTCTGCATACGAGGCCCCACAACATGTCGTGGACGCAGAGGGGAAGCTGAACAGCACAAGACTTTGATGGCGAGCTTGTGGCGCACGCCTTGTCTGCTGAGGCGCACTCTTAACCATGGCCACACCCTGTCATTCATGACCTTGCGATACCACGACCGAAACTTTTCATGTACTCAGCAAGTTTGCCAGCATGCCACTACGACCGCTACCGGTCGAGGCGCCGAGGTATTTTGCATGCGCAGAGAGGCTCTGACGAGGCCACTGGCAGTCAAAGTCTCATACCTGCCCCCTGACCCCATTGCTCTGGAAGCTTTGAAGGCCAGAAATGCGAGCCCCTTCTCTATTTGGCAGGCATCTGTTGTGAGAGGCGCGGCTACTGTAACGACTGCTGTCCAATGTATGGCCGCATATCTTCTCTCCTTGGAAGGCATGAGGCAGGATGATGTGCAACAAAAAGTACAGACCGACCAGGCCGGCAGAAGGTTGTTGCATTGGCTATGGTCGGGCATCGATCGATCGGATGAAGTGAAGTACACGCGCCACATCAACGACGCCGTGACTCATCCTGCATTTCAGTTCGAGTTGTCATACTTTCTGATAGAAGAAGGCAATGAAAAGTATTTGTGGGACTGGATGCAGACCGATGCGAGAGAGTTTGACGACCCGAGCACTTATTCCGCTCACCTCACCGACACCGAGAAGGAAAACGCTGTACAACGAGAATCCTTGTGGCGCGCATCGCTTGTGAGAAGCATAATTCGTGTGAGACTTCACCAGGCACGTGCGTATCGAACTTGGTCCGCCGACATCGCGCTTCGAGACTTCTGGACTGCTCATGATCTGAAAGCGCGGTTCCCCTATGCCTCTATTCAAAGACGCATGTCGTTGAGACCAGCCATGGTAGAACTGTGTAACAATCTACCGAGCCGCTATTACGGAAAGACCGACACTGCCCAATGGGACCGATTTCGAAATTTTGTCAGGTTATACGACCATTACAAAGTCCAGCGCTTGACAGATGTGGATTGCGCACGAATGGATCTTGCCCATCCGAAGTCACCAAATTTGGAGTCTACGATGCGCATTGTCAGAGCTTTGCCAAAACAATTCACGACCAATTCGCCTTCACGCCATGAACTCAGTACTCACAATCATCTTGAGACTCTATTGGACATTGCCGAGATGTTCGCAGCCAAAAGAGGCATGATAGCTGAGCGACATGAAATTGAAATCGCTCACACTCGTCTGATGCAAGTATGGAAACCACATATCTGGCGGTATAGATACGGGGCTGGCAATGAGAATCAACTTGTCCGTCGTGTGTTCAGGGGTTAAGGCTCACAGTGCGGCAGCAGGAATATACTCGCAGGCTTAAATCGCCCCTTCGAACATAGGCCAGTTTCTACCGCTCAGGGTCTGGCAAATGAGCTGGCCTCTGGCGGACACTCCAGTCGAACGAGTGAAGGTTTTCAAACAGGGGCTGATCTGCAATGCTCGCTGAATTGGAAAGTCCCCAGCTTTACTCCGTTCGAGTTCAGTACCAGTCAGCATCAGCATCATCCTCGGTCAGTGCTGCCAGCGCACTGAAGTCATTAGGCTGTGCGTAGAAACGTTGAATCTCTGTCCATCTCATAGGTGGCCCGAAGCTTGTCGGCATTGTGCCTTCCGGCTGAGACAAAGCGATATTTCTATCACCTTGCAGTTTTGCAAGATCCATATGCGTAGTGGTTGCGCCACTGGATCCTGCTGGCGCCCTGCTGGACGATTCTCTCAACAGGGAGGGCTTCGCCGAATCGAATTGAACTTCAGCACTTTCCTTTTGGCAATGGTCTTCGTACATCTCATCCAGAGTAAGGATGTAGCGTCTTTTGACAATCAGAGGGACCATGCATGCCAGATTCTCGGGGGAGGTTGCAATATGGTAGATTTTCGACTCGACCTTCCCGGCTAGCTTCGCGCCCATAGAAAGCAGAGCGCCCCACAGGTCATCTGCTGGCTCGAATTTCGAATAGACACGATGCCAGCGAGGGACGACATTATTGGGCAATTCTGTAGCTTGCTGTAAAGCGATGAGCCAGACATATCTGTCTCCAGATCGGTCCTGACAGCAGTTGAGTTGCACTACATCGACAGCCAGACCCTGCACGGTAAGCTGCACTGCATCTGTCTGGAATTCTAACCCTCTGTTGCTGATCCTGTAGGGAGGCCGAGGCTGGAGAGACACGGGCGATATCATGCAGCTATTTCTGAATGCATGTGGACTGCTTGCCAACACTGGCATTGGACCATTATTGCGACTCGTCCAAGCAAATATGGACTCGTCATCGTAGTTGCTGATGATCTGTTCCTGAAGTCGAAGGAAAGCCCTCTCGCCTTCTCCATACAGCAAAGGCATGTTGATCTGGAAGATGCCTAGCAGGCAATACGCGATGTCCTCTAGGCGGGATGTCTGTCGACGAGCGGCCCATCTCATTCGCAACGCCACTGTGCACCTTAACATTGCTCTGTGGTCTCCGATGCACGACTCTGGAATTGTCGTTATTTCGCTGATAATCCGACGTCCATGCGAGGATGCAGTATCGAGATTCGGCAGAAGCTCCCACTGCATCGTAGTGAAGAGTACACGGCATGGGAATAAGAGCTCTTGTAAGGTCCATCCGCGCATGAACCATTGACTTTTGCGAAAGTAGTCTTCGTGAGACTCCGCGTCAGCTAATGCGGGCACGTCGCTCAGGTAAGCAACACAGAATTCGGCATTTCGATACCACTTCGCCATGGAATTTATCGCCTCAGATAGCTCGGCGCTTGATCGCTTGTCAATGCAGCACGTATCGACCCAGCACCACTTTACCGGTGGCACTTGGCCATCCTCATAGAGCTCCGGCCGCTTGAGAAAGTCGCAAAAAGATTGGATCTTCTCGATACCGGCGCTCGCTGATCTCGGTGTGCTGATGAAGTCGACGTATGTCGTCTCAGCTCCCTGCCATCGATGAGAGAGGCAAGCGTATCTCGGCGGGAAAGCGTTGAAGTTCCGCTGTTCCAGAGTGTGGATATTGATCAGACGCATGACTGGAGTTTGGAAGCAGAGATGATATGAGTCACCCCGAAATGATGTTGTAGGTGCAACGAATCGACAGCAATTCAGCCAGCTGAGCTGCCGCCAGGTCGAGACCTCGAGCTGCAGGATTGTGCGCCACCACCGCCTCAATAAGCATTAGGCCAGACTTCTGCTTCCTCGCCAGCTGCAGGACTGAACGAGACTCAATACAGAACTGATCATGTCACTTGTACCCGTTGAGCTCTTGTTAGAAGAAGCAACATCAACACATGAACAGTATTTGTACGCGACGCTTAAACCATTCTCGAATGTGCTACTGTACTGACCATTGGTGTCGGCAACGAAGTTGAACTACGGTGTTTTACTTTGAGTGGCGATATTCACTCTGGCATAAGTAAAGCAAGCTCCTCTTCACTCTCCAACTCATCCTCCCAATCCATCCCGCAGTCAATTCCAATTACACTATCCCTCCTCTGACTCCCCTCCAATTCCTCTGTCAAACGCGCCACCTCTCCCTCCAACTCCCTAATCCTCTGCTGTCTTCCATTCGAAACCCATCCTCTATTCCCCGTCGTGAGCGCGTATAGCTCCGCCCGACGGACCACCAATCTCCAATCGCACACGAGATCGTGCTCGGCGCAGAGCTTACACCTTGCTTCCATGGCCACAGACTCGAGGGCAGAGAAACTCGCCAGAACTTGCAAGAGAGGACTGCTTCCAAACTCGAATTTCTCCTCATCGAGAACATCCATCACCTTACAACTCCTCTCAAAGCAATCTCCCAAAACTTCATCTTCGTCACCCTGCGTACCTCGTAAAACCCTTTGACTCCCAGAAGCAGAAGCAGAAGCAGAACCCATTCCGAAAGCCCTCCCCACATTCCCCTAACCTCCACACTCCTCACTTCACCCCAGCTCGCTTCAGAACCTTCAGGACCTCAGTCTGGTCTAAGTCGACAGAGACATGCCAAACCTTTCTCAAAATCCTAGCATTCTCCCCAGCACCGACAAACCACCTCGCAGCCTCCACAGACTCGAAATACCATGTGAGAGATTCCAAGTAAGCTTCTCTCGCCCAGTGCTGTAAACTGGAGGAAATTCTCATACTTGCGAGGTTTTCTGTTACTTCAGGTGGGAGTTTCCCGCTTTCTGGGATGTGGGCGTCGTTTCTGCCAGAGTGTACGTGGCGAAAGATGTCGAGGCGGAGTTCTGCTGGTATGGACGAGAAGGGTGAGGCTTGAGAGAGTGGAGACATGGTTGCTTGTGAGAGTAGTTTGCAAATGGTGATGTTCGTAGCTCTGATAGAGAGGCGATGTATCCTTTTGTGCGATACGGATGAGAGGGAGCTGGGAGAGAGCGATGTGTTCGGAGAGCAAGGTATCTTAAGGACGGGACGGCTTGGTATACTATGGCCTTCGCCAGACTTTGGGATCGAGGTCCTTCGTGAGCACTCTTTGAATAAGGTTTATACTTTCAAGGACAGAATGCTACCGAGCTTCTGCTGAAAAAGTTGTTTTGCAAGCCATCGTGGTTGGATGCCATACAGCATGGAGTTTGACGAAGGCTGGTAGTAGGGCGCTAATGGAGTGCTCGCTTGTGCTGCAATTAGACTCGAGGGTGAGCACATGTCATTGACCGCGGAGGGGAAACGGACAACTTATACCTACGCGGAACGGGATCCATATCAAAGTGGGCGCTTTCTTGGCAGGCAGCGGCAAGATTGATCAATCCTAGGCACCGAGCTGGCCAGCACTCATAAAGCTCATTGGTTGGATGACTCACGAGCTTCCTCTTGGGATGTTGTGTTTAGTGCCCGCCATACTACCATATCTTGGCAGAATTTGAGGCCTCACTGCTAAAGATAGTCGCTTCGCGTTTTTTTGTTGATCTGTCCAGTGCGATTACCATGTTTCTGTCCAAGCCTGTCCTCTATAATGCAATACCTGATGGCCCACTCGACCTGACCCACTCTGTTTCGACGCGGAAGTAGACCCAGACCCAGCGCCGTGTAAGTTCCAGAATCTCGAGCAAGAAGATGCCGCCTTCTATGCCATCCAGTTTCACCAATGCAAGTGACAGTTTCCACGACCAAGCGAACCGGATACCGAGATCAAACCCCACGAGCAAGTAGTAGATGACTGGTTGCCTAAAAATCCGGTACTGTCGAAGGCCGTAAGGGGACTTGTGACGATGTCTTGAGAGGAGGGTCAGATCCCAATCCATGCTAACATCCCACCAGAAGGAGTAGAGTGAGTTGACGAGAGCTGCCAAGCGCCTGAGCAAATCATGTCAGTACAAATCTCCTCCACTGCCACGCGTCTGTCAAACATACCAAAACACCTTCCACGTCGGATCCTTCCCACTAATCGAGCTCAAAATAATCACCGGGAAAGCCGTCGCATACTTCAACGCGTTCGCCCTCTGCCCTTCAATAATACACTGCCTCAACCGAATCACAAACGGCCAAGCAATCGCCAACGGTACAATAAACTCATGCCCACAAGCGCGATCCGGTTTATTCGTCGTATGCATCCCCTTCAAAAACATACAAATCACAACCAAAATCTCTGAAATCGGCTTCGAATACGAAGTCAGAGCATCTGCCAGCAGAACGTCTCCAAATTTCTCTCCCTTGGGCTTCGCGATTCCCCCTGGCGCGCATCGGATCAGACCGGTGAATAATCTGGCTACGCCGTGCGCATTGTTCGTGCCGAAGACTCCTCGAGCCCATGGGAGTCGAGGGAGGAAGAAAACGGCCAGGATGACGAAGAACAACAAGTTCGGGATCCAGTCGTACGCAATTACAAGATCGGTATCGCCCTGCGTCAAAAACCAAAACAACACGATCGAGCCTGCCCAAAGTCCACTCAATAGAGTCGCAAGCCGGTACGTAGAAACATGTAACGGCGGCTCATCTTGCGTCGGTCGCGTGGGATAGTGTATGAGCGTGTAAATGTCGATATTCAGGAGATGGAAGCCATGAAGGTTGAGAGCCCAGAACCAGAAGCCGAGAATGAATTCGAATTGTAATCGGAAGGGAAGAGGAAGTACCCGGCTGAAGGCATCTGGTCCTTCCGCCGGGCTGGGCTTGTCCATGTCCTGTGGTGGATTTTTGTTGAAGTTTTGATGATTGTCTGGGAGAAGTTCGTTCTCAAGTTGAAGTGTGGCTTCAACCATTGCCTATCCCTGCAGCGGCTGGCGCCGCGGCGGCAAGTGGGTCACGTTTCGCCGATAAAATGCCCTCACGCGATCGAGTGGAGAACAATTCAAGAGTTCACTGTGAAGATGCACGACAGTAGAGCATAAAAATGATAGTCTTTTAAGAGCTACAAAAATGCATCGATCGCAGGAGTGGGTATCTTATCTAACATGAACAAAAGCCAAATGCTGTCGTCTGCCGAGACCTCTGACGCGACCTCTCCCGCGCACATCTTCTTCCTCAATATCATCTGCCTGTAAACTGTCTTCTGGATAGTTGGAGCTCGAGTTCGAAGCCATCGAGGCCAGTGATGTGTCACTTGCCACTCGATTCTTCCTCGTGAATTGGCCCGTAGGCTGATAACATCCCACGTTGATGTTGGCCCATTTTCCTGGGGTAGATTCGTGGTAAACTGCTTGCGGCACTGCAGACTTCTGCCTGTCAGACTCTGCAGTCTTCTGCGCTATGTCAAAGTCGAAGTGGAATCCCGCAAAGGTACTAAGATCTGATGCGAGCTTCTGAGGCAGATCCATGGGCGCGTTAGAATCCGATGCATCTTCCGAAAGCGAATTGCCGCAATTGACAGGTCCTGATCGGGACTTGATCCGTTTGTGTCGTTGCATTCCATTCGTGTGGCGCAACTTTCTCATGGGCACTGCAGATTCGGTGAGAGAAAGCTGTTGCATCTCCAAAGCTGGAGCATCTGTCCACTTGGACTGTGGCTGCTCGAACGGCGCGGCCTTCGCCTCGTCGAACTTTGAGTCGACATTCATGATGCTGTCAACAGGGGAAGACTCGCCGACTTCACTGCCTTGCAACTCATGAAGTGTCTCGCAGAAGGTGCCCTGGGTTGGGGATTTTGTCGAAGGCGCCAAGATACTGTTTCTCCGTGAACTGTTCCTTCGCGCCAGACTGCCAACCACAGACCTGTGTAGAGTACTCACACTGGATCGTATGGAAGCAGTACGAGATAAGGTCAAGGACCTTCTGAGTGGAGGCACAGCGGGAGTTGTCGAAGGCGGGCTAGGATCATTCTTTGGAAGTGCGTTCATGGAGAAGTAGTCGGCGGCACAGCTTGCCTCGCAATCAGGATGAATGGAGATCCTGTCCTCCTCAAAAGACTTTCGCACTTCCTCCACAGCAGCAAGATACTGCGCTGCATGATGCTGCTCGGGTCGTGGAACAGTCAGGTGATCTTCAGGCCATGCAGGACATGCTGGATCCAGAACGCAGAGGGGATAAGTCGTGCCTTGTGTGTGACGGACCTCAGCTGGCGCTTTTGTGATACTGATCAACAATTGCAGTACGCTGTACACCAGGATCCATCGAACTTTGCGAGCTTCAGTTGCCGGAAGCTTCTCTTCGTCTTTTAAGTTTTCGAATCGAATATATTCTTGCACCAAACGATTGCTCGTCACACTGCTGTCGCTCTGATTACTTGCTTTTGATAGCGCCTGCCTTGGAGATGACTTTGGCGGGCTGTTTGTATTCGATCGGCTCACACGCAAGGATCCGAATGTTCGCCGAGGTCCGGTGGTCCAGCTCTGTGTACTCTTTTGTTGCTCTGGCAGAAGAGGCATTGTGTACGGCAAAGCAGCAAACCCGTGGCGACGATCAAACGCATTGAGATTCTGAGCGACACACAATCCACCTTGAGAGCCAAGAATGCTAGCATATTCGTCGGTAGATTTCGTGTCTGCGAGGTAGATGTAAAGGTTGTGGAAGTCGTTGTACATGCCGTGCCACAGTCGCTTACCCCAAGGATCGTTCGCGTCCGGAGGGAAGTAGCCGTTGATCTCATGCACGTAGAACAAGTGCAATGTAGTTCGAAACCTGTCGAGATGATCTCTCAATTGCTTCGACAAGCCAAGCTTGTCTGGTCCAAGATCTTCCTCGAGAAAAGTGCCCAAGCTCTCTGTCACACCAACAATATGAGCCTTCATGGCAATCGCAGATCGTGCCAGCATGTCTTTTGTTCCATCGCATAGCTGAGCGTAGTCCTCACTATGGACTAATCGCTCGTACATGCCCACGCAGTGTGTGAAAGTCTCCGACCACAGTTCTCTCGCTTTCGTCTGCTCTGCAAAGTACAACGATGCTGCTGCATAGTCCGGATTCTCCACATAGTTGCGGTAGCCCTGCTCTTCACAGTACGTATGGAACTTCGACTCGCAAGCGTCGTCGACCTGCCAAAGCTGAAGCCGATGCCACAGCTGAGTGAGCGCGCTACCAAGAGTCGAGCCCACCAATGGCACGCCGAGCAGGAATGCGAAGAAGTTCCTCGTGGTAAGATGAAACGAATGAGCTTGTTGCCGGGTTGGATACGGCGGCGATGGAATGTGCAGTTCAAAGCACCCATGTTGACTGCCATTGACGGAGCCGCTGTAACCACTATCGGAGTTGTCGTCCTCGCTGGTTATTGGACTAGCGGGAGTCGGCCTATGGAGGCATTGTTCGAGCAGGAAGCGGCTTTTGGTTTGCTCGACGACTTTCAGAGGTACTCTGAGACTTGGTCCACGGCGGGAAGTGTTAGCTGCGTAGAAGTGTACTAGGCAATCTGCGTCTTGGAACCACAGCTCTTCGTCTTTGCGTAAGTGGTCCCAATGCTCGGTCTTGTTGTTGATGCCATCGAAACGGCCAATGTGTTGAACTTCGCCACGAGAGTTGATTGTCGGCACGCTGTCGAGAGTGAAGGACCGCACATAAGGCTCCCGCTGCATCGCCATATCACAATCCCCAATTAATCAATCAAGCGACCGGCGTTGCCTCCTTCGAGCGAGCCTTGTCCCGAGTAAGTGGAGTGGTACCAATTGGAGTCGGTAGGGAATTGTTTATCAGATATGCAGCTGGCGGAGCTGCATCGGATGCATGCTGGGTACAGCAGAGTGGTTCATGCAAGGCCTCCCCGAAGCCGATCGCAGTGCTGGAAAGCCAACAATTCGTGCAGAGTGGAGTCGTAGCCGTGGTGCTGTTGCAGGGATTGCGGACGCATACAAAGAGCTCCGATGCACTCATACAACGCGCAACACGCGTCTGGATGATGAGCAGAGGGCGGTCTCGCAGGACATTCGAGACAGCGACTGGGGAATCCAGATGTCACCGGGACAGGCATGGCACCGAGCGCGAATGCGCTGGTATATGCCCGTGCATGTCTCGAATGAGAGGCCTATCAGGCCACACCTGCGCCTACAAGGCCCGAGGCGCTGGCCAGAGCTGCCGAGCCTTTTGGTGGCGGCGAGCGCGCTGGACGAGTGGTGACGAGGACAAGCGGGCACTGCATGATGCCCTCGGCCAGTCTGATTCGCCTCTTGCAGTCGACGTACAGCGAGCCACCGTCCGCGTTGGGAAAGTACACGTACCAGACGGGAAATGCAAGTTGGAGTCGGTCTGATTGCACAAGTCAGCGCGTCAAACCACGTCCCAGCAGATGCGGCTCCCGACATGGGCACAGCGATAGCCGACTCGCCGCGCCGAGTTTAATCGATCACGGATCTCGCAGCGTCCGGTTGCGCAAACGTCATGTCGGCCGATCGACATTGGAGGCGTGCTATTTCCTGCCTCTCCTCGTCCACATCTTGCTGCTGCCCTCTGTCGCATGGTCGAACCGGCCACGCACGCATGATTCATCATTTGCGCGAGATGAGCAGAGCGCACAGCACGACAAGTCCTCAACGGGCGGGCGTCTGCAGAGTCCCCAGGCGGCTGGAGCACGACCTTCCATGCAAGCCCGGACACGCCGCGCGCCACTTCTCTCCATTCTCCCACGTGTCCCCTGGCAAGTCCCGTTGAGGTATCTTCACCTCGCTTCGCTGAGCGATTTCAATCAAGTAGAGTTGATGGAACTCTCGACAGCAAAACTCAATTTTCTCCGACAGATCTGAGCAAGATGTCGTGCTGGAGACAAATTCCCGCAGCTCCTTCCCAGCCAATGTCTCGACGCAGCAGCTCTTCCTTGCAAAATTCGCGGGTACACAGACGCCCAGCCAGGATACACCACGACCATTCGGCTCAACCCGAGCACGCGCACGCGTTGCTGCTGTTGCTGCACGTGCCGTGAAACAACGAACATCGGTGTACTGGGGAATCCTCACAGTTTCAAAACGGCCTCAACAGCATGTATCATGCCTGCCCGGAAAAACAGCCAGTCCACGTTCGCGACTTCCCGCCAAGCATATTAGCAAATGCTGCGTCGCTCGGCAAACGCCAACGGAATCCTTCGACGCGTAGTCACCTTGAGCACACGATCACGCCGCTCTCCCATCAGCTGCACTGATCGGTCCTCGATTATCGTGCTGTAGTCACAAATGACGACAAATCGCCAGAACGCGTGGCTTACAACGTCGGTCAGACAAACGGATCGCGTATCCTGCAACACCGGAAGGGTAGCAAGACGCCTCCTCCACTCCATTGGAACCCATTGGACTCAGCGCGTTTGTCGGACTAACCACGTGCATGTGTACGCGTTGTGGGTCAGACGGTTGTTTCTCAAGTCGTTGCAATCAACGGGCTCCAAGGCGAGCCACGTTGCACGAACAACTTCGCGGTAAGCGCCACTGACTTGAAACATAAGAAGTCACAGGTACTTCCTCCTACGCATCCATGACCTAGGCATGCAGTAGGGAAATCCCACCAGGCACCAATGCTCAGCCCTGAGAAGAACCAGGAACAATGTCTACAAAAGTAAACAACTACACGTCTCTGGCCCTGTGACCATTGGAAAGCGAGAATTCGGTACGAACGCCATGGCGCAAAACTTGTCCCCCGCACGACATGGACGCGGCGGCACAATCAACATTCTTGAGACATGACATGCAAAGCCCTAGCATGGCAATGACCAGGCTCCTCCACTACGCGTTGTTGATTACCTGCAGTCAGCAGTTGTGCATACGAAGGCGGAGAATGACTGAAACCACCACCATGCCGTCGGGTGTTGATCGCCAGGTAAGCTGTCGCGGTGGCAACGATGAGTGGCAAGCTGCCGGGCCTGCTGCTACGATATCGCATCGCCAGAAAAGGAGCTCCACTGTTGAGAGCACTTTGCCTGCTCTGATACTGATCACGCCTTCCGACCTGTTCTCAATCTTGGCATGTGATGCATGCAGGCCTAGCGTCTGAAACTGAAGACCGGAGTCTCGATGAGCAGTGAACCGCCGATGCGTGCAACTCGCGAAGAGCGGTCAATGGAGTGGCTCACAATGGTCTCGCCCAGATCCATGCTATGATCTCGCAGTCGTCTCGTCAGCTCTCGAAATTGCCCAGCCGTGTTCACTGTATATAAGTCCAACGTCAATATCTCACTATGCCCCCAGCTTATGCCATTGACTCTGCTACACTCGCGAGAAAGGCTCCGCAGCAGCAAAGATCTCAGCACAGCAGAGAAGACTCCATAGAATTCTCTCTCATCATGACATAGCAGACAATCACAGCAAGCAAATCCTTCATACTCAAGATCTCAACAACATCGACACCAATTCCAATTCTCCGCTCCTACTTCTTTACAGAGAACAGAAACAAAGAAAAAAAACGATCACGCATCTGCTGTAATATCCCTTCGATCACCCCAAAATTTCTCGAAAATCCTCCCCATTTCCTCGTTTTCGACCACAAGTCGCTAAATTCTTCAATGCCAATGCCAATGTCATGAACCATTCTATTTTTCTCGGCTGCAGGAATGCCTAGAGATTGACGAAGTCTTGGAACAGAGCAGGGGAGAGGGAAGTTGCCAAGCTGACCAAGCATACCGCAAAGACTTCGGCATTTTGCGGAGACTGTTAATGCTTGCCATCCTAAAGGGTACCCATGTTCAGAGTCAATTTTGACCTCACTTATTACATGTGCATGTACATGTACAGTAGGATGGCGATTGATGGTGCTATGATGCACATGATGGATCCGAGGGGATAGGGTATGGATGGGTGATGAGTGCTGTGAGAAGGTGAAGGGAAGACGTTGACTTGAGAACGCCACCCGAATCATCTCGCGCGCAAAGCAAGTAGAACTGTTGTGGGCACAAGGAACACAAGTCGAAGCCGAAGAATATCATTCAGCGAAGATGATAAATCGACGATCAGAAGAAGGAAGTGGAAGAGGTTAGTCAGTGACGAGAAGGCAAATAAAGCGAGAACAATTCTTGAACGAGAGACAATTATACAATCGCTACGTCAAAAAAAGTCTATGAAACAGGATGCTCGCTTTCATAAAAGTCCCGGGTATCATCATGTATGTGCCGTTAACCATAGTACAACAAATCCAGCTTCATCAATCTAAGAGAAGTGAGGAGTGTTGAGGAGGATACCCATGGTGATACCACCAATGAGACCAGCGATTGGGATGGTAGCGATCCAAGAGATCACGAGGAGACCGACTCGCTGCCAGTTGACTGCTCTCCAAGTTCCGTTGCAGAGACCAACACCGACGGTGGCACCAGTGATGCACATGGAGGTGGAAACTGGGAGCTTGAATTGAGAGAAGAGCAGTACAGTGATGGCGGCACCCATCTCCATGGAACAGCCACGAGAAGGCGAGTGGTAGGTAATCTTGTTACCCATGACCTTCATGATGTTGTAACCGTAGGTGATGAAACCGATGGAGATGGTGGCGGCGAGGACAGCGATTTGCCAGGTTGGGACTGGGAGCTTGGAAGCTGCGGCGTCGCCGGTCCTCCAGGCAGAGTAGATGACGGCCCATGGAGCGACAGCGTTACCGACATCGTTGGCACCGTGAGCGAAAGAGGCGGTACAGGCGGTCAAGACTTGGACGAAGGAGTAGGCGTGTTCGACCTCATTGGGGTACTTTGGTGCGTGAGAGTAGACGCGAGACATGCGGTTGCCCTCTGGAGTACCAGAAATACCGGCCTGAGCAGCGTGGATGTCGTAGTGAGAACCGTAAAGAGCACCGACAACGATCATGGCTGGGATGCGCTTGATAGCGATGGCCATGTTCTTGAACTCGTAGATCTCACCAGATCCCTGCTTGTTCTCGTGGAGGTAGCGCATGGCCCAGGCGAGAGGACCACGGCCGTTGCGGAGCTTGCGGTGGAGCTTCTCGCGGGCGTCGACTTGAGCTTGCTTGTAGCGGGCCTGGGCTTGCTGAGCCTCAGCCTCGCTGAGGGATTGGACAGCTGGAGAGGCAGCTCCCTTCTCGAAGATGGCGGACTCGACGACGGTGCTCTCGGTGGACTGCTTGTCATCCTCGTCGTCGTGCTGCTCAACGGCGTAGTTGGGCACAGTGGCGACAGCGTCGCCGGTAGGTGGAGCACGTCTGAAGAGAAGTGGGCCTTCGAAAACGTTGTACCATTTGATCGAAGCATCGCGGCGGATGACGCGCATGTACAGGAATGGCACGAAGAAGATGGCAGACAGGACTGCAAGAGCAGCACCAGTGCCGACGGTAACACCAGCAATGAATGGCGGTGGCTTGTCGTTGAGCTTGAGGTTTGGCGATCCCTTGTACACGATGGAGAGCGTGCAAATAGTTCCGGCGATGAGGAAGAAGAATGGAGCAGTCCAGACCGACCATGGGATTGGGTTGGAGCGCATGTGGACCACGACCTTGATCAGCATGAAGATGGTGGCACCGAAACCAGCTGCAATGGCTGGAGCCATGCCCAAACCGGCGAAAATGGCACCGAGACCCTTGCCTCCGTTCCATCCCCACTGAACGTTGCGTGCACCAGCAGTGGCAACACCGACACCAGCGACGGAGGAGATCAGGGAGTAGGTCGAGGAGACGTGGGCGGAGTGGCGTGTGCACCACATGACCCAGATCGAGGCACCAGCAAGAGCGCAGGTGAAAGCCAGCATCTGAACACCGGCGTTGTCACGGAAGGAATCGGTTGGGATAATGCCGTTCTTGATGGTGTCTGCGGTACGGGCACCGACAGTGATGGCGCCTACCATCTCGAAGACGGTAGCGAGGACCATGGCCCATCGGTAGGAGATGGACCTGGAGGAAACGGAGGTAGCCCAGGCGTCTGGATATCAAGTCAGCGGTGCTCAGGTGCGGTCTCAGTAGAAGGCTACTCACTGGCGACATCGTTGGCACCGTTGTTGTATGCATCGAGCAAGGCAAAGAATGTGCCGATCACGAACACGTAGGTGTAATCGGTGAGAACCATCTTGACGGTGGTGTATCAGCTAACGAGTGATACCGTGCAAGGAAGGTGATGGTTGGGGTGAAGTGTTGACAAGATGCTGTGGACTCGAAAAGGTGAATGGTGGTCCGGCTGGGAGGACTATATACCAGAATAATCCTCTGGCTCAACGAGACGAGAAGAGCCTTCTCACGGCGTTCGCCGGGCCTCATTGGGTCGGTACGAGGTGTGAGGCGATCTTGGGATCAACCCACCCTCGACGTCTCGCGGTCGTCGTTCCAGGCGCGTTCTAGCGGCGAGCGCGCATGAGGGTCGCTGCAGTGCCGCCCGCGTCGCAGGTTCGGTGGCCATCGCGCTTGGCGCTGTGGGCGTCCGCGAGAGGATTGCGAGCGCGGTGGCGTCGAGTTTACTTCCGCTGGTGCTTTTGCAACAGAATTACCAGTCCATATCGCTGTTTCCTGGTGTTCTACAGCGCCTTCCATCGACAGGCCTTCGCTCCTGCTGCATCTCTGGGCGATTGCTTGCCTCCTGCCGCAGCGAAGAAATCGCCCAAGTCTGATCCTCGCGCACAAGACCGCTTGTCTCCCACGCGAATGCTGGAGGAGCCGGCCTCAGCTCGAGGAAGCTCGTTGAAGGCGCAGCGAGCGCAAAGCTTGGCGACTTGGCACTCTGGGCGGAGAATTGTGTCAGCGAATCACCTCCCCGCATTCTTCAACGTGTTTGATCTGCTGGCTGACCTCACTTCTCTCTCGATGGAACATCACCTCCGCCAACGCTGACCCTCTTGGCACCGCTCCACCCCGTCGCTGAACTCTTCCGGACAATTCGCTGCTCTTGGTTCGTGTGCTTATGCGCCTCGGCCAATCTTAGCTGCGCTCGACAAGCATCACGTCGTGCGATTGCCCACGCGAGCACATCAGAGTTTGGGCAATCTCGAATTCCCCATCTGTCTAATGAGGCCTGGATGCACGCATGGCTTTGCGAGTAGGATATCTCTTGGCCACGTGGGTGCCTTGTCGTTCTTAACAGGTTCCCTCGACTTAGACATGGATCGCCCATCAACGGTCTTGCCGTTCGAAGGTGTCCTACAATTCATGCCTTATGGATTCGAGATCCAATTGATGTCGCTCTGATGCCGCCTCTTCGGACGACCGACGACCAGATACTCACGCACGCCACCCACATATTCCCCTTGCAAGCTACTGCATCACAGCACGTGGGAGGAATGGCAGCAAGGCTCAATTAGTCTCGCTGGAGGCGTTATTGACGGCGCTCACAACGCATACCCACGGCAGCGCCTGCCCAGTTTTGCTGGCAACCTCCGGCCCGCGGCACCCGTGCATGAATGCTGGCGAAAACTATGCCCTAGCAGCATCGCAGGACTGTCAGACATCGAGCACCTGGGTAACAGCTCTGGTCGGCAACATTGCCTCGATGTCGCTCGCTACATATCGCTGCAGGACTGGGCTCGCCACCTGGCATAGCTCAAAAGATTCTGAGGTAGGCTCTTGAAGATCTCTCCATGAGATCTGCATCGTCCTGGCTCGCAATATAATGCACGTGGTAATAGGGAGGTACGACAGTTGACCGGCCACCCCCATCGAATCTTCGTGCTCACGGTGCTCTTCAGCCTAGTGGAAAGTCAACCCGCTGTGCCTCAGACGGGCATCAAATTCAAAGCCAATTCGGAGCAAGCCCCATAATTATTCCCACGCCGAGCATGACTTCGCAAACCTACGCATCGATCTAGATGGGCCTGGTGACAGGCGAAAGGGCTGCATAGCCGGGGATGCAGGACATGGAGCTTGTTGTGGCGGGCTTCCTTGGCGATGGGAAGGCTATAAGCCGTTCAGCCTAGCAGGCGCTGCCCGAACAAGTGACAGGCAGTAACGATAGCACGTGTCTTGGCATCTTCAGGGCTGGAACAGCACCTGTCGTAGATCCTGATGCTAGACTCTGCATCGTATGCAAATCTCGGTCGTTCTTCATGTTCATCAGTGCTGCCGAATGCTTTTTGTCGTTTGGCGCGTCCTTCTGACCGTAGATCAGCTCGATCTTCGCCACCTGTCAACCAAAATGGCAAGCACAATGGACTCGACGAATCCGCCGTGCAGATATCCTGCGAGATGATCCTTTATGACGGGCAGTAAAGACACTTGGTATTGTTCAGGGACTGCGGAACCCTGGTGCGGTACCACCCTGACGAAGTGTGACGACCCAGCAGCAAGAACGATACCGGTCGCGACCTGTACAATCCGCCCTCTACATCGCCCTGACGAAATATGACGATGGGCGACAACAGTGGTATCGGCCACAGACTGACCTTCTTCGCTCGTTGTAGTACTGAAGGCGGACGACGTCGAGGAAAAGCAAGATAGAGGTGTGTGCGGTGGTTCCCCTGACTGAGTCGGCCGTCCTGGATGGCAAGAGGAAGAGTGCATGCTAAGCAGGACCTCGACAATGCTGGACACAAGATAGCGACTGAGTCATGAGTCCATCCAAGGAGGAGACGGCCAGTCGTCCAGAAATTACACGAAATCTCTTCGTCGTGTTCATGATCCCAACGAAGCACATCATAATTCGCCTCGCATTGCAACCTCTCGTATTGACCCTGATGATAGAGCCTCACTTACGCGACGATACGACACGTTGGGCGAGAGACGTTGTTGCGCAGCAACGATAATACGATTATGAAATCTGGAAGTGAGAAGACCAGGAACCCAACCGTGCGATCATGCCGGACAAGCATCTGGCGTGCGCAATGTCGAGCGACACGGCGAGCAACTGGGAGTTACCGTCGGGCGTCTCATGTGTGCCTCATCACCTCCTGATCTTGGCCTCGCTCACCGAGGTGCGAAATATCTCAATGAACCATGCGATTCTCACCCAGCGACGATTCGAATCAGCCTCATAACCAGCAGAACAAGGTCCGGACCGCTTGAGCCGTCACTTTGAGGGCGAGGGTCAAGCAGCAGTTGGAGCTTTGAGCAGCATCACAGTCGCGGCACCCACTCCACTATCGTCGCACCATCACGCGCTCTCCCGGTAAGTTCCTCTTCCCAAGTAACGATTGACCGTCAACTTGCGAACAACTGCACAGGGACATCGCACCAATAGCATTACGAAACCTGGACGGGTACCAAGGTATGCTCGAATGATTCTCAATCTATGCTGAAGAGCTGCCGTGGATGTAGATTGCGCAACATAAATGGCGCCACGCTCATGTCCTTCGCCCGTATCGACCACAGGACTTTGAGAAGCAATGCGGTTGCCCTTGTCCGAAGTTGCGACCAAAGTGGGGTGAAGAAATACTCTTTTTTTCGTTGACATTCCATTCCGATCCGATGGTAGAGATGACGAATCATATAACAAAGCGACTACTCTCTCTCCGCCGTTCGCGACTCTGTCTGTGTCCGCCATAGAATCGGAGACTGTACATCCGTCCTCCATACGCACGGCGAGGGCCAAAGGACATTTGTTACCGCGCATGGGTAGTGTCGACCCCCCGTGGAACTTCATAATCAATGGCGTTCCGATTTGCCTGTCTGCAATGTCTGCAATTTGTCGGCTCTATTGTGTTGATTGGAAATCTATGAAAGTCGACAGACTTCTCCCCCGCAAAGAGTCATGACAGGATGTATAAAGCTCGTGCTGTTTGGGAGAGTGCAATGCACTCATTTTCGCTTCGATGCGTCACTGGGCCAGTAAGGTTATGTGACGGCTCAGCTTGATGTATAAAGTCGTCAATGTTTCGAGGGTATCGAAGCTTTCATCTCGGCTGTGAGAGTAGGAACAGATAATGGCGAGTGTATGTTCGTCTTGATGGCATTGCTGTAAGTTTGGCAAGCCGATCTCTCGTGACGAAAACTTTCTCTTTCATGGCGACAGTCGCCCACAGCGGCGCAAGTGCAGAGTAGCAAGAGAATGTTACAAGCCTCACTTCCGTGCACTGTGGTTCCTGCGCTCAGCCCATGAGATGTAGCACAATATCGACACCTCGGTCCTCTTCCAATAGTCATTGTCCACGCTCTGAAAAGGCCCTCTTCCTTCTCACAAAACCCACTTCCTTCTGCCATATATCTGTTTCTGCCACATATACAGATATAGCTCTCCTTTTCCTCACATCAACAACCGCCACACACCCAAAATAATCGCCGCCGTACCCGTACACACACCCATCAACCACTGCAGCGTGGAAAACTTCACCGCCTCCAACCTCTCCCTCAACGCCGCACTCTCCTGCTCAATCCTCGTCTCCGTCTCCTTAATCTTCAAATCCTGACTATTCGCCTCCTCTCTAATCCTCCCCTTTTCCAAGTTCAAATCCAACCTCACACTCGCTTGCGTCCTCTGCACTTCATCTCTGAGTCGATTATTCAATTTCGTCAATTCATTCGATAATCTCTCATGACTCGCGCGCGTGAGACTCGATTCCGTACTATCGGCGGATAAGAGCTCGGAGCGGAGTTTTGCAAAGTCGACTTTTTGGGTATAAGTGGCTTTTTCTTGGTCTTCGCGGAGGACCATGGTGCGGGTGAGGTTTTGAATGGATTCTTCGATTACGTCGGAGAGAACTACCATCATTGCGCGGGATTGTTCTTCGGTGAACCCTTCTTGTTGGAGGCGTTGGACGAATTTTAGGGTGTCGAAGTGGTGGTCTTTCGCTTTGGGGGGCGTGGCGGAGAAGGCGCGGCGGGCGGCATGCTGGATGGAGGGTGAGGGTGTGACTGTTCGGCGTTGGGCCCAGGTGTTGCGTGCGAAGGCTGCTGTGGCGGTTGTTCGTCTGGACTCGGAGCACGGAGGAGTGTGAGGTTGTGGGGAGGTTTGTTGGAGGAGAGATGCTGTGGGCCGGATGGAGCTTGCTGTCCAGGCTCGCTGGACGGCGCGAGAGGCCAATGCGGAAACGCTCATGGCTGGGAAGTCGTTGTGTTGAGCCGGTGGTTTTGATGTCGTCTGCAGAGTTCCAGATGGAGATGTTGGAGAAACGTCATGCGGAAGCTGCAGCACGAGCACGAGGAGGAGCGCAACAGGCTGACCCGCAACACACACCCTGGTCGTCGCGCGCCGCCAATGAAAACGCGACGAGTCTATCACCACCGTTATCTCTGCTCTCTTCACTTCACTTCACCTCACGTCCTGGGCCCCATATAATCCGCATCTTGCATGTGACAGCCGCCCCCTCTGCACGTGAGAAGGCACCATCAAAAGCAGCCGGCACTAGAGAAGAAGAACGTTTGCTCAACCGATCCCAAGCACCGCAGAAGCCATGTCTGGTCGCATTACGTTTCGCCGCGCCGAGTCGAGCGGTCGTCTCGGCAATGACGCCGCGCAGCCCGCAAAGCACGTCGAGCACGCACTTTTGATCGCTGCCGAGGAGGAGGGGTGAAGGGGAGGCTTGCATTTTCTTGATCATGAGGTCTGAGAAAAAAAATCCTTGGGTCGCAGCCTTTGTCCAAGCAACGGTAGCCGTTTCTTGACTTCTTGACCTTTTCTCCTTCTCCTCTCCAGCCCCTCCGAAAACGGCGGCATTGTTCTGCTTATAAGAAGTCCCGACGTCTGCAATCCTCCGTATCTGCTTGCCCCGCGCATCTCAACTCTTCGTGAAACTCACTCTCGCGTGAACATTTCTCGGCGCCGAATACCAAGCTCTCACGCCATTTCCCAATAACAAGAAGACACCACAAGAACACCCACTGTATCTCCCACCAGTAGCCTACAAACATACCGGTCGCAATGGCCGCAGAAAACAAACCAACCCTCACCGGCCGCGGCGGCGCCGGAAACCTCAACACCCGCCCGCAAGCCAAACTCCAACACTCCGACCTCGAAACGCCCACAATAAAATCCACCACCTACACCACCGGCCGCGGCGGAAGCGGCAACATGGCCAAAAACGACCCCTCCAACGCCTCCGAAGCCCGCCAAGCCCAAGATGTCGACACCCCCGCCCACCACAACAAAGAAATGGAAGGGACATACCACTGGGGACGAGGCGGACAAGGAAATATGACAACGCTGGGAAAAAGTGGTGCGCAGCAGGCGAGAGATAAGAGTATGGAACGCAAGAGGGAGAAGAGGTTGAGTCGTGGGGAAGAGGGGAGTGAGAGGCCGAATGGAGGGAGAGCGGGGAGTTTTTCGGGGATGGTGAATAAGGGGAAGGAGTTGTTGGGGTTGAATAAGGAAAAGAATGGGAAGAATGGGTCGCAGTTGGCCAAGGAGAATGAGAGTGCGATTGAGTAAGGGTGATGTCCTTTTGGCATGTGGTTGAATTTGATTCGGTGGCGATGCGATGCGATGCAATGCATCGAGAGCGAAAGTGGGCTTTGGAAAGCAATATACCCTATACTCTTTTTTGTTATTGGAGAGGCGGTCTTTGGGAAATGTACTTGATCGGTTTTGTTGCATGCGAGGGAGCATGTGTCTTATCTGCAAAGAATCATACACAGCACGGGCGCGGAGAGCATCAAAAGTCCGGAGGTTTAGCAGACAAGAATCAAAAGTTACAGTTTCTTTCACCCATTTTCTCACAGTTCACATTTTCATGGGACGACACAGCGAGATGTGATGCCACTGCAGTACAATTGTGAGAGTGGTTCACTCAGCAACAATAGAAGAATTGTATCTTCAGAGACACGACTTTCCAAGCGAGAGCTCTGCTATTTCTCTACAGTCTCTATTCTATGAAAATCTCTAAGGGTTGGTCCTATGATCCAGAAAATCTCCCTTCAACATCAAATATAGAAGTCTAATCAACCTTCTTGCTCCTCGCAATTCGGTTTGGCGTATCGGCCTTCTCCATGAAGAAAGCCCTCTCAAGCGCCTTCAACACCTCATCAATGATAATAATCGGCGCACTCCACGCCAACACAATCTTCCACTCCGGCCACCCGAGCGGCACAATTCCAAAGATTCCTTGTAGGATGGGAGTGTACAAGAGCGCGAAGTGAAGAACCATGGAGAGCGTGATGGCGTAGATGAGGATCATGTTCTTCCAGACGGGAAGCGTGAGGAGGGATTCCGATGAGGAGAGGGCGTTCATGGCGTTCAGCATTTCGATGACGACGAGGATGGATAGCGAGATCGTAGACGCGGTCTTGGCGGAGGAGTCGGAGAACATGCTGCAGCCGATCTGAGGGAACGCGCTGGAGCAGCGGTGGAAGTGGGTCTACGACCATGTTAGTATGCTTGGAAATGAATCAGTGCGCAGGGAAAGCTCACCAGTTGGTAGAAGGAGATTTGTGGCCCTCCTTCAAAGAACATGAACCACCACGCATAGCCTCCTACAGTGGCCAAACCGACATAAGTTCCAATGACCATGTACCGGAAGAAGAGCCAGCCGCCGACAAGAGCCTCGTCTCGCTTTCGTGGAGGTCGCTTCATCACATCGTGATCTTTCGGGTTGAAGCTGAGCGCCGTAGCGGGAAGACCATCAGTGACCAAATTGACCCAGAGGAGTTGAACCGGGATGAGTGCCTCAGGCATGCCAAGCGCTGCTGTCAGGAAAATCGACACGACCTCGCCAATGTTTGATGAGATCAGGTATCGGATGAACTGCTGGGTGTTGTTGTAGATGCTGCGGCCCTCCTCGACAGCCACCTCGATCGTTGCAAAGTTGTCATCGGCAAGGACCATATCAGCGGCGAGCTTGGCGACATCAGTACCAGATCCCATGGCGACACCAATGTCACTCTTCTTGAGGGCAGGCGCATCGTTGACACCATCACCCGTCATGGCGACAACCTGGTTGTCAGACTGCAGAAGGTCGACAAGCTTAGACTTATGTCCAGGCTCAACACGGGAGAAGAGAGAAGCGTTACGTGCAGCCTTGAGTTGATCGGCATCGCTGAGCTGATCGAATTGGCGCCCGGTGAAGCTCTTGCCAGTGAGATCCTCGTTAGGGCCAAACACGCCAATCTGTCTGCAAATCGTCTCGGCAGTGTTCTGGTTGTCACCAGTGATGACCACAACGCGAATGCCTGCGGATCGGCACTTGGCAATGCTGTCTGCCACCTCCGGTCGGGGTGGATCCAACATACCGACAAGACCAAGGAAGGTCATGCCTTGTTCGAGCTGCGCGTAATCCTTTGGTGTCTTGGCAGTCTCAGTGAGTGGGTTGGAGATGTTATTGACACTGGCGAATGCAATCACACGCAGACCTTTATTAGCAAGATCCAGAACTTCCTTCTGTAACAATGATGCGTGCTTAGCGCTGAGCTGAACCTGCTCGCCATCGGCTCCGACTATTGTCTGTGTGCAGCGCTCGATGATGGATTCTGGTGCGCCTTTCACAAGCAGACGTCGCACGCTGCCGCCATTGACGAGAACTGACATGCTCTTGCGGTCTCGAGAGAATTCATATGTCCTCAGCTTCTGCGAGTGCGTGGCGTAATACTTGCTCGCAAAGTTGGTCTTCTGCTCAGGCTGCAGGCTTCTCTTTTGCGAGTTGTGCGATGCTTCAGGAGTTCCGACCTTCTCGACCAGAGTTCTCAATGCGCCTTCGGTGGGCTCGCCAACATTCACGTAGTTGCCAGTCTTGCTGTCGTAGGCCAGTTCTGCATCGTTACAAATGGAGGCACATTCGGTGATCTGTGCGATGGTCTTCGATGTGGCAGCTGGCGCTTCAATGACCTTCTCCCCGCGCTTGACAACGCCATCAGGAGCAAAGCTGCTACCTTCTACATCGAGCTCTTCCAATCCAGATTGTCCTTCGTTGATGTATACGATTCTGTTGACGCTCATTTGGTTTGTTGTCAGAGTACCGGTTTTGTCAGAGCAGATAACACTGCAACTGCCGAGAGTCTCCACAGATGGCAAGCTGCGCACGATAGCGTTCTTCTTGGCCATTGTCCTTGTTCCCAACGCAAGACAAGTTGTGATGACCACGGCAAGACCCTCAGGAATGGCCGCGACACCGAGCGAGACGGCAATTTTGAGGTAGTAAATGGCTCCCTTGGTCCAGGATCCGCCAAAAGAATCGTCATTGAAGTGACGGATGTTGATCAACCAGACCAGGATACAGATGCCAGAGATGACCTTTGCCAGAGTGTCGCCGAAATCATTGAGCTTCTCCTTGAGAGGTGTAGGTTGGGAGATTTGAGAAGTGATGCTCTCGTGGATGTTTCCCATCGCAGTGCTCGTTCCAGTGAGGACGACAATGGCATGAGCATGACCTGTCACGACCGTCGTTCCCGAGAACAACATGTTGATCTGATCCTGCTTGACAGCTTGTGTATCCTTGATCGCCGCGACGTCCTTGCCCACACTCTCGCTCTCTCCAGTCAAGATACTCTGGTCGACGCGGAATGAATTGCTGTTGATGCTGAGCAGCCTGCAATCCGCTGGTACTTGGTTTCCAACAGCCACATCCACGATATCACCTGGCACTAAATCCTCTGCCTTCACTGTCTGAATCTTGCCATCGCGTATCACCTTTGCCGTGTTTGCTGTGTACTCCTGCAACGCTGCGATCGCCTTCTCTGCCGAGCTCTCTTGACTGACTCCAACGACTGCGTTCAATATCAGGATGGTGAGTATGACAGCCGGATCGACGAATGCAGTCCATCCTTCTTCCTCCTCGAAAAGCGCGAGAACGAACGATACGGCGGCGGAGCCTAACAGGATGATGACTAGCTGATCCTTGAACTGCTCGAGGATGAGTTCCCATATGGGCGTGGGAGGGTCTTCTGGGATTGCTGTAGATGGATGGTCAGTGCTGCTCTTGTCGCTGGTGCACGATGTCGTTGTGCATACCATTCTTTCCGTACTTCTTCCTCGCACCTTCAACGGCACTCGATGAGTAGCCCGACTGCTCGGTGACATTGAAGTGCTTGAGCACGTCTTGCGGCGAGCGCACGAACGCGTTCTCCATGGCTAGCGCCGATGACGCCTTGCAGCAGGTTCGTGGGTGCTACCACTCCAACACAGCTCTTCTCGCAGCGGAGGGGAAATTCTAGAAAACTTCGCCGCTTCTTATCATGTCCGGCGTGTGGCGACGGTGGGTCTGCGGTGGTGACGATGGTGGTGGGGATGCGACTCAGGACACGTTGCGCCTCGTTCGGCGGAGGATGGCGCTGGAGTAGTCTCACACGTGCACGCGGTGGTCTGGACGAGCTCTCGGAGGGTGCCAGATGTTTCTACGGGACAGCGGCCAAGAGGCCACCTATCGAAGCAAAAACCTACGTTTGCCGACCACGCAGACCCCACGATCGCCTGTTGCATGATGCAGGTCCTGCAG
The DNA here is from genome assembly GCF_019650295.1 of Cercospora kikuchii. Taxonomy (NCBI): domain Eukaryota; kingdom Fungi; phylum Ascomycota; class Dothideomycetes; order Mycosphaerellales; family Mycosphaerellaceae; genus Cercospora; species Cercospora kikuchii. Next base: position 877,365 of record NW_025408590.1, read on the forward strand.
CTGCGGCCATGTCTGACCGGCACCAGCACGCATGCGGCCTGAACTTGGCAGTGAGCTTCCTTCCGTTTCCGGCACTCTTCATCTTCCTCTCTCCTGCACGCCAATTCACTTCGTCAGACCGCTTCGTAGAGCATCCAATATCCTTCACTTTAAAGTCGAAGCTGCTTGGCTTGTTCCATGACTCACAGCAGTCGCCGAACGGAAGACTTGAGCAAGTGGAGCGCAGGGAGCAGGGAAAGACCGCAGCACTGAGAGCGATGCGCTAAACGTTGAGTGAAAGTTTTGGCTTCTGGCTGTCTCTGCGTTCTGAAGGCTCTGATTTGTTCCCCCTGCCGACGCTGGTTGGCACAATGTCCGCTATAATACGCAGAGACGAATCGAACGAGCCAGGACAACCATCTATTGTCGCCACGAAAAGTACCAATCCTCAGCCTGCTGCACGCCTCCAATGTTGAGAAGATGCTACCCTCCTCGGACAATGACAGAGGAGTCATCAAATCGCTTCAAGCACCTGTGGCACCCGATAGCCTCACCACAGTGGCGCACGCACCTCGCTCGAGAAGATCCAGCAGCGAGTAGGTTCCTTTACGCTTGCGCCTGCGACACGTTTGCCGGCCAGAATGCACGGACCGTCGTTCCTGGGCCTCGACTTCTGATAGAACGGAAACTGAAAGGCTACGATACACTCCTCCAATGTCACAATCCTGTGCTTAGGATCGTGGCAAATGTTCTTGGCTTGGACGAAAAAGCAGCGCTCGTCGTCACAGAGGCTGTCGGCGGCGTCAAAAACCTCATCATACTCGAACTTGATCTGGTTGTCGGCTAGATAATGGCAAAAAATGTCCATGCTATGCCAGTAGTCGTCGTATGTCGTTGATATCGTGTACGCGGACGCGTGGACGCACATGAATCCCCACCCTTGCATGAATCCCCACGGATCTTTGGCCTTTTGAATGGTGAAATTTGGAGCGGCAGACCCAGAGAATGTGGTGTCGACCAAGGCGGAGCTGTTGGCGAGAGACGCAGAGAGCTGCTGCTTATTAGCTGAGGCACACAAAAGTGTTCCCGTTGTCTGGCATTCACTCACACTAGGGAGCGCAGCGGCGGCAGCAGTCGTCGCGACAAGCAGCACCGTAACGAGCACGTCGATCAACTTCATGATGTGTCGTGTCGTGTTTGGTTGTGCTGATATTTTGTGGTAGTGGAACAGAAGAGAGGAACCCGAACGAAAGGTGGCAAGGTCATTACAGTTGGCAGTAACTGATGACTTCCCCACATCATCACATGGATGCATGTGAAGTCGAACTTGCCGTTCAGTCAACGGGAAGTCGCTCATGACAATCAGAACTTGAAATCACGACTGATCCGCGAAGCCGGCTGCGGAGATGGCCTGCAGAGAAGAGTGCATAGTCGCTCGTAATCGACCGCAAAATGGGACTTTGGAAACATGCACATTTTCGATCTCTCTGGCGAACTCGGATCCGCAGTTTTTTTTCAGTATCTGAACACGGAGTGCCTGAGCTACGCTACAAAAGGCGGAGACAAAACTGAGAATGCAGGTGAGATCGGACTAAGTTAGGTTACCTTTCACCCTGAGATCGGACGAGTTGCCAGTCACTCAGGAACAAGTCGCTCGTAAACGCCAACACGACGAAACCCGACGAGTTGCAACAGGGAACCGGAAACTCAGAAACATGCACGCTGACATCTGTCTCGCGAACTTGGATCCGCAAATCTCTCAGTATGTCGAGACAGGGTGCCTGAGCTATGCTGCGTGGGTCGGAGACAAGACCAAAATGCATGTGAAATCAGGCAAGGTTGCCATCGACTCAGAAAGGCGTTGCTCGTAGGAGCCAACGATGGCAAACCCGACTATACTGGAATGGCAAAATGGGGGTTCGGAGACAGAACTGAAAACGCACATGGAATCAGGCAAAGTTGCTGTTTTCTCGGAAAGAAGTCGCTTATAAACGCTACTACCAGGAATCCCGATTAATTGCAACTGCAAAATGGAAATTCGGAGACAGAATCGAAAATTCATATAACATCGACAAGGTTGCCATGCACTCTGAGAGCAGTCGCCCGTGAACGCCAACACACGGAACCGCGACTGAATGCAACAGCAACACGGATTTTCGGAGATATGCACATTGTGCAATATCTCTGGCGAATTCGAATCCGCGACTACCACGCTTGTCGACACGGAGCACCTGAGCGACGCTGCATCAGGTGGGGACAACGAGGATCGATAAGGTGTACCGGACAGTATGAAATACTCAAGAAACCATTGACTCTCAACGATGCACAAACCTCGAATTCGAAAACATCTCATTCTGTGGCCTCGCAAACCTCTCGACAATCAGAGTCACAATCGCTCCAACTACATATGGCCATCTCGAAGGTCTCACCAATCAGCACCACTGAACCACTCTAGCATTGGCTTGTGGACTTCGGCGGAGAACTTCCAGCATCCCGTTGGCTCAATCGTGCTTGCGCCCCTCATTTTTGGCAGAGGGTCATCCTTTATGCATTTGCCCACGTGATCCTTCAATAAATCTGGGGGCTCACTCCCAGTCCAGTACGGATACTGCATGCTGAGCATGCAATCCTTCCACTGCACCGTCGCCTTGGGCTTGTTGCACAGGTACTGAGCTGAAGCGAACATGCAGTGGTCCGGGGTGCACAGGCTGTCAGCGGCGCCGAAAACCTGGAATCACTCGCGTTAGTTCAAGTGAAAGATCACATTCAAGTGAATTGACACTGAAGTGAAATGACACGAAAGTGAGTGACACGAAAGTGAACATACCTGGCCCTGATCGAACTCAATTCCCTCATCCGAGAGGTAGCGACAGAAAATGTCCAGTGTGTGCCAGTAATCATGGTAGTTCGTCGTTAACGTGTTCTTGCTCGGCTCGATACATGTGATGTCGTAGTTCCGCGCAGGATCAGGGTGTGGGTGCGGCGGCGCGGGGAGATTGATGTTGACCAAGGTGGAAGTGTTGGCAGAGAGCTGTCGCACAATATCAGTAACTCCAGTCGAACAGGAAGTGGGCACCTGAGGTGTTCTGCATGAATTTACACTGGATATCGCAGCGGCAGTGGCAGTGGAAGCAGCAAGGAGTACTGCGATGAGCAGGTCGAGAGCCTTCATGGTGGATTTGATGTCTCGTGTTGGTGTGTTGGTGGTAGTGGAACAGAAGAGAGAATTTCGAATAAAGGTAGTCATGGTAGTCATGACTTCCTTCTTCACTTCTTCACATGGATGCATGTGAACGAGCAATGCATGTGAAGTCGCGCTTGCCATTCACCGAAAGAGAAGTCGCTCATGACAGCTGATCAGAAATCGTGACTGTTGCAGTTCCTCCCGATCGAACCGGGGTCGACTACCAAATGATGACTCTGGATCTAAGCAAGTAACGCAGGTGCTGAACTGGGAGATGGCCACAAATCTTTTTACTCTCTTCTTGCAGAGACATAAGGATCCAGGATCCGTATCTCTGAATAGATCGATGCATCGCAGCTGCGGTATAGAAGGATGAGCGTGAAACGCAGCCCAGCCTATCAAGCAGAGAATGACTTCCTGAGGATGTCGACTACTAGTACAGCAGAATTTCGATTGTAGGCCGTCGGTGCCAAAGGATCAGAGTATTGGAGCACGATAATCCTACACGGCTCTTACTTACTTGCTGAAGACGGAGATTATACGACAGCATCCCTTCTACACCGAATCCAGTCTCCAGAGCGGACCAGATGCAATCGCGAGATTGCACGTGGTCCTTCATACCAGCGGGGAATTCGACGATCCAGATGTTTGCGTAATGGATATCGAGCAGTAGCGTAGGCCAAGCTCTGATTTCGTTGATCAGAGCCATTCTGGGGTGTCATTAATTTTTACGGTACTAAGGAGAGTAGTAGTGGAAGGCGAACGGTTATAGAGTTGCGGAGTAGGACAATTCGATTGTTAATGGGTTGCTTACGGTATTTAGTCTTAGTCTTAGCCTCTAGCTATGCTCAACGCAAGAATTGATAAGCTTGTAAAGATTGAGCTGTAATGGCAGCAAGTTGCCCGTGTCCAATTTGTTCTCGGACTGGCAGCACAACTCCGCGTGCCAGCTCAAGAGCAGCAGCTTGCTGCCAGGGAGCGAACATAGAAAGTTGTGCCTCCGTAGTATTCTTCTACGCAGTTATGTCTCTGGGTACAGGACTACGCCATAACAGACTGCTTCTTTCAATTTGATGGCTCGCAAGCAATTCGATATTTGGGAAGAGAAGAGGATGCCACCGGATTTGGTCGATTCGTATGCTCTTCTCAGCACATACTTAGTCGATGGCGTCTTGTACATTGATCGTACAGGACAGCGTTACCGAAAACTTGCCGATTGAAGCATTTCATTGATTCTTCGTTTCCTCTCACTCATCAGACCCGTCACATACAGACTTTCAATATTGGTTACCTCAATCGACATCCATTGATACAGAAGCAACACCCATGCGAGCCACGTAGACCAAAAGCTATTCTTCTCTTACAAGATTCTCAGAAATTATTGATCAATTCTCATTTCCCTAGACTACTAGTTGCAACCTTTCGAAAGGCAGGTTGTCGGCATCGCTTCCGCAAAGGTATTGGAAGCAACTGCATTAAATGGAATATATCTCAGACTTCGATGACATATCACTGACCTTCTCTGAAGACATCGTTGAGCCATGTCGCTCGTTGCTTTTCATTCTGGAAGCACGAAGTTGACGGCACGATTCGGGAAAAGAGACACTATCACAGGCAAGCAAGACAATTCATATGCGTTCCATCCGAGTGTTCCGTGATTGATCTCATGATCTCTGCTAATTTCACAAGCCAGCGTGGGTCATCGCTTGCCTATCACAACATCTGCTCATCGATTCTTCAATCAGAGCTCTCACCGCCCTCTTCGCCCTCGTCACTCTCTTCGTCATCATCACCTCCACCACCAGGCCCTGTAGCAACACTCCACCCCGCATTGCCCTCCGTACCATCTGGCCCATCTCCATCCATAGACTCGACCAGATTCTCAAATACCGTCACATTCACTTCCTCGGCGTACCCCGTGCCGGTGTAGATTACACTGGTTGTGCCTTTCGGCAACGTGTTCCACGTGTATGGTGTCGGCGGAATGATGACGTTCGGCTGCGGAGCCGTCTGGTAGGCCTGAATGACGCCCACGATGCCGAGCATCAAGTCGACCACGAACTCGGTCGCCTCGCCCTTCTGCTCACGGCGGTTCAAGTACGCCTGGGCTGGCCCGACGATGTCGACCGTATGGCTGTAGAATTGGCCTATGAAGAACTGGAAGATCTTCTTGGCCGCGGCGTCGACATCGTTCTTGGAACCCACTTCGATGGGGGCGTTGTGGTGGCAAAATTTGCGGAGCGGCTTGCACATATCGCAGCGCTTGACCTTTGCCTTCTTTGCGCTCGCGTTGTCCACAGGGGCGCTCTCGTGGTAATGGCCGTAGACTGAGGCGGCCTTCTCGGCGATGGCTTGGGACAGCGTCTTTGACGCGACGAGAAAGGCAGGGTTGGCTGGCATGTGGCCACTCAGGCTGTATGCGGGGTTCTCGGAGGGAGTGATGGCGCTGGTGGATGCCATGGTAATGGTGCTCAAATTCGGAGGTGATAAAAGAGTGCGTGTTGAACTATATAAACGCATTGATATGTCAGTAAACGTCGATCGACGAAGCAATACATAAATGGCGACAGTGTTTGGTTACCTGGTTGTGTGTTGATGGAGCTTTGTGTATGTTGCTTTGTGTTGTTCTATTGACAAGCAATGTTGTTGAAAGGGTGCGTTCGAGTGGTTGTCGCCGATGGTTCGAGTGGATGTCGGGGGAGAAAGTTTGCAGCAGAAAGAGAGAATTTATAGTGCGAACAAGGCTGCTGGGTGAATGGGAGTAAGTTTTCTGTGGGTCCAGCGACCCACAAATGTTTGTATTCACTCACCGCAGCGAAGAGACTCGATTGGCCAACGGCCCACAGAATGGTGAATGGGAGGTAAGTCAGCTGTAGTAGTCCCCACTCTCGGATAGCAGAGGCCGAGATTTGCACATGCAATGTTCGATGAAAGCCATTGCGTCTCCTGATATGCGCATACATACCTGTGCTCACTAAGTTGCTTTCTCTGCGCTGTATGCTTGAATCGTTGATTCAGAGAGAATACACCGGCCTTCTTAGCTCCCTTAGGGCCAGGGACAGAGGTAAACTCTGCCAACCTGCGATTTGCCCTATTTGATATGTTTGTCTCGATCATTGTTACCCATGCATCACGATAGCAACATGCAGGAACCCGTCTGTATAAGCTCCAGCCTTGCCAAGATCGTCCAACCTGGCAGCAAGAGGTACAGCAGCTCCATGTAACACGGGCCTAGCATAGATAGGACTTCTTCTGCTCGGAAAGATGGTAGGCAACAGAGTGTTCAGCGCAGTGCCGAGCGTCTGTGGCTGCTTCGAGGCCTGTTGTATGGGAACGAGGGCTTGTACCACTCTCAGGTGACCAGGCGCGACTTCCTCCTCTATGGTCTCGGTGGCTTCTCTGTTGCCGGACGTGGGTAGATAGATCTTCATCGGCACGTGTCGTATTGTAAGACCCGGAGGGTTTAGAAGCTTGGCATTGACCGTGTTGAAGAGTGGTCTGTCGTCTGTCAAAAGTCAGCGAGGTCTCAATTGCGAATTACATTTGACCTACGATTCTGCACAGACAGCCAAAGGTTGTCCGAATCTTCTTTGCTCATCGACATAACTGTCCTAGCTGTTCCATTTCTGACGTAATCTGCTTCCTTCACTGCGTTGATGTAGGTATCCTGCATCGTTCGACCTTCTGCATCGAGTTGGATGAGCTGATCGGCTGGGAAGTCTGAGTAATGTATCACTAGCTGCCAAGGTATAGTCGAAGACCCCGAAGGCTTGCCACTAAGCAGTTGCGACTCTTCGGCGTCAGGTAGACCTGGGGGGTCTAAGTCAAGTGGCTCCGCACCAGAAAAGAGATCGTACAGCAATCCAAGAGGATAGTGCCATTTCATCGGCACACCTTCGAAGGAGATCCAGGCATCATGGGCCGGAACTTCAGGATTGATCAGACTTGGCGCAAAGAAGGCGTGCAATCGAGGCAGGAGGAAGCCTAGGTAAGACAGTCGAGGATACTGCACCAGGTACGTCTCAGACTGATCATAGGTCCTGCAATCTGATGCTGCCAACCGGATCTCGAGTGCGATGGACCCGCTCCATATCTTGGTCTGTAAGGCGGCTATGGCGTTGGCGGTGTCAGGCATCACCGCAGACTTCTCGAGAGTGACAGATGCGGATTCGTTACTTCGACCAGCATCGTGATATTAAGCAAATAGTGCGGAGACGAAGTAGTTCACAAATAGTGGTTGTCAGAGAAGCAAGCTGATGTCCGCATGGTCGGCGATCGGGGCTTGGCATTGTTCACATGCGACCAACTTGTTGGAGCTTCATGCATTCACGAACACGACTTCAGCCAGTTGTCAATCATGTCTTCATCAATACTCCTCACGCCGCCGACTGCGAACGACCCTTCAAAGACTCTTGCCGTTTCTGCACAAGCCAAATCGTTCTTCAAATCGCAATCTTCCTGGTCGCTCCCGTACCCGCTATCACTCTTCTCCAACTCCGAATCGCAGGAGAAATGGGCCTCGTACGAGAACATCTTCCTTTCTGCGCTACGCACCGGCGACGATGATGCAGCGTACCTATGCCTTGAGGAACTCACCGACCGCTTCGGCCAGACAAATGAACGCGTGGCAGCTCTCCGTGGGCTCTGGGCCGAAGCTACAGCCAAGACACAAGAGGACTTGGAGAATGTGATGAACCACTACGAAGAGATTCTGAAAGAAGACCCTACAGTATTTACGATTCGCAAGAGGCGGATAGCTTTGCTGAAAAGTATGGGCAAGACGGGAGAAGCGGCCGCAGCATTGACCAACTTACTTGATACAAGTCCCACGGACGTCGAGAGTTGGAGCGAGCTGGCGGAGTTATATGTGCAGCAAGGATTGTATGATCAAGCAAAGTTCTGCTTGGAAGAAGTTCTGTTGCTTGCACCGAATGGATGGAACCTGCATGCGCGGATGGGAGAAGTCACAATACTGAGCGCCAATGCACAGCAAGCTGGGAGCGGAGAACAATTGAAGCAGCTTAGCGAGGCAGTGAGGAGGTTCTGCAGAAGTGTAGAATTGTGTGACGACTATCTGCGCGGCTACTACGGACTGAAGCTGGTAAGTGGGAAGCATTTGTAGACGGTGATGACATATGGGAGCTAACAGTGTTTCTAGAGCTCAACACGGTTATTGGATGTCCTATCCACGAGCAAGAAGGGCCAAGTCACAAGCTCCGACCCTTCGGCGGGAGACCTTGCACCGCCAAGCATAGAAAACGTCAAGAAACTGAATGAATTGGCGACAGCAAAACTTGCTGAGATTGTACGAAGAAGTACATCTGGCGAGAAGGGATGGGATGGCTACAATGCAGCTGAGATCGCTGCCGCTCGGGAATTATTAGACAAAGACACGCAACAGATTGCAAGATGACCGAGCGAGCCAACACGATATGAAGACATAGACAAGATACCCAGTTGAAACAAAAGGATGAAAGCAATCATCTCAGGCCAGTACACAAAAATGTCTTGGTATATCCGCCAATCCAACCCCTAAGCCACCTTCAACGCCATTACTTTGTCATCCCTCTGTCGATGTCGCCTATGAAATCGCATGCGCAAACACCTTCTGCGCCAGCTCGCTCAGCAATCTCATCTTCTCAGGTTGGTCCAACTCCTGGAAGACACTGTACACCGACTTGCCTCTCTTGTCTCTCACAGCACCCAATCGATTCCCCGCCACTGCACCAGCGACCGCACCAGGGAAGTTGCCAACAATGAAGCCCATTGCCCCTCCACTGACCCCTCCAACGATACTCCAAAATGTCCCCGTCGGCCTGTTCTCCCCATCTGCCATGCCCTCATCACGCATCATCTCTTCAAACACAGAGCCGAATTGCTCATTACTGAATCGATTCGCGTCGCCTTCTGTCTTGGCCTGCCCGCCAAACATATTCCCAAACATGCCGAATGGGAAATTGAAACCAGCTCCACCCCCATTTCCTCCTGTGCTCGAACCAGCTTCTGGTCGGGGAATTTCTTCGTCGAAATCAAACCCTCCAGGAGGATTCTGTGCATTTGAGCGTGTGTTTCTACCGCTCCCGGTATTGCTGCCTCCTCCAAAGCCGTAGAAGTTCGTGCGCGTGGTATCGTAGTCTCGTCTTCGAGTCGGGTCGGAGAGAGTGTAGTACGCGTCATTTATCTGTTGAAACTTCTTCGTGCGGGTTTGACGTTCTGGTGAGTCGGCGGGCACGCGATCAGGGTGGTGACGGAGGGCTTGCTTCTTGTAGGCATCTCTTATTTGCTGCTGGGTTGCTTTGCTGTCGATTTCGAGGGTGGCATAGTAGTCGACCGGTGGGGCGGACATGATGACCGCTAAGAGTGGTTCGAGTGCGAGTTAACACACTGAGTAATGTGGAGGTTTCGCAGAGAGTTTTCAGGCGAGGTGTAACTTTGAATGACAGCTCGTGCCTGGCATGCGTTTGGAGCTTCATCGTGACTGCTATGACGTAGCTTGTCAGACCCTGGGGCTGCTTCCAATTGAACTCCACACTGTCTCAAGATTTCAGACCACTATCAACAGACCGAACATTCCCTCATTCACTCCACCTTCACTCGTGCAACGGTTTCAACCCGCTACCACGCTCAAGGGTCTATACCGATATTCGTTTCATTCACCGAGCGGGGGAAAAAGAAATGAAGAAAAGTACATCTTTCACGTAGACTTTTATTGAACGGACTGCAAATCTTCAAACAATACATGAAACGGATTGGCCTGAGCCGTTCACAAGCGCTCAATCTGATACAATGGCACCAGCTTCTCGTTCCGCCTCCACAAGATCCAACGTCTGACAAACCACGGCAACCACACCTGAGACTGATAGCTGGCGTGCTTGGTAGTGGGGACGCCAAAGACATAATCAAGTTGCTCGAGTGACAGCTGTTTGGTCTCAGGCACGATAAAGAATATGACGACAAAGGCCACCATGTTGAGGCCGGCGTAGAGTCCAAAGGCTCCGGTGGCACCTATCTTGTTCAGGAGTGAAGGGAAAGTCAGGCCCAGTGCGCTGCTGACCGAGTTATTGACGCAGATGGTGAAAGCTCCGCCGATTTCGCGATGTGACAGAGGGAACGCCTCGCTAAAATAGATTGAGGGTATTGGGCCAATTCCGACTCCGTAGAAGGCTGCGAAGAGGTAGATGAAGAGGGCGATAAGCGGGATGCGGGCCGAGTTGGAATCATTCAGGAGGAAGCATAAGCCGGCAGCGAGCAGGCACCAAGCCATGTTGGGGAAGGTAGAAAGAAGCATGTTGCGTCTTCCGAACGTGTCCATGTTATACACGGCAGGCAGAGCGAAGATCAGAGTCACTAATCCAAAGCCCCAGGATGCCAGTAAAGAATTTGTGACTGAGTATCCGGCCTCAGCGAAGACTGTCGATGAATAGAAGGCCATCACATTAATTCCTGAGAATTGTTGGGAGATCACAATCCAAGCAGATGCAGCGGTAGCTCGTCGAAGACGTGGTACTGTAAAAAGTTCCAGAGCGCGCCGAGCGAGCGATGTACCCTCAAACGCAAGACGCTCTTGCACAAGCTGGGCATGCGCAAAGTAAAGCTCACGCGCAGCGATCAGTTGTGAGTTCCGGATGCGGCAGAAGGATGCGAAGGCTTTGCGGTATTGATTCTTCTTCAGGTACCAGCGAGGCGATTCTGTTAAGCGATCAGTGGACCTGAAGCCTCAATGACATCGATATTCTTCGAGAAACTTACCAGGGCAAAGCCAGATCAAGAACAGCAAAGGCACAGCAGGCGCGAAAGCTGCTGCTAGCTGGAATCTCCATGCATTCTTTCCAACATCTTTGAACATCAGATTCACAGAGAAGCCCACGAGAATGCCGAAAGCGACCCAGAGCTGGAAGCTTGTGACCAGTCCGCCTCTGATATTTGTGGGCGCCACTTCAGCAGTGTAGATTGGAATGGTCGAGATCTTGATACCCATGCCAATACCCATGAACAGGCGGCAGAGCATCAGTTCCCACCAGCTGTGAGTGAACGCCTGAGCCAATACGGGGAAGACGACGAATATGTTGGTCAGAAAGATGGTCCCGCGACGGCCGAGCAGGTTGTTAATGGGATCCGCGGCCCATGCGCTCAGTAGCCCGAACATAGTAGGGCTGGCGTTGATAGCACCGACAAGCCATCCATTATGAGCAATGCCGAACTCTTCGGGAAAGCTGAGATTCGCTCCATTTGCGCCTGTGTTATCCCAGCCTTGAATTGCGGAACCCAGCGAGACGATGCCGATGCAGAGATACAGAGTCCAGGGCAAATTCCATCGATGCGTTTGTTCCATGCGGAGGTATTTCTTGTCATCTTCAGTAAGCTCCTCGATATCCTCGAATTCTTCTGGCCGTTGAGCAAGGAGCGCTGCTTTGCGAAAAATCTCCGACTCATCTTGGAATTCATAAGTGGTGCAGAACAGGTCAGCTTGACGTTGGAGCTCTTCCTTGGTGAGATGAGCGAGAGGATTGCGTATCGTTGCTTCGATGTTCCGCTGCCAGTCTAATGCATGTTTCGTATCTTCCAAGTGTTCTGCTGAAGTTGCATCAACCTTCGAGACATCGATGGGCTTCGACATAATGTCGGCTCACGGTAGTGTGACGCTGGGAGACAAAATTGTTGTTGCAAGCCGTGCGACAGCGCGCGGTCTTGAGCCTGAAGTGCTACTCATATACACTAACGGCCCTGGTGGTACGATGCAGTGCAACGATATCGCCGCCTCTTTCGTGCTCGACTTCGACCCGACGAACCCGATGCGACATCACCTGACAAACCATCGATGACCTGCACAGGATAGCACGGTGGAGCAACTTTGGGTCATGTTTCGTGGGCCAGTTTTGATTCAGGTTCCCTGTCCGCGCCCTGCTCGGCCCCAGGAACCCCGCTTTTCCCCTCGTGGCCTGTACAGGCACGGTCTGGGGTTCATGGAATTTCCATCTGAAACGAGGAAGAATACTCTTGTTCCAGACGTCCACGTGGGTGGTTGGGACACGAGCCTGTGCAGGGTGGCGAGGGCGCCTGTGCAGGTCTCGTCAGCGACGTGGCAAGACTTTATACGGCCGTTTCTGAGGGTGTAAAGATTTTAAACAGCTGCCAGTCCTGCTATTGCAAAGTTTGTGCACGTTTAGATCATCTTTGTACTTCAAGATGCCTCACACAACATCGAAGACATGGCTGCAGCAGCTCGAGGAAGAATTGAATGTGGATGTAGATTGGATGGATCCAACATACTCAAAGGATCTGCAAATCACACCAAATGATATGACAAGTAACAATCTTTGGGTTAATCAGCAGATGTCTCATCCAGAGAATAAGACCATGTTTGCAGAAGTGTGCAAGGAGTTGAAGCCATTAGGTTGGAAGGCCGCGTACACTCGGATTGTGAGTCTTGAAACTCTGGCTTTGGCGATAAAACGACTGATTTCCGGCAGGCAGTTCAGATGTGCAAGAACAACATCGACAACATTAAAGGCCGTGTGCTTCTCCAAGTGTACCCCAACGAGGCGTACGATACTCAAGCAGTCCTAGACTCTGCCAGAGCTTATGCCAAGGAATTTGCGAGGGCTGGGATCTCGCAAGATCGATACTGTATCAAGATCCCGTCCACTGGACCAGCCTTGAACGCATGCCCGATCTTGAAAAGGGAAGGTATTCGGACATTAGGGACTGCCCTATTCAGTCTGCCACAGGCAATCGCCGCTAGTCAGGCCGAATGCTTGTACATCAGTCCGTACTTCAATGAGGTGAAAGCCCATGACGATCACGCTCTGTGGCCCAATTCAGAAGATCCGGCGTTGCAGCACACAATGTCGGCGCGCACGCTGCAGATCCTGGAGACGTACGCTCGATTGTACAAAGCGACTGGCAGGGAGCAGCCGTTGCTCAAACAAGCCAGTTTCATCAATGCGAAAGAGGCCATGGCCGCAGGAGAACATGGCTGCCACAGCGCAACAATCTCGCCAGAAGTGTTGAATGAGCTCGCCAGTCTGTCCTACGATGAATCGAAGCGACCAGGCGTGGGCAAGCCAAAGGCGGCACACGCTTATGCTGACTGGAGTACACCGGAACGTCTGCGAGGCGTGTCGAAGAGCGATCCGCTCTCCATCAAGGGTATTCCAAGTGCAGCCGGCACGGAGACGGACTATTTGGCAAACAATGGAGAAGAATTGCAGAAGGCCATCCTTGGCGACCCAGTGACTAAACAGCGCTTGGACGACGCACTCGCATTGTTCACAGGTGGTTTGATGGAAAGCAAGGCCAAGATTGAGCAAGCTTTCCAGGCGATACCATAGCACAACAGCTTTCTTCAGTACGCAGCCGTATTGCATGTCGCGTCTTGTAGCGCAGAATCCGGATAGAGTGTTACACTGAGAACAGAGTCTTCAATATGCGAGGCCGATTGTTCCATTCCTTCGTAGAGTGTCATGGTGTCGTAAATGAGTTCCGCAGTTGCCGACGGCTGTACTTGTACCGCGGACGACTGTAATGGTGGTAACGACGGAAGATTGCTCACTGTGTCTGGCAGGTTTATCGCACCAAGTGAATTCAGATCGCCAGGAACCTGCGCGTCGCCCATGCCGCATAGCGAACGCCACTGATTGACTTCAGCCAGTAAGGCATCTCGCTCTGCGATGACCGTCGCCAGGGCCTCCATCTGCAGCTCATGCTGCCGTATGCTGGCATTTACCACCACATGCTTCGAGAGCTGGCTTTGCGGGGAAGTCTCCAGGGCCGGAATGAGGGCAGCGAGCTTCATGAGCGACTCATTGAAAGCCTCGCGACGCTCCTTTTCCACAATACGATGTTTGGCGCGGTCTTCTTTGGTCCACTTGCGCACGCGCTTCGTACGTCTCTGGCGGTCATGGCTCGCTTCTGAAGAGTTATCGGACATTTCGTTTCACTGGGGCCGGTGGATGATGATTCAAACGGACGGCTTCAGGTGTAGGATGAAGAACGCGTCGAAGGTGTTGATGGCGGGTTTTCACGTTCGCACTGTGGCAAGCATAACATGAAGCAAGCGCTGCCCTTCAGCTGCAACATGCTGTTACATGCCAGGAATTGGATGAATGAGAGTGGTATGAATTGTGTTGGTTTTAGGCTGTTGGCTGGACGGGACGGGAGGCTGCTTAGTCATGTGCCGTTTCAATCACACTTCTATCACTAACTCAGACCTCTCTGCCTCTTCCACGCTCGCGTCAGCACGCTTGTGGCACTGGCGTGCATGTATTGGGGCACTGTTAACGAACATGCTAATCATAGCAACAGCTCGAATCGTGGAGCAATGGACGAACAAAAGAATCGACACTGGCCGACTTCCTGAACGATGACGCGAACATCTGGAAGGCGCACAAGTACACGCGGACAGCGACACCGACATTCGAGGTGCTGACCCTCCACCAAGGAACGCAGTTCGCGGAAGAAGAGGGCGAGAAGGCCAGCCTCCTCATGCGAATATTTTACCCGATCCCTCCACATCCGCGGTAAGTTGACCAAGGACCCACACGGCCACCACCGGACGACATGCCGGCAACACTCACGAGGTAGACACTACGAGAAGTACAACGGGCCATCGCACGCGCACATCCCCTAAGGGCAGCGGAACCTGACTAGGTCGCGTTCGAGGTCTGTAGGCTGGTATGGGCAAGGCGGTCCTCCGGGCATACCAGGTGTCGCTCGACCTGCGAAGGCTGCCCACGGGCTGGAAAATAGCAAAGATGCCACATTAAGGAAGCCCTGAAAGCCCGATTGCACGGAACCAAAAGCTCTCCGACCCATATCCTTCCTGGCGACGATAAGCAAAGGACTCGAGGCGGTCATCGCCGCGCGACTCAGCTATGTCGCAGAAGCCTACCAGCTCCTCCCGTCGAAGCACTTTGGGGACAAGAGGAAAATCTCGGCAGAGCAAACGGTCAGCGTCGTGGTCGAAAGAATCCACGAAGCATGGAGGAGCCGACGAACGCTAGACATTCGTCTATATGTCGAAGTGTCCTAGCTACAATAGTTTGCTCAAACTACGAACGCTATAGCCAGGGCTACCGCCGTCAACATCATATAGCAAGCCGATGCTGTACGCGTTGCGCCGCTCGTCAAAATTGTGGCGTTCACAAGGGGATCGGTGACATTGAAACACTTTCCAGTCCCTTCCGTCCCGAAGCAAGATATCGCTCCATCGAGACCCTCGAACACTGGTTTCGTTAGAGCTGCAGCGCTTGCCCTAAGATTTTTCGGAAGTTGGCCGACTACCGTGTCGGAGAAGTCTCGAGCGGTTGCATTCAGGGTTTTGAAGACGTCAAGAACTATGGGCGCAAGTTGGCTGTCTTCAAAAAACGCTTTCCTGCTTGTGAGGCCATTGACAACTTCGAGAGCGACAGTCACCAGAGTGTGGATCGGTCGGATCAGCTTCACGCCGTCGTTCAAGGATATGTCTTTGAATGTACCGGCCTGTACAACACTGGTGTTGATCGCAGCTTGGACCACTTGGCCTTGTGAGTTGACCGCGATGGCTGACACAACGTTGGTAGGATCGATGGCTTCGATATCTTTGGCTAAGATTGTCGCTTGGTCTGTGATGTTTTTCACGCCGGCAACAATGTTTCCGATATCTGTTCGCTTCACCAGCGCCTGTTCTCAATGAGTCTACGAGCCAACAACGTGGATGAAATTGCACACCTTCTCCAGTTCGACTTGACGGCAGTCATTGTCAAAACTGGCAGCCACCACGCTACCGAACAACAGAAATTTGGCGGACCTCATATTGCTGCGAAGGGTCGAGGGAAGTGTAGAGCAAGAACTTTGAATTTTTATCGCGCTCTGGACTGCTCCAAGTCCTGAGCGCAGCACTCGTCTTTTGCATCGTCTTGCGTCCCGCACGATCATGGAAATACGGCGCAAGCATAACGTTCAGGCAGACCCAGGGGCACCATGTTACGGGACGTGAAGGTTTGGCAGGGACATGATCCCAGTTTCGTGGAGATAGTGTCGGCTATCGCGGAGCTATTCATCTCTAGAACTACGCCCTGGTGTGCTGCGTCTGCGGAGATCATGTGAAGATACTCAGCATTGACTACTCGAGCGGCATGACCACTGCAAGCGACATTTTCACCCACGAACAGAACTCTAAAGTAAGTTACACATAGCACACGCTACCGAGTTCGCTTGCCAGCCTTGCACAAACCCGGTCAAAAGACATCCGCTGCTCCAATGGTACACCATCGATCCGAAATGCGGGGATACGATACGGCACATTGTTTACTTGCACCGCACGATGCCGAATGTGCCCTCGTCTTCCAGTCACATCAACCGAAGTAGTTGCATACAGCCGCTAGTTGGCCTGAATACTACAAGCTTGGAAAGCAAATTTGCGATCGCTCACGGAGGGACAACAACATGGGTCATTCTAGCACAGCTTTGATAAAACGCCGTCGGCATAGTTCTGGACGCTTCCTGGTTTTAACCTTCGCCGTTGCGAAGAATGACGAGGAAGATGCGAGTCGCCTGAAGTGTCTGGAATAATTTCCGACCGTCGATCCGCCATGATCTTCCATGCACAGCAATGGTTTGGACATGCTCCATGAGAAAGAATTAGGCATGCAAATTAATCACACAGTGGCGTACTTCATAAAATCCTTTGTAGCGTATCGATGCGGGGGTTCATCCCCCGAGCCGTTTGCATGTCGTCAGTCCCAAGGCTGTGGCAGATTTCATTCAGTCAGAGTCGCTGTCTTGGTGAAAAGCACAATCAGCACGAGAGTCTGACAAGTTCATTCACGCTGTTCGAAGCCCAAGTGGAAGCTCGCAATAGATCGTTGGAAAATCGTCGATTTGGCATCGCGGTAGCGTGGTCGCATCCGAATTCATCAGAAGTAGATGTTTAGCTGCCACTCCAGACACGCAGTCGTCCTTCCTTTGCATCCTGCCAAACATTGCTCAACTCCACCACGTATCGACCAGGTGGCACTTTCTTGCCAGATATTGCGTTGACCTTATTCGATCAGCAATACGCTTACATCACCCGCCTAATGTCCCACAGGCCCAGAGCACATACGACGCATGCTCCACCGAATGCCACACTAATCCAATATGGCCATCTATAAGCAAGGACGAAAGCATCCTGCACATGAAATATGATATCATCGTAGACTGCTTGCCCTTTCATGGTGACCGACGGATTGGTTTCGATTAAGTCCCTCAGAGCATGATACTGAGCTTGTGCAGCGTAGGTGATGAGGTGGAAAAGAGTGTCATAATCGTCGGTAATGCCCGCAAGAACAATCTTGACGCCTGCGGGAATGGCGTATTCTTCTGTAAGTTTGTGGTAGAAGACGTTGTAGTAGGCAGTGAAACCGACAGCGCCTGATCAAGAAAGTCAGTCAAAACAACGTTGTCGATCCACTCCCTGATGGATGCTGACCTCCAATGTAGCGTACTGCCAAGCTGATCGCTGTAATGGTTCCGATGTACTCCGTAGGACAGTATATCTGCGCCATGATTGACGCAGGAAAGATGACAGCACCCACGCCCAAATTCGCGATAGTCAAGATAGCCTACACGGCGTCAGCGTTGCTCTGGCTGTGATAAGGCAAACAGACTTACATAGATCGTGGGGTTCAAATTGTGTCGATCGGCAATCGAGACACAGCCTGTAAAAATCGTCATAACTGATGTCCAGAAGATCATCAAGAGTGTCGTGCGGCCTTTGAATATGCCAAAAAGAAGCAGGTTGAAAGCTGCACCGAAGATAATTCCTGAACCAATTGGGAGTGTCCGAATGCCTGCAGACCGATCATCAGCATTCACTTTTGTTCCACGATAGATATTGCAAGCCTTACCGATCTGGATTGGATCATCGCCATATACATTATAGACTTGAGTTGGCCAGAAGATGAGCATGACGAACAGGTTCCCCCCGCTGAAGAACGTGATCAGGAGGATCATGATCATCGATCGCTTATCCTTTGAAAACACGGCCTTCGGAATCATAGGATGTGGCGCATACTTCATCTCCCAGACGAAGAATGCAGCAATGACTAGGATTCCGAGCATAAACGGGACCAGTACGTGAGAGCTACTCCAGGCGTACTACTCGAACAGTCAGCACCGGCACATGATGGCATCAATCAAGCATAACTTACCTGATAAGCACCCCACTGCATACCCATCATGAACAGCGTGACTCCTAGCGTACTCAAAATTCCACCCCAGTAGTCCACTGTCTTCCAAATCTCCATCGCCGGTCTACGATGCGGCCTCGGAGGAGGATAATAACAGAAGATGACCAAGAACAATCCCACGAGATTGTACCCACCAACCAGAAATCCCACGTATCTCCAATTTTTCGCCCTGATAATCAACTGCGCCCACATGGGACTCGGAATGAACGGGCTGATCGTGAAAATAATCATACTCACATAAAAGGGCCGCTTCTTGATCGGAACTAACTCAGAGGTTCCAGCCAAAGCGATCATCTCATTCAAACCCGCTCCCAGACCCGAAAGGACCATGCCAAAAATCGCTTGAGTCATGGAATGAGATGTTGAAACCACAGCAGGTCCAGCAACTAGCAGAATCTGACCGACAGCCGCAACGTATTTGCGTCCAAACATATCCGACAGAGCGCCGACAAAGGGGCAAAGAGCGGAGTTGGGTATCAGGTAGCCGATGACCATCCAGAGGAAGATTCCGTCGGCGCCGCCGATTTCTGAGTATATGGGGACTAGCGAGGAGCCGAAGAGGAAGAGTCCGATTTGGGAGCCGACCCAGAGGAAGGACATGGCTGAAAGGGAGCCGAAGAGTTTCCAGCACATCTGTTGCGAATATTAGTGGCGTATAGGTTGTGGACGATGGTGTATTGGTCGAATACCTTAGGGAAGGCACCGGCATCTGCATCTGCGTTGCCGCCGTGGTAGGCACTGGCTCTTTCGTCCGAGAGTCCTGCTTTAAAAGCATGTTCGTGTTCGAAAGCACTATGAGGACTCTCGCTGGAATGAGTAGTCGTTGGATCACTGCTGATAGCGAAGTGTTTCTCTGAAGTCATCGTAGCTAGAGTTCGAGATATTCGTTGATGTGCGATCCAGTAAGACGGATGAGTGGACGAAATGCAAACGAGCTAAGAGTCATCTCAGTTCTTCGACGTCTTTCATCAGCCATACCTTACGCTTCATCGGAACTCTTCGATGCCACGACGATAGCCGTCAGACATACCCGATAGACAGGCCAACCCAGAATTGCTCCGCATCACTCTGCAGACCCCACGGGGAGCCCGGTATTGGACAAGCATCTCTTCGCTTCGCCATCCATCGGTATGCGTTTCGCACCAAGCATTGAATATGCCGCAATTGCCTGTCTGTAACAGAATTTGCCGTTACGTACAGTACATCTCTTGGCCAGCACCAGGACCAGGGCTATTGCGTAAGAAATACATTCTGGCATCCAGGTCGGTCACTAAATTAAAAAGAGAGAATGGCGAACTCCTATACCAGCTCGTTCAAATTTCGGCCGAAGTGAGATTTGCTCCTGGCAAGGTGATCAGCGTCTTCGACAGGCCTTCGAACACGTGAAATGATTGGGAGTGAACAAGCTGAGGGTGAGAATGATGAAGCGAGAGTGATGAAGACTAGATCAGGACAAGAAGCGGATTCTTGACCAGTTGATACTATGCGATGATATTAAAGAATATGGTACATGTGCAAATCACTGAACTATTGAACTGCTTCGAAGGTGCGTCGGGCTGAAGCATACGCCCTGGATGAGGATCCCACTGTCTCTCGTTGAGTAGTCCATACTCTAAGGTCAAATGTGTCAGCTCGTAGTCTTTGGATCGCATGGGTTGCAGTTCTGACCTATGGCACTTGGGGGACAAATGCTGCGATGGCGCTATCAAATGAAGCACTGAATTCTTCCAAGAGGAGAGGTGCGGCTTGTCTGTAGGCTCCAGATAGCTTTGACGCGACGGCGTTTCCGAGTGCGATAGTCTGAGCTTTCTGATCTGTGAGTGCCTGCTGGACTTGCTTGCTCACGCTGAAGAGCCCGACGACAACCTGGTCGAAGTTCCATTTCTTAGAAATAATCCTCTTGAGCAGAGTCTCAACGTCTGGGCGCAAAGACAGGATGGCGACGGCGACTGCTCCAGAGTCTTGATCGTTCAGGAGTGGGGAGGCATTGGCGACTGCAATACAGTATTCGACTGCATGGCCGACTTGATTGGCTGATTCTTGAATATTGATAGCGTCCAGAGCGCCAGTGTAAGGATTGCCGTCGAAGCGGTATACAAGTGAGTCGGAATACCTGATACCCTGCTGCACAAGTTGCAGCGCGTCGACAATGCTCTGTGCTTGGCCGGAGACTGTCGTGAGGCAGCTGAGCAGGGTGACAAACATTAGGAGCTTCATGGTGGGCGATAGCACTTAGCGAGTGGCGAAGTAGTTAGATGGTGCCGTTGTCAAGCAAAGTGCGGAACGTCACTGAGCGAGTGACAGGTCCGTGAGGTAGTCTTGTGGATTAGTGAAGAGATTCTGCGCAGTGTCTTTTCACACTCGTGAGGAAGGGTGCGTTTACCAGCACGGGCAGTTAGTCGGACCGTTGTTTGCCCAATACGGTAAAAGTCACAATTTTCGAGGCTCTCCATTACAAGGATGAAGCTCGCTGTTGGTACGTGCAGACCATCGGCAGACCTTTCACGTGCGTGCGGAGAACCTGGTGAACTCAATGTGGTTGTGGCCGCACTAGCAGGACTGAGAAAGTGTACATGAAATATGGTCGATACGTACATTTCCGTTCATCGCTCTGATCCATGCTTCACGTCCTCCATACATGGGCGTCAGCAGTTCGAGAAGCTTTATTGGCTTTGTCGTATAAAGCTCATGCCATGAGAAAAGCGTATCTTGCGACCGAGTGCAGCGTACAACGGCTGTCCAGTCGGTGAAGTTAAGTCTCTCCACTTTCGGTAAATATCCGAAGAGGAACGAACCAGGGTGAGGCTGAGGTGTTGCAGGACCAAGCGTCGGATCGGCGTACCTTGCAGGTATACATCGCAAGCTTCTGCGAGTATGGCTATCCGAGTCATACAGGAATCCGAAGGGATTTGCGTCGGTTGGCGAGAATATTTGTAGGGACAAACGCCTTGCCTTTGCCGTATCCAAGTCCACATTTCTCCTCGATCCTTCTCTTACATCTCATCCAAGCATATCGTCATGAAGCTCTCACTTCTAGGCTTCGCCATTGGTGCCTTGGCAGCAACCATTGCCACTCGAGATACTGCTACGCTAGCCCAAGATGTTCAGGCAGCGATCGATGCTGTCAACGACTTCGACGCCACCATCACCAGCTACAGTGGCCAGGGTGACAACGACAAGGTCAAGAGCAAGCTGGATGCAATCACAACCGCACTTAGCAAGGGTGCAACTGATGCTAAAGCGTCTGCATCCATCGAGCAAGCCGACGCCCTTTCTCTTGCTTCGCCAGTGCAAGACCTGGCGAAGGCCGTACAGCAGGCGTTGACAGATTTGAGTGCCCAGAAGAGTGCGCTTGCTTCTGCCGGTGCAGTCCAGGATGTGCTGAGCAAGCTCCAAGAAGCTGACAAGGTACAGAAGGACTTGGTGAGTGCAGTCAAAATGGTCGGCAGTGCGAGATACATTGGTTAACCATGAATCTGTGATTCTAGGTCGACACCGTTCTCAGCAAGGTTCCACCATCACTTGCCCCAGTCGCTTCAGGAGTCATCAAACCAGCTCAGGACCAGCTGGCCAGCACCATTGCTGATTTCAAGAGTGCTGGTGGTGGCTCAGCAGCATCCGGAAGTTCTGGTGGAAGCTCCTCTCCGGCTCCGGCTCCGGCCGCGCAACAAGGTGGGAATTGCGCTCGAATATTGTACAAAGTATTGTGCTGACATTGCCCCTAGGACAACACGCGTCACCAGCAGCTTGTAAGTGATTTGCAGCCATGTTGTCGGACTTTGAGCTAATGTGGCAGACAGCAGCGCCCGCCGCCGCAGCGCCAAAATCCGCTCCAGCAGGATCACCAGCAGGGTATGGCGCTCCAGGGGCGGGTTCTCCTTCGATGACTAGCGCTGCGAGCAATACGACTGGCAATACTCCTACAGGAACCTTCACACCTGCGGCATACACGGGTGCTGCTGTACACATCGCTGGACAAGGTTCTGTGGCTGCCATCGCTGTAGCAATGTTAGCTGGGCTTGCTTTTTAGCAGGTTTCAACAAGTGGAAGGGGGCCGGCCAAGCATTAATGACAAGACTTCAGCTCGTGTGGTGGAGGTCAACACTTGCGACCATCACCTTGTATTCGCTCGCACGGTGCAGTCAGTAGTAGTAGTATAATATTCTCGGTGCGCTCAGCCCGTTCGTCCGTTCGAAGTCTGAGCCCCGTATTCCCGCGTAACTTCTCCGCTCATCTTTACGCCTCGACTACGCTGAGCGACTCTCGTCCTGCGTCGTTGTGGGGCTTTTGTTGTACATACTGTTTGCTGTGCATCAGGTTTTGAACACCACGTATCCATCCATACGGAGGTGGAAGTGGAAGTGACATCAAAGTTCGGAAGCGGCGGAGCCTTTTTCCGAAGGGCCCGAGAACCGGGCAGGAAACACACAGGTGAATTGAAGGAGCCTAGGAGGAGGACTTCATCGTTCTGCAGAAGGTGGACAAATTTGTCACTTATGAAACGAGACTCGGAAAGAAACATCGCATCCTCGCACCGGGCTCTAAGTTCAATGCCGCGAAGTTTTCGCCCGAGCATTCGTATGGGATGGCACTGAATAGTGGTACGAAGGGTTTGAAGTTTGAAGTGGAAAGATGTGGCGTAGACTGATGTGAATGTATATTTCCATAAATTAAATTACACTACACTTATGTGATTTCAATCAGACATTATGCAAGTAATAGAGATATACTCCAAACATGTTTATGTTCTGTTTCCACTCAGGTTCGACGTGTGGTGAGACTTCTGGCTCTCGCCTTCGCACGAACTTGTCGTCGATATGTAGTTCCGCTGCCTTTCCTCTCGTTCGCTCAAATCAACGCCCCAGCCTGAGCCTCGCGCTTAAACTTTCTTTGGCACAAAAGGTGGGATTGGAATTCCTGGAAGCTGAATACCGTCCTGTAACAAGAATGATGCGTCAGCATCTCAGCAGTTTGTGGATCAGTCGAAGTTCTAAGAAAGAATGATACATACCGCGACGGCGTATTCAGCAATTGCCACATCGAAAGCATCCTTGAACTCATCCGTAAGCTCTGGCGCCTTTTCACGGTAGGCTCCCGACAGTTTCTTCGTGACCTCATGAGCGAAAGCGACAGCCAAAGCCTTCTGGTCTGTCAAAACCTGTTGAATTTGCTTGCTCACGCTGAAAACTCCAAAGAAGGCCGAGTCGAATTTTGGCCTCAAGAATTGAAGGCGGGTCAGAAGATCCTCGACAATTGGTCGTACCTGCAAGATGGCAGCTGAGACGGCTTCTGAGTCTTGACTGTTGAGGAGTGGGGTGTAATAGGCGGTGTATGTGCATGACTGGATAGTGCGACCAAGAGAATCGGCTTGTGTCTGAATTCCGAGAATGTCTCCTACTCCGGTAAGGGGAGCGCCATCGAAGCCGGCGACCGTATAGTCAAGGGCCTCAATCTGTTGCTGGATCTGTCCAATACAGCTAACAAGGTAGCCACTATACTGAGCGAAAGCGATCGGGATTGCGCCTAAGAGAACGGTGGTAACGAAGCGCATTTTTGTCTCGAACGGCTCGGTTAGTCGATTGGGTAGGTGTCTCTGTTATCTCAAAAGAGCGTGGGTAGCGTGGGTAGCGTGGGTGCCGAAGACTATCCAGTAAACGAATGTGGTGCTTAGCAATGCTCGCTTGCGAATAAGCAATGGGGTAAACGGAGAAGGAGAGAGTCAGAACAGGTCGATATTGGTAGAAAGCCTGGGTCTGTCGTTGCGCTACCATAAGGTTGCTGTTATTCGGTTGTTGCGTTTGGCGCTGAGGCAGGGCCTATACACCCTGTCAAGCTCCGCGTCGCATCGTGATGCTGTTCACTGTCAAATAAGTCGTAAGGCTCTGCGCATGCGAACCTGGCCTTGGTCGACCGCGACGCCGGTCACGTATGAGTAGTCCTCGGCACTCATTTGTTCCAGGAAGCTTGCAGAGTGTAAATAAGATTACATCCTCGGTCGAAGGCGGAGAGAAGAAGAGAAATGCAAGAAGATGCGGCCAATCGAGGTGTGCCGTGTTTACCGCGAAGGTATCGCCTGTAGTGGTATTACCAGGGCGGGCATGGTTTCCATCACACCACGAGCCCTGGCACGCTTTCTGCGGACGGACGCCCAAGCCACTGAACTCGCTGGCACTCTGGCTGCCCCCTGCGCGTTCGTCCTTGCCGAAGGATGCCTTATCATAATGCAGGTCTATGCGGTGTGGCGGAAAGAGGGCCCGTTAGCAGTGAATCTATGGGCGGTCGAGGCCATAGCCAGTCGACAATTGTGAGTTCTTCGACCTTCGTCAGCGGCCCTAGCTCATCTTGAAGAACAGCCTGACACCCTATTGAATGTGGACAATCTGTTTAGATGAGTCAACAACCGCGCTGGTGTTCAACTTGCGGCATATACAAATTTTGATCGAAATCCATGATCCCCATGATGGGCCTAGGCCAATGTGAAGAAGGGCGCATCGTCGCAAGGCTGTGATACGAGCAGGAGGTACTTGACGACTTGCTAGCAAGGAACACAAAGCGTTCGGATAATGGTGCGGGGGAGAAAGTACAGTAGATGTGAGTGCAATCTGGTATCCTGACAGAGCAATTAGACAACAACCACTATACGCTCGCTTCGCAAGAACCTTCCCGCCGACTAAGAAGTCGAAAAGCCTATCGTGGTGGACGGTCGCTCGTGTCATAGAGAGCGATTCAGCGACATGGTCAGTCCGGGTTCAGTGGCCGTGTGATGGAAACGGGTCTCCCACTCCTCTTTGGAGGACGAAAGTTGAGTTGAGTTGAGCTGAGTTTGAGTCGAGAGGCCACGTGCACAGACCTTCCTTCACGTGCTCGGTGATTTCGCGCTAAGCCCCGCGCGACAAAGCCGCCATCACCACTACGCCAGCTCGCAGGCTGCACCCTGGACCTTCTGCCGGATTCTGTCACCAGATCCTCAGCTCCCGCCTACGCCAATCGACATCACGACTCCGCGCAGCGACGGAAACCGTCTCCTTTCATCGAGTAGCGACGCGCACGATGGCAGCGAACACCAAGTACACGCCCGCGCCGCAGCGCGACAGCTTCGAGGATGAAGCGCCGCAATACTCCCAAGCGCCACCCTCCTACCAAGCCGAACCGTTGATGGGCGAAGCAAGAAGCGAGGATGATAACGTGCCGGACGACTTCAAGGTAAGAGAAAGGAGGAAGCCACAACCGGAGCCTAGCATGAGTGGCAAGGAGAAGGACAGTATACTGACAAGGGACACAGTTCGGCGGCTCAGTCGCAGAAGCCACTCTGCCCATCCGCATGCAATTCATCCGCAAAGTCTACGCGATTCTCACAGTCCAGCTCCTCCTCACCACAGCGCTCAGCGCGGTTTCATTCTTCTCCGAATCATACAAGAAGTGGATCCAATCGAATCAATGGGCGATGTGGGTTTCGCTCTTCGGAGCGATCGGTTTTATGCTCTTGACATTCTGGAAGAGAAAGAGCTATCCTATGAATCTCGCGTTCCTGGGAGTCTTCACAGCGATGGAGGTAAGCTGTATCAACCCATTCTCACACACTCCTCGAAGGACCGCCCACTAACTTCCCACACAGGCCTACAGCATCTCCGTAATAACCTCCTTCTACGAATCTCGCATCGTCCTCCAAGCCCTAATATTCACGCTCGGAATCTTCGTATTCCTCTCCCTCTTCGCCTGCCAAACCAAGTACGACTTCACATCCTGGATGCCTTATCTCTTCGGTGCCCTCTGGGTGCTCATCATCTTCGGCTTCATGTCCGCTTTCTTCCCGCACAGCAGCGGCGTCGAACTCGGCTATGGAATCGTCGCAGCACTCATCTTCTCCGGATACATTCTCGTCGACACGCAACTGATCATCCGCCACTACCACGTGGAAGAGGAGATCGCGGCGGCGATCAGTCTGTATTTGGACATTCTGAACTTGTTCTTGGCGATTTTGAGGATTCTGAACAGTCAGAGTAACAACTGAGAGACAGGAATGGCCCACGAAAGGGATGGAGTATTTGGCATTGTGTGAATAGGAAACATGGTATTGAAGGGTTTTAGAATGTTATGAATAGCGTCTCTGCATACGTGAATTGTATTGCTAGTATTGGGTATAGAGCGTCTGAAATACAACTAGCTCCTGGAATGGAACCCTCACGACCTGACGCGGTGCTCAGATACTCTGAAAGCTGTCTGTCGCCTGCAGGTCATGTTTACATTGTCGACTGCGACCATCGATTTCATATGCTAGTGCTATCGAAAAGATTGCGCGCGTCGGAGATTTATTTCGGCAGATTGCCTGGCGCCATTTTATCTCCGAGTGTAGATCATGTGCTGCGATCATCTGGTGTGCAACGAATAGAGATGAATTTGAATGGGGAAATGGTATTGGTATTCAGGGTATCTGCTGCAATAGCATTTCGAACTCCACATCAGCAACAAAGCCGATCTCTATCAAGCAGCCAGATACATCACAAAGGAGTGACAGACGAACGCCATGTATCTGGACATTCTACAGCCATGCTTCTCCTCAATCTCATGCTCCGCACGTCCCTTTGTCGCATCCTCTAATTGCTTCAACTTAAACCATGCAGTGGTTCGCGAAGTCGATGCCGCGCTCGCAGTATTGTCAACTCGCTCACATCGGCCATTACGGCGCCTCGTGATCACACCGATGTGAGATACTCCAACAAGATGACATGCTTAAATGTTGCCAATCTCAGCAACAAAGTCGTCGAGCTCCTTCTTGGTGTCTGCATATTTCTTGGCCATCTCTTCGTACTTTGTCTCCCACTGGGAATTGTTGGCCTCGAGTGCCTGGACCTTTCGCTCATAGTGACCGGCCTTGACATCTGTTTGGCGAAGCCTGTTGTACACGTTTGTCAGCACATCAATGTTCCCCTGCTGGAACACCTGGTGGTTCCCCACCGAGCCGTCCATTCATCCCACCACATCAGGGGTACACTTTGTGTTACGTACTTCTCGTTGGTCTCTCGCAGTTGCTTGTCGTTGGCCTCGGCCTCCTCCTCGAGCAGTTGCAGCTTCCTCGTCAGCGCCTCGTTTTGTGTGCCGTGCTGTGCTGAGTCGTCTGCGGCCGACTTGGCCTCGCTGTGCAGCTTCTCGAGCTTCTCCACTTCTTGCTCGAGCATGGAGGTCTTGTGCTGCAACGATGTGATTTCCTGCTCCTTTTGAAGGTTCTCCTGCTCCAAGGCCTTGACCTTTGCGGACAACTCCTCAACCTTGGCGGCGGACTCGTCGGCCTCGATGCGGAGGGCATTCATACGCTGGCAACATGGTCAGTCTTGCTGTTCCAACATCACATTGTCCAAAAAGGGCGACGCGGCAGTGCGCCACAGCTGGTTGTGATCGTGCGCGTGCGGCCAAGAAAAGCGTGTTGGGCGTTTCTGCTGGCGATTGAGGGGCAGCGTGGGAGCGGTCAGCGGACTCACCTTCTTGATCTGGTCCATGGCGGCGGTGGTGCAAAGGGAAATAGGATTGGGTGGTGGGGGAAAGAATCGAAGTGAAAGCTGACGGTGGTGGTCGGAGCTGTGGTTGTCGGAGAGAAGGTCAGAGGGTGTTTGGTGAGTGCCTGATGCTGGACGGACAAAGAAGCGTGGCCCAGAGTGACAGAAAGTGACAGGGTTCAAAGGGAAGGCACGGCCGAAGTTTATCTCCACGCCGACTTTCTTGTGTTTACACTTGCAAACAAGCAACCGCAGCTGTCATGCACCGACTGCTTTGATGAGACGAAAGACGCGCCTTTCACAGCACCATGTTCGCCACTCGCAATCAGGATGAGAATGCCATCAACGCGCGGCAGCAGGTCGCCGCGGCGAAACCGCTGAACCAGAGCGTCCGAGGCCTGGCACCGAAAACGCCCGCGAATAAGCCGGCCTTCAAGACGCCCGCGCGCGACAACAAGCACGATGAGAACTCGAAGCTGGACTTTGGCAAAGCCGGAGACAAGCCAGGCAAAGCTGATCTCAATGCTTTTGTAACGCCTGCCAACAATCGCCCTCGTGCGCCGTTAGGGAACAAAACGACAAATGCCAAAGCCCTCCAGACCCCGGCCTTGCAAGTGCCATCGGAGGACAAGCCGAAGGCGACATCACCGCGTCTACGACGATCAAAGATCAAAGTCCACGAGAGTCTTGATACGGCCCATGATGTGCTCAACACGGATCCCGAGGAGCGCGAGATCGAGTATATGCCACCTCGCGGTGTGCCGTTGAACGATGATCCAGACGACATTTTGCCACATCCCATGAACTTGGACTTGCTGAAGGGAGAGAACTTGACTCGAGGCTGGTGGGCAGAGTATTCGCAGAGAGACATCGATGACGAGTTCAGCGACTTGGAAGAGAAAATCGAGAAGGCAGAAGCTCAACGGAAGAAAGAAGAGGCGAAGAAGGCCAAGCAGACGTCGAAGCCGCTCGTGAGCAGGACTGGCACTGCGGCTGCTCCTAAAGCTGCTCCCTCTTCCCTGCGTGCGAAGACTGCGGCATCAGCACTTGGTACGAAGCCTACGGCTAGACCTGCTCCGATGGCAAGAGCTCGTCTCACTGGACCTGCCACCTCAGCGACTCGCAAGCCAGCTCCAGTATCCGGCAACCCACGCTTCGCGGCCGCCAGAGCAGCATCAAACAGCACAATCGGGTACTCCAAAGGCAGGACCGTCTCTACTTCGACTCGCCCACCACTTTCCAATATCCACGCCCGGCCACAAGCTCCCAAAGAGCCAGTGCAACCAAAATCGAACACCCTCGACAACCTGCTCAAGCTCTCCGCCTTGGAGCTGAACAACGGGGACGAGGACGAAGACACAGCACCTGTTCCCACAAACAATGCTCTAGATGCCCTCTTTGGTGATGAAGACGAGGAGGAAGTCTTCCAGCTTGATCCAGTCCAGGATCTCTGAGGGGATCGTCGATGGCTGGGGCTTGATGGTGTCTGTACCCTTACAAGCATTCTCTTCCCACAGGAGCTTTTCTTTTCGTTTTGTTTTGGCGTTCGTAAGACCACGGATGATTGTGTGGCAGCGGGGGTATACCACAGATTGCATAGTATGCACATGAACCAGATTGGAAGATGGATCGTAGGCTATTAGTAGACAGAGTCTATATTTCGTACTGTCGTTTACCGTTGATCGAAATCGGCCCTCGCCGACGCAACAAAGCAGCTTTGAGTAGCATTCTCGGGCCAACAACACTGATAATGGCATACAGATGCTTTGAGCAGGAGATAAGATTCCGTCAAATGGCACTCAATATTCTTTTCATTCTCCACACTACTTCTCGTACTGGCTCAGAAGGTCAGCAGCACTGTCTAGCCGCATCCCATTTTTGCTAAATCTACTACTCGTAGCACTCCTCCGCTCGCCCTCGCAAAAGCGGGAGCGAATCGCTTCTACCGCGCGACAGCCCAAGCGTACATTCCCCGACCTTTTCTCGTGCTTTTATCTTTTTCCCCCTCGCGCATTCATGCAAGAAAATTGCCAATCATCCGATTTGGCAGCCACCCACGCTCGCAAATCGAAGAACCAAGAACAGCCGAGATGTGAATAATGCTAGTAGCAGTGAGTGTTTTGTGCTACGTGACAACTGTTCCTCGTCCTTCCAAAATCATATTCGTCACAGGGTATCGCGGTGGAAATGAAGTACTCGTCTTTTGTTTAATTCAAGAAGCCCTTGCAGTTCGCAGAACCACAAAGACATGGAATCCGGTCAGTGGCGCCAATCTCGCGTTCAAACTTGTAGTCGTAGGTGAGTTCGTCATCTGTTGCATCTGTTAGCTGTGTTCCGATGTTCAATTCTGCAAACTACTCACTCTTCATGATGTCCTTGAGGGCATAAATGACGATTCTCGGAGTGCCCTCGACTTTGATAATCTTGGCGGTGCAGTTCGGGCTGCAAGAATGGTTGATGAAACGAGCAATGCCTCCCTTCTTTGTAGCATCCACGATCTCGTCGTCCAGCATGCGGAAGAGATAAGACGAGCCAACACCCTGCTTGTCGTATTTGATCTCTCGCATGTCTGCCACCTTTTGTCGAACCTTCTCGCCAACATATTCGATGATGAGATCATTGATAGCAATGTTCTCCTCGGCGTACAGACCCCAGCCATGAATAGCAGAGCGGTCAAATTTGACGAGCTTCTTCCGCTTCTTCAGCTGGTTGAAGCGGATCGCAACGTCAGCATCGCCGGCGTTTGACAGACTCTGTTTCTGCAAGTTGATGTCGTTCACAAGTCGTCTGTTGTTGACACGATTGCTGCGAGATGTCGCTGTGGTGACCACTTTCTCCGCTGCTGCTACCTTCGCCGCCTCAGCAGCCGCAGATGGCGTGGCCTTTGCGAGTGCCTGCCGCTCTTCGCGCGCCTTTTGGACCTTGATACGGTGGGGAAGGTACCTAGACTTCTCCTCGTTCATGATCTTCTTCACGCCTTCCGTGCGGGCGGCGCCAGTCGGATTAGGCACGTAATATCCAGGAATGAGTGGCTCAGGTTGAGCGGTGCCAGGTTCGCCGTCGGTATTCAGTGCTTTGATCTCCTTCTGCTTCCAAGCCCACTGCTTCACATCGCCCACATCGTAAGCAGCGTACTCAGCCAGTGCGCGTTTAGCAAAAGCCAAATCTTCATCGTCCTTGATGAATGACTGCCAGCCATCGATATCAAGCACAACGGAGCGGTCTTCTTCGACGGTGCGTCGGGGCTTGTCGAACGTGAGGTGCAAATCGACACCATCTTCATCCGCAACCGATTCGAGCTCACGCTCCTTCTCCTCAATTTTGGTGATGATGGGTGTGACAGGCTTACTGTCGGCCTCGGCCTTTTTGAGCTCAGCCTCCAGAGCTTCTCGTTCTTCTCGCTCCTCGCGCTCTTGCTTCTTGGTCTTTCGCTTCCTCTTCGGCTTCTCCTTGACAGACTTGCTCTCGTCTGCTGCCGGTGTGCCGTCCTGCTCGCGACTCGTTGTGATCGAGATATCAGCCACATCATCTTTCTTCTCGCTCTTGACTTGGAATAGTGCGTCATCGTCTCTTGACCGCTGCCGGATGTATAGCTCTGTCCTCGCTCTTGTACCATATCGTGAAGTCCGTGGCAGCGTGTTCACAACGAGCTCCAACTCCCGAGTCGCAAGATCCTCAGGCTCCTTACGCAAGAGGTGACCAAGCATCTCTTTGTGGAACGCATCGAACGTCTCCTGGTCATCGTCCTCCCATTCGCTGACCTTTCGGCGCTTGTGCTTAGGCGTGTCTGCAACAGACTCCGTGTCAAATGGCGTAGACGTACGACTCGCACGGCTGAGTGGCCGGCTCTCCTGCTCTTCTGTGTCGCCGCGCGTACCGGACGTCTGGCGCTCGTCATCTGAGTCTTCTTCTTCTTCGGCGTACATCTGTTGCAGTCGGAAGTGCAAACCTCTTGCATGCTGATTCGGCCTCGCGGCGGGCTTGCGCCGCCTTTCATCAACGAACGCATTGCTAGGCTCCTTGTGTCGGTTCTCGCCCTTTCTACCTCGGTGATGAGGATCGTGAGGTCGCAGTGGCCTCGAATGAGACAAAGGATGACCTCGTCGGCCTTTCGGCGTATCGGGTGGTGTGTCTCCCGCTTTGTTGTACAGTAATGAGCCTCCTTTGTCATTTTCAGCGGGATCTCGCAGCCCAAGCTTTCTGCGCTTTTCGACATGTCGAGCCGGATCGAGGCTCTCGTGGAAGATGGGGATGGCGACGCGAGTCTTGATGTCGCTCATGATCTTGTCCCGCAACTCCGCGCGAAGCTGCTCCAGCGCACCTTGCACGGGATCCAAGTTTTCGGCTCGATTCTTCTTCTCGATCTCGAGATCTTCAGCTTCCTCGCGCTGCAGTCGCTCAAGCTCTTCTCGCTTCTTGCTCTCCGCCATGACCCGCTCAGGACTAGGACTCCGCTCGTAGTCCGGATTACCATATTTCTGACACTCCATGGCCATTTTGTATGTGAAGAGCGCACCCTGGTTGCACTCATTGTAGCATCTCTCCGTCTCATCCTCTCCCCGCTTGGAATCGTCGAATATAACATAGTAACCGCTCTTGTCCAAACGCACTTCTCGCCAATCGAATGCTTTCAGTCGCTTCTTCAGGTGGGGAATCGTCGTCCCGAGAACAGGGACAGACTTGTGAGGGATGTGAATATATGGCTTGCGCTTGATCTTGCTCAGAACAGGTGTGTCCTCGATCAGTGACGCAGCGCCAGTCCGTGGATTTGTAGGTATGTCGCTCGTTGGGGCAGGATCGGGACCAGGACGACCGCGTGGACCTACTGGTGGTGCCTTGGACTTTTTCCCCGATGGTCCCTTCGGTGCCGTCGGCGGAGGAGCGAGGAAGTCCCTCGTTTTTGGTTCTGCCGGAGCTGCGGGCGGTGCCACGGGGTGTAGCTTCTGCCGCTCTTCGCGAGCTTGTTTGAGCGCTTGTTCCACGTATCGCTTGCACCTCCGACCTTCGCGATCTAGTTCCACTTTGATCGTGTGTAGACCAATGCGCGCTCCGCTGAACTCCACCTCAGCTCGCTTCGCTGCAGCGACCGCAGACACCTCGAAGCCGTCCCTAACGGCGTCGCGATACTTAATCAGGGCGATGCCGAGGAAACTGCCGGTCTCTGGATCCGTCTTGTTCTGCACGGAAGCGATGCTACCAAATGTGCTGAAGTTCAGCTTCAAAGTGCTTTCCGCCAAGAACGGATCAAAGCCGACTGCGACAACTTGTTGTGCCTCACCAGGTCCAACCGAATACCTGTCCACTTTGTATGGTGGCAAAGTGTACGGCGCGATTCGAAGAATGGCTTTGCTAGGCTGTGTCTTTGGCCTGCACAGCCCAGACATGTATCCAGGTATGGCCAAGCGAGGATCTGGTGGCGGATCTGGCTCGTATGTCTGAATTATCCATGTGTCAGCGAAAGGGTACAGAGCGGTCTTTCTCTCATCTTCAAGTTATGTTTGTCATGTTGTACAAGCTCAGCAAAATATGAAATATGTAGCGTACCTCTGCGCCAAAGTCTCTCTTTTTGAATGCGGCCCGTTTTCGTTCTTCTCTGCTGAGCTTGTTGTCCAATTCTGGATCCCAAACCGCTCTGTACCCCTTCACTGACCCAGGTGGCGGCAGCATCCGCGGACGCTGGTTTTGTGGTTGTTGGGAGGAATCTGGAGTGTCCGATGGAGGCATGTGCGAGGTGGACGCAACGGCGCCATTGAGGGATGCCATTTCCGAGGCATTTTTCGAGTGCCGCGGGCTGTTACCCTTGGACGGCGAGGAGTCTGCGTGGGCGGTAAGAGGTGTGTAGCCGTTGGCAGATGTTTTGCTGTTGTTGCCAAAAGTATGTGAGTTGCGCGAGAAGACCGACGACACGGTGCTGTTCAGTGAGCTCGCGGAGCCGACACCGTGTAGCATGTCGCCATGATCCGAAGTCTGCATCTCATCGGATTGTGGCGATGTGTAGTGATTGCCATTGATGGAGGCTGGATTCGAGCTGGCGCCGTTGACGAGCCTCGAGTGCTGCGTGGCCATGGCTGGTGATGGGCGTGAGCGGGTGAAATCTGCAGCCTCGCGCTTACGCTTCAGCGACCTGGGAGAGAGACCCCCGGCGGTGGCCCCGATGCCCGCAGTCTGCGACATGATGCCGCCGCGACGCTCACTTCAGCCTCATCTCCTGCAGGTGCGGTATGAGGGGTGAAACATTCGAGGAGCCGGCGGTGGAAGTGACGCGTGAGGAGCGCCGGCCAACTTTTCCGAGGTCGCGCGACGCGGATGCTGCAAGCGCCGCTGGAGGCTCGCGACGGCGGCGGACGGCACAAAGAGATGAATATGTCGTGTCGCTGGCGGAGATGCAGCTTTGGCCGGGGTCGTGGGCGTGACGCGGTCGCGCTGGGCGGCGGTGGTGGAAAGGTGCGATGGAGGGAGGTGGGTTGTGCAAAGGAGGACGGCTTCGACGGCGCGCACGGCTTTCTCCATTCCAGCTTCTCCTCAGGAGATCCAAGCACAGCTTGCCCGGCACCTGTCGTCCATTCGTCGACACAGCACCACGTCAACGCCAGAAGTCACTCGCGATCGCTGAACCGCACAGATATTCACCTCCTACGTCTATGGACTGCATGCTCTACGGCGCTTCAGCTTCACGACGAGCAACGCGCGGCCGACACGACCCAAATACTTGCCGTCATCAATTCTCGCCCTACGGATTCCTCCATTCCAACGCGCACTCTCCTCCATGACAATTCCGACGATGGTGTGGCAGTAGAAGGTCCGCAACAGGCAGACTTCACCATCAGCTATGCGCATCTTGGGAGGACCGACTATTGAGTGCAGGTCGTGATCGTTAAAGATATGCTCGGCGGATTGGCTCGACCTCAGTGATGCATTGAGTAGCTGATGCTCCGGGACTCTGCAGAAACGAGCAGCCTCTTGGAGCCGTAAAACAAGCAATGGCGTTTGGCAGATTTAGCACATAGCCCTTCTACAAGCACAACTCGCAGGTCAGTATCTCCGGGGCAAGGACGACAACATATTGCTGGAGAGCGGTTCTATTGGCAGTACTGGCTAATGGTCTGAGATATTTATGCCCCCTTGCGTACGGTATCCCTGTTCATGTCACTTCTCTGTCACCTCTTCTAATCCAACCGCTCGCTTGAGATTTTTGCTTTTTACAAGCAGCGCCGCAGGAATCATCAGCCCGCTCATGGCTGTATAAAAGCCCCACATGTTCTTCAGCGCAGCGGCGTAAACGCCCAGACTGCCTCGCACTTGATGCAGGTCGCTTAACGAACTTCCTCCAAGCTTACTCTGCAATATGACACTGCCCACTACTATCGAGATACTGGTGAACAAGGTCCGTGCGAATGTCATCGCTGACATTGCCGCAGTCAAGTCCTTCGGTTCTGTATTCGCTTGCAAGGCGATCAGTGGCACCTGAATCACTGGGCCGAGACCAATGCCGGCGACAACAAGGTACATGATGATTTTGGCCCAGTCCCTTCCGACACCATAGTCGATGAAGAGGCCTATTCCAATTGTCGTTACTACTGTACCAAAGTACATCGGCCAGACGTAGTTTCCGGTCCGCTTGATTACCCATCCGGTAAGACAGGTTGCAAAGGTCACCGGAAAGACGAAGGCGAACATGGTAACTCCAGAGATGATTGGCGACAGTCCTACGACAACTTGACAGTAAAGTGGTATGAAGAAGTCGCACGGTATGAACACAAAGTTGTGCAAGCAGGTCACCGCAAATGAGGCGGCATTCGTTCGAGAAGAGAAGACCCTAGTTGGGATCAGCGGGTTGCTCGCCAGCTTGGCTTCGAACAGCAGGAACAGGCCGAGAAGGACAACGCCAAACACGATCAGGCAGACCACTTCAGCCGATCCCCAGGCTTTGGATCCTCCAGCGCCTGTTTCCAGTCCGAGAAGAAATAAGATCGTGCCGGTCACGATCAACGTCGCACCTGTCCAATCGACTGCACGAAGCCCTTCAGTTATGGGCAAGTTTGGAGACTCTATCTTCAAGGCGAATACCAGCATCACCAACGACGCACCGCCGAAGGGCATGTTGATGTAGACTGTGACGAGTCAGTAACGGGCCAACAGGGAGTGTCTCGAGTACTCACAGCACCATCTCCAACCCAGTGACTGCGTAAACACTCCACCTAGCACGGGCCCAAGACCTCCGGCCACAGCCCATACGGCGGCGGTGATGCCATAATATTTTGCACGATCCTCGATCCTGAAGAGTACCCCGATCAGGATTGTCACCAGTATCTGGAGGCCGGCTCCACCAACACCTTGGAAGGTCCTGCCAACGATGAGCATCTTCGCAGAGCTCGACAACGCTGCAATCAGACTGCCAGCCATGAAAATGACACTCGACAATATCAGCAATATTTTCGTCCCGAAGACGTCGGACATCTTAGCCCAGATAGGCGTCAGCGCTGTGCTGGCCAAGGTGTATGAGCTGCCGACCCAGGCATATTCCGAGGCTGTTGCGTCCAGAGTTCTGGCAATGGTCGGTAGTGCAGTTGCCACGATTGTGATGTCCAGCGCGTATAAGAATTGGGCCAGGCACAGAGAGAAGACGACGATTCGTCTTTGGATTGTTCCCATCTTGTCCGCGCCATACTCGACACTTTCGGTCTGCGTGCCATCGACAGCACTTTCGACAGCTTGCTTCTCGTCGTCTTCAACTTTAACCACTTGCGACCCCGGCCTCTTCTTGTCGTTTTTACTCATTGCAAACAGGCTCGACCAGGAATTATCTCGCTGTTGCTAGAGGAAGGAGAACGACGGAGAAGCAGTCTATGGTATGCATGCAGTACCTCGTGTGGACAAGGATACCCACTCGGTCCGAGCGGCGGTATTCTTGGCGAGAGTACGGACCAGGCCGCAGGCCTGCACATAAGTCATGGGTGCCATGGAGTTCTGCTCTTCGTGCAGCCATCTCAAGCATGTGATTCGTTAATCTGCATCTCATCGCAGCTGAAGCCTGTAGGGCCTAGATGTCATTGACATCAGGTGCCCATCGGGAATTCGGCGAGCAACAATCTTTCAAGGGCAGAGGCTTCCACTTTTGCTGCTAACTGATCACATGAAGGACAGTTTCTCCTGGACTGAGCAGCCGTCTTACTGGTCGGCTATAGCCTCCGGTGGTGCAGCGACGCGCATCGGGTTTCAACGTTGCTGTCGCAAACCTGCCACTGAAGCCCATTCCCTCTCTCCGGCCTATGGACCGGGCAGGACTGCGGCCGCCCCCACGCTGAACGGCAGCGGGAAGCACTGCTACATATCATGAATTCTCGCATGATCGAGATGCCAGCGTGTGGCTCGACACCCGGCCACATCCATAAATGATTCCTGCTAAAGACGGGTGTAGAGTC
The DNA here is from genome assembly GCF_019650295.1 of Cercospora kikuchii. Classification (NCBI taxonomy): domain Eukaryota; kingdom Fungi; phylum Ascomycota; class Dothideomycetes; order Mycosphaerellales; family Mycosphaerellaceae; genus Cercospora; species Cercospora kikuchii. The sequence continues at coordinate 914,650 of NW_025408590.1, forward strand.
GGCGACGATCGCGGTCAAGCCTTCGAAGTTTTATCAGTAAGCAGTCTTCTAGTAAAAATTAGACCACATAACTGTTCATTAGCTGCGCACCGCTACCACCTTCACGAACATAGATACGCGAGTTTATCAGAATAAAGGCCGGCACTCTCAAAGGATCGCTTGGCAGGCATGCGCCCTCCAAACAGAATGGCTTGCACTTATTCGACTCCACCTCGGCGCGCTCTTTCACGGTCAGACTTCAATACAATTCCAAGCATTCGTAAGAACGGTTCTGTGTACCGCGGAAATTCATATGTGAGCTGTGCGTCCCCAATAGACACCACTCGTCAGTGAGGTCAGCGGCGGCCATGGCGCCGAGCCCTTGACCTACGTACAACTAGTGCTTCACTAACATCGTGTGCCACAGAGCCGCAATCTAAAAGTTGGGGACGTAGACATTGGCACACACAGCCCGCGGCTCAGCTCATCGGATTTCCTTACGAGGTATTGCGAGGAGCGGCTCTGCGAAAGAAATATGGAGCTAAGACGTACGATCCAAGACGGTAGGTGATATAGCCGTCTCTTGCGTAGCACTATGTCTCGCTCATCAGCTACTTCTTCTGACTCTCTCACACGTCCCATTATCTTACTAGATCGCGAATATGGCAGCCACCACCGAGAAACCAGAAGACGAAAAACACGAAGACCGCAAAAGCCGTACCTCCTCAACAGATTCCAGACACGAAAATGTCCTCCTCGCTCCAACAACAACAACAACCTCACACCCTCCAGAACCTCCACGAAGCAAATGGGCCAAATACCTCGAAATCCCCGAATCCAAAAAACTCTCTGGCAAAACCCTCAACAACAGCATGAGCCTCATCCTCGGCGCAGCTTTCCTCATGTTCGGCTACGACCAAGGCGTCCTCTCCGCCATCTTAACCCTCGACAGTTTCCAACGCGTCATCCCCCTCATGACACCTCGCACAACCGCCAACGATCTTTGCTGGATTGACGGAGATCGTGCCCGACCCGACCTAAATCAATGTACCGGATCACCGAATACCCAAGCAGCGGGTGTTGCAGTTTATTTAATTGGATGTTTCCTCGGAGCGGTTGTGGTGTTGTTTTTCGGAGAGAGTTGGGGGAGGAAGAGTACGACGTTTTGGGGATCTTTGATTATGATTTTCGGGACGATTTTTCAGGCTGCGACGAGCGGGTATGGGGTTTTTGTGGTGGGGAGGGTTGTTGGGGGGATTGGGAATGGGATGGTCACTTCTACTATGCCGACTTGGCAGTCGGAGTGTGCGAGGCCGGAGAGAAGGGGTTTTGTGATTATTCTTTCGGGGGCGTTGATTGTTTCGGGGATTATGGTTGCTGTAAGTTGGGGATTTCTCAGAGCCTGGTGAGATTCGGTGAGGGTTACTGACGTGAAAGCAGTACTGGACCAACTATGGATTTTATTTCCTCGAGGGTAGCGTGCGATGGCGCTTTCCGATTGCTTTCCAGTCGTTTTTTACGATCTTAGTCATGATGGGCTTGTTCGTTCTGCCGGACTCACCGCGTTGGTTAGCCTCAAAAGGACGAATGACCGAAGCAAAGGACATTATCGCACGTCTGCGCGGGAAAGAGCTCGATGACCCAGAAGTCCGGATGGAGCTACAGAATATCAAAGAATCCCTCGAAGTCCAGAACCTGGGCAATGGTTTCGAAATGAAAGAATTACTCACCAATGGCCCTTCGCAAAACTTGCGTCGCACTCTATTAGGTGTCGCAAGCCAGTTCTTTCAGCAGTTCACTGGTATTAATCTTGTCACTGTAAGTCAGAAGCTCTACTGATTCGTTGTGATGCTGACCTCATTCGCAGTACTACGCAACTTTCGTCTTCGAAAACTCCCTTGGCTTCGGTCCAGATATGTCCCGTCTACTAGCAGCGGCGAACGGCACAGAATATTTCATCGCGGCACTATGCGGTCTACCTCTGATTGAACGACTCGGTCGACGGAAACTCATGTTGAGCTGTGCATTCGGTATGGCAGCTAGTATGGCCATTCTAGCTGGGACCGTCAGTACAGGACAAGAAGATCCTGAAACTGGTGCCCCGGTATTAGGCAACGCTGCTGGCATCACCGCCACTGTGATGCTGTTCGTCTTCAACACGTTCTTCGGTATGTTGTCCTGATCCGCTGCGCTTCTAGCCTATGCTGACCTTAAGAAGCCATTGGCTGGCTAGGCATGACCTGGCTCTACCCAGCAGAAATCACAAGCTTGCGAATTCGAATCCAAGCAAATGCTTTGGCCACTTGCTCGAATTGGTTGAGCAATTTTGTGATTGTTATGATTACTCCTCCGGTAAGTCGAGAAGCAGTAGACGAAATCTCTCTCAGTTCCATGCTGATGATTCAATTCTCCCAGGCATTCGCAAGTTTGGGCTACCAGACATACATCATCTTTGCGGTATTGAACACGGCGATCATTCCTGCCGTGTACTTCTTCTTCCCGGAGCCCAAAGGACGAAGTCTGGAAGAGCTTGATATTATTTTCGCAAGTGCTCATGCAGATGGTGTCAGTCCTGTGAAGCGAGCCAAAGAGATGCCGAAGCTGGAGGACAATGCTCTTGAAGCAGAACTTGTGAAGTATTTCGGTGGTGATGTTGAGGAGGTGCGACGGAGGAGTTCTGTGGGCATGTGAATTCCTGTATTGCACAGACCTGAGAATGGTCGGAGAATACAAAATGCAAAGAGCGTGGAACGCGGAACATCGCCATGGCATACTGGGGAAGCAGCACAGCACACGTGGGGGCTCATGACGCTCGCATGGAGCTCCGGAATCGAGCTTCCGCTAGTCTACCCCATTCCGACGACATTCCAGATGCAGCTCCTGCACAAAGCACCAGACAGCTCTCTGATGAGGACGGAAAGGCTAAAATAAAGCTTGGCTCTATTGTACCTAGGTAGGGCGGGTGGGGGACGAGGGGTATACTTCATTCGAAGGACTTCATCCAACCTCCAACGAGAACAACTTCTCTCAAACCTCGCCCCCTTCATCCATCGCCCATAATGTCCGACAAAGTCATAGCCCACCCCTCAGCAGCCTGCTGCATCTCCGGCAAAATCCACACCGGCGACCCCAAAGGCCGCACGGAACAAATCCTCGATGTGGAAACCTACATCGCCGAACCCTCCCCCGCCAAAGCAAACGGCAACATCGTGCTCTACTTCCCCGACGTCTTCGCCCTCTTCACCAACAGCAAACTCATGATGGACGGCATGGCTGAAGCAGGCTACCTCGTCCTCGCCCCCGACTATTTCCGCGGCGATGCAATTTACAAACATAAAAAGAACTTGGCCGATCCGAATGATAATCCGACATTTGATTTTCCGGCTTGGTTAGCGAAACACCAGGAATTTTCGCATCCGTTTGTGCCCAAGTGGGTGGAAGAGGTGAAGCAGAAGTATGGGAAACCCGGGACCAAGTATGTTTGTACGGGGTATTGTTATGGTGCGCCGTATGTTTGCGATCAACTTTCGGAGAAGGGGATTTGCGAGGCGGGGGCTTTTGCGCATCCGGCGTTTTTGCAGGAGTCGCATTTTGAGAATGTGAAGAGTGAGTTTGTGACTTGGATGTCAGAAGTTCCATGAGGTGCTGACTTGTATGGCAGAGCCAATCTTCCTCTCTTGCTCCGAAATCGATCAAACGTTTCCAAAGGAGTTCCGCCGCCGTGCAGTCGATATCCTCGACGAGAAGAAGGCGCGATATCAAGTTCAAGTCTTCCAAGGTGTCAGCCACGGCTTCGCCTTGCGCGGCGATATGGATGACAAATGGCAGCGGTATGCGAAAGAGGCCAGTTTTCAAGGTATCCTCGACTGGTTCGATTGGTGGACAAAGTAGTAAGTATAAACTGTTCGGTGGTGCTGCCGCCGCTTCGATGAGAATATGCGCTACATATCTGAACGGAAATGCTGTACAGCTGTCGTGATGATGATGCTCTCTCTCCGAGATTGTAATGCGAAATGTGGAAAGACATACGAAAATCGCTCAATTCGTGCGCCGTGGTCCATGCTGTGGTTGTGTTTCCTCCGATCCAATCATTTTGATCTCGTTCGCGCCCGTGAAGAACCAAAAATGCTCGCTGCCGCATTTCGCTATGCAAGTTCTGGAATCTGGCTGATACGTCGTTGTGATTGCCTGCTCGAGGCTTCGCTGGATATGGAGCTCCTGCTCCCACCTATGGCGCCCAAGTGCGATCTGCTGATCATGCGTCTCATACTGATCGAGCCTCGTGGTGTGGCGGGCTCGTGCATCCATTCGGATACCTCTGTCTGTGCTGTGGAAGGCCGGGAAATTTCTTGTTGTTTTTGTGGATGGAAAGCGTAGATGTTTGCGAATCTAGCCAATTTCCTGAACACAACCTGCATCGTAGGCCGTACTGAGGCTGAATGCATTGATTCTTGGGACACTTCCTTGCCTAGGAAGACATTATGGCCGATGACGAAGCCGAACCAGTCCGGCTCGCTAAGTAAGTGGATGCATTGGACCCTCATCTCGCCCACGGCGAAGACTTGCCCATCGCGGAAAGAATCGAACTTCGATCCCCATCCTGCGTTCTGCACTCCGTACTGCCGTGCAAACATGCGCTGTACACCTGCGAGCGCCTTTCCAGTACATATCCGTGGGAACTGGCCATCGTTGTCTCGTAATTGCGTCCTCAGGTACCATGCCGATGTGGGATGATCCTGGACGGCATGCGTTTCCAGGATGTGGACCACATGGTAGTTGTATTCCTTCACGAGATACAAGATTTGATCAGCTGCGGTGGTGTTGATTCCTGGAGAGTATGGATTTCGGTCAAGCACCGGGTCAATGATGATTGCCTCTTTGGTCGAAGGGTCCGCCACGAGGTACTGATGCCGGTTGGTGGATTGTTCATACAGGGTGTGGATGATGGGTTCGATGTCTGATGTGATCACTTGGACGCCTTCCATATCGTCCGGTACCATGGGAGGTGTGACTGCTGACTCGAAGGCGGCATGCATCCCCGTTGGCCCTCCGGACGATCGGTCGGAGACGGGCGAGACCATTTCGCGGTCATTGTTGGCCGAGCGAAAGGACATCCTGCTCCGCGACTTGGAGAATTTCAGAGCGCAGGCCTGGGCGAAGTCGCGGAAGGTGGTGGCATGGAGGGTGTGTCTGGCGTGGAGGGGAGATTGGGTGTGCGACTGGGGCTCGCCGGTTCTGCGTGGTGCAGCATCCAAACCGTGCCAACCGGGGCCCCCTGGACTGCCGGCCCATGTGTTGCGCCATGTTGATCGCTTCCGCCCTTCCGACCACATCGCCGCTGGCTCCCACTGGGTATGTCGCACACGACGCGCCGATTACGAGTCTGCCAGCGCGCGCGGTGTCGCAGATTGCGCGGGGTGTCGCGAGTACAGTGAAGCAGTGTGGATAACGCGAACAGCTGTCGCCTCGCGCGCCCTCTCAGCCTGGCCACTCCCTAGCCTCGTCGGGCGGTACCTGCAGACGCCTCCTCGCCCGCCTCGCCAGGAGATTCGGGGTCCGCAATGATCTGCATCAACATCGACCAATGAAGTCTGTTATCGCGCTGGACTGGTCGCCGACGAAATCAACCACGAGAGCCGCTTCGAAGTCTCGCTGCTTGCGCAAGACCACTGGACGACAGCCTGGTTCACGGCAGCGAGCATGAAGGCAGCAACAACACGCTCTCCATATACAGCCTGATGCGCCTGCTGGCCCTCACCGATGCGACGAGTGCAACACGGCACAGAAGAACCCGAGATCGCCGAATCACATCCGATCACGCTTTCACGAGGAGGAAATGAGCACATCTCGACAGTGACGAGAGTGGATGACAATGGTGCACATGTATGCGTGTGCAGCCGCAAGCATCTCTCTACGGGATGATCGTTGTGCTGAGCTTGCGTTGCTGGCATTCCACGTCGATGGCGACGCTGCGAACGGCCGGAGCCAGATTCAGGACTTGGCAAAGAGGAATCGCATCTCGAAGTGCAAGGCATCGGATTTGGGGTCTGGGATATAGTGCCTCTCCACCCCGATGTTGACGACAGCAACGCTGTAAGAGTCGATCATGAGTCCACGGACAGTCGCGTGGTGCAAGCTCGATCAGTGCAGACGTGGCCCTTTGGAATGGGTGAGTCGTCGTTCGAGGCACTGCGCGGATGTAGGGCCATCACTGAGCAGTGGCAATGAAATCGTCATGTCGAGCGAGTCTCACATGTCTACTTGTTGTTGCTCTGTCTGCTCTGCTGCTTCACATTCTGTAAGCTCGGTCCGACCAAGTTCTTCTTTCGCCAAATCTCCCAAAGAAGCAAATTTCGCCGACTCCACACTCCACACTGCGGAGGTCTTGTCTACGGCAGTAGGATTGCCCTCCACTATTCGCACGAAGGCCATGACCTAGTGGTGTTGTCAATTGATATATCAGCGTGAACTCAAGCATTGTAAGTCAAGTCCAATTCGTCGTTCTCAAAATCTTACAATGCCTCACAGAGAATCTCCGCCTCCACAGCACGCCAAGATGGCTCAGAAGACGATCGAGAAGACGTGGTGGAAGGAAGCCAGCGTTTATCAGATCTACCCGGCATCGTTCAAGGACAGCAACGGAGATGGGCTTGGAGATGTTCCTGGCATCATATCAAAAATACCCTACATCAAGTCACTCGGAGTGGACGCCCTTTGGTTATCACCGATATACGCCTCGCCACAAAATGACATGGGCTACGACATTTCAGATTACAGAGACATCCACCGCCCCTACGGAACACTTGAAGACGTTCAGCGGCTGATTGATGAGCTTCATGCCAACCAGATCAAGCTGCTCATGGACTTGGTTGTGAATCACACGAGTGACGAACATGACTGGTTCAAGGAGTCCCGGAAATCCAAGAGTAATCCAAAGCGGGACTGGTACTTCTGGCGTGTTCCTAAAATCGACGAACATGGCAATCGCACAGAGCCGAACAACTGGAGGAGCATTTTCGGTGGCAGTGCTTGGCACTTTGACGAAGTTACACAGCAATACTACCTTGCACTATTCCTCCCGTCACAACCTGACCTCAACTGGGAGAACGAGGAAATGAGACAAGCGACCTACGGGGACATGCGCTTCTGGCTCGATCGTGGCGTCGACGGGTTCCGTATTGACAGCATGAATTTGATGAGCAAACACCCAGACTTGCCGGACGGAAAGATCACAGACCCGGAGTCAAAGTACCAAGACGGGTCCGAGTTCTTCGCTTCGGGACCCAGGATGCACGACTACATTCGTGAGATGCGGACCGAGGTATTCGATCATTACGATGTGATGACTGTCGGAGAACTGGGTTTTACCAAAGATGAGCAGTCTGTGTCAGATTACGTGGCGAAACACCGACACGAGCTGAATATGGTCTTCACCGGCGATGTGGTTGACATGGACTTCGGACCAACTGGAAAGTACTCTCGGGATGACTTCCACCCGCGAAAATTGCGCAAAATCACCAACATGTGGCAACAAGCTATGCCAAAGTTTGATGGCTGGAACAGCATATACCTGGACAACCACGACAGTGGTCGAAGTCTCAGCAGATACGGCTCAGATCTTCCGGAACATCGCGCTGCCGCGGCCAAACTCTTCGCAGTCTACCTGACTACACTCAGTGGTACTCCGTATCTGCTTGCTGGCCAGGAGTTTGGCATGGCTAATCTCGGCAAAGACTATCCTGCCGAGGCATATATCGATGTCGAGGGCAGCAATTACTACAAGGAAATCCTTCAACGACGGGGCGGTGACGCATCGAAGATGGATGATGTGCTAAAGGAACTTCAATTGAAAGCTCGTGACCACGGACGCTTGCCTGTGCAATGGGATGCAAGCCCTAACGCAGGCTTCACCTCGCCCGAGGCCAAACCTTGGATGACTATCAACAAAGATCACAAGGAATGGAATGCCGAGAGCCAGTTGGACGATCCGGATGGTGTCATGTCATTTTACAAAAAGATGCTTAGTCTGCGGAAGGAGCAGAAGGATTTGTTTGTCTACGGCACCTATGAGCCGATCGACGAGCAAGAGACTGGAGAGTACGTACTCGGATGGGAGCGGACAGATACAGAGGGCTCTAGAGCTGTCGTGCTGCTGAACTTCTCTGACCAAGAGCAAGCTGTCCCGATCGGCAAGTATAATGGCTTGACCGAGCTGATTTCCAATGGGAGAGTTCAGATCAAAGGCGATCGGGTGACACTTGGTGCATATGGTGCAATTGTATTGAAGCAGTAAACTAGATGTTATGCCAAGCTCAGGGCTTCCGAGCTTACCCTGCCCGCTTCCCCTCCTTCCTTCGTCTTCACGCCCTGCCTATGTGGGCCCGGTGGTATACACGTATCGCACCTCGTGTCCGAGTGCTCCTAAGCTACCGGATGAGGATATAATTGAACGCGCACGAGCTCTGCAGACTTCCTGCAACCTCGGCTGACAATCAGCTATAGATTCAGTCCTCACATCAAGCAGGAACACAGCAATCAAAGTCAACATTCGTCTATCATGGCCGACACAACAATAGACTGGCAAGCCAAAGCAGCTGCAAAACGAGCAGCAGAGCTCTCCAAGATCCCACAAGAATGGCGTCTTCCCCAAGAATACCTCACCGGGAACGAAACAACTCCCATCAGCGTCCTCGACATACCAGCCAAATGTGGCATCCTCTCCCAAACCGAGCTCGAAATCACAGAACTCACCGCAACCTCCCTCGCCCAAAAAGTCCAATCCGGCACCCTCAAAGCCTCATCCGTCGCCCAAGCCTTCTGCAAACGCGCCGCAATCGCCCAACAACTCACCAACTGCCTCACCGAAACCTTCTTCTCCGGCGCTCTCACCCGCGGCGCCCAACTCGACGCTTACCTCACCGAGCACGGAAAACCCGTTGGCCCTCTCCACGGTGTCCCAATCTCCATCAAAGATTCTTTCCGCTACAAAGGCGTGCAATCTTCGCTTGGATTTGTTTCGTTTTTGGAGAGGGGAGTTGATGAGGAGAATTCTCCGTTGGTGGATTTGTTGTTGGAGTTGGGGGCGATTTTGTATTGTAAGACGAATGTACCTTTGACGCTTATGACGGCGGATAGTCATAATAATGTTTTTGGACGGGTTTTGAATCCCGGGAATTTGAGGTTGGGTGCTGGGGGGAGTAGTGGGGGGGAGGGAGCGTTGGTGGCTTTTAGGGGGTCGGTGATTGGTAAGTGGTTTCTTTCTTTTTTGTTTGGATGTTGGTAAACTTGTAAAAGGACTTTTTGCTAATGTGTGAAATAGGTGTTGGTACAGATGTGAGTTGTGAGAGGCTGTCATGAGGGGTGGGTTACTGACCTTTTGCTGCTTAGATTGGCGGTAGTGTGAGAATCCCAGCACTGTAAGTTGTTGAGAGGAGTATCTGCGTTGTATGACCCCAAACAATTCTGACCTATGCTTTCCACACCAGGTGCAACGGCACATATGGCTTCAAACCCACCCCAGGCCGAGTGCCCTACGGAAACCAAGCCTGGTGCTCAGCACGCGGAAGCCCAGGTTTCCCAGCATGCGCAGGTCCCCTCGCAAACTCATTCGAAGACACAGCATTCTTCCTACGTACCATCCTCGAAGCCTCACCCTGGAACCACGACGCCACAGCAATATTCTATCCCTGGCGCTCCGCAATCGCAGACCAAACTCCCTCCAAGCTTCGCATAGGCTACTACATCGAAGACCCATCCTTCCCCACTCACCCACCAGTCCGCCGAACCCTCGACGAAGCAGCCAAAGCCCTCGCAGCAGCCGGCCACGAAATCATAGTATTGAATAACACACCCTCCATCAACACCTCCGTCGACATCGCAACAGCATACTGGTCCATGGACAACACCCGAACATTCCTCAAAAACATCGAAGCTGGAGGTGAACCTCTTATCCCTTCTCTGCAGCGCACATTGGGTACAATGGTGGCGAAACCTGAAGGTTACACACTCGAAGAACTCTTTAGCGTGAATGTTCTTGCTGGAGAATATAAAGCTCTCTGGCACGATTTATGGGTAGCGAATAAACTGGACATCATCCTCTGTCCGCCGGCACAGACGACTGCTGTGCCGCACGATGATTTTGGAGTGCCGCATTATACGATTTTGTGGAATCTGTTGTCGTATCCGGGGTTGATTATCCCGGTGGGAAAGGTTGACAAGGCTGTTGATCGGGATGAGTTGGCGAAGCCGGAGGTGGAGACGAATCGCATTTGTGAGTGAAGTTGTGTTTAAGTGAGGTCGTTGAACGCAATTATGCTGACTATGATGCAGATCGAAGTGAAGACGTACATGGTGCACCGACGTCGATACAGCTTGTGACTAGAGCAATGCAGGATGAAGAGCTTGTTAGCTATGCCAGGGTCATTGATAAAGTGTTGAAAGGTGCATAGGTGTGCAAAGATTGGAGCGACACAGGGCGGGAGTATCAGAAGACCACATTGCAAGCTGCAGAGGCAGCAAAGTAGTCATACAGTCATACATGGTATATTCTCTGTCGGCTTTCTCTACTTAGAGGTCCTGTCATGCCTCATCTACATTTCTCATCGACATCGTCCTCAGTCTAACAATCCTTCAACCAAACGACGGAATCGGCGGCAAAGAAATCACCCCTCCCTTCTGCTGAAACACAGCAATAGCCTTATCAAACTGCTCCGCAATCTGCGCATTAATCAGAGGCGCAAACCCAGCCAAAGGTCCCGTCAATTTCGCCGTAATCGCATCTCCCAAATTCGCACTTTGTTGTTTTTGCGTCTGGAGGGATTGCGCGACTGTCTTGCTGACAGAGAAGAGGAATGCGACGCTATCGAAAGCTGATTTCTTGCTTGAGAGGTTGGGGAGAAAGGTATCGAGGTCTGCTTTGAGTGCGAGGACGCCTTCGGCGACTTTTTGGGTGTCGGCTTCGTTGAGGACTTCGGATTGTTGGGCTGTGGAGGCGGCGGTTACGACGGAGTCGCCGACTGCGGAGGTTTGCTGGTGGGGTGGTGTTAGGATGATTTTCTGGTGAGGGTTATGGACTTAGGTGGTGGAAGGTACCTTTTGGATCTTTAGGACTTTGATGAGTCCGTCGAGGTCGCCTTTGTTGAAGGTGTTGACTGTTGCGTTCAAGGTTTGGACGTTGGTTTGGACGTTCTTGAGGGCAGCGACTATGCTTGCTGCGTCACGTTTGACGACTGTGTAGAGTGGATGAGCGGAAGCGACTGTTAACAGACCGCTGATGATGAGAGATGTGAGACGCATGACGAAGGATGTTCTTGGGCGATTGTTTGATTGGGGAGGATCTTTGTCGATGAGGCCTTGGAGACTGGTGATCCATCGTTCTTATTATACGTTCTTCACGTTTTGACGACATCTCTAGATCTGCGGGGTCGCATCTCGTTCCTGGCTCGTTTTGCATGATCCTCCAGATGAGATGCCATGCTTTGGCACAATTTGTGCAGTTGGCGCACAAGACAGTGGTTCAGCTCGTATGCTCGCATGCAATACGCAGATGATCGACTGTGTCTGCGAGCAAGTCAAGCCGGAGAAGCAACATCTGACGACAGATCTTTCCAATGAACTACCCACATTGGCAAGAGGCTCTCCCAGCGAGCCAGTTGCAGGTGAAAGTGTAGTCAAGTTAGAGCTGTCACGGTGCCATGGAAGAAACGATGGAGCCAATCAGGCACAAGATCAACGAAAGGTCTTGGTATCAGCTGCAGCCTCGGTCTTGTTTTCTCCGCAGGCGATCACGACTTGAGTTCGGCATTTTGGCCCATGCTGAGTTGTGCACGCGAGAGGAACACCAAGACTTGGTACCTGCCATCGTAGGATGTCTTTCCATAACCAGTGACGGCCGGCATGGAAGAAAATTGAAGCCGGCGGTGCTGAGATGTCAGATTGGATTACTTATCACCTCTTTCAGGAAGTCTTGCCGTCCTGCGCACATTCTCTCATCTGTTGACTGGTTCAAGTCTGACTGGGCCAGCACTTACGTATGGTTCTCCTGTTATATAAAAGGTCGCAGCATATCTCGGGCCGGTTGCCCTAATCGATTGGCATCAAGACATGGAAATCGCGTCCCAAAATTCTGGTCGCAAGATGCTCAAAGTTTACAACAGAATGTCCTTGCGCCGTGTCCGGGCTTCCAGCATCACCGGAATTGTTTGAAGTTGATTAACCGAGCCCTTGATGGTGGACGCACGGTGTTCCAGCGGCGATCATCGACATCATGGTTTCTCCACAACTAGGACGATGCTTGGCGGATGCGCAAATGCCATACACGCGTGTGAATGTGCAGATGTCCAGATATCGCAATGCTTCAGTTGCAGTTACGCCGACGAAGTTTGCACCTATTGGACAATCCAACATCTCTCGGCCGCTCCGGACTCACTGCATAGCCAATATTGAGCTGGGCACTTCCATCCCTACATCGCCGTGCTTGGCGTTGGCCTTTTCGCCGCTCTCTGTGAAGGAGAAGATGGCGTCTTGTTCAGGTTGCAATGCTCCGGATAGGATCGCTCGGGATCACCGTGCTCGTGGCCAAGTTCTGGGCCTCAGCGCGTCGCTGCTCACTGCGGCTTTGGCATAGCCCCTGGAATTCCTCATCGAGCTCGATTAGTGAAGCACCCGGTCGATACGATGGACGCGAAGACCAGACCAAGCCATAGTCATTCAAAATAGGGACCAATGATGAAGAGTGAACTGAGGCAGGTCTGACTGTGACGAGAGAGCACAAGGGCTTCCCCATCCCCACGCGCCGGCCTCGTGCGGGCATTCGACTTGGCACGAACCTTTTCTTGGCCCGTTCGTGTCCGGTCGTCCTTTCATCTTCTCGACACACTCTGCAACTGGCGTTCCTCGTAGACATTATCGCTCAATCTTCCATCTGATTGCATCGCCCTTTGAAAGTTTGATGACTGTCGTCTTCAGCAATTATCGCATTTGGTGCCCAGCATGATGAAGGGACTTGTCTCTCTTTTCGGAGTATTTGACGGCAAGTGCAGAGTTCAAGACATGGTCCCGGCGTTTTCGCTCAGGCCCAAGCAAGCGGATTGCCAGGCCTCAGATGACAACCTGGCAGCGTGAGGACGGCAAGCATGGGGGTGCTGGCCATCGACTGCGCAGCTCGCAGCTTACTTAGGGCCGTATCCCGCCGATCGCGACGACTCCTCAATTGCGCGGAGTCGACACATGCGCAGCTGGACTTCACGTCCTCTCAATCGTCAAGATGGTTCCTCTCGAGGCCGCGATCCCGACTTTCATATGCTCCTGCCTGTCCTTTCTGGCTAGCACAGTTTTCGGCATCTTCTACATCATGTATCCGCCCGAGCGACACTTCAGACAAGCACTGATTGTGAACCTATTGGTATCTGGTATGCGATGACACCGGTCTCGAAGAAGCCGGATAAGTATTGACCCCTTGCAGATTGGATCAACTCTCTGAATAACAGCATTTCCGGCGCCGTCGTGCTGTCGAGAGTACACAAACCTGGCCCTGAGCTCTCCATTGGCCCCGCATGCACGGCAAATGGCTACATTGGACAATTCTCGGTCCAGGCGATCGACTTCAACATTCTCGTGATCTCTTTGTCAGTGCTCCTGACTGTGCGGCAACCACGATTCGTCATCGAGCCTCCGTGGTGGCAGGTGGCCTGCGTATGTGCGATTCCATGGATACCACCGATTATCACTGGTAAATTTGCAGCAAGCTCTACTGATGAGGTTGTCCGCTGACGGCAAATAGCGAACGTTGCTTTAGGTCTCGACCTCTACGGACCAGTGAGTGGTAACTGGTGTTGGATCCAAGCCAAATACTTTGGTCTGCGATATGCTTTGACGCATGGTTGGCGCATAGCCATCTTTGTCATTACCATTGCCATTTACACATATATTTACATCTACCTCATGCGCGCATACGGACGATTGGGTGTGGGTTCCAGTAGCGGCGGCACATACGACTCCTCCGGACACCCGCTCGGCACCATTGAAGACAAGCACCATCCCACAACACACGAGGAGCGAGGAGGTCGTCACATACGTGTGAGGTCCTCTATAACGACAACTTTTGGCCATCATCACGACACGCCTTGGAAGACTAAAGAGCCCAACATCGGCGAAGAGGAGTCTGAGGTGGGCAGCATTGGCAGTAATGTCAAACACGGGCATACGCCGAGCTGCAGCACCGCCAGTGACACTGCACCATTGAGCTTCGTCGGACAAACATCGCCCGCTTCCGCGAATACACGAATCTCATCAGCTGCAGCCCGACAGCGAAAGCAAGCGGTACGAAAGATGCTACTCCTCAATGGGTACCCAATCCTTTATGTCATTCTGTGGATTCCTGGTATGGCCACTCGCATCTGGGAGGCTTTTGACACTGCACCACTTTGGCTCCGAGGCATGCAAGCGAGCACGCAGTTGGTCGGCTTTGCGAATGCTTTGACCTATGCGTACAATGAGCAGCTTATCCAGAGGATTCGCCAGCCATCGGTGCATCGCTGAGAAAACAGCAGCGCACAAGTTTAGACTCTTGGATGAGACGCAGATGAAACCGTGTTGGATCTCCGAGCCTCCGACTACCTTCGTTCCCCCTTTGCAGGTCCTCTGAGAGGTGCCCCTTGAGCAACAGAGCTCAAATCAGCACTCCTGGCTCGCTAGAAAGCTGGCAACGATACCACGGCACGATCAACAGACTGGCATCATCGGTGTTCAGGAGCAGTCAGACCTGATTTCTAAACGGGCATGGCCGTTTCCCAGGCGTTGCGACACCAGGGTTCTTGCCGAGTTGCCAGGAGCCAGGATCACTCGGGAGTAGGGAAGCAGAGTTCGCATGACCGACGGGGATGAAGCTGGACGACGGGATTGTCAATCCCGATATAGGCTGATGCCTCAGCCAGAATGCTGTGCGCATTCGCAATGGAAGCCAAATGCAGGAGGACATTATTAGTGAAGATGACTGTGATACCCGAGATTAGTGAAGAGATGAAGATGATACCCCAAGCAATGTACAAGAACTACGAATTGAATAATCGCTATCAATGGCAACCTGCAAAGAGAGACATCGCAAATTGGCGTAAGCGCCAATGAACCATCAGTCGTGACTGCCCTGGTCGCTTATTTCGGCTTCGACAGCATCGGACTCTCGGTACATCGCGCTTACCCTACACTGCAGTTCTGCAGTCTGGATGCACACTGCAGTCTCTGCATTCGATTCTCTTCCACATGGTCTCGCTTTCTGTACGAAGTCACTGAACTCAGCTGCCCGCAACATCTGCGACTGACGTCGACATCTTCCGCAGACGCAGATCCCGCTTGGCTCTTGGCCTTCGCTTCTCAACAGCAAGTCAAGAGTCGCGCAGCAACCTCGTGGCAGTGACGTTGAGCGTAACCTAAGAATTCGCAGGTAACAGTCCCTTTGCGTGGCGATCATGGTGCGTTTATATACTTTGATGTCTTCGCCTTCATTGAACTTGCATAGGCGCAATCCCAACAACATCAGTCGTCGACGGACTCCTCAGAAGTCATGCAGCTCCCAGTAGGACTCAGCACATTACTCATCAGAATCATTTCCTACAGTAAGCAAAATGACACCAACCGCGTTGGCGTAGAATTTAGTTCAATTGACCGTCTCCTGCAGATATTCGGTTTGCCGCCACGGACCGAGGAAATGGAGAAGAGCCATGGAGCGGCGTCCGAGCACCCCGGGTGATTTCCCAAATTCGATTTAACACGATCAACAACCCAGCCGCTTTTGTCGGTATGCAAGAAGTTCTGAAATCACAACTTGATGATGTTGTGGCTGGGTTGAATGCGAATCGAACGACGAGTGAGCCTGAATGGGCATTTCTTGGCGTCGGGAGAGATGATGGTAAGGAAGCTGGAGAGTATAGTCCTCTGTTGTATCGCCCTTCGGTGTGGGAGTTGAAGGATTCGGAGACGATCTGGTTATCTCCTACGCCTGATGTTCCTGGATCGAAAGGCTGGGATGCGGCTGTTACCAGGGTCTTGACGATTGGGGATTTTAAGCATAGAGAGACTGGGGCATTGGTCACGGCTATGAATACGCATTTCGATCATGTGGGGACTGTGGCAAGAGAGAATTCGGCGAGGATTATTGCTGAACAAATCAACAAGCGACAGAATGCGACGGGAAGTGGTCGTGGTCGACAAAGGCCTGCGATTTTTGTTACTGGGGATTTCAATTCGGAGCCTGGACAGGAGGCGTATCAGTATCTTACGCAACCATCGTCGCCGGTCTATGATGTGCGGGAGAGTGTTCCAGAGGAACAACGATACGGCAACAGGATTGGAACGTTCAGCGGCTTCCAGGGTCAGTCTAACACTCTGATCGACTACATTTTCTTGAACAAGGCTGGACCTTGGTCTCCTCAGACCTATGCTGTTCTTGCAAATGTGTTCGACGAGGGCATCTACTACAGTGATCATCAAGCGGTGGTGACAGACGTCGAGCTGGACTTGCGCCGAGGGAGGGGTTACTCATCATGAAGCGGAGACACAGAAGCAGGATCCAGTACTGCGTATCATTGACAGTCCGTCCTAGATACATCGTCCTCCACAACATAGACCCTAAAAAGCCTTGAACTCGACAAGTCTCGTCCTCTTTCCAGCAGCCTGCGGAAACGAAACTCTCAGCTGAGATGTGCTCAGCGAAGGCCACGATACCTTCGTAATTCCGTTCGCCAATGCCTTATCTCCAAAAGCACCATTGCCCTGAATCTTCACCCAATTGTTGTTCTCAAATCGCAGAATATCATAATCCGTCGGGACAGCGAACGTGCTACCATCATCGTAGAACGCCAACTCACAACCAGTAAGCTGCGTCGCAGATCCAAAATTGATCGTATACCACTGCGTCGAAGCACCACTCGTCGCATCCGAATCCCAACCATTCGGCAACTCAGGCATGAACCAGACTCTGCCATCGATGGCATCGTGGATACGTTCCGCGTTGTTGCCGCTTGAAGCTGATCCTGACGGATTCTGTCCTCGGACGAGTTGGATCGATTTAGCGATCTGGCTTCTGTTGATAGCAGGTGCAGAAGCACTGCTGATCTGCGCTGTAACTCTGCTCAGCCGCGTAGAGGTTGCAACGACTTGGCCATCGACTTCTACGCGGAGACCTGTGCCTTGGCCGTATTTACTTCCATTAGCGTCCCATTGGATTGCGACGCTGTGTCCGTGATATGGCACATCTTGGAGACGGAAGAATTGCAGTGAGCCTTCGGGGACCATGGGGTTCACTTCGAGGGTGTTGTCTGCTCGTGGACGAAGACCGACGAGGCCGGAGATGATGAGGTCGTTGTAGCCGGAGTGGAAATAATGTGGAGAGCGAGCGAGTCCGACGATGGGGCCGGCTTTGTCGGGTTCGTAGTCTTCTTCGAGGTTGAGTTTGTTGTTCCAGTAGTGTAGTTTTGTGTATTTGCGGAGTTCGTCGAGGTAGTCTGACTTGGTGATGATGCTTTGTGTGTACTTGTTGAGTAAGTTTGCCATTGCGTAGAGGACTTGTGTGGTTTGGTAGGGCCAGACTGGTCCGTTCCATTGACACTCTCGGTTGCTGCCCTCGTAGCGGTATTGGCGCATGTAATACTGGTACGATGGCTCCACTGTGCGCATGCCGGTGGAGCCTCTGAGCTTGTTCGTGTCCTTGAGATGCTTCCAAGCTTGGTTGTACTGGTCGGTATTGTCAGGCATGGAGAACATCCATGGGATATATCCATTGAGCTCTCGGCCACGAATCGGCTGGTAGTATTGAACAAACTGATTTGTCCTCTGGTGACGATCGATGAAGTGTTCAAAGGTGGTGTTCCACATATCAGCCTGGAAGCGAGACTTGATATTGGCTGCTCGGGAACGGTAATCAGAAGCCACGTTGCCTTGACCCGCGAGGTCTGCGACGTTGGCGATAGCGAGAGCATTCGCATACATGTATGAGTTGATTGTGGGTCGGAATGCTTCGCCGCCTCCGAAGCCATCCTGTCCTCCAGATGCATCGATACTGGAGATGGTGTACTCGGTCGCATCGGCGAGCGGCTCGCGCCAGTAAAGGCCTTTGGAAGTATCCAGGGCATCATTCCATTGCTGGAAGAGGTTGGTCATGGCATTGAGATGAGTAGTAATCGCACCCCTGTCACCGTCGACGAGATATCGTTCCCAGACACTGTCTGCCATCCACTGGGCGAAACGTTAGTCGACAGTCTTGCAAGGAGCCAAAATTTGCCACTCACGTCTGTAAAGTGACGATCGTTGCCGCCATTGTACATATGTCGAATGTAATCATCAGCATAACGACGATCGCGCAACCATCGGCCTTCACCCAAGTGGAATCCAGTGGCATCGTTCAATGTTGCCCAAGGCTCAAGTTGCCACCCCACGTCGTCGAGGAACTCTGCATCTTGCATAAGCCAATGTCCGCCTGTTCTCTGATCTCATTCTCACCTGTCGAAACATATCCCCGCTGTCCAAGATCCCTCTGATGAGCCCGGAAAATCTTCCATCGGTAGTAATACACATCCTGAATCTCGGCGTCGGAAGCCTCAAAGTATGGAATCTTGTCTCTGTACCACGCAGCATCATTGCCAAAGTAGCGATTGGCCAAGCCGTTGGTATCAAGTGCTGCAAGCGCAGTCCCGGTAACGAGACCGACTGTCAGTATGCCACGACGCATGCTGGGCAATTGAAAATAGCAAGTGTCAGGATTCTAATGATGCTCAATGTCTGTTCAAGATATTGTTATATCTGTGTTTCAATAATTCTTCCAGTAAACCATGCCAAGAGTCCTTTACCCGGAATAGCAACATACTCAAATTTCTCCGATTGCTTGTTGCTCCACCACATGCTTTGCGTTGCGCCACATGAGGCAAGTCAAGAAGTGTATAGCACACTTGACTCCGCAAAAAGAAGAGCAAATGTGGGGCTCCGCATTGGATTGTACTGCAACACCCTCTTTACCCACCGGACGCTAAGACCGTGTTTGCAACGAAGTGGGTACGAGTGCCTCGTGACTGATGACACCCATCGATGCTCCGGAGGGCAGCCAATGCTTGGGTTGGTAGTGCATTGATGTGAATTAGTCCGTCGCTGAATACACTCCGCAAGACGCGACGGACAGTGTCTTCGAGAACAAGTAGGAGATATGCTGCCCGCATACTTACTCAAGTACCGCCCGTCCAGTCGTCAATGAATGACGAGGTCGAACCACTGATTCAGCAGCAATGGTCGCTTGCATCCTGAGGAACTGCTTCATTCGAAATGATGCAGAGCAAGAAAAGAGCCATACTTCACTATCCAGAAGCCATGTCTTGTCAACCTCTTGGATCTAATTGAATTCTTCCGCTCAGCTGCTTTCTTCACACTAACCCGATGCACCGAAATTTTCTCGTCGACGAAATGGCAAGCCACGCTTCAACAGATTCGCTCTCATACTTGCGCTCCGTATCGCAAAGGACAGCTGGCTCCAAATCGCCTCTCTGCGCGAAGAATTTCCATAGCGGTCGATCCAGAGCACGAAGAAGACCGGTATTAGACTGGAACCTGTCTACTCGAACAATTTTTTCCAAAGCGGTCGATCCAGAGCACGAAGATAGCGGAAATTGACTGGCATCTGATCCGTGGCACCATGGAGCGACAGTCAAACCGAAGCTGTGAATCGGCACGATTCTCGCATCACAATGCATCCAGGTATTCTGCATCTGCAGGCTGGTATGCCTGCAAAGTATACTGCGTTGCTGATTGTATGCTGCGTAGGAGAGAAGTGAAGTTTCAAGTGTTATCTTTCGGCATTTTCGTCATCCTCACAGCACCTCTCGTTGCTGACCGCTGGTCCATGGATCGAGAACAGCACTGGGTGGCGAATCCTGGGGATGATCTTGAAACGCCGTGGCCACCTTGAAGAATTGCGCGTGTTGGATATTTCGAGTATTCTGTCACGAGGCAATTTGCCTATCTTGCCTTGGGACCAAATCGGATCGCGACCAGGAAAGTTGTACTTCGGTGTGGTATTCCAAGACACCTCGGCATCGCCGAGCGAAACCTTCTATTCCCAGGCCATGCTTGCCTCGTAAGGCTGGATCGGATCGTGAGCTTGGCAGGGCAGCAATGGGTAGGACCGGATGCTACGCGACAAAAAGTCACGTTCAAGCGCATCTGGCTGCCTATCTGGCCTCACGTCTTTCTGACAGTCGTTTCAGCCTTGCAGAAGCTGCTGCGACGCTGCCATCCAGGGCGTTCGTGTCATTGGATTACGGCGCTTTTTCCGGTGCGCGTAACCTGGTCCGGACGGTCTCTCACCCCGGCCAAGCGCCAGATAAGGCAGCTGAAGCGCAATTCGACTGTGCCTCATTCATCACGAGCGTTCCTACGACGAATCGGCTGGCGGTACGTAGGATGCTGCTAATAATCCCTCAAACTTTGTATGCAAAAGTATGGCGCATAGAGTCGGGTCTTGAGCGTACAGTAGTGCTTATACAGTTTCGATGTGTTGCGGTCGCTGACGTAACAGAGTCACGGATCAACCCAAGTCCTTCTACAGGAACGTCCGTTAATGTGCATTCGTCCGCGTCCATTCAGCGTACCGATGACGACCGTTGTCATGGCAAGCATATCCTACCAACCAGCCATTTCCATGTCGCTCACGCGCCCACTGGAGGCGTCTTGTGGAGTCATGTTGCCGGAGAGTAATCAATCTTGCAATACGATCCAGCATGCTAGCCTTCCTTTCGAAGTTCTAGCTTCCTTCTAGCCCATTCACAAACGGGTTTGCCAAGTTGCCAAAGCATGACTGCAGGAATGTTGGTTTGTGAAGGGATCCCTGCTCCCACGCAGTCAGGCCATTAGCAACAACCATTGGAACGACAAAATTTCTCATTGACGTCCGTCGCGCTCTAATTCGTCAAGCATTCGCCACCGGAATAGAAATGGAGAGCACGCGCAAAATATGATGATCCACAGAGAGATATGCTGCTGCGCACGAATTGGTGACTTCGTATCTACCGCGGTGATTTGGCCCACGAAACCAACGAGCGAGACCGAGCCGAAGTCGGTTCATGAGGGCGACACGGTGGCAGCACCCTGGTAATTTCCTTGGCAGTATATGGGGGAGGCTCGAGCATGGGTATTTTCTGTAGGTTCCACTTGTTCTTGAGACCTGACGCATCGGCGTGCATAAGAAACTGGATCTGTGAAGGCGGATTAGTGCACGGGCACGCGCTGTGCAGCAGTCGCGTGTCCGTCTATAGCCGTCCCCGTGGGCGGCAATTACTATCATGTAATAGCCCCATATGGCTTGCGGCATATTCATGGCATCGCAAACAGGCATCATGGAATGTCTATTTGAGCACGGCCAGTCCTGCAGATTTGTTCTGGTTCTTCAGTGCCCTTCAATAACACTCATACGATACCACCCGCGCCAACATGTACGGGGACGAGAAGAAAGTCAATGGTGAGGACCTTCACCAAGTCACCACAGCAGGCTATGGTGACGTGGAGGATCTGTCCAAGCCAACCAGAGAAGTCGATGCTGTACGAACGCACCACAACCAGCATTGCGATTGAGGCATGAACTGATCGGTACTCCAGGTCTTCGGTGAACTCTCTGAAGATGGCCCAAACTACAAGGATGTGAGTAGCCACGGTGCTCGCGATGCTGCGAGAGTACTGACAAAGGTGTAGGTCGGCTGGATCGGCACTATCATTCTGATGATGAAGACCCAAATCGGTCTCGGTGTCCTTGGTATCCCATCTGCGCTCCACTCCCTCGGCATGGTCCCTGGCGTAATCATCCTCCTCATTATCGGTACCATGACAACCTGGACAGGCTACATGGTTGGTCAATTCAAGCTTCGTCATCCAGAAGTGTACGGAATCGACGAGGCCGGTAAGATCATGGGCGGCAAGATTGGTCGTGAGATCTTGTACTGGGGTGAGTGTCTGCAACGGTGTCTCTCGATGCGATGTTGGCTAATCGCTGAGCGACAGGCTTCAATGTGTACTTCATCTTCTTGGCTGCGTCTGCGATGATCGGTATCTCGATCGGTCTGAACTCTCTCTCATCGCACGGTGCCTGCACCGCCATCTTTGTTGTGGTAGCTGCCCTTATTGGCTTCGGCTTTGGTAGCATCCAGACTCTCGGCAAGGTCTCGTGGATTGCGTGGGTCGGCGTTGCTGGTATTCTCACAGCTGGTATGTTGAAGTGACCTGCACTTGCGGGACAAAGCTGACATCAGGCAGTCTTCACGCTCACCATTGCTGTTGGCGTTCAGGACCGACCTGCGGCGGCACCACAGACTGGTCCATTCACTTCTGACTTCAAGGTCTGGGGAGATCCAACATTCGCTGAGGCCATGTCTGCCGTTTCGACCATCGTCTTCGCCTTTGCTGGTTCTCCAGCTTTCTTCTCGATCGCCTCTGAGATGCGCAACCCTCGCGACTTTACGAAGTCGCTTTTCGTTGCGCAAGCATGCGTGTCGCTGGTTTACCTTGTCATTGGTGTCGTCGTGTACTACTACTGCGGCTCGTATGTCGCTTCGCCCGCTCTCGGATCTGCTGGTGTTACCATGAAGAAGGTCTGCTATGGGCTGGCACTGCCCGGCTTGATTGCCAGTGGCATGCTCTTCGTTCATGTAAGCTCGTTGTTCAATACTAGACATGGGACCTGCAACTGACATTTTCCAGTTGCCAGCAAAGAGCTTCTTCATGCGTTTCATGCGCAAGAGCGAGCATCTTACCAAGAACACACCAATTCACTGGATGGCATGGCTGGGCTGCACCGGAGGCGTCGTGATTGTCGGCTACCTCATTGGAAGTGGTATCCCAGTCTTCAACGAGCTCATCTCCCTCATCGGCGCAGTGTTCGCCACATTCATGTCTTTCCACCCCATGGGCTGCATGTGGTTCTACGACAACTGGAACAGGAGTGATCGCAACATGAAGTGGAGGCTTGGTGCCGCTTGGGCTGCCTTCATTCTCATTGCTGGCACATTCATGGTAAGTTGCATTGTGCAATTGCTGTTCACTGCAACGTGTCCGCTAACACTTTCGCAGATGATTGGCGGCACGTACGGTTCGGTGCTCGGTATCATAAACTCCAAGGAGCGTACCTCGCCGTGGTCTTGCGCGGATAACTCCAACTCAAAGGCGGGTTAGAGCGCACAGCACGCAACCTGAGCCCCACTATCAAATGCTGGTACGCAGACATGAGTGGTTTTCCAGTCCATAGATTATATCCCAGCAGTGCCTTTGCATGACTTGGAAGCCAACCAGAGCCTTGATTACAGCAGAACACTGTATTATACCGCAGTCGCGGATAAACAATGCATATAGACGAGCATGGAAAAGAACTTTCAGGCTTCAGTCGTGTCTCGAGGGAAAGTCGTGAACGCCGCCAAGATGGTGTTCGCATCTTCGCGACACAGTGTCATGCGATCTCTTGCGGCTATGTCGTCGACGACATCCTGTACTTGTTCTTGGACAGCCTGGACGATCTCGTCCAGCTGGGATCTTGTCTGGCCGGGCCGCCAAAAGGTGCCCATATCTTCGAAGATGACGCGCTTTTCACGACTCTTGGCTCTCAGATCGATGAGCCAATCGGTGTATCCATTGCCAGCAGACCTAGAACCAGGAGGGGCAGGCAGCAATGTCCACACCTGCAGTCGCCTGACTTGTTCCAAGAAAACGAGAGGTGCCTTTTCGAAGAAGAGACTTGTCACTTCGTCCAAGCGCGGACTCTGTCCTGGATTCTGCGGTTCCACGAAACTTTGTCTCGCCCAGGAGCACATGAACATTCGTTCTCGGAAGAATATTGACGCAGCTTCTTGTCGTATCATCTTGCTGACGGAGGTGATGGGCGGCGCCACGCTGAAAGGTCCGAATTTGGCCCCCAAGGATGTCTTGTAGGACTGATAGATACGCAGCCGGAGCTCTGCGGGAAGGTCCAGGAAACGATCAAATGTCGTGCCTTGATCATCGGCGAGCTCGAGTGAGGCGATCATGCCCGCCCGGTTGTTCGATGACCTGAGCAAGCGGATGCCGCGTTCTTCACAGAACTTTCGCAGTTCCTCTTCACGGCACTCGTCGTAGATAAGCAAGCCTCGCTGTCTGCGCGACTCGATCGCGAAATGTCTGTCGGCAGGCAGGAGGTCTTCGTTGTTCTGTTTGGAAACATCATCGTCGGGGAGTTGGATTTTCACCTTCCAGTAATTCTTCTCGGCGAGAGTGTAGCCACCCCAAGAAGGCTCGTAGCAGTACTGCACCATTGCATCTCTCGTTCGTAGTGCGAGTGTTGTGGTGACACAAGTTGCAATGCAGAAGAGGAGGGAAGCCGTACTCCAACCGGGATGAGATCAGGCAGCCACGCGGTTCTTGGCGTCACGACGCGCCCTATAACTGTGGAAGTCACGAAACGGGAAGTCTACCACGAGCACCATTACCGATTTATCCAACACGCTCATCAGTCGACTCCTCTCGGCTGTCGCCTCTCCACAACAAAACCGCGCTCTACTGGCCGCCGATGCGGTGACATTAGGCGCACTCCGCCCAGTACCCGGCGCCGCGTCTTGGTCTCCTTCATCTGCTCGAATCCTCCCGTCTTGGACCGCGTGTCGCTGCCGAGAAACATCAGAGAGCCCACCAGCGCGATGCCAGCCGGCGCTGCGGCGAAGATGAAGGAGCACTGGTATCCGACAAGCACGTCATGGCCGTCCCCATACGCCTCCATCTCGACCGTGCCGGCGATGCCAATACCTGTGCTCAGCCCATAGCTCAGCGCCGCGTGCAGCAGAGTGACGGCGATGCTCTGATACTCCTGCTCCAAGCTCTCCACTTCAATTGCCCGACCCGCGGCTTGTGCCAGGGTCCCGCACAATGCAATCATGCACGCGGCAGGAAAAATCATGGCCCAAAACGTCACATCGCTGGGCGCCGCTGCGAGTAGGGTGTTGGCAAGAATGAGTGCGAGGTTGACGCCGGCCAACAAGTACTTCGCCGACGCCCATGTCAAAAGCCGGGACGAGGCGAATGTCGTCGCTACTGACAATACTGTGATAGGCTGATAATTTGCGCCACTCTCGATGAGACTGTATTTTCGAATTTGTGTGCCAAAGAGCCCAAAATACCAGAGGAAGACACCCAGGGACAAGCTGGAGCACAAAACCATGAACGAAGTCCTGGGGAGGTGCCGCGATCGCCATAGGCCGACAGGCAGCACTGGATTGGACGCGATCCTTGTCTCCCAGAAGAAAAAGGACAGCAGGTGGCCCAATGCAATGGGAATGAGGACGTAGATGTACGCTTCATCCCAGCCCACAACTCGTGCCTGATTGAACACGAAGTTGAACAGGCAAAGGCCCGCGATTCCGAGATAGCTTCCGATCAGATCGATTCTAGCCCGGGAGCGAAGTGGGCTGTCTCGAGGTACTGTGGCCAAAGCAAGAAAGAGGAGCATCGCGCCGCAGCAAGCTGGTGCTATGAAGCTCCATTTCCACGCGGTGAGTTGCACGATCATTGCAGATAGCACGCATGATGTGGTGGTGCCAATGAGCGCCATCGCTCCCATGAGACTGAGCGCCAGGGCTCTTTTCCTTCCAGCCGGCATGAAGACAACGACCAATGCAATCGCATTCGAGGTCACGAAAGCGGCTCCAATGCCCGCAAATGCTCTCAAGATGCATAAAGCCGTGACACTTGGTGCAAAGGCACAGCTCAGCTGAAAGGCTATCCAGAAAGTGCAAGCAGCCAAGAGCATCAGTCTGTGACCACAAGCTGAGCCAAATTGATGTCCGAGCAGCGAGAATGCTGCATGTGTTAACGGATATGAGGCTGCGATCCATGCTGCGTCCGCCATGGTCTTCGCCCGGTCGTGCTCTGGTAGCACTTGGCTTGAGCGGTCAGTGGCATGCAATATTGAGCTTGATAGCGAAACTGCGGTGGCCAACCCTTGACCGTACGGATAGAATAACAGGGCCTGGAAAAGGCACAGAGTGGCTGTAAGTAGCATTTCACTGCTTCGCCAAGGAGCCTCTACAACCACATCTCCGCCACCTTCGGTCGGCGCCATGGCTGTTCTGCGAGAGGATACCCCTCGCGATTGATCGCCCGAGAGTCCACTAGTGGCGATCAATATGCTTCCATGCACGCTTTTGACTGGCACAGCCTTTCGTTGCTGCCCACTCCAGTGTCGCGGTTGTCCACTTGCTGTTTGCGCCAGTGGAGACAGACCTTCGCCTAGAGGCACTTCCTCCAGAGCTGTGCCTTGCGTTCTAGCTAAGGAAATTTGGCTGTCCAGACTGTCGATCCAACAATCGATTCGGTCCTGCCTCATTCGCATCATGTTCATCTGATCGGCCCAATCGGCAGCCATGGACTCCGCACTAGGAGACTTTGGACGCCCCACCCGACCGTAAGCCGGCATGAGAGACGCTGGAAGCCCTTGGAAGTAGTTTGCGGACTGTCGACTACGTGATCGAGTCATCGGGGAGTGATTGCACTGGAAAGCATCGTATGCGGCTTCATCCTGAGAGTAGGGACTTTGGCGAATCGCATCTGGCCCGAGGAAGACGTGAGCGAACGCAGGATGAACGCCCGAGAGTTCTGGTATCGGTCCCGATTCAGAGCATTCGAGCTGGTGTCTGTCTTCATCGTACTCAGCTGACGTGCGCAGAGGCATCCTCTTCGAGCTGCTCCAAGGCGTATGACCTTCGCAGCAATGTCATCAGTACTAGTACCACGAACCTACACGGTGACAGAGAAGCAGAACAGAGATCCCGCTCTCGCAAATCATCGATGCCTCGGCCAATCTCGCCTTGTCGACTTTCCTGCTATAACGGGCGAAATGTCACTCCAACCTTATGTGCTCCATTCGTCAAGGATGTATTGATCAAAGTTGTCTTCTGGAACATTGACATCGACCAGGATAATTTCAAGGCCGACATTGACTCGCAGCCTGGTCGGTGTCACTATTCCCGACAGTTTACCAAACTAGGATGTCTAGCCGGGCTTCTATGTGATGATCAGATTGCATATAGGCCGATGTGTTGAGGCACAAGCCATCTAGTGCTCAGAGAAGCTTTCGTCTGACCAGGAATAGCTGCCCTGTGCTCGCTCTATAAGAAACTTGGATTACTTGGCTCATCTGCACTGCCCAGTATAGGTATTTGATCACGCTCGTGCAATCTACGCTAATGGTGCGGTGCCGCGAACGCTAAGAAGCTCTGGGCATGAATTTGATGGATTATCCGGCCAAGCACAGTTTGGAGAGCACTCGTGACTGCGACGAGTGGATGCGATCGCAGCCACTGATGAGCGTTGTTGCCTGTCACCGACGCAGGACCGACTGATAGCAAGCGGACATGCTCATACAGAGGCCTGAGCGCGAGGGTATGACTCCCCGCTTTCGACATTGTCATTGTGGATACTGCGTTATGGTATGCAGCAGATCTACGACCTCTGCTTTTGCCCATCGCAAGAGATACAGTGCATTTCTGTACAGTGCGGTGCTATCGCGTTGAAGGCAAGTAGAGTGACAGGCTCGGCTCCCTTGCCCTAATTCGTTGGCGCGTCCTTTCTTTCGCCAGATTGCCGAGTGATGTTGGCAGAACAGGTCGACTCTGTGCCCGCCCCTCTCATGAGGGCATACGCTGGCTTGTGATCCGAAACCAAGACAGGAACCTCACTTGCGCGCCGCATCCACAGGAATGCTAATCGTCCACCTTCTTCAGTCACCCATTCCATGAACAGTGCATGGCGAAGCAGACCTCGAGCTCGTCGGCGAAGAGCTCTCCGACACAAGGAAGCTCCCCTTCCTCTCACCACTTTTCCCTCCCTTCTCCGTCTTCGTCGTCCGTCCTCTCTCCAGAATCGCCAAGATCGAAGCCATCGTCAACAGTTCCAACGACTGCTCCATATCACAATAAATTTCCAACACCGCCCCTCCAGAAAGTTTCGTCCGATACTCCGCCAGCGGCTCCGCAGAAATCGCATCCATCAATTCGAAATCTTTCAAAGCATCCCCTTTCCCATATCCACCTTTCCCACACCCATTCAACCACGACTCCTTCTCCCTCCACCTCAGCACCCTCTCATTCGCATTAAACGTCCAGATCCCAGTACTATTCTGCACAACAGGTAACCATACTGTAGCACCTTTCTCGGGATTCCCGACGAAGATATGACATTCTCTTCTTCCGGCTTTTGTTCCGGCTACGATTTCTCGGCCCGGTAGTGCGGCGATTGTTATCATGGGTCTTCGTCCGGGTCGTTGGGTTTTGCGTTTTATGGTGTAGGGTTGGAGACCGGAGTTGTGGCAGTGGACTTCTTTAATGTCTTCGGTGCTGGGGAGGATTGTGAAGGTTCTTTGAGGAGTTGGGAGGAGGTCGTGTGGGGAGAAGATTATTGGGAGGGCGGTTGTTGTTGTTGAGAGGCTTCGGGAGCGGTGGTCTTGGGATTCACATTGGTATTGGGATCGAGGTTGTGGTGGGTTGGGGAATTTGTGGAGGATGTTGGTGCTGTGGTTATGGTGGTCTTCTGTTGGGGAGAGGAGGGCTGTTTCTGTCATTGTCGCGAAAAGTTGATGTTCTACTGTTCGTCGTTGCTGTTGGCTTCTCTGCAAATGTCGTGAGTACGCTCTTCTGCCTCTCGGACAAAATCGATCAGCGGATCGTGAGCTTCGTGCGGAGTAGTTCTTTTCTTCTCTCAATAAACTCCAATGTCAAAGTATCTTCATACTTCCGCCTCGTCATTATCATTTGACTGTACCCAAGGGTCTAGCGGGTAGCAAGGAGGCACACCAATTGCGTAGTGACGCTTGACTGGAATGTCGCAATGTGCGCGTTTCCGATGCGACAGGGATGTCGATGTGTGACAGGTGGTCGAGACCTTTACAAGGGTCTATATGCAGATTGTGCCGCTTTCTATATGACGTGCTTTAGCTTTGTGATCTATGGCCTTCACAGTGATCGTCATCAAACTCTCGTTCTAATTTTGACATTGCTTCCATTTGCAAGGCGGATGTCTGCCCGTGTCGTGGTGTGTGCCGTGATGAGTGGTGGCATCTGTTCATGTTCAGTTCAGCGAGATCAATTCGGGCGCCGATCGACGATGAGTGGGTGCACATGCTCAGTTGAACACCACAGTCTTGGTGCCGTTCAAGAATAATCTCTTCTCCGCCCACCACTTGACTGCCGCAGCCAAGGTCTGGCTTTCAACATTACTGCCCTCTTCCACCAATTCCTTCGGATCCATGCTGTGGTCTACTCTCGCAATTCTTTGCTCAATAATTGGTCCCTCATCCAGATCGGCAGTAACAAAATGTGCAGTTGCTCCGATGATCTTCACTCCGCGGTCGTACGCCTGGTGGTAAGGCTTGGCGCCTTTGAAGGAGGGCAAGAAAGAATGATGAATGTTGATGATCTTGCCGGACATGGCTTCGCAAAGCGTGGGAGACAACACTTGCATGTATCGGGCCAGGACGATGAGATCGACGTTGTGTGATTTCACAAGCTCCAAGATTTTGCCTTCTTGCTCTGCTTTGGTGTCCTTGGTTACGGGCAAGTGGTGGAAGGGCACATTGTAGCTCTTAGCCAGGTTCTCAAACTCAGGATGATTGGACACAATCGCTGGGATCTCAATGTTCAATTGTCCTGTACTCTGGCGAAATAGGAGGTCGTTCAATGCGTGTCCGATCTTAGAGACCATGATGAGGACTTTCGGCTTGTGCGAACGAGGCACAATGTCGTATTGCATCTTCAAATCAGATGCCAGTTCACCAAATGGCTCGGCGAGGTGTTGTGTAGAGTCGGCATGGCCGAAATGGATTCGCATGAAGAACTTCTGCTGCTCAACATCGGAGTACTGCTGCAGGTCCAAAATGTTCAAGTTATGCTTAGCCAAAACTCCAGTCACAGTATGGATAATTCCAGGCTTATCCGGGCACGACAATGTGAGAATGTGATCTTTCGTCATATCTGATAACGATGTCTTGTTTGACTGTTTCTTGATGGCGTATCCTGCTCGTCCAATAGTGCGAAGTCCTTGCGCGGCGAAGCTCGTAGTTGGTGTTGCTGTTGACAGTGTTGAAAGTCGTGCAGCAGCCCGGAAAGCGGCCATTAATCTTCACTCAAGTGTTGAACTGATGATCGTGACAACTGTGTCCTTTGGGACGTCTCCGTGGTGATTCATTGTCGTACGTCTTGGCCCTCGCACGAGCCATCTGCCGAAAGTTTTCACCTCCGACAACGGGCCACAATGGCTTTCTTGCTTATGCCGACAAGGTGAAACTGCGGGCGACGACAAAGTTCTGTCGATGACATGTTGGACAACAGTGAGCAGCAGAATCAAAGAGACGATTGGGATGAGTGAGACGAGATGGAGTAAGTGCTGTGTTCGATGCGTAGCTGCCTGAAGCGATAGTTGGCCGCTGCCCCGATCCTGGCCGCCCTCGGCCGATCACAAGTGGTGCATCGATGTCCCATCAATAGCACCACACGACGTTCCTACGTGCTACAGCAAGATGTCCCACGCCAGCTTGCACCAGAGTTGACAATTCACCGGAAGATTCTCGATGAACTTTCTCTCGTCCCAAAAGGAAAGCACTACCGCAGCGTATCCGATCCATGTCAGAGCAGTTGCTATGGCTGAAGGAGGATGAACGCCTTGAGGACCGACGAGCTGTGATGGCATCACCGCGTGTTCGAACACGATCTTGAGAGTTTGATAGTCTCTCCTGAGGTAGAAAAGAGGCACCACAATGCGCTGCAGCGTTGCCACGATGCCACACCCTTCCGGCTTAAGGCAGGCGGTCACTTCTATAGCTCCCCTGAACAAGAATAGTGCGCAAATGTTGCGCCCGGCAACATAAGATATCAACAAGAAGCCCGGACCGCGGTCCAGAATAGCCGTCGAAATCTTGTTCAGCTGATAGAAGGGCATGAAGAGCACCAGCACGACAAGCCAAGTGAAGATGGCGAGCAGCACTGCATTCGTGCAGACAGTATCCGCGAACGCCATCTGTAGACGCACGATTTTTGCACGAAGCGTCTGAAGCTTTTGCCGGATCTTTTGTCGACAAAGCGGACAGTCTTCAACACTCCTCTGGACAACGATGTAGTCCTCGATGCATGCCTCGCACCATAGATGACCACAAGGCAGATATAGCGGAAGCAAGTCTTCTGCTGGATCGCGGAATTTCCTCTTGCAAAGTGGGCATTCTTCGTCGGGGTGTAGATTGTCGAGTGATGGGGAGCTAAGTGTCGATGTGAAGGATGTTGTTGGCTGGACCTCGGGCACTCTTTTTGCCCGTTGGCTGCGGCACTCTCGCCAAATTTCGACGCTTGACCAGGAAAAGTGAGACACAATCGCGGAACAGAACACGAGAAGAGCGCAGCGGCCTGCGTGAGTGTTGGTCAATGAACTGCTTGATAGCTCGAACAAAAGCACCAGAACGATCGTGGAGGCGATTGCGATCATGCGTTCCATCGACATATTGGCTGTGAAACCTGATGAGGAACGATTTTGTGTTGTTAATGTAGTGATGTGGTACATGGAGTACGTTGCGTGAAAGTCAATCTTATAGAGAACAGATTTTGGGGAGGAGCACAAGATGCACCTCAGGAAACGAATGTCTGAGACTCAACACACCGGTTTTTATTGCTCTCCAAGACATGCGTCAGCATCATAGCAAGTCCAATTCGTTGCAGGGACAAACGCGCTGATACAAACGACGGAGTGTTGTTTGTATGTTCTGGCGCTCGAGCCAGAGGCGTGCTGCCGAGACAATCCTAGCACGCAAACGCGAGACGCCTGTGAATATCGTGCAGGACCTTTTACACACGCGAAAGAGGCTGTCTCCTTCTCAGACCGGCATGCATCGTTCAGCGTTTGTCGCCTTCTCGTGGCTGGACACTGTGGTGTTTGACAGAATCAAAGGGAACGATGCCTTTGGAGAAAGGAGCCAAGACAGCATAACATATAACTGGAAGTTGTGGTGGGTCTGACCATGCATAATTCGGCAGTAGCTTTCTCGAGGAGCTTGAGAAGAAGGTAGGGAAGAGGCACCTCCACAAGTCCTGCATTGGTGTTCCAAGGACCACTCTATGCGCCTAGCCTACAACAAGATATCCACAAGCCACCTGAACCACCTCTGATCCTCCATTCTCAAAGCCGAAACAAGCCATGTCCCATCCAGAAGCGCAAGCCCATGCACAACCCACGGCAAAACCATGAGTACAAAATGACCAGTCCGCAAATCCACCAGCGTAGCCGGCTGCGTAGGATTCTTGATCGTGCTATCATAAGCCAGCAAGCTGAGACCGAAATGCGAAACCGGGAGTAACATGCGCTGAGTCGTTCCCACAATACCACAGCTCTCCCCAATTCGCGAAGTCGTCCACCAAGTCAAAGCCCAACTCAACGACCCTCCCAGAAGGTCCAGCGCTGCGCTGACAAAATCAAGGACGTAGTACATGTCCATTCCAGAACGTCCAATGGTCCGAGGAGTCGTCGGGAATGAGGTTGCTTCGTTTTGTAAGAGCATCCAGACGGCAGCGAAGAGCATTGCAAAACATTGGAATATTGACATGGACCAAACAGTGCTCGCGAACGCCATCTGAAAGCTCACAATCCTCGAGCGAAGCGACTGCTGCGATATTGGTTGTCGACAAAGTGGACAGTCCGCGATCCTCCTCTGCTTGACAACGTAATCTTCGATACATGTCCCGCACCAAATATGTCCGCAAGGCAAGGCGAGCGGAGTAAGTGCTTCCTCTGGATCGAGAAACTTGGCCTTGCAGATTGGACATTCCTCTTCAGGGTCGAGGCTGCTTTGCGATTTCAAATGGAGCTTTGAAGTGAATTTTTTGTCTGGCTCGAATCGCTTTCGAGCTCTCTCGGACTCGAGCGCACGGTAGAAGGCCCAAATGTGACTGACCAGTGGGATGAAGAAACAGAGATGACGGACTGAACCAAGAACACGGCAGATCAATGCCAGGCAGTCGTCAGTCTTCGTATTGCTTGCTGAGATCAGTGGGAAGTCGAGGAACATGGCCAGAAAGATGGCCACAATCGAAGCGTGTCCGAACATGTTGACAGTTGACCTTGGTAATAATCTTCGTGTTTGAGTTGATGCACTCAGATTGTGAGTGTTCGAGAGCTGCACATGATTTGACAATGGCTCGAGAAATATGTTCTTGTATCGGGTGCAGGTGCGATCATGATGAGTGGACGGAGCTTTTCTAAGTGGAAGAAGGTTAGAAAATCACATCTGGTAAGTGAATGCCTTTGTCAATTCACTCATATGCGCCGTGCACCACACGTAGACAATTTGGGAGACACCCATCATGTGGCGCAGAAGAGACGAAGTATATTCCTCGCTCGGTCGGTTCAACGCAGAGCAATCTCGTCGGACCGAAGCGATCGCTCTTCATTCAATGCACACCCTGCTTATCGCCCATAACTACACGATACGAATACCCCCAAGAGATGGATTGCCAGGTCGCTCCAAAATAAAGACAGTATCGTGCCGACTCCATTGCGCTGTATGCTCCAATCCTCATACCCCGAGCTTCGTTTCCATCAGCCTCTCGTCCAGCGCCCAATTTCCGAGTGAGAGTTGTGCTTCCGGAAATCCATTCAGAATGGTGCTTAGCGTGGTTGGCGCCCCAACGCCACTGATAGTCTTCGAGCGCGTGGAATGATTCTCGATGCATATGAAGTCATGCACACAAAAAACGCCCAAGCCAGCGAGAGCCCATCGGTCGCGAGACTTCTGGGGGTGGAGAACAGCTCAAAATGATGATCTCCGAGCGCATGCAAGAGGCGTATTGAGAAGCTTAGTGACACCAGGCCGCAGACAATGCTGCTAATCCCTAGACCCAGCCCAAGCGGGAAGAGAAAGAACTGGAGATCCAGGGGACAGAGGAACAAAGTCGCGTGTATGACAAATCCAGCGAAGGCAAACCGCGCCGCAGTAGGCAACTAAGCGTCGATACCGCCACTTGCTTGGTTGGATATGCAATTCCAGGTCCAGCATCCACTTGTGACAAAATAAAGGTATAGTCCAAGGCTGTTCAGACATATGCTTCCTGCAAGTCCAAAAATGTATGAGGAAATTGAGCTCAGCACCTGCAGGATGATTGAGTCTTCCGGTGGAAACCCGTTCCGATAGATACGGCATCCTTGACTGACCCTGATCTCTTCCATGTGGCTGTGTATGCAGCTTGTACACCAGATGTGTCCGCATGGTATCGCCTGTGGGAGGGCTGGATCGTTGGGAGAATCGCGAAACTTCATCCTGCAGACCGGACACCGTTCTCCATGCTTGAAGTAGTCCTCTGGGAGTCCTCGGAGGATCACATCGGGAGTGTGGTCGATGGGGTTCAGGCGCGGTTTTCGGCGTTGCCATAGGGTGGGGTGACTGAAACAGACCGGTATGAGCGCAAGACCTGCGGCAATGACATTGTGCACGAAGGACATGAGCTTCGCCATTGTGAGAGAGGAGTGCCGAAATCGTCGCGGATCGCTGTGTCTGGTGGCTCTGGGCCGAGCTGATGAATGGAGATTGAGTGATATGGAGAGATGTTGTGAGTGTTTGTGTTTGGGAGAAGCACAGAGTGGCCTGAAGTAGTGGCAAAGGTGCGCTGGCTCAAACAAAGATGCAGCGGCAGGTCCGACGCCGTGCCTGGAGAAGAAGGTGCAGCTCAAGTCGTGTGTATTCTGTTGCACCTGCCTTCGTCTCGACGTGTTCAGTTGTGCCATCTCCGAGGAAGGAGGCTGAGAGATCATCGCGCAGGCCCAAGGCTGCGCGTACTGTACATTTTTGCTCTATGACATGCTGGGCTCGGCTGGCGCGGTTTTGTTGCATTTTCCGCCACCAATCCCTTTATCGTGCATTCTTCCTCTCAGCAGCTGCTCTCTTCGCCCTCACTTCTGCTCTCCTCCTCTCACCACCATCAACCTTGTGTCCCCGCTTCTGCTCCCATAGACCCTCCTTGACCTTCAACACAGCCACTCCCTGGTAGCCCTTGAGATATTCGATTCCCGTGCCGCCGATCGTGTTCGCCCTCACAATCTTCGTTCCTTTCACTGGACTGACCTCTTTCCTGCCCACCTTCGGGGGAGGCGCTAACCGATCCATGATGCTCCTCTTCTCCTGACTCCCCTCACCTTCCAGCGCCTTCAGAGCCTGCGGCGGTGTATTTGAAATGACCTTTGCAACTCCCTCACTTCTCGACAAAGTCGCTGGCGTCACATACTTATCCTCCCCAGACTTGAACTGCTTGGGCACTTCTACTATCCTCAGCTCAGCAGCTACCGTGTCCCCGACCTTTGTCGCGTGCTTCACATCGCCGCCCATGCCGTAGATGCCTTGTCGAAAGCGTTCGCGCCACCAGAGGAGATATCTTCTTGCGCGTGCGGGTTCGAGGCCGGATTCTTTAAGTTGCTCGGAGGACAGTGTGAAGAGAGCTTCCCATGATGGAATTTTGGATTCGTGTTTGGACATGCCGCGGCCGATGAGGGTGAGAAAGGTGGACACGTCAGGAACGAATGGTGTCGGTTTGGGAATTTGAGGAGGTGGTTTGTTTAAGGCGTGTAGTGAGCGGCATTGCCTGCATGTTGTAGCTGGAGCTGAGGCCAATCGTAATGATGAAGGCAGCTGGAGGAGCGTGAGGGGCCGTTTGAGAGCCATGTTGATTGCGATGTTGGAGTAGATGTCGATGCGTGCTGTCGATGCTCATCGATGGAGGTATGCGGCGGCCGCGGGAATGGACTGCGAACCCCGAAGTAAAGCCGAACACCATATGAGGGACGACGCGACAGCTACGCTGCTTCGATAGACACGCGATCGCATCCTCACCATGGCCGCGCCGCGCAGTCTGAAGTCGCCGGCGCTCGACGTCCCTCCCGAACCACCTCTGAAGCGCCTCAAACTGACCGACACGGCCCCAACGAGCACACAGAACTCCACTCCAGGACCCGATTCTCCAACCTCTCCCTCAGCGACCGCAGATCTCGCCGAACAACTCGACGCAGAGCTGCGCAACAAATATGTAAAAGGCAAGAAGCTCGGCTCAGGTCAATACGCCGACGTCGTCTCCGCCCACGAACGCGACGACCCCACCAAACTCGTCGCAATCAAAAAGATCAAAGTTGGCGCCGAAGCCAAAGAATTCGGCATATCCTACGACTCCCTCCGCGAAATCAAATTCCTCCAAGAACTCGACCACCCCAACATCATCAAACTCCACGCCGTCTTCTCCACCAAAGGCCAAAATCTCAACCTCGTTCTCGAACAGCTCCCCCAAGGCGATCTGTTGAAGTTAATTCAAGATACAACGAATATCAGTTACACTCCTGCGGACATAAAGAGTTGGATGTTGATGCTGCAACGCGCGATACATTTCTGTCATGCGAATTTCATTTTGCATCGAGATATTAAACCGAACAACTTGTTGATTGCGAGTAATGGAGAGATCAAACTTGCGGATTTTGGTCTGGCGAGGAGTTTTGCGGATCCGTATCAGAATATGACGAGTCAGACGATTACGATTTGGTACCGTCCGCCCGAGCTGTTCTATCAGGCGAAGCATTATGGCGGGGCGGTGGATATTTGGAGTTGTGGGTGTGTCTTTGCAGAGTTGATTGCGAGAGATGTGTTATTTCGCGCGTGGCCAGAGAGTGAGTTGGGGATGGTGAAGTTGATTTCGGAGAAGGTGGGGACGCCTACGGAGCAGAATTGGCCCGGGGTTACTTCTTTGCCGGGGTATATTACGCCTGAGCCTGTGATTCCTGTGAAGCCGAGGAGTTATTGGGAGGCGACTTTCAGGGCTATTGGTGAAGTGGGAGTGGATTTGCTCATTGGGATGCTGCTGTTGGATCCGAGGAAGAGGTTGAGTGCAGAGGGCGTATTGAAGCATCCGTTTTGGACGAGTGATCCTCGACCGAGCAAATTGGAGGACCTACCTCGTAAGGGTGGCGGTGTCGAGCAGATGGGCGAAGACCTGAAGAGAAGAGGCGGCGAGCTGCCGGTGAAGGAAGAAGGCAGAGACCGAGGAGACAAGGTTGCAAGGAAGCTGTTCTAGGACCGCGACTTTGGACGAGTGTACGAACGTGACGATGATACGATGTAAAACGACAGGACTTGGACACAGGAATCAGTCCCTGTAAGATAGATGAGTGATTCTGGCCTTGCGTGCATACTTTCCAGCCATGACTCCGAGGACGTTCAGGCACCGGGCAGTACCACGATCGATGGCTCATGGCGTGAAGGCCGCCAAGGATAGCAACTGCATAGTAAGAACAAAGAGATCAACATGTCACATGTTGTCTGACCTGATGTAGCCATTTCCGGTACCGCGTGCCTTTGTCTGTAAAGTCCAGATGTTTGTGGCTGCCTTTCGAATGTAGAGTTGACTCCAACCTGGCACCTTCGCTTTCCGTCCCTCGAAGAAAAACAAGCAACCGCATCCAATGCTCTTGAAGACATACTAACGCAGACGAGAAATGCGTTCTCCTGTGGGGACATGGAGCATTGCTCAGCTCCGTTGAACACATCGAAGCCAACCTGCAGTGCCTGGACATAGCAGAAAACCTGGATCTCCAGCCGCGAGACTGAATCGCTTTCAATGCATTCGGAAGTGCTACAGTGAGCAGGCGTGCTCTCCTGGTCACACTCACATCAAGTAATCTTTCTGCGAAGAAGAGGTCGGCCGTTACTTATCTGGAGCAATGGAAAGAATTGTGACCTGAACTCTCCAAGCGCGACTCTAAGAAGTCGCTTGTTGTCATGCAACCGTGCTTTGAAAGCCGAGGGTCCGCTTGAGCTTCTACTTGCCGGAGCGAGTTGGGCTTGCTATCGAGACTCACCTGGACAGAAAATGGCAGTTCACTGCAATGCAGGATAGAAGATACTGTAGGGAGGTTGCAGTCCTGGCTCTTGTATGGCATGCTGGCTTCACACCCGGAGCACGCAGACTGGTGTCTCGATCATGGGCCCGCATCTCACGATTCTAGAGCCGGTCTTCCGGATACTGACGCAATATCTTCCTTTTCTCTTTCCGACCTTCATCGGGCTTCTAATCATGTCCAGCTGTTGGTACGCCTATCGAGCGTCCGGCATCAGTGCCGACGTAGGATTCTGAGGCCAGGCGCGGATACTGACGCGGACCAAGAACGGTGTTGCTGGCGAGCAGGAAGCAGCGTAGATGAGCGTGCATGCTATCACGAAGCTGGATGCTCGAACGAAAGTGTTTGTCGGGAAGAATAATGGTTCGGACGAGTGCTGCCATTGTACCGGATCGAAGAGTTGAGCTCGTGAGCGAGAGCGCGCATGCTGGCGCTACAATCCACGTCAGTCGCAATCACAGCTGGCAGAATAGTGAGCTGCGTGCTACGGAAGAGCTGGCGCGATCGACAGACAAGAAGTCCCTCCGGCCAGGTCCATTTCGTTGCTCTCAGTGGTGACGTCTTACGACAGAGTGGCGAAGCATGAAGGACGGCCGCTCAGTACTAGCAGAACGCTTCGCCGCAAGACCAACCAGCGACGTCACTGAGCGAACGAAAGCCAGAGAGCTCGAAAAAGCCATTGGCGTGACGCGGTACTGTTGTCGGTGGCCGATGTGTTGTTCGATTCCTCCAATGTCTGGCGGAAGACACAGGCTTCCATCACCCTCGAAGCCATGAGCGACGGGCCTGCGAACGGCGGTCTCTTGACTGTTATAGGGGACCATGCAATTACCTCAAGGTTCTTCGGCGTGACCGTCAAGCTACGTGTTGCCGGCGCAGGTGTCGAAGAAGAGTGTGTCCAATCCGATGCGGCTATCCTAGGTCATCCTGGAGTCGAGTACCGACCCTCCTTTTCGTGTTAGGCGATTGTCTTTCGCTCTTCCTCTTCGTCATTCATGCTGCGCTCAAATAGCTGCAGCATAGCGATGCAAGGACACTACCGAAGACCGCCGCTGCATAGTGGGAAGCCCATCTCAAGATTCGCACAGTGTCCATCCTGCGCCTAGCATTGAGCTTTGCGCTTTGGACGCTCCTCTCGCGAGTTGGTACTCAATCACTAGACCGATCAGTAACAGAGCTTACAGACCGAAAGTTGTTCATGCGACCGGAAGAGGACTCAACAAATCCATCAGCTCAGCGTTGCGCTGGTGCTCTGCGCTCTTTCTCTGTCCACAGAGCGTCGATTCTGCGCACATCAGTATAGTATATGGCCTGTTTCCTCCTTCCAGAATCCAACCATTTCCCACATGAAGATGATGCGCTGACGTACCGCGCCGAACCCCGTCGTCGATCTGCTTTGACCCTGCGCCTATCCACTTATGAGTCGGCTGGTATCGGCTCGTGTTTGACAAGGCGGGAGTGAGCAGACGATAAATCGACCGTTGTTGCGGTATGCAGGCCTTCCAGTATCTTTGCAAGCCCGTTCGTTGTGGCCATCGATCAACGGCCGTGTCAACGGAGCAACACCAAGCTCTTCGCCCTCGGCGACGCCGGTCCCATAGGTATTCTCCATATCCTGGCCGTGTCGATGCTGCCCTAGCAGCAGTATACGTCCTGCACTTCCATTTCCCCGCCAGCTATGGTAAGCTCGATCCCGTCAATCGGAGCGCCGGTCAATAAACGGCCACCTTCTTCGGCTAGCGTTGTGTGTTTGGATCGATCGATGTTCGTCCGTCATTTCTCGTGTATTCGGGTCCAGCAAGGCCACCGTGAGCAGGACGGTCTGCGCTCAGACGGTCTCTTTCTCGAACGCGATGCGCTCACATCGGTTCATGGGTGAGGCGGTGAATTTATGTGGGCTGCGGTTACAATGCTGGGCGGATGAGGGAAGATGTTGAATCGATCAGCGTGGAGCGGGCGAAGGATACGATCCCTCTTCGTGGACAGTGATGACACCGGATCGGTTTTGGGTCACGGGAGCAGAATGGTTTGCGGTCGTGCAGTCTCTTCGCCATTTACGTTGCGCTCGAAGCGTTTCGGGGTGGACACTGCGAAGCCTGTGATGGCGTCAAGGCTGTACCGCCGGACGAATGTTAGGATGAGCTGTATCAGTCAGGTCTGCAACGGGTGAAGAAGGCGATTTCTTCTGCTGGAATGTCGTGCGCCTGGTTGGACGAAGGGCAGATCTGATGTTGCACCACTGGCCGGATGCTGGAGCGTGGTAAATCAGTCGGAAAAGGATTGGCGAAGGAGGCAATCTCATCTGAATCGCCGTGCGCCTGGACAAGTCGATGGCGAAGCTGGCAAGACGCTATCCGCTGTTGTCTCATCTCGCTGGAAAGCGGTTACGCTCGCGGCGTTCTGCGCCAAGATCAACAACATGGCGCATGGTGAAGCAGTTTGCGTGACGCTGGTGGAGGACGCAAGTCCCTCTTCATGAACCATCATGTGCTCGAGAAGTGATCAGGGACAGGCGGGTCAAGACCGACGGGCACGCTGTTCTTTGACTGTTGGAAGCGTGGTCGATCAAGGTGAATGGATGCGCTGGCCAAGGGCGGCGCTGAGGAAGAGAATGAATTCTTTGCATAGATCATCGGCCGCTCGAGTAGCATCCTTCAACGCTGAGAGCCGCAAAAGACCTAGTCGAGCTGTTGCTTGACTCTCTGCTGTGGTCCCCGTGGTGCTCTGCTCAACAAACGCGCTGCACAAGCAACCTCCCGGGCACCAAAATAGTTACTCGATTCTCATCGCCGGTCGCTCCAGTAGCGCTTGACAGCGGAGGCTGCAAAGCAAAACGACGTGCTGGCGCTCAACAGTCAACATTGAGGCAGACCACGCCGGACTACATGAAAGGGGCTCGAGCCTGCGCCATCGGACGACCCAATGACAACGGTACGTTTTCCACCAAGCAGCGCGCGCGGGTCTTGATCAATAGGGCGACAACCACAACAGAAACGAACAAACGGTTTGGACTACCAAAGCAGGGCGCAACACGATGGGCCATGGCAGACACGCCTCGGCCGGCGCTGGCAACAGACACAATTCCTTCTTCGTGAACCAGCGCACGCACGAATCGATCAGAGCGGCGAACACAACAATCGCAACGGACAGATGGGGTTTGAATCGACAGACCATGATGGAACACGACGAACCCAATACGCGCGCGATCCTCAACGATGCGATACCTTCTCCCTCAATCGGATTCACGCTCGAAACGATGCGACATTCTCTCCTTTCGTCGATCCACGCTCGAAACGACGGTGACAAAATGGCTACGGTGGTTCAAAATACGGATGGTCTGCAGACGGGATGCATGGGGTATGCTAGACTACGATGTAGGATGATACAAAGGCGGAGCTGATGGATGAGATGATTCCTCTACATTCATCGCTGCGCGCTCAACGTCGAATGGGTAGGGAATGGTTATAAGACTGCGCGAATGGTTCTCGGACTTGAGGGAAACGATGAGACATGAACAATCGATCCGGGTGGCGTTCACAACGATGTGGACAATTCTTCCTCGAACCAGCGCGCCCGAATCGAACAGGACCCGAGGTTGTTATGGGCATGGAAGCGTTGCTCTTCGAGCCTAGGGGCATGAAAACAGGCGGTGGATATGCTGTGGTGGAGGATGGCAAGGAAGTCAGAACTTCTTTCTTCAGCGAGCACGCTCGATCCAGCGGACACGGCAGCTGGTCGCGGACACGAGCATGTCGTTGTGGGACAACGACTGCGAGGAACGGCATGGTAGACCTATTAGGGGTGGCGCTTACGATTGACACCGGCTTACTTGCGCGCACGCGCTTGGGACAATCAGGATAGGGATAGTTTGTGGAGACGGATAGGTGTCGAATCAGCAGAATCATGGTGAGCAAAGGCGCGTCATTTGGATATAGGGCTGGGAAGGGGTACACAAATGGTCGATCACGCAATTATCAGCATGACGGATGGAGCACGGTGGATGTCTTGAGAGCGAAGCTTCAAAGTAAGCTGCGTCTTTCCCGTCCAGCGAGCGCACCTGATTACAACAGTGGTTCAGGTCATTGGTGTACGTTGTTGTTGGACTGCCGTGGGCGGAACAGGCGGTGGTGAATGAAACTGGGCCAACGGCGGGTGCATGTAAGACCTTCCTGCTCGGATAAGCGCGCTTGAACCGATCTAATACAGGGAGTGGTCATGGACACAGGGACACACCGAGTGCTGCCGGTCAGTCAGCACCGCAATCATGGCTCATGAGTCGAACGGCGGCCGGCCTGGCAGGGAAGGCGCCTTTGTGCTTGGTCGAGCGCGCGCTCGAATTGTTTGGTCTAAATGCGATATGAAGCGTACGCAAGCCGTCGTTTGGACAAGTTGTCGCGCGATGGACTATAGAGATCTAGATAGAAGCTGGAGTAGCACGGCCTTCTGCCATCGATGGTTCATGAGTGCACCATTGACCACGGCTGCGTTGGCGATGGAGTACACGAGCGGCTCTTGAGCCATGGATGACACTGTAGATCACGGTGAATCGTTAAGATGCGGAGCTGCCATTGAAGCTATGCTTCCGTGAGGAGTTTTCAGTAGTTTCTGACCATGGAAAACTGGAATAGAGGTCGAAACGATCGATCAAGCTGCAGACAATGAGGCGTATAGAAAGACATGTTGGTGTGCTGCCCTCGAGGGGCCCTTATTGCCTCGAACAACTGTCCCAAGACAAAGGTGAAAAGTCAAAAGGCTCTCATTTGGAGCAAATCAGGCATCAGGGCAATGATTGTTGCGTTTCACTTGTTGGCTTCGATTGCTTCCGCTGCAGCTGACCGTTGCACACACAGCATAAAAACCCCTTCGCTCGTCACCACTTTCTCTCCATCAACACCAACACCATTCGCACTCCTTGACCGTGTCAAAGCACTTCTTCGACGCATCAACACACTTCTTGAGCATATCGACGCTTCTTTAGCGCACCGACGCATTTGTCACCGCACACACCGCGCAATCCCCCCGTCACTGGTCACCACTTCCTTTACCTCAACACCGACAACACCCGCACCTCTTGACCGAGTAAAAGCACGTCTTCACCGCATCCACATACTGTTTCTGCGCATCGACGCTTTTTCAGCGCACCAACGCAGTTTCCCACCGCACGAACAGCGAAGCCCCCCGTCGCCGGTCATCACTTCGTTTGCATCAACACGAACACCTTCCGCACTTCCTGATCGCATCAACGCTCTTCTTCAGCACATACAAACATCGCTACAGGGCATCGACACAGTTCCTCCGCGTACGCACACCATCAA
This sequence comes from Cercospora kikuchii, assembly GCF_019650295.1. Taxonomy (NCBI): domain Eukaryota; kingdom Fungi; phylum Ascomycota; class Dothideomycetes; order Mycosphaerellales; family Mycosphaerellaceae; genus Cercospora; species Cercospora kikuchii. The sequence goes on from NW_025408590.1 coordinate 957,885, forward strand.
TCCGCCTTCATCGATTGCCGCTTCCCTTCCATCAACATCAACGCCACTCAGTGGTCTTCGCCGGCCTCAACGCATCAACGCACTTGTTGAGCGCACTAAAGCTGTTCTTCACGGTACGCGCAGTGCAACCTCCCCTTTATCGATCACGGCTTACTTTTCATCGTTAGCGATACCATACGGAAATCTTCACCGTCTTCGCCGCATCAAAACGTAGCACTCGTCCATTCACAACAACAAGCGCTCTCCTACACCTCAACAGACGATCGAAACCATGGCACAAAAGCAACCACTCGTCAACACTATGAAGGGTTACGAACGCGATTTCGCCGCCCCTGCTCCGCTCGCATCGAAGAGCGAGGCAGAAGCCCTGCTCGCCCGTAACCGGGAGCTCGTCGACGACACCCTGTGGCTGGTGTCTGAGTACTATTTGACCGTCGAGCTACTCGACTATCAACGCAAGGTCACTAACAACAACGACTTGACCATCAGAGAAGTCGACGAGGGCATCAAGAAGGCGTTGAGGAGATGCGCTCGCCTCAGCGGCATCGACGAGAACAAAGACGTTGGCCGATTCCGCTACGAGTCCTGCAAGCGACGCATCGCCAACCTCGAGGCGAGACTCGTCGATGAGCCTGATCTGGAGCAATACGGCCTCAACGATCTCAAGGCCATGGTCCGTCAGCTCCGCTACCACGACGAAGACGAAGAGGGTCGCAAGCGAGTCACCTTCTTTGATAGAGACGAGATTCACACCCTCCCACCAGTCTCCGACGATCCAGAAGACAACCCCGAGCTCGATCAAAGCAACCCGGACTTCGATCCTGAGCTTTCCGCTGCCTCGGCCGCTTCACTGACTACGACCGCTGCTCCAAAGCCTACGCGTAGATACAATCGCCGTGGCGCTGCTCCTCGTCCAAACCCCGATATGCCCAAGCCTGCTGTCAAAGCACGCTACGGCACCCAAGCCGCTCAGATCGCTGAGCGCACCCGTCGCTTCGAGGAGTGGGCTCCTCGCGTCTCGTACTTCGGCAATCGAACCGAGCAGTCTCGCCTGTGGGTTGGCTTCCGCATTGCTCGCCGCAACCTCCGCAACGACGAGCGCAATCGTCTGCGCAAGGAGATACCAAGACTGGAGGAAGAGCTGGCAAAATGTCGCAAGGACTTGGTGGAGATGAAGGAGGCAGACGAGGAGGAGGAGAGACTGTATGGCGATAGGATGAGACAGGGTCAGCAAGAACAGGACCGTCTCGATGCCTGGGACAAGTTCCTCAATCTGGAGAGTGACGTGGAGCCAGAGCTAGACGAGTATGGATACTTGCTGGCTTCTGCTGAGGGAGGAGAGGAGGGTGGTGCTGGGGAGGGCGAAGGAGAGGGCGAGGTGGAGATGGGAGGAGTGGAGTAGAGGGTGGAGGAGGATTCGGGGGGGTGGGAGGATATCCTCCATACGTTCACACGATGCCTAAGGCGTCAAAATAGGCTTCGCTTTTTGCGTAGATACTGCATACAAATCTCTTCTCTCTGACTTCATTTTCTCATTTGTGGCATTCGATCGTCATACGACTCGTGATAGGGATAATGCATTATTCCAGAGACTGCAATCTTGATGCAATTCTGAGCCATTTCTGACTTCAGCTTCTTATTTGTGGCATTCCGTCGTCATATGCCTCGCATTAGAGACGTTGCATTATTCCAGAGATTGTATCTTTGATGCCATTTTGAGCCTGTCACTCTGCTTTCATACCCGCGTTCATGTTATTTGGTCGTCAAATGCATCGTGATAGTGACAGTGCGTTATTCCAGAGACTGGAATTGTGATCCAATTTTGAGCCATCACTCTGCTTTGATGTTCGTATTCGTGGCGTTCAATGGTCATAGACCTCGCGGTAGAGACACTGCATCTTCCCAGAGATTGTAGTTTTGATGCCATTTCGAGCTATTACTCTGCTTCCACATCAGTATTCGTAGCATGCAATTGTCAGAAGCCTTCCGACAGTAATCACGAATTATTTGAGAGACTGCAGTTTTGAGCCTATTACTCTGCTTCCATATCTGTATTCGTGGCATACAATAGGGAAAAGCCCCTTGATAGTGACTGAGAATGCTTTCAGAGAGTGCGATTTTGAGCCCATGACTCTGCTTCCATGCCCGCATTCATGGCATGCAGTAGAAAGACCCTCTCGACCGTAGTCAGATATCGTCTCAGAGACTGCAATTTTGAGACTATAACTCTGCTTTTCTATTAGCATCCGTGGCATGCAATATAGAGAGCCTCTCGGTTGTGACAATGCGGTCTCCCTGAGAGTGCACTTTGGGCCTATAACCCTGGACCCTCGTTCTTCTTCGAGGCATTCGATAGGCAAAAGGCTCCGTTTGACGACAAAGCAGTTTTTTTGAGATTGCGCATTTGTGCTCGTGTCTCCAATTTCATGTTCGCCTCTGTGGGATTCCATAGTCATATGTCTCGTGCTAGAGACAATGTGTTGTTTCAGAGAATATAGTTGTCAGCGCGTAACTCTGAATTTCCGTTCGCATTGGAGGCACGCAGTGGAAGAAAGCTTTCTGGTGCTAACAACTTCGAATGCCTGAGAGCCCTGTTCCCGGCTCATGGCTCTGACCATCTGTTCTTGTCTACAGCATTTGATGGGCACAAGCTGTTGATGAAGACGGAACGATAGTTCTGAGCGTGCAGATTTGGATTTATCACTCTGATTCCAATTTCTCGTTTCTGCCATTTGAGGGGCAAAAGTCTCGCAATTAACACGACTCGATTTCTAGAAAACGCAATCTCCAGCTCATCATTCTGATTTCAGGTTCTTCTTCTTGCCATTCAAGAGGCAAATACCACTCTTTGGAGACACATGGTGGTTCTGAGAGTGCGATTGTCAGTCCCTCACTCTGAGTTCAAGCTCTCGTTCCTGGCATTTGGTTGGTATCAGCTCCAGGGGAAGGATGGAGCACTGTTGCCGAGAATGCAACTTTGAATTCATCGCTCTGAAGTTATGTCCGTGTTCGTTGCCATTCAATCGCCAAGAGCCTGCTGAAAGATTCAGTACAATGTGTCTGAGAATGGATCTGAAGCGCATCGCTCTAATTTTATGTCCTCGTTCGTTGCCATTCGAAGAGTGAAACCCTCTTGATCAACCCAATTCGATATCTCTGAGAATAATGCTTGAATTCATCGCTCTGATTTTTGTTCTCATTCGTTGCCATTCAATCAGCACAGTTCTCCTGTTTGAATCAATTCGATATCTCGGAATGTTATTGAGGCGCCTCGCTCTGTCTTTAGTCCTCATTCGATGTCATTCAGTTTGCATAAACCTCTTGATTCATCCGATTCAGTAGCTCTGAGAATGAACCTCAAACTCATCGCTCTGATATATGCTCTCATTCGTTGGCGTCCAACAGGCAAAGGCCGTCTGATCGATTCAGCTCGATATCTCTGAGAAAGAGATCTGAATCTCATCACTCTCATTACAATCTCTTCCTTCGTGACATCCAATCAGCAAAAATCTTCTGACAAATCCAGTTCAATGTCTCTGAGAACAAGATTCAAAGCTGATCGCTCCGATCTCATGTTCTCATTTGTGACATTCAAGAGACAAAATTGCTGCAAAAGAGACAGTACGTTATCTCTGAGTACGCAAACCAGAGGCCATAACTCCGGCTAATTCACTGAATATAATTTCTCTTTCCTATCCGAATCGGCCTCTCTCTGCCCGTCCGGCCCATGTCCTGGCATCACATCTGATCATGATAGGCGATTATGCAAACATGTTCAGGCGGAGTCATGGAACATCAGGGATGTTACTCGAGAAAACTTGTGTGCTGCATCTTGTGTCTCCGGCAATAGCCACAGATCAAAGGCACCAAATGGGGAAATGGGAAGGCAAGAAGCCCTGTGCTTGGTCAAGAATGAACCAGAAATGAGAGTGTCTCTGTATTCAGCTATAGACACGAGGGACTTAGAATGAAGAATCACTTCGTGTTATCGGTGCTGTTCATGTGGAGAACAGATCGATGACTACTTAAATCAGAGCACAGTGGCCCTGGGAGAGATTTTCTCCATATGCACAACCTCGACTCTCTTTGCCGCGACACGACATCTTGCCGTCTAGAGTCCAAAAGTAGAGCATGATCTTGATCCCGACGGATCGAGAATGGTAGATTTTTGTAAGCATATGAGCGATCGGAGTACTTGTAGAGCGATGTATGCGTCTATGTAAGAATGAAAAGTCTGGGGCATCGGGTGAGGAAACGCAGAGCATGCGTTCGAAGCCATGGAGCAGAGCGATGATTAGTGCTGCAGAGTTTCGAGGAGGCTGAACGTTGGCTGTGGTGTCTGGCGTAGAGCAGTGGAGAATGAACTCGAAGCCAACAGCCAGAGTAACGCAGCAAGTAACACCGTCTCGGGTATCAAGAGTAACTATGAAAGCATCTCATAAGAACAAGCTCAGCATAAAATCGAAATCTAGAACCAGAGCGATCCAACAACATGCTTGCAACCCACATAATCGCAAAACCCTTCATTTCCTGACTCCCATACGACGCGCTACAATCCATCCAAAGCATCGAACTCTAATGTAGCAGCAGAGAGCCAACCCCCATCAAACCGCTCAAAAGGCCCGAACAACAATGCAGGGCGATTCCAAGCCACGGTCCGCTCCACACGGCGTCGAAATGTCCTGCCTTCGGGATCAAGTAAGTCACACAGATCGACAAAGCTAGGAGGGCCTTCCGCGTTTCTGAGTATAATCTCAGACCGTATTTGTGATCTTAGAATCTCGCGGACCTCATCCAAAACGGCTTGTCGCTCATCTACCGGTAAAGAGCTCAGGTGCTCTTTGACCGCGGCCGTGAGGACTTCTAAATCGTAAGCTGGCTGTTCTGAGAGAACAACCTGCATACGCATTAGCTGTCGCTGCGGCGGAGGGAAGAACCACGGCTTGACGTGATGCACGCCTCTGTAAGCTCTAAGAATGTCGTGAGAAGCATAGAGGTCGAAGCCAGGGATGCGATTGAGCTCTTTTGGCAGACCAAGTTGGGTGCCTGGCGCGGCGCCGAAGCCAGGTGGTGGCGAAGCTTTCGCTGTGGTGGCCAGGAATTGTAAGTGCTCGATCAAATATTCGGTGGAGGTTTGATTTGTGCGCATGATCGGCCTATAATAGCTCCCTAGCACAACTTTAGCGCAGGAGGTCGGGAGCCAGAATTTGCTTGTATCTGTCATATCGATGCGGAACTTCTGTCGTCTGAGTTCGAGTTCACCGTTCTCATCGTAGCTTGGCAGCTCGTAATAGGCCTTTTGGGGGACCTCGATTGTGCCTCCAAGCCTGCCCAGTCGACGACGCATGAGCTTTACGTTTGTGTCGTGTTCCCAGGGCTCGAGAAAGTCGTTGCGAGCAAAAATGACATCGGACTTAAATGTGTTGACAACCCAGCTGTTTTCGGGGAACACGGGGTCGAAATGAAATTTGGGCAGGTTGGGACCCTTCTCGTCCAGTGAGATGCCTTCCACGTATTCGCCACTTGGCCGAAGCTGAGGTATGAATTGGGCACCGACCTGAGCTTCGTTTGGCAGATTCTCCCAGTCCAGCAGTCTCCCTGCAATGAACTCGGCATCGTTGGACGCAAAGATCAACTCGAAAATTCGACCTGGCACGTCCGCATCGCCTGACAAGTACCCCAGGACGTTGTCATCATTTTCCATGCCTTGCTGCCCGAGAGACTGATAGAAGTCAAGAGGAGATCTGCCGGAACGCTCGACAGAATTTTTGAGATACTTGAAAAGTGGCGCCAAAGGGTCATGAGCTAACATTGTGTCGATCAGAGCCTCCAATTTTACGTGCGGGCGAGCTTCGTACCAGGGGCGCAGCTCAATGTTGCGACCATGTTGTCGGCATGCATGGCTCAGCAACGGGCCTATGTCGATGTTACCGGTACTGCATGGACAAGCCAGGCCTCGTTCGCTCAGGTATGGCAGATGAAGATCGCAGTAAGTGGGCTGCGTCGGGAACATCAGACAACCAGGTCGGGATTCTCGGAAATGTTCGCTATGCAAGTGAAATTGTGGCATGACAAGAATAGGTTGCGTCGCGCCATATGGCGTGGAGTAGAATGGTTGACGGAGCGTGCCTTGGTATAAGTGAGCGATCGTGTTGTCCAGAGCCACGATATCATTCTGCAGGTTCCACCATAACAGTAGAAACTGTGGATTTAGAACTAGCCCATCGAATAACTCCCGGAGAGCTGGGACTGTGTTGTGAGTTGGGTTCTCCATCATCTCCAAAATGTTGAAATGAACCACAAGCCGGCCGCCGATCGAGATGGTCAATACAGACACCAGAGCTTCGATTTCCCCTCGATCCATCATCTCCTGCACCTGGTGCGGCGTCTTGCCATTCGTTGCCGAACGTGGCACCTTGGCCATTTCTAAATCCGCAGAGATGTACGGACGGAGGGTGCTAGGGGCACAATTGCTGCCTACTCGCACCCAACTTTGATGAGGCTGGTGGCAGCGCAGTGCATCTTCCATCACGACTAACGCCGCCCCTATTTGTGTCGGGTCGTGGACCACGATCTGGAAAGTATCAAGCCGGGCGAGGGTATCCTGGACTTCGATGGCATCTAACTGGAAATTTGTACGAAGACCATTGAAGCAGGTCACGGCAGGTTCATGTCCCATAGGCGCTACGATCCATGTCACCCTCTCAATCCGAATCGCAGAAGCGCTGCCTTCATTAGAAACCTGTTGAGCGCGCAACAAGTACTCAACAAGTGTCTTGCCCGACTTGTTCGGCAACAGCGCAACATAAGTGTATCTCATGATTCCGGATCCAGCTCGTTGGGCCACCGTCACTATCCTGCCAGTTGTTGGCCCGGTTTCAACAAATGTTCCAGGCGCTTGCCCTTGGACCGGGCTGTCGAAGAAAACCTGGAGGCGGATGTTGAGTGCAAATGCCACAACCCACATTATATCCTGGTTGCTTCTCAAGTCGGGACACTCGAGTCCAGAGTAAAGAGGTAGCCTCTCACTTCGTTGATAATGCGATTCGCGTTTCAGGTACTCTCCGTGGAATGCATGGTCTTGTTGAGCGCGAACTCGGTGAGCAAAGTGCAGGACAGCACGCTTGATAAGGTAGGTCGCCTCATAGGTGCCTATCAGTTCCTTTGCGATGGCTTCATAGAGCGTAGCCCCGACGTGTGATAAGTTATCCTTGAACAGTCGTGCATGCTCAGGACGGTCGGCCGTGATGTATGGCAGAGTCAGCCTCATCTTGTTGGCTCTACAGTGACATGTAGTACTGGAGTCAGACTGCCAGTGAGGTGAAAGTCCCGGAGGTGATGAAATGTGACTTTTGCAGCTGGAAGAGTGCGATCACTGCAGGTCTGTAAAAATTGAAAGTGGTGTCAACGAAAAAATGGCTGCTTAGGGAGAGTAAAGTTGAGGAGTGGGAGTCCGCGAGTGGTGCTCACAATTTTCCCCCGGCTTTCAGGCCGCATGGTCGAATCATGGAAGCGCCAATATAATTACGCACGCGACTTCAGTTCAGAATCTGCTTCGACCCAATACGATGCGTGAATAAAGCGTGCGCAGTGCTGCGCGACCCAGCGGAGCACATGCGAGCTGGTGGACAGTCTCTACGGCTAGTCCGAAGACAGCATTCCCAAGTCAAAGCGATGGGTGAGAGACTGGCTCGCTTGAGCAAAGGTCGTCTTCTCAGAGGGCTGCCAAGCCCATCTCCTCTGTACTTGCCACGGCCAGTCAGGGTGTCGTTATTCCAGCCTCTGAGAAACTTCATCGAGGCCACGTAGACTTTTGAGCAGGAGTTTGAGAGGGTGAGTGCTGTGCTGCTGCGACCGATGCCGGGCGCCGATACAATGACTTTCGCTCTCGGCGCATTTCGGCTTGTTGCAGGTGACAGAGGTCTTGAGTACAGCTTGAGTAGGATACGATGGGCTCCTAGGCGCTGGTCTACTGTCAGCAATCTGGTGTGAAATTGTATCTCCAAAGTGGCTGCCAAAAGCCGAAGAAGAAGCCACGAAAATCATCGCCGCAAGGGAAGTATAGATGCATAAGTAGTTTTGAAGTGCCCATACTCTTATTATTCGTGTCTATAATGATGTTGTCCTTGTACAAACGAATGAAGTCAAACATATCCCTGCCCCAACTCCGCGCTATGCAAAACCACCGGGAACGCCAAGACCCAAAACGTCATCTCATTTCGATCTCACTTGGCCGCTGGAGCGGAACCCCAAAGACGTTCACGAATCTCCTCAAACCGAGCTCGATCCTCCGCAGTGGATTTCAGGAAGCCCTAAAGACACGATGTTAGCAGAGGTCTCACGAGTTACCGGCAAGAAGAAGACTGGATATACGTACAATCTCTTTCCAGATCTGGATGTACTTCTGAGCAACAATGTCGGAGACAGGACCGCAAGCCGCAAGAATGGGCGAATGCTCGACAGTCTTCTTGCAGTCCAGCACCAGGCCACCGCAGGACATGCGGAGGAAATTGTCATCGAGGAAGTCGAGCAGCGTAGAAGCCGGGTTGTCCTTCTGAGGCGCATTCTTCACCATCTCGAGCCAGTCGTTGAAGGGAACAATGTTATCAATATGCAGTGCATCTGCCAGGATCTTGGTCATATCTTTCCATGACTGGCCGACCGGGTTCTCGATGTGGTAGATGGGATATGGTGTGTTGTCAGCGAGGACGAGATCGGAAAGTGCTCCTGCAATGTCATTGACTGGAGTCCAGAAGAGGCCACCATCGAGGTCGGGGAGAGCGTTCAGGGTCTGCGAGCTCTTGACCAAGAATCCGAAGTGTTCCTACGCCGAAGTCAGTAACCATGAGGCACCGGATGAAGAGGCTTCTAACTTACCATTGGGTTCCAATATCCGGATGTCTTTGAGCCCGCAATCTGACCGAGGCGGACAGCCATAGTGCGGAAGTGGTCAGAGTGCTTGTGGAGAGTCTCGTCAAGCATCCTCTCACATCCCCACTTGGCCTCGCCATATCCGTTCGTTAGGACGGAGTCAATATCAACTCGCTCCTCGGGAACGATCTGCTTCATTCCAGTGCCGGGCTTGTAGTTGTCAATATCGTACTGGCCCACGACTCCAATGGAAGAAACCAACTGAAATCCGAACTTGAAGCTGGCTGGTCTCTTAGAGACCACATCGCATCCGAAGTCAATCAAGTTGCGGAAGACCTGGAACTGAGGCTCAAATCCAGCAAGAAGACGCTTTGCGCTCATTGGCCAGGCGTTGTGAACGAGATGGGTGACGGAGCCTGTCAGCTTCTCGTACTCCTCGTCTGTAAGCCCGAACTTTGGCTTGCTGGTGTCGGTTTGGAAGACCAACAGCTTGTGTCTCAGGTTATCAGGGAAGCGGATTCCCTTCTCTTTCATAGCCTTGTGCTGACGAGCGTACTTCTCATTTCTGTTCTCGCGGTTGAGGCACACAACGGTCTTGACATCCTCGAGCATAGCCAAGTGGTATGTGAGATGGCCACCAAGACTGCCACTGGCACCGGTCACGAGGACGACCTTCTCGTTCTCGGCTGGCATCTTCCCGTTTGGATCTGGAGAAGGCGCTGTGAAGCCCGCTGTATACTTATTGACCAATTCGGTGACAGCCTGCTTGCGTGCTGGAAGGGCAGCAATCTGTTCTGCAGATCTCATCTTGACTGGGGCAGCCTCTGGCTCAGCAACCGTGGCTGGCTTAGATGGTGTTTCCAATTCCTCGACAGCTGGAGGATTCAACTCAGCTGGCTCGGCAGCCTCTCCGCACAACATGGTCTTGAGGTCGCGGACTGTAGGGCACTCTAAGAAGAGCGACTCGTGCTGGATGTCGAGTTCGAGCTCATCACGGAGTCGACTGACGATGACGAGCGAGAGCAGAGAATCAATTCCGCTGTCGGCGAAGTCGGTCTCGTCAGTAAGATCTCCCACAGCTACTCCAGACTCCTCAGAGACAATGGTTAAGGCGCTCTTGAAGACCTGGGAGTTCGCGTTGGAACCATGCTTCTTCATATCAGGTGTGCCAATGGAGGAGATTGGAGTCGTTGCACCAGTTCCCGCATCGGAACCTGCGTCCGACGACGAACCACTCGCATCATGACCAGAGTCGCTGCTGTTCTCCGACTCTGGCTCGCTTCTGATCGCAGATTGCGGACCTGTGCTGAGCCCTGAGTCGCCGAGCAACTTTTTGAGATCCTTGACAGCAGGGTACTCATAGAAGAGCGAGTTGAAGTCGAGGTCTAGGTCTAGTTCCTCCTTGAATCGAGCGGAAATGGTCAAGCCCATCAAGCTGTCAATACCTGCATCAGCGAAGACGGTATCATCGCCAAGATCGTTCTCAGCAATGCCACTTTCCTCGGCGACAATTATCAGAGCCTGACCAATCTTCGGGGCAGGGGCGGGTGCTACAGGTTCCGTTCGAGCTGCAGGCTTAGCAGGCGCGACAACCTTCGCTGGGGCTGGTGTGGCCTTCTCGACTGGTGCAGCTTTTGGTGCCGCCTCCACTCCCTTTGGCTGGACGCTTCTGCTCTCGTTGTTCAAGATGACTTTGAGCACACGGCGTGGCACACCCTGAATAGCGATGCCCTTGAAGTGGGCAACGATCTTGTCGTCTTGATCAAAGATCACGTTGTCGCCGTGCCAGAGTTTGTCGCTGCCCTCGTGCATCTGGGTGTACGTGGTATACGTCTTGTCGAAGTCGATCGGCTCGAAGATCTGGAAACCAGCCCAGCCGTGGTTCATGAAGACTTCCTTGTCAAGGTCGACAGCATCGTTGCAGTTCATGGTGAAGCCACATGATTGCGTCAATGCATCGATGACGGCGGGGTGGGTGTGATAATCTCCACCTCTCTTGACTGTGCCAAAGCTGAGCTTGCTGGTCGCTTCTAGAGTCTTGCTATCGAGCACGACTTCATCAATTGCACGGTAATCGTCGTGGAAACGAGCCAGTGGACGAATGGCGCGGTACACCATAGGCCTGTTGAAGCGAGCTGCCGTCTCATTGGCAATGCCGTTGCGCAAGTTCTGCATCTTCTTCTTAATGGTGGCCTTCTCCGCTTCGAGCTTAGTGAAGAGACTGCGGTCTTGGAAGCGAACCACGCATCGAGCATGCTCTTGAAGCTTTTGTCGAGAGTTGAAAGACATGAAGCGGATCTTAGCTTCGTTCTTGGCCCAATCGACGTCAGCGTGAGCTTGGAGAAGCTGCTTGCTTCCTGCCGAGTTTAAGATCAGAGCCTTCGAGATATCCATGCTGCCGACATCGACCAGTCTCTCGGTCTGCTGCGGACGGTACTTGTCCACGAGATGGGTACCCAGAGAAAGTGCAATGTCGCAGTAGACACTGGGCGTGCAGAGAGGAATGCCATCCACCTCGTGGCCTTGCACAAGCGGGCTGAGATCTTCTCGGGCGATATCAGCTTCAACCACGATATGCGCCTTCTGGTCATCGCCGGTCTCCTCCACGATGTTGTGAATTGTGGTGCTCTCAAGCTTCGCCGCACGCTCTTTGATGACCAATGGAGCATCGCCTTTACGCAAGGACCAGTCATTGACATACTGGATCCAGTAGTCCTTGAGGTCCCAGCTGTAGGCAGGAAGTGGGAGGACCTTGTGTGACGAAGCAAAGTCGCGATGATACTCAGACCATCTGATGTCCGCACCAGCCATGTACAGTGTCTTCAGCGCTGCTGTCATGGTCGCCCAGACAGATCTGCCGCGCTGTAGCGAGGGCAGGTTGACAATCTTGGGCATGTTAGCCTTGACCATGCCGCTGACAGCTGGGTGTGGCCCGATCTCGAGAGTCGTGGTGGCATCGCTGATGTAGCCCTCTGACTGCGCTTGCTCGAGAGCAGTGAGCATATTCACTGGCTCGCGGCAGTGGCGAGAGAAGTACTCAGCATTGAAGCTGTCAGCCTTGTCGACAACGCTGCCATCGAGCGGGCACAGAATTGGAATTCGTGCAGTGGAGTATGTCACTCCGTGAGCCAGCTCGGTGAACTCCTCGAGGATTGGATCCACTTGCGAAGAATGGAACGCATATGGCACCTTGAGCAGTGTCGATTTGAGACCAGCTGCGCTCAAGGTTTCGCTGAAAGATGCGATCTCTGCACTGGGGCCTGCAAGCACGGTCTCAACAGGCGAATTGATGCACGCGACTTCGAACTTGGAGTCGCGGAGTGCCGCAAAGATAGTCTTAACATCGCTCTTGACGACCAGCATAGAGTGGGTGCCAACTTGGCACTTGGCCTCCAGCAGCTGCGCGCGCTTGCCGACAAGGTAGAGGGCATCCGTGTCTGACAATACCCCTGCTACATTGAGAGCAGCGTACTCGCCCAGGGAGTGACCGACCACTGCAGCGGGTCGAATCTCGAAAGACGCCCAAAGCCTAGTCAAAGCGATCTGCATGCAAGTCGTAGCCAGTTGCACTGGAGTTGGGGCGAACATGCCAATGTCTTGCTCAGTCGATTGAATGACTGGCAGCATGGACGGGAACCCAAGGCTTTGGCCAATCTTGTCGAGGCGGCGCATCTCTCTGCGGAAGACAGAAAAGTTCTCGAACAGCTCGCGGGCCATGCCAGGATACTGGGCACCGTTTCCAGTGAAAGTGAACAAGACCTTTGGAGCACTCTTGGGCCTGGTCATGCCGAGTTTGTCTTCGACTGCCTTGTCAATTTGCTGGCGGAGCTCGCTGGCGTCCTTGCCGCATAGCATGACGCGGTGCTGGTGGTGGATTCTGCGTGCTGTTGTGGTGTAAGACAACTGGCTGAGCGAAACCTCCGGATTCTGTTTCAGATAATCTCGCAGAGATTGGAGGTTGCCTTGCAGAGAACCGCCGTTCTTGCCAGAGAGAGCGACCAAGTGAAGACTTCGGGGATCAACATCTTCGATTTCTTCAACGAGCGGAGCATCCTCGAGCAGCAACGCGGAGTTGCCTCCTGCAGCACTGAAGTTGTTCACGAACGTGCGTCTTGGCGTAGCTCCGTCGCGCTCCCATGGCGTAGCCTTCATGGCGATGTTGACATTACGCTTGTCGAGATCGGTGGGGAACTTGTGGTTGATCTTGTTCTTGATACCGACGTGAGGCGGGATCATATTCTTCTTCATCATAAGAAGCACCTTGATCAAAGCCGACACACCTGATACAGCTTCTCCGTGGCCGATGTTCGCTTTAGCACTTCCCAGGTAGAGAGCCTGATCCTCTGAACGAGCTTTCTTGACTCCATCAAGGGGAGGAGCAAATGTCTGCAAGACACTGGACATCTCGCCAGCGTCTCCGGCTTGAGTACCAGTGCCGTGCATCTCCACGTAGCTAACATCGTATGGATCGACAGCACCCTGGTTCAGGATCTTCTGGAAGATGGCACGCTGGGCACCCACGTGTGGTCGAGTGATGGACTCACTCTCCGCACTGTGGTTGGTGTACGCACCCAAGATAAGGCCTTGGATCGGGTCCTTGTCGGCGATCGCATCATCAAGACGCTTGATGACCACGGTACCAACACCTTCACCTCGGCAGTATCCGTCGGCATCATCATCGAAGGTCTTACAATTGCCCGTGTTAGAAAGAAAATGGCCACGCGAAAGTCCGGACGTAAAGTCTGGATTCGTGAGGACATTAGTACCGCCTGCAATCGCAGTGTCGATGTCCCCACGCCAGAGCGCGTTGCACGCAATATGGATACCGGCCAAACTGGATGAGCAGGCGGTGTCGACTGCATAGGACGGGCCAGAGAACTTGAAGCAATAGTTGATCCTTCCTGGGATGAAGGCTCGGTTGCCACCTGGGATGAAATATGTGCCTATGCCATGTCAGTGGATTCAATGATTTGGGAGGAGAAGTCCGAGCTCACTGATGTTCTGGGCGGAGTTGGTCTCCATCCAGTCATTGCTTGTTACGCCATAGAAGACACCAACACGATCACGTCGAGTGCTTGGTGTGGCGTCAGGAACAAGACCTGCTTGCTCGATGGCTTCGTATGCAGTCATGAGTGCAATGCGCTGAGCGGGATCGATCTCTGCCGCCTCTCGAGGGCTACACGCGTCATCAGCCTGGTTGAACGAAATTTGGACGCATTGGTACCAACCTTATATTGAAAAACTTGCAATCAAACTCCTTTGGGTTGTCCAACCAACAGCCATATGGTGTGGTGCTGGTATTCTTGATCTTGCCTGTTGGGTCCACATGGGTTTTGGCATCCCAGTGAAACGCAGGAACTTCCTTGTGGACATCCAGACCCTGGTACAACAAGTTCCAGAAGGCCTCGTTATCCTTAGCATCTGGATAACGCCCAGAGAGGCCAATAATAGCAAGCTTCGGTTGCTTCGGATTCCCGGGTGCTTGCTCCGTATGGTCCAGCTTGGGCTGGGCTGGCGCTGGAGAGACTAAGCCCTTCAAGCTGCTTTGCTTGAGCGCATTGTAGATCAGCTGGTCTGCCATCGTTGCGACGGCACTGATCTCGAAGGACTCTGCATCAGAGGCGTTAAGCCATTTCTGCACCTCATCGATGATACCAGACCAGCTAATCGGCTGGAGCAAAATCTGCGAAATGGCCTCCTTGAGGAGGAACTCGAAGTTCTCGACACCAACAACAGTGCCTGCTGCGGATAGAACAGGGGTCTCGTTACGTCGTCGAGCAGTGGTAGCGTCCAAGCCGGCCACGATCTCTTCGACATCATCCTGCGAGCAGAGATGCGGGCAGTGATAAGGAGCAAAGATCGGAATGCGCTTGATCCTGATCCCAGCGAAGTGATCAGAGCTGATGAGCTTCGCGAGAGAATTGGGCGGGCCGCTGATGGTGATGGCACTTGGTGCAACGGCGGAGACATAAGGCCTGTCAGTCAACGGCAACTTTGTCTCCTCGCAGAACTTTGACAATGCCTCGGTGGTGCTTCCAGAGGCAGCAGCGAGCATTGACCAAGTGAGACCCGTCGTGGCATCCGGCGATGGCTGAACACGATGAGCGAGATCGGTGACGTGCATTCCGGTCTTAAATGCGGCAGACACAGCTGCCACAGCCAGTGGGATGAGGTCGAGTGTGCTTCTACTGCAGCTGACTGCTGCTGCTGCCAGAGTGCCAGTACACAACCCCAAGACGCGGGCGTTATCTGAGCGAGGGTACTCAAGGTCTGTCTGGCTGATGAAGGTACCGAGTTGATACAAGCAGGTGATAGCCATGTCCAAGGGTATGCACCTTGTCGATGTAGGCTTCATCAAAAGCAAGTCGTCGACACAAGTGAACCTTGGCAGGTCGTCCCGTATCTGGATGGGAAGCTCATAGATGTGGTTTCGGATGACATCGTATGCTTTGACGAGGAAGTCGTCGAGCACAGGATTCGTCCTGTACCGAAGGAGGTCTTTGAGATGTGGCTGGACCTCATAGGTCTGGTCTCCGAAGAGGTAAAGCTTTTGTTGTCCAGACATGCTGACTGTGTAGGCTGATGCTTCTAACGAACAGTCGTGGTGGGTGGTGTGCGATCAGTATGATCAGTGTGGTTCGAAATATCGATGGAGGATGTTGGTGAGCTCAGCTCATCGGCGAGTATGGGCAAACAGAAAAATGGTAAGAGAGTACGGGGTACAAGACGCTTGCTGATACTTCTGCTCAAGGTGCACGATGCGATGTATATACCTCCTGGGCGGACAAGCACTCCTCCATCCTATGTCAGCCATGAACATCACGACGAAACTGACTTGCTGCATCCCGGGATCGATGCCTCCACCCGCCAGAATCCCGCTCAGCCGGCTCGGAGGTTGCTTGCGTGACGCGCTATCATCTCGGACGTTGCACTGAGCAGACATTATCCAAGATTGCCACCAATCTAGTGGTCCCCTGGTGTGTCCCGGCCTGTCGCTTTGCCCAACAAGGCAGCCGGGCACTGACCGCGTCTCCCTCGGGTCTTCATACGATGCGAACACCCATATGAGATTAAAGTTCACGTGAAGCGAACCCATGCCAACCCACGAGAAGATCATCAAGCCTCGCGTGCAGAGCATAAGCCCTTGCCGTGGAAGCTTGGCGTGTGAGGATGTGTGGTGTGCTGAAGGGAGTAGGCTCGGGTTTGGCTTCGGGAATCCTTCGCGACCTCACCTCTCCACCCATATCCCGACGGCATTGCACACAATGGCTGTTTCACGAAAATGCCATTGAGAAGACCGCTTAGTCAGTGTCTACGGTGAGTGGGTACCTTTCGTGCTCAAGTGCGAGACTGCAATTCAAACGCCAGGACTAGCTCCTTCAATCGTCTCCTTACAATTCATTTGATCACAATTCCACACAATGGCAGAACTTCTCACTCTCTATCAGAACTATCGCACTTTGTTCCTATGTTTTGCCCTTCCCGTGCTCACGCTCCTCATCGCCTATTTGAAGCGTGATCGCAAAATTTATACAATCCCAGGTCCTAAGCTCGATCCTGTCATCGGTCTTGGGTTGAAGCTGCCACCGAACGCAGCAAAGCTCTTCAGACAATGGGCCGGCGAATATGGGGACATCTTCAGAGTTCAGATCGGCTGGTACAACTGGGTCGTCATCAACACACCTGAAGCTGTGCGTGAGATCCTGGAGAAGCAAGCTGTCAGCACTTCATCAAAGGCACCCTCTCCATTAGGCCACGATGTTGTCACCGGTGGTATGCGCATGCCAACAATGCCATACGGCCCTCGATGGCGAGCACAGAGATCGGTCGTCCGTCAGATCACGTCTGTGCCCATGACCTCGACTTTCGTGCCAAGCCAAGAATTTGAGACGAAGCAGCTTTTGTTCGATCTGGCAACGAACAATGAAGATCAACGCAGCTTCTACATGCACATGAGGCGCTTCGCTTTCAGTATCGTCTTGACAAACACATTCGGAACGCGTGTCAAAAGTATCGATCATCCGGATGTGCACAACGCCATGAGGAGCCAAGCCATCATGCGCAAGACACTGCCTCCATACTTCATCGTGGACGAGTTGCCGCTGTTGCAGAAGCTGCCAACATGGCTCCAGCCAGGACGCAAAGAAGCTGAAGAGTGCGGCAAGGAAGTCCTCAAGATCAAGATGGATCTATGGCGTCGACTTGAGCGTCAACATGAAGCTGGAAAGGCAGCTGCTTGCTACGGCCGCGAGATTCTCGAGAACAAAGAGAAGTGGTATGCTGAAGGCCTGACTGAGGAAGATCTTGCCTGGGTCGCTGGTGGCCTTGTCGAAGCTGGATTCGAAACCTCCGCCGCAACCCTCAACAGTCTAGTCTTACATCTCGCCGCCAACCCTCGCGTCCAGAAGGTCGCTCAAGAAGAGATCATGCGAGTCGTCGGACCGAATCGCTGCCCTCGTTTCGAAGATCTTTGCGATCTACCCTACGTCCGCGCATGCGTCAAGGAAATGCTTCGATTGAACCCCATCCTAGCACCCGGTATTCGTCAGTTCACAAACACCGATGTCGTCTACAAAGACCACATCATCCCCAAAGGCACCATCCTCCTCTGCAACACCGCCTACCTCCACTTCGACCCCAACCGCTTCGAAAACCCGGACGAGTTCATGCCCGAAAGGTATCTCAACCACAAACTTTACAGCTCCGAGTACGCCGCCATGGGCGATCCGTACAAACGCGATCATTTCACCTTCAGTGCGGGGAGACGTGTGTGTCCCGGTGCTCGGGTCGCGGAGAATAGTTTGGGTATAGCTTTGGCGGGGATGCTCTGGGCATTTGATATTCGGCCTCCGATGTCGGGGGATGGAGTTGAGGGTAAGATGGATTTGAGTGAGAAGGCTTATCCTAATCCGGGCTTTACGACTCCGGGGCCCTTCCAGGCGAGATTTGTGTTGAGGGATGAGAAGCGGGAGAAGATTGTGAAAGAACAATGGGAAGTTGCTATGAAGGAAGGGTACGAATTGAGAGGTGTGCCGGTTGACGTCGATGGCATTGTTCAGTATTAATGTAGATTGTTGGTCAATAGAAGGTGCGTTGGGCGTGTCGAAAGGACCCAGCGTATACGAGATGAAAATGTATGGTTTCATGAAGCTATTCTGCACAATTCCATACCATCTGCGACACATGCATCTCATGCGAAACCGCTCCATTCCGCGGCGTCCGAGGCTGAGATCTCACATCACAGATTGGTGTTGCCCACTCAGCGTCACAGCCTGACGAGCACAGCAGTGAGAAATGGATAGCGCGTGTGGCGTCAAGCCAAGGTCCTGTCAAGAATCTTGCATTATATCTCATAAGTAAATTGCATATCCTATATCAAATGCCTAATAGGACATTGATCCGCTTCTATCATGATTGGGTATCCCGCTGAACGCAACATTTGAATCATTCAATTCGCTCAATTTCGATCTGATCACCGCCGCTGTCCTCGAATGCTCTGCACGAAGCCATTGGCTCAAGCTTTTGTGTAAACCATCGACTCCTCCGAAGCCACCTGCTTCTGCAGGATTGGTTCCGCTTGAGCACTGCGTAGCAAAGGCATCGATGACAGCGCCAACTCGCTTCATTTCGCTTGAGACCAAATGAATATTCATAGCAGCTTGTACACTCTGGTCATCGATCTGAAATGTGCCCAGAGCGATCTGTGTGGGTGCTACTGCTTGTGCCAGAGTTGGCATGCTTGAAGTTCGTTTATACGAAGACGATGCCTCACTCATCATTGGTGACTCCGATCCCACTGAGGTATACCCTGTTGAGGTTGACGCAGCGGAATTGGTGCTATACGATGATATCGTCGTGGCCGTAGATGAGGCTGTGGAAGACATGTTGCCAGCGGATAGTGGCATCAATGGCGTTGTTGGAGCGCACCCAATTGCTTGCTGATACCAGATGAGTACTCTTGACAAGATTGATGTGTACAGCAAGGCCAGATGTGGAGATCTCGCGCATGGACATCTGAGCAGCCGGACGAGTCGCTCGCAGGCATCGCGATTGATGCCCAGAACCTGGTCTAGAGGTACTTGACTGGTGGGACTTGTCAGTGTTATGCCAGCTGGATTTTGTGTTCCGTTGCCGAGTTCCAGGAAAGATAGGCACCCGAATACAGAACATGCTTCTCTATGGCAGTCGTGTGTCGAAGTGTTGTGAGATGATGGAGTGGCGCTGCTCGACTGGGGATAAGCCACATGATCTTGCGTCTCCCTTACGGGTGTTGTAAGATTTGTATCGAAGTCGCTGTTCATTGCAACTACGAGGTTCCAGTCGTCGATGTCCATATTGCTGAATTCTTCAAGCGTCGGCATCGCTTCTGTGCTGTACATGTTGGCGAAGTCGGCTGTGTTGAAATCGGGCATGATCGATTGGCCCATCAGAGAGTCCAGATCGGAGGTTGTGCTTGCAGTCGGGGTTTCAGGCAAGCGGTAGGCATGTTGCTGGCTCGTGATGACTGCTGTACTTCCAGCGGAAGATGCTTGCCGGGAACGTTGGTCGGAATCAACGCGGATTGGTTTCCTATTTGATTTCCGACTGATTCCATAAACGCATTCGACGTCGAGCTGCGCGCAACGAGAGCAGCTTGGGTGCTCTCGGCTACATTTGAGCTTTGCAGAGCCACATCGATCGCAGCTAGCTCGTAGCTTGGGCTGTCTTGGTGCTGTGCTTGGCATGTTGGCAGTGTAGCACCGCGGAATGAATTAGGTAGTCAGGCTGAGAACACTGATCAAGATCAAGAACTGAAAGTATGTAACGGACAATGTGCTTCGAGAGGGCGGCAGGTCTTTAAGTGTGCCCACTTTCTGCTGCAGCTACCAACAGAGGAAGCTCAACCACTCTACCCTGAATGAAGCATGATCGGCTAGTTCCACCGGCCATAAACCGGTAGACCAATGCGAGACCGGTTATCGCGTGAAGCGGAAGGCCTCAAGTGGCCGTATGTGGTAGGCTGTATCATAGGCACCGGGTCGCAGATGAAGACGATCTCTGTGTCGATCTGGGTCAACAGCGGCATGAGGTGGGAAACGCTGCAGGTCTGACACTTGTGAACTTTGATCTGCCCGCGTGCTGTCTCCTGCTGAGCACGGAGACTGTCGCACGCCGTAGTGGTGGTTCGCGGGATAGTGTCTCTTGGCGTAAGGCTTCGTCGCGACAAGTACGATAGGACTACTGTAGCTGTGCAACACCCGAGGAGCTAAGCAAGGGTCTAGCGTTCCTTCAGCTCAACACGCACCGCAGAGGAATGAGCGGCCGCAGTCACCGAAGAAAGAATCAGCAGTCTCACTCGGCATCAGCACTTGAATGAAACATCGGGGTTGCGTAAGACTTGCCGCGACTCACAATTGTAATTGACCCAGCTGGCATGATCACTCAACACAGTACGAGGCGGTCAGAACATTGTAACATCCGCGAGTCTCTGGATATGGCAGGTCGAGGTCGTGCACAAAGCGTACCTCCGGCGCGTACATAGCGCAACGCCGGCAGCTGCGGACCGAGTCGATGGAGCTCAATGTCTTGTTCGTCCATGGCGGTTGCTTGTGAGAGTGCTTGTCGTTCTTCAACTGGAGTTGGTGGCTTGGGAGGATCAGCTCCTTCGCAGCCAATAGCGTCGGGAAAAACAGGCCCTGTTCATCCGAATCGTCATCTTCCTTCCCTTCCATGTGAGAGGTTAGGTAAACAAAGCTACAGTAAGGACCAAAGCTCTAAATCAAGACTGCAGGCGTCTCGGATCAATTTGCACTTGACTTGAACGTGTACACGTGTGCACTACGCCATTGAGTGAATGCTCACATCTACCCTATGCTCTGGTCTCGTCTTCCTGTATGCTCGTCAGCGTTGTCTAGCCAGGAGCATGGTGGCTTCGCACTTGCTGCGAAGTTCTTAGTTCTTCTCGCCGCCGCATGGAAATGCCTACAGCTGTGCTGCTCAGCAGCAATCGTTCGCCACAACCGCTACCAGGCTGTGAAAGGCATAGTCCCACACACCGGTGCCTGCGCGTTCGCTTCCTCATGGATGGTCGAGCCAATCCTCCCCCTATGCAGAGACGCGAATGCGAGGTCAACAGCAGAGGAGGCTACAGCTGCAGAGACTAATGCACGTTCGGCAGTATGTTGGCTAGTGCTGATCACCTCACTTTGCGCTCCGCCAAGCTCGCCAAGCTTTCTCTTTCTCCTCCTGCGAAGCTTCTCTTTGCAATCTGGCAAATGGGCTGACAATCATAGATCCTGCTTCAGCCACGTATAAGATACGCCGCAAAACCTCTGTATCGCGACAGCGTATGACGCTTACTGCCAGCGACGATGTTGTAAACGCCACTGATATCGCCGCCGCACTCAGAAGCCTCCAGAGCTGCTGCCCTAGCCCTAGGACCCTGAGATCTACAATCAGAAGACGGCACAGTGACGCCGCACGCGAATCCGAGCAGCACGAATGAAACGGTACACGTGGTTCGCAATACTCATTCACACGCATTGTGTTCCGAGCTCTGCAATCAGCATCGAGCCGAGGAATTTTCCGAACCCAACGCTGTCCCACATTGAATCACGCTGAATTGGGCTTGCCTGAGCTCAGTGAGCTGCGCATCATTAGTGACTTCGATGTCTCCTTGGACAAGAAGTCATTATGAATTCTCCCACTCCGGTGTAACACAAACCGTTAAGTGGGAGGAAAACTCGTGGAATGCCTGTATCAAGCCTAAGATGTCTCCGCAGCCACGCAGCGCCACGAGATAACAGAGTTCGACCAAGCTGTCACTGAACGCGACCCACCCAGGTTCCACATTCACATGTTTGTTGCGACCACCAACACGAAACGACGATCTGATCTGCTGTCCTCCCCGCCAGATACCGACGACCAATGTCGATCGCGCCACGAGCTTCCTTGTCCAGCAGGTGTAGCGACAGTGCGACCGAACGAGGCCAGAATCCAATGCCGATCCAATATGCGCCGGAGATGCCTAAGTGAAGCATTTGGGCAATGAGAGCGCCAGGCAAGGCACGTCACAGAATGCGCAGAGTTACATTATGTTCCGGCTGTTGCGACAGCCACGAGAAGACCCTGCACCATCTCGCGAGTCTTTCTTGCATTAGGCTGAGGCCAAGCTGTCTCCCAGGCTTATCGCAGCTTGTCAAATGCTTTTGATGCTGCGCCTAGCAGATAGCGCCTCGGCTGGCGAAAGTTGTCGGTTCGTTTGACTTTGCGGCGGCACAATTGCTGCCACCAATAGAGACCAGCAGTTGTCCTTGTTTGAGGGAGCTCTGGAAAGGAATAAGCAGGATGGGATTGGCTGGCGCTGGGAGATGTATAGACATCAAAGTCTCGTGGCTTGCAGACGAGGCACTTTTGCTCTTTCCGCCTTGCTTCAATTGGGATACGAGAGTCCAAGACACGGGAGGCTTTTTCGCCCGCAGCCTTGCATGCGGTCGCTCTGTCAGGTTTCGTACTCTCGCAAATACGGATCTACCCGTCTTCGCAACAGTTTGTACAGAGACTCCAGAACTCTGTGTCAAATCACTGCATCTCGTATCCTTCCGCCTGCAGCTGTGATGGCCGCCCGGAATAACGTGCGAAATGACCGGTGTAGCTCGCAGAAGGAACACAGTCCACATCGATCGATGTTGGCATGCTTCTCAAAATTTGAGATTCTTCCAAATCAGATAACTGAAGTCGTCGTCATACTAGTGCCTCGTCAGCAAAATCCTCCTTCCTTCAGCGTCGTCGCGTCCTCCCATCCTTCCGATAACCTAATCAATCCTGTCTTATCCTGTCTTACAACTCAATCAATTCTCTTGAACAGTCATCACAAGGAATAGCCAATCGGGGAATCGGTCGGGTTTTGTGGCTGACTGGCTGTCGCCGTGATCTACGCGGCCCTCGCCCTTCATCCTTGTGGCGTTTTCAGCAGCAGCGGCAGGAACAGGAGGATGCCGCTTCGAACGTCACTTCGCATCTCAGCAGAATTGTTAGAGTGTGAGAGAAGCGAATGCGACTTTTTCGAGGGCAGCCTCGCGGATTGCGTATTTCCTGCATTTGTCTTGTCGAGCTGAGAGAACTGATGCATTGCATGGACCGAGGTGCCTTGGATTTCCTCGGGCTTTGGCCAGTGTCACGTTTCGGGTTCGTTGTCGGGTTTTCGAGATGGCTTCGCTCTGGGGTTCGGATATGTGGACAGCGACCGGCATTGACGCCTGGGACACTCGGAGCGATGGCCGGGCAGTAGTAGCTCGCAGGAGAGGTCTGTTGGCATCTCTGTAACCTCGAAGGACGAAACGTTCGATGAACATATGTGTCGAATGTGTTGATCGTGGGTGTTAGCCAAATAATTGTCCAAAGTCGTAATCATCATTTTCCTTGCCACACCTATCCCACTGAACACAAGTAAACAATGGGTTCAATCGAAGCACCACCGAACAGCATTCTCGATGTCGCTATTGTCGGCGCAGGCCCAGTCGGCCTTGCTCTGGCATTGGACTTGGGAAAACGAGGCATACACACCACTGTCTTCGAACGGAAGCCAGGCACATCGTCGCAGATTGAAGCCAAGGCCAGTGTGATAAATGAACGAACGATGGAATATCTCCGCCGTCTTGGCTGTTCGGAGGAGGTCGCAAATTCTGGCTATCCCAAAGACCTACCTGGCGATACAGTCTTCTGCACTGCTCTGCATGACAAGTACATCGGAAGATTGGAGATGGACTCAGCGAAGAAGCGTGAACTGCCAGAGCAAAGTAGTGAGATGTTACAGAGGTGCCCGCAGTGTTGGTTCGATCCGATTCTGGCGAGAGCGGTAATCAAGCAGAAGATGACCGACATGAGATATGGCTTTGAGGTCTCTGGCTGTGAGCAGGATGCGAACGGAGTAACGTTGTCGATCAAGAATGTCGAGACAGGCCTGCTCGACTCGGTCAGCGCAAGATATGTTGTGGCTTGCGATGGTCCCGGCAGTGCAATTCGCAAGTCATTGGGCATTGATTTCCAAGGAAAAGATCTGGGGCTCATGCTGAGTTCGATCGTGGAGGTCGATATCAACGGCAAGCCGCCTTTCGGAGCTGCGGCAGAGCGGTACATGTGCATCGGTACAGAGGGCACGTGGGGAAACTTCACCACGATTGATGGCCGCAATCTTTGGCGGTTTGCAGTCGCGGGCATCAAGGAGAGGATTGATCCGAACACGTACGACATCAAGCCACTAGTGAAGAAAGCATTGGGCCGAGACGATATCGATTTCGACGTCAAGAGGGTTCTTCAGTGGCGCAGGTCCCAATTCACGGCGGATCGATATAACTCCGGAAGAGTGTTTCTTGCTGGAGACTCTGCTCACACAATGTCTCCAACAGGTGGCCATGGGTAAGCATCTCCTTTTGTGATTGTACCATGATTCGTACTAACCTGTCATCAAGAATGAACACCGGCATGGGCGACGCGTCTGACCTCAGCTGGATGTTGCAAGCTCTGCTGGAAGGCTGGGGTGGACCAAATCTCATCGCAGCATACGAGAAAGAACGTCGGAACATTGCTGTGCGAAATGGCCAGACCTCAACCAAGAATTTTGCCATCTGGCAGACTGGTAAGGACAAGATTCTAGACGACACTCCCGAGGGTGAAGACCAGAGACGCATGACTGGAGAGAACATGGCGGCCAACATGCGACAAGAGTTCCAGAGTCTCGGGCTTGCGCTCGGATACAACTATGCGGACTCGCCACTAGTTGTGCCAGATGGTTCTGAAGCTCCAGCTGATGACCCCGAGGTGTATATCCAGACTGCTAGACCAGGTCATCGAGCACCTCACTGCTGGCTCGAGCAGGACAAATCTACTGTCGATTTGTTCGGCGATGGTTTCGTCTTGTTGCGCTTCGGACCTGAGTCGGCAGATGATTCGCGTTTGGAGGAAGCAGCAGGCAAGGCCAGATTGCCTTTCCGGTCGATATCCATCTCGTCGAAGGATGCGGCTGATTTGTACGAGCGTCGACTCGCGCTCGTGCGCCCAGACGGCATGGTGGCTTGGAGAGGCGATTCTTTGCCGGCAAATGTCGACGAACTCGTTGACCGTGTGCGAGGTGTCATTTAAACATGTAGGGAGATGATTGAAATACTTGCAATGTGTAGAATCCAGCAGAATTGGCTCGTTCCCCAGACTCTCGCGATCGTGTTGCGTTGTTTGCTCCGCGGTGGCACAGCCGTTGGCGGTGTCCCGAAAGAGACGGATTCTGCCTTTATAAATGCAACGGAATACTGCTTTGTCAGGGAAGTGGCTAAACACCAATCATCTGAGATGTCTCTTCGCAGGCCTTCCCTTTTGCCATTTGGAAGCCTTTCAGGTCGTGTGTTCGATTCGTACTGTAAGCACAAAAGTGCTGCTTTTTGGCGCTTCTTATGCAGATGGCATCACTCATCACAAGCCTCCTGCCTGCTGATCCCCCGCATCGGCAGAGCAAAGTATACATGTCCAGCAATATGCTGGCAATCTCCCAACCTCTTGCGAAATCGTATTCAAGTGGGCGGAGTATCATCGCAGGCTCATTGTCGAACTGTGCACTGTCATTGTCGTCTTTGCCCGCGCTCACCGCCTACAAATCACGTCGTCGCTCTGTACGTTGCCGGACAATGTGATCCCCGGCGGGATCATGTCGCGGGCATCCTGCAAACTCATCTTGCTGCTCGGCAGCCTGCATCTCTTGCTCGTGCTGGTTTATGTTCGCCGACTGTGTCCCTGCCATTCCGTGGCCTACCCAGTGGTTCATCGATCACTTGCTTTGGATCAAGCGTATGAAGTGACTAGTACGATTCATATATGGTGAGATTGTGGAGGGTTATGTTGTTGACTCTACGCGTCTTGAGAGACGCGACGCGGCGGACGAAGAAGTTGTCTTGGCAACTTCAACTTCGACCAGGATTTCCCCTCCACTCCATTCCTTCCCTCGTCAGTCATCACCACGTCCACCGGCTTCATTCGCAGCAATTGAGACGCGGCGGTATCAGCGATGTTCTGAGACGGATCATGTAAGTACAATTCGTCAATGTTCATCACGGTCCAGAGACCACACACAGTCACATCCTCTGTGTCTACTTGAGGTACTATCAAATTTCCACCGTGTCCGTATAACGGACCAGCAGCATTGAGCGATGTTCCACCGGTTTCTCATATCCAAAACATACCACAACGCTCCTCGCTTCTCCTACGACTTGGGAGCATTGAGCTTCTTATCCATCTTCTCCCTCCATTGAGGTCCCTGCTTCTTCAACGCAAGGATGGCCAGATTGCCGGTAATCCAGCAGAACAAAGCGATCATGGTGCACATCCATCCCGTACCCATTACATCGATAAGGGGCTGAACGACCACGGTCGCGATCGTAGCCAAGATCTGTCGCACAAAGTTGTTCAAGGCAACTCCGGCCGAAGACTTCTTGGGCGTGAACTCCGTCAGCATGGTTTGGACACATCCAAAGACAAGCATGGCTCCAATGCCGAAGAAAAAGTTGGCAACGCAAGAGACGATCCAGTGGACACCATACTGTGTGACCCAGCCGTACCAGATCATGGCAGCAGGATAGAGTGAGGCGGCGATGAAGATGTTCTCCTGCATGCGGTCTTCAGGCAAATAGATCGGCTTGCCTTCGGCGTCGTAGCGGCCAGCTCGTTGAGCGCCACGCTTCATCAAGTAGTCGATCCAGCGCCCACCAGTCTGGGAAGCAACGGCATAGCCCAGCATGGGGGCGAGGTACAGCAGGCCGACAATGAGAACATCGAAGTTGTATGGCGCTTCGCCATAGTCCGCCTGGATCGCAATGTTGATGACGTAAATTGCAGCGAAGCCCAAGCCGCCAGAATAAACCGTGACCAGAATCGGAGGGTGTCTGAGCAGGCCGAGTGTTTTGACTGGATCAGTGAAGCGTGCGATGACGCTCTTCTTCACCTTCTCACGTCTGGCCACAGTCTCGGGAAGCAGAAAGACGATGGAGAGGAAGAGAACGCCACCGAAGATGACGAGAGCCCAGAGTGTGCTTCGCCAGCCGAGTTCCTGGGCCAAGATACCCCCAATGACAGGCGCAATTCCTGGTCCACAGAGAGGACCCAGGAAGAAGACTCCCATTGCCTTGCCTCGCTCCTTTGGCTCCCAGAGGTCTGCGACCGTCCCAGATCCGACCGCCTGCACAGCGGCTGCAGCACCGCCGGTGAGGATTCGGAACACGATGAGCATCGCAATGTTGACGCTGACAGCGCTGATGACGGAGAATACAACGAAGAGCCCGAATGAGGCGATATAGACTGTCCGTCGGCCCCAAATCTCTGACCAGGAGGCCCTGCCACTAACGTCAGTTCCGGATTACAATGCATCTGCGTTCGGTAATGCACATACCACCACATGGGCGTGAGAGCCATTATCAGCAAATAGAATGCCAACGACAAGTTGACCACGCTGGGCGAAGTGTCCAAATCCTCGGCCACAGGACGAAGGGCGGCTGCAGTCAGGTCAGCATTGCACACATGAGCTCAGTCGTGGCGTTGCCAGGCTTACGATAGAAGATTGCGGCGCCCGTCGAACTCGTCCCAGCGGCGAACGCGAGAATAACGGTCATCATCCACTTCGTGCCATTCTTGTATTCGAAAGGCTTCTCGACCTCGGGAACAATCGATAAATTTGCCCAAAGACCTCTGCGCTCTGCTCTAGGCACAGCAACTGGCCCGCTGGAACCTGATTCGGGATTTTCCTGCTTCTCTGTTTGCGCAGAGTCCACGTTCTGAGGAGGCTCTGCTTCCACCTCTTTCTCCTCTCGAGTCGAGCTAGCTGTGGTCGAGCTCGCGTCGCTTGGCTTCTCGCGCGCTGCGGGCATTTTGGGCTCTTCTGACATTGTGCTCGACTGGCTCCAGATCTTGGGACAACACGCTTGCCACCGTCTCAAAATATGCCTTCGACGTTCTGTATAGGGCAATTTCAAACTGAATCAAAGTCTCGGTATCAAGGACCAAATATGACTTCAATCAAAAATCGCAGATGTCATAGAAGATCAAGTTTGCAAACGTTGTTGCAAGCAAAGCTGCAGGGGAACAAGCAGGGATAGCAGAAGGCGCGTATATCATCACGCTGTTTTCTTCGGACTTACAGCTTATGCCCCGGGAGACTTGACGTACGGGGCACGAAATATCTGTACTTGGGAAGATCATCAAATGATCAACAGCGGACAGCCACGAATCAGCACGGAGTTATCAGGCACTCCGACTCTCGCTCCCCTCTTCAGACTCCGGTGATCAGCGGACATGTATGCCATTTTGGCAAGCACTCGTACACCGGGCAATCCATCGTCGAGCTTGATAAAAGCTTGGGGCGCCGCGGAAAAGGCTTGTATGGTGTTCAACTTTGCGTAAACGGGATTTTGTAGCCACTTGCGCGGCCCTGCATAAAGCTTGCGACCCGGTGAGAAACTCTCCCACACAGCTTGTGTCGAAGATTGCCAATTGAGGTTGTGAAGATCTGCATGTGCAGGGATTGAATTCCCGCCATGTGGCATACCCCGACGCAAAACCCGATCACGGGATCTCGTGAGCAAATGGCGACCAAGACGTCCCGGGGCCCTCATGACGTGGGTGCATCATAATGTTCATTCATGACGGCTTGCAGTTGTGTTCTCACTCGGAAGCGCTGCCGCTGTGAGCGTTTCGCGAAGGCAGATGAATCTGATGTCTTGGCATTTTGATCGGTCTACAAGCTGGATACGCTGACATCTTGCAGTAAAGCATTTGCTATGGAATGAGGAATCATAGTTTGATCACGAGCTTTGTTGCGCTGACGCCCTTTCGCATTCTGTCGATGCCATCCTGGATGTATGCAAGACCTTCTCCGACAATCTCGGGATTGGGCTTTGGTTGCAGACTGCCATTCGCAAGTGCCTTTTCCATCCAGTCATGTACGATCTTGTAGACTGGACCAGCTCTCAAAGCAGGAATGCTCACTAGGTGAAATGTCAGCTGGCTTTTCTGCAGTCCTTTCAGAGTCGAGACCGTCTACTCACATCTCTGCGCATGGACGTCCGCTGGAAGCTCGACGTTAGGCGGATTCAACACTGCAGCAATTTTCTTCGGCCCCGTCGTTTTCGCCAGAATCCTTGCACATGGCAGGAAAGATCTCTCTTGGTCCACAATGGCATCGTACGCTCCAATGACTGTCTGGCCCTCCAAAGCAGCAATGAGGTCACTCTCGACATCTGATTGAGCATGATCGAAGACCTTCGATGCGCCAATCGAACGAACCAGATCATGATTCTTTTTACTCGCTGTCGTGTAGACTTCATAGCCTGCTGCCTTGGCCATTTGTATTGCACAGCACCCAACACTCGAGCTACCTCCCCAGACCAACAATACAGCACCGGGCCCAGGAGCTGTTGAACTGGTCGTTTCACCGCCTAGCGCATTTGTGTGCAGACCCAATTGCTCCGGCACGAAGAGTCCCGCAGCAGCTGTATCGCACGCCAATGGTAGGACAGCTCCAGCTTCGAGTGCGACATTTTCCGGCAGAAGTGTCGTATTGCTTTCATCTAATTGCACATACAACTGGAACCCACCCCTCGCAGGTTGGCCTGTTTGTGCTCCATTCGCATTCGCGATGACTCGGTCACCTACATTGCGCGTCGACACTTCGCAGCCGATCTCGACGACTATACCGGAGAGATCTGCGCCTAAAATTGTTGGATATGGGATTTCTTTGCCGCCGATCGGAGGGTTGGTATCCTGGATCTTGTATTCGAGTGGGTTGATGGCGGCGTGTGAGGTTTTGATTATGATGTCTTTGGGGCCTGGGGTAGGATATGGAGCTGGTTTGACTTCTAGGCGTGCTTGAGGGGATGGTATCCACGCTGCTTTGTTGTCGGGCATGATTGGATTTATGGTGGGTTTGTTCTGGATTTGATTGGTTCTTGTGCTTGTCGTGATTCGTTTGGACACACCCAGTAAGAGCAAAACTGACACTGCGTAGCTTCTTGAGCTGTTGAGTCGTAGCGACATCAAGGTGAATCAAGAGGTCGATGAAACCTGCTCCATGTTGTTGGATCCGAAGCTCCGTTCGGGGTTAACGTTTGAGCATCGACTTTCGCGACTATTGCCATTCATGTAAGATCGTTATCTCCGACTCCATCACGCACCACTCCTCCGTCATTTCTCTCCAGAAAACTCGACTTTCTGACTACGCTTGCACTTGCAATCGGTAGAGATGTCCGGTTTCTTGCTTGTGGTCACTGGTCAGAGCATGAGTGAATCAAGCACACCGGCCATAGCATCTTCGGGTTTCCAGACCCTTGCTCGGGGTCTGCAACAGAGCCTTTGATTCGCTGGGACTCAGCCGTTGACGACATGGGCCTGCACCTCAGCTCGTTCCTGGCGGCGTATTGATTTCCTTCTCGAAGACACTCGGCACACCACTGTGATCTACAGGTATCGTAAAGACCTCGAGATGAGGTTGAGTATGATAACATCGAGATCTGATGGGATTTCATACGACAGAAGCGCTGCATAGTGTTGCTGAGATGGTGGAGCATTTTCTCACTGTTCCAACAGCTATGCAGATGCTCATTTATTCTACAGTGCTTACGACCGCTCAGGTGACCCCCGAGCGCTATCATGCAACGCCTCCAACTTACTCTCTGCCAGATCCGGAACATTGTCCCAAGCTTTCGGGAGACCATCATAGAACACCCATCGCGTGGCATTCGCGACGACAAACTCTCCACCATGGCCAATGTTCTTTGCCATCGTTTCTGCAACTTCCTTCGGCATCTTTGTCCCTCCTGGCTGCATAGATCTCTCAATCGAATCCATCGCGATATGAGCGATCTTCACAAAGTCTTTTTCCGCAATTGGCAATTCGCATCCCATCTCTGTGAAGTGCCGTTCCAGGCTGTAGAGCGAGCGGATCAATTTCGTGGCGTGGCCTTCGTCGCGGTATACGATCGAACGATGGAATAGTTCTGGCCAGCTATCTGTTTCATTCTTTGGAGCGTAGTTGATGATGCGCTCGGGATACAGATCTGGACATCCGCAACCTGCGTACATCACTGCGTCGACTCGTCCCTTGGCTTCGAGGATGCGGGCCTTCTCTTCCAAGGTTAACCAATCTTGTCCAATGATAGCGGGATAATATCCGGAAAGTGTGACGTTGTGCAACAACACGAAGTCGATTTTCTCCCGCTTGCCAGGTCGTTGTGCAGCACCCATGATGTATGCAGCAGTGTGCATCATCTCGCTCATCTTTTGCTGGATATTCTCTTCCGTGGGCTCAACTCGGAACTGGCTGAGATGACGAGCGAATTGCTCGCTGTTCACTCGCTTCATGAGGCCATCTGCGATCTTGTTGAATGGATCATCGTCCTTGACTGCCT
The DNA here is from genome assembly GCF_019650295.1 of Cercospora kikuchii. Taxonomy (NCBI): domain Eukaryota; kingdom Fungi; phylum Ascomycota; class Dothideomycetes; order Mycosphaerellales; family Mycosphaerellaceae; genus Cercospora; species Cercospora kikuchii. Next base: position 989,174 of record NW_025408590.1, read on the forward strand.
GAGCGATGGCAGGATCATACTGCATAGTCTTGGTGATGTGCAGGAGAGGATGTGAGTTCGATTCGGGATTCTTACGCAAGTATTCCTCCGTGGGGAGCAGAAATTCTTTGGGCCAATTCTCATGCACACAGGCTCCTGCGAGAGATTCTGCCAGTACGCTAGATTGTTGCCACTCGATTGCACACCCAAGATGGATCATTGGATGCACGAGGTCTATCACATTGTTAGCAAGTCATGTCGAAAGCCACATGACAATCGTCGACTAACCTGTATACATCCTGCAGAAGATATCATCGGCTCTCGCATCGCCCTTGAGCACATATTCTCGAATCACTGCCTCCGGGCCCATCGATTTTATCTCGGACTGGAAGAACTCCAAAAAGTCGATATAACGGACATCTTTGCCTAAACATTCGTTGAAGACTGCCGGATCATGCAAATCAAGGTCGTTCGGCACAGTTTCGTGATCTCGATCGATGGGCGCTTGATATGGTGCGTTGTAATCCCACATATCTTTCAACTCTTCGGTCGTGGCTCCGAGGGAGTACATGGCGAGTAAGTGGTGGGTGATGTGGTTGTGGAAGCCGGCGTTCCTGCATGAGAATCGTCAGTCCTGGGTTTTGCTGTGGATAGGCGGGAATGAGTCTCACCATCGTGTGTGGTAAAGATCATGATTGAGTGTCAACAACTCAGATGTTAATCTTGCACTCTCTTCTGTAAGGCCTTCGGCATACGTGTAGCCTGGAGTCTCTTTGGTCGTCAATTCGACCTTGTCTACAGGTGCTGTGAACATGGTTGCTACACGATCGAAGAAACAAAACTGATGAGAAACGCAATTGGATTCTTGCGAACCAGATGATGCACTGGCAACGCCGATAGTGCCATTGAATTTAACTATATCAATATCCCCGCCAATGCAACAGCCGAAGACTCTCGCGATCGTAGCAGTGGCTGAAGGCCGGAAACCCGAAGGATTTCCCGACCCACTTTTTTTCGCAAGTGCTTGTCAATGTCAGCAAGGTACGCTTCGGAGAACCCTGACGCTTCGTCCCGCCAATTTTCGTTACACTCGAGTTTGTGCGACGATGGAGACAGCAGTCCGCGTGGGATGATCAAGAAAGTGTACCCGTGGTGACAACCCGTACTCCGTACAGACATTGAGATATCGCTATGAGATACAGCAGAATGGGATTCGTCAAGAAACATTGAGGAAAGATCTGATGCATTAGAGAAGGGCCAAAGGCGGCACTGAACATGCTTCAAGAAGTAGAGGATATGAAGAGCCATCGAGCACTTCTCGTGACGCGTTCCACTGTGTGAAAGTTGTCGGGGCAGGAAACATAATTTGGAAAGACGAATAGTCTTTTGAAAGCAGTATTACAGATGTTACGGAATTATAAATATGCCATTAGGCACAATAGTAGGCAGCAACAGCCTCAGCAGGGTCTCGTCTGGTCTTTATCTTCGTACTTCCATCCTCATCGATGTCATGTCATACACAATACTCTAGTTGTCGTCGCCGATGATGTTGAGGTAGTTGAGTTGGACGCGTGTGCACTCGGCGAGCTCGCCAGTAGAAATGACCAAGACCTCAGCGAGAGTCTCGCCTGGGCAGACGCTGAGGATGTTGATAGCGGCAACACCATCGCCAAGAGGGAAGGCGATGCTGAGGTCGAGAGTCTCTTCCTCATCGTTCTGTGCAACGGTGACGAAAAGGTTGCCCTCACCCTCGAGCGCGTTGGTGGCATCGGCGAAGAAGACGTAGTATGCTGTTTGGCCCTCAGTGGTGGTCAGGAACTGGTTGCCGATGTTGGCAAGGGCGTACTGCTCCGTGTTGGAGTCGAAGAGGACGGAGCCATCCCCAGTCTCTGGGTTGAGTGAGGAGATGAAGATATCCTGATCGTTGTCGAGGAAGCTGCCGAAGGTCAAGAGGTCTTGAGCAAGTTCTGTGTCTGGCGCCACGTAAGCAGCGCTACCGATGACTGGGAGAATCTCAGTGATCGCGTCAGTGAGAACGTTGCCGATGTAGATGTTGTATGGGGTTGGCTCGACTGCAGCAGTGGTAGTGGTAGTCGTGGCCGAGGTCGTTGTGGTGGTGGTCGAGATGGTTGTGGTTGTTGCTGGGTAGGTGGTAGTCCTCATTGTGGTTGGGTAGTACGACTTGGTTGGGTAGCCTGGCTGGTAACCAGGTCCGTACTTGGGACCCTCGTAAGATGGCTCCTTGGGGTGATACTCTGGCTTTGGTGCCTCGTAAACTGGCTCCTTAGGCTGGTACTCTGGCTTCTCGGCCTCGTAGTGAGGCTTCTCTGCCTCGTAGCTTGGGGAGCCGTAGCCGCCATAGCCACCTGCGGCGACGACAGTGGAGCTGAAAGTGTGTGAGTACGAGCAACTGACGGTCCTGATGCGATGCTTGACTTACAATGCGGCAGCGCCAGCAAAGATCTCGACGAAGTTGACCATTTTGATTGTTTGTTTTGGTTTTTTTGTGATTTTTGAGTTGCTGAGGCTGATGAGCGAATGTGGGTAGTTGGTTGCTGTGAAAAGACGCTGTTGCTGATGAGAATGAGAAGAGGAGGGAATATTCTGCATTCTTATACAGTGCTTCTCGAGAACTGAGGCTCTCAATCGCGACACTTGATAGCATGAGAGACATGCGCAATATCGACGGACCATGGTTAGAGTCCCACATAACGGCCTGGGCAGATCAATCCGTTTCGATGTCTGTATGGGATCTCAATGTTGTTATCGTCTGCTGGCTCCGCATTTGAAGAAGGATAATGTATCATGACATATTTCGGACCTAGCGTGAACATACTGATTTTGCTATTTGTTCAAGCATCTTGCAATCGAATCGCTTGTCCAAGGACTCGGTGCACGCAGACGCCAGTGATGGTACGTCTGTCTGAGTAGGTGTGTATGCACAGGGCGAAAGTAGGCTTGCGGGAAGCGTGCAACGTTCAAACGGTCGTACCGGCTGAGCCAAATCCATCAACATGTTGTTGGTGATCTTGGATACCGTTTCCTCTCGCTTGGGCGGCTGTAGAGCGGCAACACGGTTGCTTACCGCCAAAGGCTGAGATGTTGTCTCTCATACATGTGTGTAGTCGATGCTGAGATTCGTCGTGTCCAGTGATACCATGCACATATGCATGAAATCCCTCAGCAAGGCAAATCGTTGAGAAAGCTGCTGTATTTCAATGCAGGTCAGCTCGATCAGCGTGCTGACCGCTCGATGTGTCGCTTATGCTGTACGTTTCAACTGGTCTTCATCTGTGGCTATCTCAGCTGCGTGGGAGCATGTTTCTCATCATTGATGTCAGCTCAAAATGGCCACGACGTTTGCTCCCCGCGCCGCACTCCGTCTACAAATCGTTCATGCGTTCCGTGAGAGACCCTGGTCCTCTACCGCACACGACGCCACGCGGAAACGGTATCATCTTGCAGTGCAGAGCACAGACAACGCTTCCAGTATGCTCTGCCAGACAATCGTGCCGAGCCGAAACCGCTGAGGTAATTTGACTGGAGCACCGGAGTTTTGCAGCTCAGACTCCTTGCATTCTCGAGCCCGTCTGTTGCTGATCGTGGAGATGGACGAGATGAATATTGCAGTTTCCGTTGCGTGTGGTTGCTGGCGTTGGCAAGTTCAGCAGGTCAGACCCCTCGTCGCCACAGTTGGACGGACCCACAATTTAAGATTCTGTCCGCATTTCTTATTTCCCAGGTTACAAGCCATCGGCGGCGCCTCCTTCTTCCTTCTCAAGGCGCAATCCTTCGCTCAATGCTCTTCTCCAGCATCACTTCTACAAGCACCATGCTTATCCCGCTCGAAGTGCAGGGTCGTAATGTCTGCAAGTTGACGGTAAAGATGGTTATTTTCACTGACTACCTCTCGATCGCTGGACGACGCTCAAATCGTGTCCACTAGCCTCTAGCCCCGATGGCGTATCCAAACCCAGCAACAAGTTTCGTGATCGCCAGACGCTCATACCCAAATCGCTCGGCGAACAGTTCACCAAGCTGATAGTATGCAAACGAGCGAAGCCTGTCGTGCTGTCACACCCTGAAGCTAGACTGTTCACAGCACTTGCACCTGATGCCACCGAATCACAAGCACCAATTCTTGGACCTTCTGTGCCTTGACCGAGGTCATCCAGCAGCGCATAGATGTCCTCTCTGAGAGACAGGGCGACAATGGTGCGCCAATGTAGCAAAAAAGATTGACGGCTATATATTTCCCAAAGTCATGTCTTTGCGTTGTGCTCGAAAGCAACTCCTCATCGCAAAAAATGACCGGCCCATCCAAAACTCAGCTGGCGGAGAATAGCCAGGAGACTATGCGACCGTTAGATTCTTCCATATCAGAAGTTCATGGAGCGGCTCTACCCAAACCTGTGTTGGGACTTCGCAAGTTGCTTGCACATACCGCAGAACAATATGCTCGGAGGCCTGCCTTGATTTGCATGCACCAGCCTAGCGACATTGTATCGATAAATTTCCCCGAGAAGTACAGTCTACAACCACAGGATGCATCTTCAGCTCAATATCTTCGCTGGTCCCACGGACAATTACAATATGCTGCGCGACTACTGGCAAGCGGCCTTCGCGATCAAGGCCTGCGAGCAGGGCAGCCAATCGCAACATACTTGCCCAATGGCATGGAATGGGCTGTCACTTTCAGAGCTGCATCGATATTGCGATGCCCATTCGTGCCGCTGAATCCTCGAGGCGTTACAAATGTAACCGAAGTCGAACATATGCTGAAGACCTCGGGCGCCAGAGCTATCATCGCCGGTGATGCTGATATTGCGGCAAAACTGATCAGTGCCGTTCCAGACATCATCTCCGCAATGTCTGTACGCGCAGTTCCACAACAGAAATCGAACACAGCACCCGAGTCCTGGATCAACTTCTATGAACTTTTCAAGTCTGGCAAAGATGCAGAGGACTGGGATGATGACAGGCCGCACGACAGTCCGATGGACTCTCCAGTCCAGTCGGAAGATGACGAGGTTGCTGTCATCGTCTTCACAAGCGGCACCACGTCTCTAGCCAAAGGCGGGATCCACACCAATTCTAGCGTCGGGAATTCTTTAGTGTCCCAAGCTAAGGCGCTGAGACTCACTCCTTCGCATCGAACTTGTTGTCATATGCCGAATCATCACATTGCTGGAATCAATATCGCTCTGGGGTTCATGATCATCGGGGGTTGCACCGTTTTCCCTTCTGCGTCCTTCGATCCAGCAGCGTCTCTTCGAGCGTGAGTCACTCATATTCCCTGTCCTCTGCCGCATTATTCTGAACTAACGCATGAACAGTATTGACCAAGAACGCTGCACAAACCTACCTTCCGTTCCTGCAATCCTTCAGGCAATTGCCGCACACCCCAGCGCGTCGTCTACCGACACTTCTTCACTGAGGAACATTGAACTCGGAGCTACCACCATCCTACTAGAGCACATAAGGCTATGTTGGACAGGCCTAAGATGCAAGAGCATGACAAATTCGTACGCCGCTACGGAAGCCGTACCTATCACAACAGCATTTTTTGACACTAGGACTGCGGAAGTGGTGTCTGTGGGATCTGTGGTTGATGGAGCACGAGTGCGAATATGTGCTCCGGACACACGCCAACCTGTGCCGAGGGGCGAGGCTGGTGAGATGCACATTAGTGGAGCTCACCTTATTCAAGGCTATCTCGGTGGTTTCTCTGCAAAGAGTTTCTACGACGATGAGCATGGTAGATGGTTCATGACTGGAGATCAAGGCATCATGGCGAATGATGGCACTGTGACTATCTCGGGACGATACAAGGATCTCATCATTCGAGGAGGCGAAAACATCGCTCCAGCGGCGATTGAGGCAGTTCTGGACGCGAAGCTGAAGATTCAGGTATGTTGTCAACCACGACTGATAGGACTATGATCCTAATGGGAACTAGGCACAAGTCGTGGGTGTACGAAGTGAAGAAGCTGGCGAAGTCCCAGTCGCCATCATCCAGCAGCAGAACGACAACGCTTTGCCCACCGCCGAAATTCGCAAGGTCCTCGTAGCAGCTCTGGGTCCTGCTTTCGTACCAGAGAACTTCTACACCTTGCAAGATCTCGGTCTCAAAGACTATCCTCGCACATCAAGTGGCAAGGTCAGAAAGGTTGAGCTGAAAGAGATTGTGCAGAAATATGAAGATTCGCTGGCGGAGGAAGAAACAGCGGCCAAGGTATCTGGGGTTACCGTAGATGACTTGATCAAACTCTGGCGAAAACTCCTCGGTGTCGATGTTTCACCTGAAAGCTCTGTTGGCGACTTCGCAGACAGTATCACGTCTATGAGGTTTCGCAACATGGTCAAACGGAATCTTGGAGTGGACATTACGATTGAGGAGATTATCGAAGCTGGGACGGTACAAAAACAAGCCGAATTGCTCTCATCGAGGAGTAACACAAAATCACTCCCGCCCGGGCTGGATGTGAAGCGCGAAGGCCCTCCCGACACCGACGATGTTGCAATCACTCTGGGAGAGCCAGCAGTCATGGCACAGATCAAACAACAAGTAGCAGAGGCCATCACTTCTCTTGGCTTCTCATGGGATGAGGATGTGGAGGATATCTTGCCATCCTGGGACCTCGGCTACGAAGTCTTTGGCAACGTAGCCGGGACAGCCAAAGTCAATCACCGCATGGCCATCACGACTAAGCAGGCTGATGTTGATGAGCTTTACACTGCATTGCGTATCGCAATCGATCATCACGCCATGCAGCGAAGCTTCGAACTGAAGGGAACTAATGGCGAGCCGACGATGAGAGTCATCATGCGATCGAACGACAAGTGGTTCAAGTATGCAGTGGGCAAAATCGAAGCAGTGGATCATCCGCAAGACTTGGTTAAGCTGCTGTACGACGGTGTTCACTTCCGCGAAGTCGATCATCCTTATCCGTCTTTCCTGGTGAAGGTGGCAAAGGTGAACTCTACCGGCAAATCTGGACTCATCTGGGCGCTCCAACATTCAGCGTTGTAAGCATTCTCCTTCATCATTACCTCTGGTAGTTGCTAACTCGATCATAGTGACGGTCTTGCACTTTCAAGCTTCCTCGAAGACCTCGATGCACTCCTCGCCTCGCCATCAACGCCTCTCCGCGCACATGTTCCCTACAAAGCCTGGGCCGATACATACTTCCTTCACCGGACGTCCCCCGCTGCTACACGCGCTGTGAACCGACAGATCCAGCGCCTCTCAAACCTCACGTCGCACACGCCCTCTTTGTTCCCACAGCTACCTTCAAACTACAACCCTCACGCCACAGCTGCCCAACGCAAGACATACTTTGCCCCTAAGATCTCCGTCAGCCTACCCTACCTCTCCTCGCTGCGCAGCCAGCACAGCATCCCACCATTCATCCTCATCAAAGCCGCGCTCGCCCTCTTCCTCGCTTCCAAGACAGGCAGCTCTACCGCGATCTTTAGCCAGAATGAGAACGGCCGTACCTGGCCCTTCCTCGAACCCTGGATGCAAACTTCTCTACCCGACTGCATGGACCTCGCAGGACCAACCCTCGAACGTACCCTCCAAATCATCCCTATCCCAACCAAATCCTCCTCTTCAAATAACAATCCCACCACCGTCCTCCAATTCCTCAAATCCCTCAAATCCAAACAAGACTCAGAAGCCCCCGACGTCCACGCACCCTGGAACTTAATTCGCTCCGGTCTCGCTCAAAAGATCTCTCCTTCAGCACAAGAGCTCTTCGATCTTGCGTCCATGAGCACTTGTCTGAATTATCTCCCCGTCCGAACGAAAGATGGAGAGCTCTTGTATGAAGCGATGGAATATCATCAGACGAAAGCGAATTGTGAGACGGCGTGGTTATATAATTGTTGGATTGAGGGTGATGGCAAGGATATGCGATTCTGGGTCCAGGTCCTGGCGGATGAAGAGGTTGTCACGAGGGAGCAGGCGAGGGAATGGGCGAGAGAAGTTATGGAGTGGGCAGAGTGGTTGCAGGATGAGGGAAATTGGGAGAAGGATGTTGGGGAGAGGGTGAGATGATGCCAGATCGGAAGATCGATGCGTTTGCTGCGCGGGTTATGATTTTTCTGGTCCTTCTAATCAGATATGTATGAGCGAATTTTGGGATAGCTATTGACGATGTTTAATGAAGTAAATTGTACCGATGATGATTTGATTTTGCGATGAACTGTAACGGAGATTGTGGCATTGTTTTGGAGCGCAGTTCTTACTTTTACAAGTCCCATTGAGAATTTCGAGACGCCACCGCCGTTCCATGATCGTTCTTCGCTGCAACAAATGAGTCTTTATTCTCTGTCTTTGGGCTTAAGGTGGCATGAATTGGCGAATCACATTCGTCGAATCCTCCTTGGCGCAATTGGCTAGCGCGTTCGACTGTTACAGTTGCTTCTTCGAAGCGACTCTGCAATCGAGAGGTTCACAGTTCAAGCCTGTGAGGGTGTGTAACCACTGCTGTCACCGTCGTAATCGACAATCAACTAACAACTTCCCAGGGGAATGAAATGTCTCAAAGAATTTCTTTTTGCTTCTGTAGCCGATCTCTTGCTTGCTCTCAAGCTTGGCTAACATATTTTTGGTCGATGCAATTGGAGCAATGACCCCCGGGAGAGAGTCTGAATCTTTGCAAAGTTGAGAATGTGTCGCGGTGCTCAGCAGTATGTTGAGGTTCATGCATTCTGTTCATAAGCAGGTAGAACAAAGCGACACCTAGACCTGATACATTCTTTTTTGTCTGCCACGTCCGAGAGAGTCTCGGATATCAAGACTGGTGGTAGGAATTACCGCTCGGCGGAGCGAAGCAGTAAAGCCAAATCACAGGGAGAAGATCAGAGAAAAGCGAGTTCAAGCCTCCCAGTGACAAGTACATCCTCCTCCGCCACTGGCGATGTGATGTGGAAGGATCATGCAGGGAGAGGATGGAACATGTTCCGTAAGTAGGAGGAGGGTTCATTGAGTAGGAAAGTAACATGAAATGGTGTCCAGCCATGCCTGCTGTACCGGTGACGAACGGGCACTGCGCTCGCCACGGTGTCGCGAGAGGTGAAAGTGCCGCAATGCAAGCTGTGCAATATCCACTTGGGGCATCCGACGTCCGTACTGTATATGATATCCAGAGCGATGCCTCTGCGCTATGCAAGTATCTATAGTAATTCAGCAGTCGCTCAGAGACAGGTCCTGCTTGGCTGCAAACAATGAATCAATCGTTCTCGGACTGCAGATTTCTCACTGCACCTCCTCCACCATCCTGCCGCCACCGTTTGATGAGAAGCCGAATTGCTCTCCTACCGGGCTCTCCTGCCAGTCCTTGGGAACGCAAACGACGCTGCCTTCTTTTCGGCTGACCCATCTCACATATGTCGGATCCAGAGCATTCGCATCTCTCTCGGCAGCAGGTGTCTCGCCAGCTTCAGCAGCGCGCGCGGCTTCCATTTCGGCACGAGTACGACGCTTGGGAGCTTGTTTGTGTAGGAGTTTGTTGATGGTGTCCATCTAGCATCAAGTTAGTACAGTGGTGAAAAGGAAAGAATTTGTTCGTACCTTCTCCTCTTCATTCCTCTTCTCGGACAGATTCTTCCTTCGGCGAGCCATTTCTGCTCTTCGTTGGACGTGCTCTTCGGCTGTCAGGTGCTTTTTCTTGAGAGCTTCGTTGGACAAGGCCATCAATTCATTCGTCTCCGTTCCTTCTGATTCGACGAATTGCCCACGTTGGCGTTTTGTCAATTTCGACAAGTCCGGCGTTGCACTTCGCGAGTTCTCATCGTCTTCATCGCTCTCATCTTCGTCGTCTTCTTCCTCATCCTCTTCGTCATTGCCCTCCAGTTCGTCGTCTTCTTGCGAATCGAGTTCTGACAGCTCTTCATCATCGTCGTCTTCCATTTCCTTCGCTTCGACGGATTTCAAAGTGCCTGCAGGGGGGGCGGAGACTATGGTTTGTGACTTGCCCTTGCTGGGCGCAGGATGTCGAGTGATGACAGGGGGCGGCGGATGATCGTCCATGTCTACATCGTCGTCCTCGCCCTCTGCGTCTTCTTCACTGTCATCATTTCCCATGGCATCCTGATCGTTGCTCGCCTCTGCATCTTCTTCCTCGTCCTCGCCCTCAGCATCCTGGTCTTCGTCCATCTCGTCACTATCATGATCGACGACGGTTCGCGGATTGCGGGTAGCTCTTGCTGCGCGTCGTGGAGGAGCGGGTGTGGCATCGCTCTCGCTCTGGTTGTCTGCGTACGGGTTGGGCGGGATCGCTGAGCCGGAGGTTGCTTGTCTGAGCTTACTGGGTGGTGCCTTGACTGTGAGGCGGAGGGATGTTTTGCCGGCTGCTGGTCGGGCTATCGATGCGGATGAACTGACGACGCGCGCATTAGTTCGACTGTACGGCTCGGTGGAGTCTCTCGCTGCAGTGACGGGGTTGGAAACGGTGCGCGCAGAGCGACGCGCGGGAGGCATGGTGACAACGGTGGAGGCGGTGTTGGCGCGTGGAGGAGGAACAGCGTGAAATGAGACGTGTCTTGCAGGGCAGGAAGCTGGTGGGTGAAGTGGGCGCCAGTGTGGCCGAGATATGTGGCTTCTTCGTGTGTTCCTGGTGATCTGCAGGCTTGCTTTGCCATGGCGCGAGCTGGTGAACTATCGCGCGCAGCCTCACCATCACCACCCGCGCAGCCCTCCGCGTTTGTCCATGGCTGCGTTCGCACGCTGCACAGTGTGAGACGCGCATCCTGCTGCCACCACCACCACCGCCACCCTCACCCTCACCGCCCCACTGCCACCGCTGTCCCCGCCCTGTGTTCCGCTGCTGGGAAGGGGTGTGCGACCTGCGACCAGGTCATTATTTGCTTACCCGCTGCCTCGTGCTCCCTGCGCTGCGGGCGGATGATACGCTGGGAGGCGCGCAGCACCCGATAGTGCAGGCGACGTGCTGATTGGCGCCCCATTGCTCGCCTTCAATCGCTTGTTGCTGTCGGAGGATTCCATCGTGATGAAAGCCAATGCAATGGGCAAGAACGACTGCTGCAGAGGGAAGGAGCCATCCTCCGCCCACCACATGCGCTTTCCCCGGCTAGCGTTGCCCGTGTGGAGCTCACGTCTGCCAAGCTTCGTCTCGTCTCGTGGCCCAGCCGAGGCTCGCGCGTGCCGTTCACGTCCGATCAGATGCTGGTGCTTGTCTTCCTCTCCAACATTGCTCCCTTCTGTCATTGCCCACCGAGGGCAGTATCGTTGCCATCATGTCCAACGGCAAGCCCAAAGTAGAGATCCCAGCGTGGCAGCGAGCAGCTCAAACGAAGCCCGCGCCCGCCGATGACCCCGTCTACAGCCAACCGCAGAATGCAGAGAGTCAAGCGACCGAGTCTGACAATGTAGAGGTGAAGGACGTCGCGATTGAAAGCGAGGGTCAGACAGCGAATGCAGCAAACGAAGCAGATGGGACACCGGTAGCTACTGCGACGTCGCAAGAGGACTCGGCCAAACACCAATATGTCTTTCAGTCAGAGGACTTCGACACATTCAAACAACGCAAACAGCCTCTTGCTCAGCCTCAACCCCAGCAAGAGCAGCGACCTGCTCCGCCGCCCATCATTACATATCCCGAATTTCTCGTCGAAGCACACAAGCCACCCCCACTCATCACTCCCACTCGCGTGCTCAATACACTCTACGCAGCTGGCGGACTTGCTACAATTCTGTACGCGGCCAGCAAGTACATCATAAACCCTATGGTCGACAACTTGTCAGAATCACGTCATGAGTTCCTCACCCACAGCCAGTCCAAGGTTGACGTGCTCAACGAACGTCTCTCAAAGCTCGTCAGCAAACAACCAGGCACGAAGGTTGCATCTTCAGAAGTGGACGACGACACCGACAGCGAGATCAGCGACCCCACCGAGCTCTACCACCGCGATATGGGCACCCAAACCGAAGCTCCACCCGAGCCCAAATCTCTGATTGTGGAGAATAACGAGAAGGACCATGTGGAATGGGCGACAAATGGACTCAAGATCATAGAATCGCACATGAACGAAATGGCAGATGCCTCGGACAAATCCGGGGACGCGCACAAAGATCGACTAGAGAAGATGAACAACCTCAGACATTACCTGGATCAGCTGATATACGGAACCGTTGGCGGGCCATTGTGGACAGAAGACTCCATCAAGAACGCTTACGGTAACGGCACCACCGGCACAGAAAGCAAGAAAGAAGACGACGCCATCGAGGAACTGAAGAAGGAAATCAGAGGTGTCAAGGGCGTTCTGCTCAGCGCTAAGCGATTTCCTCCTGTCGGGCGACCCATGCAGACATCTGCATAGATTCAGCTTAAGCTTTCCGCTCTGGCCGAGCACATCAAGCTCTACACATCCTTCTCATCAAGCTCAGCACTGGTGGCTGCAATTGAGAGATGTGGTCTGCCAAGAGGTGGACACGCGGCCGCATGTGTAACAACTGCGTCGCTGGATTTTTGAACATGAGTGATTTTCGACTGCGCTGCGCGGCCACCTGGAAAAAGCATGGGGCACGACGTCACCAGTAATTGTCGTAGTCTGATCTGATTGCAAAATGCCAGATAAAAAGACCTGTACTGCGGCGATGTATATTTTGAGCAAGTCACTGCAACCGCGCTGCGCCTTTATCTGGTTGGGAAGACTTGCATCGAGTGCGAAGTGAGGTGAAGTTCCTCGGCATAGACTGCAGCTCGCGACTGAGTTCGCTAAAGGCTTAGCGCTTGGAGCTGAGCGTGCCACCTCTGCTATCGGCCACCGCGAACGCTTCTAGGTTCATATGCCCAGCGCCAACAATGAGCAAGCAAGATGTGCCCAGTGATATCAATAATCCTAGCGCAACACAGGGGCCGAGCTTTGCAGAGAGCCAGCAAGATGCGCCACCCGCTTTCGACCAGAATATGCCTCCGGCGACAGTAGCTCGAACGGAAAGCTACATGATGTTCGTGGACAATGCGAGCGATTACGATAGTCCCTCATCACCCGGGAGCGCGCCTCCGCCAACATATCGAGAAGCCAACGCTGCATCCAGCTCGAACAGCGCCCAACAACGCGCGAGCCAGGCTGTATATCCAGGCCCTCTACCGCAAGTGGTACATTTCTTCAAAGGCAATGGCATAACCTCGAAGGCGCGTCTGGTGTCACTCACTTCCGAAGACGAAGGCAGCTCGACTTCCACAGAATATCGACTTGTTGCTTCTCTTCACAAAACATCGCCATCGATCATCAAGCTTTATTCAGGCACCGACACTTCTCGTGGCAATTGCCTCGGCACCGTAAACTTTTCGCCTACAGACAATAGTTTCCAGATGTTCACCACTGGTCTGGAAGGCAATAGCGACAGAGAAGCCAGACTCGTCCAAGTTCGAGCCAGAATCGGACGGCCACACCCTACCTCATACACCTTCACTGTTCCCGCAGCTCTCGATGCCCCCACGAAGTCTGGAAGTGGCACACGAGAGCTTGTCTGGACTCGGATTCCAAGCGGCTACGCTCTCGCTGACACCACTTTTCACAATCGCATCGCGAAGTGGAAACTGGTGCAAGGGGAGAAACACAATGCGGAATTGAAATGGGAGCCGGGGCATCCCCGAAGTCGGCTAGAGGAGATCGTCGTCGTGTTGAGCTTTGTGGGCAGTATGTCGAGGCTGACACTGAAGGGGAAGGACATGTCAGGATTTCCAAATAACGGACGCTGGGGTGCCTTTTGGTTCATGGCGGTGTTGGGCACGGCGACTATGGCAGATTTTTAGAAGTTTCATGGCAACTGCATCGTAGCTCTCGGGTTGTCTTTTCACGCGTATAGGGATCTGGACAATCAAGAATGAAGTCAACATTTTCTCATCGTCTGTGAGGCTGTACGACGGTACCGTAGGTCCAAGTACATGGATCTATGACTTCTTGCGGGAAGCATGCGGAGTCTCATGGAGGAATAAGTACGGAGGACATGTCTTTGCTCGCCAAATAAGGCGACAGTGCCGCTGCTGGACGCAGGCTGCAGAGCAGACAGGCGGGTAAAAGGCGCAGGGAAGTGGGGGTGAATTATTAGTAGTATCCAATCACACCCCTTGCACATCTTTCGCGCTAGCTGATGTTTGCCTTGGCATTGATTCACAGATTGAACGGTGGAAGGCACAGGGGACCCAGAGATTAGTCAGCGTGAATTGTCCTTGCGATTGTCATCATCGGAGTGTTGAGACAGAGACAGGCACTGCAATAATATTGTAATCTGATACTGCGACAACACTACGAAGCGATAGCGTATAAGTAAATGGCGACGATGCGACGGCAATCGGAGCAGATTGTGATGAGCGACAGCTAGAAGTACTCTTCGCCAGCAGGGCAGTTTTGTCTACACCACCCGACCTACGGCAGGACAGATAGCAAGAGGTAATTCAGCGAGCTCTGCAATTGAGCCCTTGCCGCCACCGGAACGAGACAGCATGTCGTCACACAGTCTGGCTGGGAGTTACAGTCTGCACGGATAGAAGTCACATAATTCAATTCATTGGAAGCACCTGAGAAGGAGGTAGCGACATTCGATACAGAGAACAAAAGGTACGCCTATGGTATACGTCAGAATGTGTCGATTGACTTTTGGCAGGCCTGTCTGTCGAGGACGCACAAAGAGAGATGGGCTATTCTGTGTCTTGTTGCGTCTCCGCCATTCATCATGCTCAAAGACCATTGTTAAAGGTAAAGAACGCTGATCGGCACGTATAGATGCTTCCCCATCGCGGCAATTCGGACACACGATACGCTCTGCACTTTCTTATACGCTGCTATCCATTTCTTAGCATAACAACTCTCACCGGAATCTAACGACAATGCTTACGACCAGCTTCTACGCGTGCGCTCTACTGGCTGGCCAGTACGCAGCAGCAGCCTACATTCCTTCCAGTGCGCTACCTGCTCACCAAAAGTTGGCGCCAGAGGCTATCACCACCACACAGATGATCGCTTCTATAACACCAACTGCAGCACTGTCCACTCCCGACATCAACGACCTTCCCGCACCAACACCTACATTCCAAACTCTAATCAAGAAGCGTTCTTGTAACAAAGGAGGCCTGCTCATTGCTTGTCCAGAAGACGCTCCTGTGCTACCCCATTACACTCTCAACCCGAAGCCTGATCCAAAGGGCAAGGATGGTTTGCTGGCTTTTGGCCGAATTGGTCAGGACTTTTTCAAGAATCTGACATATAAGCCGCCGGTCTTCGAGGGGACTAAGACGATGGAGCCAGCTGCTAAGCGAACGGCTGCGGCTGCTTGAGGTGCATCCGCATCAATCTCGGTGTTTTCCTGGGGCTTGTTCTTGATGGGAAACAAAACATAGGAGGCGGTTTGTGGTGTTTGTGAGTTGAGTTGGCTTTTGTTTCCTCTGTTTCTTCTTTGTCTTTGTCTTGCCCTTTGCTTGATTTGGTTTGAGACGAAAATCATGATGACGATATCTGGGACTTTCGTTGCTCCATGTTGCTGATGGGCAGAGCAAGCTGATCTGGCTTGCTTGGATGTATTGATGGGCATTTTGGATATTTCAATTCATTTCTTCTTGTATTTTGTGGCGTCTCCCTTCCGTATCATTTCACTTTCATTCTATCATTGCATGACTTGTATACTGATTGACTGATATACCTATACACCAGACTGCTCATTCGAGACTCAGCACTACTTTATGTGATTGCGGCTGGATTTGCAGCATGTCAACCAATACTTCGCTGCTCTGTGGCTTCCGTCAACGCATGCTTTGAGATCTGCGTGGACTTGATGCAGCTGCTACCAGAATGGAAGTGTATGAACGGACTACGACTACCCTAGGTTCTGCGGTACTCAGCAAGTGCAAGCCTGCAAAGAAGACTACTAGCCAGCTGAAGCCATCTCCTGTTCCTGAGGAAAACGAAGACGACTACAGTGAGTCGAGCTTCGCTGCATGAGGCCTATCACGCGACTTCGATGATGTCCATCACTTCGTGATGCAAGCTTTCGAGGCCTAGACCGAGGCCGACAACATAGTCTCCTTCAACATTTTTTGCGTCCTGGCCGAACTTGCATACGGACTCATGAGAGCTGCTGATGAGAGATCCGCCTCCAACTGGAAGTTCCGGGATTAGAAGTCGCTGGCCTGGTGCTCGCGAGCTTGTCTTGCACGCATCTGGAACGCCGACTTCAGCGATGCGAAAGTTGTTCCTCACCAATCTGATCAACACGAAGGCTGTCTGTGAGCGAGCGAACGACGAGGCATACATCTTGTCGGCACTACGGCCTTGTGAAGATGGTTTGGCCGGACATGGACCTCTTTCTCAAGTACCTTGCTAAGCAGCTGAACCTCAGTGGTGATGCATCGAGCGACCACTACGGTCTCTTGAAGCTTGTCAAGGAAGCACTGGGCGTACATGGGCCAGCATTCAGGGCGAGGCAGTCAACCAAGCCTCCGACTCGGAAACAAGTCGCTCGAAAATGTAACCCTCTGCAGCCAACATCCAGACTGGTGGAATCACTATACTGGAAAGCTACCGTCCAAGAGCTTGGCGTGGAGGAAGATGATCTTGTCACCAGCGTGCTGTCTGAGCTCACCGCAACTGACGGACGGCATACGGCTGATGTGACCACACGAAATAAACGCAAGGACCTCACTCTCAAGCAGCTCCTTGATACCGTCTTGGCTGAGCTCAAAGACGCAGAGCCAATGCTGAACTTTGACTACCTTCGCCTTCGAGCAATGTGCGGTTCCCTTGGTGTTGAGCTTGCAGACTATGCCAATCCACAGGGACCTGTTGAAGAGGTCTCGACATTCCAGTTCACCTACGACGCTCTGAAGTGCGCAGCAGATGCCAATGCCCAGGGCAAGCAGATGCTCAAGTTTCTGTTCATTGGCACAGCTGCGAAGGTTCTTGAGGATTTCATCAAGCAGAGCGGAGATGTTCTGTCCCAAGAGACATCGAACTTGGCGGCGTCAGAGGTCAAGCATAGATTGCAACCATTCGATCCAGAGCGACCAAGACAACTTTTCGAAGGGTACTTGAGGACCAAAGGCAAGAGCCTCACAAAGCTACCGATGACAATCGTGGACTCTGGTGCAGGGCACTTGACATTCTTGGCTAAGGCTGAAGTCTCTGACAAGGACGTGAGCAATATATTGAGAGAGGGCAACAATCTTTGGGGACTGTTGGCGCTTGATCGTGCTGTGCGAGTACAGTACGAGAAGAAAGAGGCGAACCTGTCTGTACAAGGGCCGGTGTGCACGAGCAGGTTTCGTTCGAAAACTTGTGAGCACGAAAGCTGCCTGCTGAGCTTGAATAAGAGGGGGTTTGACCAGCCTGGATAGCTTGGGGAGAGCATACAGACATCAGCGGAATTTACAGGCCAAATCGACAGCACAAGTTCGAGACCAGCAAATCAGAAATGTTCAACATGCCAAAAAAAAAATCGCAGCTACCCACCTCGAACTTCGTATTAGCAACACTATAGACATGGAGTCCTTCAGCAACCTCGAGTCAAAGAATAGGGTGAACTGTTGAGTGAAAAACGGGCTGTGCCGCTCGTGCATGTATTGATGTTGGGTGAATGAGTGGTTTTCGGCTTCTTGTTACCGAGATCAATTCACTCCAAGGAATATTGTTGCCTGTTCCGTTGCTTTGCACATGCTCGAAATCCTTTTGTCATTGTTGCAAGCCTTGTACAGGACGCTGCTCGAGCTCTTTTGCTACTTATACTTTGACGATTTGGATGCCAGCATACTCGAGCTCAAGTTCAAGCAGACTCCCCTCTCTCGAATATTCTCACATCAGAATGGCGGATTTCGCACTCAGATCTGGACTTCGAGGTTCTCGTTCGTGATCGTTGATACCTACAGCACGGAGACCACCGTACCGACAACGATGGCTGGCTCAAAGTATGCACCTCCCTGTGCAGATCGAGACACCTACAAGTCGGCGACAGATCGAGTGGTCGGATACTTGATTACTGTTGCCCGCTGCCACGGTAACATCACGGCGCACCTTCACCCAGATGGGCGCGCGAAAGTTGGCCATCTCCCCAAGCTGGCCAGTAAAGTCTCAGGATGGGTCCCGGACAAGATATTCGAAGACATACGCACAGCGATCGATGGACGCGAAACGAGCCTTCGCTATCATACTGAATTGGTCCTCTCGACACAAAAAGCTATCGCTGATCACCAGCACATGATAGATATGCTGAAGGAAGTCCGCGGAATTCTTGGACCGCATCGGCGACCACGCCTGCACGATCAGCCTAAGAGAGCACAAACTCCGTTGAGACGTCCAGAAAAAGATGTTGGCAAGCGATTTTCACGACTGGCGCTATGTGAGCCGTCGTCAACACCGTTGGGTGAAGCACCTTTCGAAATGGCGACGCTGAGAGATGCCGACCGATCAGCAGTCTTGGAATTACTGGGCCGATTCTGGAAGGTGCAATCATATCTATTCAGCGTTTGGAAGTCTCTCTTGGAAGGACAAGGCAGCATTTTGACGTGTGCAGCGTTAACGAACGCGGCGTATGCATTGATGCAAGATTTCGAGAACTCCTTAACGTCGCAGCGCCCTCATTTACGTTCATGGCATCAGCTCCAAGGGCTATTTGGAGTGCAGGTCAGACACGGGTACAAGACCGCCTTCCTCTGTCCTTTAAGATCTGGCACGGGTCCCACTGATGACGAGGTCGCTCTGATGCGACCGACGGCAGCGACGATGTTGATCGACATCTTCGAGAAAGTCAGAGTCTCCCAGCAGACGACGCTCAAACCTCCATCGGTGATGGTTTTTGAGAACAGCTGCTCCGATTTTGGAGCGATTCTGCGCAACCAGATCGAACACATCCGTGCTCAGGTGGATCTGTGTGCTGGCAAAGGTGACGGCAAAGAAGGAATCAATCACCTCTCACCTTTCAACAAGGGACTTTTGGAGTACATCGAGACCTCGAAATTGCCACTTTGGCTTGTTCATGCTGCTGACATTGAGTGCTTCATTCATGAAATGCTTGGCTGTGAGGCGGGTCTGGGCTCTGACATCTACCTCAACGCCGTTGCGCAGATGGCGCATCGCTTTCCGCTTGATCTTCCAAGTCTGTCGAGCCTGGATGGGCTTCGATCTCTGGCGATGCAGGCGCAATCGGCGCAGCGCGATATTATGGAGCCCAGCTATCAGCTGGTAGCGATCATTAAGAAAGTACAGTGCCCAACTGCTCTGGCAGGAGCATTGCCAGGGAAGGCGATCGCACACTTCACGGAGACACCAACTGCGGCCATGGACAATTTATTCAACGCCCTACTTGACAAGGCAAGAGCTGATTGCAGAGAAGCCAACCGGACGAGCACGGTCATTGCCCTTGCTCATGTGTACAAGGAAGGCAAGAAGCTTGGACTGTTTCGCTCACGTTGGGGAGACATGGAGACCTTCATCGACCGGCATGGGCAGCAAATGCTCCTTCGTACGGACAATATGCACAGTTCGCACACACCGTTGAAACGCTTTCTCCAAGCGCTTGAAGTACCGCCATGGGAACTCGGCCCCACAGGCCACCCAAGCCAACGCCAAATTGCTAAGAGGTGCAAAACTGTTAAGCCCACGTGCGAATGTCTGAAGCTGCTCCAGACCACATCAAATGATCCTAGCAATATCGGAACGATCGCCAAAGCTCTTGCGAAGCAAAGAACCCGAAACACTACCACGGCGACCAAAGTTGCAGGTTACTCAATCATCGAGACACTCGAATCTCTGCGATCATACATCGAAGCGGACGAGCCAGTCTTCAACTTCAACTATGTCGCATTCATAGACCAGTGCCGAGAAATCGGCAAGCACATCGGCTTTAAATGGAACGATCCCGATTTTGCCCGAGATGATATGTGTGTTCGGATCGCACACAAGTCTCTTGACTCTCTGGACACTGCGAAGTGCGAGGGCCGGCAGATTGAGAATACTGCACTGTGGATGGCTTGCAAAGAAATCGAGGATTTAGTACGTACTGGGAAATTTGGCATCGGAGGTCAACTTACCAAGGACGCAAAGGTTTCACTTGGCAAGGAAGAATGCCAGAAGCTGCGAGTCTTTGATTGTGATTATACTTTCGAGGCGTTCGAAGCGTACTTGGGAGAGCGTGGTGACGGAATGGCCCGATTTTCGGCAGAAGTTATCGGGGCCGTGCCAGCTGGACTGGTCTTCTGGGTACCAAAAGAAGAGGAGATCGATGAACTTGCCGAGCTGGGAGAGCAATTCTGGCAAGAGTGGGAGGCGAACGTGACTCTGAGAGATGAGTGTGTGATAGAGAAATAGACGTCGGCAGACACGTCAAAGAATGCAACTTAGTCCCAATGCCCTATTCCTGCTTCATCCTACACATAGGACACCCATCATTCGTCTTAAACCACTCCAACACACATTCCTCGTGAAAATCGTGCCCGCAAAGTGTCGTCAAAATGTACGTCTCATCGCCATTGTCTCCTAATAAGCACAAACAGACCGGACATTTGCCATCGCCCTTTTTGCGATTTCTTTTGATCCAGTTCTTGAAACGTGACTTTGCCATGTCTTGAATGGCTTGTTGACGGGCGGGGTATGTGGGATTGCCTTTTTGCATTTCTTCTACCATGTCGGGAGGGATGGGTTGCCAGTCGGATTCATTGTTCCATTGTTGTTGCAAAGTAGGTGGGATTGGTTGCCAGGTAGGAGTTGCTTGCCACTGTTGTTGCAAGGTAGGTGGAATTGGCTGCCAGGCTGGGGTTGCTTGCCACTGTTGTTGTAGGGATGGAGGGATTTCCTGCCATCCCGGACTGCTGCTGCGGAGAGTCAATGGCGGAATTGGGGGTTGCGGCGTTTCGGGTATGATCGGCAGTGGTTGAGTGACCGGTGGTTGTGTCGGAGGGTGTAGTGTGGTGCGTGGAATCGATGGCTCTGCGACGGAGGCTCTGGGTACTGATCTCTCTGCCACGGAGAGCCTGGGACTCGATGCTTCCTGGTACACAAAGGGTGCAGGCTGGGCGGAAGAGCGTGATCGACCTACCTCAGCTCTCGGTGGCCGGTGTACAGACGATCGAGTTCGACTTGACCCGGGGCGTGATGCAGAACTTGATGCGTTACGAGATGGGCCGGCTGTAGGATTGACTACCGAGGCGGAATATGTTGCTTGACTCTCGGCGACTTGTTGTGCACGCAGTCGATCATATCTCGCCCTGGCAGCCCGCCCAGCCAACTGCGCAGGAGTCAGATTTGTGGCCTGTTGCATCGACCGCGCAGACGTGCGAGTCGAGCGACGTTGACCTGAGCCACTGATACTCTCAAGCTGCTGCTGAGTGCTTCTCCGGCCGGGATGTGCAGGATTGCCTTCGCCACCCTTCAAGGTCGGATTCAGATACTTGAGATACCCTGAAGAGTCTCGTGCTAGCCCTGTCGCTGCCAGCACTTCTGGCGTTGGTCGCTGGTTCCCATGGGTGTGCGACATGTCCGTACTACTGATTGATGCATCGGACGGGCGCAAGACGTCAGCTTCTGCAGAATATTGCAGACGGTACCTGAAATGTTCAAAAGTATTGTGTCCGAGAGCGGGCCGGAGGACACGTGCGAGGTAGCTTCTGTGATTGTCGATTCTCTGTGCTACCGTAATTGTTGGCTGTTGTCTTCCTGTGTTGATCATCAACGCGGCGATAGCGATTCTTTCGTTGCTACGCACAGTCTTGAAACCATAGCATGCAAGGCATAGCATGGGAGAATCGTGGACTTCTGACAGGCACCAGTGCAGCACATCTGGCCGGAGCCCAGCTTGCAAAAATGGATAAGCTTGATAGACTTGTTCGCGGCCCATGCAGTAGCCATCCTGGCACGACGGATTCGGACATTTGTCGCCGAGAAGGTACTTGCGCAGGGTGCCGCCACTGGGGTTAGGGAAGACCCAGTCCTCTACGGCGACATATTGCGAGAGCGGGGCGGGCGGCCCATTCCTCAGGGCCGTTGTAACAAGTGACTGAAGCACATGGTGCGATTTCGAGACATCGTCTGCATCCTCGAACTGCACCAGATGATCGCGGAGCTCAGTCGTCACAGCTGAAGTTGGCATGACCTGCACTTGTATGTTGTTCAGACACTGTTCGTCGGTCTCATCCGCCGCTGTTACCATCAAGAGGCTTGACGATGTGTAGGAGGCATGCTGGCGCCTGACGAGAATGATAGTCCCGGGCTCAATCTTGTGCATGGATCCTGCCATGAGATGCGGTGATATGCCTTCGAGAAAGGCACGCAGAACTGGCTCGTGATGTCGATTCCTGTTGTTTAGATTCGTGGCATTTGCTGCAGATGCTGCCTCCCCTTATAGAAGCCATCGTTCTGGCCCGCCCTCGTGAATATGGCAAGAGGGCAAATATGGCTTCTCATGGGTACTGTTGCATGACTATATCACGCCGGCGACGGTCACCGGTCGCTCAAGATTCTGGAGCGAGGAGAAGGTGAAGTGCAATGGGAGAGCGCCAAGCCGGCAGATCTTGATCCCTGCTCCCACGAGATTGCCGACTCTCAGCATGACTTCCTCTCTCCATCGCACAGGTTGCTATGCCATCACACAGTCTCGCGGGCATTTCTTTCGGCGTCAGCACATTTGACAGAGTCAAAAATACTCGGCTCCCGACGAGTACTATGCGAAAGAAGCTGGCGCCCCATGATGAGCTGTGATCGGCGGCGTGAAACAGTCCCGAAGCCACACTTCTCTCCAAGACGTGACCGCTTGCCGCACTCGAGACGCGCCTAGGCACTGCCGGGACTGTTAAGATACGACGGCCTCGAGATACTCACTTTATTAATACTTTGGCGACTTCAACCGATGTTGAGCACTTGCTCGTGGCCTGTCTTCGCTCGTCTGGGACCCTTTCGGTTCGCACGCGTTTCCAGTCCGGCTCCATATTCATGGTCCACTCTGGTGCCTTGGTTATGCTAAGACCGGAAGACCGTCGTATCAGAAAGTCATACTACGCAGCTGGCGTGCAGCGTCGAACCTTAAGTCTCAATTTTCGGAATCCTGCCGAAGGAACGTTGCTCGATCTGGCCCAGCGTGTTCCCAATCCAGTCAACTCATCACAGCTATTGGCTTGTGCATGCCGTGAAGGCTTGCAGAAAGCTAGCAGTTTCTCTGCGGTGTCCTCGAAGTCAACGCAATTAGCTGCATGGTTAACCTACCACAGGTACCATCACGGCTGCTCGTTTTGCGCCTTGTCCCGCGATGCCGAAACGAGTCAGCACGTGGAGACGCATCCGGTTGATGCTATTCTGTTTAGGGGAGTTACCAAACGCCTCATGCAGCCACGCCTCGGTGCTATTCCGAGCTACAACGCCTTTCTGGACAAGACTCAACCTTCGCTCAGGCACGGCGTGTGCTTCTTTGCATAGGTTACCAAACTGATCGAGATGTTGCGAAGCATGCGGCCGCACGAGCAAAGCTCAAGTAGAAGATCTTCCTCGAATCTTCCGTTCCCGGTTGTGTTCCACATTTCACGTACCCACAAAAATGTTGCTTCACTCGTTGGCAGCTATTGCGTTCACCCTGCTTTCACGTTGCAATGCTCAAAACGATCTGTCTGCGTCGTCATCCCTCAGCGAAGTTCTCGCAGCACACGCGAACCTCAGTTCGTTCAATACCTTGCTAACAGAGCAACTTCCCGAGACGCTCAAAGCCATCGAAGAGCGTCAGGATGCCGAATACAATCCGATCACTGTATTGGCACTCTCGAATCATGCCCTTGACCGCATTCAATACAATCCAGCGCTCAGTGCTATTTGGGCCAACAATGATACCACAGAAATGTCACGCGTGATCGCATATCACGTCCTGCTCGGCAAGTGGACCACGGATACACTGAGCACAAATTTCACGTTTTTGCCGAGCATGACCATAGGGAGCAATTTCTCAAACGTGTCCGGAGGACAAAGAGTTGGTGCTGTGCTGCAAAATGGTAATCCGGATACGCCAGAGTACAAATGGGAACTGGTCTTTATCAGTGGTGCTGCGGAGAGGAGCGTGGTATCGATACAAGACATTCCATTTTCGGGCGGGTGAGTACATCTTGCGAGGCACTCTAGGCGGTCACTGATTTGTGCAGCATCGTACAGGTAATCGACAATCCTCTCAACCCTCCCGCACCCCTCGTGCCCACAGCAGAGGATTTCAACTTGGCCAACTACCCGTTTGCGATCAACTCCTTCCTCGGAGCACTGTACTCTACGCCGGACAACTCGCTGCAGAAATATCTGAATGACACCAAAGACGTGACAATCTTCGTGCCGGCCAATGTTGCCTTCGAGACTGTCTCCAATGCCATCACCGGCATGTCGAATGAGACTCGCATGGATCTGCTTAGCTACCACGTCCTCGCTGGATCAGTACTCCCAAATGGCGGACCACTCTACTCCTCCGACTTTCAAGATGGCGCAATACTGCCGATGCACGATGGACAAAACGCAAACATGATGTTCTACCCAAATTCTTACTTCTTGAACTCGGCACGAATTGTGCAGGCAGACATTATGATCTACAATGGCGTCATTCATGTCATTGATGTGTTACTGGATCCCGATCAGAAGGACACCAAGCCGAACCCGACAAGCGCGACACAAGCCCCGGTTTTGGCTGCTCAGACAGATGGAAGTTTCAATGTCAGCCAGGCGCCTTTCACGACTTATCTGCCAAACTACATTCCAACGGATATTCCGACAACAAGTAGCTCGATCAGCAGGACGAGTTCGACGTTCTCAGCGAGCCAGACTGGATCTTCAAGCTCGGGTGTGAGAACGGCAACTATTGCTAGCAATACCTGGTTCGGCGTCGTGGGAAGCTGGATACTTGTGGCAGTTGGGACTGCTGGCGCGTGTCTGCTACTTTGATGAAGTTGCCGCACATTGGTCCGACATCATGACATTATGAGCTGCTTGAGCGTGGAGTTCTGTATGTTCTGCTTGCGTGTCTTCCTCTTTTTGGGCATGAGCATCGCGTCTGAACTTACCACAGTCTCAGTGCGGAGAATCAACCGGGTAGTTAGAACGAAAGCAATTGAGAAGCTCCATGTCCTTGAGCGAGCGCCCAATCATCACGAAAACAAATCGCCTAATTCTCCTTCGTCGTCATAGAGAACAATGCCGCCAAGGCTTTGTGGGAGAATGGACACCGCCATGCCACTACGGAGACATTCGGGTTGGCAGCGATCCATTAAGCTACGACTATCGTGAGGCATTTGTTGCAACTGTGAAACGACTAGATCTAGTGGTCGATCCTGCTGCAAGCCTGCAAGATATGATATCAGGACACGGTGCTGTGTGGGATGCGGCTGAAGGTTCAATTCCTTGGCTGCCCCACGAACAGGCAAAACTTTCTGGCGGATGTCGGGAAACACAAGAAAGTCAATAGCAACTATCAAGTCTGACCGCACCTCATCATCTTGCAGGATTCCCGCTGAATATCAGGAACGACTAATTTGCGCAGCGGAGAGAAAACAGACTTTGGTCCAGGTCATTGGTTCGTCATCACATTATGGCGCCTACGGCGCGCAGCTTTGGTAATTCATTCATTCATACATATTGCTGGTATCGCTGATCTCTTCAGGTACTGCGCGTGCATGCTCGCCGCCATTATGTTAGTACCAGGAACGACGACCCATTGGACAAGCCATCACACCAGTGCGCTATCAGCCTTCCGTCTACGCCTACTGCAGGAGCCCAAACCTCGATTTCTGGCTTCAATTGCACAGCTTCAATGGCAAAGCGGCCGATGATCTGGTATCGTATCGACTCGTACACCATTTCCGTGGCTTCTTTTCTCACCGCGGCATCGGTTGAAGTCATGGTGAATAAGAAAACACCTTGACCTTCCAATGCCACTCTCCTCGCCACGATACCAAAACGATTCGATCGATCAACCTCATTCGACTTCCATCGCGCTCGAAGTATGGTTCTGATCTCTTCTGTGCAGTGTTCCTGGAATGCTTGATTATCGCGGCAAGTGCGATATCGAGAGAACATATCTTGGACATGCTCTTTGTCCAACCCTGCAACGAATTGTAGTTCGTGTCCGCCGATTGATGAAGCGGCATCTTCGGCTGTGATCCAGCGGAAAGCGGGGCCGTTCCCTAACGAGCCATCGTATTTGGACATGATAATTGAGATCTCGAGGTTGCAAAGGTAAGTCTCCTCTTCGCCCCAGGTTTTGGCTTCCATTCGTCTTCGCACGAGAGGCTCCGCTATCGAAAACTCGTCCAAGAAGCGTGCATTTTGCAGGATGTTGGGATGTTGGTATCTTGATGAAAGGACAGTCCGGATGTGATCAGCGATGGAACGCTCTTCTTGTTGATTGACCAGGTACAGCGGTGGTTCATCTTCGCTTTGAGCCCACACAGTCACATCGAAGTGATCAGTCGGGACTGTGAGTTCTTCTGCTAGGCCAGAAGTGCTATTGCGATTCGTCAAGAAAAGTTTCTCGCCTCGGAAAACGAAAGCTCGGATGGTGAAGCTGAAGTAGCGGATTTTTCGTAGTAGGGGCTGACCGATGCTAGTCTCCCATTCGTTGTTGACATGCTGTTGCAAGAATTCTGTCGGCGTTCGTTGGAGCCAGTGCTGATTTATGGGAATGAAGTCTTCCATCGGCTTCTTGACTGCGTAGCGTTCCCGCTGTGGTCGATTCGCAAGGGCGATACCCATTCTATGACGATGTTGAAATTCCGTTGACGATTGCGATGTGTCTCGCTATCGATCACATCAACGTCAAGCAATGAGTTCCGTGTTGAGTATTCGGCAATCAATGGAGTCCGGCAATATGTGGATCCTATTCTCTCGCTTGCTGTTCAATGAACGTCGAAACAAGAATTGTGGGGTTCTGGTCTGGGGAAGTTGAGTGAAGTGCGTCTTGGAAGCTGGAGAAAGTCGAAACTGTGTTTTCACCAACAACGACCTGGCTGCATGTCGGCGTTTATATGGGGATCAATCTTGCGCATTGATACTCCCCCATACACGACCTCCACCAGGGAGCCACCTCCCGTACTCGCCCAGGCTCGTTTCGTTGTCTTAGCAAGAGTAGCCTCATGAGGCTGTTCCTGTTTCTCCCGATGGCTGCCCAGCAGTACCTGCATAAACTTTAAAATCGCACCTTCAACTCATAGACTAAACGTTTAAGCAGGCCTATGACAGGGGTCTGAAGACTTCAACTTCAGGTACTCTAGTGAACTTACGTGAGTCTCTTCGTTTTCGCAGACCAACCACGTCGTTTGGATTGCTGAAGATCCAGCTTGGTTCGCCTGGGCATGCATCGTGCGGGGCCTTCTTTCCTTCGAGAAGACTTCTTTGCTTGTTCTTTGCGCCTTCTAGCTTATGATCTAATCGATATTTGGCTAGTGCACAATGATCTTCCTTCGGCGCTACGATAACATGATGCGGTGTCTTGCAGACGACATTTGATCAACGCGGGTGGTTATAATGGCGATCTTGCGTGACTTCCCTTCGAGACCCGGTCCATCACGACAGGTGGCATGTCCAGCCGACACAAGCCACCACCGACAAGCTGTGAGGAACCCCTCACGACCTTGAGCGAACGATCATGCTATGCCTTGGCCAATCCTCCGCGAACCCTACAGAAGCCTTTTGCAAGATGGGGATCAAAGAAAGCATACCTTGGTCGACCCGACATTTAGTGCATTTAGGGTCAGCAGCTCTCCAGATCTTCGAGACCATCTCGCCTGCATTCGCAGTCTACGAACCCCCCTGCGCTGTCCATGAAGTGGAGGATGTGACGTGCTCCGGAAGCTTCGAACAAAATAGGCCTTCCGCTTCCTCTGAAGCATGACTCTCTTTCCATTCATTGACTTCACCTACAGCGGGTCAGATGCGACCATTCTAAGGCTCTGATGATCCATACACTCTCCTGGTATAGATGCGGCGCTGGCTGACCGCTTGAGTTGCTCGCAGAATGTACTGCGGTTTGGAGGCAAGCTCTCTTGTGGCGATTCGTTCGATCACAGCCACGCGGCCCAAGCAGTTTATAAGCGCAAGTCAAGAAAAACGTGTCGAATTGCAGAAGATCAAAATCTGCGGCGAGCAACAGACTCCTCAAGTCTGCTAAAGACTGCCCGTGCCCGAGATGTCCTTTGCGAACATCATCGAAGACAATAGCTCGTCTAGTAATTTCGCCAAGCATTGTTCGTGAATGCTGCGAAGATGATTAAGCAACGAACGCAAAGCAAGAGCTGGGCTGTGCTGGCCCGATCGTACTTATTCGAAAGAGAGAACTACATGATATGTCTCGCAAGAGATTGAATTGCCATATCGCACGTTGTTGTACTGGCAAGATACCCGGAGTTACTTCTAGCGTGCACAGGAAATGTTTGCTCGGACTTCATTCACTCACAGACCCGCTTTTATGGGTCGTCTGTGCGACTTCCACTACTTGACCATGGCCGACGACTACCTACAGTAAAAGTAACAGTAAAACTAACATGAGCCTCGAGCCGCGAGCTACGAGCCTCGCAATCCGCACACAACCCACTGTACGAGAGAACATTGCCGTCATGCCTCCAAACCCCCCATCTCCAGTCCTAAACCCCACCACCCCAACCCACTGGCTCCACAAATCCGGCGTCCAAATCCTCTTTGACTTCAACGCAGCCAATCCCCCAACCCCAGACTCGAATGGCCTAAAGCCCACTTCCATCCACCTCCACTTGTACATCAAATACCGCCCGTCAATCTACGCGATTCGGAACAACGATGGAGTCATCACCGTTCCTTGGTCCTGGATCGACCCAGCCAAATGGCCTGAAGCCGCTCAGCACCCGCTCTCCGAGCTAATCCTGGACTGGCTTACTCCTGGCATCCGAACTGCGAGCATTGAAGCGCCGCAGTTTTTGGAGTTTAGATTTGATGAGCCGTTGGTTGAATCTGTTGATGTTTATGGGAAGCAGAGGGAGAAAGAGGATGAGGGAAAGCTTGATGACGAAGGCGAGAATGGGGGACAGAAGAGGAAAAGGGATGAGGAGGAGGAGGCTGGCGATGAGGGAATTGGAAGTGATGATGGTGATGGAAGTGCAAGTGACGAAAGTGATACCGATGAAAGTGACGAGAGCAGTGGCGAGAGCGATGACGAGAGCGAAGAAGATACCAACGATGACCATGGCATAGAAGACGACAGCAATGGCGATGGCAAAGAAGACGAAAACGAGCCCGTGAGAGACGCCTCGAAGCAGAAGACCGTGAAGGAGAAACCAGTGGAGAAAGTTCTGCTTTTGGCAGTAATCATGAGCGTGAGTGCAGCGAACCGCGATTGGGTTATACCTGGTTTCCAGAAGAGAGCATGGTTCCGCGACACCAATCCGTGGGTGCTTGAACAGATCTTGGGCGGCCAAGTGGTCGAGAGATTGAAGCAAATAGGAGCTGAGAGAGGTAAGTCTGTTTCTGAAATCTGCTACGATGGACGCCGAGTGACATCAATTAAACAAGGTTTTTTTGAGCTAATCTTTTATGACCCCCAACAGCACTTACCACCCTCTCCAACCGCAATATTGTGAGAGTGGAAATTTTGCGATCATTAGGCCACCTCATCAGAATCTCCGAAACCGCACAGAACATCACCCACCCCTGCGTCGCCATCCTCGAACCCGTCTCCATTCTCGAAGAAGCCAGAGAGAATACCGGACTCATGCTGTTGAATTTGTCTCCAGACCGGATGGATATAATCAAAAACAGTCAGAAAATCATGCACGCCGACGGCCGCGTACCGGCTTGTATTTGGGCTGTTGTAGGCTGGTTCGATCGAAGACATCCTGGGAATGGTGAAGCGCTTCTGATGGAGTCAGAGTGGTCGATGAAGCGATTCTTTTTGGAGAATGGGAGGAATAAGAGTGCTTGGTTGCAATTTTGGCATGGGGATCCTCAGGAGTTTCTTGTTGAAAGGGAGAAGTTGTTGCCGGAGGTTTTCAGGTGGGGTTTGAGAGAGATTATGCCTATCTGAATTGATGACGATGGGAGTCATTCGCAATCGATAGTCATGGTGCAGCAGCATCTACCCAAAAGCCATTGTGAGGGGGGAGAAATTCTCGTGTCTCAGGCAGCTCTGCGCAGCGTTGTTAGGCGATTTCGCTAGGCTTAAGGATTACAGAGGTCCTGACCTCTTCGGAGAGGGCGATACTATTTCGCAATCACTCTTATCAATGTAGGCGTGTCTCAGGATGCCTTGTAGGACCCACTTTCTGGCCATCGTTAGCTTCGGATGCCACAATGCTCACATTTCTGCGGAGAGATATGTGCCTTTCGGTGGTTTTTTTCGTACTCCTACCCACTACCATTCCCAACCCTTTCGCCTAAGAGCCTGCCACATCCTGCAACACCCACCTCTCATTATTCTCCCTCACCCACCTCGGCACCGCATCCCTATCACCCGCCCCAGACCCATCCCTCCATCTCACCGCATCCCAACCCCCCTCCTCTCCCTTTATTCCCTCTACAACCTCCACCACCATCCCCCCATCCCTTCCATAAAAACAACTCCACCAAACCTGCAACAAATCTCCTCCAGGCCTCACATCCCCGACCTCAAACCCCTCCCTTCCATCTTTCCTCTTCCACTTCCCAATAACCTCCCACTCCTCTCCACTCCTCAATTTTGTCTTTTTCTGTCCCAGCTCCTCATCTTGCGAAGCAGGTAGGAGATACAATTTCCCGTCCTCCTCGAAGAGACAGATATACCCTTTCGCTAAAGTTTTCCGTTTGAGGAGTTCATGTTGGAGAATTGCAGAGTTGAGAGTGCGGATCAAGTATGTCCGGAAGAGTGCTGTTTCGGCCACGCCGGCGCCGTGGATGTTTTTGAGGCGAGGGATGAGGGTTTTGTAGCGGGTTAGGGCGGTTTGGGTGGTGTGAAGGTGGGTTGATGAGGGGAGGAAGGTGGGGAGGAGGGAGAAGTCGATGAAGTCGAAGGTCTGGTATGGTTGCATGTTTTGTTTGATCCAGGATGGAGTAATTGAGCAGCCGTTTTGGGCCGTGATGATGAGGGAGAGGTGGAGTGTGGATGGGTCGGTTTGTGGGTGCTGTTCGATTAGGGGCTTGTCGAAGGCGAGGTCGACGAAGTGGATTTGGTGGAGGAGGTGGGATTCGATGAAGGGTTGGGTGAGCTTGAAGGCGTAGTGTTCCATTGATTCTTGTTGGGGAAATGGAGGTGGCGAGAAGTGGTATGTTGGTGGAGTGTATTGGCCTTTGCCGTTCCGAAGTAGGAAGAGCTTTTTGGAGTCGATGATGTAGAGGGTTGTGGCAAGGTCTGTGTAGCGGGTTCCTTGAGGTTTGGAGTGGGCGTTCAGCAGCTGCTGTGGGGTTTTGGTGAGCCAGGAGTGGGACATGGTGCTAGATCTGGTCAAAAGTCGGCAGTCCAAAAGCTCGAGAAACGATACAGTCGATGAGAGTTGAGAGATGTGGGATGCGTGACGTGGTAAGGAAGCTCGAGCGAGAGTGAGAGAGGTGCAACGGTATTGGCAAAGAAGTGAGCCAATTGCTTAGTTCGAAATGATATTTCCCACTCACTTGTGGAACAACGATCCGAACATGTCTCATGGCATATCTTGGCTCCAGATCTCCTTCACTTGCTTCTGTTGCGCCACATCGACCTCACAGCTTGTGAGATAATTTTCGATACCACCATGCTCCTGCTCGATCGTCGCGATGACCGTTTGCGCCCAGTCTTGTGCACAGTCTGCGAAATCGTCGGGAAATCCAACCTTGGTGATGGCTTCCACGCGCTTGTCCCTGTCATGGGCGAGACCTTGCTCACTCAACATGTAGTCCTTCTCGATCGCAGCATGATCCACGCCAAGAAGCATCAACACAAGCAGAATGACGAGACCGGTCCTGTCCTTGCCTTGCGTGCAATGCACGAGCAGTGGATAATTCTCTTTTCGAGAAAGAACGTCAAAGACAAGCTTGACTTCAGCCTTGCACAAAGTCAAGCTGTCTTGAGCGAGGCCAACGAGTCCGCGCTTCTGCATGACATTTGTGGCTATGATGGAGATGGCATCGTTGCTGTATCCCAGCGTGTACCATGTCAAGAGTTTCGCAATGT
The DNA here is from genome assembly GCF_019650295.1 of Cercospora kikuchii. NCBI lineage: Eukaryota > Fungi > Ascomycota > Dothideomycetes > Mycosphaerellales > Mycosphaerellaceae > Cercospora > Cercospora kikuchii. The sequence continues at coordinate 1,021,266 of NW_025408590.1, forward strand.
TGAAGTAGGAAAGTTGCCAGATGAGATGTCGAGTGTAGGCCGAGCCATTGAAGTTGATCAATTCGTATTTCACGCCTGGAATCCGCGCCGGATCTTGCGCATCAGCGTGCCCCATTCGGTCCTGCCCTGCATGCACTTTCACAGGCGGATCAGGCACAGGTGGCACTCGCAAGGCATTCTTTTGGAAGACTTCGCGATGTTCGGTGTCAGAGCGGAGGTCGATGATGGTCTTCAGGCCGATTTCTGTCGCGAGCAGATTTCGGTCTGCAGGTGTGGCATCATCCGGCGCGGCAGAGCGCAGGAGCAAGCCTGGTCTCACCAATGGAGAGGCAGTGGACGAAGCAACATCGCGGAGGTTTGCGACCTTTTCCAGCACTGGCAATTTGGAATCAGGCATGTCTGTGAATGTGCTCGTCTCCAAGGAATTGTACTGAGATGGCGAGAATTTCAGTCACGTGGTGGCGAGGCAGCACACGGTTGTACTCATATGAAACCGGTTCTGTGCCTTGTCAGTCATTCTCCAGACGTTCATGCAGCGGCGAGTCCAAGGAAATGTGGTTTGGTAGCAGTGGCACGAGCGAGAAGTGGTGGTGAATGTGTCTACAAGGCCCTACAGTGACCTTTTGATGGATGAGACTGACGAGTATTTGGATCTTGAGCTGTCTCTCACGAGGTGTTGCAGTCACCCGCCAGTCCGATGCAGTGTCGTTGGATATGCTCGACGACAGAGTTGGGCGAAGGTGCCAAGGACAGAGTTCGAGCCGACTGCAGTGGCTGATGGCTGTGCACGCCGATCGCAACTGCCACAGCTCCACCGCGCCGTTGGCGAGACGACGTGGGCAGTCGCGATGCTCTGATGCTCTGCTGCAGAAGGTGCGTTCCTTGCTGTCGGAGACCGGATGTGCCTTGTTCCAGCAGCAGTGCAGCACCTCGTGATCGCAGAGTGAAAGCTTCACGTTCAGAGTCTGTTGTTAGTGCTCTTCTGGCCATTGTCACCGCGTCCGAGGCATGCAACGGCATGACGTCACGGTATGTGATGACGTCCGACGGTCTGGAGGCGTCCACTGGCTCGAACTCTACTGAACAGCTGCTCATCTCCCATCTCATCATCACTGTTGGCTTGACGACATGTTGCGCGGGAAATAGTTGGAAGGCCTCTTGAACTACCCGCAGACCCCCGCCTGCGAATCCTCCTACTCCCACGGTTTGCAACATCGATTTCTCCCGACGCGAAACACCAGCGCGTCACCATACCCAGGCATGGCCACCGTCAACACAAACGCGGAGGCTCCTCCCTGTCCGGATCCCTCTGCCCACCATCACGACGACAAACTAGCCAGTCAGGCTTCCACAGCAGCTCTGCTAGCCACGGGAGCGCGCAAAGGCGATCACACGCGGAACAGCTCCATCCAGAGCGAGAGCGTCTTGGGTCCCGATGGCAGACTGTCGTCTAAGAGTGAGTGGGCCATCATGTCGCGAGTCCGAGGCTACAAAACTAAGACGACCGCAGGCGCAGCGACATCGCTCAAGTATGCGAATGCACAGGACCTGCCGAGCTTCCCATCCTCAGGAAATGTGTCGGGAGGCGCAGGCAAGGCTGCCATGCTGGCCAAGGACTACAAGATGAAGGAGCTGTGGCAGCCCGAGACAAGTCTGGCGGGATCGAAAGCTGCTGTGCTGGCCGCCGGCAAGGGCGGAAAGGTGGATCTGTGGCAGGCTTCCGCCAGCGCTGATGGTCAATCAGCTGCGACACTGGCCTTCCGCAACAAGGGACTGAGTCCCGAGGCATACGGCGGAAACAGCGCAGAGAACAAGAACAAGGCCCTCCTGGCCGCCACCAAGTCCACCCAGCAGAGCAGAACACGCGCCACATCTTCTCCTTCAGCACCGCCAGAGCTATATCCAGACCAGGCCAATTCCGCCAAGAACGCTCTCAATGCTGCAACCGCGTCCGTCCGAGAAGGCTGGAACTCCGACGCCAACCAAGCCGCGCGAGTCACCCACCTCGGTGAGAACGTGAGCGGCAAGATGTTCACCAGTGCACCAGACTGGCAGTACGAAGAAGACAAGCACCAAGCGGCACTCCGGGCGTCCGCAATCACAATGGCCAAGAGCCTCTACGCAAATCAGAATCGCGACAAAATGTTGCTTGAGCCTGATGGATCTGACTTGGCCGGCGCAAGATCAGCAGCGCGCAATCAAGCCCTCGCTCACCCAGACGTGAAGCAGGAAGCGTTGCAGTACCTGAGTCTGCAGGATCAAGCACATAAGTTGGCAGCCGAGAGATTAGCCAAGATTGACAAAGACATGGAAAGCAAGCGCTTCCGCGAGCACTACGGGTACGGCGACGACAAGCCGAAAAGATTGTCTTCGCGCATCTCCCTTCGAAGCTCCGGAAAAGAGTCTCGTGGAAGACGACAGAGAGCATCGAGCGAGGGAACTCGTGGTCGCTTTGATTCCGACTCCGACTCAGATGACGAGCGACAGGCAGGCCGCATTCGCGCACAGATGGCCGGACTCAACTCTGCCACAAAGCAGGTGGATGCGAGGAAGCAACAGGAAGACCGCGCGAAGTTGTTGGCGGCTGCTGAGAAGCGAGTCTCTGCCCGCATGAATGACATGGACTCGCAAGTCTACCGCGACACCGGCAAGGTCTCACCTGCTATGATGGAAGCATGGGAGGCAAAGGCGCGCGAAAAGGCTGAGAAAGAGCGCCAAGAACGAGCACTGAACCCCGGCAAGACCCATATCGGCGGGGGTCAGTTCATGGATCAGAAGGACATTGAAGCTATCGCCGCTGCCCGTTTGAAGCCTACTCTCGATGAGATCAGCACTTCTGCTGCGGAAAGACGTCAGCGGGATGAGGAGCTCCGTATTGAAAAGGACAAGCAGCAAACAGCCAAGATGGAGCAGAAGATCGAACGCCAGCAAGAGAAGGATCGTCAAAAGGCCGTTAAGAACGACCTCAAGGAATCTGCTAAGCGCGAGAAGGCTGAGGAGAAGGCGCGCAAAGATGCCGAAAAAGCGCGTGAGAAGGAAGATCAACGAAAGAGTCGAGAACAGAAACGCGACACTATCGGCTCCAGTGTCGTGCCGGCAGGCTCAGTTGATGCAGGCAGAAGCGCCTCGATCGACGACGAGCGGACTGAGGAGACGACAGCCACTGATGGCAGAGAGAAGCATCAATCTGCTCTTGCAAGGCTGAAGGCCAAGTTCAGGACTACAGGATCTCACGAGAAGTCGACTGACAAGGATACCACTGACAAATCGGCCGCTACCGGCGTTGCAGTCGTTGGCGGTGCTGCTGCGGGTGCGACTGCTGCCACGCTGGCTGATTCGGACGGAAAGGATGTGACATCGCAGCAGCCGCTGGATGCTCAACAAGCATCTTATTCCGTCGCTCAGCAGGATGTGACCACTGGTGACTCGCCACACGAGGCTGAGTGGAAAGCTGGCGGGGCTGCTCCCACCGCCGCCACGACGACAATCCCTGCTGCTCCCATCCGTTCTGATGCCTCCGTGTCCGATGTCGATACCGACGACGAGGCTGACGATGAGGACGTCCTGGGTGCGAGACCTACATTCGCCCAGACTGGTAGTGTTTCGGGCTTCGCCAATGATTCCGTCCCGACTGCTTCGGGTAGCAACAGAATGGCGACTCTCGAAAGGCACATCTCAAACATTCCTGATAGCGACGGAGATTCTAGCAGCGATGAGGATGACTGGAATGAGGAGCGAACTGCTCGAAGTGCTCCAACAGTTCCAGATCAGCAGCCTACCGCAGTCGCTCTCGACTCTGCCCCCGTGACTCCCGGCCTAGCTACTCACGAGACGTTGAACACACCACGTGAACAGGAGCCTTTGGCCGCGCCTTCCGCTGCAACTGGTGCCACAGGTGGGGCTGCCATTGTCACTTCCATCGAGACTTCAGCTGAACATCCTCCTAGAACATTGACGGATGTGTATGATGAGAACACCCGGGGATTGACCTCCGACCCGAATGTTGGCAACTCTACCACTGAGGCAGAGCCACCTCACCCTGCCAACATCGTGTCTCTTGAGACAACTTCTCGTCTTGAGGACCAGCGAGCCGACCCACCTGGACCTCAGACGCCGGGTGTTGTGATCGACACGTCCGCTCCTGACACAGCCTCCATGAAGGCCATTCCACCAGCTTCGGTCACATCATCTCCCAAGGCCACGGGCGAAACGCTGAAGCAGAAGATCAAGGGTGAGGAGGATCTGCCAGCTATTGTCGGAGCTCCGGCGCACGAGACAAACACAACTGCAGCCACGATTCCAGCAGCACCAACACCAGCTCCAACAAAGGGATTCTCGAAGAAGGAAGCAGAAGAAGCAGCCAAGGCTTCGTCTAAGTCGGAGGACAAGCATGAGAAGGAAAAGGATGGCAAGGGAGTACGAGGATTCTTCTCCAAGCTGAGGAACAAATCCCGCTCCGAGAAGTCACCAGGCGCAATCACCGCTGGTACCGCATCCACCTATGACGACTCCAAGTATGACAGCAAGACGGTACCCTACGAGTCGACCAAGGCCGGGGACAAGCCAACAGTAGGTGGAACCAACGACGGCACTTACAACAAAGCGGCCACTGACGCCGCTGTCCAACAGACCCTTGCTGAGCAAAAGACTACCGCTGCATCCATCCCTCCTATCGACACAGGCGATGAGTTCAACTCCAACACTGTCACCACTGACGATACCGCCCTCGAGACCGTCAAGGCCCGCGACATCAACGAGCCCGACTCTCCTTCGTCTTTCGCCCGCGGTGACGCCAAAGCCACCGACCTCGACGATGTCTCCTCTTCCGGTGCTGATGAGGATGACATCGCCCGCGGCCGCGGAAAGCGCAGCATCGCCAAGAAGCTCGGTTTTGGTCGAAACCGCGACGCTCACGTCAAAGATGGAAAACTCCACAAACCACCTCCTGGCGAAGAAACTCTGCACAAATCGAGCACTGAAGCTGGCAGACTGAGCAAGTCTACCGATGACGATAACGATAACTTTGAAGAAGCGAGAGATCATTTCGATGAAAGTCTGGCTCCTCCTCCGGCATTTGCGGGACAGGCGAAGAGTCAGAGTCCTGTGCGGTCGACGAAGTTTAAGGAGGATGTTTAAGAAACGGCAGTTGTGATGAGACGACATGAAGGTCAATCGCTTTTGTTTAATGGAGAGTTTGCGGGTTTAACGCGAAAGATACCACTTTTTTTACGATCGTTCGTTTTGCGAGAATTATGGAACAAAAACAGATGGAAGATGCAGAATGAAGGTGAAAGAAACAGACAGACAGAGAATGGTTACACAGTGCCGATATGAAATGAAGAGATGAAATGCAAAGTTGAGGGATTGGGACAAGACAAAGTGGAGGATATAATAATGCTTGTGATGATCTTGCGTACGTACAGCAAATAGTAGTAGTAGTTTTTATGAAATTTTTGTCAATCGCTGCCACTTTGATCTATGGTGATGGTTTTCTCTTTTTGTGTGAGCGAAGATCGAGACGTTTGAACTCGTTTCACAACAATTTCCACTTGCTCAGATGAGCTGTCTTATTCTAACTACCGTCTCTTTCTTCAGCTCAATGTGCGCAACGGGGCTCTGGCAAACATCGTGCGCGGATCTCTACGCTGCTGATGCCGTGACTGACTGACATGAATAGTCGTTGACTGCGTTGAAGGACCGGCTTCCTCGACGACAAAATCTCCGCCAGAACGAGATGGGATAGGAGGTTGGTTCTCTTTGTCGGCTTCCGGGTCCTGATGCAACGTGTAATTACTCATGGCTTCGTCTCCAGCATGCTGAGCAGAGATCGTAGTAGTTTCATCTCGAGTAGACTCCTCACCATCATTGACATGATTCTGGTCCTCAACCTCCGCGTCTGCTTCTTCCTCAACCGCAGTCATCTCATCCTCATCATAATCCCCATTAACAATCTTCTTCTCCTCTTCTTCGAGAGCAGACATTCGATTCACGAATTCCATTTGTAAATCCTGCAACCACTTCTTCAAATTCTCATCCGACATCGTCCCATCTCTCGCCTGATGTAAATGTTCTTCGAGATTGAGGAGTAATTTTCTGCGTCTGGCATGTACCACACCGATGGAATGATCTTTTCGCTTTTTGACTTGTGCTTCAATAGTATGGCTGACGAGCTCAGCGTGTTCGATGACTTCTGATGGGAATGGTAGAATTTTTGCAAGCTGTAAGCCATAGTGTTCTTCTTTGAGTGTTCCGGAGGCGACTTTGTACAGCATTTCCATTCGGTTCGGTGACATTTTGACAGCGAGGTGGAGGTTGACGACTCCATTGCGCTCGGAGAGGATGTTGGATAGGTCGCGGAAATGGGTGGCGAACCAGACTAGAGCGCGGGATTCGACGAGGGCTTCTGCGATGGCGATGGCGATTGCGAGGCCGTCTCGAGTGCTTGTGCCACGGCCTAGCTCGTCGACAATTGCCATGCTGTTGCGATCGATGTTTTTGAGGATGAAAGCTGTTTCGCGCATTTCGACTGCAAATGTTGAGACGTTGGCTTCGATGCTGTCGTCCATTGATACGCGTGCGAAGAGCTGCCGGGTGATGGGGAATGCCGCATATTGAGCAGGCACAAAGCTGCCGACTTGCGCCATGACTGTCATCAGGGCCACGGTGCGGATGTAAGTACTCTTGCCACTCATGTTGCAGCCCGTGATGACTTGGAAGCGAGCCTGTTGGGTTGCGTATACATCATTGGGGATGAACTTGGCCTTGTGTATCTTTTCGCGGATCGGATGGCGCCCAGCACGAATCGCCAGTGTCTTGCTCATGGCAGGCCTGCTGTAGTCTTGAAAAGTGACAAGCTGTGCAAATGCAGCGAGCATGTCCAACATGGCAACGCATTCGCAGATCTTGAAAAGACCAGACATGTGCTCACGGACATTGGCAATCAGTTCCTTGATCAGCCGATCGCTCATGAGCATGACTTCTGAGTGAGCATCTCGAACTCTCTGATTGCGCTGAACCAACTCCAGAGTCTGACACTCGATCACATCCTTCTTGCGAAAGACATTGATGAAGACCGCTGGCAAAGCACGATCCTCAAGCTCGTGCTCACGCAGCCGAAAGAAGAACGCGCGTGAGTTGTCGAACTTCGTCTGGAACGGCAAGTTGTGCTCCTGAGACATGTCATCCATGTGCTGCAGTGTATCCGTCGTTGCTTCTTTGTAAGTCTGACGGGCTACGTCAAGCAAGCCGTTGACACCAGACTTGACAGAATAGGTGCGCTGGTTTTGCAAATCCAATGCCTGATTCGCATACATGGTGTCGTCGTTGATAGTGTCAGATATAAGTCCGACTACCGTCTCCACGTTCTCAGGAGCGCAGATGCGCTGGATTTCGGCAATAATCTCACAACGACACCCAGTCAATGCTTCGAAAATTGGTCTGACGTGGGCGATGAAGTGTTTGAGCATGATGACATTGTTGATAGACTGTTCTGTATCGTGCAAATTCGGCTCTTTCGGAATGATGATGAGCTGGGTGAGGATGCGATCCACGTCGAGGAAAGGTTTTAACGCAGCGCGGACAGCAAAGAACATTTCCTCCTTGGTGCTGAGCTCCTCGACAGCATCGTAGCGTTTGTTGAGTGTTTCCTGATTGGTCAGAGGCTGCAGAAGGTTGCTCCTCAAGAGTCGCATGCCCATGGGAGTCAAAGTCTCATTGAGCAGTCCGAACAAACAGTCTTTGGACTTTGGGTTGCACAAGTTCTGCACCAGTTCCAGTGACTTGATGGTCATGAGGTCGATCATCATCGATCCCTCAGGTGGCTCATATCTGATGCGGAGCGAATGATAGGGAAACGTCTTCAGCATGCCTAGCTCAGTGTACTTCAACGCAGCTGCGAAGCTACACACGGCGAAGTAGTTGCCCGTAACCGCAGTCTTGATGGCTTCGATATCCTCGGGAAAGCCGAGCTGTTGAATGTACTCAAGGCCTGCTGTCTCTGCCCAGTATTTGCGATCGAGCAAAGTGATCAGACAGCCGATGTCTTCGAGATGTTCTTCGACGATCGAGAACAGCTTCGACTTGGGATTGGAGGCAGTGGCGACAATGCAGATGTTGCTTGGATTGAAGACCATGAGTTTATGCACGAGCTTGACGTAGGTCTGGCTGTCACTGAATTGACTGAGAACGGCCTCACCAGTGTCCAGGTTGACAAATGCTATGCCCACAGTCGGTGCGATGCCTCTCGATTCGCTAACAGCACATATGATCTCTTGATTCTCGACTCCAAGAGTAGACACGCCGGTGCGAGGGCGGGCTGTTGCTGGCCTGCTGCCACTGCGAGCTCCAGTACGTGATTCAGTAGTGGTATCATTGTATCCCAAAAGCTCGTGAACACGATTGGACGCACTGCGATTGTAGCTTGTCGTGTTGGTCTTCGAGGTTCGCTGCTGGCCAGTGTTGTACGAAGTCGTCGGGTATTGTGAGGTAGTTCTCTCGTGCGATGTGCTGTAGCTGGAGCACGAAGTCGACTGGCGACTGCGTGATTCCGCCATTGTAGGATGTGAGGGTGTGTGTTGAGAGGAGAGCAGGTGTGAGGAATGATGATAGAGAATGGGATTTGCCACTTGCCTTCTCGAACCTCAGAGGCAGTCGCGACTTCCCAAACGCGTCTGCAAGTCACGACACGGCAAGTACGCCCTCGTATGTCCTATTACGATGCAATATGCGCACGACATGGCCGACAGACTATCATGTCTCCCACATCCGCCATGTGTGCACCGCCAATACTGAGGCGATGCCGAGAGATCGTCCTGCAGCTCACTCATATAAGCCGTCCTCTGGCAAGCCTGCTGCGTACAGAGACTCTCTTGCGTCAACGTCGCTATCTGTAAAGATGGTGACTAGTGTCTCCAGATGCGCACGGCTTTGTCCTCGCCGCCGCTTCCAACGCGCTCGCCGTCTGGACTCCAGTCCACTGCGAAAACCCTGTCTTGATGACCGGGCAGATTCTCCGCCAACTTGCCTTCTCTCACATTCCACGCCTTCAATGTCGTATCGGCACTGGCACTGACCAGTAGCCTTGAGTCTGGCGAGAAGGCTGTCTGGAATACAGGCCCAACGTGACCTCTAAGCGTGGTGATGAATTTGCCATCCTTCGCCTGCCACAACTTGACATGATTGTCAAAGCCTGCGCTGGCGATCAGAACTCCATCGGCGGAGAAGGTAACATGGTTGATCGCTTTCTGGTGGCCGTGCATTCTCTGTATCGGTTTTGTCGATTGTGATGGATCGAACAAGAACATGGTCATGTCGTCGCTCACCGTCACCAGACGTTCCGAGCCTGCATCAAAGAAGGGTTGTCAGCATTCTTACTCCGCGCAATTGTTTACACAGCGCAAGTTACTTACCAGTGCCCGCAATCACGGCATCAAATCGATGCTTCGCTTTTTGTCGCTTGCCTTCCACTGTCTCCGGTACCTCTTTGCTGCCCTTGTGATCGAAATAGCCAGTGCGAAGAACGAAGTCTGTCGACAGCGCAAGATGATTCACCCAATGAGCATGTGCATTGATCGTGTGCACCAATGTCCCCTTGTCAGCGTCCCAGATCTTCACTGTCTTGTCTCGCGAACTCGTGTAGATCCAACCTGTACCTCCCCATTTCACACATGTGACATGCCCTTTGTGGCCAGTGAGCGCCTTGTCCGTATGCCCACTCACTGCGTCCCAGATCCGTACTGTGAAATCCTGCGATGCTGAAGCAAGTAAAGGACGCCCAGGATCGCGACTGTGGTAGGGCTGCCAAGCTATACTCAGAACTGGTTTCGTGTGTCCTTTGAGTGGTCCGCCAAGTTGCGTACCCTTTTTCGGGTCCCATAATCGCACTGTATTGTCGTAACTCCCAGTCGCCAGTAGTCCCTCGTCAGGCGACCACGCGACCACTAGTACCCATCCTGTATGCCCTTTCAATGTGTGCTTCGGCGTCCCTGTATCACAATCCCATATTCGTGCAGTCTTGTCTCCCGACCCTGTCGCTAGCCATGAAGACGTTGCTGGGTTGAAAGCTGCACTTAATATCGACTCGCCGTGTCCACTGATGCTGGCGGAGCATCTTGTGACAGGCTTGACCTTGAACACAGCTTCTGCTCGGAAAGGTATATTCAAGGCCAACTCAGTTGTCGCCGTTCCGTCCAAATACCGCCTAATGACCTCCTCTTGTGAGAACTCCGCACTGCCATCGCTGTACGGATTGTAAAATCGATAGGGTAGACGATCGTCAGGATTTGTGTGCCCGAGAAGAGTGTTCAACAGTAACGAGAGATTCTTTGGTGATAATTGTGATAGTTGCACGAACACGGGTTCGCTCGCCGGCGCGCCAGTATCTGCATCGAGGAATTGTATGCGCTGCTGAGCATCTGGAATGGTTTCGGGAGATGTATTTATGGGTTCGCGTGCTTTCGTGGCCGCAGCAGTCTTTTGCCGCTTTGAAGGAGGTGGTAGGACGGTCGACATGGTGAGGAATGTGTGAGTTGTTCGCAACTGCCGATCGTGTTCAAGTGTTCTGCTTCTCTTGAACTTTTCGAAGTCCTTTCGGCGTACCTTCCGCTACGATGCTATCGATAAGAGATCAGGCCAAAATGAGGCAGAAACATCGTCGAAGCCCTTGGCTCTTCCCGTTCGTTCGTCTCTTCAGTCCAGTACAAGTTCATCGCGTTCTGCGAGCAGGACTTCCTCCGATGAACTCGAATCCACGGGCGTTAGCGACGGCGACATACACTTCAAGGAGTACAACACGTGCGGCTTACACGGGATGGCCCACTTGACCGCGTCTACAAAATCTCCACCCAAAGTGTAACACACGGCCGGCGGGATGCACGTCCAACCAGGCACCTAGTTGTAAGGGGTTCGAGGCATCTTAGTGCAGTATGAATTCTCGTTTTTCTTGCATGATGACCACTGCTCAACGTCTCGTCTATTCTGCGTAAGTAATACCCATTGGCAGTATTGCCTCGCCAGAGACTTTCATATGCCTCCTAGATTCGAGCAGCTGTCAATCGATTGGGCAAAGATCTGCGATTGAAGTTGCACAATTGACCCGCCAAGATGTCACCAAGGCGAAGCCTTGCTTCGCCGTGAGTCTTTAGAAACCCATTGAGTCGGCCTTCTGGAACTTGTTCCAACATCAACATGTCGTTCGTAACTCTACCCCCCGAGATTGTGGAGCAGGTTGTGACACAGCTGCCACTCTACGATATTGGCTCTTTACGCCTAACCAGTCGGATCCTGGCCTGCAACGCAACACAGGACCACTTCAAGGCCAATTTCTATTCTAAAAGTGTTGAGCTCACTGAGCGGTCCCTACAAAGGTTCGCAGTCGCTGCAACTGCAGGTGGTCTAGTGCATAAACTCCGCCACCTCACGCTCGTTGCGCCCGTGTACAACACGCTGGAGCTGGAAGCAAACATCAATCGAAGTGCCATACCTATCCCAAAATGGGATAATGATGGTATGCTCGAAAGAATTACGCTGGAGAACGTCGCAGATGAGGACTTGCAGGAAATGGTACAAGAGCTCGAGACTCTACGACAGCAACGAAGCGAGCACTCGCTGTTCACAGATCGAGGAGGCCATGTCGCACTGCTTAGTCAGGCTCTCGGCAAGCTGAAAGCTGACGGTTTCAGTCTCCAGGCGATGACGGCAGAAGTTGCAGTGTATCGAATTGATGCTACTACTCCACTTCTGCCAATCTATGGAGGTGGCTGGAAGCACATCTGGGCGGCGGCAAAGACAGCATTGGAAGCGATCTTTGGATCTGTTGCAAGATGCGGACTGCAAGTCCAACGCTTGAATCTGTTCAACAGTAGCCGCATGGTCAGATGCAGCATATCTTGCGACAAATTCACGTACCTGGACTTTGACTCTGCCCAGCTCGGCGAGTTCCTGAACAGCCTCGAAAGTCTCTCAGTAAGCATTTCAGACAGAATCATCGACGTCAATGACATGGAGTCAATGGACCAGGAAGACTACAGTTCAGCATTGGAAGTGGATTCGGGCGCCACCTGGGTTCCAGAAGACGAAATCCTACGCGAGGCACGCAACGAGCAGAATTTCGCAGGCCTGGCGAAAATGTTCAGCAAATGCCACAACTTACGGCAATTGGATATTGCTCACTGCGATCTCGATATAAGCTACGATGTCACGCATGCACAGCAGGAGGGAATCCTCTCCGCTCTGCAGGAGGCAAATTTGCACTCCGTCGCAAAGGTCACATTGCAAGGTTTCGATGCCTCAGAACAACAACTCTTTGGAGTGTTGCACAGTCTGTCTGGCTTGCGTAGCATCACGCTACGTATCATGACACTGTGTCATCAGGATCTGGGATGGGACGCTCTCCTGGATTATTGTACCAAAAGATTGGACGAAGTTAGCCTCGATGGTCTCTTTAACCCCAGGATACTCCTCTTCAAGCCGCCATACGCCATATTTGAAGCAAGCCAGCTGAGAAATGGGCAGCGTGTGGCGTTGAAAGCTCATTACAAGAGGGGAGTAACTACATATCCCACCGCGCTAAGAGGGGTTGAAATAGCAACGTCTCCGAAAATCGACTACATTGTCTATGAAGGCGTTCTGCGCGATTCGGTAGCTCAGCGCGCATGGAAACGTGATCTGAACAATCGCTTTGGCCCACCAGGCTATGGTGCTGAAGCTTGCGTTCGAGATCACCTTCGACCAGAAGAGATCTGGCAGCTCCAGCCGCCATGGGACCAGTAGAAACTACTCCGCATTCGCCACTCTACCTCTGGCAGCATCTGTGATCATTGCCCACCTCTCAGCGCTCTAATCAAGCGATTCCGCCTCCTTGACTACCGTAGTCACCTCCGATACCATCGCCACCCTTTCCCTCGCAGAAGCAACGATAGCAGCCCATCTGGCCTTACTCCACTCCGGCATCTCGTGTGCAAGCCTCTCCCTCAGCCTATCAATTTCCACATTCACATCCTCCAAAACCTTCTCCAACTCCACGATCTCCCACAGGGTCTTACGTTCGAATTCCTTCTCCTTGAAATGCCGAAAGTAATTCGCCTGGAACAAGTTCAAATTCTTCTCCGTGAGATCGTGTCGCTCCAGTTGGATCTTCGCATGGGCGGAAATGGTAGCTCGACCTCCGATGCCGTAGATTGTGTCGGTGGAAGCGAAGCCAGGGAGGCGGATGAGGCCGGTTCTCTGCTGGAGGCGTTCCCAGTAAGAGTTGATCAGCTCTATGATGCAGCCACGAGTGATGAGGAGACGGCGGAGGAGGTAATGAGGGCTCTCAACGATGGTGGAGAGGGGCAGGGAATCATCTTCGTCTCGAGCCTCGACGAGTGCAGGGGACATTCTTTCGGCCTGGTGCCACTGAAGTTCGAAGGAATTCGGAGTCATAGCTATGCCGACACCTTCTCCGTCCCCAAGGCGATTGCAAATCTTCAGGATCGTCCGGTCGTAGTGCTTGGACGTAGTGCTTGGTTGTTGAGCTGGAAGCGGAGCTGCGTTCTGGTGACAACTTTTCTGAAAAGTTACTGTTGTCAGTTTTTACTATTCTGTCCAGATGGTCTACCGAAGCTATGGAGGGCGGCGAGGCCAGTAGAATATATTCTGAGATGCCATGAGGCAGCATAGCCAATATCGCGAAAACTCTCGGTTTGAGGACGACAGACTCATGTTGCCAAGCTTTAGAACCAAAGCTTGATTTTGGGAACACCGAATGTAAGTGAATAGCACAAATTTGTACTTGACGTTCGAGGATGCGGCACACTGTCGTTCCAAGGCTAGGCGAAGAGGCAGAGGCCTCCTGCTGCATTCAGAGAAACCTGGAAATGCGGCTATATCTCAGGGCAATATCTAAGACGCACTTCAAGGTCGTAGCCGGCCTCGTAAGCTGGGCAGGCTCTGTTCTGTCAGAGAAGCGTATGACATGTGGCGATAGTTTGTGCTCGAAACAATGAAGATGGTAGGTCGTACAATGTATCTCTTTGCATCGGTCGCTGGCAGCGATCTTTCTCCAAATAGAGACGAAGGAGCCTGCTCCCAGACTTGACGGGACAGCACGATTGTACAACAGAGCGGTTTTCGAGACTCGAATTCACATCGCTTCTATCAACAAGTGCGCACGCAGAAGTGGTAAGTCATCAATACCGGCGGTTGGACGTTGCAATTCTTAGCGGTATCTAATGATCAACGATCCAGCTCCACTGCATCGTTATTCCTCAGCAGTCTTCTTGGGTTGCGCTTTGGCACTAGGGGTGCAATATCACTGCTCACTCCAGCTGTCGTCGCTGGCACGATGGTGACACTTTTGGTCGTGACCTGAGTCGAGACTGGGATCCTGCTCATTCCATGTTTTCGCTCAGTTGCGAATTCGTCTGCCTGTGTCTTGGACACACTAGAATCTGCGCTCTCTTCGACCGCATTGTCTGCCTTGGCAGATGTGGCAGTCTTTCCGGAACGATCACCTCTGCGAAGGAGTCTCGACACAGTAGGCAAATTTGACCTCTCGCCCAAGTCGGCTGCATGCGAGGGTCTGTCCTCGAATTCACGCACTGCCATCCCCGTCACGAGTTTCAGGTCTCTCAAACGCTCAGCCGCTTCCGTCAGCGACTGCAGTCGCTGGGTCATATCTCCTGCCGCCATCGAAGATCCGCTAGCGAACGCCTGAAAGTTCTCCTCTCGTAATCGATTCAGCCGAATTTCGAGCAGAGCGATGGCATCCTCATCAGTTGCTGATATTGAGGGAGACAGTGCCACATCGCTCGAGCCCGTGTTATAATCAAGATCGACGCCACTTTCAGCTTTGAACTTCGTACTCCGACGTGATTGCCTTTTACGCAGGCTTCGAGGTTCAATTGCAGGCATGGCTCTGGCGGGCGCAGGGGTGCTTGGCAGCAACGCAGCCACTGCACCGTCTCCTGCTCGGACGTGGATCTCACTGCCATGACGCTCAATTTCTGATCCAACCAGCTGTATGTATTGGTTGGCGTAGGACTGATTGTCATGTCTACTGTGCCTTTGAGTTGCCCCTCCCACACGCCCTCCGAACGTATTCTCAAAGGCTGCGCTAGTTGACCGCGAATAAACTGATGAAGGGGACAACTGACGTCTGCGACGAGTCGTGCAGCTCTTTCTGTACTCCAGTGACGTTGCCCGTGCAGCCTGTTGTTCTGAAATCCTCGAGGAGTCAGAAATCAAGCTGATCAAAGTCTCCTCACTACTCCTCTGTGCTGCATCCCGAGCATAGGCTGCGGTGGCAGACAAGATGGCGCCATTTTTCGGCCGAGCGTGAAATACTAAACTGTTCTGGAAGAAGCCAAATCGTGATTGCTTGGAATTTGAGCCATGTTGCGATGTCGATGCCATTTGATTTTCTGTAGTTGTTGTACTCTCGTAAGGCACAGTCATTGGCACACGCCAAGCATCGCCATCGCAATCGGGAGCTGCTGGCTCTGCTTTGCAGGATGCTTGCTCTGGGACCATCAGGCGTGTGACAAGCTCGGGCATGATTGGGGCGTAATATTTGCTGGCACAAGTGCGGAGCTTGGAGTGAGAGGGAAGAATGAAAGGGCGAGACTGCTGCCGAGTTTCCTCTTTGGTCGGCACACTCGATGAAAAGGACGCTGGTGAATAGAGTCGGTGGCATACGCTCAAGCAAAGCCCGAAATGTACCGTGCTGCATGGTGCCAAGGTAGTTCTTTAGGAGATTGATGAAAGTTCTTTTGCGTGCTGGAAGGTTCACGGTCCGCCACGGCATTTCGGTTGTTACCAAAACTGCTATTGCAGTGCAGTGCCGGCTTCTTCGCAAGTATATCACATGCTCGGCCCGGTATTCCTGGTATAGTTCGGCGCATCCTCAAAAATCAGCCGATGAAGCCGGCAACCTTTTTGATTGGCCAAAGATCATACTTTCCGCCCTTCAATCCACGGTGATGTTGACAATTTTGATGTCGTCGACCGGCTTTTCTTTCCAGACTTTGGTGTTCTCAATCATGTGGACAACATCCATTCCCTTCACCACGCGTCCGAAAATTGTATGCTTGTCATCCAGCCACGGCGCACGCTCGGTCGTGATGAAGAACTGTGAAGCATTCGTCTTGGGCCCTGCATTCGCCATGCTCACCATATAAGGCTTATCGTGTCGAAGCTCTGGAGTGAACTCATCCTCAAATTCTGTTCCCCATATCGACTCGCCACCGGTTCCGTCACCAAGTGGATCGCCAGTTTGAATCATGAATTTGCGGATAACTCGATGGAATATAATGCCGTTGTAATAGTTGTTCTTGGAATGCGTTGCAAAGTTCTCCACGGCCTTTGGCGCGTGTTGCGGGAACAGACGGATGCTGATGTCACCCATAGTGGTGTGAATCGTCGCAGTGGTACCCATCCGGGCTTCTCGTTCCGCTTCCTCTTTCTGCTTGTTCGCGACCAAGTTGCGCGGTTTCTCGTTGTGAATGTCACGATCGGACTTTGAAACACTGTCATCGTTGGTAAACATGTAGAAGCGCACCTTGCCGGAACCTGTGTTAACCAGCATTGCGTCTCGCGCTTCTGCTTCGGCCAGCAAGGGGTTCTCAGACGCGGCCATTTGCACTGTCGTGAAAGCCTTCTTGTCGGGTTGGCCTTGGTATAGCGCCATGTTGAGAGGGCGGAAAGGCTCCTCGCGACCGTACAGCTTGACGAGCCGATTTGAGAAGGTATTGATCACTTTCGTGCCTAGGATGCTTCCGTACAGAATGAAGTGGCCGCTCTCGTCGAAGATGACGTTGACGCGAGGTCGCAAAGCAGGTGTGTCCAGTTCTCGCTCGACAGCCATGCGACGGCCGAATTCAATGGCGTCTAATGGAGTCGCGCTGAGTGTGCCGGCCTGCTGCATATCGTTGATGGTCGCAATGCTTTCGTCGTAGGTACGGTGCAGTTTGCCAGTGACAAAGTTGAAGATACGCACCTTCCGGTCGGGGAACGAGAATGTCGCAAATTGCTCACCCGAGGGCGAAATAGTGATGGAAGACGGAACTGACTTCGCCTTTTTGAACTCGAACAAGTTGGTGGAACTCTTCATCTCCCATACGTTGCTCGGCTTTTCGAACGGCGAAGAAGGTTGCCAGTACTCCAACATACCACTCTCATCTGCTGACAGCACACAGTCATAGGCATTGTTGTATGCCATAATATGCACGGGTTTACGATGGAGGGATGCAATGGTATGCATGGGCTCACTGTTCTCGCCTCGCCCATCGTAGATGTGAATGCCCCCATCCGCTTCGTTTGACACAGCCAGCAGAGGAAAGGATGTCCCGTGACCATGCACGAAACATACCGCCTTGGGTGGCTTCTGCGGCTCGAGCATGGCCAGCAGGTCGAAGGTGGCCACGTCAAAGATCTTGATGGTGTTATCCATGCCCGCAGTCGCATAGCTCCGCCCATCTGCGCTGACAGTGACGCTTCGAATTTCCCCCTCATGTGCCTTGTACTCTTTCACAAATTCGATGCCGCCCGAAGTCTTCTTCCAGAATTTCACAAAGCCGTCGACTGAGGTGGTGATGAGAAAGTCGGTGTGTGGAGTGAATGTACAGAAGACGAGCTGATCCTTGTGCATCAGCGACTTGGAGTATCGCGTCGCAGAGGGCAGCGCCGCGACATACTGCCTCTCGTAGGGCAGTTTTCGTCGTTTCTTCTTGGGCGCGTCGGCTGAGGGCAGAGCTGGGCCCAGGTCGTCGTCGCTGGAATCGCTGTCGTCGTTGT
The DNA here is from genome assembly GCF_019650295.1 of Cercospora kikuchii. Lineage (NCBI taxonomy): Eukaryota > Fungi > Ascomycota > Dothideomycetes > Mycosphaerellales > Mycosphaerellaceae > Cercospora > Cercospora kikuchii. Next base: position 1,039,035 of record NW_025408590.1, read on the forward strand.
CGGTCGGCCGTGTCTGCCCGTTTCCCTGCTCGCTCTCATCGTGCGAGCGTTTGGTGCCCTGCGGCACGTCGTCTGCCTCTGCCGCCATTGCTGATGTCTTTGGGAAGCTCGCCAGTATTTGTGCAGACGTGCACATGTTTATGCACTAATGCAGGTCAGTGCCGCGATCCGGTCTAGCGCGGCAGGGATGGCTATGACGAAAAGCATCGCCTGTGCTTGCCACAGCAGCAGACAAACACTACTTCCTCAGCCACCACATCCTGACTGACTCACTTTCAATCATCCGCCGTCACTCATTGTCTGCGCCGCGCTTGCTGTTTATACTGTTGAAGGCAGGCCGACATTAACAGAGCCTGCCGTTTTCTTTACAAAATCCGTTGGAAGGCACAACCTCGTGGATCCTCCACTGATCTCATCAGCGCCACCTTGAAGACTGTACAACAAAACGACAACAAGACGACTCTGGATATTGTGAATTCGCTTGAGTCGCTGGCTTTGGTCGTCAACGGTCTCGTCATGGAAGCGCCCGCAGCTGCACAACCATCACAACCAGCACAACGAAGACGCGGACCACGACGTGGTAGAGGCCCGCGAAGGGGAGGAGGTGGCGAAGATCCGTCATTAGCTTTCAGACCAGCGAGCATCGCTCCAGCGGAGGCTTCTTCGCAGCAAACAGATGCCACGCCTCAGCGAGGAGGCCGAGGTGGCAGTCGAGGTAGAGGTCGGGGCAGAGGCGGCAGGGTCGGCGTTCAAGGGTCGGAAAAGCGCTCAACTGTGAACGGCAGATTTTTCGGTGGACAGCTCACACGAACGGAGACTGACCAAAGCGAAGCCTCGAATGCTGCGTCGTTGCAAGGAGCAGCACCTGTGTTCGTCCCCGGCCAACAGCATGTACAGAATATCACTCAAAAGCAGCCGATCGAGCGACCACATCGTCAGCCCAAGCAACGACGCATGTCAAAGTCACAAGCACCGGACATTGCGACCCGCACTCATGAAGATATCGACAATCGCCACTACGAATGCGCCATTTGCACGAGCGAAGTCTTGCGAAATTCCAAGGTGTGGTCATGTCATACCTGCTGGACCGTCTTTCATTTGAAGTGCATCAAACAGTGGTCATCGAATGCCGGAGCATCTGCTGCACAGCAAAACTCAGATGGAGTGCCTCAGATGCGGCAGTGGCGATGTCCGGGATGCAATTTGCCCAAGGATGATCTACCTCATTCGTACACATGTTGGTGCGAGAAGGAGACTGATCCGCGACCACTTCAGGGCATTCCACCCCACTCATGCGGACAGACATGCGGCAAGGAGAGAGTGAGAAAATGCCCGCACCCATGCCAATTGACTTGTCATGCTGGACCTTGTCCACCGTGTACGCATATGGGTCCTACGCAACAGTGTTATTGTGGCGCGCATGAATCGACCAAACGATGTATGGAAACCAACTATGAGGCTGGTTGGAGTTGTGGCGAGATATGTGGATCCACTCTCTCTTGCGGCGAGCACAGATGTGAGAGGCCATGCCACGCTGGATCTTGCGGACCGTGTGAGGTCCGTCTTCCGGCACGCTGCTATTGTGGGCAGATGGAGAAAGACGTGCTCTGCAGTGACAGAGGTGTGCCAGTACAGAGCAGCCGAAAGCATATTCTCGACGCTTCTCCAATACCAGGATCAGTGAGCGGAGACGCGCCTTCGGAGATACCAGGTTTTCAGCCAATACCAGAACTTCAGTCGGTTCTGGAAAGATGGACAGGGGTCTTTGACTGTGGCAGCACTTGTGGGCGAGCATTCGACTGCGGTAGCCATCAATGCGAGAAGCGGTGCCATCCGCAAGACGGAGAGCCAGGACATTGCTCCAGATCGCCCGATGTCGTTACTCACTGCTCTTGCGGTAAGACTCCTCTACACGAGCTTTCCGACGCCCCACGAACATCTTGTCAAGACGACATTCCCAGCTGCTCGAAACCCTGCGATAAGGTATTGCCTTGTGGACACCTTTGCCCACAAGTATGTCATGTGGGAAACTGCGGGTCGTGTTTAAAGATGGTCACGATCAATTGCCGATGTGGGAGAACATCGCATAGTACGGTTTGTCATCAGGGCATGGACGAGCCGCCCCAGTGCATGCGAGTGTGCCGAATCACTCTCAATTGCGGAAGACACATGTGCGACGAGCACTGCTGTACTGGTGAGCGCAAAGCACACGAGCGCCAGGCCAGTCGCAAGAAAGGAAGACCACTTGGATCCGCGCCACGGACTGCCGAAGAAGGTTACGAAGCTGAGCACATTTGCACTCGCCAGTGCGGTCGCTTACTTAAATGCGGCAACCACGTATGCGAAGAGCTTTGCCACAAAGGGCCATGCGGTTCCTGCAGAGAAGCTATATTCGAAGAGGTTGCTTGCAACTGTGAGCGAACTGTCTTGCAGCCTCCACTTCCCTGCGGCACACAGCCGCCTCCATGTCGCTATCCATGCGAACGGCCGAAGGCTTGCGGACATCCTCAAGTTGCTCACAATTGCCACCAAGACGATGACACTTGTCCCAAGTGCCCATTTCTGACCCCAAAGATGTGCATGTGCGGGAAAAAGGCGCTGAAGAACCAGCAGTGTTGGCTTCGCGATGTCAGCTGTGGCACTGTGTGCGGCCAGAAGTTGAAGTGTGGTGTGCATTTCTGCCGCAAGCAGTGCCACCGCAAAGGTCAGTGCGAGGATGCCGGCGGCCAAGCGTGCACGCAACCCTGTGGCAAAGAGAAGAAGGTTTGCGGCCATCCAGATGAGGCACCTTGCCATGCTCCATTTGCCTGTAAGGAGAGCAAACCTTGCAATAGCAAGATATTCATCACTTGTGAATGCCAAGCTCAAAAACAAGAAGTCAAGTGCGGAGCTTCCACATCGGGTGAAGGCAATACGCTGAAGAGTCTGCCTTGCAACGAGGAGTGTGCAAGGCTCGAGCGCAACCGACGACTTGCAGTTGCACTGAACATTGACCAGTCCACTCATGTTGAAGGCGGGGATCACGTCCCGTACTCCACCGAGACACTCAATCTATTCGCAGCACATCCCAAGTGGTGTCAGACGCAGGAACGCGAGTTTCGGGTCTTTGCGACTTCGCCCGACGAGAAGCGATTGCGGTTCAAGCCCATGCAAGCACAGCAGCGGTCCTTCGTGCACTCCCTCGCTGAAGATTTTGGGCTGGACTCAGAGAGCGTTGATCCGGAGCCACATCGCCACGTCATGATCTGGAAGACCCCGCGCTTCGTTTCTGCGCCTAACAAGACTTTGGCCGATGCCCTGCGCTTACGGCAGCAAGCACAGCGATCAGCCAACGCTAGCACGAACGCTTCCGACAACGAAGGCGCGCCTGCAAAGCCCAAGGTTAGATTGTTTGAGCCGTTCAACAGTTTCCGGATCACCAATGCTCGTTTTGGTCTGACTATCGATGAACTACGAGCCGAGATCAATGCCGTTCTACACAGTGCGTATCCTTTCACCTTTGATGTCGAGTTCCTGCCCAGCGAAGATATTGTGCTGAAGGCTGTTACCCGCACCTTGCCGCCACCGGACCTCGAACGCATGCTTCTCAACCTCAAGGAACCCCTCGGCACCCGAATTGCCAACCGGGGTTTCGGAAGCATGCAGCTCTGCACGACCGACACTTCTCTCAATATCACACGGTTCGAATCAGACGGCGCGCCAGGTGATGGGTGGTCTAGAGTCGCCGCAAAGAAATCTGCTCCGAAGGTAGCTCTCGCCAGCAGCACTTTTGGGTCTACGAATGCCTTTTCGGCACTATCTGGGAACAAAGTTACATTTGCCAAGAAGGCACCTGCGCTGAAGCCGAAGGCTCCAGCTGCAGTCGCGCCTGTCATCGTCGACGACTGGGAGGCGGCTGAAGTGGAGGAAGAAGAAAAAGAGCGCAGTAGAGACTTGACCTATACGAGTGCGAGTGATGGGGAAGGACTGGGCGCAGAGAGTCCTCCTGGTATCATGACTCCATCGCCTGAGGCTGGCGGAAGTGGCGATGAGGCGATCGTGGCGGCTGAAAACATCACCAAAGCTGAAGAGATTGCTGACCAGGGCGCCGACACGAAGGATTGGGCTGATCAGGTCACTGCGGCGACGACATGACGGATATGAGACTCAGCCAGTGACGTCCTCATGAATCAATTGACGAAGTAGGATAATACACGACATACAACCGATGAACTGGAATGCAATCCCAGAGCATAACCAACGGTCACATCTCATTCACAGTCACCCTGAGCAGTTTGCATGATCGCGCCGCACCCGCGTGCATGAAATGTGCAGTCTCCGCGGCGCTCGCCAAGTTATACTAGACATATGCTACAGCGTTTTGATCTGGTCGGTCAAGCATAGCATACGACAATGTTGTAGGTTTGAAATGCAATAATAGCCTTGTGACCACTTTTCTTTCACGTTCGACATCCGAAGCTCTTCACCGGAAACGCCCACCATCGCACAAAAGGTCCGGACTCTGCACAAGCATCGTTCCATAGGACGCCATCTGACTGCACCGCCCTCGATCTATATAGCTCTGAGCAAGTGTAGGCTCTCATCTCCGGTGAGATATGCAGCCAAAACGTAACACCAGCCTCCACCAACTCCGTGTTGCAGATGCTCCTTTCCTCCCCATAAGAACACGAATCTGCTCATTTGTTTTTGTTTCTTCTCCAGCCCATAGACATCGACCACGATCCGATATTACCGAATACTCCACCTCACCAACAATGCTGTTCTCTGTATCTCTTCTCTTCGGAGCTCTCCAAGCCATCAACGCTTTCACAATCCTCGCTGGAACTCCAGACGGAGTCTACGCGGTCTCCAGATCCCCCACCACAGGCCTCGACCAGCACGAATTGGTCTCCAACAACACCACAGATATCCCCACCACCCCCAACATCCAATCCCATCCCCTCACCCGCCTCCTTCGCCGGGACTATAAAACAGAATGCTACTCCGCCAAAGCCCTCAACGCAGCAGATCTCGACGCCGCAAATGCAGACCTCGATCGTCAATGCGGAGATGGCAAGCAAGCGACTTTCGTGCCCAAGGGTAGAAATTTCTACGCCATACGCGGTAACACTGTGGCGTACTTTTGCAATTTCGGAGGAGATAATTTGTGCGATGCGGGTACGAGACGGGGCAGGAGTGCCATGATTACTGGCTTGTGTGGGGCTTATAATTCGGGTGGAGTGATCTCTACGCATAGTCAGCATGCGTATGGGTATGATGGTGCGAGTGCGAAGTTTTGTGGGACTGGGGTTTAGGTTTAGGGGAGGGATAGGTGGCGTTGGGCTTTTGGAGTCTGCAGTCTTTACCGATTGGATGGGATCGCGTTCGGTCTTGCTGATACGTGTGTGGTAGAAGATATAGAGGTTGGCGTTGCGTGAATTCTTCTTCTGCATTCCCAAGATTTCCTACGTACATCTCTTAGTCATCACTCATATGCGCATCTTTTCCGGAAAGCCCGACCATGTCCCAATCTGAAACGCTCTTTTTGGAAACACAACGCCAACGCCGTGCGAGAAGTGTATCGTGGCATTCTTCTCACATCTAGGCATGACCGTTGACGCCATTCTTTTCGACAGGCCCCAATTTCTGTCTTCGCGCAGCCACAGCCTCTGCCAGCTCTTTCAGGACGAGTTCGGTATCTTCCCAGTTGATACACGCGTCTGTGATGCTGACGCCGTACTTCAGCCCGCTCTTGCCCTCAGCAGGCACCTTCTGGTTGCCCTCGTTGATATTGCTCTCAATCATGACACCGCTAATGGCAGTTTCGCCAGCTCGAATTTGCTCGGCGAGTTCGTGTGCGACCTTAGGTTGGTTCTTGTGATCCTTATTCGAGTTTCCGTGTGAGCAGTCGACCATGAAGCTGGGTCGGAGACCCTTCTTGACAAGTGCCTCTTTCGCATCTGCGATGCTCTTTGTGTCGTAGTTGGTGCCTTTGGTGCCGCCACGGAGAATGACGAAGCAGTCATCGTTGCCCACGGTTCCTACAATGGCGACGTTGCCAGGCTTCGTGACAGAAAGGAAGTGGTGAGGGTGCTTCACTGCGCCGATGGCGTCAATTGCTACACCCAGTGTCCCGTCGGTACCATTCTTGAAGCCGATGGGGAAAGAGAGACCAGATGCGAGCTCGCGGTGGACTTGCGACTCTGTTGTACGAGCACCAACGGCTCCGACAGAGAGTAGATCGGCAGTGTACTGCGGCGAAATAGTATCGAGCATCTCCGAAGCCAATGGCATGCCCTTGGTGGTGAGATCAACGAACATCTGTCTCGCCACGCGCAGACCCTTGTTGATGTTGAAGGAGTTATCAATGTCCGGGTCGTTGATCAACCCCTTCCAGCCGATCGTCGTGCGAGGTTTCTCCAAGTAAGAGCGCATGACAATGAGCAGGTCCTCCTCGTACTGTTCCTTCAGCTTCAGCAGTCTGTCGCAGTATTCCAGCGCCATGGCTGGATCGTGAATGCTGCATGGTCCGATGACCACCAGCAGACGCCGATTCTTGTCTGTGCCGTGCACCACATCGACAGCCTCGTTGCGGCCCTTGATCACTGTCTGCTTCGACTTCTCGTTTTGGCGGATCTCGTGCTGGAGGAGGTCGGGCGGGGTAAGCGGTGTCATGCCACGGATACGCCAATCTTCAACGCCATTGCGGTCGCCCACTGCGGGATTTGGCAGGAAGAACTGTGAAGAGTCACTCATGGTCAGCTGTGTCGATTCCAAGGGAAGCTGCAACGGCGGACCGAGGCAGTGGGGGAGAGGGCACAAACCTCGGAGTCACCCATGCTGGCGGTGTAGCTACTGTTCTACACACGAATGTCGGCGAGGGTGTTGAGGTGCAGAATGTCTTTGTCGGGGAAGATGTCTGTGTGACTCGAAATCTGAAAGTGAGTCTCAATTGACATTTCGGCGCGACCAGGAACCAGGGTCCAGAATCTCCCCGCCATCACCACCTTTCGACTCCTCCGCCTCCTCCGCCGCCACCAACATCATCACACGCGCCTGCTTTGGAAGGAGATTCCATCGGGATGGCCATATCCATCATCACGGCAGAGTCGATTCTGGTGGAGGAGCTCGGAAGCCGAAGTGGCAGCGGTCCGACGCCAGAAACGGCAAGCAGAAGCCGATGATACGCGACCAACGAGGCTTCAGCTGTCGGTCAGCTTCTGCCTCATCACAACTCGAGCTCACATCCGCGGCAGCATATTTACTTCTGGAAGGGAGAGACGAAGTGGTATTCGCAAATTCCATTAACAGTCTACAGAGCATTCTATTGCATTCCAAGAATCCGAAACCCAAGCGGTGTCAGGCATTATCTTCTCTACTCAAAGGCCAACATCACTCTCGTCATCAGAATACCAATCTTCGTCGTCATCTTCGTCGCCATCTTCAGCGCCATTCTTCTCGTCATCGGCTTCATCGCCATGATCGGAATGGGAAACACAACCGCATTTTGTCGCGTAGTCTGGCTTCTCATAGACGAAGAATTCTGTCGTCACGCCGATAACGTACTCGACAACATCATGGAAGTCCTGGGCGAATTGTCGCTCGACTTGACGTCTTCCCGGCGTGGTGCTGTGGCCTGGAACAAGGCCTTCCACCCTTTCTTGGCGTTGGTCTGCTTGCGGGTCTTCTGGCGCTGCGCTCGTGATTCTCGCCTCTGTTTCGTATCCATTCGAGTAACGTGGCCATTCGAATACAGTCTTCGCTTTCTTCCCCTTGGCTTCAGCCCTTCTCTGTTTCTTTGAGGGTACAAAGGGTTTGCTGCGAGCGTGCAGCTCCGCCCAAGCGTCTCTCCAGTTCTCATGCAGTCTCTTCCTCAACCTTGCAAGGGCATCTTCACCATACTCATGCACATGCCAGAGTTCGCCGTTATCAGCATCGATGAACTCTTCGACCGTCTTCATCATCGAGTCCATGACGCTCTTCCAAGCAGTCGAGCACGCTCCTCCGGCATGTCTCCGTCGGTGTTCGTCCTCGCTCTGTCCTCCTTGGCTTGCTGCATTGACATCGTTCTCGTGGAGAGGCGTAAGGCGAGGCTTGAACCAATGGACCGCCATAAACACCGCCAACTTCAAATTCTGCAAGAAATGCGCCATCTCCTCATTTCCAACGTCCGGAACCATATGCTCGCACGTGGGACGCGACATTCCCAGCCGCATTCTCTCTGGTGTTTCCGCTGCGAGGATTTCCTGGAGACGTTCACCTTCGCGGCCCACAAGCGCCGCGCGAGCTCTATTGGCCTCGTCTTCGACTTCGCTCTCTCCGACAGGCAACCAGACGATATCTTGAGGTAGCGAGGTTGGTGGCCATGGTGCTGGTACCAGATCACCAGAGAAGAGTTGTTGACGGCACATCGGGCATGTGCGGGAGGCGAGGAACCACGCTTCGGCACAGCCAGGGCAGTAGGAGTGAGAGCAGGGAGTCGTGACCATGGTGGTGAGCGGGACAGTGCAGATCGGGCAGCAGTTGTCGTCTTCTTCCTCCTGGCTTTCTCCGTCTGCCGCTGCGCAAGATTTCTCGGCAGGGGGCAGATCGGTTTGCTTGCAAGATTCTTCTACCTGCAAAGCGACGGGAACGGGATTGGCCTTCGCTGTTGCCTTGAGAGCGGCAAGGAATTCGATTTGGGAAGGCATTTTGGCTGAACTCTGGTCTTGAATCGGAGAGCGAAAAAAGTTCTTGTTTGAGTGGTGTTATCAAGTTCTTTTGCTTCTGCAAATTTTGGGTCTTCAGAGTGGTTGTGACTGGAGAAGGTCTAAGAACTGATGAGCGCTCTAGGTGGGAGGTGGGTGTATAACATATACTTGTGACGCGACATCTGTGAAGAAGCCAGATTCTATCTCCAGAATACTGTCGTGGATCCATGGTACTGTGTGGAAAAAAGGCATGGGATTCGAGGACACGGCGAAGAAGGAGAGCGAACTTGAGGCCACCTTTGAGGCCGCATTCGACCTGCAATATCTGAGTCGTTGCACTTACTGTCGAGTATGTCGACTGTGAGAACGACAAATACTGACGTTCAACACTGGAAACCAGTACGATCACGCTGCCTGCTGCAGATACATCTCACTCCAAACGTAGCGAATGCGTCGACATCTGGTGTCCTTTGGGTTCAAACCACATGTTTGGTTCATGCAGAAGCTTGAATTCAAACTTTGTGGTTTTGAGGACGACAGGAAACTCCTGCGCAAACACTAAATCGGTATTTCCATTCTCGCTGCTTCCATGAGGCTTCGTGTATACACGTGGGAGCGAATCAGGAATAATAGCAGCTGGGAAGCAATCGAGCAGGTTGCAGGACTGCTGTACTTCAGCCAAATCGTACGCAAGCGACGCAGTACAGCGGCTTCCTGCTAAACTTCCATGCGAAGTCATCAAATGTGTTGCCCAAGGCGACAGTCTTCTTGGCAGCATCGCTGAGTTCCCAATCAGGCAAATTGGGACCTTAGGAACGATTCCGCATTTTCCGGGTACCTCGCCTCGCTTTCTATTCCATGAAGCAGTGGCCCTAGAACTTTTCAGGCTTAGCCGAGTTGCTGTCTCCCAGGTACTCTAGTGAGCGTGCTCGTTTGGATTCTGGTTCGCTCCATCTCTCGTACAGTACACAACTCACAAGCCGCTCAATTATCGATTGCTGGGATTCAGAACAAACTACCTTGCGTGGACGCGATGTTCCCTTGGAGACGACTCAACCGGAGACGAAAACCATGGCCGCTGCGCTCGCCCGGTCGCAGTACAGACGGATACCAGGACCGAAGCGACTACTACAGCCACGTTGCCTTTCTACGAGCCAGACTGTTCCTCTAATCACCAATGGCAAAGGCGTTATGATCAATGGCAGGCTTGGTGTGATCCACCCTTTCCAAAGACAGAAGGCGACTGAACGCTCCATGAGGTGTCTGGAAAAAGGGAAGGCCGCGGTTGAAAGGACTCAGAAGGCATTTGTGCAATGGAAGACGACGAAGCGACGGGAACGAAGGGACCGCTTTCCTAGAGCAGCGGCAAACATGGAGATGCGAACAATAGATTGAGTCAGGTCACTCATAAAGGCATCGCAGTGAGTGACGCTTATCGAGTCTCCACTATTTGGCCTGGAGTGAAGAGACTGAAGGACACTACAGGCAGCATTGCGATTGACTCTCGAATGCGGCACAAGAAATACATATTGCAAAGGAAAATTCGGACGAACGCGAAAAGACTGGCTCTGGGGCAGTGATTTCAACTCAGGACCTATACATGATGAGTTCACTTTGCCGCATAGTGATGCAGGGGGCGGTTGGGAAATGTCACTGATTATCAAGCGCTCGATGGATTGCTGCATTGCAAGAATGTGACTGGGATAGAGTAAAGGTGTTTCGATGGCCCTAGCTTTTGTAATAAGCTCTGCAAGCTTCTTGCTGTACGAGAGGTAGTTTTCCTTCAGGGGTATCGGGCACCAGCCAACTCCTTGTTGCAGAAGCTCGGACGGCTTCCCAACGCGTGATCGCTTGGAAAGTTATACGGCAAGCGGCACCATCTTCTTAGGGCTCTCACCGGGCACAACTAAGTCGCATCGGTGTACAGACCGTGCCATGTTGACCTTACCTGCATGGCCAGCCAATGAGTGGTAGTTCTTAGTAGATTGACCAACATTGCTGCTCCGGTGCAATGGCGACAAGGAAAGTCAGAATCCGCAGACTTGGTTGAGAGACGTCCTTGGTCGAAATGCTCATCAAGACGTGGGAGTGTGTGCGATGATCGTTGGTGAGACCCAGGTGGTGCTTTCCAGATTTGACCTTGTGCTTGCATGCACCGCGTGTCTTACCTGACGTATGGGCAGGAACAAATCCGTTTTAGATGAAAAGAACATAGAATCACAACTTGCACAACAACCGGCACAGCTTGCCCAACGCGTCCTTATTTCTGATTCTCTCGACACCTGATGTCGTTCCTTCCAGCAGCCTTCTGTCATGTCCCAGCTGGCATTGGAATTGAGCATGTCTCAGCTGAAGCCTGGAAAAACTGCGGGTTAGGGACCATGATTCCCTGACTGCCCATGGAATGCTGCTCAGCTAGGAACTTATCGGACTGTGCGGTAGGGTGTCCTTCGCTAATTGACGGGCCGTAAGACATAAGCCTAAGGTTGGCGTTTGCGACGAAAACTCCCCCCAGAAAGCCCTTCGTCCGTATCGAAAGCCCACAAGCTTCCCAGCGATCTTTCCGCCAGAGATGCACACATTTTGAAGTCCTTGATAACATGCTTACAGAGAGCATTGTACCCCCATGACTTTCGACTTGTGAACCACAGCTACACGCAGCCACCGAACGATCTTATGCCGCCCAAGCGAGCGCCTGATGCTGGCAAGCAGGATGAAGAGTCAACGGTAGACGTCGCCCGGTCTCGACCTGGCAAACGAGCCATTGCTACGGACGAAAGATGCGGTCCAGGCTCGGGCAAACGACGTCTGGCATACGCACCGCGAGCTTGTGATAGCTGTCGCCGAAGGAAGGGAAGGTGCGATGGCAAGGTGCCATGCGGCTATTGTGCGGGCAGAGGACACGCATGCCATTACTCGTTGACACCGAGCGACTGGAGGAGCGTGCTCGGCGACGTCCCAACGACTCAGCCGTCAAGCAATGCGTCAGTCTCTCGAGTCATTTCGCGGCGACCACAATGAAGCGTGGCTGACGTCTGTAGCGAAGTCCACTTGGCCAAGTAGAGCACGTGTTACTGAGCCTGCAGAAAAAGCTTGAATACCTTACGGCCATCGTTGGACAACACTTACGAGAGAATGATCACGAAGCGCAGACATCTCATGCCCAGGATGATCTAAGATCCGAGCGACCTCTTGCGTTTGTTTCGAATTGCGATACTGGAGCACAGAGAGCAAGGTCCCTTCAGCATGATGACAAGACGATCAACGTGAAGCAAGGTAATGCTTTCTCTGATGCAGGAAACATTAGTCACGCAGCCTCAGCGACTACAAGGATCACGCACTCAGGCTACATGAGTCCTGATTACAGCTTCCAGTTGGCACGAGACAAGCTTTTGGGTGACAGTGACCGAGTCACTGATCGTGTTCGAAGATCAGACATAGCCTGTGCTGATCGAAAACTCTGCAATGGCCTCAGTTACTCGATATCAGACAGTATTGAATGGAGCGCATCTCACAACAGTGGCCGGCACGCCGGTCCGTCAACAATCTTTACTTGCCTCGTGGAGCTACCTTTGAGGATACCTTTGACGGAAGCGCTTCGGCTCATAGACATGTATGACCAGCTCGTCGGCGAGCGATACCCTTTCGTGGAAGTTACTTGTCTGAAAGAAAAAGCCGAAACATGGTATGCATGGGCCACTGGACTCAGTGCTGGAATCGACGACCCTTCGAAGTCATGCCCCTTAGACGAGGACGATTCTCTCATAATACTCCTAGTCATTTGCATCACCCTTGCTGCTGAGGTTGCTTTCGCGAAGCCAATTGACAGCAAGGAGCTCTACTATGCTCTGGAGAAAAGCATCCAATCAAGAATTCTTTCCCCTGTTTCGAGCATGAAAGATATCATCATTATCCTGTTGTCAGCACATTACCACTACTTCAGAGGCATCGTACGAACCTCTTGGAGATTATGTGGGATTGCTGGCTCCATGATGATGGAGCTTGGCCTGCACGACGCGGAAGTTATCAAGAACGTGCTTGGCTCTGATCAAGAACGTGCAGAAGCGGCAGTCATTGCTGGCGCAGTGATCACGCTCGATCATCAGTATAGTGCAGTAGTGGGCTTGCCAACGCATTACAAGGCGGCTTCCTTCTCGCCAGAACTTCTGTCAGCTGTAAGCGCTCTACCCCCTACACGAACGATCGATCAAGTCAACTAACAATCGTCAGGTGCACACGCCATATCTCAAGGCTATGATACCGTTCCTTCACATTAGCGAGATGGTTTCCACGATGATTACCAACGCGCTGCAAAGCGGCTCATTCGATGATGGGGATACCTTCGAGCTCATCAACTTTAAGATTGAACAATGGCGCCGCAAGGCCTTATCAACCCATGCTCCGATGTTGTTGCAGCGTGCTTATTACTCTCACGACAATCTGCCATCTTGGTCTTTACTTATATATCTGAGGGCCAACTCAGTGAAGAACATGCTCTTACGGCTCTCCTTCGTCTTGAGTGGCTCACGAGCAGCTGCTGAGCGCCAGGTCAAGCCAGCACTCGATCTCATCAGCGATTCTGTGGAGACACTGGTCGAATTGGACAAACATACTACTTTCTATCGCAACCAACATGCTCACTTCCAGCACATGCTATCAGGAGCCTGCGCACTTCTGTTCCTGGTCGTTACATATGTCGCAGGACATCCCAAGACTGAATGTATAGGACAATTCGACACCGTGGCAAAGATTCGGCAGGTCTTCGAAAGCGCCGTAGCCCTATCTCGAGCCTACAGTGGTATCTTCACCGCAGCTGAGACTTTACTGCACCGATTGAAGGACATGGCGCCAGTCCTCGACAGACTGAGCAGTCGATTGAAAGAGCTTTGCTCTGATCCAAAGAGTCCTTCTCAATCAGCAACATCGCCTGTCGCTCAGACGCTGCAAGGCTCGGTATCTACTGGACAGAAACCCCAAGCCCTCGACAACGTACATCACGAATCTGCTGTGGCCGACTCTACGAATCGGATGCAGCTACCATTGCACGATTGCAATGCCTTCTTAACTCCAAGGATGGTCGAAGGAATGCCTTGGCCCGATCCATCCCTAGGCTGTGCCAAGTCCAACTTTGCTCCAATGAGGCAGCCCTACAATAACGCCGCTGCGGCATCTTTCCCCGATCCACTGTCATCCACAGCCCCAACATCGATGGCCCGCTGGCTCACCACGAATGCAGATAGCATGCTTGCGCCAATTCAACAATGGTCGTTTGATGGCGAAGAAGATCATTTCAATAGCTGGAGTGATACCTAATCGAACTCACTTATTCCTCCAATGGATTGGTTCTCTTCAATGGAGACTTGTGGACTCCAAAGATATTGGCGTTGATATTCCAGATATGTCGAGCCAATGTGGTTTCATTATGCCATTCAAACGACATGTCGACGCCATCCCATTTCCACTTTCTTGTACCATGTGCCACTCATAGTGGAGGAACCTTCTGGCCTTGGATCGCGGTCCTTTACAATACATTTGAACAGCTATCCTGTACGTCAAAGAATTCAGAACACGCAGACAAGCCTTCGCTTGTCTTTCTGCTGAGAGTAGTGGTCTGGATCCAAGCATCCGCCTAAATCGGGATTGGCCAACAAGAAGGATCTACTTGTCGGAATTTGTTTAGCCGTCTACAAGAATACATCTGATTGCAACATGAAACATATCATTTCAAGACGTAGCCGTCGCTCAAGTGATCCACTCGACTGAGTTCAAACGTGAACCCATCAAGCCCGAAAAGTTGAGCGATAGGAGGACATCTAAGATCTTGATCGGTCCCCACGTGGCTCCCTGGCGTGTTCCAGAAAGACGGCCGGAAAATACGGCATTCATACCTCTGAGCTCAACTTGCCGAATTGGGCAATTTCAGCAACAGCGCCAAGCTGATCGTCGCATGCAGATTGACCGAAGCATTGATGACAGCGTAACTTGTGTGAGTTTGACAGCTGAAGGCAACTGCATGCTTCGACTGCAAGCAGTTATGGACTTGTGAGGGGCTCGAATGGTGTTTGTTCAAGGACCTGTCAGTCGAACTCGATGATTATCAACCGAATGGAAGCGGAAAAGAATTTCAGCATGTTCCGTTCGTGAATTATTAGACAGCACTTCTTGGCCTTCGTGGCAGTGCTCTGATCCTTTTTCTACCCGCTGGATTATTCGTTTGCTATTCGTCGGCCACTGCTAGTCCGGCCGTATTGAAACTTCTCACGTAAGCCGGATTTTCGTGGCTATAAATTGACACCGTATGGGGAGTGACCGTAAGTAGTAATTCAAAGATTGTTCGCTGCGTTGACCCTAAGTATTGGCAGCTTCTATAATCGACGAAACCGTGGATCAATTGCTATTATTGAGTTCCTGCTGCAAAGAGTTTGTTGCGATCAGTGGAGACGGAGTGAAGGCACGATGTGCATGGAGAGCAGGGAGAGTGACTGAGAAAAGACGAATGCACCACGTAATTGTGACATTCTGGAGTTGCAAAACCAACACTGCACCAATGACTGCTTCTTAAAGGCTAGTCATGTTATAATGACTCGGCCTTGGTGCTTATGAGCTGTGAAGCATAAGTATACCAAGAAGTCCGAGGAAAGTTCCGAGCAGAACAGGCATGTGCCAAACTCTGACGCATCTGACAGCAGTAGTGCTCCGCCCATTCCGTGCCAGGACCTCGTACTTGAATGCTGCAGTCTCGTACAGTGCCAGGTGCTGATGATCCAGGGTCCTCCGATTTCGCAATGTTCTATAAACAAGATTATTGCAATGCTCGGTTGAAACGTTTCACAAAGACAAGCTTGTCTTGACATTTCAACGAACACGATCGACGCCAGCATTTCATAGCGGCAAAAACTGGTCTTTGCTACTACCTCTCTTTCGAGCCACCATTGCGAGTCTAGACGCCATTTCATCATGCGAATAAAGAATTCCAGAGCTGATGACCAACTCCCAATGCTCAGGTAACAGGACCTCGCGCGATTAATCTCACAGCTT
The DNA here is from genome assembly GCF_019650295.1 of Cercospora kikuchii. Lineage (NCBI taxonomy): Eukaryota > Fungi > Ascomycota > Dothideomycetes > Mycosphaerellales > Mycosphaerellaceae > Cercospora > Cercospora kikuchii. Next base: position 1,054,742 of record NW_025408590.1, read on the forward strand.
GGCATGACTAGCAATGGTTACATCTCACAGTATAGTGCGCACTAAGCTCCGCGTTGAATAAGGGAAGTGCATACCGTCACATCAGACCCTTGAGAAGCACCGCGAGTTGGTGCAACCCCTAGCAACACTACGTATACATGACAGATGTCGTTACTGAACTGCCACACGGACAATGCGAGAGGCTAGAAGCGCCTTCGAACATTCTCTCTCATCTAGCGACGAGACGATGATCGATGTGTGACCCTAGCTTGACAGCAGTGCAAGTAAAACGTCCAGGGAAATCGCAGTACCGATGATTGCAGTGACTATGTACAGACTGTGGCGACTGCCGGACTTAGAACAACATGCCAGGCCCTGGTTGACATTCTATAACTGGCCAATGTCACGGATGGTCATCGTGTCATCTCCACCAAGCTTCTGGACCTGAGCCCTGATGACGAACGAGATGTTCAAGACATTACTCGATGTCGACAGCAGTGGTGGCGTTTAGAAGGGCAGGCTAGACTCATGGCTAGGCATTGAGCCATGCGGTATAAAGTCGTTCGTCTGTCAACTCGTGGTAGGCTTGCGGCGACACAACATCTGTTCTGCTCTCGTTAATCCTCAAAGAACAGCCTCCAAAAATGTTGACAAGGACGCTTCGTGTTCGGGGTACTCCCTTCAAGCCAAGACTTCCCTTGCAAAGAGGTCTAGCGACGACCGTCGACTCAGCTCCATTCAATTACAACAAACCAGTCGGTCATGATCCCAAGGGCTCTGGATGGCGACCAGCCTTCGATATGGCAAGAGCTCAAGCAACAATGCCACCAAACCATCCAGCTCAGGTACGAGAACTGGACACATTCGAGCTGCCCGTTGCAGTAACTGGCAGCGACGCAGACCGCATACTGGGTCGCCGCCTCGTCGAAGCATGGCGCAAAGACGGAATCATCCAAGTCGCCTTCCCCGAAAACCTTCGTGTGCTTTCCGAAGCCGTAAAACAAAGCAAACAATACTTTCTCCAAGACCATGCCACCAAGGCCAAATGCGTGGATCCAAACTCTTTCGCTGGATACATTGCTTCTGGCGAGGAGCTCACGGATGGCATCGCAGACTACAGCGAGATCTTCACTGTTACAAAGGAAGTTGACCCTGGTGACCCTCGTGTCATGAGCGGATGGCCTTGTCATGGACCGAACCCATGGCCGAATGATGCTTACGCTCACGCAATGCGTAAGCTTATGGACTTCAAAGCTGGCATAGGAGAGCGGCTGCTTCAGCTTACTGCTCTTGGTCTTGATCTCAAGGATCGTTGGGCTTTGAACAAGTTGACCCAGGATGGGTGGCATCATATGCGAGTCCTCAGGTATGGCAGAATTCATAATCTACACGAAAGAGCTGTTACTGATCCCTTTTTCAGATTTCCTGCAACACACGCCACAAATGGCAAAGGCAAAGAAGGTCGCGGCATCGGCTCCCACACCGACTACGGTCTACTAGTCATCGCAAGTCAAGACGAAGTAGGCGGCCTCTTCGTCCGCCCACCCTCAGCCGACGAAACATACTCCAACTGGAAGAAATCCTCCGCCGGCCTTCACGAAAACGACGATAAATGGCTCTACATCGCCCCACAAGAGAACGTTTTCACAGTCTTCCCCGGAGACATGATGCAGTTCATGACGAACTCGTACCTCCCATCCACACCCCACAAAGTTGGATTGAATACACGAGAGAGATTCGCTTTCGCTTACTTCCACGAGCCAAATTTCAATGCCGTCTGTCGACGGCTGCCAGAATTCAAAACCGGCACAGCAGAAGACGAAGAAGCAGTTCATTACGGAACGCACTTCTCAAGAATGTTTCTTCGCAACTATCCGGATAGGATTACAGCACACAGGATGAGAGAAGAGAATAGAATGGATTTGTTACCGATGCTGAAAGAGCAATATGGATACGGACCTTAGTATAGAGATTGTCTAGTCAATCACCAATAGAGCGTGTTCGATTTACTTTAGCTCTGAAGTCCTCGATAAGATCGTGGCAACAGGCCTGCTTCATCTGGTTGTGAGTTGATTGAAGGTTTGCGGGGAGCAGGCGCGATAGACTTGAAGTGAATGCCAAGCATGGTTCTTGCCTGAGATGGGCCTTCTCAGGCATCATTCATGATCAGAACAGCTCAGTGCGACATCGCGTTCTTGCTGAGGTGCTGGCGGGTTTAATCCCTGGCCCCGGGACATATGTCGAGAAGGGTATCAAGGTGTTGTATCGCCGTTGAAAGTGGTCGACTGCCTCATCCGAGCATGTGAACTGAATGCCGCGGCGAGACCTGTGTTGAACAGAGGATGGTCATCCTGAGATCTGGAGTGGACATGTCGCTGGTTCTATTTTTTCAAATCAACAAGTTTCGATCTATAGCTATGTTACGGCAGTTCCCACACTCCGTTGTCATCGTACACGTTCTTGGACCGTCCTAAGGTGGCTTCACTCACCATACTGCCCACAGCACGAGCACATCCTTCAACAGGACATGCCTGCCTGAGTGCCGTAGAAACCTCGTGCGATCCGGACGAGCTCAAAGAGGTAATGAAAGTGAGAACAAGCTAGAATTGGGGGTATGATATCTTTTCCTCTCGACCGGTGATAACAACGCCTCTCCACCCTCTTCATCTTTCCCTTCTTTCCTCACAGACCAGCTCCATGCCAAATTTCCCTTCTTCGCGAAATCTATTCATGCCGTGCCTTCCTCGACGGAGCTCATCGAAGAGGATCCTTCAACCATATACTCATACTCATATATCGCATATTCATATCCATCGTCATGGCAAACAAGACCATGTCATTTCAGAAAGCGCTACTAGGAACCTGTTCCTGCAGTCGTCTCCTCTTTCAAATACCTCATCGTATCCTGCTTCGCAAAGGAAAATGGGCTCTTCGTCATTTCTGGACTTCGCGGAGACATAGGGAGAGCGAAAAGATCGTCTTCGTCATCGTCTGTTGTCGGTGCAGCCGTCCCAGTGAAAGCGACGTTTTCGCTGCTTGCAGGAGGAGGAGCAAAAGCCGCGTCTAGTGATCCCATCCCACCGATTTGTTGTCGTTGTTGCTGTTGCTGCGCGATAAAGGCCTCCGGAGGCCGTTGCGCGACAAATTTCCTCGCGGCCGGAGCTGTTTCTGTGACAGGTTGTTGTGGAGCCTTCGCAGCCAGTGAACTTGAAGGTGCCTGCCCCTTCAACGCAGCAAAAGCTCCAAAGCCTCCTCCAACCGCAACATCCGTTCCCTCTGGACTCAAAGGATTATGCTCCGATCCCGCAGCAGGTGGCCCACCTTGCTGTTGTTGCAACGAAGAACCGGAAGACGTCAAATCCGACGCACTCGTCCCCAACTTCAACCCTTTCAATTTATCCATCAACCTCCCACCCCCAGGACTCCTAGGACTCGTCGGACTATGCAATCCTCCACCTCCTGCCCCTTGTAAACCGCTCAACGCTAGTCCCATTGCGCTTTGTCCTTGCGTTTGTACAGTAATTTGATTTCCCGTCCGAGCGACAACTCCAAAGTTCTGCTCGATCCACTCCTTTTCTGCTGTAGCCATTTCTAACCCGATACCTTCTACATTCTCTTTCAATTCATTTTCGATTTCTGTTTGTAAGACTTGCAATCGCTTCTTTGCCCAAATGGTGTGTAAGACGCCTTTCTTGCCTGCTTGTCGTGCTGTAGCGCCTAATTCGGGAGAGAAGATGGCTGGAAGGGGGTTCGTGCGCCATGTGATGCTATGTCCCTTTTGGAGTTTCACTGTTGGAGGAATAGCGACGCCGGGCCCGAGGAGGAAGTACAGACGATTCACAGGTGGAAGCTCAGCAGGAGTAGAATCTGATTGTTGCTGTGATGCAGCAGCAGGCGTGGTGTGATCTCGCGCGGGGAGGACAGTCCTCTTCCCCTCCCAGCTGATTTCCCAATCGCCAGGGACATTCTTTGTGGTATCGTCTTCTTCCCATTCGACCATCAACACTTTCGTCCCGTCTTTGCTGCGGCCGGGCTCGAATTCGAAACGGGCCAGCGCATTGCCGTTGGTCAGCGAGGGAGACTCCACATCGTCTCGCGCGGCGCTGGCGCTGGTGTTGAATGATGTGTCGACGCTGGGTTCAGAAGCAGCAGGCGGTCGGGCAGTCGTCGTGGGTGAAGTCATGCTGTCTCAGAGCGCGCGCGCGCTGCACTGCGAGACGGAGGGGGAGGGGAGCTCTCCAGGAGTTCGTGTTCAGCTTGAAGGCCGTTCAGAGCACGCGTCGCCAGTCGCTTGTCGGATGCATCGGTCAGACTGCAATGGGCGTGTCTCTCTATCCGATCTGCTTCGATGTGCGTTTGTTGCTCCTGCCGACGGCCTCGATGCCGTGCTTCGACCAGCCAGGCCAGGCTGCATGGGGGCGAATTTCCAAGATCGACGACGGCCAAACTAGTTCCGAGGACCCGCCCGGCACGACCAGACCGCGTCGAGGCTATTTTAGTTGTTTCGCTGGCCCGTCTCGACACGACCGCCAAGTCTATGCTGCATCCACTAAAACACCGCTATAACGCTGGCCTAGGCCCTCTGCGGACGATGGTGGGAGAGCCGTCGGCCAAGGTTGCAGTCAGCTCGTGAACGTGTCTGATCACAATCGATGATGATTTGTCTCTCAGCAGAGCATGCAATCTTGCGAGAAGCGAGGAGTAAGTGAAAGAGAAGTGAGTTGAATATTTGTTCATTTTCATTTTTGCCATTTCTGAAAGCTACTATGTCGCTTTCCATATGCATTAACGCTCGGCCAGAGAGCTGCACTAGATCATGGCCTCATGCTGTTCGAACGCTCTTTTTGGCGTCGTGGGTATCATTTCTAAAGGAAAAAGGTAGATCATCATGCCAGATGATTAGTGTGGAGAAAGCGCCATCGCTATGCACAGAATGTAACGTGTCGTTAAACCGAAAGTTTGGTCGTTGGCCGTGTTGGTAGGTGAAGGCGAGAGACTTGGACAGGCCGGGAAACAGTGCAAGGGAGACGACACCTCCTAGATAAGGAGGAAGTCCCAGCCCTTGGACTGGATCGCATCACGCCAGCGGATGCCCTGCAAGTCTCCCGAAGAGGCGGCGTTGTCGTTGATCTGCCACATGTCTTTGAGAAGCTCACGCACTCGGCCAAAGGAGCCAAAGTTGGCAGCCTCGCCGAGACGGTCGCAGCGCTCTTCGAACATGGAGCGGAAGGGTGAGGCACGCAGTGAAGAGCTGCCTGCCAGGAGGAGAGGCCAAGCCAGAGAGCGGTCGAAGCCCTCGGGGCCGGCGGGGATGAAGTTCATCAGCTCCGAGAATTTTGCGACGAGAGCACACATGCTGGGGTCGGAAGAGTTGTGGCCCGGGATCAGAGTGCAGAGGTAGATGCGAGCTGCGACAGTGAAGACGGCTGTCAGGTTGATGGTCAGCTGACGCGGACGAATAGCGCCCGTGGTGGAGAAGCAGCTCTCGATTGCTGGAGCAGAGTGCTCAATTTGTCCAATTGCGTTGCCGAGACTCAGAACATATTGGCAGACCGCAGCCTCATCCATGCCGACCGACTTTTGGTAGTCGAGGCAGGCAATCTCGGAGATCAGGAACATGATCTTGTCGTCGCAGCCCATGAGCTCGGCAAGACCGACAGTAGAGTTGCTCATGTTCAGCTCGCGGTAGGTATCTGCGAATTGTGGCTGTCGACCGATGATGGTCGATCCGAGAATGTCGATCCACGATGCGAGAGTCATGTTGAAAGGTGCTTGGTGGGGAGTGCCGGCCATGTCAATGACAGATTTCTGCAAGTCAAGCTTCTGCACCAAGCTCGTCGCAGCTTGAAAGTGTTGGTGCCACGGGATATCTGGGAGCACATCGTCGGGACGGCCAACCGAGCACTGGAAGAAGATCATGCCGAGTGTCGCTTCGAGGATTTGAGCGTGGTCGGTGTCGTACCCGAGAGCTTCACAAAGCTCCGACACTGCGGCATAGCGATGTCGAACAATGTCATTGTCAATCTGCTCGTGTGCACCACTTCCGGTCGCTTTCATGTGTGTAGCCGCGATGCTCAAACAGCAGTGCAGGTATGCCTTGTTAGATTCGAGAGCCGGGAGGATGACATCTGCGCGAGCGGAGCCATGTTGGTTCGCATCGAGAATGGGAAAGATAAGCTTCGCAACCTTGTCGAGAAAGTGGTTGAGGAGATACTTGTCGCCATCGTCAACAGTGATGACAGCCTCGTGGTTTGGAGTGAGAGGAGCGTGAGGAAATTCAAAGAAGTTGAAATCGACAGGCTCCTCTCCAAATTCCTCACACGTTGACTCGAAGTGCTCCTGCTGCACCCAGCTGTCGGCAGGGTAGTCGGCAGTTGGCGGTGGCTGATAGGTGCTGAAGGTGGAGATGGTAGAATCTTTCCGCGTCGCAACGTTGTTGACGTAGATCTCGCGCTCCGTCTTGATATCGACCTCGTAGGGTGAGAACATGGGATAAGGTCCGTGAGGCATGAACGCTTGTGCAGGGTGGGGAAAGTAGCCGTCACCAGAAGGGCACTGTAGATCGTAGCCGGTCGATAGAGGTGAGCCAGAAGAACATCTCGAATGAGGAAACGACTCTGCGAATTGAGGCTCGACCGACGATGGAACGGAGTGGCTGAGAGGCGGAGGCGGACTGCTGGTGCTGAGTGACTGTTGTTGAGTTTGCGTAGCCTTCTTGGTCATCTGAGTTCGCTTGATCGCGTTCTTGATGTGCTCTTTTTGTTGTTTTCGTTGATCGCTGTTGCTCCACCACATGGGTCGCTTGTAGTCGCATCGCAGTCCTAGATGTGTGCAGGCCTTGCACGCTGGTTTGCCTACATGATATGATCAGTCGAGGATCGAGTGACGCAAGTTTGAATCAAGCTGAACTTACCCTCTTCGCACTTCTTTCTTCGTAGTCGACATGTGAAGCAACCTGAAACGGGTCAGCGCGTCCAGATGGCGCGAATCGATGCACCCCAGAAAGCAACGTACCTGATCGCGAACGTCGGTGCATCTTGGATGCAGCACCCTTCGTTTCTGACGTCGTGGAAGGGACATTTTTGGGCGCAGCCATCTTCGAGGACTGCTTGAGTTGGGCCGGGGCGTGCGCGGAAGAAGACATGAGGGTATATGTATAACGCTACCGGATCTTTACAATGGCCGGGACACGAGCAGGGGACCAAAAGATGCTTTCGATTAAACGACAGGGTACGACAAGCCTGACCTGCGGGCTTGAGTTCGAAGGAACGAGGTTAAAAAGACTGTAAATTAATCGATCAACGACTGCTGAGGTGCGGTGGGAGAGGGAGAGGAGATAGCTTATATGATGGCTCGTCGCAGGAAAAGAAAGCTAAATGCCTCGATTCTATTCTTGGAGGGAGCACGATTGTGCACTATTGCGTGCCGGCAGTACAAAAGCAGGCGTGGAGGATGCCGCCATGTCCTGTAAATTGAGCGGGATTGCAAAAGCTTAACCATGTCGCTATTGGATGTGGTGGTCTTGTGGCTGCATGATCTGTCGAATCGAACGGGCCGTATGCCCTGCACTATTCTTGCTGTCGCACATGCTGTCACCCGACTGGCCGAAGACGCAATATGGCAACGTTTGTTAGCTTTGGACCTTGCTAGATGTGAGCGATGGTTTCGACCCCACTATGATGCCCTGGGCCGGCACTCGTAGGACGTTTTGATGAGTCTGATCAGTCTGCCAACGGCGCGCAGCCCAACGTGATCAGTCCGCCAGGCCGCGGTGTTGCGATTCGCCACGCAATATCTGATTACACCATGGTTCGAGACGTGCCCCGAGGAGGTCGGGATTATGTGGGTCAGTTCCCTGACCGCATTCTGAGGTTGCTCTGCTTCGGTTGCAACTGATCACAGAACTGATAGCTTGCGTGCAGTAGGCGGCGATAGCAGCCCGATGCGGACCGCTGCAGACATGGGGATTGCCCATGCATCTGCAAGCACTTCCGCAGCTCGCACAGTTCGACTTTGACCGTAGCGCACTAGGCTCGTGTAACTCCAGCCACGAAGGTCAATCTTGCGGGAGGAGTCTGGGCTCGCTCGATCTCGACTCTACTTGCCCGCTGGGACCTGCATGGCCAGCAGAGCAATATGGTGGCACCCACAGGCTTGTCCCAGAAATGGCGCACCAGCTCACCGTGATTCCGTCTGCTCTTTTCCGGCTCAACCCTACCGCGAGAGGTGTGGATAGTGTCGGGCTTAGGAGGGTTGGTGCTGGGAGAGCCCGTGGTCGGCGACCAGATCAGCGTTCGTAAGAGACTGGCGAGTGGGTCGAACAGGTGACTGCGTGCAAGAAGTGGTCTGTAGCCGCCGATAGGTTAGGTGCAGATAGAAAAGGCTTGTGACGAGAGGTGAGGTGGTGCGCTAGCGTGTGCTTCAACGACAGCCTCGCGGCCAATCAGCAGCGGGAAGCAGCGATCTGCCGGGGACGCCTCCCTCCCCGCAGCCAGGGCAGTCTGACTCGCAACGACACGCAACTTGGCAGCAGCAGACACGACCGTTGGGGGCCACGATAGCAGGCCTCGTGGGCGAAAGCAACGCGCGCCCTCGTGGCCAGCAGACAAACTTTGGGGAGAGAGAGCGCGCGCGCGGCGACGACCTTGCGTCGTGAACGAGAATGCGCGGTGCAGTGCACGATGCGAGAGTTGCGACGATGGAGTCGTGCTCGACCTTCTCCCCACGACGCGGCGCGCTGACTGGATACCGTGGCAGTGGAAGCGACTCACCGCGTCTCAAGCGTCGCGAGATTGTCCTCGCTCAGAACGGCAGAATTGATCCGATAGCCTGCTGATGAGCACAACACTGCTGCTGCCCGCTCGAATGGACTCGAGTCACGCATGGGCAGCTGACGTTGCAATTGGATGCCATATTCCAACTGCCTCTGCCAGACCGTTGCTGCGACCGCGTCCCACTCGGGCATGTGCGCGGCACTCGTGACCTTCGCACGTCTGTCGTGTTCGGGCGCACAGCAGCGCAAAACTCCCGGCTGGTCTCGTGGCAGTCGCGCAGCCGTGTCGGAGAGTGGCTGTTGTGCGACGCACGTGCCTGAATCCCTTGCATCGCAGGACAGCATTGATATGCACGCACTCTGCTTCTCGTCAGGAACGGGTGTCGCGTCCCGTCAATAATGCGCTCAATGGCCAGACGCGAACGACACGGGAGGCAGGAGGAGAAGAGAACTGCGGTGCGACGATGACTGCTGCATGCGAACATCCCAATATCGAAGGCGATGAGGTGCTCGCTTGGCCATCACCTATCCCAACCTCCAAACAGGGCACTCCTCCGTGTTAACTTTTCCGCATCGTCCCGAAGCGTCTCGCCTGTGGAGTCGATCGCCCGCGCGGGATGCAGCGAAAGTCTGCCCTCCGATCTAGCCTGGAGAGTTCGCTCCTCGACAACTCTAACAGCAGATCCCAAAGATAGATAATTAGTGCTCATTTTCGCTATTTTGGTGCCATGGCTGCCCAGATAGGAAGGAGCGGGATGCACTCGCAGCAGCGTCGAGGCGTGCGGTCCAATAGTCTGTAGCCGCCCGGGACTTCAACGCTTCAGCAGAGTGTGACGGGGATGAGGGGACTGTCACTCACGAATCTCGAGCCGGACCCAGCCCCAGCCATCACCCACCGCCGGCCATTGGAGCGTCGCACTACTCGACATGCAGCCGCATGCACCTCCAAGACCGCTTTTGGCGCCATAGACGTGCTTGTACAGGAGGAACGCTGCACAACATGTCGGAGCTTATGCGCGCGCGACGACATGGCCTTCCTCCGTATACAAGGCCCACTCCGCGCCCACTCGCGCACGGAGGCCATCTCGCGACCTTCTTTACGTGCCGCAACCGTACATGCGGTGTAGACTATGACATACCGGCGACGGTGACCGCTCCCTCCAGAACCTGACCCGACTGTCTTTGAGCGAGCACTCGACACCACGTGATGCAGGCCATCACGCCCGTGACGCCTCTCCAGGCCGGAGGAGACATGTTTCAGCGGATGAAGACGCCCTCCATGCTGGAACCACGACCCGTATCGCAGGTCTCGGAGGCGACAGAGATCTTCGACACCGATTTCGAGGACGAGAGCGATTATGGGGGAACTTCCGCGAAAGGCAGCTTCGAATCGGTAAGTCTTAGCGACTCTTGGCTGTGGAGGATGGTAGCTCTGACACCTCCGCAGTACGATAGCAGACGGAGAAGTCAGACAACGATATCTTCCTACGATGAAGCACGCACGCCGAGCCCAAGGACGAGCACGCAAAGTCGGCCTCCTCTCGACCTGCGCATCGAACCTGTGCAGGGACCGAGAGGACCACATCTGTTTCGATCGTCCCAGGTTTCGGCAGAGTTCGACTTCGAGCATGCATTGCAAATGTCGCCACTCCTGCCAAAGGACATGTCGTTACAGCCGTCGCGTACTGCAACCGCCTTTTCCGAGGACACGGTAATGCAATCACATGACTTGGCCTTCTCACTGGATTCGACCTTGCGAGATGCCCACGATGACCCCCATGCCAGGATTCGATCGTGGTCCACGCAGGATGTCGTCAACTGGATGTATGTCACTGAACTTGATCCTACGGTCATCGAATGCTTCTACATCCACGACATCGATGGATCTATCCTTCTCGACTTGCAGTTCGAAGACTTGAAGGAACTTGACATTCCCTCTTTTGGCAAAAGACATCAGCTGTGGAATGCCATCTGCGTGTTGAAGGGAGAAGAAGGCCATCCTAGCCCTCAGCCCACCCCATTCCAGGACATCAGCAGACCTTGCACCTCACAAAGCAGGCGATCCCCCAGTCGAGGTCGCGATTTGTCGTCGCAAGACGATGGCGGTCATTCACCAACTCAGCATCGCGGCAAGAGCAAACGTCGCGGCCGAAAGGCCCCAAAGAACAACGACCTCATCACCCCTGCCGAGTCTGTATCGATTGTCGCCATCGAGCAACTCCTTCCCAAGCCTCACAAATGTGCCAAGGGTGAGAGATGCGCCAAGTGGCGAAAGCAGCAACGAGAGCTCGATCAGCTCAAGAACGAGCATGGCATTGGTCGATTCCCAATCAGCCCTACGAAAGGCGGCCACATCTTCGTTGCCGGCAACCCTGGAAACGCGAGCACTGCTGAGAACATGATTCCCAACGTGAGACCTCAACCACAGTCGCAGCTAAAAGGCAACCTCAGGCTCGAAGACCCCTTCCGCCCCGTATCTGACGCTGGTATGGAGTCCGCAGGCTTCCCTTCAGTGGTTGCTTCATCAGATCTCCTCGGTCCAGGTCAGCTTCCCGAATTTGCCCTTCACGAAGACGTACTCAGTCACTTGGGCTCCCGGGACCCGCAGGACAACGTCAAGCAGTTTCTGCAATTCCAGCACGTCCAAAGCCCCGTCGCTGAGAATGCCCCACCCTCGCCACCCTATGAAATGTTCCCTTCCAAATCTTTCACACCTTATCCAGCCGCTGTGTCTCAGCAAGAACATCAGACACCTGCTATTGCACAGCCGCCGCCGCGACAAGCATACACACCCGGCCCACGAGGACAACTGAATCAGCTGCCCAGGCTTGAAATCCCGCGATCACAGTCTGCTGGGCCTCAGCTCTCGCATTCCGCCATTACTTCTCCACAGACGGCGGGTCCTACTGCCACCCCGGGCATGTATGTCTGCCGCAGCGCAACCGCATCTCCAGCCAACATCTGCAGATCCGCAACAGTCTCACCAGGAGTCAGAGCCGAGCAGATTTACCGCCTGGGAACACCGGCCTCGGTTGTTGATGTGCCAGCAATGCAAGTTGGACCTCCTACGGCCCCTCTGTCTCGAGACACTTCTCAGTCTGTTCCCCCGAATATGCAGTACCGTCCACAAGCCCCGCTGTCGCGATCGAAGTCTCGAACAGATCCTTCGCACTGGCGCCGACCGTCCATGGCCCTACCCGTCGTCCAAGAAGGCGAGGTCCTTTCACCCTCGTCAAACGGAGAGTCCCGTCCCTCTATCTCAACCAATGCCTCGTCCAGATCAGTCCCCACACGTACCTCATCCGTTCGTGACCCAGCAAAGCACTCCCCTGTGACCCGCGACTTCGGTTACGGACCAGATTGCTCTCACTCTGGCTGGATGCGCAAGCGAAAGACGAAGATGCTGCGCCACGAATGGACCGACTCTCACTTCCGTCTCAAGGGCACTCAACTCACCCAGCATGCTTCGGCCCGCCTTTCAGCTGAGGTCAAGGACAGCATCAACGTTGACGACTACGCCGTGGCCTGCAGCAGCGTGTCCTCAAACCACAAGCTCTCTAGCGCATTCAAATCGCTCGCCATCTCCAAGGGTGCAGAGAGCCGCAAAGAACTGCAAGATGCTACCGCTTTCGCCTTCCAGCTCGTGCCAAGCGCCAAAGAGGGTGAGAGGAGAGCCGAGGGCAAGACCCATCACTTCGCCGTCAAGACTAAGGATGATCGCATCGACTGGATGAGAGAATTGATGCTCGCCAAGGCACGAGAGCAAAAGGGAAAGGGGTACGATGTGGAGGTCAACGGCAAGGAGGTGTGATGAGGCGACTCTGGACTTGGCCGTTACTGGCACGACAACATGCAATTTCATTTTTTTCGCTTTACTTCGGACACTAGCGAGAGAGTTTTGGGCGTTTCTTCCATTCTCACGTCCGGTGATCGGCTGCCCTCAACAACGAGGTCTGACCCCAACACCGGAACCTTTCATGAACACACGACGCCGCTTGACAACATCACCACTCCGGCGGCTTTATCATTCTTACTTGATGGCATTATCTTCTTCGAGCATCATAATATTGGATACCCTCTCTTCTTTTTCTACATCAGCAACGAGCGATACGACACACAACACAAAACAACAACACACATTTGATCACGACACGACACGAGCGAGCATGATTCTTTCGGGCATTTGATATCCATGAATATGAGAGAGACAAGACAAAATGGGGTCATTTCAATGACGGTGGAGGACAGACTGTTTGGCCTCGGGGCCGCAATTCTTTTCGGTTCAAGTAGCAAGCGACCATATGAGCGCTTACAAGTAGATAGCTTATACTCTTTTCTACCCGAGCGTTTCACTCATTCACTCGATAGGAGGGAACGGGAAAGGAAAAGTAAATTCAAGAAACTTCTTTTTCATGATGAATCGAGCCGCCTTTGACAGTGTGAATGAAGATCTCTCGTCTATTTCATCACGATGCGGAATGTTCATCACACAACATCATCTACGTAGCGTCTTTGCGTGGACTGACCGAGAACGGAAAGCGAGCGAAGGATCGCATTGTCTTAAGCGCCCATCAAAGACTGCAACTATACTCTTCACTGATTCTCAAACTTCATCGCCTCGTCAACGAACTTTGCGACGAGTGCCACTCCATGTAAGCGCCCACTTTGCAGATCTGACACGAGAAACCTGCTATGATGGCGCGGTTGCCCATGGACGCAGTAGAGTGACCCATTCATTTTCCAACGTTGATATAGACTCCTCCCAACGACCAAAGACGTGTTAAACGCTAGGAGAATTAAGAACACTACAGTAATAGTCGGCCAGGCATGCGCGTGGTCGTAATATCTACAAGGCAAGACAGAACAACAGCAGAATGTTCCTGCAGCTTCTCTTGCGTTTTTCCATGCAGCGTTCTATGCTGAAGCGCCGAAGAGAAGGACAGAAGCGGACAGAGTGCATTAGTGTAAGAAGCAGGAGGGACAGACGTTGCATAAGTTTGAAAGGTTATTGGGATACACTTTTTGAGAGGTGCATGAAGTGAACGGTCGAGATGTTTGTTTGGGCGCTTAGAAGAGTCGAAGGACGTTTGCTGTATCATGACGCTCAGTAGTGTTGAGGACGAGAGTGATAAATTATGCGCATCAGCATAAAAGTACGGTGAAACTAGTCTCTGCTCGCGACATCGGATCCCCGAAAGCTCAGATGACAGAATTTCCTCTTTCTCTCCACGTCCTTCCTCGGATAGCAAGCGATGTTGCCGATCCTTTTGGTTGAATTCTTCATCATCATCGAAGGAATAACAAACAATCGTCATCGTACATTGACAACCCTGCGTATACAGATAAAAGAATCCTTGTCGTTGTCGAGAACAACAACAACGAAAGAGAGCAGTCAAGCACACACTCCACACTTCTATTGGCGAATCAAGCTAAGATTGATCGTGGGGTGGGAGTCGCATGTTGTTGTGGCGAAGCAGAGCTCCAAGCAGACCCTGACAGCCAGTAAAAGCGCCAAGACAGCTTCATGTTGAGCAAAGCTCGAGCTCGCCTCACGAACCAAAACCATGCAAGCGCCTTTTTCCACATGCATGCATGTCTGCGCGTGCACTTGTGTGTTTGGAAGGAGAAACAAGCAATTCTCGGTTCGCTCTACCTTGCTTTGTTCCGTGCCGGTATAAGCGCCCGTTTCCGGGACGGTTGGCTGACAGGTCGAGTTGAATGTGACCTATGATGGATCAGATAAAGCTCCGTGAGAGCTGTTTCGCTGTAGGGAATGAGGCTGAACTCTCTTGGTTCTATTTAGGACGCAGGGTAGGAGCTCGCCGTCGATGGTCTTTTGAGGGTTAATTTGGGAGCTTCGGTATGTAGGAATGTCCGTCAATTCTTTGATCAGGGATCGTGGTGATAGGAGTGCCGGAGACGAGAGGGATGGACGCCTCGTTGTGATGAGCTCGCAGGAGGTGTCGGTCATGTGAGATGGTCTGGCCCTCGCTCTCTGGATATTCATTTCCGTTGGGGGTGACCCATGGTATCCTATTTAGGGTCGGGAGGTCTCCTTGCTTCTTGGTTCGATGGACGGGTGCGGTCGATGGCGAATCTGGAATCTTGTGGTTATCCAATGCAGATGCTTCTGCCATGCAACGGATGCGAGATGTCGCGTGGAGATAGTCCGCCACTATCGAACGCGTGTGCTCTCGTGTATGCAGTTGATGAGACTGCTCCAGATGCACCTCGTTCACTGCACCGCACAAGTAACAGAATCCAGTCGTACCTTAACTTGTTTGTTCCCTTCGGAGATGTTGCTGAACGAGGCTCGGGAGAAGATCGAGGATCTCGATGGTCGGTCTGGACGTAGAGCTTAGCGCACTCAGTGTGCTACTTTGTGGCTGTATTGCTTCTCGAGTGAGGTCCAGGCTCGAAACCCCACCGCACCATCAAGCCATCAATATTCCTTGGGTATCATTCTTTTCTCCATCCAGTCCATACATCTCTTCAGTCGCTGCAGAGCGCCATTCTGTGACTGCTTTCCACAACCTCAGAACGCGATCTTCCTCTTCCTTCCAGTATACTTCGAGCTGCTCTTCACCACTTTCCCCTTCGCTTCCATCTGCGCCTTCTTCCTCATAATCCAGCTCTTGCTGCCCTTGACTTCCTTTCCCCTCTTCATCTGACTCTTCTTCTCCCTCTCCAGCACGTCGACGCCGTCCATGCCCTGCACAGCGCCTCTGACATCTCCTCCACCTACTGTCAGCACCAAGTAGTACTTGACATTCTTCGACTCAGGGTCGTCTTCCAAGATACCTGCTCCAAAACCCGCCTTGATCGCCGCATTGGATATCAATGACTTTTGTAATTGGTTTTTCGGGTAAAACTGGCACACCGCTTTCCCACCCCTCTTCAGTGAGGCATATAGCCCATCAAAAAACCTCTTCAATCTCCCTTCAGGGCTCACGTCGGATGTCTCTGCATTGCATAGCCATTGAATCGCTGAAATGCTGATTGCAGCGTCGAATGTTCCTGCTCGGAATGGCACTCCTTGCCCAATGTCTGCGAGGAACATGTCGCCTTCTGTGTCTCGCTCCAAAGCCTGTGCAAGCATTGAGGAGGAAATGTCCATTCCCACCCATGTGTGCCCATCTTCGGAGAGAATTTCTCCAGACAGTCCGGACCCACAGCCAACGTCGAGAATGAAAGAAGGTTCGTCCAGATCTAGAAGTTCGAGGGCGCGGTTGGTCATGGACGCTTGAATGTTTTTTATACGGGACGAGGTCGTGTATTTGCGGGATTCGGTGTCATTGTAGAAGATATCCGGCGGGAGGAGATCTTCGGGGCGAGACATGGCGGCTGCTTGAGGAGTGTCGTGTGCTTGCAACGGCAGGCAGAGGTGAAGGAATAATCCTGGGAATATTTGGCTGTGCTTTCGGTCGGCTATCGATAGATCGACGCGACACGTGCCGCAGAGCCGCATCGGCAAGCATATCCGGGGTATCCCATCTACGTATTGCGTTCCATCACACCATCAACCCTCACTTTTGCATTTCTCCACAGTATGCTGCGATAATCATGTGGATTTTACCTCTCCTCGTACGTTGTGTCTCTTCTTCACTTGTTCATCGTATCTAATGTCTAGCAACAGGGCTACTGCGGCCTGATCCTCGGCTTCCTCTTCCTTACTCTTGCCATCGCATCCGGCCTCTACTACCTCTCCGAGCTTGTCGAAGAACACACCGTCCTGTCGAAAAAGCTTCTATACCGCCTCATCTACTTCATCATCGCGACCCAAATCCTTCTCGGAGCCGTCGACAGTTTTCCTTGGACACTATCCGCCTTCTCCATCGCAAGCCACGTAATCTACAGCCTCAACCTCCGGCGCTTCCCCGTCGTCAAACTTACCGATCCCGTCTTCCTCGCAAGCTGCGTCCTAGTTCTTTTCAACCACTACCTTTGGTTCAAACACTTCAGCGCGCACAGTCCGACGACGAGTAACTCGGGAAGATACAGCTACCTGGAACCCAAGGACGTCCCGACCTTCACCGAGATCGCATCGTTCTTCGGTCTCAATGTCTGGCTAGTTCCGTTTGCGTTGTTCGTCTCGCTTTCTGCGGGTGAGAATGTCCTACCGAGCATGGGAAGCGAATACGCGACTGGAGCAGGAAGCAGTTTTATCACACCAGGACAGACGCCGAATCTGAATGCGGGAATGGGAAGCTCGAGTTACATGGATGTGAACAGCTCGCAAGGAAGGGAAGAATTTAGGGGGAGGACGAGACATAAGAGAAGTAATACCCAGACGGGCATGGCCAAGGCTGCTGTTAATGGTGTGCGGGAATGGGTTGGTGAGACGGGAGAATTGATGGGATTCTGGAAAGGAGATAGGACGAGGCCTTTGTGATATGCCTAGGGGTCGGGCAAGATGTAATGATATATGGAAGCCGCAAGGAGATACTTCCGCAGGAACGGAATGAGAATGTCCACCAGTGACGACTATGCAGGTTCATGTCAGTGGAGTTTACTTCGCATGTCATAATCCCATATGCTGACTTTCCGCTCAAGTTTTGACCCAAGCGTTCTGTTCTGGCGAAGGTCACCAAGCGCTACAACGGTACCACGCTGTTTCGTCGCGCAGGTCACCCAATACGAAGCTGTTGCCCACAACGCAGCTCAAAACCTGACTTTCTTCCCACTCGACCAGTCATCCATTTTGTATTCGACTTTAACACCCTTCTTTCGTGCTTGATCAATCGCGTCACGATGTCCGATCTTCTGACAATTGTTCAGCACCATCTCAGTGAACTGTTCCATCCTTAATAGATCTCCTACGCCAGCGCCTGTGATGAGAGAGCCGCTCACATCCAGCGAGCGTAACTTTGGCAGCCCTTTGACGATCGCAAGGATTATCTCATCTGTAAGACCCATCGAATCGCGCAGCGACAGAGACTCAAGTTCTCGTAGTCTTGGGGGTATTACAAGTGTTTTCGTCAGCTGAACGGACGTTTGCTCCAGTGCCAAGGACCGCAATCTGGACGAGGTCGCAGATCCAGTATTAGTGTCATTGTCCAATGATCTGGATTCGAAAGCCTCCAGGAAGTTCTCGAGGGGGGTCGATGGTAGTCGTAAATAGACATGCTCAAGGGCGTGGAGATTCCATAGCGAAAGAAACCCATTCTCATATCCATCTACATCAGGTCTTGCGATGTAGTCTGTGAGATAAGGCAAGAAATGCCCGACTGATACCAGTCGAAGCGTCTTCACTGTAGCAGGCAGTTTGGCGAAGTGTATTGATCGGATGCGCATCTGCAGGTCAACGGTCTCCAGCTTCAACGTTCGCAGATCCAAAGTGACGGGAGAATCGCCAACTTCGTGATCATAATGGTCCAAGTTCGTCAGTGTGAGAGAGACAAGGTGGGGAGACCGTTCCAGGAACTGCTTAAGATAGAGGTTGAGATTGAAGATTTGGTCGGCGGTCAAACTGAGAGTTACCAGGCTCGGAAAGGCTGCATCACTCCATCCCTGGGCAAATGATAGAGTCTTCATATGCGCACAGTGTAAGACTTCTAGAGTGCTCGAACAAGCAGTGGCTGCCTCTCGCAAGGTGGTCTGGCTCAGCTCTGTGCCCTTCAGGATTTTGAGTTCTCTCAATTTGAGCTTGGCTTTGGCATTTTTTATGACTTCCACAAGGTTGTTGCCTTGCAAGCCAGTCTGCACCAGGGTCAGGCTCTCTAAAGGGCAATGACGAAGCAGCGCTGCAAGGACTTTGTCAAAGTCGAACAGTTTGTTCAGCGTTGCGGATCTGATCTTCTGTTTCCCACTGTTGATCGCAGTGCTTACGAAACTTGTCTTGACCTTTACTCGCGCCGCTCCCAGATCTAGATGTGTCCAGAGATTTGGCTCCGACCGCACAAACTTCTGCCAGCCTTTGCTCACCCTGCATATGGCAATACGCTCGCGAAAAGTGCAATACTCTAGGACAGATATCGCCAGTTCGCGCGGGAGTACTGTCAGCGGATCGACACTGTTGGTCGGCGCTAGCTTTCCCAAAAGATCATCGTGAAGCTTCTTGAGTTGCTCGTAGCCAAGTCCAACGTGCTTGACATGTTTCAACCCGTAGGCGTAAATATCGAGGGCGGCTTTCGACTTTTCCATCTTCGTAAGAATCCGGCCCGCTCGCAGATACCCAGTCGGGTCGACATCACTGATCCTGATGGTGGCCTTCGCATCTTGAAGTGCTTTCTTGAAATCGTTTAACTTCTCGTAAGTGGCAGCGCGATTGTCGTAGAGCTGGACTGTCTGCTGTCGGCCAAGAGCACGATTGAAGTACCCGAGCGCTTTGGCGTGATCGCCGCGCTTGTATGCCTGGCGGCCTTGACTTTGCAGGTCAGTCGCAGACATTGTGTCTCCTGAAGCCGCGTCACCGATGCATGGTTTAGTGATGTTCGCGTTGCAAATGGCAGGAGGAGGCACCGGAAGACGCGTTCGCGTATTGGAGCCACAGCCACAGCCACAGCCACAGCCACAGCCACAGGTCCAGGGCCTGAGGCAACTATGACGATCGGCCAGTCTTGGCGCTTCGCGCTCGTGCGGATTGTTTGAAACATCATTCATCGCGCTATCATATGGCAAACTCGACACCACGACTGTGGAGGCGAGCAAGGTGAATACTCATACCGCGACTATCCATTGCATATGCGTTACAAAACAACGACGCTGAACGCTGAACGCTTCAAAGACACATCTGCTGGACCTTATCTCAGTGATCAAGCTGCCTGACTTTCTGTGGATGGACGCCGACTCTCCAGCGATGACCGCCTACTCTCCAGGGACGACCGCCGTGTGAATGATGCCGATGATCCTCCTCGGTCGAAGTCTTGGAAAGGAATATCAACGGGCTCGTTCTCATCCCGAAGGCACAGTTGATGCACTTCGCTGGTTCCGACCTCCCCATACGTAGTCAAGTCTGGGCTTATGTCGACTTGATCATATTGCTTGAGCAGCTTTCTGACCTTCCCAGTGGCCGACTCGCGCTTCTCAGGTGTGCTCAAAAGTCGGTCGAGCACCCACTTCGGCTGGAGTGCAATAAGCGGTACTGGAGCGTGTCTTGACCACCTTTTCTGATGCGCAGGAGTCAATGCGACAGGGAACAAAGGCGTGCCATCAAAGCAATAAGTCCACTTCTCATTTTGTGTATCCTGCGGAAATTCCTTGGGCCATGGTTTGGAGTCCCAAATGCGCAGACCGCGAAGCATCTCCCAGAAGCCATGGTTGTATTCATCGACACATTTGGGCTCGCCTTCTGTCGGAGCTGCCATGATGACAAGACTCGTATTATCGCCCAGCGATTTTGACATTCTCAAATATGCTCGAAGTGCTGGAGCTACAATGCGAACATTGACTGGCTCTGAAGGGTCGTCTGACTCCAGGAACACATACCTGTGGTCCCCGGATCGATATCCCATAGTTGCGTACACGCAGGGGAACGTTTTCAGTCCAGCACCCTTTGCGAGAATGGTCGTCTTGAATTCTTCATACGCAATTCGCTGCCACGCATTCATATCGAATTCCGACTCGACCTGCTCTTTCGTATAGAGACAGCCGGTCTCTATCTCAGCACAATCAGTGTCATCTCCTCCAATTCCGTCGTCGTCGCCATCGTGTTGGCCACCAAAGGCGCCGATGACGCTCTGGATGCGCCGATTGAGATCTCTGGACAAATTCTGTCGAGCTTTGCGCGGTTTCGGTGCTACCAGCGTGGGCAGGTACAGCCCGAGGAAGAATATTATAACGTTGAGAGCTAACTGCATGGTCGCGCAGATGAAGATGAACTGGAGCACCACGAATGGCTGTTTCAATGTGCATAGCCAATGGCACACTTACTTTTAAACCATATGTAAGCTGGGTCATGACGAATAATTGTGTCGCCACGTGTAGCTTCAGAGCCGCAAAAGGGCATACCACCTGCACCATACGCAAAAGCGGCTCATCGATTGTTCGCATGCTTTGTTGCACCAATACCGCGTCTCAAACGTCAGGCAGTAGCGTTGTGCTAGCGTGATTGCATCGGAAGATATGCCGAGTTAAATCATGACGTACATCTTCACATACAAGCATACACGTTCAGCAATGAGGCTGAGCGGTCCCAGGTCTGATCTGAACCAATGATGCATTGTTGACATCCCGACTTTGCAGTGTGCGCTGTGACGCCATTATTTGAGTTCTTGGAACAAAGCAATCGGACTGCGGAGAAAGATTCACGACACACACACACAAGCGTACGTTGAATCAGATCGGTACAACTTTAATTTATCAGCAGCACATACAGACACGCAGCTCGCGGGCAAGATATCACGCACACTTTGTCGCGAGACCTCCGCCAGAAGCATTTCTACCAGCCGCATTGCCAAATGTCAGACGCCACGGAGATTCCTCCTCGCAGTGGGACTGCTTTTACACTGAACAAAGGGCAGCGCTTGACAGTCATCGATCCTAAAGGCGTCCAAGTCAGCGACCTTATTGCGTGGAACAGGCACGATCCCGATGAAGTCATCTCAAATGGCAGGACACTGGACTATGCGAGCAAAATCTATTTGACCACAGGAGATCCGCTCTACTCGAATCGAAGCAGCATTATGCTGGAAATCGTCGAGGATACATGTGGCCGCCACGATTTTCTTTTGACGCCTTGCTCGAAAGACACTTTCAGAATCATTTACGGTGACAAAGAGCCCCACCGAGGATGCTTCGGGAACATCGCGGAAGCTATAAAGCCATATGGCATCACGGAAGACCGGATTCCCTGCGCGTTCAACTGTTTCATGAATGTGCCAATAGATGGAGAGACGGGAGAGATCAAAGTCTTGCCTCCGACCTCGAAAGCTGGTGATCACATCGATTTTGTGGCGAGTATGGACCTCATTATCGCGATGACTGCATGCAGTGCTTTGCAATCCAATGGCGGGAGTTTCAAGCCGATACAATATCGCATCAGCGATGGAGAATAGCACTCTATGATGCAGTGGCATTGGTCTTGTGGGCATGTGGCATTCGAAGAACCAGTAGAAGAATAATAACGACGACGCAAACGGCACAACTCATCAAGCAATCCTCGCAACAAAACCCTTTCAGACACTAGGATCCATGACTTCCAGGAAGGGTGAAGTACGCGTAGCTCTCCAATTTAGAGTTTCTGGCTGGGGATGAGATCTGCTTAGCAGACGCCATTCTCCACATTGCGGCTCGAGCCAAACGAACAGCGATCTTTGCATCTCTACGATCTTGCATCTGCATTCCAATGATCATGCCATTCTGCATCAGCGACGAACAAGTCCGAGTTACTCAGCTTCAACACGCCGCGATACCCTTCGCCATGGAATGTGCTGTCTCACTCGAGGGACAAGGAAGAGCACACAAAGAGCAACATGACAGCGTCATGCAAGTACCTTTTCTTTTGAATCCGTATTCAAGCGGCTGAGAAGGTACCGCTCATCAATGCAACGCTTAGCCGTTTTTGCGCCCCATACCATACTTGTTTCATCCTCTCCCACACACAAGCTCTCATTAGAACAAAGTCAATCTCATCAAGCAACGCGATACACCTCCGACCCTTAGATCGCAGGCCTCACGCCTCCGAGGTTGCAGCCATGACGCCGTCATCGTTAGGTGTGACAAACAGCTGCTTTGAACTTTCGCGCGGCTCGGCGGCACGTTCTTACATGCCTTTAGAGGCGCTCACAGAGATCTGGTGAGCGAAGGGTCCCGCTGGTTGCAATCAGTCCCTTGCTTCGCGACCGCCGCAATATTCGTTTTCTCGCTTTTCTCCAAACATCAGTGGTTGCCTCTTGGTGCTCCAGCCTGCTCCAGCCCTTACCATTTTCGGAAGGAAGGAATTGTAAATCTGTGCGACTACATCCTCCTCCAACTCGAGGCCACCCGCTCGGATGAGCTCCGTCGACTCCTCTGCAGGCGTACTGAAGGACAAAGATGGCGCACTCGCAAAACATGGAGTCCACCTCAAGGACAACGAGATTCGCTGGAACAAGGATGCAGAAGGCCATCCGCGGAATTGGAAACCATTTACGAAATGGTATACTACCATCGTGATTTGTTGGCTTGAGCTGTATATGACAGGAATCAGCTCGGCAGGTGTACGTCTCCATCACTCGCCATATGTGCGCTCCCGGTCATGGCTGACACATACTCACAGACAGGTGCTGCAGATATTGCGCGAGAAGAGTTCCACATGAGCAGAACACTGGCGTACTTCGCCTTCGTCACCATCTATCTCCTCGGCCAGACCATCGGCGGCATCTTTTTGGCCCCAGTTTCTGAGACCTTCGGGCGAAGAACTCTGTACATCGCGGCGACCGTAATGTTTTGCATCTTCTCAGTCATTACCGCAGCCGTGCCCTCAGTCGCCGGAGTGTATGTCGGACGCTGGTTCCAAGGCATCGCCGCAGCCATCCCCGCCACAGTCGCATTCGGGAATTTTCAGGATATGTTCGATGCGCGAGCCAGAATATCAGTAGTGTTCCTCTACACCTGGGCTGGCTTCGTCGGTCTCGCCATGGGACCAGTGTATTCAGCTTACATCACCGAGCGTTGTGGTTGGCGATGGGTCTTCTACATTTCGACAATAGTCTCTGCTATATCAGCAGCGCTGTCTTTCGGCGTAAAGGAGAGCAAAGCTGATTTGTTGTTACAAAAGAAAGTCAAAGACATTCAGAGGGACACTGGAAGAACGGATCTCTACGCGCCATCGACAGCACAGGGCTTCTCATTCAAGACCTTTGCGAGGGAGTCGCTTTTTCGGCCGCTGGTATTCCTCACACTCGAGCCGATCGTCCTTTTTTGCGCAGCACTGTGCGCGATAGCATTCGGTCTGCTGTATGGTCTCACAGCAGGCTTAACAGTAGCATACACGAATCCTCCTTTCGACGCCACGTTCAACGAGGTATCTTCGTCGCTGTCGTTCGTCGCAATTCTGATCGGCATCATTCTCGACATTGTACCACGCTTTTACGACGACCATATCTACAAGAAATGTCATCGGAATAGAACCCGAATTGTTCCGGAAACCAAGATCAGGTCCTTTGCAGTCGCCTGCCCAGTCTTCGCGATCGGCTTATGGATCTTCGGCTGGACTGTACCTCCGCGAGTACCCGACGTCCCCTGGCCGGTATCAATGATCGGTCTTGTGTGCATCGGCTTCGCCAGTACAGATTTCTCATACGTCCTTTTCGGCTATGTCACGGATTCCTATGGCGACTATGCTGCGAGCGCAGTCTCTGCTCTCAGTACCACTCGAACTATAGCCGCCGCCGTTTTCCCGCTGTTCGCACATCAGATGTTTGCTGGACTCGGAACAAATATCGCCGTTACGATCCTGGCTGCGGTGGCGACCTTGTTTGCGTTCACACCTGTTTTGTTCCTGAAATATGGCAGGATGCTGCGACATAAAAGCAAATCCGCCTTGGATGACCAGGATTGCTTGCTCGAGGAGAATCAACATCTTGATGAGAATGAGAAACGTGGCAGCGAAACGAGTGAAGACAGCAAGGCAGCTGCATAATCTCGCCAATCCATATCTCTTTGACGAATAGATCGCGATGTATTGTATAATCCATTCGAGGGGCCATTCGGGTCGCTTGCTCCAGTCTTCAGATTCCTTCATTGTCTCGCAGCCATGAAACTCATGTAAATCCCCCAAAGAAGGCCAACAGCGCTCAAGAACACGATGCGTTTCTCCACTGGTATGAGCGTGAAGTTAACAACCGACGCTAAGGGCCAGATCTTGTAAGATGCAAAAATGATTGGAAACGTTTCCTGTGCTAAAGTGTTACAGTGTCGAAGGATTCTCAAAGGCGAAGACATGGACCAGCTTTCGGAGAACAGGGACTTACTGTGCGGATAGCTGTGCCAATCTGTGCTATTGTCCGACCTTTCAGAAGGCCCATGACAATAAGAAAGGCAACGGTATTGAGCAGAGCACCCATGGTGATGCAGTCAATGAACCATTTAATAGCCGTGTTCTTCCAATTGAGCTTTGGTGAGACATTGCTGTCGACGTCTGTCTCCGATGCGGTACCGGGCATTTTATCAAGCTCTATGCCATCCTCATGTTGAGGTAAGACATCATACTTCTCGGAGGGAAGCTTCCGAGCAGGGAAACTTCGCTCGAGAAAATGCTGCCAGTAGAAATTCGGCGGTGAGAGTAGGAGGTTGCAAATTGTGAACTGCAGGAGCTCGGGAAAGGATAGGAATGAATGCTGAATTTTACATGTTAGCTGGCCAATCTGTAATTTTCCATGTCTGGAGAAAGCATACCTCCTCGCCATCACGATGTTCGACTTGTTGTGCCAGGACATTGGATGCAGCAGCAAGAGCAGTTGCGATCAGTGTCGCGCTGACCACTGGAGGAAGCATATCTGCCGGATTTCTCTGGATGCAGAAAACCAGAGACGAATGCACGCAAAAGGTAAGGAGGTAATGCGGGATGTTTTCTCATTCAGGGACAGTTGTCGCAAGGTGAGACCAGCATCAGGGATGTTCGCCAAGCTTGACATCAGTTCCACGGCGCCGTTCATATTCCTTGGGCCACCTCATCGGCATCAATTCTCATCTCGGCAGTCGTATGAGTACTGCTAATTGCAGTACAGGCTGTCGGTAATCGTACGGGCTGACTTGCAATGGAGGCTGTGCGCTGTCGGCTAGGACAACGCGGGAGCCGCGTTGGCAGCTGCTGTACGCGTAAGTGTCATATCACGACCAATAACTCACCTCGATGAATGATCCGCAGGTCCCTTAGTTGATACCACCTCGACTGAGCATAGCAATATATTTTCCTGTCGAAGTGCTCTCCCAGTATATTTCCCTGTCACATCCGAAGCTGGCCATCCCGACGCACCGCCTGTTTCAATATATCTGATGCGACATCTGAAAGAGACCATCAAGACATATCAAGCAACAGGTAAGTCCTATCAGAAGCTTCTTGACCGTGCTCTATTTGTGTACAACAGATCCTGGCTCTAGAGAGTAACGCCACGTGCGTTCCGCGCGACCTCAAAATGTCGGAGTCGGCGAAAGGAAACAGCGACTTTGACGCGATGTCCCAGCCACAACCTTGCAAGAACACAACCCCGGCTTCGCTACCTTCCGGAAGCCTAGCACAAACCTCAGCTGCTCTGGGAGGTATGGCATCCACTGAAAACATGCGGCCATCGAACTGCCATCGACAGTCTCAAGATTGACGGCCATGGTCTTCCACGAGTTTCCCGCTGTCGATTTCTGAACACAGATCATTCACTTGTGCTCACAGATCGCCTCTATGCTTCGCCAATGGACATTCGAGACCATCAGAGCTCGTATATCCACCAGTGCGATCCCCGCGGGGTCGCTTAAGTAAGAACAACAATAAGCGAACAAGCGCAAGACGTTCACAATCTACCTCCTAGCGAGAATTGCTTTGAAATCCTTACACGTGGACTTGCTCGGAGGAATCCCCAGTGCAAGCGTCAACATGTAATAGTGGACCAGCGTCCGTTGCTCCAGACGACGGAGACCCAGCCAGAGTAATCCATTCGTTCTCTACATCGTCGCGTCAGTCGACACCGATAAGCGTTCCAGGAGCAGATTAACATGGAAATACCACGTACACCACGAGTAAGCATGACTGTTGACATTCTGACAAGCCCTCCAAAATCGCTGTGGATGCATTGCAAACTATCAGATCAATTCCTAGTGCTTCTAGATGGGAACTGAACGAGGGCGCTAGTTGTGCAAGCTTGTGCAGGGTCCGCAGAAACTGAGCACCGACACCGACACGCGATATGCACGTGGTGCATGGCATATTCTGGGGTCGATTGGTTACTCTAGCAGGTCCGGGTATGCAATGAGACCACAGGATCGGCGTCGCTGGCTGGGCTCCGACTCTGCTCCCCTGCGGAGTACAAAGGCTTTGAGGAGACTGCATCCAGCAGTTTGGCGTGATGCGAAGGGATGCGGACACAGTAGTCTTCTGGAAGCCTATTCGAGCACAGATCAGTACAGCCTCGTGGAAAACTCACAGGCCTTGGAAAGGAAGGTTGTTGACTGAGGTGCTTGGCGACGAGGTATGTGAGTCCTGTGGCGTGCCTTTAGCATACGTCCGAAAGATGCCCATGGTAGGCACGGCGATGGCTTCCAAGAGGCCAGCAGAGCTGACCAAGGTGATCATCCAGTCGTCCGAGTAGGCGAGCCGGAGGCATGTCGACGCCGAGAGCGGACACCTTACCCACTACGAACGTCCAAGGCGTCGAACAGCAGACGAGCCACGAAGGCCATGATGCGAACGAACCTTCGCATGGCTCATTGCATTCCACCACGCCCAAGAGAGATCCCGAAAAGCCGCCGTCCACATACTCCTCCGATGGAAGCAACCACGACAAGCCGGAAGCACAACCCGCTGAACACACTGACACAGACCTCGAGACACAGCTTCCATCGAACGAAGATGGAGAAGAAACTGATGACCCCAACATCGTCTTCTGGGACTCTTTAACCGACCCCTCCAACCCCCAAAATTGGTCCCCAGCGAAGAAATGGTCACAAATCGCCCTCGTGTCCCTCATGTCCGTCCTCACACCGCTCGCATCATCCGGTTTCGCCCCCGGTGTACCGCAACTAATGCAAGAATTCGACTCCTCGTCCAAAACAATCGCCACATTCGTGGTCTCGGTCTACGTTCTAGGCTTCGCTTTCGGTCCGCTCATCGTGGCCCCATTGTCGGAACTATATGGTCGGCTTTGGGTGTATCATATTAGCAATATTGGATTTATTGCGTTCACGATCGCGTGTAGTCGGGCGCAGGGTGTGGGGGAGTTGTGTGTTTATAGGTTCTTTGAGGGAGTGTTTGGAGTTACGCCGATCACAATCGGAGGGGGAACGATTGCAGATCTGATAAAAGTTGAGGGCAGGGGAGCGGCAATGGCGATTTGGTCGTTGGGGCCTTTGGTGGGACCCGTCGCAGGTGAGTGAGCCATGGCGTTGAATCAGGACCTCATTTTGCTGACTGAGTGATGACAGGACCCGTCGCTGGTGGCTTCCTGTCGAATGCGAAGGGGTGGAGGTGGATGTTTGTAAGTGGCTCAATCTCAATACCAGACCTTGGCGTGCAGCTGGCTGATTGTTGCGGTAGTATGTAATCGCCATGGCGGCGGGAGCGATCGAGGTTCCAGCATTCTTGCTGATGAAAGAGACGTACGCTCCAACCCTCCTGAAACGAAAGACAAAACGTCTTCAAAAGGAAACCGGCAACCAGGACCTGAGATCGAAGCTGGACTTGGGCCAAACTCCGAAGGAAATGTTCCGCCTCGCGATCGTTCGACCGATGAAGCTGTTATGCCTTTCGCCGATTTGCACCCTGATGTGCGTCTACATGGCAATCATATATGGCTTCCTCTACCTTCTCTTTACGACCTTCACGTACGTCTTCACTAGCGACTATGGGTTCTCCTCTTCCATCGTAGGGCTCGTATACCTTGGACTGGGCGTAGGCAACTTCATCGGCCTTGCAGCACTCGGGTACTCGTCCGATCGGCTCATCAAATATTTCCGGGCGAAGAACAATGGCGTCATGAAGCCAGAATATCGACTTCCGCCGCTCATCATAGCTGCACCACTCATCGGGACCGGGCTACTCATCTATGGATTCACTGTCAAGTATCACGTGTTCTGGTTCTGGCCCATATTTGGCACTGCGTGGGTGGGTATCGGAATGATCATCGCATTCATGGCGGTTATGACTTACTTGGTTGACGTATACGGAGTCTATGCTGCGAGCGCAGTAGCAGCAAATACGATCCTGAGGTCAATCTTTGGAGGTGTGTTCCCGCTCTTTGCTTTGCAGATGTACCAAGGACTGGGACTTGACTGGGGAAATGCTCTGCTGGCATTCCTTGCATTTGGGATCAGCCCGATTCCGGTGCTGTTCTGGAGATATGGTGAAAGGATTCGGACAAATCCGAAGTTCCAGGTGAAATTGTGAGCATCGTACTCTGCTTGGTGGAATAGCTAACTTCCCAGCCTGAAGAAATTTCCTGGCTGCACAGCCCCCAGACAGTTGACCATGGAGTCTTTCCGCCGGACATTGGGGGCTCATTAGGACATAATGACTCTAGAATAGACATGCTGATACAGCGGCGCCCTATGGCGGCTGACGTTATTCCACTCGCACGACCAAATGCTGCTGTTGCTGTTGTGAGGCGACATCTGCCAAGTGTGAACAACTCGTGTCGCTCGTCTTGAGCGACTTCGATCACATCGGAGCGGCGAATGGATTTCAGGATCCGCGGAGTCACGTCGTCGTGCTCGTTCCACTTGCTGTGCTTTTTTAACGATCTCGTGATTGTCCGAGGTCTGCTCATTTCCTGCTCTTCTTCGACAATTTCTGATTTCGAATGGCAGTGTCGCCCATTGCTGTAACCCAATTAGTACAACATATACCGGACAAAATACACATGTTTTAATCTCACCCTTCCGCTTGCCACCATGTCCCTTCTTCTCGCCCTCCTCCTTCTTTGCCCTCTCCGCCTTCTCATCAATTTCCTGGATCCAATCCGCTTCGACCTCGCCGGGCTTCCTTCGGATCTGGCTACCATAGCCATACTTCGCCCTCCACTCTTTGCGATCCTCGTCGAACTCCATTTTCCCGTCCTTTCGCTTCGCCTTGATGCCCTTCTTCTCCGCAAATTTCTCCCATTTCGTCTTTTCCTTCTCTTTGGGCACAGGCTTCTCTCTGGGTAGCGGGAACTCCGGCGCAGGTAGTGAGATTTGTAGACTACCGTCGGTCTCGTTGCGGTTGATCGGTTGTGCGAGAAGTTGGTGTATGAGAGACTGCGCGCATTTTTGCGCAACGCTGGAGAGGATGGCTTCTTTTTCAGCAGGCGTGGCCGCCTCCTTCAGTGAGGGAAGTGGGTTGGGATCTTGGCACATCAAATTCCCCAGGTCGAACACGTACGGCTGTGACTGAGCATCATCGACCTCCATGGCGGCCATCGTGCGTTGTATCGTGCAAAGATGTTGTCGGGTGAACAAATTCGAGGTCCGCGACGAAAGTTCTCCAGCTTCGCAAAGTTGGAGCTTATCGCCTATCGCCGAATCCGCTAGCCGAAAGCACGGGCCCCGGCTCAAATGCGCCGCGTTCTTCGGACTCTGGCACGACACTTCCGTCTCACCTTTTGCAATGGACAACTTTCGCTCCTCATCTGTCTGCATCAGCGTATCGAGAACATCAATTGTCATACCATGTCAGACATCCCTAGGATTGGACATCGTGGAAGCCCCGGATCACCGAAATGTCAACAGACATGGAAGGGAGAACCTGGGCGCTGAAACATCGCACAGTTGCCTCATAGAGGCGACACCAATCCTGATTAGTAGAGCGCACTGATTGTTCCAGTTTCTACGCAACCCTGGAGCGCTATCTGGCGGCACTTCCATCCCATGTTGCCTCGTGAAAGTCGCTCATTCCGGATGCCCGGGTGAATGAGGGCAGAGTTGAATCGACAACGTTTAGTTGCTCAACTGGCACCCTTCACGTTAGCTGATCTTACCGCAGGTCTCATTCTTAAGTCTATATGCGGTTCGGCGCCACGTTCTCTCAGCTCTTGCACTTTTGTTCAACAATGGCTATTCTCCAGGTATGGGAGCAACGCATGGGAAATGCCTATTCTGACCTACCCCAGCACAACAACTCTGCTTGCGACGCCCTCTTTGGCGTGTTGGAACTGGCCGAAGCCATTTTCCTCGAACTATCACCCCAGCAAATCCTCGCCAATTTCCAACGCGTCTGCCGCAAGTGGAGGGACATAATTGCCGCTTCGATGCCCATTCAACAGGCTCTGTTCTTCCGACCCATAGGCAATCAAGGTCCACTTCAATTCGTGGAATCACCTGGCGAACAGTATGGTGGCAGCTGGGTATCCTCGCTAGGTAGTCGCTGTCTCTTTCCGATCCACGAACATGTTCTGGTGGGTCCCTTGCTGCTACTCGAGCGCAAGCCAGGTCGAGCGATTGACAGGCCGGAAGCATCTTGGAGGCAGCAGCTCCTAACACAGCCTCCAGTGCGAGCTGTGACGGTCAATGTTGGTTCGGGCAACGTCAAGGTGGATGGTGGTCTCGCTGGCGTAACAATGGGAAACATCTGGGATGCCACGCACTTATGTCCGCCTGGATCCTTGTCTATTGGCAACTGGTCTTCGTGGAAGGGCTATTCGAACGAATGGCGCAACAAGTCGACTTCGGATGCGCTCAAGGCGTTGAAGTCATTCAAGAAATGATGCGATCGATGGGTTTGGCTGCGCATAATCAGTGACTTCCCGACATCTGCTTGATGACCAGATACACGCACCACGAGGATACTACGAACATCTTCTCGCTGGCCCGCTTGCATTTTGGCTATACTGGCTCATCGTCTTGTGCTCAGTCGCACTGTTACCTCAACGAATGCGGTTCCCATTGCTAGCCAGGGCGAGCGCAACGCAGGAGTTTGCAGGCAAAAGAGCCCCAGTCGGAAGTGTATTGTCATTCTCTGCAATTGATGTCGAGACGCATCGAGATACATCAACAGTATGGCCCGACCTGCATACGCAAGCTCCGAAAGGCAAGCCACCACACCACGACCGGAGGTTTCCCGAATTCTCTCTCTCTGCGCCAAGCCTCGCCATCTGTCTTCCAGCTCCACGGCAAGTGAACTTAGAAAGGATCAGATCTGATAAGATAACGTAATGTAGTTGCCCGCACGCTTTCCAATGGTATACAAAACGCCTCTGTCGAGAGCTAGAACTGCGACTAACAAGTGCCTCGCTAACTTGGCTTCCTCATTGGCCATGCCGATACTCACAGCTTGCTGATCTGCTTGCCACCTACCTTTTCGAGCCGCGCGAGGCTTTTCCTTCGATGGGACGACACCTTAGTCTCAGCCACGCAGTATCACTGTTGGAATTGACTGTGAGCGCATATAACTTACGACAGCGCCACCCGTTCGAGCAACACAATCTCTTAGGCCACCAATCTCGGAACACCACATACAACGCAACCACAGCCAGCAAACTTGCACAGTACCATCGCGATGAATCTCCTCCACGCCATCCTGCTCGCAACAGCAACACTCGTCACAGCCTCGCCAGTCGCCGAAGCAGACGCCGTCCTCGACAAACGACAATGCTCGAACGATAATGCCTGGACCGCAAATGGCTGCTTCGCCCCACCTCAAGGACAGAGCGGACAAACGATTTGTCAAAACAACTGCCAGGCGAGCGAGCCATCTCAACCCGTTCGATGCTGTCAAGGCGTCAATGGCGTGTTCTTGCCTGTTCCGGGTTGTGCAGCACGACAAGGAATCTGCAGATGCAATTGCCGAGCACCGGCTTGAGTTATTGGAAGAGGGAACAGGTGAGTGTCATCCAAAATGAAACTATGCTATGCAGAAGCTGATTCGACAATCCAAGACCGCTGAATGAATGGAAGTCGAAAGTTCAGTGGTTGTGCACTGACCGAACGAAAGCTCCCCGTAACACAAATCACAAAAGAAACCAAGAATTCTCCACATCACAGCCTCACCTCGTCTCAATCTCCTCCCTCCCACCTCTTTCTCACCGCTTCCCCCTCACCTAACACTGACCACAGCCGGAAACTCCGTCGCCCTGACCAAAAAGATATTCTGCACCGGCAACCCCTTCTCCTCCACATCTCCCTTCAACTCCACATCAAACCTCTCGACCAACTGCGGCAAAGCCTTCAAAATGACCAAGCTAGCAATGTTTCTCCCAATACACGTCCGACTTCCCAATCCAAACGGGAAATAAGCCTCTTGCATTCTCGCTTTCGTAGTTTTGTCCGCATCCAACCAACGTTCCGGAATAAATTTTTCTGGTTCAGAGAAGAACTGCGGATCGTAGTGCATTGCCCAGGCGTTCATACTGACTGTTGCTCCCGAGGGGAAATGGTAATCGCAAATCGTAGCTCCACCTTGAGGTACAACACGCGGGAGACCGAAGCCTGTTTGCGGGAAGAGGCGGAGGGTTTCGTCGATGATGGCGTTGAGGTAAGGGAGAGATTGTGCAGTGCGGAAGCTGAGATCTTTGGCGGGGACGCCAGTGGAAGCGAGTTCGGAGCGGAGTTTGGCGAGAGTGTGAGGGTTGCGGTGTAGGTAGTAGAAGGCTTGGGTGAGAGTTGTGCTGGTTGTGTCAGAGCCCGCAGTGACGTTGGCGCCGAGGCCCATGGTGATGTGAGCGTCGCTGAAGTAGACGGGGTCTCGTTCGTTAGCGTCGAGGAATTTGTCGAGGATGCTGGTTGGGATGTCGGGATGGCGTTCCACGAGGGAAGGGTCTTCTGCTCGGTCTTTGCGGCGTTGGACTGTGGTGTCGGAGGTGAAATGGTCGAGGTACATCTTCCCAGTGCCTTTCGAGCTCAGTTGTCTTGCGATGAAGCGTTTGGCTGCGATGAAGGGTGCGTGGAAGTCCGGGTAGAAGCCCATTAATCCTCCGTATGTAAAAGCGGCGTAGACGGACTTGGAAAGGTTTCCAATGTCTTCGCCTTGATCCAGGAAGCCAAATCTCTTGCCATAGGTCACAATGCCGATTGAGTCGAAAGCCATGCATGTGATCTCCCATGCAAGATCGACTGTCCCCCCAGCACTTCGTTCCAATCTCTGCACGAGCAACTCCACACATTCCGCCACGCCCTTTTCATAAGCGAAGACCGAGCTCATGCTATACATGGCGCTAAACCTTTTCCTCAAATCGCCGTGGAACTTATTCGATCGCTCTTTGAACAGACTTGTCGTACCTGGAGGACTCCATGGTTCGTAGAATGATGACTTGTCAAACCCTCCATTCCATCCGTGTATTGGCTTGATCGCTTCCGGTGTTGCGAAGCTGTAATGTCCTGGACCGATCCGGACAATAGGACCATATCTGTTGTGCAGTACTCTGATATCTTCTTGCCAGTTGTTGCGATAGAAACGATAGAAGGTCTGAAGTGAGGTGACCCGCGCTAGTGGGGGCCCCGGAATACCTCTGAGTGGGTCCGTGAGGAGGATGTAAATCTGGTAACAGACATAGAAAGCGGCAGCCGCCACAGGCAGGTACTGGATCAATGCCATGTTTGATGTGTGTTTCGAAACTGGTTGAAGTGTTCTTTAGATTTTCTGATCATATATCGACATTGGCTAATTGTCATTCGGTTCTGTGCCTCTCACTAACGTTGCCAACTCATCACGCTGATAGTTCTGGTCCGCGGATGCCAGTGTGCATGCCTAGTCTTGTCACTATGCGGCATTTGTATGGCAATGGGGCAGCTCTCCACTAGCTTGTGTCCATGTCCAATGTCCATGTTGGTACACCTGCGCTACTGCATGTCTGCTGCATGGGCATTAACCGGAACCGATGGCGTGGGCCGGGCCAGGGCAGGATAGCTCATGCCCTGCGGCCTTTGCGCCAAGTGGTGACGAACGATAGCATGTAATGCTCTTGTGATTCGTTGTCGGCAGCATATCCCATACTTGTCGTGAGAATTGCCGGCCACGTCGAAAGCTAGATAGCGTTGGCCACCGCGGGAAAGCAAAGTAGAAGCTGGGATGCGCGCTGCGTACGCTGCCCAAGGCATCCGAGTGATTTTCGACAACCATTTCTCTGCCTGTTGTGGCATAGCTGAGGCACTCTTTCTCGAGAGACGCAGGACGCCTGCAATCAAGGAGGTGACGAAAGATCACAAACGATGGGGCTTCCAGGATTTCGTTTGGCTGCCTGCAATAGCTGCCACTTGTGGTCCAGTGGCAGCAACCCTTCGCCCAGACGAATGTGCATGGTATGTGGAGCTCATGAGACGCCGCTTACAAACGAAAAAGCAGCCAGAAGGTAGGTAGCGTCATCCGTGTTCACGTCCTCGGGTCCAAGCTTCAGTGCGACAGAAATGATCTCCAAGTCCTGCGCCTCTCGCCTCTCCCCTTCAAGACATTTGTCCTCGGTTCATCTTCAGCAGGTGGTTGCGACATGGATCCGACAGAGTTTTGTCGTCTTGCAGCAGTACGTCGTTGGTCCAGATACCGGTTCTGCCGCTCCTTCTCACTGCTCGTGAGCTTCCCTAGTCCTGTGCTCGCACCTGCAGCATGCAATAACAGGAAGATCGACTCATGTGCTGGGTCGTCGACAGACAACGCCAAGTGCAAAGGCGTACGATTTGCTGAGTCTGCTACGTTCAGGTCAGCTGCGGAGTCGATCAACAAGCGGACGTGCTCCACGCGGCCTCTCTCGGCACAAACATGCAGTGCTGTCTGTCCTGATCGGCTCTGCAGATCAACTAATTGTGGATCAGCTTGCAGTAACGACCTCGCGCAGTCTGTCTTGTTGCTTTTGACTGCTTCATGGAGAAGCGTTGCACCATCGTGAATAGTCCGGGTGTTGACCTTACTCTTCTCCCACTGCAGTAGAACTTCAACGATATCGAGACGCTGCCTGTGCACAGCTTTGAACAACGGGGTTCTGTTTTGGTCGTCCATGGCGTCAATGTCTGCACTGTGACCCAACAAGAATTTCACTGTAGCCGAATTCCCTCGCTGGACAGCATAGTGCAGAGCAGTCTCGCGTCTGCTGTCTCGCTCATTGACGTGTGCAGGCCAGTCAAAGTGAGGAGAATCATGCAGCAACTGCAACTGACTGTCATTCTTCCATTTCACAGCCTCTTCAAATGCACCCACGAACGTGATGTGGCCGGTACTAATCCGGCGGAGAATGCTCGAATCTGCAGAGAAGACACTAGCGGAGTCTGAAGAGCTTGTAAATGTTGTGACTGGGTGGGAAGAGGTGTGCGAGCCCGTCACTTTGTTTGCGAGCACGCCCTCGTAATGTTCGGCTTCGATAGTGAGACCTTTACTGCGAAGCATGTTGATCAGCTGCATTAGACACCCACGAAAGCATTTAAAGTCATCTTCCGACAACGTGGTGGCTTCAGTCTCGATGTCTTTCCAGATCTGATATGCCTGTTGAGTGTGTTCATGGGCATCGGTGTAGTCGGAGTCGACACTGGCCTCGTAGTATCTTTCCAGGTACAATGCTCCCAGAAGTTCATGCTGTCGCGCGACAGGTCGGGATGGCGGCAAGCGCTCTACATGAGCCTCGCCATCCTTCACATGCAGGATCTCATTCTCTACAATGTCGATGGCGGCGTCCCATTGCTTGAGACCTTTGTAGGCTTGGGCTAGATGCTCAAGCAGCACTTCGCGGTCATGGAAAGGGATTTGATACTTGTCGCATCGCTTCTCGGAATAGGCCAGAGCCATGCTGAAGTCGCTTTCGGCTTCTGCATGTTGCGAAGCTTTCAAGTGCTCTTTGCCGCGTGCGTAATAGCGCTGCAAATGGTGTGTGAGAGCGTCTTTGTCCTGGCCTGGCAGCACATCACGGACAGTTCTTCTCTTGGCAAGCAATTTCCTGGCCGTCTCACGCACCGACTTCAGGTCGTCCAATGCCTCTTGAGTGGAACGGCTTTCAGCTTCGTCATCGTCTGGCTCCAGCACGGGAGGGGATGGCTCGGGCACAGCATCGGTATCTGTTGGTCGCGTCGCGTCACGAGCGGCAGAGTCGGCAACAGACTGCCGCGCTGATGCTGTCGAGCGTCGTTCCAATAGATCTTTTAGTTTGACTTCGATTGTCACGTTCTCTGGTAGCCGGGTTCGGAGCTCATTGAAAGTGGTGCTTCTCTGTGCATTGGACTGCTCGTCATTTCTGCAGCGCGTATCAGCCAGCGCCACGAATAAGACATTAGAGACTGTCGACCAGAGGCTTACAGTCGAAGGACGTTCAGCCACAGACTCAGAGTATGCTTGTGGGCAGTGAGGTTCTCAAGAGCCGCTTGGATGGCAGTCTGAGCGCTGACAAAGTTTCGGCGATCCGACAGAGTGGGCCGCGTCTCAGAACCAGTGCTGTCGAACACTCCCAGCTTTTCTCTCACACGCAGCACTACACTCCGACATCTCTCACTTGCCTGTCGGATAGCGCGCAACTCCTTTGCTGCCTGCTCATCGCTTTCTCGGGTTGAGCCGTGTTTTCGTCGCCTGCAAATGCGCTCCACGGCCTCAAGGACTTCCTGCAGACCTTCGATCCTCTCCAACACGAGTCCTGCTAACTCGTGCGCCTTCCGAAGCTGCTGGCAGTAGTGGTATAGTCGAATCACGGCCGTGATGAGGCCGGCAACGGCGTCTGCGGTCTGCAGCGCCCCAGCGATGTCCGCCATTTGATCTACGGACTGCGGTCGAAAGAAGGCTGAGGGTAGGTTTGAGAGGCGCGGGACACATTGTCGAAGCACGTCGCTTTCGAGTAAGAGATTGGAACCTGCAATGTCTCCATCATGCGTGGTGAC
Source organism: Cercospora kikuchii (assembly GCF_019650295.1). Taxonomy (NCBI): domain Eukaryota; kingdom Fungi; phylum Ascomycota; class Dothideomycetes; order Mycosphaerellales; family Mycosphaerellaceae; genus Cercospora; species Cercospora kikuchii. Next base: position 1,091,877 of record NW_025408590.1, read on the forward strand.
TGTAGAGGGCGAACGGCCAGGCAAGAATCGGAGACGCGGTCGCCACGCAAGCCGCCAGCCTCACATCGAAGACTGACTGCGAGGGAAAGTCCTGTTCGGAACACACGCCTGCTTGGCTTCTGAAGGATCTGGGGATTGCGGCATCTTGAGTGCATGCAGGAGGGCGACTTGGTGGGGGACCGACTCCGCCTCCACAAAGCTTTGTTTCCTGTTTGTAGGCTTGCAGCGTGGACGAGCTGAGCTGCTTGGCCAACCGCCAACGTCCGAATTTTGCAGATCAAGAGCACACGCGTGACGTGAGAATCGGTCCCGATCTTTCGCGCTGACCGGTCGGAGCAAAGAATCCTTCGTCTCAGTGACTCTGGTAGCGTTGAGGCTGTACTCGACGCACTCCATTCATCCTTCCGCCTGCCATAGCGCGTTCTGGTCGCCACTAACCCCAATCATAGGTTGAGATGGTCTCCTCGTCGTCTATCATGGGCTGCGCCCAAGGCGCAGTATACCATTCTGGTCTTTATCCAACGCCGAGTGAAATACGAACATACATAAGTCTGCATCGATCTTCATAAGCTTTTGGCTGGACTGGCAGCCAAATTCAGGTGATCAGCAGTGTAACCGAGGAGGCCGCCCTGCAACCCCAAGCTGTGCTGTGCATGGGAGCAATAAGTGACCTCGTGCAAGTGTAACACACGATCTGCACCTCGCCTCAGCCTCACAAAGTATGAGCGATGAAAAGTCGCCGCCCGTGCACTTAGTTGGCTGTGGGCAAATTTCGTGTAGCAACATCTGTGGTAGACTTTATGCTCGCCATTGACTGATGAACACGCTCGGATAAATGGTAGCTGTTCCATGCCGCCATGGCTGGCCGGGATACCCATAGGTAACTGCTGCGTTGAGCAGAGCGAGTTGGCTCGCTGACACTTCTGGCTAGAATCGATCATCCTTTCGAGGACTTGAGCGACAAACAGGTGGATGGACGTGCAGACAGACTTGTTGAAGAGTACGGATTGCAGGTGTGGCGTACGACATTCGTCAAAGCAGCGCGCGTCCTCCGAAACCCCAGAACTTGGCGTGCGGTCGAGCAGATTGATGCCAATGGAGTTGCAGGGCTCGCGCCGGTGGAGCGCGCTGATCTTCAACGCGAAGAGCAAGAGGCAATGGATCACGTTGACAGCAAAGCTCCGTGGACTCTTGGATTTTGGAGGAAACATCCCGCGCATCTGAAGAAGCGCGCTGATGAGCCACCAAGAAAGTCTGGTTTCTGGCACCAGCCGAAGGAGTTGAGGACAACGATCATCATCCTGTGCATCGGAGCTGTCGTTCAGGGCTGTGAGTACCATGACTTCGGCGACAGTGGAATGAAATGCTGACTTCTTCAGGGAATCAAACTGGCAGCAATGGTGCAAACCTCACATGGCCGGTCGATCTGCTCAACCCGACACGCTCTTCTTGTGAGGCGCAGGGCGACCAGGCGTGGCTGTTTGCGATTGTAAATGCAGCGCCGTGGTTCTCGGCCGCCATTTTCGCCCTCCTCCTGTCCGACCCTGCCAACGAGCTTCTGTTCGGACGCAGAGCTGCAATCATTGTCTCGGCGATCTTCATTCTTGCCGCCTCTGTCGGGGGCGCGTTGGTGAAGACATGGCAGCAGTTTCTTGCCTGTCGGATCATCCTTGGTATCGGCATGGGCTGCAAAGCGTCTGTGGTCGCCGTCTTCGCAGCCGAAGTCGCGCCAGCTCGCATTCGTGGATCGCTGGTCATGAATTGGCAGCTGTTCGACGCGTTCGGTGAGCATGCGTGTCGTCTATCGAGGCCGAAGTGTTCTGATTGATTGAGCAGGCATCTTTCTCGGCTTCAGTGCAAACTTGATGGTCGCGCCGTTGGGTAAGTACGCGCGGAAGTAGTGGTGACGGAAAGAGCGACTGATAACAGCAGGCACCACGTCGTGGCGCTGGATGACAGCGTCCTCCGCTTTCCCCACGATCATCCTTCTTGCACTGGCTGTCATTGCCTGCCCAGAATCGCCTCGTTTCCTGATGGGAAAGGGCAAAGACTACTATCCCGAAGCCTACGAAACCCTTAGTCGACTCCGCGGCTCACGCATCCTGGCGGCGAAAGAACTGCTCTACACGCACTACCAACAGAATGTCGAATTGAGCATTGCGAGGCATGTCGACAGCATTCACAATGATAGGCCTGTGGACTCCGACGACGAAAGGGACGACGACGTGGGGCGAGTCGATCACATCGTCGCTCGAACGCAGAGTCCAAACCTCGTCCAGAAGTTCGGACAGCTATTCACGATACCTCGCATCCGCAACGCCACTTTGACAGCGGTGGTCGCCATGATTGCCCAGCAGTTGTGCGGTGTAAATGTTCTGATCTTCTACTCATCGACAATCTTCGCGACAACGAGCGGAGTCCTGTGCGAGGACGTCGACTCCCGCGATCTTGTGCGCCCACTCATGATGAGCTGGGGCATTGGCCTTGTCAACTTCCTCTTTGCCTTTCCGGCTTACTGGTTGATTGATCAGAAAGGCAGGCGCTGGTTGCTTACCACGACCTTGCCATTTCTGCTCGTCTTCATGGGCGCTGCAGCACTGAGCTACGTCGGAGGTTCGCATGATGAAGCTTTGGCAGTCTTCTCGTACATCTTCATTGCGATCTACAGCTGGGTAAGTGTCGCCGCTAGAAAGCAACTCCGTCTTGCGGAGAACGTGGCTCGGATACCTTGCTACACTCGACTGACTACTTCTCATAGGGCATGGGGCCTGTTCCTTTCACGATCAGCGCAGAAGTCTTTCCTTTGGACCATCGTGTGGCTGGAATGTCGTTCGCTGTCTTCACAAATTTGCTCGGAGCTGGACTGCTGACCCTCTTCGTCCCGGCGATAACAGCGTCCCCTCTCAGTCATGGCGGACTGCTTGGAATCTTCACATTCCTCAACCTGGTCGCGTTCGTGCTGGTATTCTGCTTTGTGCGTGAAACAGTTGGAGCAGCTGATCGCGACAATCCTGGCAATATGACAGCCCTCGCTCTGGAAGAGCTTTACAAGATATTCGAGGTGCCAGCGAAGGGGTTCTGGCAGTACCAGGTTCTGGAGGTCATACCACTTTGGATGTCACGAGTTCGCTGGTATCTTGGTGGCTGTCGAACAGCGGAGCCTAGAAGACCGGAGCCTCTGTATCGCTGGTGGGAAGTCAATGACCCCAGGGAGATGCACAACATTGTTCAGCGCGAAGAGATGAGTGAGCGTGGTCATCCCGACTGAATACATAATGCTGGAGCGCAATATTGGTGTGGTTCCCGTCTTTCATCACTGCAGAGCATCAACGAATGATCTTGGCTCTACATGTCCAGTGAGAGACGACCGCAATACATAGAGCACCGCAATCTCATTCATGAAGACTTGTGGGGAGCGACACTCAATGAATAAGCAGATTGAGCTTCATGGGCAACACATTTGAAGAGGTCGTACGCTTGAGCAATCGCAAATCTCTCACTATGCATCACTTTCGAGGGAGTGTGTGGAGTGCACCTGGACGTAGAATCTCGAGCCGCAGACGAAAGCTACAGGGTAGCGAAGGAAGTGCAACAGAGCAAGAAGCATGATCAGCAACCTCGAACATACAAGCGGAGTTCGTTCTCGCTTCCTTTGCGAGGGATTAGCGATATAAGCGGCATTGCCGGTTCTGCCGCCAGTTACTAAAGTCTTGTGGCGCTCGCCGCAGGCCTTCTAGGTGGTAGGCTAGAGGTACATGGTCGACAACGCTCTGCAGTCCAGGAATCTTACTGCTGCCCTATGCCCGAGCGCGAGCCAGGGAGCAGAAGGTCTCCACTCAACCCCTCCTCTGATGATGATGATGATGATGATGATGATGATGATGATGATGATGATGATGATGATGATGATGATGATGATGATGATGATGATGAGGAGGAGGAGGAGGAGGAGGAGGAGGAGGAGGAGGAGGGCTTGATGACAGCGCTGTTTGCCCCCAGCACAGTAGCAAACCGCTTATCTCGCTTCTTTTGTGTCAACACTGCCGCCTGAGGAGAAGCCCGTGGCAATGGTACAGGGAAGCAGCCCTTCTTCGAAGAGTTCAAAACCAAGACGGACCACTCAGCGAAGGTCTCGAAAAGTCTGTGAACGCTGCCATTCCCGCAAAATACATTGCAATGTCGCTGTAGTGGGCGTTCCCTGCTCGAGCTGCACAATTGACAACACTGCGTGTGTTATCCGTCGACGGAAGAATCAACGAAAGGACCGTACGCCGTCACCTTCACCACAGAGCCCACGAGCTGCGCATGATGCCGACACCAGCCTTGATGAGGCGTTGCTGAAACATGGACCAGCGTCGGGAAATATTCAAAACTCCGCCGTTGGAATGGCTGCGAGTCAACAATGGCAAGATGGATGGGCATGGGATAACACCCCATCCTCCACATTGATGAGCGAGTCCGACGTCCATTTCAATACGCTTCTTGACTCCAATCATTTGACTGATCTCGGCGACATCTTCGCATTTACAAACGAGTCCGTCTTAACTGCAAGAACACCACTTGGTCCTCCTCTCATCGATACCGCCTCACTTGCAATTGGCACATTCGACATTTCAAATTATGCAGCTGGCCTTTGTCATGCCGATGCAGAGTTCCTCCGAAGCCAGAGATGCTTTGACCTGCCACCGCCGGCAGTATTGAAGCAATTCATGAGGCAATATTTTCGCATGGTGCATCCAAACCTTCCAATTGTCCTGGAGAACAGTTTCTGGGCACGATGGGATGGCGACACCTTTAATTTGGCCCATATCTCGCTCCTACTATTGCGGGCAATGCTTTTTGCAGCGAGCTGCTACGTGGACAACAGTACGTTAGCGATCTTGGGATTCAATGGACAACGCCAAGCCAGAAATTTCTACTACCGCCAGGCCAAATTGATGTTCGACTTTGGCATTGAGACCGATCCTATTGCAAATGCGCAGGCATGTCTCCTCTTGTCGTACATGTCGCCAAGTTTCAGCAAGCTACAGGCCAATGCTGCCTGGCTCATCCATGCCCATCGCTTTGCCAAGATTGCCGGTGCCGACACATTCCATCGCTGCATGGACGAAACTCGCTTGACAGCTGTAATACTGAAGCGCATCTGGTGGGGTGTACTCTTTCGCGATCGAACATTATCATTTGGCTTCCGTCGTAGCTTGCACGTACACCTTGAGCATGACTCGGTCTGGTAGGACGACAGTTGCGTTCTGAACGCTGACGACTTTGAGTCCGAACTTGGTCAGTCTCCCGTCTACGACACCGAGACTCAAATGAAGAATATCGAAGTGCTCAGCGCGCTTTGCAGGATTATCAGTCGACTCTCGGGTCCCCTAAGGCTCTTATATCAGTCCGACATGCTAGACGGATGTCTGCGATCAGCGTCAATCAATCTTCCTGGTACCATTACCGCCATCAAGGCCCACCTAGTATCACTTCGGATTTGGCACGACGACACCATTGAGAAGTTTCCTTTTCCTGTGAGTCTCGATGACGTTCACGAGACGCTGTGCATTTATGTCAACATGTTGTTCATCTATCATGCATCGATGAAATTTGCACTCCATATGCATCTGGTATTGATCCATGAGAGTTTCGCAGCAAGCCATGCACTGTTTCACATAGAGGACTCGCATAGGGAGCTACAAGCCGCAAATACCGATCTCGGGCGACGATTCCAAGAACTGGTACAGCTGAGAGTGATGAAGGACCTACCCACTACTGCAACCCCTTTCCTGGCGCCGCCATTGATTCTTCAGGTAAGCTCTTCTGCACAATCAGTACAAGTACTATCTGCGTCCCAGCACAACTCTAACCCAGAACAGGCGATCAACGTCACTGCATCTCGTGGCCTATCCACCGAATCGAACGAAGCACGTCACCTCGACATCTTCACCCGAACACTGAAATCTCAGCGAAGCAGATACGACGGATCGGAATTCTTGATCGATGTGCTGAACAACGTGATATCTTATGCACGACAAAACGAGGATCTTACAACCAGCATGAACACCTGGCGAAAGAGTAGCAGTGGCGATGATGGACCATCGAATGGTGACAACAGGAGGACGACAGTCGACAGAATCCGATGAGAAGATTAGATTGGAATACTATGGTGCGGAAGCAGCCCAAGCTGCTATTGAGGTTGATGTTTCATTTGGACTACGCGCTGCGTACGTGGGGTGTGCCGCAAGAGAACAATTTCCCGCCCAGTCTCAGGAGGACTCCACCTGCAAACTGACTCCGGGCCAATGGTTCGCTATGTGTCGACAAGCTTGGTATTTGCTGTGCTCTAAAAATACCGCAACCAGGATGGAAATGCGCTGGCCTCTCCTTCGACAACGGGCATTATCATACTGGCCTTGCTCATTGTTGAGGAACTTTTCTGAGTTTCTAGTCTCGCTTTCCTGTCCAACGTTTCTAGTCTCGCTTTCCTGTCCAACGAGAGACCGAGGCCATCGTGTCATCGCATCGGTTTGGTGCAATGTCTTGGCGTGACTGGACACCAATATTGCCTAATTCGGCAGGTTCTCGCGCCAGTCTTGATGCTGTTTAGAGAAGTCAATGAAGAGCCGCCACAACGTCGGAGACTTCGATGATGAACGCTTGCGCTGAGAATAGGTAGCCCAACAAAGGATAGCTTGTCCAGCCCAGTGCCTAGAATTCTGTGGTCTGAGACCCAACATATCATATCATCATCGAGTATATGCCATTCAGTTCCGAATGTAGCGCAGAACAACACGTCTTCCACCAGCAGCATGCACGAAAGCGATCTACAATCCATCGCAAAAGCACTTCACAATGCCCGTCAAAACTCAAGACCTATACAACCACCCACCAGAACCTGGCCCGAACTAACGCCCGACGACGCTTTCCGCATCCAACAAATCACTCTCCACAATCGCCTGCAATATGGCGATCGCCTCGTAGGCTTAAAATTAGGCAACATCGCCAAAGTCATGCAAGATGCTTTCGGTCTCGATCAACCCGATTACGGATCTCTTCTAGCCAGCACTTTCACTTACGAAGGAACTTCGATCGACCTAAAGAATTTCATTAAACCTTACGTTGAGCTCGAACCAGCTTTTATATTAAAGAAACCATTGCGAGGTCCGAATTTTACTATTGCGGATGTCATAAGTGCTGTGGAGTATTTTTTACCGGCTATTGAGATTATTGATTCGAGGGTGAGAGATTGGGAAATTGGATTGCCGGATACGTTGGCGGATAATGGGTCGACGGGGGCTGTGATACTCGGTGGGACGCCGAGGAGGGTGGAAGATTTGGTTTTAAGTGATACGAAAGGAGCGTTGTATTTCAATGGACGGGAAGTGATTCGAGGGAATACGTCGAATGTCTTGGGAAATCCTCTTGCAGCTGTCGCGTGGCTTGTAAATCGTTTGGCGGCGTTTGACGTTACTTTGGAGGCGGGTCATGTTGTTTTGCCTGGGAGTTGCTTGCAAGCGGTTCCGATGTGGGAAGCTGGGCATTGGAAGGGGGTGTTTGAGGGATTTGGGAGTGTGCAGTTTGAGGTTGTGGGTGCTTTGCCGGCTTCTGCGAGTGAGTTCAGGAATGGTGGTGTGAAGGCGAAGTTGTAAGCAGTTTGCAATTGATGCCCTGATATGCTTCGACCTGAGCGCCCTACACTACTTTCATCTGCTTCTTACTACATCACGAAGGTTCCGTGGCTGCACTTGGACTCGTGCCCAGTCTTATCTGTACTTGAGTCTTTCCTCTCCCCCTCACATTCAAATCTGCCCAGGCTGGATGTGTCAATCTTGGCTGCGAGGGATTGAAGCATGACATTGGGGAAAGTGCAGCTTGGAGATCTCGTTCCATTCCACAGACACATACGATTTACGCTAACTTTCAAACCTGCAACCCATTCTCTCAACCACGTCATTGATCCTCAACAACGCCCGAATCCCGCCTCGACTCCCCACCCAAAACCCTTCTATCGACCTGCAACTCCCGCAACATATCATCAATATAAGCCTTCTGCTCCTCCAACCAACTCCTCATCCTCACAACATCAAAATTCAGCGGCTCAATCGCCCTTCTTTTCCTCAAACTCTTTGCTTCTCGACGAACTCGCTCTTCCAAATTCTCCATACGATACTCAGCATATTGATGGTACAACGTAGGCAAATGCGAAATATTCTTAGTCCCTCGCATCATAGTATGATCTTTCATGAGAGGACATTTGGGACGCCAGGAAGTGACCATGCTGATACGTTCGTGGTTTCCTCGTGCGGCTGTGGCTTGGTGAGGAAGGTAGGCGCCTTGCATTACTACTGCTGTGCCCTGAGCATCATGTTAGCTTCTCACTACGAGTGCTGATTTGGTGTGTGATTTGCGACTTACTAGTTGGGGACCTCTCGCTTTCATGACTTCTCCAGTTCCGGTGCGAATAAATGTCTCTCCACCGACCATGCCGGTGCAATCTGATAGCATGGCTACACAAACGAAAGCGTAGCTGTCCGTGTGCCAACCGAAAGCTGATTCGCAATATTTGCTCACTTCGCCTTCTTTCTGTTCGCCAGGGGCGACAATTTTCTCTTCAACGCCGTCCGGCTTCGGTAGTGCGATGTTGACATGTCCAATGTCGTAGTCGATAGCTGGCATGAGGTCTACACCCGCCATCTTGGAGACCCAAGCGATGACTTCTGGACTCGTCCATGCTGCATATGTGAAAGGAGCAGCACTGGTTCTCGATCAGCGAGTTGGTCTGAAGAGGAATATCGAGCTGACTCACGTTGGACAATGACCCCTGATCTGTCCGCTTGTGGGACTGGTGGGGCAATAGTATTGACTCAACACCTCGGCACTGAATGTCTCGGCTCGTATTTGCTGAATTGCTTCTGGAGTGAAAATGGAAAAGGGCTCTGTAACAGCATGGTCTGATATGCCCACCTTGCCAAGACCGAGCTCCTGAGTGGTGTGAATTTTTTCCGGTTCCTGGAATCTAAGATGCTTTTCGGCACTGAAAGGAATTCTCTGAGGCTGTCGTGCTTCATTTATCATCTGTTGTGGGAGGTTGATGTCTTTTCTGTGCTTTGTGGGCAAGATGTCAGCCTCGGCGGCATCTATTGATACTCTGTGTGGCATCTTGCTAAACGAGAATCAAAGGTATGCAAGATACTGTAGCGAGGGCTAGAAGAACAAAGCAGTGAATTCTGTAGCAAGAGATGAATGTCTCCCTCCACTCCTGGATGCTGAAGCAATTTATGTCTCCTTTCACATCTGCTATGTGAGTTCATCGTGTCGTATGGCACTGCCGGGGTGGACTCACGTGGTCCAGTCCCGCAAGCGTGGACGGCTTGTTGTCATCCCTCGGGACACAAGCTACCGTTCCAGTATCAAGATCCTTTCACTATCGTTCTAGACCAGTCATTCTGCTATCACCGTGATCACTCTCCTACGGCGACTTACCGATGATGCCGCGGTGAGCGTCGGCTTCACCAAGGCGATGCGATGACACAGCAGTACCTCGTCTCAGCTGCCCACTAGGGACTATGTGTACACGGAACGGGGGAACATCGATGGCTTGCCCGAGGACGGCATACGATTTATTGGCGATATGCATGTTTTGTCCAGAACATGTCGCTGCGTGGATTTTTCTTGGCCGAGCAGCTGGCTTGAGGTGTTTGGGTATGTATTTCCCATTGCCACTGACTCAAACTGCTCTATGAAGTCGCCGGGACACCACCCTCGCGATGTGCTGTCGCCGGATCGCGATGAGCGAGAGGTCAGCTGAGCCTTTTGTTGTTTTTACATAATCGTGAACACGATCAGACCATCCGACGAATTTGGATCTAGACCTAGCAAGGTAGTTGATGCCACGTACGGGCCAAGTTGTAAGTCCAACTCGTGAGTATCTGTTCCGGAAACATGACGGGCCAGACCCAAGGATTGACTGAAAGCCGCAGTCGGCCGATCGTTCATGCAGAGCATTTTCAGCCACGTGGCATATGTTCTCCATTCAGGTCTCGGTGTGTCTGCCCTGCACGGATAAGAATGCTCAAGTGTAACAAGCAGTCAGAACTTTCCTAATTTGGACCAAACTCACGCGGAAGATAGAAAACGTCACGTGACCTAAATCTCAGCGTGGCCTTCTGTACCTTCAGTTCCGTTTCGCAAGGGGATGGAGACACGAATTGGGAGGCACAATGCGTGTGTTGGCGCTCTCTCCGGCATAATGCGTTCCGACACGGTAAGCTTGAGCATATTGCCAGATCAGCCGCCGTGTAGGTAGGATGCACGCAATCTTCGACGACAGTCCTTTTGCGTCGGGCCTCACCACCAGACAACCTTTCTACAACAGCTAGAGATCGCGCCTAGAGGGAGAAGACGATTGCCAAAATTTCGGTAATATCACTACATCGGATCGATCGTTTCCAAGGACTTTTCAGAATGAGACCAACGAATGCAACCGTCGCTGCGTGGGGTCTGGCGGATGCGTCTCTAATCGTCGAGCAAAATTTCGTGAATGGTAACTGGATAGAAGCCAGAAGTCAAACGAGATTCGATGTCCAAGATCCAGCAACAGACAAGTTTATTGGCTCATGTCCGGAGTCATCTGAGCCAGACGTGGAAGAAGCCATCTCATACGCGTCAATGGCATTTTTGTCGTGGAGGCGTCGCAGTGGACGAGAGCGGTCTCGTGTACTCCGCAAATGGTTCGATCTGGTCATCGAGAACAGGGATGACCTCGTGAAAATCATCTGTCGAGAAAATGGCAAAGCGCAAGCCGATGCAACGGGAGAAGTGAATATGGCGGCAGGTTTTCTCGAATGGTTCTCGGAAGAAGCGGCCAGGATACACGGAGATGTTGTGCCACACAGTAATCCTGCCTATCGCGTATCTGTGATCAAAGAACCGGTTGGAGTGTGCGGAATGATCACACCATGGGTAAGTGTACAAGGCTCCGCCGTCGTTCAAGCAATGGCTGATGAGTTCCAGAATTTTCCTGCTGCGATGTTGACCAGAAAGCTCGGCGCGGCTCTAGCTGCTGGTTGCACAGCAATCATCAAACCCGACGGACAGACGCCATTCACGGCAAATGCGTTCGCGGTGCTTGCACAGAGGGCTGGCTTGCTTCCGGGTACGATAAATATTGTGCACGCTCTGGAGAATACGCCGGCTGTAGGCAAAGTGTTGTGCGAAGCGCCTGGGGTCAGGAAACTGTCATTCACAGGTTCTACGCGCGTTGGCAAAATTTTACTTGCGCAGTCGGCATCAAATGTTCAGAAGCTCAGCCTGGAGCTTGGCGGGAACGCGCCTTTCATCGTGTTCGATGACGCAGACCTGGACACTGCGGTCACAGCTTTGATCGCATCGAAGTTCAAGGTCTCTGGGCAGACCTGCGTATGTCCAAACCGCGTATATGTCCAAGCAGGAATACACGACCAGTTTGTGGAGAAATTAGTGGAAGCGGTGTCGGCGTTCAAGGTCGGCCATGCTGCTGACCCCACGACCACCCACGGCCCGCTGATCAATCGAGCTGCCGCAGCGAAATCACTTTCCCACGTCCAAGATGCTGTCAGCAAAGGTGGCACAGTGGTGATCGGTGAGAATGGAATCCGCAGTAAGACTTTGAAGCATGGACCAAATTTCGTCCATCCAACCGTTCTGGTGAATGCGAACAAGACGATGCTTGTCGCACGCGAAGAGACCTTCGGACCGGTGGCTGCTATTTTCAAGTTCGAGAAGGAGGCAGAGGTAATTGCTGATGCCAACGATGCGGATGTGGGCCTTGCATCGTATTTCATGACAAAAGATCATGAACGTGCGCACCGCGTGGCCGAAGTGCTACAGGCAGGCATGGTGGCAATCAATACTGGGATCATTGCCGATGCTGCGGCTCCGTGAGTTTTTCAATCCGTCGTTGGGATGGACGTCGCTAACTATCTGCCAGTTTCGGAGGAGTCAAGGCGTCTGGAATGGGCCGAGAAGGAAGCAAATACGGCATCGAGGAGTATCTTCAACTGAAGACGGTAGTGACTGGTAATCTTCGCTTGTAGCTGTGTAGCCGGATCTTCCGCTGCAACATTGCTGCCTGTGGCATGATCAATAGACCTTGACCCAGGCTGGGCTAGTTCTGCCAGAGTCTGCCGTCGATGTTGCGAGTCTCAGATAGCTCTGTCCCACAGTCTTGCCTCTTTGGCCAGTCTGGAAACATGCAGCTCTGCTCCCTCCGGAGAAAGACTCGTTTTGGAGCGATCGCTACCAGTCTCTCAGAAGACCCTAAGTCTGCCTGGGTCACCCTCAGAGAGACCTCAATCTAGCCACAGCAGTTGTGTTCTCTCTGGCATCTGCCCCTCAAGTGCTTTATGGAATCGCCGCGGGGGTTGCGCGCTCGCCGACTACTGCACGAAGAGCCTGTGAAGCACACGCAGTAGTCGTGAAACACACGCGTCCGTCTGGAGTTACATCCGGCTCGCGGCGGTGTATCGTCAAAGTGGTTGAGGTGGCGTTGGTGGCTTTGACTTTGTCGTCGAAGAGAGCAAGTCCTCGGCCCGCTGTCTGTCTGGGCCCAGAACTTGACGCCAAGGCTGTGCCGAGTGGCCGACAGGGGACGACCTCCAGTATGGCAACCTCCCTTCATGCCATCAATGTCTACCTCGTGGGAATCGCCTCATCTTCGCCTGGGAGCGTGCCTCTGCCATCCAGGTAATGGACTGCGCGCACGGGGGATCGCCTCAACAGGACCGCCGGCGCATTCATGGTTGAGGTGATGGACTGCGCCCTTTGCAAGGCGCCTCGAAAGGACAGTCGACAATTCTCCCAAGAGGAGATAGCTCTCCATCTCGAGCATCTGGCTCGCAATAGCGTCACGGCTGTGAACGAAAAGAACTTCGACATGTACGACAAGGCCTGGTCATACTTAGCAAGCACGCTAGTCATCGAATTTGCTCACCCGACTTACAGAGAGCCACGTCGAATGGCGCTCAAAGAATACCTGGAGTTACTGCAATTGGAAACAGACCGCTGGCCGCAGTACCGTGCTACCATTCTGGACCAGTCGACGACCGTGAACGATGCCAAAGACGAGGCGGTTGTTTTCGAGAATGCCGTTGTTGGAGGCGCGCCTCCAGGCGTCGCCACAAAGCTACTGATAGTGCTGGACTTCAAGCTACGACTGGCTCCGAGGCTGGGCGAAGAGCCGTGGCGATGTGTGAGCCTGCGCTCTGCTATTGGAATATAGTGGTTGGCGGTATTGGATGTATCCGGACGACCTAGACCATCGACGTCAAGGTGGAAATCGCCGCCAGCGCTACTCCAATTAACCATCGGCAGGACTGCCGAGGGCTTTTGACATATCGAGGTACTGCGATGCGCTCCATCGCATTCCAATTGCTCCTTCAGCAGCAGCATGACGACAAATGCCATGATCAAGGTTGGATTGGCGTCTCCATGAAGTAAATTCCTCTGGCCGATCGCTGGACCAGTCCGGCCAGATGCTCGCACTATGCTGTGCAAATCAGAAGTTCGGCATCCGCCCCAGACGGCTTGGCTTCTCAACCACAGTCTTCATGGCTTCATGCAGGCGTTGCGCAAAGCAAAGCCACAGGCGTTATGGGGCGCATTTGCAAGTGAACCCTTGCAGCCCTTCATCAAAGGAGGCGTTTCTTTTGTGAGCTTTGCCGTAATTACCCATACCGAACGGTGCTTGGGCTGCGAGAGGTGCTGCGACGCGAGTGCGAAGAATCCCACTTCCGTCAAACTGCGGCTACAGATCATTGAGGATGAAGATCTGCGCCTTCTGCAGCCCCCAGATCTCAGGACATCAGTGGCGCCGGCGCCATCCCGTCTCGCAGATGTGGTGAGGCTTGTCCTACGCAAGCAGCCAGTGCGACTGCTGAAGCTCAGCCTCCCATAGAGCGAGCTTCCGCATTGGGGCTATACCGAGAAAATATCAGGGTCTCGTTTCCCACAAATGCCAGTACCTCTTCTAACTACATGCAGCGCCTGCTCATTTCCCCACACTTTGAACGCCTCGCGCATATGATCTGCAATGCCAAGTGCGATCAGCGCCACTTCCCCTCGCCAAGTGTACCATGTGCGACCGCTCATGCTCTCCTCAGAGGTCATGGTCGCTGGACTTCCACCACCTACGATGCTGCACGTACAGCGGAATGTACAACTTGGCATGACAGCCAGGCGTCGATGGCGTTCTCACCACCGAACGGCGAATCCCATGGTGGAGGCTCTTTCAACCTCTAGGCGTAGGTCATATGCCTTCTTCAAGAATGACCCGAATTGCGACAGTAGCGCCTTGACAGTGACCTCGCGGCAATTCGAGCGTTCTCACAGAACGATCGACACTACCGTTGCTCTCTACTGTCTTGGTCTGATGGCCGCCGAGCAATAGGGTTGCAGAGAATTGTCATTTGGAGGTTCCTACACGCTACAGCCACGGCAATCATCGTACCTTTTTTGCCATCACGATGGGTCGTTGTGACTAGCAAGTCGCTTTATTCTAATCAGTAATCGACGCCATCGGGATAGTGCGTTGTAGCGTCTGCTGCCACTGCCATCATTGCCGGTGGCAAAGCAGCATCTCTGTATAAGTACATACTTCAAGACCCGCCCATCGAAGATCACCACTCGACTGTCTTCACTTCACTCCTGTTCTACTCTTAAATTAACAATCATGGTTCACTCTCGCAAGGCTTTGCTCGCGGCGCTGCCGATGGCAGCTGCCTACCCATGGGCTATGGAGGCTTCCTCTAATATGCAAAAGCGACAACAGTCAGTTGAGCCCCCGGCACGAGAGCCACTCTTCTTGTCTGGACGATCAAACACCAGCCCACTCGGCTCTCCGGTCTTTGATGCTGAGGAGCAGTTCGTCGATGTCGGTCCTGGCTCTGGTCATGAGTTTCAGTCTCCAGGACAAGGTGATATCCGAGGACAATGTCCTGGTTTGAACGCTGCCAGCAACCACGCTTATCTCCCGAGATCTGGTATTGTGAGCATCACCGATACCATCACTGGTCTTGCTGAGGCATTCGGCATGTCTCCAGATCTCTCCCTATTCTTGGCAGTCCTCTCGGTGGCCATTTCAGGTGATCCAGTGGCTGGAACCTGGTCCATTGGTGGCGAGTATCAGCCAACTGTCCCACTTCTCACTGGTAAGTCAACTGTCATGACTTCCAAGTCCACTGAATTCTAACACTATTCAGGCCGTGCTACTGGTATTGCCGGAACTCACAACCAGTACGAGTCCGATGCTTCCATCGTCCGCGGTGACGCCTACCTCAACGGCGGTTTCGTCGGCGCCTTTCAGATGCGCAGCTGGGAGAACTTCTACGCTATGGGCGAGGAATACACTTTGGACATGGCTGCTGCCCAGTCTGACTACGTTACACGCTGGTCTATCCTGAACAACCCATACTACTTCTCCGCGCCATTCGCTGGTCTCGTGTCTCCGTGAGTACAATCAAAAATATCCTGCCCTTGACCAACTACTAATAACGTAACCAGTGCTGCTCACGACTTCGTCATTAACTTCATGAGCAACCGCTCCGAGGAGAATCCAGGTGGTGTGCTCACTCGCTCGGTCTTGAAGGATTTCTTCGCTGTCACCGGTGAGCCAGGCTCGTTCGTCCACAACCCCGGCCAGGAACGGATCCCAGAGAACTGGTACCGCCGCTCTTCCACTGTCCAGTATAACATTCCCGAGGTCGTTGCAGACGTTCTAGTGAACAATGCTATGTACCCAGGTATCGTCCGCTTCGGAGGTAACACTGGTACCACCGATTCTTTCACTGGTGTCGACGTTACCGACTTGACTGGAGGTGCCCTCAACGCTCAAACACTTCTCGAGGGTAACAACGCCGCATGCTTCTTCTTGCAAGCTTCGCAGCAAGCCATCCCAGACGCCCTCGACCCAGCCCTTGGTCTTGTCGGATCTGTCGCCAACTGGGCTACTCAGCAACTCGCACCAGTCGCCGATAAGCTTGCCTGCCCACAACTCGTCGACTTCGAGAGCTCTTTGTTCGATCAATTCCCAGGCGCCAGCTACAAGGCTGAGGGTCAGAACCGACCAAACGGTGGATTCCTTGGTGGCCTCCTCGGTTAAGAGGTTGACCACTTCCTTACGAGTTCAATGAGTAACACGATTCTGTCCAACAAGAAGGCAGTACTTGTATCATAGTAGCGCACTGCGCGCGTAGATCTTGATCTTGCAAGTAGCGAATGATCAGAATTATTCAACATCAAAAACATTACTTCCCTTCCCTCGCATCATTTACCTTGCTTACCTTCGCTTACTTTACCTTAACACACTTGATAACTAGAGGAAGAAGAGCGCATTCTCCACACCACTACCACCATCGCGAGGAAATGTGTGTGAAACCCGTCAAAGATGAACCTTCACTACAGTCCTGCCGACCTTGTTGTGACAAGGCCCGGATCAGGAACCCCAGCACTGCTCATCAAAATAAGCTTCTCTCCCAGAAGAGCTTCACAATAACAGTACATCGTATGGAGGGAGCAACATCGCTCCTGACCATGGGCTTTACGATGATGATCAATATGTATAGTGCGCTGCCGTCGCATTGATCGTCTCTTCCTCCACTACACTCGTCCTCGGTGTTATGTCAGCATCAACACGAAACCTCAAGAACTCCTCACCTTCCACCTCGACGACATCGATCCCATCTTCTTCTCCTGTCAAACCCTCCTCTCTCGAAGACGCAATTTCCAGTTTCCCATCTCCACAGCTTCGCAAGCTTTTGACGCATCTCATCCGTATTAGCGACGAGAACCACAAAATCGCCACCGAACGACTCCTCACGCCTCTCTCTGTCATCACGGGAGCGAAAAGAAAGCGGTGGGAGACTTGTAGATATTGCGATAAGGATTTCGATGTCACTGTGGGTGCGGTTGGGCAGTGTAGGAGACATCCGGGTAGGAATGTTGTACAATTTAGCGGTAATCCCTCAATGCTGAGACGATACGTGCTTGTAGGGACGAAAGAACCCGACCACCGCTACGATTTCTGGACAGATTTGAACGTGGATTTCGATGAGGATTTGTTATTGAGTGAGCAGCACGTGAGAGACGCAGAGTTCGAAGATGGATTCATGTGGTCTTGTTGTGAGCAGCCGTTGAACGCGGAAGGTTGTGTGGTATGTGAGCATGAAGCAGGGACAAATAAGAAATCTTTGAAACGGAAGTTGCAAGACTTCGCGAGTTCACCGAGAACTAAAAAGACGAAAAGAGTTGACAGTGTGGTAGACAATGAGTGATGATTAATTGATGAATCTGGTGTATATGTGCATAACGCCCTCTGTTCTGAGGCTTGATGCTATTCCCTGCTCCGTTACTCCTTCCTGGTTCAGGTTCAATCGCTTCCTTTCTTCCTTGCAAAAATGGAATGCAACGGCAATGTCTCGCTCGCTTGAACGCTTCAGTCGATAATTATTGAGACGTTTCCGAAAAGCTCTACTTTTTGTCCAGAGCAAGAATCAACTCACTCGCACGCTCAGCGACAGCCACAATTCCGAACATCGGATTCGTGGTGAAAGCCTCGGTAATAGAAGAATCCACAACATGCAGATTCTCCATGCCTTTGACTTTTGTATTCTGGTCGACACAGGTACCAATCTTGCAGCTTCCACTCCAGTGGTTGACGTAGCCTTTGGTGTACTTCGAAGGAGAGGTGATGTATTTCAAAATCTCGTCCTTCGAGGAGGTGGCAGGGAGATTGAGAGATGTCAAGCCGCTTGCTGGGAGAGCCTGGAAAATCTTGTGGATGACAGTCGCAACGGCATCAGCATCAGCTGCGTTGCTGAACAGGAAGTCAGATGCCATGCCTGGGAGACCCTTCTCGTTGAGTACGAGTCTGCTCTTGGACTTGGCACCGGATGTGGCATAGACGTTGAGGGTGATTGTGTCCTTGCCGGTGAAATCGAACGAGCCCGCGACGTTCACGGTGCCTTGAACAGCGATGCTGGAGCCATCTGCCTGCTTCACCTTGTCCCAAAGCAGTCCAGTCGGGCCAGCGCTCGCGTACGGTCCACTGCGGGAGTTGAGGTATAGGTCCTTGTCGGAGGCGATCGGTGAGTCGTAATTGAAATTGTACGACTGGACGTTTGTTCCCGAGAGAACAATGAATGTATTTGGGTTGTCGTAGAGATTATCGCCAACAGCTGTATTGTTGATCCATGCTGTAGGCTCCATGTTAAGCAACTTGTTCTGGGTAAGATTTGTCAATGAAGCTGGATCGCCAATACCAGACATCATAAGCAGTTGAGGACTAAAGAATGATCCGCCGCTCAAGATGACACGCCCCTTTTGGGAGAGATGGTAGGTGGTGGTCTGTCCATTCTCGGTCGCCTCGACGGCGGTCGCCTTTCCACCGTTTCGCTGCACGCGTTTGACCTGGACACCAGTTTTCAGGGAGAAGTTTGGCCGTGCAAGCGCAGATGTTAGGTACGTCTTCGCGGGTCCGCTTCGCTGACCACGTTCATAAGCATAGTTTGTTCGTCCGAAGACACCGTCCTTCTCATTTGGCTTGCCGTTGACTGCGACGTTCTTGAGTCCAGCGCCATTGACCAACCACTTCTGACTTGCGTCATAACCAGACTGCATGTATCGTTTACCATCAGCAGAAGGTGTGTTGGTGTAAGGCTGCTTGGCCTTGACTTTCTCGATCGCGCTCTTCATGTCTTTCGACTTCCATTGCTCAGGATAGTAAGTGTCGAAGTCTGATGCCGGCGGATGGATGAATAGTTCTGCATTGATAGCGCTCGAGCCACCAATGGTACAACCTCCAAATCCACCATTCTGCTTGTCGCCGCACAGTAACTTCGAGTCGCCGCTGAAGATGGAGCTGTATAGACCTGGCACGTCCACGCGGGAGAGTTCTGTATTCGACAACCATTCTGGTCGCTCTCTTCCACCAGTGCTATAGTAGGAACCTCCGCCCTGCTCGAGGAGAAGTGTCCGCTTGCCGGCCTCGCTCATGCGATCCGCTGTAACGATTCCTCCAGGGCCAGCGCCGACGATGATGACATCCCATTCGGCATTCTGTCGAGACTCGAGGCTCTCTTCAATCGGTCTTGCGGAAGCGATGTCGAGTAGTGCGGCCAGAGCAATGAGAGCTCTTGAAGTGAAAGGCATTGTGATGAGGAGCAAGGGTATGGCTGACAGAATTGACCCCAACAGCCGGGCAACAGCAGCTCTTGTACTCCATCGTCAAATGCTTTAGATCTCGCTAGTGAACCAGCCAGGGTCTTCAGGTGAAGCAATGTCGAAGCGTACGATGGCAACCGGACGGACTGGCCTAGCGCAGATTCCCGCCACGCTAAAAGTGGAGCTGAGCAGCTATTAATACCTACTTTATGCTTACTTACACATACTTTTCGTGTTCAGCACCACCTACATCATCGTCAGTACTCCGGCGCAACTATCAGAATATTTTGGTCCTTGTTCCGAGCGGGTCTGTCCGACGTTGCATTGGAGAAGTTTTCGAATTGCACTCCACACTGACATAGAGTTTGCGATGAAGCAATTAGGGTGTTACTCGTACCACAAGGTTGGCCGAACACGGGCTTTGACTCGGTCCAGAACAGCAGCCGTACCAGAACCTGGACTCCTGGAGCGTCAGAGATTGCACGAATCCTGTATTACTGATCGTATTGCTAGGCCTGTCCTTGCATCGCATTCAGCCTTCAATTGTAAGCTGACTGCCGCAGCCCTAGGGCTCTGGGAGCTGGGCCGCGCATATGCAGCCTTTGTACATTCATCTGCGTGCCAGTCCGTTGGGAGGCCTTAGCTATGCGCCATATGACAGCTGCTTCGGACGGCACTGCTGGCATCTCGTGTTGGTAAGCTATTGGTGACTCCGGATTCCAAGCTTCTGACCGTCTTGAGAGCTTTGGGCATTGACAGTCTGACTTTTCCCAGACTCGCTACTCGTGTCTCAATATGAGTCGGGCACTCCTTTGGATATGGAGAGAATGTTCATGGCAGGTGAAGTAACGATGCAACGAAGCAACACCAAGGCAATGTTTCTCGTTGCCAAGAAAGTAGGCCTCGGCAGGAGCGGACCGCACTCCGTCGACTACACTTCGCGCCATCGTCTTCCTCGATAACGCAACGAACATGACAAGGTGGAAGACATCAATCTGCGTAAGACAAAAGAGCAGACCCCATATTCAAGTCAAGCGTGATACCGGAATGTCGATGGATCGCGGCCAGCGAAAAATACAATCCTAAGTTCGTGAATCCACCACGCTGCATCCTCACGACCTCCAATCAGAGCAGCGTACATTGTGCAACGAAGCATTGAGATGGCGTCAGAGCGCTCTCCACTCCTACAGCAAAATGGAGCTCCAATCGAAGAAAACGGCCAAGATGATGGTCTTGTCAAAAGCCATCCGAACAGGATATCGAGTTCAAGCCAGATCATGCCTGCTGCGATAGCAAGACTATGGGGTCCTCCCAGCATCGAACGCTCCCTTCTGATCAAGCTCGACTTTACTCTCCTCCTATATTTCTCGATAATTTGGTTTCTCTTCGGCATCAATAGATCCAGCTACAGTACAGCCTACATCAGCGGCATGAAAGAAGATCTGAATTTCCAGGTGAGTCAGCTCGTCGAATCGAACGATCCATTTCCAGTGCAACATCATCAATGCCATCAGCCGAAGATGCAAGCGCCATCTCTCTGATGAAAGTGATAACATAGGGCAAAGACTACAACTACATGACAACAATCTACCTCATCACCTACGCCATTTTCCAAATTCCCTCCACCTCCCTCCTTACGATCATCAAGCCGCGCTACGTTTTTGTTGCCGCAAACACGATCTGGAGTGTCCTCACCCTCGTAACTTTTCGCGTAGAGAAGGTCTGGCAAATTTTCGTCCTCAATGCTTTCGAAGGGGCTTTCTCCGCGATAGCGTACGTCGGAGCACATTTCATCTACGGATCCTGGTACAAGCAATCAGAACTTGGTGCGCGAGCGGCAGTATTCTGTGGCTTTGGAAATCTGGGGCAAATGGCAGGAGGGTGGATTCAGGCCGGATTGATCAAGTCATTGGAAGGGAGAGAAGGAGAAGGTCTGCCGGCTTGGAGGTTAATTTTCGTGGTGGTTGCTGCCATGACGATTCCATTTGCGGTCTTTGGGTGGTTCGCGATTCCTGATCTACCGGAGCACAAAGCGGCGAGGTATCTGACAGAAGAGGAGAAGGATCTTGCGGCGAAGAGGCTAGGTGAGGTGGGAAAAACGGAATGGGATTGGAGTGTGCTGAGGAGAGTGCTGCTGAGCTGGCAATTCTACCTATTGCCACTGGTGTTCATGCTCTACTCACTTGTGGTACAGGCGATTGGCAACAATGTCATGCCGTTGTGGATGAAGAGCCGTGGCTACTCGTTGGTGCAGCAGAACAACTATCCGACCATCGTGCACGCGACAGGGATTGTCGCGACATTCGCATACTGCTACATCAGCGACAAACTTCGCTCTCGGTGGCAGTGCTCGCTGGCGATCGGCTTCACATTCATCATCTCAAGCGCAATACTGGTCTCGAACCCATCGTCCGATGGCGTATATTTCTTCGCCTTCTACCTTCTCGGAACCACATATGCCCCACAAGCCCTCTGGTACAGTTGGATGGCCGACCTCACGGGACACGACCTGCAGCTCCGAGCAATCACGACCGGTTTTATGAACAGTTTCGATTTCGCCTTCGTCACCTGGTGGCCTCTGATCTTCTTTCCCGTGACAGATGCGCCGAATTACCGAAAAGGCTACGTTGCGAGTTTAGTAACTGGGTGTCTAACAATACCCGTCCTAATCACGATCGCAAAGCTCGAAAAACGTGGTCGCACGGAAGGTACGATCGGACGAGGATTTGCTGAAGATGACCAAGGTTACGAATCTCCAGACCACGAACCATGGGAACAAACACCATGGACGCCAGCATCGGGTTCGCACGTGCCGAACGGTACAAGAGGAACCGCAGAGCACATTGGGCAAAAGGGCACCATTGCTACAGTCACGCCTAGCACGGTGATGACCTAGAACGAGATGTATAAAGTATAATACAAAGATACAAGCTCCGGAGCGCACATAGTACATGAAAATTGTTTTACAGCAAGCCCGACTGTCAGTCCTCTTACGGGAGAGGTCCACTCACGCCAGGCCAGGAGTGGACCTCACAACAATATGCCATTCAACACGGCCCTCCCTAGGGAAAGCTAGCAGCTCCATTGCTCATAAAACTAGCTGCACTCCAGCGCATGCTGTTTAGCTTGCGATAAAAATCCTCCTCCCTATCGCAAGAATCATCTCAATTCCGAGAACAAAACAAGAAAGCTTCCGGTTCTCATTCCTGACCACAAGTTCCCAGACAGCGGCCCTCAAGACAAGTGAACACATCTCTCCTGCCAACAGCTCCAGAACTGCATCAACAGAAGAAGAAATGAATGTCCTCAGAAATTTAGTCCGCCACCCATTGATCTCAAGGGAAATTAAGCGGGTCTGATAAGATCTGAAGTGTTGAAATTTGCTTGCCCGAACCACCAAAAGCCGTAGCCAAAGGGGTTCGATGCGAAGCCATTATTCTGCGCTTGATAAAGTGACCTCACTGCCGTGGGAAAGAAAGGGCAGTGGGCGTGTAATCTGTTCTGCAGCGCGGTTGTATGTGTATATATTGGGAAGAGAAGGGAACGTATGATGATGCTGGCGATCACGTACCTGCACAGCATAGTGTGGCGCAGAAGTTTCTCGATCGAATTGAGAAAGGGGATGCATTGTTCAAATGCTTCCATCGAGCATCGGTTTGATCAGATTTGGAAATGTGCTGTACATTGTGCGAGGAGGCCCGCAAAATCGGGCCTGCAGGAAAAGGGACAAAAACAGCTCTCGCAGAGAGTTGCGCATGCGAATATTGTACAGCGAGATCCTTTGTTGTTTTATTGCCGATCAATCAATCAATGTCTTTGCCCGTTGCCATTAACTTGTACAGCTTGCGCTTCCAGTGCCGCACGATGCGCAGGAGCCATCATCGCACGTTGCTCGGCCTCAGTAACTCGATGGATTTGTCCATTCGGCTTTACGACTTCCGTTTGTGGTGGAGGGGGCGGCGGAGGTCCATATACTCGCGTGTGCTCGTCCATGGGTTCTTCTTCCGTATCGTCGTCGTATTCGCCTTCGTCATCGTCGTACTCCTCGTCGTCTTCGTACTCGCTCTCCGTTTCTCCTTCTAGCCCATCGTCGAAATCGTCCGCACCTTGCGCCGCATGAGCCTGTTGGGCCATTTGCTGCGCGTTGCCGTATCCACCACTTTGCATCGCTCGACAAAGCTTCTTAAGCTTTTCGTTTTCGCGAGTCAGGCGGTCGATCGTCTGCTGGGATTGCGAGCGCTCCTCGGCCATTTGGAAAATGTTCTTATTCGTGGCTTCCTGCTTCCGCGTGAGGTTGAGGTTCTCCTTTTCCAGGCGCTTAGTCTTTTTCGACATCTCCTCCATTTCTTTTCGAAAGGTGAGAAAGAGGTCGTTGGAATTGTTCAAGGTATCTTCTACCTGCTTTGGGGTCAGTCAGTTACCAGGCAACGACCAAAACTGTCCTCAGCGAGTCATGTAGCAGCGAAGCTAGACATTGCAAAGGGGGAGCGAGAACGCACTTTTGCGTGTTGATGCTGGTAGAAGTCTTGACATACCTGCTTGAACTTCTCCACGTAGACGTTCAATTGGCCTCGCAGTTCATTTTCCGTCTGGCTGAAGGTGCTCACTTGGCGGGTCAGCTGATGGCTTTTGCTCAGTTCACTCTCTTGCGCTTTCTTCAGCTGGTCGTGCCGCGCTATTTGATACTGCACTTCCAGTTCCTTCACCCGCAGTAACGACTGGAAGTGCAGCTCCCGTAGCTCGTATTGATGTAGGAAGGACGTGAATTTCTCCCGAAACAACTTATCCTGTTCCAATTCGGCCGTGTGCCGTTCGGGGGAGCGTTTTTGAGATACCACCTCATCCACATCATTGACCATGTTTTCCAACTTTTGGTGCAGTTCTTCGTTTCGATTTGCCGCATTCTCTTTGAGTTCGCGATAGTCGTCCTTGAGCTTCTTGTTCTCGCGCGTCAATTCGCGACTGAGCTTCTCCAGCTTCTCCTTCAGCCCTCTCTCCCTTGTTCGCTCTTTGCTGACCTCCTCTTTCTCCTTCTGCAGCTGATCCCCGCGCTTCTTCGCCTTGACATGCTCCCTTTCAGTCCTCTTCATCTCAGCCAGCAGATCGCTATACTTTTTCTGCAGGATGTCCATCTTGCTATGATGAGGCTCCATGGTGTTCAGCAGTTGCGACAGATCGCGATTCGCCTTCTTCACCTCGGCCTCAATCTCGGCATTTTGGTGAGCATCCTCTGCGGTCGTGGATTCTAATTGGGAAATTTTGGACAACAGTGCGGCGTGGGCATCCGAAGGATTTGTCGAACTGACACTCCCCTTCTTCCCTTTATTCTTGGGCTTTGCTGGAGCGGGCGCCGCAGCAGGTGGCGGAGGAGGAGCGGCAGGCGATGCATCGGACGCGGGTGCATCGCGCGGAGAGTCGTAGGAGATAGAGGGGGAGGCCCGGTGGGAGGACTGCGCGGAGGGCTGGGCTTGGTGTTGCTGTTGGGCCACGGCATTCATGACCGATTCCTGGTACTTGATAAAGCGTTCGCCTTTGGTGTATGTCTCGATCTGCTGGGCCTGGGAATTCCGGGCACCGGTCCTGGCAGCTTCGTACTTGTCGGTCTTCTTCTTCTGCGCGAGGATTTGCGCCGTGTGCAGGTTGCTAGCCATTCGCCGCCGGGGTGGTCGAGCGGCGGAACGGCAGAGATTGCGTTTGGTCGGTAAGCTGCATCAGCGCCGCCTCAGCGCCGTGGTTCCGCTCCCAGTGCAATGGGTAGAGGGGGTCCTAGTGCATGGAGCGCGACGTGTCGATTCGCAGGGCGCACGGCGGGGGTTCGATGCCAGGCGGGTATGTGCGTCGATGATGAGCGCGAGGAGTCGGAGCAGGGAGATGCTCGAAGCTACTGCTGCCGCTCCGGGACGTGAAGCAGCGGAGGAGACGACGGCGGCGGTGGAGCTCGACAGCGAGATGGCGTGTAGGAGAGGGTGTCGCAGATTGCACGCGGGATCCGTTGCGCAACGTCGTTGTTCTCCCCGGTCCTGTCTGCAGTGCGTGCAAAAGCAGCAGAGTGGTCGACGAGCACTCTCCCGCCGACGGCCCAATCACGCGGCCAGCGGACTTCGACCTGCAGATGCATAAACGGACGACGCTTTCGCCTCCGTCATCCTCCATCAACACCACCGCATCCTCTACCTCATGTTGAGCACATTGCGCAGCACCGCGCGATCGCCGCGCATCGTTGCTCCATACCACCGCCTGCGACTGCACCGCGCCTACGCCTCCGTCACCGATCTGCAGCAGTATCCTAAGCCGGGAGACCGACTGCATGGCTTCACACTCCAACGCGCTGAAAATGTGCCCGAGCTGGAGCTAGCGGCGCTGCACTTCACCCACGACAAGACGGGCGCCGACTATCTGCACATCGCACGAGACGACACCAACAATGTCTTCAGCATTGGCTTCAAGACCAATCCACCCGACGCCACCGGTGTCCCGCACATCCTCGAACATGTCACTCTCTGCGGGTCGGAGAAGTAGGTGCAGTGCAGAGGCAAGAGATGAGATATTGTAGGCTGATACAGTGGTAGGTATCCCGTTCGCGATCCTTTCTTCAAGATGCTTCCTCGTTCCCTGCAAAATTTCATGAATGCCATGACCAGTTCCAGCTACACCTACTACCCTTTTGCTACCACTAATAGACAGGACTACAAGAACTTAATGGGCGTATATCTGGATGCTACATTGCATCCACTGTTGAAGAGAACAGACTTTCTACAGGAGGGTTGGAGAGTCGGACCAGAGAATCCGAAGGAGCCAGTCAAGGACAGCAAAGGGAGCGATCTCGTGTTCAAGGGTGTCGTGTACAACGAGATGAAAGGTCAGATGTCGGACGCCACGTACTTATTCTACTCGCGATTCATGGAGCACATCATGCCGGCAATCAACAACAGCGGAGGAGATCCGCAAAAGATGACCGAGTTGACCTACGAGGGGTTGAAGACTTTCCACGAGGACCACTACCACCCGAGTAACAGCAAGATATTGACATATGGAGACCAATCCGTGGAAGAGCATTTGCAATTTCTGGGCGAGCAATTGTCACAATTCAATCAGAGGGCAGTGGATACAGACATCAAGGCGCCGATTGTCATCGATAGTCCTCAGTCCGTCACTGTCAAGGGTCCTGTGGACCCTCTGACTCCCCCAGATGCGCAATTCAAAACCTCTCTCAGCTGGATAGCAACCGACAGGACTGATCAAACAGAGTCTTTCGGACTGCAAATCGCAACGAACCTGCTCATGGACGGATACGGCTCGCCACTGTACCAGAACTTGATCGAATCTGGTCTGGGTACTGACTTCTCCATGAACACAGGATACATGCCACTGGGGCGCAAGTCCATCTTCTCGATTGGTCTCAACGGTGTGTCCGAGGAGAATCTGCCCAAGATCAAGGATGTTATCTATCAAACCATCGAGGAGAGCGTCGCAAAAGGGCTGGAAAAGCAAAAGGTGGACGGCATTCTGCATCAGCTCGAGCTTGGTCTCAAGCACAAGAAGGCAGCCTTCGGCATGGGCATCGTTTCCCGACTCAACCCAGGTTGGTTCAACGGCGTAGATCCTTTCGAATCACTGCAGTACAACAAGCTGGTCGATGCTTTCAAGGCCAACTACGCTAAAGGAGGTTACCTGGAGGATTTACTTCGGAAATATCTGCTCAACGACAGAACATTGACATTTACGATGGAGCCTAGTACGACTTACACTGCAGATATCGCCGCGGAGGAGGCATCGCGGCTGCAGACGAAAATCAAGGAAGCCATCGAAAGCTACCCGAGTGAAGAGGAAGCGCACAGGAAGCTGCGTGAGCGCGAACTGGACCTCATCAAGGAGCAAGACGCTGGACACACAGAATCTGTCGACTCTTTGCCATCCTTGAAAGTCTCTGATATTCCTCGTGTGGACAAGGAGATCAAGTTTAAGGACAACACAGTCGACAATGGCGTAAAAGTGCAATGGCACCAGGCTTCAACTAATGGGCTCACATACTTTCGCGCAGTTGCCCTGCTGAAAGACTTGCCCGAGGACCTTCGGATGCTCGTGCCGCTCTTTTGTGACAGTCTCATGCGCATTGGCACTAAGACAAAGTCCATGGGTCAGCTTGAAGATGAGATGAAGCTGAAGACTGGTGGTATCAGCTTCGGCCACTTCTCCAGCACGTCGCCTCACGATATCCAGAAGGTCGAGGAAGGCTTCTCGATCGGTGGACGGGCTTTTGACTATAACGTTCCCGCCATGTACGAGTTGATCCAAACGATCTTGCTGGAAACCGACTTTGACTCGCCCAATGCGCACAAGATGATTCGTCAATTACTGCAAATGGGTGCGAGTGGAGCTGTCGATGGCATTGCTGCTAGCGGCCACATGTACGCTATGCGTTATGCCACTGCAGGCGTCTCTCCCGCGGGCAAGATCTCCGAGCAGATTGGTGGCATCACACAGGTCAAGCTCATAACCAGCCTTGCGGCAGCGGAAGAGAATCCAGAAGCCATGACGGAGCTCATCAACAAGCTGAAGGCAATCCAATATCTCGCGGTGCAGAGCATCCGCGAGGGCAACCTGCGAGCAGCCCTTACGTGCGGCACCGACGCCGCTTCGTCGAACGAGTCCGCGTTGAACTCCTGGCTTGGCAACGTGAACAAAACGAATCTGTCGTCTCCCTCCATCACTATCGAGGCTCCGAACTCCTTGTCCACTCACCGCAACACTCTCTTCAACTTGCCATATCAAGTCTCCTACTCCGCGCTCACCGTTCCCACTGGACCCTACACCTCCCAATCGACAGCCCCAATTGCCATCCTCTCCCAACTCCTCACACACCGCCACCTCCACGCTGAAATTCGCGAGAAAGGCGGCGCATACGGCGGAGGCGCGACATCCTCCGGTCTCACCGGGACCTTCGGCATGTACTCCTACCGAGACCCTAACCCGGACAACACCCTCTCGATATATCACTCCGCATTATCCTGGGCAGCCAAACAAACGTGGACCGAACGCGACATGCAAGAGGCCAAACTCTCCGTCTTCCAAAAACTCGACGCACCAACTAGCGTTTCGCAAGAAGGCATGACGAGGTTTTTGAACGGCATTACGTATGACATGGAACAGCAGAGACGGGAATGGTTGTTGGATGTCACGCCACAGGATGTGAAAGCCGCGGCGGAGCAATTGGGTGAGCAGATTGAAAAGGGGGCGAGTGTGGCTGTTTTGGGGAATAAGGATGGGAAGAAATTTTTGAGTCAGAGTGGTGTGGAGTGGAAGGTGGAAGAGTTGGGGATGAAGGGACAAGAGGAGATTGAAGATCCTGTTATGGAAGGCGAGGGGACGAAGGATGGGCTGGCTGCTGTGGCGGCTTCGTGAGAGGGGAAGAGTAAGAGAAGGATAGAAGAAAAGCCCCAGGGTGTGCGTGTAAGGTACGATGGTTTGATTCTCCGCTTTAGCTAAAAATGTGTGAATAGATTGTGTATATTTACAGAAACGAAGACGACGACGATGATCAAAAACAAAACATTTAGAGTCTGATGCGTTTATTAGACAGGACATGGCGTGGTAGATGCCATTCAGCAAGAGAGGCTCTACTGTCTGCCAACATTCCAGCTTCCATTCAATGGTGACAGAAGCAATCCACGCTCACACAATTTTGGGCCCTCTCCGCCCGTGTTCTTAGCCAAATCGCACGGTTTGTCTTCAGACTGCTCCTCTGGAGTGTCGCCTTATACTACATTGTTCCTTCCAAAAAAAAAAAACGACCGGCTTCGGAAGGTGCGGTCTGCTGAAACAACAACACTGAACCCAGGACTAAACCATGAATACCACCAGCCAGAAGCGACACCCACTAAAGAGTGAAGGGCTTTATACCACGTCTAAGCTGGCAGTCAACTAGAAAAATCGTATAAAGGATTGAATGCGGTGACTTTTGTTTTATTCATAGTGGAGGAGACTCGAGATGGGATGGCTAATAACAGTCAATCAATACATTCTAACGTGTTCCATGGGCACACATTTTTAGCTCGCCGTATGGAATGTCGTGCCTCATAAATCATTGTGCGCAGCACCATATTTCCCACCGCCACCAAGAGGATCGCCGCCTGGTACACACAAACCAAGGCGCCAGAAGTAATCCCGATGAGCAAAGAACAGCTGCCACAACTTGTAGCGTGAGGGTATGCCCCAAGGTTCGGTAGTTGTTTCGTGTATTTCGTCCTCAACAGAGGCAAGCAGAGTCGAGTCTTGTCCGGCGATACAGTTTCTGTCACTGTCGCCGTTGCAGTGATGGAGGTCTGTAATGTCAGGGGACAATTCGGACTTGGATATGTAGATCTCCCCAGCATGCATAGCATAGCCCCATTCTGTCAGTGGCAGAAGTGGGACCGGGTCATCGACATGAGTGACTCTTCGATATCTCGACTTTGTGTCTACTGTGGGTGCGCCATTACTCAGATCGAAACGAGCGTCAATATAGTTGACGAGGCCTTTGTTGCCCGCTCTGGGCTCACCAAATGTGGTGACGATGGGATCGTAGCCTCGAGCGAGCAGGTCGAGCCCGGCCAGAGCTGCCACTGCGCCGCCAAGAGAGTGTCCGACCAGTGTCAGCTGATAGTCGGGATGCACGAAAAGCTGAGCCTGGAGCTCTGGTAAGATCTGCTTTCTTGTGTTCAGCCAAGAGGAGTGGAAGCCCATGTGAACAGTGCAATTCGTGCATTTGGGCTCCTTGGGTGCTTGCGTGGCAGGGTCGTCGCCCTCGTCCTCGCCGGGATATGGGACATACTTCTGCGGCACGGTGCTGAGATCAACGACGGTATTGGCGATGCTATAAGTGCCTCGAAAGGCAACAATGATACGCTGCTTGCCATGATCGAGAGCAATGTAGCCGCAGGAATCACTCAGCAAGACTCCAGTGTTCCATGTCGTGACTAGTTCGAAGTCGGGAAAGTCGCTGCATCGCGATAGACAGGTGAAAGGCTTGGAGATGCCCCAGCTGGTGCTGCCAACACAGTAGGAGATGTCGACGACGCGCGAGAGCTCCTCCAATTCGCGGAAGAGGTCAGGGCTCACATGGCGGTGGTCGGGATGTCGGAGCACCGGGATCTGATTTGAGCCGTGGCAGCCGAAGCAGCCAAGAGATAGGAGGGTGAGGAGGGATGGGCGCATGGTGTGATTGGGGCGAGACGAGGCTCGTGTCCTTACATCGCGGAAGGGGGGAGTGCTGACAGAGCGGTCAGCGGTGTCTCCGCGCGTCGAGGCGGCAACGGCGGCGGCGCGTCCAGGAGGTGTACAAGCGACACAAGCAACAACTCGGTTTCTCTCGAGAACTTGATCTCACGAGTACGTCGCTTAGCGAGCCAGAGTGTCGTCGCTACGCGGCACCAGGCGGAGATGGGCGTGTGCTTGTCAGCGGCGTGCAGTGCTGAGTGGTCTTGGCGATGACGTGGTGAACGAGTTGCTGGAAGAAGGGATGCTCGGAGGCGATGACTGCCGGATTACGGATTACTCTGTCTTCTGCTCGCCGCGCAGGTTTGAGAGTGGCAAGGCCTGGACGCCAGCGGAGACAACATTCCTCATCCATTCGACCTTCTCGACACTCCAACTATCGTATACTGCACCACTTCGCCGGGGAATGCGCTCTGCATCCAGCACCCAGCATCGCTAGCAACTCCGAACCCGACCCAAGCATTTGCCAGTCGCTGCTTGACGCATTGGCGCCAACATGCCTGCCGAGGACGCCAAAACACACGACTTCGACCAACGCCATGACGGGCCCTTCGATCAACCACCGGCGCGCCCTTCAGTACAGATCGATTCGAACACCGAACACCGCAAAGACTCGTCCGCGCTGAGGAGTCCGAGTAGTCCGCACAATGCCACGCCATCCGCAACGAAACCGCGCAAGAGCGTGCAACTCCCAGAATCGCCCTCAGATATCACGGCACCACCGCCACGGCGCAGCACGACAATAGGACGAGAGCGCAATCCTCGACCTTCGCAAGACTTCGACATCCGCCGCGATGGACCATATGGACGCCCTTCCATCACCATGACGCGGCGGCGCTCGTCTGTGAACGTTGTGAGGCCAGAAATAAACCACACCCAGAGTTCTGAACACCCAGATCCTGCTGCGCCAGGCTTAGAAGCGTTGGAACAATACAGAACAGCAGAAGAATCAGAAGCGCCGTTTGCGTTGGAGCCGCCGCCGCTGAATTACGATCTATGGGAGAGACGATGGTTCATTGCATTTTTCTGGACCATGATCCTGGTGGATTGCGTTGCGGCGCCCATTGTGCTATACTTCTGCTTGTGGTATCTGACGAGTCTGTCCCCAAACGCAACATTCTCCATCGTCACTGCCGCTCTTGGAGGTGTGAGCATTGTCGAATACTTTGTGCGCTTCTGGCGATTATGGAAGAAGGACAGTACGTGCAGAGTGATGGGGGCCAGGAGAAAATACCTAGATTGGTTCCACTGGAACTTCACATTGGGCTGGGTTATCATCATGATTGAGTTGATTGTGTAAGTTGATCCCAGATGGTATTTTGACATTCGCTGACGTTCTTGCAGCGGCACCGTTCCAGAAAACCCGCCAATCCGCCTCCTCGGCATGCCCCTCGCTTCGATGATGTGGGTTTTCGGAACTGAGCTCATCGTCGTCGACATCATGCGATACTTCGAAGTGCCCGCACCTGTCCGGATATCCTCCATTCCAAAAGGCGCTCAGCTTCGCCCTGCCATCTACAGTATGATCGAGGACGTCGTCGCCGTGGATGGAAGTGGCGGAACCGAATACCGCGAAGCGCTTAACCGCCGCTATGAAGCCTCGCACGTTTTCCGCTCACTTTTGCGAAGATTAGGCATCTTTTGGGCTTTAGGCGCGGAAGGAATGGCCATGCTCACTACGATTCTAATCTTCACTATTCATCCTGAGGCAGCATATGTCGTAGGCTGGAGTGCGCCATTTATATGGGCCGGTATATGGACAGGGGCAACAATCTGGTACGCCAAGTATATGCTCCGGAAAGAAAAAATCGCTTGGGCCGAAGAATTGCAAGAAAAGCAAGTGAATACCATCACTTCTCCTGGAGAAGCGCCGATTCTCCACGACTCCGAGCCCAGCGAAGGCAAGGACTAGCAGCCCCGTGTCTCGACGGTGCTGCTCAGCTGTTCAGAGCGACGTTGGCTGCTGCCCTCGTGATGAGGTCTCACGCGGATTTTCCGGATTTTAGCATAATGAATTGTATGAATAAGCATGACTTGCATAGCGTGTGATGAATAGCCTGGCCGCAGATCGGTCTCGAGAGTAGCGTGTACAAATACCTTCAGTTGATTGAAACCAAATACTTTCGTTCTTTCCTTGCGAAACTCCGCGTTTTAGAGCTTTCATAAACTAAAGCATCGACTTTTATGCATTTTATGAGCAAATAATTTGTGTGACTCCAGGCAAATACAGCATTGAATGCTGCCAGAGGTCGGAAAGGGCAGGCGACGGGCTTTTGCTGTTCGCGAGAGACAGGAGGTTGAGAAGAGAGAACACGTCAAATTGAGCCGGATTTGGCTAAGTATCGCGTCCTCTTTCCGGTGACTCGAGGTAAATATAGCATTGAATCCTGCTAGAGGTGGAAAAAGCCAGGTGACGGGCTGTTACTGTTCGCGAGAGACTGCGAGAGGCGAGGGAATACAACATCAAATAAGCCGGATTTAGCTAAGTATCGCGTCCTGCTCCTACTCTCTCAGGATTTCTGTGCTGCTGTAGGCCAATTGATGTGCAGACGACTGGAGAATTGTTAGACGTCGTTCGCGAGAAACTGCGAGCGGTGAGAGGTCTAAGAAGAGACTACACCGCCAAAATGAGCCGGATTTTGGCTAAGTATCGCACTTCTTGAGCTTTTCTCTGGAACTCAGTGTTGCTGTAGGCCATTTGAGATGCAGACGATCAAGAAATGTGAGAAACTTGCTGTTGGGGATGGTAAGTCATATAAGCCGGAAATTTGGCTAAGTATCGCAACCTCCACCTGCGGTTTTCACTTTTCTCTAAGATGTGGGTATGGCCATGGTTACCACAATTCTGATCTTCACTATACACCCGGAGGCAGGGTATGTCGTAACCTGGAGCGCACGACAACTTGGAATGCGAAGTATATGCTCTGGAAAGAAAAGGTCGCGGGGGCGGAGGAGTTGGAGGTCTGGCAGCCGGTGCTTCTGGAGCGTGATCTGGAAGAAAAGCACCAGCAAAGCTGGATAGAGCGGCATGGCGATGCAGTGGGAACGGGAGCTGTGGTGGCTGTCATATTTTATCATTAGTATTTTGATATCTGGGTGCATGCGCCGGCGCAATGGGAAGGTGGCGGCGGCGGACGTCGAGCTGGGTTTGGACAGGATTTGATGTGCAGAGGATTAAGAAACGTCAGGGACTTGATATGAGGGGTGGTCGAATTCCCGTCACTCACTGGAGATACATACTGCTTCGGACCATTGAGTCTGCTGATGGCCAAGAACAGACAAGTATTGTTAAGTAGAGATAGGCTCAAAAGGAGCGAAGCATCGTCACTCTCTGAAACTTCCTGCTGCGGTGGGCTGTTAAATGTGCACGACGATTAAGAACAGGCATGTATTTTCCATCAGAGATAGCCTGCTATGGGACCAACGATAGTCCGCCAGCTGTGCAGTGCAATCCGTGACATTGCGTCCCTTCTCGAAAAGGCCTTGCCTTACCGCCAAACAGCAGCGTAATTGTACCCTTGTATCCATCAGATACGCATAAGGCGGTACAGCGATACGAATGTCCTCCTCAGAGCGACAGTGAACAAGCGAAGGCATATAGCGAATTAGAGTGGAATGCAAGCGACAGGCGACAAAAAGGCAACGACAGGCGACAAGGTGATAAATCTGAGACTCGCGAAAACGTCTAGTTCGGAGGCGGAATCGTCGTTTGACAGCGGGTTAAACGGTTGCCAACGTCAGACCGAAACTTTCCGGCGATTGTCGTGACAGCAAACGTACGGCTCTAGCAGCGAGAGGCTGATCTACAACCGTAGCAGGCATTTCAATCGCAGTCACGCGTTGGTCTTGATCAAGCGTACGGAGGCAAGCACAGTGGGTGGAGCAAGGGTGGCGAGGCGACGGCGTCTCGTGACAGGCTTGTTCCTCAAATGTGTATGACGGAAGGCAGAGCGAGGGATTGGCGGTGCGTACGATACAGCAGAAGTCGGTATCGGCACAGTTGGGCGATGCAGCGGACAAGCAGAGAGGATTCTTCTTTGTCAGGTCTGTAGACTCGTCCAGTGATAACAATTGGAAGATAGCCCTGGTAGTGGTAGAAGTAAATGGTCATCCGTGCTCGTCTTCTCCAGGTACTGTGAAGGGCAGCGGTTCGGGGTTGTCTTCGTCTTTGAGCCGCGCGAGTAACGGTGCGGAAGTATTGGTTGGTTACCATCAGAATTCGTACGTAGGCTATCGCTGGCTAGGCCTAGCCGACTCTCAACCGTGTACGTTCGTCGTTTAAAAAGCGAGTGATTGGGCGCAGCGAGAGAGCGAACTCTAAGAGGTTGTGAGAGGTCAGCCAGCGAAGGAGCACAGTAGTTGTTATAATTGTAATTGCAGCGTCCATATTTTTGGCAGCGGAAGCAGATACCGTTCTTCTGGTGGCTACTTAGCTACCTCCTTCTCAGACGCTTTGCATGTGCCTTCCACTTGCAGCTGTAACTGCCTGCCTTATGGGAGCAGCGTCCATTGCTAATTTTGACGCGTTTCAGGCAGTTGGGTTCAGTCAGGCTTGTTGCGAAAGTTCTAGCCGTCGTGAAAGGTTCTCATCGTTGAGGAAAGGCGTGCAGAAGGCGTGTCGACTTTGATCTGACGGTTCTGGCCGCATTTTCGAGCAGCTCAGTAAAGAGGTCAATTCAGCGGCAGCGGCAGCGACAACATGGTTTTCGCCAAATGAAATTCCGTCTTGGTCAGGGGTGGACGCAACAAACTGTTAAGAATTGACTATTAGAAGATTGTAATTCGACTCAGAACGACTTGCTACAGTTCCTGCGTGGTGAACGAGAAGTATCAACTTGCGGAGCGGAATAACGATAACCCGGCAGTTCAGTCCGTAACCAGATATGTGTCTTCCGATAGAGACAGCCAGCTATGGTCGATGAAAGGGATCAAATTCCCCTGCAACTTCGTGCTGTTATGGGCTGCTCGATATGCGGACGATCAAGAACAGGCAGATATCCATCACTATCTAAGATAGCCTTATAGGCAAATCCTTGCCACTTGCCTCATCATAGACCCTGTTTTCGTTTCTATTCTCAGAACTCGGGCAATTGCCCAATCAAATATCACGTCTCGTCAACGCTTGCCGACTAGCACCTCGTATTTCAACTTCTCGGCAGAACCACGTCTCGTACTTTTTCACTTCCGCAATTCGTCACTTTGCCATTCTGAAGTTACATTTCGCTACCCGGCAATCGTCCAGCGCGGCAGAACCAAGACAAGATCTTCCTAAACCCTAAAACAAGCGTTGACTAGTATGGCCTCTAGAGATTAGGAGGTAAGGTAGGCACGTCAGAGGCTACGAGGTGGTTTTCTCTCTCTCTTTGCGAATGCTACACTGTCCTCTTTTCCACGCTACTCTCTTGCGCAGGTTTGCACTCTTGTCTGTACTTTTTCTCCTCTCCTTGTCGCTTGTCACTCGTCACTCGCAAGTCTCGTGTTTCCTTGGTCGCATTTCCCTATCGTATCCATGAGGAGCTCTCCGCGAGCTACTGCGCATCTGATTGACTGAGAGCTGATACCACTCAACCCACGCGATGATCATACCCACTTCCAAGACGACGGCGTCGTCTTCACCCTACTCCCCACGGGAAGGCTATAGCAAAATGCCCCCCGCCGCGTCTTCGACTTCGAACTTAGTCGCCGACGACCACAGCCACCACATTCATTTATCCTCCACTGGCGACTCTGACTTTTCGCGACAACAACACAGCCCCAACGGCACTGGCGAGAAAACCATGCCATCAAATATCTACCCTTGGCAACCCGGTTTCGCGCGTCGAATCCCTTGGGCAGGAATTTCATGTCTGTTTGGAGTTTTCTGCGCCGGAGTTGTGGAAATTGCTATCCTGATTGCTTCGAATGGGAAACCGATCACGAGTTGGAAGTATCCGCCGAGTTTGTACTTGTCCATGGCGTATACGATTGGAAACATCTTGCTTGCGGCGGGTTTTAGTCAAGGGTTGACTGTGAGTACATTTTCCCCAATCTTTGTTCACTTTGAGAGACGAAATGAGATGGAGACGTTGCTGACAGATGACAGATTTACTGGTGGCGACAAGCACTAAAAGAAGGCACCCAACTAGGAGATCTACATCGAATATGGGACCACGGGATGAGTCCTGTAGCTGCACTGTTCGCTGGACGACATTTTAATTATATTTCCTTTGCGGCTTTGTTCTTGGCGATTACACCGATTAATGGACCTTTGCTGCAACGAGCTTCTTCAATTACGACGGAGAGGAAGCAGTTCCTGTCTGAAGAGGTTACTGCGAGGATTCCGGCTGTGACGAGTTTACAGAACCCCACTGGCTGGACTTCTGGAAGGTCGTATGGTGTGACTACGCTAGATGCGAAGTTCACGCCTGTGGTGTATGATTGGAATACTGGAGCGAACATTATGGCTAATGGCACTGGATGTGCGAGTGATGGGATCTGTAATGGACAGCTTGAAGCCGCGGGGCTGGCTATCAGCTGCAATGCCAGCACGGCGGATTTCGACATTTCGAGCTTTGACTCCGATGGACAAATGAGGAATGCTTCCTTCGAAGGAATTGACCTTTTCCAGCTTACGCTGGGTTGGAGTGCGAGGACGGAGGCTTCAAACATGACACTCGACGTCCAATGGAAACCCGGCGACGAATGCCAAAAAGGAAAGCTCGAAGTACGAAACTGCACAATCGGCGCAGCAACCGTCCGCTACCCGGTCACAATCGACGGCAACAAATCCACCATCGCCCTCCAAGAAAACAGCAAATACACGGACGACACCATTCTCTCACTCACCGACCTCCCCGCAGAAAACATGTACGGCATCCCCTCCCCCTTCGGCGGCTACGCGTACGCCCTCTCCTCCAAATTCAACTCCAAAACCCACATCTCCTTCTCCGGCGCCGCAGGCTACACCATGGTCTCCGATGGCTCCCTCGCCGCGCAATTCATGGACATGTCCTCCGTCAAAGACTACACCCAAGGAATCTGCAACACGAAATTCTCCGATCCAACACCTTACATTTTCCAACAAGCCCGCGATCTCATGTTCCGTACAGCCTTATCCCAAGGAAACGCAACCACAATGCAAAATCTCCAAAATCCCACCGAACTCCGCACAGTCACAGTCTACCATTCCCATTACGAATACCTCGCCGGAGCAATCGCCCTCACATTCCTCGCCATGGCTCTCGTGATGGCCACGTTCAATGGTTTCTGGCTCTTAGGACGGAATGTCACGATGTCACCTATTGAGACTGCGAAAGCGTTTAATGCGCCTCTTCTTGCGCACGAACATCCGAACGCGGAAGTTCAGGAACTTGTAAAAGGTGCGGGAGCAAAGCCTGTACGATATGGAGAAGTTATGACGCAGGTTGATGAGGATAGGATGAGAGACGATGGAAATTCAATGTACAAAGGCGTGGAAGCGAATAATCGCAGTACGGAGAATATCATTGAGTTGAGGAATTCTGTTTATGGGTTTGAGGATCCTTCGAGGGTGCAGCCGCTGAGTGGGAAGAGGAGGGGTGGAGGCGGAGCAGCAGGAGGTTTGTCATGAGTATGAGGATTTTTGTATAAATAGACAGTGCGGAGAATACCGTGAGCTAGACTTCATGTATAACCCAGTGAAAGAACTGTTCTAGACTCTCTAATCTTCGGCGGTCCTCAAAATTGCAATCAGTATGCCATACAAGCCACGTTGCTAACGGGATTGAGTCCAGAACAAGTCGTTGCCAAGCATGAGAATCAAGCTTGAGGTGACTTGTATTGAATGATCTTCGAGACTGGGTGATGGAGAGCGATCTGCTCATTCATTCTATCGATACAAGTAAAACTTTCCTGGCAGTCGTAGCCCATCCATAATACTCCTACACTATATACATTCTCATTACTATTCGCAAAGGAAAAACAGCTGTGACAGTCTATGTCATCTCTTGACATCTCGCGAAAGGTGGTATCATCTCGCTCGCGCGGGCGCAAAAGTCCTTCATATCGGACATTCAGAATATAACAATAAAAGAAACCAGAAATAGAGTAATGGAATGTTCCGTTGTCAGGGAATGTCGTCGTCATCTTTCTTTCCTTTCGTATCATCTCCTTTTAGCACGCCGTGGCAGCAGCGACTTTCATACCCTTACCGGGTGCGGTGTTAGGTCGCTCTTCGAGTTCTGCTCTTTGCCTCAAGAGAGCGAAACCAGAAGCGCTGAGGGCGTAACGTTTGTGGCCGAGAGCGGCACGCTTTACGGCTGCTGTAGCGGCTGCGGCACGAGCGTTGTTTTCTTCTGATGCGACTTTACGAAGAGTCTTTTCTAGTAATGACTTTCGGATACTTGAAGGCCGCTCAGTAGTGTTGTTTGCCTTGTCGGCGGAAGCCGGAGCCAGCGAGTCGCGACGATTGTATCGATGGAAAGATACTCTCGAAGCTTGCATGATGATGCCGGAGTCTGGGCGGTCGGAGTTCTGGTGTAGAGCATTGAACTCGAGTTGAGCGGCAGTGAGTGCTCGTTGTGCATCAATATCGTCGATGACTCGACTGAAGTGTGCGTCGAGAGACTCCATGTCAATGGCACTGTCACGTTGACTTGAAGACCAGCGAGATTGTGTACCGTCGGAGTTGGCAGCGGCGAAGTGTGGAAGCATGGATTCGTAGGTACGCTTGCAATCCGCCAGGCTCATGTGGGGATCGGCAGAGCCGTTGAGGGTCTCGGCCAGGATAGTCGCAACGGCGACACGATGTGTTCGGAACTGGCTCAGTTCCCATGCCCAGAGATGTCTTTGCATTAGAGCGTGGTCGTTGGTGATGGACAATTTGGAATATGTGGGAGGGTGGTGCCCATTGCAAGGTCCATTGTGTCGGAATGTAAAGCCACAGTGTTGCGTGAGGTTTGCGGATTGCAGATGTCGGTTTAGGTCTCGCTCGTTGGCGAAATAGATTCGGCAGTCGTCGCACTTGTGTCTCTTCTCGCTGAAGTCTACGGAGTGTTGGCCGAGATGCTCAATAAGTGCGTCCCCTTCGGATGAGAACTCATCTCCGCAGAGGTCGCAGTGAACAGTATTGGGTGATGACATGGGTCGTTGTAGAAGGCGAGTGACGAAGGACATGGTCTGACCAGTCGCCTCGTCAGCGCTGACAGCGACGTAACCCGAGTCATGAGCGCTGTGTGTAGTCCAGCTGTGATCACCGTCGATGACCCAGTAGCGCTGAGATGTGGGTTGTCGATGGCATGTCTGCTCCTCAAGCTGCGGTGTGAATGTCGCCTGTACAGTGCTGTCGCAGCCACCGAGACCAGTCGCTAGGTGCTTGGGTAGATAAGTTGATGGGAACCTAATACCGCACTCTGGGCAAGGTTCCTTGTCATCGTGGTGCTTGATGGTGATGTGCCGACCTAGTGCTTCCTGTGTTGAGAAAATCTTGTCGCAGATGTGGCAAGGGTAGTTTCTGATACCAGCACATCGTCGAATGTGTTCGGTAAGGCGAAAGGCAGTGGAGTACGACTTCCCACAGGAGCAGCAGTGCCGTCCAGAGAGATCCTTGCCCAGGTCGCAGTGGAGATGTCGTGGGATAGATGGTACTCGAGGTATCTCTTGCTCATCGTCCTCGTCAATGTTCTGTTCTTCCCCAGCTAGTAGCCGGGCTGCAATGCGATGGAACTCAGCAGCACTGACTTGCGCATCGCCTGTTGAGAAGTGAAACCCAGATAGGGAAAGGTTCTCTCGATCCATGTCTTCCATGTGAGTTGCGAAAGTTTCCGTCCTGTCCGCCGCTTCAATAGAGGGCGAAGCGGCAAGTATTATTTGTGGGGTGGGGATGTCGGCCAGAGGCCAGTTATGCTCATCCATGATGATGGCATTCCGTTTTGGCGATCTAGACATTGTGAAGGTTGAAAGTCTACCTCTAGATTTGGCGAAGGAAGATGAATGTCTTGGATGACATGTGGTATATGACGTTACGCCAGGCTGTAGCCGAATCGGAACAGATGTACGTTGTGTATCGTGTATCGTGTGATGTGAGGTTAGTTGAGACTCAAATGCTAGTAAGTTGCTAGAGGCCATTAGTAGAACAAGAGAAACCTTCCTACCTATATCCTGCTACTCCTCAAGCCTGCTTCAAAGGGAACTGTACTACAATGACATAAACTTCACCACGCAGCACAGCTAGAATCGTTGCGTGCCGTGGTAACGTCGTGCCGTTGACCCACGACCGCGTTGATCAAAGAATTTGAACGGATTAGTGGACCAAGCCAGACAGACGACTGTAGCCGGCCCTCAGATCAAGATTAGTAGCCGTTGAATACTGATTGGCGCCTTGCAGGATCCTTGGCTATGAAACGCACACGCCACCCAGCCCTTTGCACGGGCAACTGGCCGAGTGTCCCGAGTAACGTGATTGCTTGCCGTGAGCAGCGACAGCTGGTGTGGCTGCTCGTCGTCGGCTGTTTCCAGGCAGGAAGCAACGTTGAGACTGTCTGAAGTGCACCGTGGATCATGGGTGAGGAGTTCTCAGGTTGGACGCCGCGGGCAAACAGTATCCTCGTGGGCTGGAGCAAAGCGCGACTGCGTTGAGCAATTGAGAACAGACACGCGATCTGCTTCACGGGAAACCCGAAACCCTTTGCTGTTGATGATCGTAGTATAGGATATGTTCCAGCTCTCCACGCCGGAGGCAGCGCGTGGTTATAACGTCTACATGTGGCGCTATCTTGTGTTGACCGGCGCTGCTGCACCTCGACGTCGACAGTGGACACAGCAAACACAATGCTGCAGGCACGTCACACGAATCTCGATACATGTCGCAGTCTACAGGCAGTCATCATCGATGTTTCGTACGGATGTCCGGTTCGCTACAGTCGGTCGTCCTGGGTGGATCGCCGGACAACGAGGTCGTTCGGTCGAATGCGGGCGCATACTGCACGTTGTTGCCGGCCGAGGGGCAAGAAACAGGTAGCGAGCTTGTCGGCGGACCCTATCACATCCAGTATGTGTGACGAATCCGAGCGCTGGAGGATGGACGCCGCAGTGCCTAATCCGGATGAGACCAAACTTGGCGGAGAGCCGAGAGCACGCCTCACTGCGTGCGTAGTGAGACTGTCACGACTGTCTCTGGTGACAGGGGTAGTCTAGAGCGTGAGGGCCTTTCAGGGTCTGGTGTCTGGCTTGTTGCGCAATCTTGGATCAGTCGTGCCTCCAGCAGAATTGCGAACTGTCTTACGCTAGCTTCCTGTCTCCTACCTCCTAGCTCGAGGGACGTATCTGACAAGATCAGTGGAACAATGCGGCAGCAGAAACGAGCTCTGCGCATTGTGCTCGAAATAGCATCGATCTGGAGAATATCGAGATCTCAGGAATGTACCTTGCATGTACACAATGTTGTCGTCACTCCCGCTGTGCAAAACCGCCGATGCCTGCGATCTTTATGCACGCCGAACGTGATGCTCTCATCGCCCGAGAGCAGACCATGGCCGAATCTGCGGCCCTGCATGCAAATGCTCCTAGATCTTTGCTGACAGGCTATAATCTTGCGGTTCGTCTTCATCATTCCGCAGACTTTGATACCAAAGCTGGGCTCCGGTCTCCGAGGGTACCGAGAAGTGGCTGGCTGCAAGTCGGCGTAGCAAGCGTACCTCTCCGGAACTGCGCTTCCACGCTTCCGGACAAGGAGGCTCCAGCCTCGAGATCGAGACCATATATTCGCCATCGAATAGCGCGGGGGCCGTTGTACTACACATTCGCCCTGATGACGCTCAAAAGCACGCATATCCCATGTGCTCATGCCGCGCAAGGCCGAATATGGACGTGCCAGCGATTGTGCCGACAGCTCTAGGTGCATCTTCAACCGGACACCTGCCGCCGTCTTCACATACGTCAGGCACAACGACTTCCGCAAAGGACAGAATGCGCGGCGTCTGTCGATATCGACGATGGTATCCCGCGTCTCATCGTTGATGCTGCTCTCTCGTTGCTGCACTCCTTTGTGGAAGCATGCCGGCGCCGCTGACAAGCCCGATCGCAGGATTTCGATAGTATGCCGACCACTGTTTGTTCCTGGCGATGCTATCTTTGCCTCTGTCCGCGAGCGTATTCGGGCTGTGCTCTTCGCGGGAGGAAATTCAAGTCCACGCGCCAGGCGGGCTCACGACGCGTTCGCTGCCCATCGCGATGCCGTCGTCGCCCAGCGACGATAATCATGCGGCGATCGATCGTGTCGGGCGGTGCGCTGGGCATTCGCTGCAATCGTGGTGGTATGGCGGTGTTGGTCGCGCTGATCATGTCCAGCAGCGAGTGAAGAACAGGGCAGCAGTCGCATCGGAGCCTTTTCGGCCATTCCGGCCCGAATAACCCCTGTGCGGTGCGAACGACACTTGCAGTCTTCGTCTTCCCATGAACACGAAATATGGGGACGACTCGAGTAACAGATTCCTGTGGCTCGCGAGAGACTCGCACGCCCTCCTAGAGCGGTGAGTCTCGTGCAAGAACCAGCTGAATATTTTCAGGTTTTGAATTTGAAGTTGTGCAAGATGTGATTCTCTACCCTCTGAGCGGCCAGTATCGGCGGGACTCCCCAGCGCCATCGCTAAAAGATCAAACATCATCTGCCATACGGCAAACTCATCTCTGTCTAGTGTGTTCTCTGTCGATATTCTCGATGCACGCACCACTCATGCTTGGTTGGAGAAGCGGCTGAGGAATCCACTCTTCTGCTTCCTCTCCACGACTTGCCCATCAACAACATCGAAATCCTTGAATTTGCGTGGTGGAACCTTTGCGCCGTATAGCGCCTCTATCTCCACGTTGCTCCTATTCTTGGTCTCCGGCTGAAAGAAGTAAAGCCCGGCCATGATGAAAAGCTCCGCGCCCACGAACAAGAACATAATCTTGCCTCCCCAGTTGAGTTGATCTGGGTTGATGAAGTATGGGAAGATTGAGCTCAGCAGGAGCGCCGTAAGCTGCTGGCAGACCAAGACGAAAGAGATTGTCTTGGGCCTGCACGACTGGCTGGCGGTCTCTTGTGCAACTGCCCACCCGTAGCAACCTACGGTGGCTGTGTACAACATAGACCATGTGATCATGAAGCAACTAAATTCGCAGCTTAGCACGCGCTCGACTTGGCATCGACTTTTCAGACTCCACTTACAGGATAACTGTAACAGCCGCGCTGTTGTTCTCTGGCGCCATAGAACAGCCTGCGATGATGATGGACCAGATCATCAAG
The DNA here is from genome assembly GCF_019650295.1 of Cercospora kikuchii. Classification (NCBI taxonomy): domain Eukaryota; kingdom Fungi; phylum Ascomycota; class Dothideomycetes; order Mycosphaerellales; family Mycosphaerellaceae; genus Cercospora; species Cercospora kikuchii. The sequence goes on from NW_025408590.1 coordinate 1,135,552, forward strand.
ATAGTACCGCCACCAATGAGACCTTTCCGACGAGGAATGACATCCGCCAGTCCGACAGCGACGAAGTTTGAGAGGAACTGCAGTGTGGAGGAGATTGCCGTCAACATGAATGGATCAGCTTGACCGATAAGCTCGAAGTAGTACGTCTGGTAGGTGTTGGCGAAGTAGCCACCAGAGAAGTTCTGCGACTGGAGACCAAGAACGGCAACGAAGGTACGAGTTCGGTTCTCTTTGCTGAAAATGGCCCTCCAGCTCGTCTGGCTGACACCATTGGCTTCAGCGTCGTCCTCGTGCAGTTCCTTCTTGATGGTTTCAATGATGTCGTCGACCTTGGCATTCTCGCCGTAAAGCTTGATCACAGCTCTGCGAGCCTTGTCCTCGCGGCCTTTCTTGATGAGGTAGACTGGAGACTCTGGCAGGAACGGTAGTCCAAAGGCGTAGAGAGCTGGCACCAAGAACGTCATGCAAAAAGCGAGGCGGAAGCTCCATTCTCCCTGAATCTTTGATGATCCGTAACCTGTGAGGGACGACAGGAAGAATCCAAGGACAATGACTACGTTGGTCAGTGAAGAGAAAGTGCTTCGAAGGTGAGCTGGAGCATTCTCAGTCACGTAGAGAGGAGGCGTAGCAGTCGAAAGTCCAACTGAGAGACCGAGAAGCAGCTTGGACACGAATAGCACCGGAAGATTTGGCGCAAAGACAAGCGCAAAGGAGGATGCCAAGGACAGCGCGACAGCGCCGATCAAGAGAGCCTTGCGTCCAACCTTGTCTGCAATGCAGCCGACAAGGAAACCACCGAAGACCTGGCCGATAGTGGATGCTGCGTTCCAGAGAGACTGCCACAGCGCTGGGATGACCCATTGTCCTTCTTGGTCAGCTGGATGATACCACTCGCCGTAGACTTTTCGGAACTCAGGAAAGGCAATGGCGACACCAGAAAGACCTGCATCGTAGCCCCATCCAAAGACGAGGATCATACAATACAACGCCCACCAACAGTATCGGGAGTCGGCCTTGATGGCTGTCCACAGCTGGGCATACTGCTCCTTGGCTGTCAAGTTCTTTCTCGTGGTCGGCTCCACGGTGGAGGAAGTGGCTGAAATGGATTCCGTCTCGACGTGGACCGCATCGGTCTTTTCAATCTGGACGTCTTTCATGGTAGCCGAGGGTTTGTGGCTTAACGCCTCAATGCTTGGCTGGCGTGCGAACTGTTGTCGCAAAGATGCTGTGCCAGGAAAGTGATATTGTTGAGAATGTCGTTGCTGAATAGAGAGTACCAAGAGGCATGGCAAACGACATCTTAAGTAACAAGCTCTCAGACATCACCATCGAGAACCTCCGACCACGCGGTTCCCACGCTGCACACAGTTCAAGCCAGTCTACCCCGTGGGTGGCGTCCTGGGGACGGAGACGACTCGCAACAATTCTCAAAGCGGAGAGTATCGCCGAGACGCATTGCGTACATCGAAGCACAAGTATCTCCGACAAGCATCGGGAGCTCCACTTCCCCATCCTCTAGAAACGTGACAATCCCCATGCGGGGACTTTCTCGGCGCTGGCCCGTCGACGCTCTAGAGGTGCTGCTTCGGACATACGGTGGGACCGCGGTCTCGCTTGCAATGAGAGGAAGAATGTTTTTGAGGCGTTGCATCTCCGCTTCTGCCTTATCAAAACAAGTTCACATTGACCAATACTGGTGATTCGCAATGGCAGACATCAGCTCATCCAGCAGCTCATCAGCTGATCTTACACCAACATCGTCCGCAGAACCAAGCACAACGCCGTCTACGCCACCGGCATGCAAAAGATCACTTTCTCAGAAGCAAGAGCACTTGAGCAGACAAGAACGTTTCAATAGATGGCGTCCTTCTTACCATTTTCTATCGGCATCTGGTTGGATGAATGATCCTTGCGGGCCTGGATATGATCCAAAGACAGGCCTCTATCACATCTCATATCAACAAAACCCGAACGGAGTAGACTGGGGAGATATTGCCTGGGGCTCAGCAACGAGTCGGGACTTGATCCACTGGGACCATAGAGAGACACCTTCACTCTCTCCAGACTCACCTTATGACAATAAAGGCGTCTTTACGGGATGCCTCGTCAATGCACGAGACAGCTCTTTGACCTATGCATACACATCTGTCAATTGCTTGCCAATACATCATACCCTTCCACATGTGCGAGGATCAGAGTCGTTGGCGTTGGCGAAGTCGTTCGACGGTGGGCAGACATGGTCGAAGATAGATGCAAATCCAGTGCTGCCTTCAGAACCAACAGACCTCGAGGTGACTGGGTGGAGGGACCCATTTGTTGCAGCATGGCCTCGTATGGCTCGGTTTCTGGGCATGAATGAAGCAGAAACTCTGTTCGGCATAATTTCTGGCGGAATTCGAGACGTAACACCAACTACCTTCCTGTACGCCATTGATGCCAATGATCTAAGCAGATGGAATTACATTGGCCCCCTCACAAACTTTGGTCTGAACATGCGTCCCTCACGGTGGTCCGGCGACATGGGCAAGAATTGGGAAGTGACAAACTTTACCACGCTGCGTGACGAGCACGATGCAAACTGCGAACGAGACTTACTTGTCATGGGAACAGAAGGATGCGTGCCTAGTCGATCACCATCGATAGCAGGATCATTCGGTCCCTCAAGACCTGCACGTGGACAGCTATGGATGGCGGGAAGCCTACACCAACCTCAACAAACATCCTTTTCAGGGCCTGTAGAGATGAGCTACAACTATGGCGGTCATCTCGATCACGGATGCCTATACGCTGCAAATTCCTTCTACGATCCCAAGTCGCAGAAACAAGTCGTCTGGGGCTGGGTCACAGAAGAAGATCTCTGCGACGATTTGCGCCATGCCCAGGGCTGGAGTGGCTTGCTATCGATGCCTCGTGAACTGAGCATACAAACCCTTCACCATGTCGTTGGTGCTTCCACATCAGACCTATCAACCATCACCTCCATCGAACGCGACCCCGATCGCTTTGGCTCACACACCATCCGTACACTCGCCAGCCAACCCTATCGCGCTCTCACCAAACACCTCCGATCCGCCCCAGGAGTCCGCCTAGCACAACTCCACAACAAAGACCTAATTAACGGCCTCCACAACACCATGTTCCACTCCAACAGCATCCAAACCACCCACTGGGAACTCGACTGCATCCTCAAAGTCTCAAAAGGCACACAAACCATCGGCCTCAGCATCGACCACAGAGGCGATTACTCCCGCTCCACAACCCTCTTCTTCGACCAATTCTCCGAAACCTTCACAATCAATCGGCCAGCCTTTCCAGTCCTCAACTCCTCCGAACTCATCAACAGCGCTCCCGAACACGCACCACATACCCTGTTCACAACACGAGATCCCATCACTGGCAAACTCGAACAAGAGAATTTACACATTCGAGTATGGAGAGATAGTTCCGTATTAGAAGTCTTTGTGAATGGTCGGACGGCTATTACGACGAGGATCTACGCTGCGGAGGAGACGTTTGGGGTGAGGTTCTTTGCGGATGATGTGCCGAATGGGATTGCGGATGTGCCGAGTATGCTTGTTTCGGCGACGTTGTGGGATGGGATTGGGATTCATTAAAACTAGTACACCGTGGTATGGTGGAGTTCGAGGGAATAGGTAGATAGAGATAGAGATGACAAGCGCGCTGTTCAGACTCGCGCTATGATTATTCAATCTAGTCTGTCGGATCTGCAGGCAACTCAGACCCAAACCGAAAAATGGAAGAAGATCGAAGGACGAAGGATGACGATTTTCGGGCCCGATGATTCCTCGGAGTTGATGAACATTGCATATGAACGAGCTTGGACATTCAAACTTCGACTGCTTTACATGATTGCCTTGCCCAACTGAACAGCAATGGTTGTTGTACTCTGTCCTTCCACCTTTCCATGCAAGAATTCAAAAAGCCAGTGATGACAAAGCAACGATCAACCAACAAACATCGTCTTGCCTACTCGGGAAAAAGATCTGCAACCTCATCCATTGCGGCTGAGAAAATGATGAGCAACAAAACCATGACACAGCAAGTAATTGTGCATCTTCCAAACATGTCCACATCATTTTCTAGCGATCCCTCTTCCAGCCTCAAAATCATGATAACAAATCCAAATGAAACCAACAATCGATGCGAACGGCATTGAAACCCTCTCGCCAACAGAAACAGCAAAACTCCAAATCCGCACTCTCTACGCAGCAATCACAGAAGCCCACAATGCTCGACAATTCGATCGCAATCAGGAACCATGGTATTCCGCTATGACCTGTTCTCCGAATCTACAAATTGAAGTTGCATATGGGAACCGCTCACACGTTAGTATTGATGAGTATCTCGAAACTGGGAAAATTCTGTTTGGCGGGAATCCGAATTTGTTTGTGGAAGTGACGAATTTGGAAATTGATGTTTGGATTGGAGATGGGAGGAAGAGACGTGGAGGAAAGCAAGAGTGGTCTGCAACTGTTTGGGCGCAGCAAGCTTTGAGGGATGGGGAAGTGGGGTTGGTGAGGAGGAGTGTGGTTATTGCGGAGTTTAGGAAAGATGGTGATGGTGATGAGGAGGAAGAAAAAAGGGAGTTGGGGTGGGAGGGGTGGAGGTGTGTTAGTTTTAGGAATATCAAAGGGATGGATGATGGGGTGGGCTTGTAAGAAGGGTCGAGTGCAGTTCCTACTCTACGACTGTAAACGTCGCAGTCTTCACTAATTCTAGCTCGATCGTGGGGCCATCGGATCTTCTACTCGATGAGCCTTGGGCGAAGACTTCAGCTTTGGTTCCAACTCTCCACCACGATACTCGATTCATGTCATTTCCAAGTCCAATCTCATACGTCCTGCCCACTTCCAAGCCAGCGGTCTGATTCGTCATTTCCCTCATCAGATCCTCCACGATAGCGTCCATCTCCGAGTCCGCTGAGGATAGCTGTTCTCCCCTTCCATGTCCGGGGACATCAGAAGAAGCTGGAGTCTGGAATGTGTGTTGCACAATATACGCGTCAGAACCATCGTTGAGCGGAGGAATTTCTACTACGCTCTCCGAGGTCTCTGTCAAACTCTCTGGTACCCTATACTGCACATCTATGACTCTACGCTCGGCGAGTCCGTCACTCGAGGTGTCTTTGAAATTGAGACCTTGATAATCGAGTGCGAGCCCCCGGCGGTAGAGGACAGTATGGAAGGTGTCGACTGTGATTGGTTGTAGAGTGTTGGTGATGTTCGCTCTGAGAGTGATTGTGAAAGGTTGACTGCCGGATTTTGAGAGCGCTGGACTGCTCGTGGATATCGAGATCGAGATTCTGGGCTGCGATGTGGACATATTGCGTTTTGTTGGGGACAACTGTTTCTTGAGGGACTGCAGCATAGATAATTCGCGGTGATTGTGGTGATCTCTTGATGCTCATGTGTTTGTAGCTTTCGTCAAATGTGTTCTTTTGCTGGGCACTGTTGAAGTGGTTTACTTCGTGGATGCAGTTGCCTCCGAGTCGAGTCGGCCCACTTATCGCTCAATTTAGGCAACAACACTTCCTACTTCCTGCTCATACCGACCAACTATTTCGTTAATGCATGTGACCAACACAGCTGATGTAACACAAGAATGACTTCACTCTGATGTTGAAGCAAGCCAACATGTGACACTGCCAAGAATTACTTGGAATAGCTTGCAGATGCCACAGAATGAGGCGCAGTAGATCTTGTCAATTCATGAAACCAAGTTCAAGCAGTTGGGCTCCACAAGAACAGAGCGGCAAAGCAAAGAAGAACACTGCGGAGTGAAGCGACGCGCTCGGACGAGTGCCACCCATGCTGTTCTGTCGATCCTTCCGATCCTTCAACCAGGATTCTGAACATCTTGCCAGCCGTCCCTCACAGCTGAGATAGCACATTGGCTGAATGAACCGCGTAGATCCGTGGGATTGTTGCGGGTATGAGAGCTTGTTGGTGTTCAACCGAGATTCACGCTGCTGCTGCTGGCTATAAGCGTTGGCTTGGCTGGTCTAAGCGGAGGGCTTGGGCACGGTTTGCTGCCGGCGTACAAGACTTTATTGATCCCTATGGACTGTCCACGGATTGAGATGATGAAGGAAATGGCTCATGGCGAACCATCAAACGGTAGGGATAGTAGGTGCAACACTACATGCATCCCCAGGCTCCGAGAACACGCTAAGATCCGTAAAGACTCCTGAATGGGCCATTTCTGGTGCTTGTGACGGTATTAGTTGAACAAAAGGAGAGGGCGTCGAGCTTGATGCGACACATTTAGAACAGATGCAATCAATTTGGTCCTTCCGCAGCACTCGCTCCACAATTCTTGCTCTGTGTCATGATAGCGCGAATAGATGTTCGATACGAGCATTGCGCAGGAGTTGTTGGTTCGAGCCGACATTCTATTCACTCAATCCTTTGACTGTATAGCCTTCTTGATGGCTGTGCCTATGATGGCAATTGGACAACGTGTGAAAGTGTTGGAGCATGTCCTTCGAGAGAGACCCTACGCCGGCTAGGTCAGTCAGACATAAAAGAAGTCCAATACCATCTCCAATCGAGACTGCATCAAACACCAGAACTCCCAATCGTACTTCGCTCTTCATATCAACCAACACAATACCTGGCAAGTCAGCAATTCATCAACCATGCACTTCAGCACACTCGCAGCACGCGGTGCACTGGCAGCCTCCCTCTGCCTCACTGGGATCAACGCAGCGCCGGCATCGTCCAGGTCGATGGCAGCCCGCAGCTACCAAACCGATGGCAGTGTCCGCATCGCCGAACGAGACATCGACAACATTCAGGATGCCGCTCCGGAGGACATGTTGGAAGAGATCGATGACATTCTTGGAGACATCCACACCAAAACAAAGCGCGGAACCATTGTCAAAAGACTCGCAAGCCAATACTTGCCTGATTTCGATATGAACAACCCCACCGATTCAGGCCACGTACAGCAGCTCAAAGATGGCCAGACGGATGCTGTGCAATTGGCGTCCTACCTGGAGCAGTCCTGGTCCAATGCCGTCGATAATGGAATTTATGGCCATTACTTTGGTGATGCGGACAAGGACGCCGTACAGAAGGTGTACAAAAGTGTGATATCCAGATGTTCGCTTCAATGGCCGCTTGCTGATCCGTGACTTTCACAGATATCTGGGGGACCGATGACCAAGAAGGCTCCATTGATCTCGGGTACATCTTCTGGACCAACAAAGATATCAAGGGTATCTGCACGACTCCAGGAACCGAGAAACAGGGTGATAGCATCACCTTGGCCTACATTGGCAATCTCGTACGCAACAACCAGCAAATCGCCATTGCGCACATGTGTGATCAGGGCTACGACGTCCCGAAACGTTCAGATGTTAGCTGTGACAGCCTGGGATCTACAGTCAGCACGCTGATGGACGTACTTGGCGCCATTATTCTCCGTACGTACAATTATGCTTCAAACGCCTGGAGAGCTTGAGCTAATGGGGAAATAGACGAGTACACTCACTTCGACCGCATCGGCAAGGCCGCAAAAGGCACTCACATTGGAGACAAGAAATATGGACCTCTCGATGTTAAGGGCTTGAGCGACGCGGACAAGCTGATCAATGCCGACAGTTATCGGTGGTTGGCGCTTGAGTATTACTGGACCACGGTCTGCGGCAAGACTTTCTCGGGTCCGAGAGACGACAGGGACAATGATGAGAGTGCTTGCCAGCTAGGAAAATGCATTGTCCAGTGATGAGACGACGGTTCACGCTTTGGGCGAAGGGAGTTAGGAGAGGGTTGAAACTTGGGGACATCAGACTTTCGTTATTGACGGCTGAAGGTTTATACGGGTACACGTGACACATGAGGAAGGGCCTCAGGCAGACAAATTTAGGATGGGCCATGAAATGCAATCACGACTCCTCCACCTTTCTACATCCTCCTCGAAACACGCTGTCGACCTGCTGCATCGAATGCGAGAACTGCACCACAGCTGTGTACTCTGCCAGATCTCAGCTGAAATCCATGCTAGAAGCCAGGATGATGGGCGCAGCAGCCTTTTCAGCTGCAGCGGCGGTGATGAAACTCCATCGCCCTCCTGCCGGCTTTGCTCGCTCCATCCCCGCGCACTCCGAGATGAGGCCAAGGCGCATCGAGGCAGAGGCAAGGCAGAGTTGCTGCCAAGACGATACAATTGACTTCTCCTGCAATATTGTAGGATGAATCGGTCCAACGGCGTGAGACATGACGACTCAGAAGCGGGAGTACGATGGCGTTGTTGCGCTCACCTCCATTCTCGCCAAGTCGCGGCCGGCCGTATATCCACGTGTAACCGACAACACGAGCTGCGGTGTTGATCACGGGGAGTGAAACATTCCTGAGGCTGCTCACGGACGGAGCAGGCGAGATGGGGTCGGTGGCATGACTCGGGTGTTCTGAGCAGTCTCACGACAGAACAAGTTCCTGCCGCATCTTCACATTCCGACAGCCAATAGAGTGATCTACACACGTGCCGTGGGGTCACCGGTACGCTATTCCAGGAGCACAGCGTAGTCACAACGCATGCTGGGCAGCTGACCGTATGTATTGACCTGGCATCCTGTTGCTCGATTCAAGAATGCAGGTGCATGAACGAGACGAGACGACGAAAGAACTATCCCTGGAAGAAGGAACGTTTAAGGATCTCGGATCTCGCGACTCCTGCGTATGGCCAAGAACTGCACGTGGCGAAGTATAAGAACGGGCAACACCACATCCGAATAAGAGAAGGCCCATAAGAGCCAACCAAGCAAGGCGCCAATTCGATTCTGCATCACATCCAGCCCAGGGCTTTCAGCACGAAACATCACAACAACGCCACCATGCTCGCCATAACAATCATCTCCACCTTTGCTGCCTTCGCAACAGCACAAAATCTGTTCGAAGGCGGCTATGGCCAACAACCCAGCTGCACCATCACCCAAACCCCAACATCCTACACTTGCTGCGGTCCAATCGCAGCCGCTACCGCAACTTCCTACACAAACTGCGGAGGCTGTGCTCTGGAGACCGACGAGTCCAGCTTCCCACTTTGCCGCTGCGTGTCGCCGCCACCAATCGTTGCCTCTCTCACCAGCACAATAACAGCCTGCGCGCCAACAACCACCAGCTCTCTCACGACCAAACACAACGCCAAGTGCACGAAGAATATCACGAAAACGAAGCCGGCGTGCGGCGACTGCGGGCACGTCTATGCAACGACTAAGACTTCGTTGACGAACTGCGGAGGGTGCGCGTTGGCGACGCAGACGGTGGAGGATGAGAGTGCGTTTGGGATTTGTGCTTGTCCTACTGAGAGTGTGACGACTGTGACTGCTTGCAAGCGAGTGGCTCCGGCTCCTACTCCGTATTCTTGATCAGTGTATGATTAATTCCTCTTGGTTTATCATTCTGGAAAAAGGGTGCTAGACCTGAGTGAAGACGGTGTCTTGCCATGAGTAACACATCATCAGCTCAGGAGGGGAAAGTATCTAATTTTGGTATTTACTACTGTTTCTTCCCTTCACGCGATAGCTTGTCTACAAAGAAAGGTGTTCCATAGTTTCATGATATACCGGCGCTGTCTAACTTGACGCATAGTTCGAGGTCTCCATGTCCCGCTTGGCTGACTTTTGTTGTGGCTAAGCATTGAAGGAATGTATTGGGCCTGCTAACGACCCACAACCATTGTGCCACAGAATTGATCATGCCGCGAAACGAACCGAATAACGGTGATGCGCAGTGTAACGTGAAAGGAAGAGCTGAAAGCTGAAGCGCAGTCCAGCCATTGCAAGTGTCACTCCAGACGCTAAATCACTGGCAGTGAGATATAAAAATTGCACCCCAACTGACAGAAACATGAAATCGTTGTCAGAACCAATCCCAAGAGAACAAGAACAATAAAACTCCTCGTCTCAAGAACACAACAACGAAATGTTCCTCACCAAGCCCATCACCGTCCTCTCCTTCGCCAGCCTGACATTCTCTACTCTGACCCTCGCCAACATCCAACCCTGCAACAGCAGTATCAGCAGCATTAGCAGTATCCGCAACAGAATCAGTAGCAGCAGTAACCCTCCCAGCTGCACCCACACCACAACTTTCATCGAAGACTCCTGCTGTCCCGACATCCCCGCAGAAACCAAATATATCATCAGCGACTGTAAAGGTTGCGCTTTGACAACCGAGACGATTCCACTAAATTGCTTTGCACCGTGCACAGCTTCGCCAACAGTAAACCCGACTTTGACGACGACGATTACGGAATGTGATGCAGTGATTACTTTGGATACGAAGGTTGATGGGGAAGAAATGTAAAAAAGGAGAGGAGATTTGATGGGTTGGTGGGAGGAGGGTGGGAGGATTTGAGAGAGAGAGAGAGAGAGAGAGAGAGAGAGAGAGAGAGATGGATTGGTCGATTGGTTGGTCAAGAGTGAAAACAGGCTTCTTATGAATTGATTGCCACGTTTCCACCCAAAAGATAGAGTGGTCGAGGGTCGCGACGTGACCTGGATGGTGGAAGCGCGTAAAAGTATTCAGAAGCAGGGAATCTGCTTTGTTCTGACGAAGGTTTATATGTTGCTTACATGAATATGATACAAGCCAGAATGAAGCCTGGAGGTAAGGGGAGCAGCGGCCTGTCAGCTCCTCAAGCCGGCTATCTGCACCACCGTGAGGCTCCTGCCACGAGGTGTCGTATATTGTACAAGTGTGCTGTGGGATGAGTGCTGGCACCCTCAGCGAGTCTCGCATGCTGCCCTTCATGTGGTCATCACATTATTTCTTTCTTCACAGTCGTGTGAGATCTCCTCATGTCTGAATCGTCGTTGCATGCTGTTGCTGTAAGCTAACAACCGCGGACCATTGCAGCTCTTTGACGAGGTCCTGAAGGCGCTTCCTTCGCAGCCGACGGCTCATGTACGGATTTGCTCAATGAAGCGTCCTTTGCGCGAATCATTGTCCAAAACGTAGGGCCGATGGGACGATAAGGTTTGGGCATTCGCAGAGTCGGCTTCATGTTTCCCACCTGCGTCCAGAGCAGTCTCAACATCGTGAGCCAACCGACGCCATAGTCTAGCTTTCTGCATCTTCCCAGAAGTACGAGTCCAACGACTGTTTAGCTGAAGGGGGTGCTTGGGGGTAATTTCTGGGCGCGGTAGCTGCATAAAAGAGCCTTTCCAGCATGGGCGTCTGTTCGCGAGTCCGTATTTCGGCTTTGACGGATTTCCTGGACAGCTTGTATGCACGAGATAACTGTGTTCCAAATGTGTTGAGGATCCACTCGGAGTCTTCATGATTCTCATTGCCTTCGGCCACGATGTGAGCACGTTTGATGAAATCGCACACCGGTTGAGCCATTTGCTTTCTTTCCCGAATGACACGACTGTCGGCCGGAAAACCAAGTCTCGCGACGCCTCGAAGTAGTCGCACTGCCGGTTTTTCATCAAGTTTCCGTGGGTGGTACATGTGAAGCCGCGCAATGTCCCATGCTTGATCGAAAGCAGATGACCTCGAGGATTTGAGAAGAGCGAGAAATTGGTCGTAGAGCTTTGGATCTGTGTCAGGGTAGCCTAGCAACCTGTGTCGATCTCCAAGTATCGCTCGCATAGCAAATAATGAATGGGAGATGCCTACTTGTAGGTCGTCCAACGTCGGACTACTCTCGGTTTGAGAGTTGCGTTGGACGAAACTGTCCTGATCAGAAGTGGCCGCTTCGTATCCCTCAAAGAAGGCTTTCAGAGGACGATCAGCAGATGGGGAAGTGCCATGCATGAAGGTCGCGCTGCACAGGGATGCCAGAAGTCGGCCGCGCCAGTGGAGACCGTACTGGCCTTCATTGAGTGGTAGCTGCAAGCACTTGTAGAATTGTTGCTCAAGGTTTTCGTTGACGACATAGTAAGCAAGAAAATCACAGCAGCTCCTTTGATTCCTAGCCAATGCTAGCAAGAGTTGCGGATTTTGCAACAAAGCGACCAGCGCAGTTCGCCCAAGCTGACCGTCACGCAGCCTCTGAAGAGTCGGTCCTCTCTCAAGTCTCCATCGGTCCCTAATCGAGAGATACCATGGGTATTCTAAGCAAAGGCAAAGAACGTTTAAGGTCAAGCTGCCATTATTTAGGTGTCGTCGGAGAATCGTGCCAGCCCGCATTGGATGCTTTTCAAGTTCAAGCTTCGCTTGCTCGTCGGACTCTGTCATGCGAGGTCGAGTTTTTGATGCGATGAATCCTACTCTCTTCCTTCTCACGTGCAACCGCGTGCTTCTCGATTCCTCAGGCTGCTCGGAAGTGTCGAGCAGAGTCCTTGGATCATCCGGCGTTGCCACGTCGACCACTGTGAGTGCAGAACGCGACAGCGCGGGGACGATGCTGCCATAAGTGCCGCGAGTGACCGCCGGTCGACAGCGGACAGCGAGGTTTAGCATATTGGCAATACTGGGAGCACGCGTACTGTGCTAGCTCAACGGGTAGGATATGTGCCGTGCCAGTCATCAGTACTCCCGCTAAGGGCAGAGCATTTTACGCTATCAACATCGCATCAGACACTGTACAATAGCTTCCGGAGCCGGGCTGTATAGACGATGATGGTGATGGTTGGCGTGAGGTGGTTGTTTGATGAAGGGAGTCCGGCCAAGGTTCAACGTCGGCGAAAGAGAGCGGCCGAGCATGAGCTCACCGCCCGAAGGTGATCAAGCTGCACCACTTTCCCATCGCTCTCGCCCACCATGTCCGTAGCACGTCCGACCCTCCTGATTGCCCGCCTCCCACGACACGTCCGCCCCTTCAGTCTCCGCCACCGCCTCCGCGACTCGCGCACCACTCCGCCCCCAGCTCCCATCGCGCCCCGCGCCTCCCCACCAAAAAAGAATCGCGGCAACCAACTCCCCGTCTATTCTCTCGTAGCCATTTTCGCCCTGGGCACAATCGCCTTCAACATCCTCATTCAACAGCGCGCCGGCCAAACTCCCGCTCACACCTACGAACTCCCCGATCGAGCACCATCCTCCAAAGACCAGTGGCCACACCCCACCAACCGCTCTCCCAAAGACCAGTAGACAACAAACATGCCAGCAATCGACCAGCTCGAGTCATTCAAACGCACTTCTCCTCTCTTCAAATCTGCCATCAACCCCACCTCCGACGATGAAGCCCTCGTAGTCTTCGTCCTGGGCGGTCCAGGAGCAGGAAAAGGAACCCAATGCTCCAACCTCGTCCGAGACTACAACTTCGAACATCTCTCAGCAGGCGACCTCCTCCGCGCCGAGCAAGACCGCGCTGGCTCCGAGTTTGGCGAAATGATCAAGACATACATCAAGGAAGGTCAAATTGTTCCCCAAGAGGTCACAATTCAATTGCTTGAGAATGCCATGAAAGCCACCATTTCCGAAACCGGGAATCGCAAGTTCTTGATCGATGGCTTCCCTCGCAAGATGGACCAGGCGATCAAGTTTCAGGAGATCGTCTGCCCCATGGCTTTCACCCTCTTCTTTGATTGTCCCGAGGAGACGATGAGGAAACGACTTCTGCACCGAGGAGAGACCAGTGGGCGGGCAGATGACAACGAGGAGAGTATCAAGAAGCGGTTCAGGACATTCGTTGAGACGAGTATGCCTGTGGTGGAGCACTTTGAAAAGGAAGGGAAAGTGGTCAAGGTGGATGCCACGCCAGAGCCAGAGGAGGTGTACAAGAATGTCAAGGCCCAATTTGAGAAGCGAGGTGTCCAGGAGTCGAGGACACAGGAGCAGAGTGCCAAAGAGGGTGCTGCTGCGGGCAAGAGTGTGCAGGATTAGAGACATGGGCATATCTTGATGCAGGTGGACACAGTGGTGGAGGTGGAGTATCTTTAAGCTATCAGGACGAGAGACATCCGCACAGGGAATGACGGGCCAAACGCGCCACTACAGATAGGCATAGAGCTTTTCGACTTCCTCAGTTCTATGTCTAATCTCATACATGCCTGCAAATGCCTTCAGCCCTCGACCTCTAGCGCCGCCGCTATACACAGTGTACAACAGAGATAACATCGTACAATACATCAGTCCAACTCTTCAATCGTTCAATCTTTGTCCAACTGCTCGTCTCTTTCGTGTTGAACATTCCAGCTCTTCATCCAAACCAGTCCATTTCTCCAACCTCCACCACTCCTTCCGTTTCGACATATCCAACTCAACGACTAAATCACACTCACAGTGTCGTCCATCATCAGAACCTCGGCAACATAAACGCATCTCCCTTGTTCACCGGGTCACAATACCCTGGCGAAGAATCCTTCTGTCCACTCGCCCACGCCACAATCGTCAAAGCAGTCGTATAAGACATCATAGCGAAACCAAAAATCACGAGCAAAATGTCCACGACGCGTTGCCAGTTCTTGGTCGCAACAACGCGGTAGTGCATGAGGGGCTACACGGAACAGTCAGTACATAGGCTTCTTTGTTGGGGGGCTCTGGTAAACTTACCGGATAAATATACACGAGCGGAATACAAGCAAACGACCCAACAAGAGAGACGAATTTATCCAAATCGCCCGCTCCAGCCCAAGCAATGAGAGCGCAAAGCGCGACCATAAAGAAGCGGAAAATGTTCTTCTTCCACTTAATCCATGGATTATATTTTCCAGTCCGAGAGAAAAGTTGCTGACTCGTGATTTCGATCGCAGGGTAAATCTGCAGAGGCGTGCTGAGTAGAATGGCAAGACTGTACACAAATTGCACAGCATTGACCATTTTGTTGTCTTGTGGCATATTGAGGAGAATGACAGTTTTGGTATTTTCGCCATAGGCAGTGTAAGAGAGAGCGCCAGCAGAAACGAAGACAACGGTGACGATGAGCATGACGGTTCCCATGACTTTGGGGAATTTCTTGGGTTCGGCCATGCCGCTCTGGATGGGGATGACGAGCCCGACGCCTTCGAAAGTGAAGATTGCGGTGCCGATGAGGAGGGTCCAGTATTCGGGATTGAATTGTTTGATTCCGGGCCCAACGCCGCCTTGGTGGACGATGGTGCGGACGTCGTAGTAGTAGACGTAGCATAGACCGAGGAGAATGAAAGCGTCTGCGAGGAGGGCCATCTTCTGGATGTGGTTGATGTTGCGGTAGAGAGACATCGGAAGGAAGATGATCATTTGCATGAGGATCATGAATCCAACATCGATGTCTTTCTTGCAACGTGTGATTGCCAGAACAAATGCTCGGAGGTTCTCTGCGACGAAAACAATGTATGCCGACGAGAATCCAATCTGGCTGATGACGAGGGAGAAGTTGATCATGTTCCGGAAGTAGGCGCCGAAGATCTTACCGCCCATGTCACCGAACGAGGCGTGAATCTTGAGTCGGATAGAGACTAGCAGGATGAAGCAGTAGTAGGATAGAGCTGCCAGAACCAGAAGAACCACGTTGGAGAAAGTCATGCCTCCGTTCAAGTATGCTCGAGGCAGGAACAGCACTCCAGTGCCTACAAAGGACTTGAGCAGCAGCATGGCAGCACCAAAAGGCGTTCCCTTGCCCTTTTCACGAACCTTCCGCTTTCTACGCCGTTTTCCTGGGGTCTCGGGCAGAAGAGCAGAGTCCTCGCCCCAGTCATCGCGATCCTCGTCGCGATCACCTTCGGTTGTGGCGTCTTCGAAGTAGTCGGAGGAGAAGTACTCATCAGCGTCCAGCACTTCATCGTCTTCCTCCAGTTCCTCTCCGGCGAAGTGTCCGTACAACGTCAAGAATTCGATGAAATTGGATGTCACAAATTGCCGTCTCGGAGGCTCAGGATCCACTGCATTGCGGCCACGAGGCAGAGTACCGTATTGCGTGCGCCCACCACTGGCGCTTGGAGCAGCAGATTCGTCCCGGCGGCGAATATGGTCTCTTCTGAAACCACCTGGCTTTTGGATGAATGAGATGTCATCGTCATCATCGTCCTTCTTGTTGTTCGTCTTTGGTGCACTATAACTCATACTCCTCCGCAGCTTTCCAGCTTCTTGCTCCTCTCGCTCTCTTTTCTCCGCATATCGGTAGATGTGTCGTGTTGTATCTCCACCTTGTAATTGCAGACTCGAGAATTCCTCCTCTTGTGCGGCAGTACTTGACTCTCCAGGAAAACCGCTTCCCTGCCGGTATGAGCCCGCAGGCGAAGAGGACTGTGGTCCGACCAAGTGTCTCTTCAGTACCTCGATATCTTCCTTCGGCGTGGGGCTTCTCCCGAGCTGTGCTGCCGCGCTGGCAGGAGTGTACGTTCCACTGTCATCGTCTCCTCTCGGGCTCTCATATCTCATTGTCCCTCGAGATTCTCTCACCTGCTGCCGCTGTGCTCCGCCCGGTGATTGCCCTCTTGTCCCACGCAGTGCCTGAGAGAGCGAACTTGGTCCCGGACCGGGCACCGATGTGCCAGATGCTCCAGCGAGAGGTTCACCGCTGGTCTGCACATCTTGCTGATGGCTACGGCTCGTTGATCTGGAGTGCCCACTGCGTGCGGAGCCCACTACCGGTGTGGCTGCCAGCCTCGCCGTCCTCGAGGCTCGAGAGGGAGACGCGCTGGCGAAACTCTGAGCATCTGCATCTCGAAAGCTGCCAGAGGGAATGGGCCTAGCCTTGGAGGAATCCGACATGCTCCACTACAGCTTCTTCTCCCCAAGTCCGCGGTGCTGTATGAGTGAGGAAGTGTATGGTCGTCCTCGAGGACTGCGTGGAACGCGGTGTATTATTGTTTCGTTATCGCGGCTTTGTTTCACAAGAGCTGCAGCCAGATAAGAAAGAGATCCAAGTGGCTGGGTCTGCTGAGTTTTGGAGTCGTGTTCCGTAGCAGCAAAAAGTACCAAAAGTAGTCAGGCGATGTCCAACGCACACCCTCACTTTCTCTTCTTCGGTTCTCTTGTGACCGCTCTGCGTGACGTTCCGGCACAAGAACTCAATCGCCGACAAGGTTGCATGCCGGCCGGCCGGCAGCTGCTGACCACTTGTCCATGTCTTGGCACGATCTGGACAGTACATCTTTTTGTACAGTACTGGTCGACAGTTCCGAAGACTGTGGCAGCGTTCTATGAATGCATATCTACACAGCTCCGCATGGGTACAGATCATGCCTGCAGAATATTTGGTATATTCATGCTGAGCTCCACGAGACTGTGGCGTCTCCCTTGACCAACGTCCGAAGGATCAGGCACAAGACAGTGTCACGTCCGAAGATCGTCATTGCAATAGCATTCACATGCGTGGTATCTACAGCACAGTACAGTGCCGACATCTAGTCCTGCTTCTTTTGTGGCGCCAGACTCCTGCGCTATGCACATTGCCTCGTAACTTTCGTCTTTTCCCCTACATCCTCTCCCTCTTCCTAGGGGCAGCACGGATGATGTTGTCCACCCGGAGTAACAGCTCTGCGGCCTCACTCGCTGAGCTGACTACGGCATGCTTCAGCTTGTGAGCCTCGATCACACCCAACTCGCGCATGTCTGCAATGCCACCACCTGGCTTCATCAAGTCCAGACCGGATGAGGACATGCCAGAGTACACGGCCTTTCGCAACCGGGCCACAAGATCGGCGGAATCCAGACCAGCATTATCGGCCAGGATTGTAGGAAGTTGTCGGAGAGCCTTCGAGAATGAATCCACAGCCAAGGCCTTCTTTCCCGCAACATTCTGTGCAGCTTGATCCACAGCCTTCGACATGACCATCTCTGCGCAACCACCTCCGAGTGTTGTCTTTGGGAACTTGACAGTCTGCGAGAGCACAGCAAGCGCATCGTGCAGACTTCGTTCCGCCTCGTCCAACAGCTGTTCTGATGAACCTCTCAGCACAATTGTGCAAGCCCGACCGGCAGCCACGCCAGAGAACCTGATCAGATTGTCCTCTCCAATCACAACCTCCTCGATCAAATCGCAGTGTCCCAATTTGACATGCTCCGGGTGATCGAATGTACTCGTGATCTCGGCTCCCGTGACCAGTGCCAGTCGCTCCACGCCATCGAAATCCGCGTGCTCTATTGATGCAATCCCCGCGTCTGTGAACAATTGCTCCGGCCAGTTGTAGATCAGCTGTCTGTTGACGAAGCAATTTATGCCATGTGCCTTGATCTTTTCGACCTTCGCCTTCATCTTCTCTTTCTCCGCCTTTTCGAGCTCTGCCAATTTCCCTGTCCCGTCCACTTTCACTCTGGCTCCAAAGATCTTGACCTTGTCTGTGTCCATTGATGTGTTCGCCACGAGAATCTTTGCGTTCTCTACTCGCTTAGGTTGCCCTGTTCCGAACTTCTTGTCGAGAATGAAGCCTGGGTCGAGATATGAGTCTGACAGTTTTCCACCTGCTTTCTTGATAATCTGAATATGTGTGAGGTCTGTTGAGCCCTTCATTCGCAATACGGCGTCGGTGGCGAGCGTGGCGAAGTAGTCTCTGTCTTGTGAGAGCACTTTCGAGGAGAGGGTCGTGCGAGCGATTGCGATCAGGTCTTTGCGGAATTCTTCAGGCTTGCTGCTGTGGTCGACTGCTGTTTCGCTGAGGGCTTGCAGTGCGGCGGCGCTGGCTATTCGGTAGCCTTCGATAATAGTCTGAGGGTGGATTTTCTGGTTCACGAGCTGCTCTGCTTCTCGAAGAAGTTCTGCTGCCAGGACTGCGACACTTGTGGTTCCGTCTCCGACTTCGTCATCTTGAACTTTCGAGATGTTGACTAGCACCTTCGCGGCGGCGTTATCGAGAGCAACGCTCTTCAGAATGGTGGCGCCATCGTTGGTGACCATGATCTCGCCCGTCGAGGCACTTTGCAAGATCTAGCGGAGTCAGATGTGCCTCAAATCGCAATTGCTATCATTCCTGCGCACCTTGTCTTGACCTTTTGGTCCCAGAGTGGACTTTACGAGGTCGCCAATCGCGATAGCACCCACGAAAGCGCTGCCTTCAGTCAGTATATGTCATCTCTGCTCTTTCTCAAATTGTTCCACGTGCCTAAGGCGGGCCTGCTCTCCTCTCTCTTGCTCGCCGCCATCTTCGAAGATTTGCTGAGACTGCAAATTGTCAGTGTTGGCGACTCAGTTGGGATGCAGCGTTACGTCTCACCATCTTGTGCGGTGCTGTGTATGAGTATTGCCTGTTGCTCAGAGCTCGCGTTTCCACGCGCGAAAGCTTTCCAGAATCTCAGAATTGCCCGCCAAACCTTCCTATCGTGGACTAGCGCCCCTGACCTCACTCCCTCATGTCCCTCCTCTCCTCCACCTCGCTCTTCACGTCAGCAATGCACCAGGTGCAACACTGCCCATTGATGACACGATAAACTCAATGCCGAGATTACATATGACAGCCAAATGGCTCTATGACGCAAAAAGATCAGACTCCCTCCTCTGAATGCGACTTATGAAGATTCACGGCACTTCTGCCCTGCCCTTCTGACTGTGAACGTCACTTCCGACAGGCCGCTGTCCAACACGCGAGAAGACATGTTACATTCGCGTTACGGACATATGCTATGGTCTATGGCAACGCTCACTGCTGATCTGCACAGGCACGGAGGTTTAGTTACCTGCACAAAGACAGACCAAAAAATGGTGCGGATAACGCCATGTCGGAGCCGATGACATGCATTCTTTACCTCGCACTATTGGCAATATGCTTACCACCACATCGCAGAGAGAGTGCACTGGCTGATCCGGAATATCTGCTGAGCTCGCCCGCCATCGAATTCCTGGCGATCGATAGAGCTATCCTGGTATTACCCACTGTGAGGCCATCCGGCTGCGACTGGTGGGTGAGTTGCTTCTTTGAGGAAACGATTACAACTGCTTTGTCTTCTTAGCCTTCTCGTGTCGGTCTGTCGTGTGCACGAGCCGAGATCGAGCCTGTCGCAGCAAGAGTGAAATGGACCCAGGTGTGCGAATTGAGCCGGGCATCAAGGTGGGAGCGGCGTGACTGGAACCCCGTGATTCGAATAACCAGTGCGGTGAACAGCAGACCTATGCGACGAAACGAAGATGCTGGTGGGCTCCCAAGGTCTGCTGACTGCTAATTGGAAGCAGCAGCCGCCCTAGCCAAGACTTTCAAGCAAGTGAATGGCAATGACATACACGCGCGGAAAGTATCAAAGCGCTTCAAGGTCCTCGAAGGCTGCCTCGCCCTTTCACCTAACCTTGTGGCTTTCTTCGTCCCACCGACAGCCGTCCTCCACCCCGACAGCGTGCCACAAATCGGCTGTCCTTTACATCGACATATTCACGTAGGAACACCAACGGCGACAACTCCCGACTGTTTCGAGCCGATAATCGCTCGATTACCTTTCTGCATGGTTAGGGCCCAGACTCGACTCGACGGTTTCGTCGTGCTCAAAAGCACGAATAAGGAGCTTCACGTGAACAAAACTGCGACTCAACAATCGGCGTGTGATCGCATCATGGAAACCAAGGTGGCGACGGCATGGACAGCATTCTCCAGAGAGCATCTGGTGTCTGTATCCAGTGTCGAACTTACTCATTCGGAGCTTGAGGAAACAGACCGACCTTGCGCGGACACCTCCGAGCCACGCATATTCGACCACAATTCGGCAGACACAAGGGTGTATAACGCACCTGGATTCATCAATGGCAGAACTCTCGACGAGATCTTCACGGGAAAGCTTGAACTTGTCTCAGGCAGCACCTTGTTCGAGCTGAGCAAACGTTATAAGTTCTCCACCATCGAAGCAAATGTCAATCTGGGCAGACAAGGTAACACTATCAACACCCGGAAGTTGCACAAAGAGCTGGCCAAATACAAGAGTCAGGTGCTTCAAGACGGTTCAAAGTGTGTGTATGCATTCGAGTACGAGCTGAATAAGGCTCGCAAATTTCATGGACACTCAGGTGTGCATATGCCCACTCCAAGTCTTCGTTGCGGGGAATGTACGCTGTGCATACAGGCAGAAGATTGGGAGGAGCCTGAGAAAGTGTCTGAGTACTGGGCTGGCCCCAAACGCGCTCAAAACACAAGAGACGAAGGCGGGCGTGACCCAGAAACAACAAACCCCCCACCTCGTCCCACACCCACCATAAACAAATCGACACACAAGTTTCCATTGACGACTGAAACTCCCGAGACACCACAGCAAGGCCGCGACTCATCTGCGGAGAAGAAAGGTCGAAAGCTTCCTTGGCTAACGAACTCCGTTTCAAGCGACTTGAAAGGACTCAAGAAGGCCTCGAAGTCGACGTCCACGAAGCGAAAGTTGTCGTTCAAGGAGTTGTCTTCCAGTCCGCAAGCAAGCTCGACTTCCAGCAAAGCGCAATTGGTCCAGCCGCCCCGAAAGAAAGTCAAGCTGGCGAAGGCCGAGTCACCTATTTTGATCTCAGACTCCGAAACTGCGATGCCTGCAAAACCTATCTCACCGCAAGCTCCAATTGTCATCGAGGACAGCGACGATGACAGCGAGGCATTCGAGGTCCTGAATACCGCTCCGCTTGGAAACCGACGACGTCTGGTCGATCAGCTACGTCAGCCTCTGCGGCCAAAGAGCCCAAACAAGTTGAATGCGAAGCAAGTGCAGGAAGGAGGGAGGCCAAAAGAGACCAATAGTATACGCATCACCGACTTCTTCAAGCGAGACGGCAACAACGACAGTCTAACACAGATTGCTATAAGGAAGGATTTGCAGAGTTTGTATGATTGAGATGTGTACGAGACTTGTGAGGAAGGCGTCTAGGCACGAATGAAGGCACGCCAAAGGTCTCGGATGTCATGCCGCCCGAGGGCGTGACCAAAGCAATGGAAGCTGATCTAACTGCCGGCTCATCTGGTGGCTGAGACAGAGGGATAGACTGATCACATTCAATCTGATCTGGTACATATGTAAGCACTCAAAGTAGCTGCTCGAACAAGGAGTAATGTCTGATTGTTGCTTCACAGCCACGCTGTGGCGTCTCTGCTCTTGGCAGGAAATCCCGCTCCAGACTTCACTTCCCTTCTCCTTCTTTCGTAAGCACTCGCCATCTTCACAACAACCTCCAGACTAGTGCTCGTACAGCAAAACACAGGAGTAGAGTCAGCGGACCGGCGCTGCTGGGTTACGTGGCGCACTCCCTCCAGTACGGGCATGCAAGATTCTCCACTGTCTCCTACGAAGCGCACTATGTCTTTGTTGGAGCTAGACGGACAAAGAGCTTCAGTCAGACAAGCCACAGTATTCTGTCTGTACTTGCGACGTCATGGCAGAAGATGTTTCAGCGCCTGCTGACGGAGCTGAAGTGCTCATTGTCGACAGTCACAGCGACAATATTACTTAAGGTTTGTGTTCGCACAATAGCTTCGACGAAGCCGACAATAGCTCTCTCTTCACAACAACAATTGCAATCGCTCAATTCACGCTGACAATAGCTTTGTATATTTCTATATTCAATGAACAGCACGCGCTATACAAATATGCCGACCTTCTTCGTGTCTCGACCACTCATACAAATCACAAAAGCACATCTCGGCTCTCCCTGCACAGTCAAGATCAAAACAGCTCAAATCCAGAGCGAAACATTCCAAGATGTACAACGAAACCGACATCGATCTTGCTGCCCCAATCCTGCAAGCAGCCTTCCAGACCGACCCAGACTTCAACGACCTCGACATGTCAGCTGGAGCACGTCTCATGCTCTACAACGTGGAAGATCGAGAAGAGGAGCCTCGAGAACCCACACCTGCTCCAGTGTCAGACATCGCCACTACCTCACAAACCTTCACAGCTAACAACGTGCCAGTCTACCCGGCGACGGCGACAAACGACGAAATCGTAAACGGGCCCGTCGAGCGAATCCGAGGAGCGAACCTCGTGCGCCTCGCGAAAAGCCACAGCAACGAAGCCCTCGCCGACCTCGTAAATGCCGCACATCCAACTGAGGAAGACATCAGCGCCACGAACATTGCTCAGCGCCTGATAGCCGCGTATGGAGCGGCCGGCAACGATGGTGATCGTCTGAAGCGAGAGGTCAATGATGCTCGTGTTGGCCTTGGTCTCAAGGTTCGCGGCAGGGCGAAGGACGCTGTAGAGACTCCTCGGAGGTCATCACGAAGGCAGTAGGCGATCGGTGTAAAACAGTCGGGCTGATGCTCATCGAGTATGCGCTGGACGCCAATTCTTGTACCAGCTCATTGAAATTAGAAGGACACTTTCTCGGCAGCCATATTCTCCAACCTGTAGGGTCCCAGCACTACCTCTATCACTTCTCCTATGCGACCCTCTTCCTTTGATACATTGTCACCCACTCAGCCATCTATGCGGACGTTGGTGTAAGCACTAAGGAGCAGACAGTGTGCCTCCTCGAATATGATCGGCCGTAAGTGCTCTAGCGATTTCGATCCGCAGTAGTGAGATGCGACGCGAAGGGAGGGTGAATGAGGCGGACCGCTCAACTATGCACTAGTTGCACAGTCCAAGCTCGTTGGATCTAGTACAAATATAAATATTCGGCAAGCTTCTTGCCCAACACTTGAACTTTCTCGTCGTTTTCCATTTCCCTGACATCCAAGACTCTGGCCAATAGCCGCCGAAGGACACTCACTCCTGAACATACATCCATACAACTGGATCGAGCATGGCTCGCAGAAAAGCTAAAAAGCGAGCTCGAGTTGCTCGCTCCAACAAGGACGCTGGTGAGCCTTCTGGAATTCGCTATACGTCTCGTGACGATTCGCATTCGGCAGTACCGAGCTCGATAGGCCCTGAAGCGCACACAAGCTCCAAGCCCCTGGATCATTCAGCGCGCAGCAGCGGTGCTCTCACGATCGTTGATGGTTCTGCCGCTATCACGCCTCCCCGCAAGTCTCCCCACAAATTACCCCCTTCTCCAGCCCTGAGTATTACGACCCGCACGCATCTGGAGGAACTTCTTCCAGACTCCGGCGATGAGGAATTGGACCGAGATGGAGACCTGACCGAAGGCGCCTCGACGGTCAATCTTCGTTCTCGTGGCACAAAAGGAAAGACTGTAGAGCGTCCCGCAGGCACGAGAAAGGGGAAGTCCGGTGCTCTCGCAGGCACTCAAATCGAAGGCGGCTCGACTGCCGAGATTCGTCCTCGTGGCTCAGAAGGGACAACTAGAGAGCTTCGCTCAGCCACGAGGAAGAAGAAATCTGGTGCCCTCGAAAACATTCTGGCCCAAGGCGACTCGAATGATGGTTCCGGTCTGGGGGAAATCAGAACCAAGAAGTCGATCGAGTTTCCCGTAGCCACGAGAAAGAAGTCCGATGTCCTCGAAGGTATTCCGATCGATGAGATTTTTCGCGGTGATCAGGAAACCATCAAAGACTCTCTCCTCTACAGCCTGGCCAAAGAGTATGAGCTCTCTGAGATTGTCGATAAGGTCAACGAAAATGGGAGGTCCGATCCGGTCACGGGTAACGCCCTTCGCGACCGTCTCAACGACTACCGGAGGGAGGTTATCCACCAGAAGAAGTACGATCAGTACGAATTCGAGCTTGAGTTGAATGACACCCGTCGTCAATATGGTCTCACCTTCCAACTCCCGCCCCAGGACATGGAGGGTATGATCTACGATGGAGTTGAGGAGATTGGATATCAGATAAAGCAAGCTGGCAGTGTCGACACAAACTCCAGACCTCGCTCCTGGTTCTCGCGACCGGGTGGCATGTACTCAAGCTCCAATCTGGTTCAGGAGTCCGACGATTTGACAACACCACCACGTGAATTGAGGCCGAACGCTGGTAGTTCACGAACGAGCCCCTCACTCGCTCAGCCTGTCGATACCACAGCACTACCACCTCCTAAGCCCAGGCGCAAGCATGGATCCGGTATACCACGAAATCGCCCTGTTACAACAGACATCGTACAAGCGGCTGCCAGTGGCTCCCTCACCGAGGCCGAGTATGCGAATCCGATCGAGCCGGTCAAGCAGCCAGAAAATTCTAGGCATCCGGAGAATCCTAAGCGACAAGGAATTCCCAAGCGGCGAGGAATTCCCAAGCGGCCAGGCAATCTCGAGCAGCCAAAAGTTCTCAAGCAGCCCGAGTTTCTCAAGGGGCCAGAAGTTCTCCAGCGACCAGGAAATTCCACGCGGCCAGAAACTTTGAAGGAGCCCGAACAACCAAAAGAACCTGAGCTATCGGAGAATTACGATGCCACACCACGCCAAAGCCACTCCATCCACGAAGCCGATCGAGCTCTCTTCAACGGTAATCCCGACAAGCTGGAAGGCCTGGTCCTCTACGATCTCGCTAAGCGTTACTCCTGCGAAGTTCTCGCCGACCACATCAACGCAGCTCATCCAGAAATCGAAATGACCCCAAAAGCACTCATGCTACGCATGACCTGTAAGGGTGGAGCGTACGACCAACAGGCGCTTGAGAGTAATAAGACTCGTGATGAAGTGGTCAAAGAGATGGATGAAGCCCAATCCACCCATCGCAAGAAAGTTGAGAAGTCAGGCCCGCGGCACAGGTCAGCAGAGAGGGTTACCGTTGGACAGATTGTGAGTGCGCTTGACGCCATGGGGAAGGAGAAAGTCGCAGAGGAGGATGAGGTGGTAGGGGTGGAGATGGCCGATGAGGAAGTAGAAGCCAGAGAACTGTGGCTCAAGACCTGGTACTCTGGAGACTGAGTAGGAATGGAGATGGAAGGGGTGAGCGCTCGCGATATTTGATCTGTCACTTGCAAAAGGAGATCGGACAGCAGCCCCAGCAGGGTACAGTATGTTTCGTTTTCTGGGCTTTTGCAAACTTTTGGGCAGCCAAGTCAGGGCAGCTTATTCGCAGGAAAGCCCCGAAGGGCCTCGAGCTTGGTTCTTTGAGTCCGTGTACGAAGGTGACATCTTGTACTGTCCGCCCTGGCTTCCACCGTCTTCCTTAAACATGGTCAGCCAGCTGGTATCTCTCCGACTGTGCTTTCTCGCGTTGTACGATGTGCGCAGGATTTGATGCTGGTAGCTGTAGCCAACATTTCTGTGCTGCGTCAACCCAGAATTTGATCTATACTTCCAGTCACATGGTAGAACGCGGTAATGCGAACGCACACAATGCGAGTCCCAGATGTTGGCGCGGAAGGCTGAACAATTCTGCGAAGCGGTGATGGTAGGGCAGCTGCCAAAATCTGCCGGTTAGTTAAGCCCTGTCTAACAACCCGGGCCCGATGAAGGGCTCAAGATGACTTGTGCGGGCTGATGACTCTCGCGGGTGGGGGTCGCCCATCGAGATAGGAGCTGGTACGAAGAGATCAGAAGTCCCGTGTGAGCGGAAAAAGCAATCGCCTCCATTCGACATTTTCGCCATGATGAATGGCTTGCCGCTGATTAATTGGCATTATGCGCCGTTGACGAAACTTGTGTTTGATCCCTGGCGTCAGCAGGAAATCTCCGCAGAGTGTTGGATCCATCGATTGTCCAGTTGTCCTGGTTCACGACTGATGTCAATCATGACCTCGAATCATACAAGACTTGCTGCAATGCCTTTATCAAGGTACGACCACGATCGACAAGATCCAAACGTCTCAGCACTGCAATGACCTGTGATGATGGCTTCCCGAGCTCTTTCTTGCTTCCCAGAGCCCCTGCTGTACTTGCTCGGCTTCTAGACGAAGTGCTCAACAGAGCTCGTGAGAGTCACCATGAGCAGACTATTCAACCCAGTGGCAAATGTGCGACCAACGGCTGGCGACTTGGGGCCCAATGTGCCCTCGAGTGCGGCTGCCCTCCACAGGCAAGGCATTGAAGTGATGTACTTCTCAATACGAGGACTCAAGGTCTTCCCAACGTGAAATCCCTTCAATGTCCTTCCCGGAGCGTGCAATCCACGTGCAACGTGCAAGGGTGCCTCCTTGATTACCGATCAAAACGAGGGCAATTGTCATCAGACGTCCAATCCTCACCCAGCTCAAACAGTCGGAGCTTGGGCAAGAACGGCATTACGGGGTGACCTGTTGGCAGAATCGGCAAGCTGGTTCTGCAACCTTTTGTCGCCATGGCGAGTGAAGGTTGAGCGTAGCGCAAGCACAAGCTGCAATTCTCATCCTGTCGTTGGATGCACTGATCGTCTCTTTCGTCGCTTTCGTCGCTTGTTCTTCGGTCTCAACATCCCCATCAACGAAATGATAGAGAAGGCCGAGTTGCGAGTATCCTGACAATACGACAAATCCCAGGAAACGATGTTCAAGGGTTGCAAAAATCGCGGTGTCGCCTTCCGCCTTGTCCCGCAAGGCTGTGCCTCGCTTGAAACACGATGCCTGGGGTAGATCTAGAATCTTCACAACAACCTCTTACTCTGATCAGCAGGTTGGATCGAAGATCTACAGCCGTAGTTGAGCTATGCTGCAGCTCTCATAGCTGTAGTAGAGCTGTTATTTTTGGATCCCGCGAGGAAGGTCTGTCTTTTTACCCATTTTGGCTTGAAGGTCGGACTTGCCCTTGATGCCAAGAAATGGTAGGTTCATCGCTGGAAGTCAATACTGAGGCATTTGCGCCTTCCTGGTTGGTATGTCGCACGCGCCTTGTCTCCTGATGTTATTCCAGACGTTGTATAGAATTCGGGTGTTCAGGAAGTCTCAAGGAGAACCGATTCAGCCGTTGTCGCGGTGGACCGACAACACCTAGGGCATGTTATGAGACTCAGCCTCCATCTCCTCAAAATCTTGTGCTTTCCGAAGTCTGACGGGAAGTTCCTGCTCGTGAGATCCTTGTTTTGACTTCACATGGCAAAGAAATTGAATTTGCTGAACCGCATAATTTCCAGCTTTAGGTTTCGCTTGCATTTGCTCAGGAACCTGCCCGGTAGTTACGACAGTTTCACAAGCGTGCGTGCTTATAGCGATAATCCTTGCAGAAAGTTGCACTCCCACAGCATATGCTCGTGCGTGTTGACCACTGTGACTAACGCTGAACGAGCACTAGCGGTCGATCAGAGTTCAGTAAGCACTTCGCCCGTCGCCCGTTCCCAGACACGTGAGTCGTGTAATGCTGTATGGGGAAATAATTGACTTTTGTGATGTGACCACGATTACTCATTGAAGTTGTTTCTTGTGCCGTAGTGACGGAAGCTCCAAAAGCCGACAATCGCGTCGCAAAACGAGAGACGTGCATATCACTTGCATGGAAGTGAATGCTGGTCCTTGATGTGCCAGTGTAGATCTGGCCGCAATGCTGACAGGAGGAGATGATACATGTGTTGCGGTGTGCCTGGGTGTGGTCAAGAAATGCGCCTCGCTAGCAAGAGGTGATGCGAAAATAGCCACCAGCGTATGCCGGATAGTGCCGCAATGTGCTGTGATGAACGAGGTACCACTCCGCTGGGGATTGCCGATGTAGAACGGCCTTCGTTCCTAGTGGGCTATGCCCAAGTAAGAGTGCTTGACAGCATGTTCGGAAACAGATGGATCCCTCATCCCAGTATGCGTGGTTATTGAAGTGACATTCACGCAGTGCGCTGGTCCTACTGGTTGGCCTGAGCTTCCCAAGATGGGCACCGGTAGGTACGCATTGGCGAATGAGCAGAAGTGTCAGATGCTTGTATGCAACCAGGGAAACCTACAACGCCAAATTAAGTTGCTTGGAGCCAGGACTTGAACGTTGTCGAGGGCTGAAGTTGAATCAGGCCGCAGTTGTATAAAGCAGCCGACCTCCTCGTCAACCACCATTCCAGCACCACCAGCAACGACAGCCTCTCAAGAACAACAGCACACTCAAGCCAGCTTCTTCGCAGTACCGGTACCATCACTCGCTCCTCAAGATGAAGGTCATCGCAATCGCTTCTCTCTTCGCCGCCAGGTAAGTGATGATCTGAAGGTGCACTGATGGGCTATCTGACATATGTCTGCACAGCGTCATGGCTCAGCAATGGGGCAATCGTCAACAATGGGGCAACCCCCGCGGAAACTGGAATAGGGATAGCATCCGCCAGTCGGTCTACCAAGGTCCAGGCTTCTGGGGCGAGCAACGCTGGGACTGCGATGGCAATCAAGAAGGCTGCTACAAAGATCAGTGCACTTGCAATCGTTTCGACTGGAACACTTGGCAACTGGTGCAGGACGATGTTCTGGGAGAGCGCGCCTGCTGGGATCTCCACAACTCATACCCGAATCTCATCTGGCAGGTCGGCCGCGGATGTATTGATCTCGACAACCGTGGCATTGAGCCGCACGGTATGGCGCGTGCTTGCGAGAGACAGTCCTGGTATCCTGAAGACTGGGTCACCTACAACTGCTTGCCACCATGGTAATTGAGTCCACTGGTTTGAACACTTCGACTGGTGTGTAATTCTTGGCTGGAAGCTGTTCTCGTGGTAAAGGATTGGATCCTTCTTTTCGGAGACGCGGACGTAATTGCGTCGCAACCACAGTACCAGTTAGTTAGATCATTGGGTAGCCGTCTTATATCAATGGATGACAGCCGCGCGAATTTCGCTTTGCTCCGTGCCGTACTGATTGGTGGAGACTGTTTGTCGCAGCTGGAATTGAAGACCTCAGATGGAGGGCTCTGACGAGTTCGTGACAAGGGCCAAATGATCGCGCAATGTCTTACACTGCTTGGACGATTGAACGTGCGAAAGTCCTACAGAGTGTCAAGTGAGCTCATGTGAGATGCATGTACTCAGCACTGCGCAAAGCAATGTAGCCAATCGGGCGAAGACAATTCCATGCTCCGTAATCCCCTAAAGTTACCTTGATGGCAAAGTTGTCTGGCTTTGGCCACTTGCCCGTTCTCTCAGGCTGCCACAGCACTATCCGGGGTTCTGTCACTCGCACGCCATCCCTCGCAGTAGCTGGAGGGGAGAAGTGTCTGACGCAACTCCGGATACCCCTCCAGAACCAGCTGCTATTCACACTCAGCATCGACGCGGGGAGAAGTGCGAGCGACCGAGTAGAACGCGGTCAAAAATAGACCCATGTAGGGCTCCGCCGTGAAGACATCGACATCCTTGTGAGAAGACACGCTCTAGATTTCCATGAGCTTTAGCCGAGCGTCCAAGGCAGCAGTACAGTAAGTTGTAGCTGCCAGCATTGCAGGAGCTTCTGATGCGGGAGCTCGAGGACGTCGACAGGTTTGTAACTGGCCGTCGAAACAAAGTACCCTTTCAAGCCAGCTGCACTCTGCCTGGCGACAAGAAATGGCCGTGGAGTGATTTTTAATCGTGATGAAGTCGGTCGGCACTGGGTTGAACTCCGAAATGACCTTGAAAGAGGACTTGCGCGTGACAGACACCCAGAAGCAGTGGCCGATATCAAGAAGGTCGTTATGGGCCTCTGTCTGCCATTGCTTGGATCTCCGGGCTGTCCGTTTCAGCCGCTCAAGGGGAGCAAAATACTGGTTTCTCGTCCTGTTCGTCTCGTCGCGCCAAGAATGACGCCGCTCTGCACGAAGAACTCATCCTGTACGTCTGGTGACTTGATCTTGATGGTGTTCCAATCAGCCACTGCGGCTGACCACTGCTGCGGTAGGGAAGTCCTTGATCCAAACGTGGCGTGACGTGTCGCCAAACCGTCCCAGGGCGCTCGGGATCGATCGAGGGAGCCACAGTCAGCGACGTCTTCTCTGGTTGAATGCGTACTTGTCGTGCAACCGCGACCACTCGGTCTCGTCAGACATGCGCACAAATATGGATACTGATGCTTCAACCGTACGAAATAGCAGCAAGTGAAGACACGGCACTCGGCAAAGCCTGCCGCGCACGGATCGTCGACAAGGTTTCCAAACGAGCAGCCGTACGTCACGCTTCCACTCCAGCCTCAAACCAACAAACACACCACCAAAACCACCGCCTTGCGCCTTGTTTGCGCTCAGGCAGGTCGGCATCCGTCCAATGACACACTCCGCCAGCACAAACAAGACTTAGACCACTCGGTTCTTCGCCGCGAGACATGCATTGGCACACGACGCCAGAGCCTTGGATTGGCAAAGCCTTTTCTCACCCTCCCCGCGGATCGTGGCTGTTCATCGACGACGCTACATCATCAAGCTTTTTCACGTTTCTGCTGCAAAATTCGGACGTCTAGTCATGTTTCAGCAGAAGACGTGGACGTGGCGGGGCGCATACGCCCAGCTGCTCACGCGTATGCGCGACGCTCATTGATGCCATGGCCGCGGAACCCTGCTTGACCATACCGTTCCTCCAAGCCTGATTTGAGTGGGCTCATTTGGCAAAAGATTGCATCGTTGTGCAGCCTCGCGGCATTCGTCATTGCATGGTAAACGATGCGCGTGCCCGCAATAGCGGTATGGGTGGGAGAGGGCAGATAAAGGTTTGTTGTTTCGCAATCAGGTGGGTTTGTTCGTTGTTGTTCATCACTCTACTCTCTACGACTGTTGAAGCGTGACACTTGCCCGACCCCGCTGGAGAATATCACACCTCACGCTTCATCAAGACATATTCAAAGAACCTCCAGCGACCGACAGAAAACATGGCCATCGCGGGCGGGCTCCTCCGCCTCGTGCTCATCACCTGCTATGCAATCGCATTCATTTGCGCCGCGATCATCATGGGAGCTTTCGCTTGGGTAAGTGACAACACACCCAACATCTCCAAACCTCCACATCCTAACCTGTCCATACAGTTCACCGCAACCCAACTTGGCGCCCGAAACATCGCCTCACTAGTCCTCGGCTCAATCACAACACTCTGGGCCATGATCTCCGCCTTGACCAGCTGCTTCACCGCCGGCGTCTCCGTCTTGACAGCATGCTCCATCTTCTTCGACCTGCTCTGCGTAGGAATGATGATGGCCGTGGCGATCATCAACAGATCCGCCACCAACGGCTGTGACAATGGTCCACCATACCCACGCGTCGTTTACCGCGGCTTCGGACGCTCCAGCGGATATAACGGATGCCGACTCTTCGTTGCGACTTTCGCTGTTGCTATCATCGCCGTCTTCGCTTTCATCGTTGCGATGCTTGTGCAGGTCCTCATTCGTCGTCGCAGCCGATCTCACCGCGTCAGTAAAGGTAAGATATTGCTCCGCACGCACGGGTTGTCGGGATCCAGCTAACGTGGAAATACAGTCTAAGTGCAGGCCACTTATAGGCGTCGAGTGTATGAGGAATATGGACAGAACAGTTACTTGACAGAATGCGAGAATGGAATCAGGATGTGACGCAGAATTGAAAGGCGTTGTTGCGTGGGCGTTAGTCGAGTGCACAACAGCGTAATGATACCCAACGACTGAATCTTTCGAGTATGTATTTGGTCAATAAATATACCATCGATCCAAAGCATTTCGAAAGATTAATGCTTGTCACGCTCTTGCGACCTCCATGCCTGTCCCACGATAAGCTGACCGGAACCTTGTCAGTCGCACCTCACAATACCAACACGTACTGCTGACGATAATCACCATAGTAGGACAAACACACTTTTGGACATCTATACACATCATCTCTGTTCCAGGTATTCCATCACCTCTGATAATCCCGCTTTTCGTGCACATCACTCATACACATCCCTCATGGATCCTCTCACAAAATCTCCTCAGGCAAAACATAAACCCAATTCTTATCCGCCTCCACCACCCTCCCATTCTTAATCTGACTCTCCGTATTCTCCTTAATCATCCCCTGCAACTCCTCAAAATTACTCGCACTCTTATTCACCCACAAATGCACCCCACCCTTCGCAACATCCACGCCATGGAATTGCATATACCCATCACTACCTGGCGTATCACCACCCACTAGAACAGGTCGCTTCCACTGATCGATATAAGTCAGAATTGCGGCCCATTTGCCCGCGAACCATGTCGCTGGTGTCCAGAGGTAAGGTGTAATAACGAGGTCGAGATTCGCTTCCGGGTCGTAGGTTCCAGCTTCGATTTGTTTGCGGGCGGTTGTGACTTCGCCGGAGGTGGTGTTGCGGAGGAGAGTTGTGACGCCGATGACATTTTGAGGTGGGACGTTGTAGCCGTATTTGGGGTCTGAGGCTACCATGCGGACGAGTTCTTCGTGGGCCGCGGTGAGGACGTACACCTCGATGCCGTTGGCTTGGAGGGTGTTGTAGAGTTCGACTTGGGCGCGGAAAAGCTTTGGAGGGTTGACTTCGTCGGATTCGAGGGTCGTGGTGCCGTTGTCGGCGGTGGAGAGGTATTGGACAGGAATGGTCGTGTTGAGGGCTAGGAGTTCGTCGACCCATCCTTTTAGTTGGCGGAGGGTGAAGCCGGAGAAGATTTGGGCTGCCCATGGGTAGCAGATCATGTCATCGATCTCGCATAAGCGGAGGTAGTAGCTGTAGAGCGATTCCGTGTAGTTTGATGCAGCATTGTCTTCGAAGGGGACGAGCTTGAGGGTCTGGTCCATTGTATCCCGGGTCAGGATACCGCGGTTCTCCAGGAATGGAAGGAGCGATTCTTCGAGATCAAATCGGTATGAGGTGTTGTCCATATCGAAACAGGCATAGTTGCTGCTATTGGCATTGGCCGCAATCATTCTGCGAAGCTGGCTGGCTTGTGGCTCGGGCCAATGCCTCAGCGGGATGTCGATGGGACTTGTCGTGATGTTGGGGTTCATGGTCCGCGCTGTCGTTACAGCAGCGGACGCTGCGAGCAGCTGTAGTGATGCCTTCATGTTTGCTTCACACAGCTCTCGTGAATGTGCAAAATGGAGAGAGTCAACGAGAGGACAGGGCACGGGAACGACGCTGTATTTGAAGCAATGGGTTCTTCCCCCAATGATACCTCCGCTAGAGCTGATAGGACAGGTTCGGGGAATCTCGAATCCTGCATAGAAGCGAGTTCGGTCGATGGAAATGTACACAAATGGTATAGTGAAGCTGTGATTGATCCTATCAGTGAAGTCAGAGCCTTCGCTACCCATGCAAGCCGACATTAGCTCCGTACCATAGCGTGCTTAGTTGGTGGATCAGTTGGTCAATGGTGAACTCCGGCAGTCGCCGCCCCATCCATCTCGGATTCTGACTGCGGGCTTGCAGCTGGGCTGAGAACCTCTGTACTACATTCGCTGGTTACGCGAACGCGATATTTTTTCTCAGTCCGGTGTCGCGTGATGACATGCCGTATGCGGACGTCTTGATCGTTTCGCCGATCTGAGAGCAGTGACCTCGATGTCGCGGGTTTGCCTGAGCAGAAGCAAGCAGGAATCAGCAGTGTTGCATCCACCTGCTCTGACCCCCAGGAAGTGTGAAGTGGTTGCGTCGATTGATGAGGCAGGTCGCCAATTTCACCCACCCTCGCGACGGCGTTCATCAGGCAAGGCAGGAACTCATGGAAATGCCGAGACATCTTCCTCTCTTTCTCGCTCCACAGCCCGTCTCCAAACGCGCCACAAGACACACTTTATCCCGTACCTTAGGATGTAAGCAGGAGAATCAGAAGAACAAGAACAAGAGCGACAGACCACGACGCTTGCAAAGCCAAACTTGGCGAACTGTGAAGCGATTCAAGCTTCGAAACGAGCTGTGACCTGACCTGACCTGACCTGACCCACCTGCTTTGAGAAGCATGCATTGGAATCAACAGTGGAAGCTGCACTCACACAGAACGTAGATAGAAGGCACGTGCGAGGCGTCTGAGAAAGAGGTTGGGCTGACCAAGGGCACATTGAAAACTTCCAGCTGATCAGGCGCGTTTCGAGTGATTCCTCTTGCTCATCATTCCGTTATTCTGTCTCTATCAATGTACTTAAAAAATGGCACATCTTTCATTCTTATTCCTCAGGGTGTCATTGAATGTCGTACTGTGGACCTTCCCGATCCCATGCGTGCTGTACAATGCATACTCATAAAAAGGTATCACTTCATTTCCTTCCCTTCGCACTCTCTGTGTTCGAAAACCCTCACATTACCACTCCTCATCCCCTCTCCCCCCTCAAAAATTCGTACTCGACCCCGCCGTCGTCGAAGGCGGCGGCGCATACCTAGCATTCGCATACGCCGGCGCCGCACTCTGCGCATGCCCAGCACCAGCAGCACCATTCGTTCCACCAGCCGTATAAACCGGACCACCCAACATATTCCCTCCAGCCTCCGTATCCATCGCCATCTCATCATCTGACCTCTTGACCGGCGCAGGGTACCGATCACTCTTATGTCTCGTCCTCGTAGCCGGCAAAAAGTCAATGATAAAACTCCACTGATAGAAGATATAAATCAAGCTGATGACCCATTCGAGGACAGCAGCTCGGTTATATTTCGATTGGTTACTCATGATTCCGAAACTTATAGCGAGAGCAAGTTCGATGAAGATGAAGGCGAGTTTGATCCAGAAGGAAGCTGCGAGGATGCGTTGGTCGCGGTAGCGGACTCCGAGACGTTGATATTCGGCGCAGATGAAAATTGCTGAGATGATGTATGCTGCTATGAAGACCACCAGCATGGAGACGTGGACGCGCGGATAGCGGACTGTATCGAAGATGGTGAGGAGGATGAGGCCCGCGGCGCCGATGAGTGCGAAAGCTATCGCGAAACCGCTGAGGATTTTCTCGGAGATGCTGTAGTTTTGGGTCAGACGGCCTTTGTGGCGGAGCCAGCGTTCGCTGATGAAGGCGAGGTCGAAGATCACGACGGAGGTTGCGCTGCCGGCGATGAAGAGTGGTTTGCCCCAGGATGTTGCGCCAATGTCGGAGATGTAGGGGTATGTTTGGTTGGTGTTGAAGGATGTGTATTGGGGGCTTCCGATGGCGAGCCAGCGGCCCAGCATGGCGAGGAGGGTGCCTGGTGGAAGACATTGTCAGCGTTCTGCGCGTAGATACATTGAATATTGTTGTGCTTCGCGAGGTCGCATACCTAGCCATACGCAACCCGAGAAGAGCGGGAGGAACCAATATGATAGTCCAAACATCTTGTCCGATATCCAATGTCAACTCTTTCAATTTTCAGCGAACTCCGCGCGCTCGGTGCAGGCGGTCGTGGTTGTATTCGATCCTCGTCGTCACGCTGGATCTGAGACTGAAACTGGGATATAGGCGCAAGCGGACAGCCTAGCAACGGCGTTCTTCTGTATGCGCTGGCCAGTCCAGTCCAACTCCCACTCCAATCGCCCTCGCTGGCAGCTGTATAGGACCCAAGAGCGACGAGCCAGCAAGTCGAGAAGAGCGAAAGATGTGATGAGTTGAGACACTACCTCGAAGCGCAATTTCATCGCAACGGCGCGATCGTATCGACGTGATGACATTTGATTCGGTCGCACACGCGCCGCTACGTCATTTTCATAAACACCATTCCAGCAACCCGGATGCACCGGAATCTTGGTCATCACCGCAGTGCATGCAGTGACATTGCGACGTAGAAGAGGAGGAAGAGGCTGTGGGCTTGGCTGCGTGAAGACAAAGTCTCGGTTGTATGTGGACAATTCATTGTGATGGTCGGTGATGAGGTGTTGGCGTGGCTTTGCAAGCACGCGTTTTTGTCTTGTCCCGCAGTAAGACGCGTGATTTGTGACCGGGATAGCGGACGGGATTGTCAGATCACCGTTGCGGCTTGCGGCTCTGCGGCGGAAGTAGGCGAACTTGGCTGGAGATAAAGTGCATCTTCGCCGCTGTTCTGGTTGTTAAAGGCCGGGGAACGTATGCTGCAGCCTGAGACCGTAATGGCGGTAAAGAGCATGCTGGTCGAAGACGCGAACACCGTTGATCATGCCGAGAGGTGTAGACGTGGCAGACCATCACTCAATCCTACGACACGACAAGATATGCGTGGGATTCCTTCTCTCAATGTACTGCACTACACAAGATCATCTACATGCTACGCTCTGTAACGCTGAAACAAATCATCATAATCCACGCTTGCGCTACATGCCATGTCATCATCCACTCCTCATCATGCCTATCGTCCATATTCCAAGCTCGGGATAATCACAGGTCCATACTTCATCGGCTGTCCAAAAGCCCCTTCGTTCTGCACCATAAAGTCCGCTGCAAGACTGAGTCTTCCCATTCCCTTCTGTGGTTGCTGCCCTTCAACCCCAATACCTGGCGTTTGCTGCCCACTGAAGGCACCTTGCACGAATTCAGGATCGTACGCCACACATGCCAAGTAATTCCTTCGGCCCATTAACCTCCTCATTTCTCGAGGTCGACCATCCACATCTGCTGCGAAGATCTCCATCATGTCTTCTTTTGTGTCCGAAACTTGGCCTACCACGCTGCGATGCCCGTTTTGCGGGACGTAGAGTTGCTTGTTGTTGTGAAGGAGTTTGATAGACAATGTAGGGGCGGGCGCGTTGACGATCGACGAGGTGATGAGTTGGTACATCGTCTTGTGATCCGAGGGATGAGATGGATCGTGGACGAGACCAGCGCCGCATACATTGACGGACCCAGAAAGGAATGTCATGCGCAGAGACTTGTTGTGAGCGATTCCTTGGAGTGTGCGAATAATATACGTTCGTTCAAGGTCCTGCATGGGGTTAGTAACACGTGTAAATTGCTTTCAGGAAGTCTGCTTACCTTGGATTCATGCGTCCACAGATCACGGAGCTCGTCAAGCGTATTGATCTCTCCAAATGGACTGAGCACACCTTGCATGAGTCCGGATTTGCCAACGGCCTTCTTGGCAGCATCGAAGCCAGAGTTCACCACGCCCTTCGCGCCAACAATGCCAGCAACGCCACCAGTCACCTTACCCAGCATATTGAACCCGCCTGTGACGACCTTCTTACCGGTCTGCACCGTGTGTGCCATGTGCTCTATTCCTTCTAGTCGAGGGTAGATGACTGGTACTGGCATGAGCCATATGCAGTGCTGCACGCTCGGAGGTAACGTAGCGACCTTTGGGAAGATGCCTTGATATGTAGGCCCCGCCATCACCTGCTTCTCGGTCCGCTCACTTCTCGTGTCTGGGCCAACAATGACCACGCTAGGACCAAAGTACTTGAGGAAGTGCCATCCTTTTCCAGTGATCGTGAAGAGATCAATGTCGTTGGACACGTTGCGTAGGATTTCGTGTGTCGTGTGATGTTGGAAGAGCAGGTACATTTCGATACCGATGCGACCAAGATTCTTGAAAACATGGGACTCCTGCATGTATTCGGGGTACGAGCCATATCCATCGAATATGTCATGGTCGTCCAGACAGCACACTTGCGGGATCTGCGCAAAAGCTTCCTTGACAGCGGGCTGGTCAAAGTGCGAAGAGTAATAGTGAAAGTAGGCGTGCGTCACATCTTCCTCCATCTTGGCAGTCCACTGTGCAGTCTTGCGATTCTCCTTGCCACTGATCTGTGTCCATTGCTTCAACGAAGGTATGTCCTTCCAGAGTCGGTCGGCGAAAATCTGGCCTCCAAGCCCGACCTGGGTATGGAAACCACCGCACTCCTGATGCTTCACGAGTACATCTTTCCACATCAAAGGTGCGCCTCCAAGCCGAGATCGTTCATTGGCAGATACGTTGAGCGCAAAGTCATTCCCAGAGTGGGCCACGAATCGCCAACTGGTCTCGTATCGGCCAGCAACAAGGAACTCATATCTCGTGCAACCCAAATGCGAGGTGATGGCGTACGTCCACTTCGCAGCATTTTGTTCGTCCATCTTCACGTCAACATCGTATCGGTAGAAGATCCATCGCTGATGTGAGTGTATCGGATGCGCCTTGAGCTGTCTCGGATTTGGGCTGAGATCTTGCGACTGGTGCAAGTGAATCGTGGGGGGCTGATTACCAGCATCTGTGATCAGCATGATGCTGCCAAGCCAGAGGCCTCGCTCGATGTCCATGTTGGTGTAACGCAGATATGGCCCGAAGTAGACGGCATTCGATGGCGAGATCTTGTACATGTCGATGCCAGCGCTCGGAGGAGGACCTGTGAAGCCTGCAGCTGTGGGACTCGCCACTGAGTTCATGGAGAACATACTATTCCGATCATAATTGGCCATTTGCTGCACAGGGAAGCCTGGAGATTGCAGTGGCTGCTTGAAAACGGAGGACACAGGACTTGCAACGCCACCAACAGGAGACATTGGCTCTTGTAGATTGAGTGGTGTTGGCCCTTTCGGAAACTCCCATTGTGTTGATTGAGTTGGCAGATGGATATAATAATAATGGCCCGAGTTGTTGTCGAGATGCGCGATCCATCCCTCAGGGAGCGGCGGTGGACTCGCAGGTCCGGCCGGTCCAGGCTGTGGTGAAGCGGACTGATTCGCCTGGGCGATGTTGATTGGCGCCATGCCGTGCGCGTTTCCATTCTGCTGCGATGATCCAGGCTGCGGTGATGGCGTACCCATACTCTGCGGTGGATCGTTGGCAAAGGCGGGATGCGGTCGGCTAAGATCTGACGGCCGTCGTCCTTGATCTGAACCCGCGACGCTGGGACTTGCAGACTGTGCATATCTGCCCTTTTCGTTGGGGTACTGTGAATTGACAGTGCCAGCTGTCGGTGGTGAATATGCTGGAGGCGGCTCATCGTGAATATTCATGTTGTTCATTGCGCCTTCTAGGTTATTAGGTGACGCTGATGGCTGTCCTGGTCTTGGGTAACTCTGCTGACGTGGTCGTTGCTGTGAGGACGGGACCCCTTCGCCTCTGGACGACACTTCTTCTGTGCCTTGAAAGGCGATCGGTGGCCCATGTGGCGCAGAACCAGGTTGTTCGGTTGGACTCCACCTTCCGCTGGTGTTCTGTTGCGGCGCGTTTAGCTCGCCTCGCCTAGGCTGGGGTTGTGCATAATGTGCGCGCCGCGCAGCTGCAGCAGCGCTTTGTGCCTGCATCTCGTTCAACGTGCTGGTGCCCGGAATGCCAGATGCTGCATAGCGTGCTTCTATACCGCCCAGTCCTGATGGTAGAGTGTCGCCTCCGATTGGCGTTTCTGGAGGTGGAGGCGACCCACGAGAAGCTCTCGTCGTAGACGTGGAAGCAGTGCTGCTCAGTCTGTTCACGCCAGCAGGATCCGGAATGTGCAATCGAGCCTGTGCTGGTGCCGAGCTCGCTGGCGGGGCAGCACCAAGCGGAGGAGGATAGAACTGCTGATAGTCATTCGTCGGCTCGCTCGGTTTGCGCTGAGGTTTGACCGCGAACAGTCCATCGTCGTCGTCGCTTTTAAGGGGAGGCTCTGGTCCTCCAGGCGAATCAGGTGGAAATATATTCTTCGCCGGGGTGCCCCTCCTATCGGAGAGCTTTGATGCTGATACGGGCGACGCTCCTCCACCATAACCACCCAATGTTGGTTTGTTCGGATCATTCGCAGCAAATCTCGCCCTCCCCGCGGTCGCACCGCTCCCTTGTGAAGACATGCTGTCTTTGCGTGGTCTCGTCCCACTTCCCGCCCTGCCCTCTTCCGCCAGCTCTTGCGGGGTACCGGTGCGACTGGGAATCCTCTGCTGCGACGATGCGCCCGGCGTGGCCTGTCTGCGGTTTCGGTCGTCGGGATATGGTAGGGGAAGCGGCCCCGAGGGCGGTGGTGAAGTGGGAGCGCCAAAGGTGGCAGCACTAGGCGGGACTCGATACTGGGCCCATTGCTGCTGCGGCTCCGCGCTCGAGGGCGAAGGGTGTTTCTGAATGCGCAGGGGCTGGGGCGTCTCGGAGGGATTGGCAGACGATTCAGGTTTCAAGAACAGCTCCTCGTGGCTGTTGGCGGCCATGTTGCCTGGCTGCCTGCTTGTGCAGTATGCCGTGTGCTGTGCTCCTGCCGCTGCTGCCCGATCGATGTGCTGCGCTGGGCTGCTCCGCCTCGTTTTGCCGTCGCTCGCTGGGACACTTCCGACAGCCTGTTCTGTCGATTATCCGCTACTCTTCGACGCTGTCCCACGTGCGTGGTTTAGGATTCATGCGAGCTGCGGCCGGCCGTGAAGCTGTCGACGTCACTGGTGCTTGTGTGTTCTGCCGCGGTGAGAGAGTCTGCGGGAGAGAGGAAGACTGAGGGTGAAGGTGGAGGAGAAGGAGGAAATGGGAGATCTCGACAGCAGCGTCTTGTCGTTCTCTTCTAGCCTACGATATGCTCAAGCTCGCGCTCGTCGCCCAAGAGCGCTGGCCGCGCACTGGGTCGTCCTGTAAGCGCGACGCCTCGCCAGCCTGACGTGGAGCTGCCACGCTGTGATTCGACCGCCACGCGCCCGCGCGATTGGCCATGGCCGCGACTTGGCGGCCCATGTGTGACGGCTGCGCGACAGGAGCGCTGCTGATGAGGCATATGGCCAGCTTAACGAATTGCTCGTTGGGGCGATGGAGAAGTTATACAGGAGACGCGCGCCCGTCGCCACAGACCATGCCCTGCCGACGATGCCGCGCCGCCGTGAGCCTCCGCCTCCACGGCCCACCTCCCGAGATTCCCCCTTTGTGCTGCCATCTTCACATCTATGCCAAGCTCCTTCTCAGAGTTTATGTCGACCTCGATGAATAGCCTCCAAGACGCGGACGCGGACGTGGACATTTTCAACGCGAAGGGTTGCAACGTATACATAACGACCTCAACACTTCTCCCCAAGACCAGACTCAACCATCCACAAATCATCTTCACACGCAAAACGACAACATCCTAACAGTGGATTGACCATACATAGAAGAGCTCATACAGAAACTCGCCCTGAACTCCTGAACAAGCAGGACCCGCAAGATCTCGACGCGAGACTTATCGAAATCCGAAAAATGAGTACATCTTCATTGCTTTCACAGCCAAAAAAAAAAAAATTCAAA
Organism: Cercospora kikuchii; assembly: GCF_019650295.1. Taxonomy (NCBI): domain Eukaryota; kingdom Fungi; phylum Ascomycota; class Dothideomycetes; order Mycosphaerellales; family Mycosphaerellaceae; genus Cercospora; species Cercospora kikuchii. The sequence goes on from NW_025408590.1 coordinate 1,177,055, forward strand.
CCAAACTCATCTCTCCACCATCAACCCACTCTCCAACCATCCCTCTCACCACTCTCGCCGGCTGTCCAACCCATGTACCAACCCTCTCCGCTATCCCCCCATCCACCAACTCCTCAACCTCCAAACTAATCACAACCCTCAACACCCAATCCTGACACCTCTCTACTCCATCCCTCGGCGCAGCCTCCTGTTCTACAACCTCAATAGCCTTCTTTACCTGCTCTGACGTTAAACTGCTATTCAAAGGAATCGACCCCTCGCATCCCTTCGGTGAAATCGGGACATCGTATCGTATATCGTGAAAATATATGAGTGGATCTAGAGAGATGGGTAGGACTTGAAGGATCGTGCCGAGTGTTGAATGATCTGGAGGGGAAGAGGTATTGGGATGGAGGGTGAGGGACCAATGACTTCGATGCTGAGGATTTTCGCCAGAGCCTTCGAGGAGGAGGGAGAGCGTATGAAATCGGGGTCGACTCGGATCTGATGTCCGTCGTGAATTTGCAGCGATGTGGTTGTTGAGATCCATTGCTTCTCGTCTTGCTTCGTGGTGGTGAGTCGGACTGTTTGTAGGTATGGCTTGCTTTCACCCAGCTTATGGAAAAATTCTTTTGAATCCAGTAGCTGTAGTCACAATGTGTTTCGACTGCCATTCATGGTGAGCTATCATTGCGCTGTGCCACAATAATTTGGGGGAAACCCGGGGTTTAGCCGCGAAGAACCATGAGGTGCATGAGTGCAGCAGCTGCAGTCAATTCCGTCAGCTTGCCTCAATTGCTAGGAATGGAGACTGATGATGAAGTTCTTCTTCGAATGTTCCTTTCTATACACTACGTATGTACTTCCTCTCTTCAGCCCTCGGCCTTGCATCTTAGGTAGTAATGCTCTCATGCTCCTTTTCCTCCTCCAGTCCTTTCCCCCTCACCACCTTCAATGTTCTTACAAACTAAACAATACTCGTTTCTCTCTGCACGCCTTCAACAATCCTCCCCGAAACAATTCAACATAGGCCGTGAAATCCATAATTTCCGTTTCCGTGATGAGTAGTGCGAATGATGAAATAAATGTGAATGTACCAGCTCTCCAAAGAGACATCCCAAACCAAAGAAAGACCAGAATTAGCCAAGTCGAATGAAACCAAAGCAGGCAACCGGCTTGATGCGATAATTCGACCCCGGAAGGCGAGGTGAGAATGGCACCTCGTTGCTCTCCGTCCTCGCTTTGCATGCAGTGGATGATGTGTATTAGCCTCTCCACGCTGTCTGTCTCCGCGCGGAAGGAAGATATCCTCGAAAGGGGATCCAACTTCATTCTCTCTCCAACAAAGCAAACAAGCAGACGTAAGTCGTCCATTATGTCAATGTGGGCAATTGATCAATTACCACATGCTCCAGAATCCCTCCCATAAGGAAGAAACAGAAGAAGAACTTCGTCCAGCACTCCTCCCGTCATCGGGACCAGGCTCCGCGAGCTCGAAGCTCTTTCTACTCGCAGAAGCGCTGACCACGGGAGGGCGCGGGATTTCGGGGGACCAGAAATGCGTATTCCCTTCCGCCAGAAGAGAAGATGCTCCGAGATCGCGATTGGCAGCTTCGTCCTCGTCAGATAAAGCGCCCGGAGGCTGGAGGCTCGCTCTCATCAGGTTGCGGTGCCTCCGTCTCCATACAAAACTCCCATACCGATTCTTTCCACTCCGAACTCGCTTCCCGTCTCTTGCATCAGTATTAGCAGCTCTCTAAGCGCTTCCCCTCCGATCGACTTTTCCAGCCTCGCGCATAGCTTCGATAAAGCCATCTTCAGCCGCGACAGGCCATCTTTCCAGATTCATCCATCCAATCAGCTGCAACACTTCCTCTCTCGATCCATAAAGCTTGCTCTCCAACTGCGCCAGAACGGCGACCGCGGCACGAACCAGCGCCCGATCGCCTTCGAAGACAAAGATGTCCCAGATACGGGATACGTGCTCGGCGGAGAGATTGTAGGCGAAGAGACAGCGATACATGGGGTCGAGATATTCTTCCGGTCTAATGTCCAATTGCGGTGAAGTGAGGTGGTCGTGGAGGCGAGCGTATTTGTATTTGAGCGTTTGCAGTGTGAGCTCGTAGGCTCTCCCCATGGCCGGCTGATCGTGGACCAGGAAAGCCAGTGGGAGAGGTCGGTTGAGCATGTTGGCCAGTAGCACGAACGCTTCCGCGGCCGGAAGTTGTAAACACACGATGCCAGCCACGAGGTGCGTCCCGTACACATAGCCCACATCGCTGCGGTACATCGTATACGCTTTCAAGACATCCGAGAGACTCTGAGAAAGAGTTCCGCGTGCATCTTGGTAGACCTTGAGTTCCGGGAACGTGTTGGGTACGTCTCGGGCGATAGCGTCCATCCAGGCAGCCTCTTTCGAATCAGCCTTTTCTTCTTCATTCATATCCGCAATCTTCGCTTCCAGCGCGTGTGCTCTCGCCAGAGCAGCCTCGAAGCTGGCATTTGAGAGCTCGAGCTCGTTTCCAATGGCCTTGGACCAGACCTCTCCTCTCGCGCTTGGAGTCACCCCTCTCCACCAGAGTTCTCTAGTGCGTGATTCCTTGACCACCGCATCCCAGTTCGGCAGGACATGTTGCTCCCATATTCGTGCAATACTGCCTTGCATCTCTTCTTTGCCTTCGCGATTACTTTGCTCTTTCAATGCGCGTTTCTTTTCTGCCTCCGCAGCTCTGGCCATCATTTGTTGAAACTCTTTCAGATGTTTCTTCTCCTCTTGCGGATCCTTGGGAGGCAGCCACGACGGCCGTGTTCTGCTGAGAACAGCCTCCTTCTCCTTGCTGATGGGTAATGGGTCGATCATAATGTTTCCTTTCTGCAAAGGGGGCAGGCCACTCGGAACGCTGGGGAGGCTCGATCTCGTCCCCGCTGGCTTTGACCAGCTCGACCGTGGTGGACTGCTCGCGGCGCTATTGGTACCTGAATTTGGTGCGCTCCTCTTTTCGTGCGACAGACGCTCAGCATATTCTTCCAGCTTCTGCGACAGCTCACGAGCCTCGTAATTTAGATCCTCCGTCCACGACTTGCTCCTAAACTGTCGGCTTCTCGGGTCCATCGGAATGGCTGCTATCGTGTTCGCGTGCGGTATTTTAGGGCGGTGCGGATACTTCGGCGATCGAGGCATCCCATTGGGACGTTTTGCGCCCTTGGGTATATTGGCAGAGTGCATATTCGCGTGGGGCCCTAGTCTTCGATTCGGACTAGGTGTCGTAGATCGGTGACCGCTTGGCAATGGGTTTGGCGAGAGAGGTACCGCGTAATGACCTGGCAGCGGTGATATAGGCACGTTCTCCAGAATGGCGTCTTCGGGCACGTCTTCGTCCTCGTCGTTGTATTCTGCCTCGAGCTCCTTCGTGCTCTTTCTGCTCGGTTGCCACGATGGTCGTCGCGAGGCCGACCCTTGAGATTCGTAGGATGCCTTTGGTGTCGAGCCAGCTATGGTTTGCGGTGAGCTGCATTGACCATTCTGCGCGTACGGTTTGTTCGGACTGGGCGAGCGCGAAGGGAAGCGCTGAGCTTGGTGGTGCATGTGCGTCAAAGTTGGACTAGAGACAGCGCGTTGCATGCTCCGCCCGTGAGGTAGGTTGAGGCTCTGATCTCGCAAGGCACCACTCACAGCGCCTTGCAGAGATGGGTATCTGGCTTGCCGGGCGCCATTCGTCAATGGCCGCGGAGGTGGGCTTGTTCCTGTTCCACTGCGTCTGCGTGCTACCGCGCCCGTGGTCAGGGATTTGGGAGGTGGGCGGCGCAGTGTTGGTCTGGAATCTGGCGGGAGATTGCTGTCCTCCCTGTCATCACTGCCACCTTCTTCTTCCAGCACCACTTCTTCAAAATGCCCGTGCTTCGACAGACCGCCCTCTTGACCACTAACGCACAGTTCGTCATCAGAAGTGAGGGAAGAACTACTCTTCGACGACTTCGAATAACTCAGTTCTGGCGGAGAACTTGGCACGCTCTCCTCGGCGATGCTTTCCACTGTAATGCTGGCCATGGTCTTATCACCTACACCTGGCAGGCTGACACTTCGATGACCCCTGCCTTTCGGCACCGCGACGCTCCTGGGCAGCGCTATTCCCACTCCACTCCCATGCGACGACCGGCGCGGTGGTGTTTGTGCAGAGTTGCGGTGACTGTTATTTCGAAGGGTTCGGCGTTGCACTTTTATCTCGGATGCGATTACGGCGCGGAAAGCATCGTGGTGCTGGTCGTAGGCCCAGTCGTGGTGGTGGGAGGAATAATAATTATCGTCGACGTCGAAGCCGGCAGCGGACAGCGGAGTGTCGTGGTGCGGCGCGGAAGGGTGGCGGTGGTGATTTCGTTGGCGAATATTGTTTATGATTGCTGCTGTAGGGACGGGCCAGGGAGGCTCAGCAACAATGGCAGCAGCGGCCATGGTTGTTCCTGACCAGCAGGAGAAGCGATCCTGGTCGAGTGGGACTCGCAATTGCGCTTCGGGCCAATGACGACGCGCCAAACCAGGCGCGGAGCCGACGATCTCTCGCTCGGCGACTTTGACGCGAGTCGAGATTCCGTTCGATGCTGGAATGACTTGCCCGCCGCGTGGAGAATTGTCGGTGCAGATGGGCGGTGGTGCTGTTGTCGGCGGAGGTCTCGCGCAGACAATGCGATTGTTGCGGTGCACGGCGGCGGCGTCATGGACCAGCCTCGTTGTCCGTATCCGTATCGACCGAGAAAATCGGGAAAGCCTCCGCCGTCCGCTTGCGGCAATAATGATGAAGCTACTCCCACCGATTGTTGAGGCACAGGCGAGTGAAGGCTGCAGAAGCGACAGATGCGATCGAGTGCCCGCACCACTCCCGTGCCGATTTTGCGCCGAATGGGAAGCTGGTGATGAAGGAGTTGCGCAAGAGTGGAATCGAAAAGGCGTCTAACAAATGCAATCGTCTCCTCAATCCTGCTCTGCCTCACCCGCTGGGACAAGCCGTTCAGCGCGGCAAGCCATCGACGATGGCGCATACCATCGTCAAGTACAATGCCTCTGATAAGTGGGCATACGAAGGACAGGTTCCTGCAAAGCTATCGTCGACCTGCAGCAGTACATGCAGACAGAGCTCCTGCGCTTGGCCGCGGGCGTGCTTGTCAATGCGCTCCTCTGATTCAGCCGGTCAGCCACCGGTTTCATCTTCACTGCAGCCAATCTCCGCTCTGGAAGCGCAGACACAAATCAGGGCGTGCCGCGAGGAACATGTTGTGCAACTTGCACCACGGCACTCTGGAGCCGCCTGTGCGATGATGCCTGCCATTCATCAAGTGTCACCACACCCGCATGAACCAAGGCAGGCGGCTACCAAGATCTGCCTTGGCGGTAAAAATGCGCCGCTGAACTCCTTTCCAGTTCCTCACATCCAATTCCACTGCTCTGTCGAAGACGCTACCAATACAGAAGTCTCATCTCTTGGACATACCAATCGCCAAACAGAACCATATTTCACGACAACAGGCTGCAATGAATGTGCCTGGGCTTGTAGAGCAGGCGATCCCAGCTGAACCTTTAACCAAGCAAGCAGCATCTGATGCTTGGTCTGGCGGCGACCGAACACCCTGATGAATGACGTGCAAGCGAGCCTGTGAAGAATAGCGTTAGTCGAATCTACACATGTCCACGTGGAAGGGTCTCAAACGCATGTGTCGTTGATGGCTGCAGCGTGTCTGAGGTGTTGCACTTACCATCGCGCCTGTGCACCTGTAACGCAGCACTCATATGGTATGACGTCTTTGCTCGTGCGCCTCCTATGTTTCATTAGAACACAAGCGAGCTTGACCATGTCGTCAATGGCTCCTGTATTCGATTCAGCATGTTGTTCGACGACAGAGATCTGGAGCACATACGGATCGTGAGCTTGCCGGGCGGTTGCTTGTTTTGTGGAAGCGATCGGATGTAATAGTAGCTTTTCTGTGCAACTTCGACAAAGATGTGATAGAGGTTTGACAGCACAGTGAACGGCGAGTTGTATGAGGTCGAGAGCAGCATTGCTCGCATCTGTAGCTTCAATGCACTAAGAGGTCGTCAGTCGTGTCATCTGAATAGAACGGGGAGGCGTACTTCAAGAGCTTGCGATAGAACGTCTGTCCTGGTAGCTTGGTGTACTCGACAGCAACGGAATCAGCGATATCTGCATACAATGTTAGCAAAGGACCTGCATGAAGGTAAGTGAACCTACTTGTCTTCTTCCGCCTCTCGCGGTCCTTGGTGAGGTCGAGGGTCCGCGTATCGATTGCATTCCCACAGTACGGGAACTCGATGGCAGTCGTTTTCGGAATGGCGCTGCCATTGATTTCGAGATCAAAATTTGCACGACTCTTGTCCAGCCTTACGTGCACACCATAGTCTGCGACACCAGCATGCATTGTGTGCATGAATTGCTCTGCTACCTTCCGATCTATGCTGATGACCAGAAAGTCATCGATCAAGCGAAGCAAGATGCTCTTGCCATCGTCAACGAAACCAAGCACTTCACGCTCCATATCAGCATAGAAGTAGCTGCACAGCAGACTGGAGATTATTGAGCCTTGCGGTATGCCTTTCTTTTGTCGGTATAATCGTTTACCGATCTGTATCAAATTGGACTGGACGTGTTCCTGGAGTAATGCAATGATAGCTTGTCGGCTTTCGCGCTTCGGTGCGAGTCCATTGATGTACACAGCTCGTCGTCGGCCTTCTGTTATGTCGTCTTTGACCTCGTCGCGAAAGTCGAACGATCTATCAGCTGGTCCTGCCTTGGTCAGGAACTTCCATGATGGTTTCGTCCCAAAGCCGGGCGTCTCTTTGTTGTGTGCTCCAAGAAGCTTCGCTCTCGAATACCTGGAGATCTGGTAGTCATTGTCATTGATGATCAGCCTGGCCAGTTCCATCAAGCGATCTTGAGGGATACTGTCAAAGCAACCTTGCACGTCGACCTTCGCAAAGTAAAGTGTCTCCCCGAGTAGGCCTTGGTCGCGCAATGACTGACGGTATTTCTGCAATCGCGGGAAGATGTCGTCCACGGAGAACAGCGCAGAGCCAAGACTGTGGTGGCCTCGAGCTTTCTCATAGTTTAATATGCTGAAGGTTGGTGTTAGCAGACTATTGATGCTTCTGCCCAGTACCATGCGGCCATGCTGCATCTTCTGTACCCTTCGTCGCAGGTTGATAATCGGACGCATGCCGCTCTCTTTTGGCACAAGACGCACATGGCTGACACCAAGTTGTCTAGTCGAGGTGCTTGCGTATCCATTCTTGCACGGCTCGAGCATGTTCACTTTCAAAGAGTCCATAGCAGGCTCACACAGTTCTTTCCATACGTCCTGTCTGAAATAGAAGAGCTGGTTACGCTGGCCGTTGGACTCAGTGACATGGAAATGGCCCCGGATAAGAGGAATGAGGAATGAGTCAAAGATGTAGTACAACATCTCGGACATTAGCTCCTTTCTTTTTGCAAAGTCTGATGCACTGAGGCGCGCTCCCTGGTCCTGGCTCTGTGGTTGGAGCCAGTCGGCGTTCAGTAACATCTTCTGCACTAAGTCATGTAGGCTCAACGTCTCATATCTGCGTAGGCGGACGAAGTTGTCGACGTTCGAAAGGAGGACCTTTGCATTGCTTTGACCAGCCTCATCCGTGCCCCATAGATCCTTCGGAAACACTCTTATAACCACTGCACGGCAGAAGGAGGAGACTTCGGCGAGGCTACACGCACGGTTCAGTGAGTTGTGGTCGTCCTGAGCTGGTATATCGTGTCTGGGGCAGTAATGTTCCAACAGAGCCGAATAGGAGCACTTCGTATGTCGTTTCCGAATTCGTGCCACCAGTACTTCTGCCGCTCCTCGCAGTCGCTTTGGTAATGCTGGAAGTCGAGTCTCTCCAATCTCGTTTGCGGCTGGCCGTTTCTGCCGTCGAGCACTATCCAGTCTAGCAATTTCCTTCTCGCGGATGGTATAGTCCTTGAACGCATAAGCGGTCTCCTTGTGATCCACGTCTGATGTGAGAACGTTGTGCAGTCCGAATTGCAGTGGGAAGATGTACTTCATCAGATGGTGTGTCTGGCTTCTGTCCTGGACATCAGAAAAGCGATTGAAGGCGTGTGTCTGGTGCAGCCCGAAACACGCATAGCCTTTGGCATTGAGCATCGGCTGCGCATATAGCATACGGTGGCGCAGGAAGCGAATCTCGGTCAGTTTGCGCTTGCTGAGTTGCTGCTGCCGTAGCTCGAGTGGAAGTAATCCCTGTTGAATCTCACTTCCAGACGCGGGGCCTTTTGATTTCATCGTCAATGCTGCGAGGTCGCTCATCGGCACGCCAGAAATCTGCACGAAGTTATTTGCAGCTCCGATCGGAGCGAATAGGCCGCATTCCATCAGCATGTCCGCCACAGCACGCTCAGCCCCGCGACCCAGCACATCTGGGACCGCGGTCCAAGGGTGGTTTTTCAAAGTATCGACGTTTTCATGAGGTCCATTTGAGTAGACGCCGGGAATTCCGGGGACTATTTCAGGACCTGGTCCACTGTCGTTCACGCTGAGATATCGCTGATAGTTTTGGCAAAGAAGATGCTGCGGCCGCAGGTTGCTCGCTTGCTTGCGAAACAGCTTCCATATCGCGTAGTCGACAATCTGTAGTGGATCAGTATCATCAAGAGAACGACTTTGTAATGAGCGATCGAGGATATGAAATGACAGTCCTGCTTACCTCAGGCTGCTTGAACTTGCCTGGAGTCAAAGATGGAGCAGTGCCATTCTCTGAAATCTGTTGTGTGAATAGTGAAATGTCATCATCAACAAAGCTGCTGTCGTCCACCTGAACATGCTCGAAGGACCCGACAAGAGTGGTATCGAGCAGCCCAACTAGTGCACTATCTTTCTCAGCAGTGGCATCTCGTCCGTACTGTTGCAGTATCCTTCGTCGCTTCTTCGGCAGACGCGATGCGAGATACTGGCGCAGGGTTACGACTTCAGGATAATACTGTTCGAGCAGTGCATGCGAAGGTCGCTCTGTTGATTGCGCAAGGAGCTTCTGCTTTTTGTTTGCGCGCTGGGCTGTTCTGCTCGGTCGCTTTCTCTTCATGGTGCGGCATTGCGAGGCACATTGCTGTTGTCGTTGACGAGAAGGAACGCGTCGGAGTCGCGAAAGCCACGATCCCGGCGTCTTGGCAAAGTCTGGACAGCGATGGTGAGATCATCTCGCCAGCTCTTAAGTCTGTCGGCAAGCATCGGAGTCATCAATATAAAAGTACGAACCACACTCGATGCTGCGCCGACTACAAGTTCCGAACAAGCAAGTCCTCGCCGCGATCACTAAAACAAGAACCATGTCCACTCAGAAGCATATTTTCGCTCCAGGCGGCACCAATGGCTCACTGCAAGCGGACCAATATACCAAAGGGTCATTAGAAGAATCCCAACTGCATCCAAATCCTTTTACGCAATTCGACATGTGGTTCAAGCATGCCAATGAATCAAAGGTCTACCAGCCTGAGACTGTCACTTTGTCAACAGCCTCATTGCCATCAGGAAAGGTCTCGGCCCGCATGGTCTATCTCAAAGAAATGGACGATCGAGGATTTGTTATTTACAGCAACTGGGGTACCTCTCGCAAAGCAGCAGATATTGCTTCGAATCCTCACGCTGCACTGACTTTCTGGTGGCATGAACTGGAGCGCCAAGTGCGAGTGGAAGGCACTGTCGAACGGCTCACCTCGGAGGAGTCACAAGTCTACTACGATACGAGGATACGTGGGAGCCGGCTTGGTGCATGGGCGAGTCAACAGAGCTCTGTGTTGAAGAATCGAGAAGAGCTCGAGCAGCAGGTGAAGGACGTTGAGTCGAAGTTCCAGGATCAGGAGAAGTTTCCTGTACCGGATTTCTGGGGTGGTTTGAGGGTAAAGCCGGAGACGATGGAGTTCTGGCAGGGGCGGCCCTCAAGGTTGCATGACCGGTTTCAGTACGTGAAGAGTGACAATGGGGAGTGGAAGATTCAGAGGTTGAGCCCATGATCACGCAATGCAAATTTCCCTCAGCCAGAATGTTTTCAGCGCAGCGACGCCTATTCTTTTGTAGCGACGAGAACGTATGCTGAACAATCGAGACTTAGAAGTTTAGCAGCGGCGCAAAGATCGGTCAACAGCAATTGGCACGAGGCAATGTTAGTCGAAGCCGATCAGGTAAATCGCTCAGTTGAAAGCAAAAGCCCTCCACTGTCTGAGCCTACTACTTCTTCACTATGCGCATGGCCCGATTCGTTCTCAGGAAGTTACGGCGCTGTGAAGGCAAGGCCAGCTTCAGTTTCACTGCGAATCGTCGAAGCAGACATCTCTCCTGTGCCAGCCGATGTGGCCGATCTCCCTGGCTTGCTTGTGCTCGGGCGCCTTGTTACATCGTGAGGTTGTCCACGTTGGCAGCCAGTCACGAAGCATTGTATTCCAGCGCCGAACTCTCGTGCCAGGCGGACATGAGTCGCCTCCATCGACATGCTCCAGGAGGAACACACTTAAGAATCAGCCTAAAAGGTGGCATGTACAGCTGATCATTGCCCTCAACTCCACGGTGTAAAGAAGCCAACGGCACCCAAGATCCTCTGAAATCCCTCTCCACTAGCTCAACGATTTCGCTGTCATGGAGCCTCCACTACGCGAACGTAGCGGGCTCTCGAGCAAAATGCTTTTCGGCAGTGTTGGTTTTTTGCGTTGTTCAATAATTTGTGGAAGAGAAGTGGTGCAAAGCCAGAAGGAAGATTTCTTACCGCCGGAGACGCCAAGCCGCTAACCGAATCGGTGAGCGCGTCGCGTTCGTTCCTTCTCAAGCGCGTTCTTCCAGCCATCGATTCATCCAAACTACAATCGCCAGTTCGCCGCCCTGCGCACGAAGGCTCACGACAGGAGATAGACCGGAGCACTGGACGTACAGCGAATACGACTTGAAAGCGCATTGATAGCTCTCCGAAGCAGATCAAGAGTGGGCGAGGCGCCAGTCGCGCGCAAACATGGCTCTCCTACAGTACAGGAATCTCGTGAATTACGAGGAGCAGACTGGTACGCGATGATACAGGATGTCAATCAGCTTGCGACTGACATGCAGCAGCGGCCTTCAAAGATTTCTTACAGAATTTCAAATCCTCCTCCACCGAAGCAGAGGATGCGCTGGACGACCTCCACCTCGACGGAGACGCGACGAGCGACGAGTATGACTTCATGGACGACGCAGAAAACGGCACGAACGCGCGACGACGAAGCACACGATCAAAGGCGAAATATATGAATATGCTGCAGGATGTCGCGGACCGAAAGACGAGTCAGGTCTTGATAGATCTCGATGACTTGAGCGAGTATGAGAAGAGCCTTGATGAGGAAGGTGTTTCACAGCTCAGGTTGGTCTCGTCGATAGAAAAGAACGCGAACCACTACATTGAGATTCTCTCTCGCGCAGTGGACTCGGTTCTGCCACGACCTGCGACTGAACCAAATTTCAAAGACGACGTGCTCGACATTATCATGAGCCAGCGTTCGAAGCGAAACGAAGCTGTCGCGCAACAGCAGGAGGCGGGCGGCGACGAGAATGGCATTCCGGAGTCGATATTTCCTCCCGAGCTTACAAGGCGCTACACGCTCAACTTTAAGCCAGTGACCCCTTCCGGATCAAGCAGCCAAAAGAGTTCGAAGGCACTGGCAGTTCGTCAGGTCCGCGGTGAGCATCTCGGGCATCTCATCACAATTCGAGGTATCGCAACCCGCGTCTCGGATGTCAAACCCTCAGTGCAAGTCAATGCCTACTCCTGCGACCGTTGTGGCCATGAAATCTTTCAGCCTGTTACATCGAAGCAATTCACGCCTTTAGTGGAGTGCACTTCAGAGGACTGCCAGCAGAACAAGGCGAGGGGTACATTGTTCTTGTCTACTAGAGCCTCGAAATTCTTGCCATTCCAGGAGGTCAAGATCCAGGAGATGGCCGACCAAGTGCCTGTTGGTCACATCCCAAGACAACTTACAGTTCACTGCCATGGCGAGCTGGTGCGATCGGTCAATCCTGGAGATGTCGTCGACATCGCTGGTATATTCCTGCCCACACCTTATACTGGATTCAAGGCCATCAAGGCTGGCCTCCTCACAGACACTTATTTGGAAGCCCAATACGTACACCAACACAAGAAGGCGTACGACGATATGGTTCTCGCACCAACGACCATCCAACGCATGACAGAGCTCGAGCGTTCGGGTCAGCTCTACGAATACCTCAGCAGATCCATTGCTCCAGAAATCTTCGGCCATGCAGATGTCAAGAAAGCGCTCCTGCTCCAGTTGATTGGAGGTGTAACGAAGGAAATGGGAGACGGCATGCGTATCCGTGGAGACATCAATGTGTGTCTCATGGGTGATCCTGGAGTGGCCAAGTCTCAGCTTCTCAAGTACATCACGAAAGTGGCTCCTCGAGGTGTCTACACTACTGGCCGAGGTAGCAGTGGTGTCGGTCTGACGGCCGCTGTCATGAGAGATCCAGTTACTGATGAGATGGTGCTGGAAGGCGGCGCTCTTGTGCTCGCAGATAATGGCACTTGCTGTATCGATGAATTCGACAAGATGGACGATTCCGACCGGACAGCCATCCACGAAGTCATGGAGCAACAGACGATCTCGATCTCAAAGGCTGGTATCACAACAACACTAAATGCTCGAACATCGATCTTGGCAGCTGCCAACCCGCTCTACGGGCGGTACAACCCTCGCATCTCGCCGGTCGAGAACATCAACCTGCCCGCAGCTCTTCTCTCCAGATTTGATGTCATGTTCCTGCTCTTGGATACGCCTTCACGAGATGCGGACGAGGAGCTGGCACGCCACGTCACACATGTTCATATCCACAATGCGCATCCGGAGCCACAAGGAGGTGGCTTAATTTTCTCGCCCAACGAGGTACGACAGTGGGTCGCTCGCGCGCGGTCATTCCGACCTGTTGTGCCCAAGGCAGTGTCTGACTACCTTGTCGGCGCATACGTCCGCCTACGACAGCAGCAGAAGCGCGATGAAGCAGGAAAGAAGACTTTCACCCACACTTCACCAAGAACGCTCCTTGGTATTCTACGTTTGTCGCAAGCACTTGCGAGGTTGCGATTCGCTGACGAGGTCATTACGGAGGACGTGGATGAGGCGCTGCGACTGGTCGAAGTCAGCAAAGCCAGTCTGTACGACGATAATAGGGATCGCAGAGGTGATCACTCGCCGAGCACAAAGATCTACAACCTCATTTGCGGCATGAGGGACAGTGGTGCTGCCGCCACTGGTGAAGGTCGTGGTGAGCTCGACATGAGGCGAGTACGGGAACGAGTACTTGCCAAGGGCTTCACAGCCCAGCAGCTTGAGTCCGCGATTGATGAGTATGCGACGATTGATGTGAGTCTTGCTTGGTGGCCCCAAAATTGCCACGTACGGGTGCTAACGAAACGCCTTAGGTCTGGCAAACTGCCGCCGAGGGGACACGCTTGGTCTTCATTGAGGCTGGCGATGATGATGAGGATATGGGAGACGAGGATTTCTGATACTGTTGCCACTACCTCCAGTGAACATCAAGGGCGTTTGGCGTTAGCCGTCTGCATGTCAGTGGAGTTTGATATCGGTCCTAGCGAAAGGAAGAGGCCGCCTGGCAATCTGTTTGAATACCAGCTCATTGGATGAAATGCATCTGTCACTCGCATGTCCGTACAGTGGATCTCTCTGTCTTCGGCCACTGCGAACGTAGGGCCGGGGATTTTGGTGAGATCTGCAGACGGGAAGGATTCTGTCTACCACGTGAAGTCTGCTTCCGCGCATATGATTGGTTGCTTAGGCGATGCCCGAATCCTTCATCGTCCATGCCGGATCTCCCAATCTCGACCTCACTACACCGTGGACGGGCCTTCACGCCATCTACACCGTCATCGCGAAAGCGAAACGCTATCTTCAAGCCCTCCTCAGTGATCGATCATCAGATGGCGGAAGACAGTATGACGGTGCCCTTATGATGGGCCGGTCTCCGCTTCTGCAGGGAAGTGAGGCTGTGCTGCTGAGGCCACCCGAGATACGCTTTAATTCACTACGAACGCGACGGACCTCGAGCGAAACCGCAACGTATACCAGAGTATTGACGGTCTGTAAGAGATGTGCACGTGGTCCAAACAGCAGACACTGCATCGCGCAATAGAGTTCATCCAAAGTGCTTGATGTCACACATAGCCACGAAAACAGAGCCCCAAATCACTCGACAACGCGAAGGATGCACAAACGCAAATAGGGTCTGTTGTGTGGCTTTGAATCACGTCAGGTACGACGCAAGATCCCACTTCCACGGTCTCTCTACTTCCTCCCGGACCACAGCAGCCTCCAATAACTCGCACGCATTTCAGCCTCAGAGGGATCGTAGAGAAATCTAATCTCAGCCTTCTTGCGATCCTTCGCCTAGGAACTAGCCTGGTTCCTGATTCGGCTTCGGCGAGAGGTGTCACGTAACGGCCGTGAGCTGCCCCGGCTTTGACGGGAAGGCTTGGTCGCGTCAATCCACATCGCGACATTAACCCTACTTTCGTACTCGCATCTCTGCATCGCGAATACCAACACGCATCTTCTAAGCTTGGAGCCTAGGGCACTATGACACACTTCAGACGACTTTCGACCCTGCATACACTATTTCGACTGCATGTCGTGCCGGGACAGATCCGCTTCTGATCATTCGTCCGTTGCTATTCACCACCCATTTCCTCTTTGGTCCTATGCTATCAGAGTTTAGGTCCGAACTTCATTATCCTTTGAGGCCTCCCCCAGAGGATTGTGGCCTAGCCACATGGTCGTGACCATGGCCTTGGGGCTGGCCGCCAGTGCAGGACCCGAAGGATGACTCCTCCTAAGGTCATGTATATTCTGGTGATCCAATCTTGCGGGCCTGGAGATGCTATATTGTACCTGCATCGCCCTGCACCAAGGCGTCTGCACTTCTTACTGGATATCGACACTTCCATTCTGGTCTGGCCACCAACAGCTAACATCTGCACCGGTTGCTCTTGCTGAGAGTCATCCGTCCTTGGCACTTCATCACTGTCCTTTCTTATACCTTTGAGTGGCGACCACTGGTTGGAAGTCATTGACTCATCCCATTACTGCCTTGTTAGCAAGATCTGCTGCGCCCCTAGACTTCGAAGCAAAGTTCAAGCATTTGTCTGGAGCAAGGCCTGACAGTCATCATCGCCTTGGAGTCATTTATTTCTCCGAAAAACCTGGCCAAGAGGACACTCGACAGTCGACTGACTGCTATGCAACAAGGAGGCCTTCGCGGGCTTAAACGCAGCGCCCATGTCCACGGGAGAGTCGAGCTCGGGCCCCTCCACGGAGGACGACTGGAGCAATGTGACAAATCCCAACGAGCGCCGCAAGATCCAGAATCGCATCGCGCAACGCAAATTCAGTAAGATTCTCTTAGTTGCTTCAGAGTCCAGGTTACACTCCGCTGACCAAAACGTAGGAGAGAAAGTCCGACTGCAACGCGAAGAAGCAGAACGACGATACGAAAACGAACAGCGAGCATCAGCCTCATACTGCGCGCCCGAACCGGAAGACGTCGACAACGCCGAAGAACCAGGCCTGCCTTGGGGGTCATTCTCCATGCGCCACGTCATCAGAACCGGCAAAGAGAAAGAACGGACATCTAGGGAGTCTTCTCTTGACGCGGCGAAAGCGGGAGGGTCAACGAGGTAAGAAATCGCGGCGGTGAGTGGGAAAGCAGGGATTTTGCTTGTTGCGGCACTTGACTGATTACTTTCTTAGACTCGGCCTTAACTTGCTGTATCGATATGCGCGAGGTTCTCCCGCATGGACTGCATGGAGAGCCAAGGCGAGTGTACCGCCACTGCAGCAGCTGCCGCCGCCGCCGCCAATTGAGATGATGCTGGGATCCAACGTACCAGATCGATGATTGAATGTTCTTACGATTAGACGATTTATGTGGGCTGCCGGACAGCTTGCGATGAGATGATGGCTTGTGGGCTACTTCGCTTCTCTTTCCGAATTGACCCGCGAGCGGGACGATGTACTAAATAGCTTACTGATCGCTGATCGAGCAATTGACATCCATTTGCTTGCCATACGACCCCTTCAATTGAGAGCTGCAGTCCTGTTGCTTTGATTGGCGCCCCGTTGCACAAATCCAGTCTCCAGAGAGTCTAGTTCATTATCTTCCATGCAGCATGTAGATGTATCTGGCGGCATATCTTTTCCGCGATACAAGTATTTGGGGTCCGCAAAGAGCTGCATGAAGGGCGCGAGGCCCCGGAGGTTGGCGTACTCAAAGCTGTAGATCGAAATGCAAAGCCTGGTAATTAAGCTTGGGACCGTAGGCTCGACGCAGTCGAGCAAGAAGGACAGTCGATGGTATTTACCGCCCTGAGGATTGAAGTTGATCGGAGCCGAGACATATAGCATCTTCTGCATGCTCATCTTCATAAACGTGTTGCGGAGGGCGTGCTTGAACGGAACGGCGGCGAGGAGCCTCAACTGATCAGGAGCCGTGGCACGCTGGCCTGCCAACTTTCCTTTCGCCACGGTACGGGTCCGACCGAGGCGCAAGTATGCACTCGACCAGGACTGCTTATCATTGCGGTCAAAATAGGAGCCATCAAACATGCCGAAAGAAGCGCCATCGCGGAGATTGTGGTAGTCGATTTTGTCGGCGATCGTGACGTTTCCAATCTCATCTATAAGCTCTGCGGACATGTCGAGGCTGGATGCAAAGTTCTTACTCGTGAGACCGTCCTTGGTCCAGCGCTTTGGCGAGAGTGAGATCTGAAGGAGAGGGCGAGTTGTCAATTTGGCGTTCTGAAGTTCTGAAGTTCAATTTACAACTTCATCGTTCGCAGCTCCTCTTCTTCTTGGTGGACTTCTGTATCTCATCTTTGGGGCTGCCTGCTGGCAGTTCTGGGGGTGTACCAGCGGGCGGACTGTTCGTGGTGGCAACATCTTCGTTGTTCTCCAGCAGGTCTCCTGACAGGTCCGAGGACAAGACGCTGGTGCTGTTGATGCTGATCGCTTCCTTGGAGTTGTTGGAAGCGGTAGCGTTCTCTGCCTCACGTGTGGCGATGCTGTTTTGCAAATCTGCCATCTTGACCTCATGAAAGGCAGACCGAGCTCTTTCGCACGCTCCTGAAGCTCGCAATACTTGGCTGGTGTCGCCATTGTCGAATGCGTGTTTGTGCGTGTTGAAGATGTGCGAAGTTGAGGACAATCTTTTGTGGTGGCGTGACGACTCTGCGGTAGGCCAGCGTCCCGCCACAAAGTGAAGCCGACGAAAACATTAAACACGACAATGCTCAACGGCACCCTCACTGAGCTATTTTCCCTATCGACAGCCATCTCGTACCACGCACAAAGTAGCAAGGAGAGCATACGCACCCGACGTGAGCCCAATCCCCACTCCCCAGACACTTTGCCCAGATGACAGAGAACCCAAGCTGTGGATCTGGCGTACCTTGACTATGCATCAATGACCGTGCCTTTGTAGATGATAAGTTTCCAGACGCATCTCACTGCACACGTAAGGAGACGCTGGTCGCGTCGGGGCTTTCTCAAAATAAAGACAGGGTGATGCGTACGTGGCTGCGTCCAAAAGCCCGCAAGACAGTGACATCGGGCCTTCGAATTCCGACGGGCGGCTTGTAGCAGAAAGACAACGAGCACTGCAAGATTGCTCCTAGACTACATCGCATGTGCGCTCCGCGATGTGTGTCTCCATGTTCCTTAACTTACTGCTAAACACTATAGTGTATGTTGGATGGGTCAGTATGTTCTAAACTCATAAAAGGGAGCGCCTCGATCTTGTGAAGCATCTCAATGAGTCAGCGAAACGAGGCGTGACCTCACCACACCTTACCAAGTGGTCATCATGCTATACCTGCTCAACGCGGAATCTATGCATCCTATCTGCGTGTTTACGATGAGTTCAATGAAGCCTGTGTATCAGGAAAATTGCTTCGCCCTGCTCACCAGCAAGCGATGCATCTCCAGATCTTGGTCAAGGCAGCATGGAATGCATCACTTACATCTGGAACGAGTGGTTGAAGTCCAGACCGTCTTCCGGCAGAGATCAAGCATCTCGTTTCGAGCGGCGAAAGCATCGCCAAGAACGGCAAATCACGCTTAAGTGAAAGACAGCAGAAGCACCAACGCCTTGGCGCGGGAGTTCCCGATACAGCTCAGATGAAGTCTTGCGCAATTGCATCGAAGGCTTCTTCTGAGGCGGCGGGTGGAGACGAATCCGGCGCAATTGACGAGATTCAGGCCATTCGCGCAGGACAGAGGCGCAATGAGAACGCAGAAGTGGCTGGCGGCAAAGCCGGTAGAGTCGCTCACACAGTGTCAGAGGCGTATGCGGCCCTAGGGCGGAACATGCCGTTGCCTGGAACTCTTCATTGTGCTGGAGGTCTGGAAGAACGAGGAAGTGGTTGCATTAGCAAATGTAGCTCAGGCTACGCCTCTTGCGGGGTACATGTTGTTGGCATAGAGTCGATTGGCTGCGGCGTTTGTCGACATCGGCTTGGAAGGTCAGCCTTATACTTTTTTTGGACTTCACCGAACAGACTGGGTCGGAAGACCATTTGCATTGTGCTGAAATTGCTGTTGGCACAGCGAAAGCAATGCCGACAAGTAGCAATAGATTGACATCATGCTCTAGTCGCATCGTGAACTGGATCGCCCCGATCGGGCCGGTTGTGCAGAGATCTCGCCTCTCTGGGCGCAGGAACTGGATCGATTTCCAAGGAAATGGCATTAGTAGAGCAGAAAGGGCGCCGTCACATCAGAGACATCCGGTTCACATCGCTTGGCAGAGCGCACTCGTGCGTCGAGCATGATTTCGTGGGGCAATTGTATCCATCCCAAAATATTGAGCGGGCAACGTCCGACTTCCCCAGAGAACAAATTGCCTGACGGCCTGATCACAGCCATCAGGGTGACTTGAAAAGATCTCAACTGATGCGTTGCGTGACTCGCTGCATCTCCAGTCGCAAAACGGTGCCTGAGGCTTGCACCCTACGGATCATTTCGTTTTGGAGCTGGCCCGGCCCACACACTTGCTAGTTGCAGCTGCACACCAGCAACTTTGCGATGCGCTGTGCCCACAGTATGCAAGGCCTTGCCACAAGACATCTTGCTAGTGTCGATGCATAGGGCTTGTTCTGCGGGCAATGGTTCCGGAGGCGTGCTTGCACATGTGACTATGCTGACGGAAATTCACATTTTTCGGGGAGGGAGGCTGTGACTGAGTCCTGCTGTCCCGATCTAGTACCAATTCGCTGACTTTAGCGAGCGAGACCACAAGGAAAATACCAGCTGACCCGGCACATCCAGAATGCAGTCGGCAAAAAGAGGTTCTCGCCAGTCGGGCTCCAGGTGCTCTGGGAACGGCTGGAGTGTGCAACGAGCATATATATCCAGGGTCATTCCATCTGTTGCAAGTCCAGGAAGATCTATTCTCAATACAGAATTTCGTATCAATTGCCACCACTCCGCAGAAAGCTTCCACAATGCACCAATCCACAGCAGCCGTGCTGTTATCAGTACTGTCATGCGCGACAGCTTTCCCGGCAATCCCAGAGATGGGAACAGTCTTGCAGAAACGTGTCGAGCCTGGACCGCGTGCTCCCCTCGGCAGACTGAACCGTCCAAACACTGGACTGCCACCGACCGGTTTTATTCCTGCCGATCAATACGTCGATGTCACGGATGGCGGGAATCATCGGTTTGTGCCACCTGCTGGATCTGACCGACGTGGTCAATGTCCAGGTCTCAATGCTGCAGCAAATCACGGGTTTCTGAAGTATGGTACCGTTTCCTGGCAAAAAGACTGCCTGCTAATGACTGCCGTAGTCGCAATGGACTTACGACAATCACTCAAGGTAGGGCCAGTCTGCGTCAGGAAGTTAAGGCTGGTCCAGCACTGACAAAATCTCAGCTATCGAGGGTCTAGGAGCGGCATACAACATGGCTCCTGATCTTGCCGGATTCTTGGCCACCCTAGCGGTTGCTATCTCTGGTGACCCTCTTACAGAGACATGGTCAATCGGCAGTGCTTTCACGCCATCGCTGGGCTTGTTTCCAGCCAGAGGTATCCTCGGCACACACAACAAGTATGAAGGAGATGCCTCGATCATGCGTGTAAGCTTGGCAATATTGAGGCGTGCATCGAGAGCCGCAGCCTAACGACGAGGATAGGGAGACGCGTATCTCAATGGCGGCAGCCCGGGCGTGTTCCAGATGCGCGCTTTTGAAAACATGTACAACATGGGCAAGACTTTTGGCTTCGACGAAGCTGCAGCCCAGTCGGACTACAACACCAGATGGTCGATCGCCAACAACCCGTACTATTTCTCGGCTCCATTCTCTGGCCTTGTCGCACCAGCTGCGCACAATCTGGTGATCAATCTCATGTCGAACCACAGCGCAGAGGCTCCCGGTGGTACATTGACTCGAGAGACCTTGATGTCATTCTTCTCCGTTACTGGCACACCAGGCAAGTTCAAGCATAATCGTGGTCTAGATCGTATCCCATTGAACTGGTACCGCCGATCAACCGCGGATGCTCACGGCCTTGCTGGAGTCGGCGTTGACCTCGTGGCGATGAACTCCATTTATCCTGGAATTATCCGGTTTGGAGGCAATACTGGAACGACAAACAGCTTCACTGGTGTCGACTTGCAAAGCTTGAGCAGTGGTGCATACAATGTTCAGACTCTTGCTCAGGGGAATAATGCTGTTTGCTTGCTTCTTCAGGCATCTCTGTCTGGCCTTCCTGACGCCGCCGCTCCTGTGCTTGGGGCTGTAGGCTCCGTACTTGGCTGGGCTGTGGAGAGACTTGGTCCGCTTCAACAGAAATTCGCATGCCCACAGCTCAAGGCATTCAACAATGACCTGTTCAACGCCTTCCCTGGTGCAAGCTATACTGGCACAGGCGCGTAAATGCTGAAGTTGTGGTGGATCTGAGGTACCGGCTATGGAGCAAATGGACATTTGCGTGACAGACGTGTACGGAGGCGAAGGATGTGTACAAAGGTAGACCGTGAGTGTCAGTCTCGCAGATGAGTAGGCAGAACCGGCAGTCGCATATCGTGCTCATGAGTAGTAGTTATGTCCCTCTCTTCTTGATCATGCACGCAGATCCCCGACACAGCTGCGAATGCCTTCTGAGTCGCTCCAGTGAACTATTGCCTTGTCGATCGCCACTTCGCGGCGTTCTGTTGATTGCGGCACCATCGCCATCTGGAAAAATGACGCCGCCACTCTCCGCGAGATCAGGCCACAGTCCATTGCGGCGCGCACATTTCGACTCCGATGCAGTCCAGAGAAGGTAGGGATCAAGAGGCGAGGTAAGCCATAGCCTCTCACTGCGTCCAGAGGCGTAGATTGAGGCGTGGAAGGAATGAAGGATGGATGTTGGTTGTTGGCTGGTGTTGGGGGGGCGCTTAGGGCTTGGCATCGGCCTCAGGCGAGATCGATTCATCGAAGAACATCACACGCCGCATATACCAGGATATGGCTGCTTGGTCGTTGCGCCATTTACACCACGATGCCTGGACACCGACGTGGCACGCGCACGCGCACGACACACCGGTGAGCACTTGACCGCGCCGCCGGCAGTTTTCTCGCTTCAACGGCTGTCCAACCGAGAAGCTTTCGAACGCCCTTGAACCTTGGAATCCACACATGATGGACAGCGCATGAGTGCTCAGTCACGGGAGACAACTCAATTTCACCTCTGCCCTCTAGCGACTGGATGACAGTTTCTCTTTTCTCGCCATGTACATTTGACCCAGCTTTTTCGCAGCCGAAGCTGCTCTGCTCGTCCTAGCTGCCGCTCTAGGCCTCTTTACGCTTTGCACTGAGCCACAGGCAATCACGTTTGATAGCCTCCAACACGGCGCGGGCTGCATCAACGCCGCAATACCGGCTATAGCGTCCTCTTCTAGGAAACTGCTCTTCAGTCTTTCGTTGCTGTAGGGCCGGGTGGGTGAGATCTCCGTCACACTATACACGATGGCGTTTGCCCTTGAGTCCACGATAAGGGATCATGGCGCGGGCGGGCTGCTCCTATGGACCCCCACCCATGATCGAGTTTCGCTGGTAGCATAGTAGCCCAGATGTTGTACGTCCCGTCCACTTAGGGCCGTGGGAAATGTTGCTTGTTCTGGCGTCCGTCATGTCTGCCGACACTTCGGCGACTCGCGGTAGTCCTTCTTTATTGCCAACACGAGGAGATGTGCGCTGCGTTTGTGCTGTGCCGTACGAATTCATACGCTCTCGGAGCTCCTCAACACCATCGCTGCAGGACTTCGCCTGGAGCCTGCATACGGCAAAGCACTCCACGCCGCATACCAACACCACCTGACAGTACAAGAGACCTCATCGGATCCTGCTCAGCATGGCCCACGACTCAGAGTTATCTGTTGCGAATATCGCATCGGTTGCGGAAGGAGTACTCATGTCCCCTCGCGGCCCTCCGAGTTCTGTTGGTGCCTCTGAATTGGGACGACTGGCACTGGGTAGACCTGGATCACGGGACAGCGAAATGGTGACCACGAGATCTGGTGCAAAGAGGGAGGCAGCATCGAAGGGGGAGAAAGCGCGAAGTTCAGCCGGGCCGTCGAAGAAGAAGGGGCAAGAAAAAGCCTCGTCGTCCAAAACTACGAGAAAGTCTGGTCGAACATCAAAGTCAGCGGCTGCTCAGGACGAACCGGATGACAGCGATGATGACGACGATCCGGACGACAGCGATGAAAGCGAAGACGAGGGTGGAGGTGGTGTGGAGCAAGCGGTCCTCAAGCTCGCTCTGGTGAATGAACCATCTCATCATTGTTGGGCCGAATTCCGATCCCCGGACACGAAAAGGTCACTAGAGAGGTGAGCACGAAGCATGCA